>NC_090817.1:4506425-5812355 GCF_000390325.3 Nicotiana tomentosiformis
GGTGATTTCTATAAGGCAAAGAGATTGGTTTCTAAGTTAGGACTTTCGTCAATGAGAATTGTTTGTTGTGAAGATGGTTGCATGTTATATTATAAAGATGATGCAACTTTAGACAGTTGTAAATTTTGCGAAAAGCCTCATTTCAAGAGGCTTTCCAACGGGAATATGGTCGTTGTCAAGGCGATGCATTATTTACCTCTTATACCTAGGTTAAAAAGGTTATATGCGTCGATGAGTTCTGCTCCTCATATGAGATGGCACTTTGAAAATAGAAGACCACCTGGTGTTATGTGTCATCCTTCAGATGGAGAAGCTTGGAAGCACTTTGATAGGACATATCCAGATTTTGCTAGTGAACCAAGGAACATTCGGTTAGGTCTGTGTGCGGATGGCTTCACGCCTTTTTCTATATCTGCGACACCATATTCATGTTGGCCTTGTCTTTCTTACACCTTATAATCTACCACCTGAGTTGTGTATGACTAGTCCATATATATTCTTAAATTGTATTATCCCCGGTCCACGTAATCCGAAAAGTTTGATTGATGTATATTTGCAACCTTTGATTGATGAGCTAAAACAATTGTGGTATGATGGTGTTGAAACATATGACATATCAACCAAGCAGAATTTCAATTTGCGTGCTAATTTAATGTGGACTATTAATGATTTTCCTGCGTATGGAATGTTGTCTGGGTGGATGACTGCTGGGAAGCTAGCTTGTCCTTACTGCATGGAAAATAGTAAAGCGTTCACTTTGAAACATGGCCGAAAGCAATCATGGTTTGATTGTCACCGTCAATTCTTGCCTGATGATCATGAGTTTAGAAGGATGAAAAATGCATTCAAAAAGAATAAAGTGGAATATGATTCTCCACCTCCGATACTTTCAGGTGAGGAAATTTGGGAGAGGGTCCAGAACTTCAGTAAAGTTACTGAGGCTCCACCTTATAGATTCCCCGGATATGGTGTTAATCATAATTGGACGAAACAGAGTATATTTTGGGAGTTGCCTTATTGGAAGGATAATCTTCTCCGACACAACCTTGATGTCATGCATATTGAGAAGAATTATTTTGATAATTTGTTCAACACAGTGATGGATGTTAAAGGTAAGACAAAAGATAACCCGAAGGCTAGAATGGACTTACAAAAATATTGCAGGCGGTCTAAATTATACTTGCAGACAGCAAACAATGGTAAGGTGTTCAAGCCCAAAGCAAGTTACACATTCACTTTGGAGAAAAGACGACAAATTTGTGATTGGGTTACGAAATCGAAGATGCCTGAGGGTTATGCATCGAATCTTGGAAAAAAAGTAGATATGGAGGTAGGGAAATTGAGCCATTTAAAAAGTCATGACTGCCATGTTTTCATAGAGACCTTAGTGCCTACTGCATTTTATGGTTTGCCTGAAAGAATCTGGAAACCCATCACAGAGATTAGTTTGTTTTTCAAAGACTTGTGTTCTACCACATTAAGGGAAGAAAACCTACTTCGGATGGACCAGAACATCCGTGTAATTTCTAGTAAGATGGAAAAAATATTCCCATGTGGTTTCTTTGATGTGATGGAACACCTTCCAATACACCTTGTACACGAGGCACGACTTGGAGGGCCTGTTCAATGCAGATGGATGTATCCCTTTGAGAGGTAATATTATAAGTTTGATGTAATATTCTATTTTATTTGAATGTTCTTGGCTAACATGAGATTATGTAGGAAAATTGGCAAATGCAAACAATTTGTTAAGTAGAGGAATAAGATTGAAGGATCTATATGCGAAGCCTATCTTGCAAAGAAAACTGCACATTTTTGTTCTTATTATTTTGAGAGTAACATGCCATGTTCTAGGAATAGGCCCAATAGGCACACGGTCGAATGTGTGAATGATCCATTATATCCACCAATGTCCATATTCAATCAACCAGGCCGATGTTCTAAGGATGTTAGAAAGAGAAGTTTGAGTGATATGGATTACAAGTCAGCTACACTTCATGTGTTGCTAAATTGTCCCGAAGTTGTACCATTTCTCAAGTAAGTATTGATTTATTAGTTATCAAAATGTAAAATTTACTGTGACTACATATTGATGCAACTACTAAAAATATTTGATATGTCACAGTCACTTCGTGGGTCAATTTGGTCATGATGCTGTATATACGAGATTTGATACGTGGTTCAAACAGTTTGTAAGTGTGTGTGTGTATATATATATATATATATATATATATATATATATATATATATATATATATATATATATGTAGTGAATGTATAAAAATTGATTCATAAGTTGTGCTAACTTATGAATTTTTTTAACTCTATGTAGGTAAATAATCCAAATAATGGTGTAAATCAATTTTTGAAAGATATATCTTGGGGACCTGGGCTTCAGGTCACAACAATGTCTAAGTACGTAGTGAATGGTTATAAGTTTCATACAGAGGATTGCTCTAAAAATAAAAATAGCAACAACAGCGGGGTGTGGGTTCAAGGTGGTGATGGCAACCAAGTTGGAGATATTGATTATTATGGTGTGGTCAAAGAAATATTACAACTAGAATATACAGGTTGGCCATATAAGAAATTGATACTCTTTAGATGCAAGTGGTTTGACCCAAATCCAACAAGAGGTACAAGAGTACACAACCAATACAACATAATTGAGGTTAATCATACGAGGGAGTATGATCGCTATGATCCTTTCATAATTGCACATAACGTTAGGCAAGTGTATTATGCTCCTTATCCATTGCGGCGGAATAAGTCCGATTGGTGGGTTGTAATAAAAACTAAGCCTGTAGGTAGGGTGGAAGTCGAGAATGTGTTAGATGTTGCATATCAAAATGATATCTCCAATGTTCACCAAATAGTGGACGATCAGTTAGAAAATGATTTGGAACATCCTGAACGCATATTGGAAGAAGTTGATATAAATGAAGTAACAATTATAGAAAATGAGGACGAAGAATCAACTGATGAAGCTTAAACAAGTGAGGACGAAGAATTCTCGGACGAGGAACAATACGTCGATGAGGATTAAAAAGTTGGTTTTTAAAGCACTCTCGTTTTATAGCTAGTTTCTTATATGTTTCAATCTAAATGTGTATTATATTATGCAAATGGCAGGCAAGGGTCAAGGTAACAATGACCCTACTAGTTCTCGGGGTCGAGAAAAGGGTAGGAAGGGAAAGAGGAGGGTAGAAAATAATACTCCCTATTGTCCACCCTTTTCAGAGATGCCTATGTCTTATCCTCCACCACACGGCTATACTGAGCTGCCACAACATCACGAGCCGTACACCTTCATTCAGACACCAAGTCTTCCATCACAGGGCCATAGGACTATACGTCCGACATACAGTCCAGCTACCTCACAGCCATCTACATCACATCCACATGGATCGCATCCCTACATATCACAGCCACATGGATCGCATCCATCCATGTCACAGCCACTCGGGTCACAGCCATCGGTATCACATCCACTTGGGTCGCATCCATCTATGTCGCAGTCACAGGGATCACAACCATCTTCATCATCGACTCCATCTATTGCAGGCCTTCGCCTGCAAGGCAGTAGCTCTGACCCGCCTACACCGTCTTCACATACCTCTGATACACATGCTTCGGATGGTGATGACGAGGTAGTGCATTATGATCGATATGGCAGGATCATCATAGTCCCTGAGGGTGATGGGTAAGTGTTATTCATTATTTTTGCGTCTATTGATTTGTAACATTTTTACTAAGATATTAATGTGTTTTTATTGTTAAATTGCAGGTTCAGGCCGGGTAATAAGACTACGAGGATAATCACCAATGCCATCAGAAAGCTTTATGATGGCCCTTATGCAACTTGGACTGATTTCCCATTCTCACTAAAGGAGCAAATTTTCAATCAATTTAAGGTATAAATGTTCTTTTAAACAGTTTAATAATTTATATTTATGATGTTTTCATCTAATATTTAACTTTTGAAATACAGAGCAAGTGTGTATGGGAAGACTGCTATAGCGCGGAAGTGGCTGCAAATGTTCATCATAAAGCTCGCAAGAGATTGGCGGATGCTTTCTCGAATGCTAGAAAGAAGAACAAGAGGCCTAGCTGGTTACTTGAGAATTTGTGGAATGATTTGCAAAGGCAATGGCTTACCACAGAGTTCTTAGAGAGGAGCAAAAAAGGAAAGAAAGCTCGCGCATCCGAGAAGGGAGGCTCCTTGCACACTGGAGGTGCGACCAGCCTAGGGACAATAAAAAGAAGATTGGTACGTAATTGCTTAAATTATTTTACTTTTCTAAGTATATATATTCTGTTTATTAACTAAATTAATTTGTTTTCAGGAAAAGAAGTATGAGCATCCAATGAGTCATGATGAGCTATTCAAGGAGACACATATTGTGAAGAAGAAGAAAGAGGGGGATCAAGATAGGTGGGTCAAGGACCGGGCCTCGACTGCATATGTAAGCTTTTAATTTTTTTTAAGTATTATAATTTACTTTTATAAAAAATTTTGAAATACTGATTTAATTTAAAATAATATAGGGTCGCTACCAAAGTAACATGGAGGAATTCATCCGTAGTCATCCAGCTGGTGAATCGGGTGAGCCAACCCAACCTTCGGACGAGGATGCTGAAAGAATATGGTTGGAGTCTGTTGGCGGTCCAAAATGGGGGAAGGTATACGGGCTTCCTACTAAAAACTTCCATCGCTATAAGTGTGGAATGCGAGGAATAGGGACTTCCTCGCAAGGCGAGCAACTTAATAGGGAGAGCCTCTCCGCTATGCGGGAGACAGTGACAAAGCTCACATCAGAGCTAGAAGCGGCCAAGGAAAGGGAAAGGCTTAGAGATACTCAATTCCTTGGCATGCAAGCTCAGATCAGAACTCTCCTATCTAGTGGAGCTTTTCCATTGCCCCGATCTCGTGAGTCATCTCTAGAGGGTCGACCTCCACGTGATCGTTCCTCCCATCCTCCCCGTGATCGTGCTTCCCGTCCTCCACAAGATCGTTCTCTATATCATCTTGTAAATGAAAGTTCATCAGACGGTGATGATGATGAAAAATACCCCTTGACTTTTATATACTTTGAACTAGACAAATAGAACCAGTTTTGAACTAGTTGTAATTAGTTTTAACTTGGTTTTGGATTTTTATGTTAAATTGAAATTTAATTTGTTAGTTTTAAAGTATTTATTGAATGTTTTGGTTGTTGTTGTTGTGTTGTTATTGTTGTTGTTGTTGTGTTGTTGTTGTTGTTGTTGTTGTTGTTGTTGTTGTTGTTGTTGTTGTGTTGTTGTTGTTGTTGTTGTTGTTGTGTTGTTGTTATTGTTGTTGTTGTTGTTGTTGTTGTTGTTCTGTTGTTGTTGTTGTTGTGTTGTTGTTGTTGTTGTTGTTGTGTTGTTGTTGTGTTGTTGTTGTTGTTGTTGTGTTGTTGTTGTTGTGTTGTAGTTGTTATTAGGTGTATTGGTATGCTGGCAGGTGGTGTAGCTGCCAAAACAGGCATTTTATGCCAAAATTAAACCCAGAAAAACTGACCAAAGTTGGTCGGTTTTTAATAAAAAAAATAAATTATTCCAAAATACCGACCAAAGTTGGTCGGTTAATGAACATTGAATTCCCAGAATTCAACATTACCGACCAACTTTGGTCGGTATTTTGCCTGCACTGTTGAGATTACCGACCATAGTTGGTCGGTAATGTTTAATTTTAATTATTTAAAAAAAAATATATTTTCAATTACCGACCAAAGTTGGTCGGTTTTTTTTTAATTTTAATAATTAATAAAAAAACATAATTTAGTTAAACCGACCAACTTTGGTCGGTAAAATTAAATTAATAAAATATGTTTCCGACCAAAGTTGGTCGGTAAGTAATTAAACTTGTCAGATGGTCGTTTTAAGCTACCGACCAAAGTTGGTCGGTAATTTCCGACTAACTTTGGTCGGTAAGCCATTCCGACCATCAAAACACCGTCCACACCGTAATGGTCATATTTTGGTCGGTAATTGGCCATAACCGACCAACGTTGGTCGGTTTTTAGCGAATTTCTAGTAGTGTACAATGGTTATTCCAGTTATCTGGCACAGACTCAATATGAGCAGCCAAACCCGCAAAGGGGTTGTTATGAATACGGTGATACTAGGAACATCATGAGAAAATTGTCCCAAACTTGGGAGAGGCATATTTCATCAAAGCACTCAGGCTACGTGTCCCATTGCAGTTATTACACCACCCACACGATCAGTTAAGGGTGGAGGACATGCGAGTAGAAGGCGTCCTAGAGGTGGAGACTCAGCCGTTGTTATATTTGTTTTATGGTATGGTGGAGGTCGTTACATTAGATGGTGTCATTATAGGTACGACCTTGATTTAAAATAAAAGAATAATTTCCTTAACTTGATTCGGTTCTGAGGATCAAAACGAGTCCTCCTATTGTGCTCCACTTATGAGTGAACTTCGTAATTCTATAATTTACTTATGTGTTTACTTTTGTTAGGAGGTTTTATAGAGATAACTACACCTATCATTCCATGATGGACTCTAATAAGATCTGTGAGGCAAAAGGTTCCTTTCTGGTACTTATTTCGGTATGTTTTGAAGTATTTCCGGATAATTAATTACAAATTGTGAATTATAGGCCCTACCGGTGTGGGGTTCATTATGTGTTGTGATTTTGTTTAACGAAAGTTATTTAAAAGGAGAAAATAGAAAGTTTCGATTGGCAATATGTGCATATTACTTGTGATTCAGAACTGAGGCCGAGGTCCTCGTATTTTAAAATAAATTGATATGTTTAAACCGGGCTATGAGCTGCGGTGGAAGTTATATAAGGACGAGATCCTTGTGATAAAAATTCTTGTGTTTAAATTCTCCCTTGTGAAAATTAAATTTGTATTATAGTACTAATAAGGAGTCATGCCTCCTAGGCTTATTTGAAAATTTTTGTATGAAATTCTCTGTGCATACTTGCCAAATTCGTGTTGTAATTATTGAGTTTTAACCTACGAGATAGGTGTCTGCCTAGGTGGTGTTAAATGTGACTCATTAATTTGGGTAAATAATTATGAGGTCTGGTTACTATCAGTTAAAGATTAGGACATCTGATGTTCCTAAGACAGCTTTTCGGACTCGGTATGGGCATTATGAGTTTCTAGTAATGTCATTTGGGCTGACAAATTTCCCATCAACATTCATGGATTTGATGAACCGGGTGTTCAAACCCTACTTGGATTCTTTGGTGGTTATATTCATTGATGATGTTTTGATTTACTCTAGCAGTCGAGAGGAGCATGGGCAGCATCTTCGAAGTGTGCTTCAGACTTTGAAGAATGATCAGTTATTATGCAAAATTTTCAAAATGTGAGTTTGGGTTAGACTCAATTGCCTTTTTGGGGGCATGTTGTATCGGCAAAAGGCATAAAGGTGGATCCTAAGAAGATTGAGGCTGATTAAAATTGACCTAGACCTACTTTAATTACAGAGATCCAGAGTTTTCTGGGTTTAGCAGGTTATTATCGTCGGTTCGTGGAAGGGTTTTCATCTATAGCAAGCCCATTGACCAGATTGACCCAGAAAGGTGTCCCATTCAGATGGTTAGACGAATGTGAGATGAGCTTTTAGAAGCTGAAGACCACTTTGACTAGAATAATTACCCTGTTCATGACTTAGAATTGGCAGCCATTATTCATGCGCTGAAGATTTGGAGGCATTACCTCTACGGTGTCTCGTGTGAGGTATTTATTGATCATCGTAGCCTTCAGTATCTGTTCAAACAAAAGGATCTTAATTTGAGGCAGAGAAGATGGTTGGAGTTGTTGAAAGACTATGATATCACCATTTTGTATCACCCCGAAAAGGTCAATGTGGTGGCCGATGCTTTGAGTAGAAAAGCTGTGAGTATGGGCAGTCTTGCGTATATTCCGGTTGGTGAGAGGCCATTAGCTGCAGATGTTCAAACTTTGGCTAATCAGTTCGGGAGGTTAGATGTTTCAGAACCCAGTCAGGTTCTAGCTTGCACAGTCGCTCAGTCTTCTTTATATGAGCGCATCAAAGAGAGGCTATATGATGATCCTCATTTACTTGTCCTTAAGGACACGGTGCGGCACGGTGATGCCAAACAGATTGTTGTGGGGGAAGATGGGGTTCCGCAAATGCAGGGTCGTATTTGTGTGCCTAATGTGGATGGGCTTCGTGAATTAATTCCTGAAGAAGCACACAGTTCCAGGTAATCTAATCATTCAGGTACCGCCAAAATGTATCAAGATTTGCGGCAACATTATTGGTGGAGGAGAATGAAAAAGGATATAGTTGCATATGTAGCTCGGTGCCTGAATTGTCAGCAAGTTAAGTATGAGCATCAGAGACCTAGTGGTTTGTTTCAGAAAATAGAAATTCCTGAATGAAAGTGGGAGCGTATCACTATGGATTTTTTTGTTGGGCTCCCACAGACTCAGAGAAAATTTGACGCAGTTTGGGTCATTGTGGACAGGTTGACCAAGTCAGCACATTTCATTTCAGTGGCAGTTACCTATTCTTCAGAGCGGTTAGCTGAAATTTATATTTGTGAGATTGTCCGCCTTCACGGTGTGCCCATGTCTATCATTTTTGATCGAGGTACACAGTTCACTTCACACTTCTGGAGGGTTGTACAGTGTGAGTTAGACATGCGGGTTGAGTTGAGTACAACATTTCATCCACAGATAGACAGACAGTCAGAACGCACTATTCGAATATTGGAAGATATGCTTCGCGCTTGTGTTACAGACTTTGGAGGTTCTTGGGATCAATTCCTGCCACTTGCAGAGTTTGCTTATAATAATAGCTACCAGTCGAGCATTCAGATGGCTCCATATGAGGCATTATACGGAAGGCAATGTTGATCGCCAGTTGGTTGGTTTGAACCGGGAGAGGCTCGGTTATTGGGTACCGATTTGGTACAAGATGCCTTGGATAAGATCAAGATTATTCAGGATCGACTTCACACAGCTCAGTCTAGGCAAAAGAGTTATGCCGGTCGTAAAGTTCGTGATATTGCATTCTTGGTTGGAGAAACAATATTGCTTCGGGTATCGCCCATGAAGGATGTTATGAGATTTGATAAGAAGGGCAAGTTGAGCCCTGGGTATATCGGGCCTTTTGAGATTCTGGAGAGGTTGGGAGAGGTGTCTTACAGGCTTGCGTTGCCACCTAGTTTAGCAGTTGTTCATCCGGTATTCCATGTGTCCATGATTCGAAAGTATCACGGCGATCCGTCCCATGTGTTATATTTCAGCTCTGTCCAGTTGGACAAGGATTTGAGTTACGAGGAGGAGCCGGTGGAAATTCTAGCCCGGCAAGTTCGCCAGTTGAGATCAAAGAGTTACCCTTCAGTTCGAGTGCAGTGGAGAGGTCAGCCTATTGAGGCAGCTACTTGGGAGTCCGAGTCCGATATGCGGAGTAGATATCCCCACCTTTTCACTAGAGCAAGTACTTTTCTATGTCCGTTCGAGGACGAACGATTGTTTTAGAGGTAGAGAATGTGATGACCCAAAAGGTCATCTTATGCTTTAGAAGTCGAATCTGCGCTTTTAAGCCTAAAAAATCTCCTTTTTACCCTCCTCGATTTGTGTGCGCAGTCCGGACAGGTGTCCAGAAAGCTTTTATGTTGAAATCTAATGAAAATAAGAATTTTTACCTTAAAAGTTGATTTGAGTGGACTTCGGTCAATATTTTTGGTAAATGGGCCCGGATCCTTGCTTTGACGGTCTTGGTAGGTCCGTATCGAATTATGGGACCTGGGCGTATGCCCGGAATCGAATTCGGAGATCCCTAGCTTAAGTTATGAATTTTTGATGAAAATTAAAAGTTTGAAAATTATTTATTTTTAAGAATTGATTGATATTTGGCATTGTTAGTATCGGGTCCGTATTTTGGTTCTGGAGCCCGGTACAGGTTCAATATGATATCTAAGACTTGTCTGTGAAATTTGGTGAGAAACGGAGTTGATTTGACGTGATTCAGACGTCCAGTTGAGAAAATAGAAATTTTAAAGTGTTCTTGAGAATTTCATTTGATTTGGTGCTAAATTCATAGTTCTAGGTGTTATTTTGGTGATTCGATCACGCAAGCAAGTTCGTATGATATTTTTTGACTTGTGTGCATGTTTGGTTTGGAGCCCCAAGGGCTCGGGTTAGTTTTGGATAGGCCACGGGATGTTTTGGACTTTGAAAATCTGGTATTTTGCTACAGCAGGTGTTCTGGCATGTCCTTCTTTGCGTTCGCGAAGGTACTCTCGCGAACACGAAGAGTAAACCGGGCAGCTGATGTTTTCCTCTTCGCGAACGCGAAGCTATGGGGGCGTTACCCTTCGCGAACGCGACAAGCCCATCGCGAAAGCGTAGTGTTAGGCATTGGGGATGGGGAGTCAGTCATTTCTTCATCGCGAACGTGGACACTGTCTCGCGAACGCGACGCCTAGGGAAGGGTAGCCTACACAAACGCGAGCACTGTCTCACGAACTCGAAGGCCTGACAGCCTATACTCTTCGCGAACGCGATAGTGCTCTCGCGAATGCGATGAACACTGTCGCCCAACACTTAATAGAATCCAAAAACGGGATTTTAGCCAAAAAATCATTTTTCTCAAAAACCAAACGGTGAGAGGCGATTTTTCAAGAGACATTTCTTCCCCAAATTGTTGGCAAGTGATTCTAAACCATTTTATTCCAATTACCCATTACATTTCTTGAATTATCAACCACAAATCTAGAGTTTTCATGATAGAATTAGGGGTTAGGGTAGAAACTAGGAATTTCGAAAATTTGGGGATTTAGACCTCAATTTGAGGTCGGATTTCAAAACTAATTACATATTCGGGATCGGGAGTGAATGGGTAAAAGGATTTTGGTCCAAAACTCGGGTTTTGACCAAGCGGGCCCGGGGTCGATTTTTCGACTTTTTGGAGGAAAATTTAATTTATGCAATATAATTGATTCTTTTAGCAATATTTGATATTATTGAGTCATTTTTGAATAGATACAAGTGGTTTGGAGGTGAATTCCAAAGGAAAAGCTGTGATTGAGAATTAAGTGGCCTTCGGAGCGAGGTAAGTATTGTGTCTAACCCTGACTTGAAGGAATGAGGAACCTTAGATTACTTGCTAAGTGAAATACATGTGAGCGGCGTATATGTGAGGTGACGAGTACTTATGCGCCGCCAATTTACCTGTTTTTCATGTTTCTCTATTTTTCTTACATTGTCTCATTCCTATGCCAAATTGCTACGTGTTATACTAGTGTTTTTCAATTTATCGTTCTTATCATGTATATGGATTTTCTGGTGATAATTGAGTTTTTATTTCAAAGTTGAGATTGATATTATAGAACCAAATGTTGAAGTAAGGTTTGTACTTGTTATACTATCTCCCTGTTGTTATTTATGCATTACATTATGGTAAGGGAGAGTGTTAATGCACGAAGGGTGATGCCATGCCATATTGTGAGTCCATATTGTGAGTGTTAATGCACGAAGAGTGACGCCGTGCCATATTGTGAGTGTTAATGCATGAAGGGTGATGCCGTGCCATATTGAGAGTGTTAATGCACGAAGGGTGATGCCGTGCCATGATATGAGAGTTAATGCACGAAGGGTGATTCCGTGCCGTTTCTATTAATTTTATGGTGAGATTGAGAGTAAGAGCACGAAGGGTGATGCCGTGCATTTTTCCTTACTATATTCACTATTCCTGTTGATTCATGATACATTGACTGCTCTGGTGATCATTCTATTGTAGTTCTTTATCTTGTATTCCCCTCAGTATGTTCCCCTCCCAAACTTTTCATGTTTAGTTCTTCATTTCTGTTAATTGCATATACATTGTTAAATTGTACAGGTTGATTTGTAGGTGCCTTGCCTTAGCCTCGTCACTACTTCGTCGAGGTTAGGCTCGACACTTACCAGTACATGGGGTCGGTTGTACTGATACTGCAATCTGCACTGCAGATTGTTGATACCGGCTCAGGTTGATCGAGATTTTGCTATTGGTCCGCTGTCCGGAGACTCAAGGTAGATCTGTCAGCGTTCACAGACCTTGAATTCCCCATCTATCTTTTCTGTTCTACTGTTTCTTTCATTCAGACAATTGTATTTTTTTTCTACTATTACTTGTAGCAAATTCTAGAATGCTCGTGAATTGTGACACCAGATCTGGGTGGTAGTAACTAATACAGTTTTATGATATTCCGCACTTATTATATTTCATCTTAGTTAATCATTGTTAATTACTGAATGTGAATAAGGAAGTGGTTTAATTATTCTCTAACGTTGGTTTGCCTAGCAAGTGAATGTGAATACGAAGCCGCTCCTAAATCAACTTTACCTTTTCCAAGGCATCCTTTACCAAATCAGTACCACATAACTTAGCCTCACCGGGCTCAAACCATCTAATAGGTGAATGACATCGACGACCATATAAAGCCTCAAATGGAGCCATCTCGATGTTGGATTGGTAACTGTTATTATAAGCAAACTTGGCCAAAGGCAGGAAACGATCCCACTGACCTCCAAAGTCAATCACACATGCCCTGAGCATATCTTCCAAAATCTGAACTGTCCGCTCTGACTGCCCATCGGTCTGCGGATGAAAGGCTGTGCCGAGCTCCACACGGGTCCCTAATTCATTCTGTACTGCTCTCCAGAAATGTGAAGTAAACTGAGGGCCTCTATCTGATATGATAGAAATTGGCGCACCGTGTAACCGAACTATCTCCTGAATATAAATCTATGCCAACCTCTCTGAAGTATACGTAGTCATAACAGGAATAAAATGTGTCGACTTGGTTAACCTATCAACAATCACCCAAACTGCATCAAACTTCCTCAAGGTCCGTGGCAACCCAACTACAAAGTCCATAGTAATTCGTTCCCATTTCCACACTGGTATGGTCATCTACTGAAGTAGGCCACCTGGCCTCTAGTGCTAATATTTAACTTGCTGGCAATTTAGACACCTAGCTACATACTCAACTATGTCCTTTTTCATTCGTTGCCACCAATAATGCTGCCTCAAGTCACGATACATCTTCGTAGCTCCTGGATGAATAGAATACCGAGAGCTGTGTGCCTCTTCCAGGATCTTTTTACTCAGTTCATCCACATTAGGAACACACAGATGATCCTGGAGTCGCAGAACACCATCTGCACCAATAGTAACTTCCTTGGCACCACCTCGTAGTACCGTTTCTCGAAGAACCATTAAGTGTGGGTCATCATACTGGCGAGCCTTGATCTGCTCAAATAGCAAAGACTGAGCTACGACACATGCAAGAACTCGGCTGGGCTCTGAAATATCTAGCCGCACGAGTCTGTTGGCCAAGGATTGGATAGCCGAGTCTAATGGCCTTTCCTCTGCTGAAATGAAAGCCAAACTGCCCATACTCTCTGCCTTTCTGCTCAATGGATCTGCAACCACATTTTATTTGCCCGGATGATACAGGATAGTAATATCATAATCTTTTAGTAACTCCAGCCATCTGCGCTGCCTCAAATTTAGGTCCCTCTGCTTGAACAAATGCTGCAAACTGCGATGATCAGTATAAACTTCACAGGACACCCCATAAAGATAATGCCTCCAAATCTTAAGGGCTTGAATAATCGCAGCTAACTCCAAATCATGTACCGGGTAATTTTGCTCGTGGGGCTTCAATTGACGTGAAGCATATGCCATAACTTGCCCTTCCTGCATTAATACACAACCCAAACCAACGCGTGAAGCGTCGCAATACACTGTATACATTCCCGAACCGGAAGGTAACACTAACACTGGTGCTGTAGTCAATGATGTCTTGAGCTTCTGAAAGTTTGCCTCACAATCATCAGACCATCGGAACGGAACACCCTTCTGGGTTAATTTGGTCAAAGGTGCTGCAATAGATGAAAATCCCTCCACGAACCGACGATAATAACCTGCTAAACCCAGGAAACTCCTGATCTCAGTCGCTGAAGTGGGACGATGCCAATTTTGAACTTCCTCAATCTTTTTGGGATCAACTTTAATACCTTCACCCGATACAATATGTCCCAAAAATGCTATAGACTCTAGCCAAAACTCACATTTAGAGAACTTAGCATATAGCTTTTGTTCCCATAATGTCTGAAGCACTACTATCATATGCTGCTCATGTTCCTCCTTGCTGCGCGAGTATATCAAAATGTCATCAATGAAAACGATGACAAATGAATCAATATATGGCATGAATACCATGTTCATCATATCCATAAACGCTGCCGGGGCATTAGTTAAACCGAAAGACATTACCAGAAACTCATAATGCCAAATCTAGTATGGAAAGTAGTTTTCGGAACATCCGAATCTCGAATCTTCAATTGATGATACCCCGACCTCAAGTCGATCTTAGAGAACATCCTATCACCCTGCAACTGGTCAAATAGGTCATCAATACGCGGTAACTGGTACTTGTTCTTAATAGTGACTTTGTTCAATTGGCGATAATCAATACACATCCGCATTGTTCCATCCTTCTTTTTCACAAATAATACCGGTGCACCCCAAGGCGATACACTCGGTCTGACAAACCCTTTGGCTAGTAACTCTGCAAGTTGTTCTTTCAATTCTTTCAATTCTTTCGGAGCCATGCGATACGATGGGATAGATATAGGCTGGGTATATGGAGCCAAGTCAATACAAAAATCAATATCACGATCAGGTGGCATACCTGGAAGATCTGAAGGAAATACATTGGAGAACTATTGAACTACTGGCACTGAATCAATAGCCGGAGTCTATGCAGTAGTATCTCGAACATAGGCTAGATAAGCCAAACAACCTTTCTCAACCATGTGCTGATCCTTTATAAAAGAAATAACCTAATTAAATGAATTAACCGATGAACCCTTCCACTCCAACCTAGGCAAAGATGGAATAGCCAAGGTAACAGTTTTGGCATGACAATCTAGAATAGCATGATATGGAGATAACCAGTCCATACCCAGAATAATTTCAAAATCGATCATCTTGAGCAATAAGAGATATGCTCTAATTTCATAACCATAGAATGTAATAATACAAGACTGGTAGATCCGGTTCACAATAACAGAATCGCCTACAGGAGTGGACACATAAACAGGAGTACTCAAGGACTCACAAGAAATACCCAGGAATGGAGCAAATAGAGACGACACATATGAATACGTGGATCTTGGATCAAATAATACTAAGGCATCTTTGCTGCAAATAGAAATAATACATGTAATCACAGCATCTGAGGCCTCTGCATTTGGTCTAGCCGGAAAAGCATAGAACCGAGCTGGAGCGCCAACTGGTTGGCCTACACCTGGCTGACCTCCACCTCTAGGATGGCCCCTACTCACCTATCCTCCACCTCTTGGTGGTCGGACTACTGGTAGAGCAACTGGTCTGGTAAGCATAGGTTGTTGACCCTGCTGTAATGGTCTACCCCTAAGCCTGGGGCAAAACCTCTGCATATGACTGGGATCCCTACACTCGTAACAATATTTCTGTGCGATGGGCTGCTGACTAAGTGTCTGGCCCTGGGAAACTGAATACCCACTGGGAGGACCCTGAATAGCTGGTGGGCGGTAGAAATTCTCTGGCATAACACTGAGATAAGGTCGCACTGAAGCACCTCAAGGAGGTGGTGGTGCTGGAAATGGGGTTCTGCTAGACTGCCCCCTCACGAACTGACCTCTGCCCCCAGACGGAGCACCTCTGAACTCTCTAGAGTACCTGAACCACTTATCTCTCATAATCTACTCCCGGTTCTGCTGACGCACACCCTCAATCCTCCGGGCTATCTCCACAACTCGCTCATAAGAAGTACCCATCTCAACCTCTCGAGCCATAGTGGCCTGAATACCAGTATATAAACCGGCTACAAACCTCCGCACTCTCTCCGCCTAAGAAGAGAGTATCATAAGTGCATGGCGAGATAATTCAGAAAATCTCGCCTTATAATTAGTCACTGACATCTGACCCTGCTAGAGCTGCTCAAACTGAAACCGCAACTCTTCCCTCTGGGAGGGTGGAATATACCTGTCCAGGAAGATACGGGTGAACCTGTCCCAAGTCATGAGAGGAGAATCTGCTGGTCTTCCAAGAGCATAAGACTGCCACCATCTACGGGCTCTGCCCTCTAGCTGAAAAGTAGCAAAGTCTACCCCATGAGACTCTAATATCCTCATGTTGTACAGTCTATCCTTGAACCAATCAATGAAATCATATGGATCCTTATGTTGCTCACCCCCGAAGACAGGAGGATGTAGTCTAGTCCATCTGTCCAATAGTTTCTGAGGATCAGTGGCTACAGCTGGCCTGGGCTCAGGTGTAGCTGTTGCCACTGGCTGGGCTCCACCCACGGGTAGTACACCCTGGGTCTAAAATACAGCAGCTGCCTGTCCATGAGCCTGCGCGGTAGGGCTTTGTGCTCCCCCACCCGCCTGAGATGTGGGTGGGTCTGCCGGAAATCAACCGGCCTGAGTCATATTGTCCATGAACCGCAGCATGCGACCCATGACATCCTGAAATCCCGGTACAGATGTGAAATCCACCGGAGTTGGCTCTGCCACAGGCACCTCACCCTGCTCCTCAATAAGAGAAGGATATTTAGTACTACATTAATTGGACGATGAAATATGAAGAAAAGTAATTTCCTAACACCCTATAGCCTCTCGAAGACAAGTACAGACGTCTCTGTACCAATCCGCAAGACTCTATTAGGCTTGCTCATAACTTGTGAGTTCTATGTGAACCTAGCGCTCTAATACTATATTGTCACGACCCAATAAAATAAAATAAAACCCAAACTCTACCAATGTGTGTGCCAAGACCTGGTGTCACAAGTGTACGAGCATCTAGTAGATTATACAAAACCTCAAATGCTGTCCGAAATAAAAATAGACAGAATTAAAATACAAAGAGAGACACTAGTAGTTGCAGAACGGATCAGTGAAACAGCTCACAACTATGTCCCTAAATAACGTGGGTGTAAGACGATAGGTCCCCCACTAGTACTTGCCTCAGTTCCTGCACAAAAAGTGCAGCAAGTGTAGCATGAGTACTTAAACAACGTGTACCCAGTAAATATCAAGCCTAATCTCGAAGTGGTAGAGACGAGATGGCCGACTTTGACACTCACTATGGGTCAATAATAATAACTGAAATAAAACTAGGATATTTAAATCAGCATGATTTACAATAATTTATTTAATCAAAGGAAATAATCAAAATTCTTCAAATGCAACAATTCTCAATATATTAATTAAATTCCTTCAATTCGAATAATTTCCAATTTATCAATTAAATATTATTTTCAGGAATAACAATTAATTCTTTAACAAGCAAGAATAATAATTCATTATACTCCAAGGATTTTTCAATTTATCAATTAGCTTCGCAAGCTGAAATAAGCTATTAAAGTATCGTGTAATTATTATTATTATTATTAAGCACGCTTTCTGCCGAGGACGTACGGCCCGATCCAGAGTGTCGTGTACACCGCCGAGGGATGTGCGACGCGATCCATAGATGCATCTATCATGCCGAGGCGTTCGGCCCGCTCCACAAGAAAGGAGGACATTTTCAGAGTATCTTTATTATGAGATAATTTCGGGAGGAGAATAATTTCTTTTAACAATTAATTGTTTTAAACAAAAAATCAAGCATATAAAATTTTTCATTCTTTAATATTTTGATTTAACAATTCACAATATATATATATATATATATATATATATATATATATATATAAAATCAAGAATATACAATTTTTCATTCTTTAATATTTTGATTTAACAATTCACAATATATATATATATAAATATCTCAAATAATATTAATTAAACAAAAAATATAATTTACATAAGTAATTCATGATTTGAGTCCTAAACTACCCGGACTTTAGCATTAATAGTAGCTACGCACGGACTCTCGTCACCTCGTGCGTACGTAGACCCCGCAATTATCAATAATTATTCAATTTAATCCCTATGGGGTAATTTTCCCCTCACAAGATTAGACAAGAGACTTACTTCGTCTCAAAGTCCACTTTTCGATTATTGCGTCGCGTAAAATTCTCGGTTCAATGCCGAAATATCCGAAACTATCCAAAAGTTATATAAAATAATTAATATATGTTCAATAATTCGAAATTCATCTATTAAATAAATTACCCTATCCAAAATGGTAAAATTTCAAAATTTCATCCCGGGCCCACATGCCCGGATTCTGAAAATTTTTAGATGGAAACGTTACCCATAATCTCAAGAACTCAAATATATAATTTCTACCCAATTTCATAACTATTTTCGTGGTTAAAATCTCATTTTTATAAAAATCTAGGATTTTCACCTAAACTTTTGATTTCTAAGATTTACTAATTGTAATCTACTTATAATCTATGTATTTAACTCAAGGAGTCTGGAATCAACTTACCTCCAAATTGCTAGTTGAAAACTCCTCACAAAGAGCTCCAAAATCGCCCAAGTATGGAAGAAAATGGGCAAAAATGGTGAATTCCCGTTCTTTAAAGCTTTCTGCCAAACAGGTCTTTCGCACCTGCGGAAGTTGGAACGCATATGCGGCTCCGCACTTGCGGAAAAATCCTCGCAGGTGCGAGTTTCACTTGCCTGGCCAATTCTCGCATTTGCGCACAAGGCTTCCCACCTGCGGAAATTGTCAGCATCTGCGGTGGATTGCCCCTTCCCTTTTCCGCTTCTGTGCTCAAAATCTCGCATATGCGAGGGCCGTGCCTGCGAGCTTCTGTTGCACCTGCAAATGTCGCATCTGCGAATGTCGCACCTTCGACTGGCCAAGCGCAGGTGCGATTCCGACAGTAGCTGGGAGCTTCAGTTTTGGCTCCCAACTTCCAACTTGGTCCGAACCTCGTCCGATTCATACTCGGGGTCGCGGGGACCCCGCCTGAACATACCAACAGGTTTGAAATCATAAAACGGACTTGCTCGAACTCACGAAACACGTAAAACAATATCAAATCTAAGAATCACACCTCAAACCAAATTGATTCAAACTTAAGAATTTCAAGTTCTTCAATTTACTTCCAATGCACCGAAATATACTTAAACTAATCGGAATGACACGAAATTTTGCGTGCAAGTCTTTAATCATTATACGGAACTATTCCCAAATTCGAAATTCTAAACGGACTTCAATTTCTCAAAAACCTACTCCAAACCAAATTTAAAGAACTTTAAACCTTCAAATAGTTGATTTTCACTATTAAGCGCCAAAACGCTCCCGGATTATCCAAAACCCGATTCGAACATACGCTCAAGTCTGAAATCATCATACGAACCTATTGGAACCGTCAAATTTTAATTCCGGGGTCGTTTTCTCAAAATATTGACCGAAGTCAAATTTGTCCATTTAAAGCTAACTTAAGGAACCAAGTGTTCCGATTTCAACCCAAACGCTTCCAAATCCCGAATCAACAATCCCCGCAAGTCATAAATTAATAAAAATATGTTTGGGGAGTTTTATTTTTAAAAACGGAGTTCTAAAAGTTAAAATGACCGGTTGGGTCATTACAAATACTTAGTGTATTATCAATGTATATAGGCTAATCAATCACCAACATTACTTACATATATATTATTAATACACTTATACTTCGTGTAATTATCAATCTACAAGCTAAATACAACTAATGCACTTTTGCTTAGTATATTATCAATGTGTATGATAATCAATTGTTAACGTTATTTAAGGACACCATTAATACACTTCTGCTTATAGTGATTATCAATTTATAAGATAATCCATCACTAATATTTCTTACAGAAATGACTAATATACGTCTTCTTACTGTGTAATTATTAATGTATAGGTTAATCAATGTAGTTAAGGATACTACAAATTCACTTTTACTTTGTGTAATTATAAATTACTAAGCTAATTACCACTAATATATTTTTAAGTAGTGTATTACCTCCACTTAGTGTAAATTTCAATAAATAGGCTAATCAACCACTAAGATAATTAAGTAAATACTTACCAGGGACCTCCCTTGGAATCGTGTAATAAAAAATACAAAATAATTATCTATAAGATTTTATATTTAAGTTACCGACGGAAGTCCATCGGTACTGTAAGAACAAAATTCAAAATATTATGTAAATGCAATAGGATTGAGTACGTCGATAACTTTATTTTTTTTTCATTTATTTTTTTAAAAGCACCGAGAGACACCGTCGGTACCTAAAACAATAATTCAAAAATATATATACAAAATGTTCCGAGGGAGTCCGTCGGTAAATTACCGACGGAGTGCATCGGTACAACCAATTAAATTTTGACCGGTCAATGTATCATTATTTACCGAGAGATGTCTGTCGGTTATTTTTTTTAAAAAATAGAAATTAAAAAGTTCAAAAGTACCGAGGGACTCCATCGGAATAGCGACGGAAAAAAATCTGTCGGTACTGCTGTGTCGGTAAACAACTGTTTTTTAGTAGTGTGAGACATTTCAACAAGGTTGAACGTTCCCTTTTGTTTTGGAAGGGGCAGGGCGGATTTTACCAACTTAGAAGCCTATCAGTTATTTTTCTTGACTTGCGCACCCTTATATATTTACCCCCTCCATGTCATTGGAATCACACATGTACTCTCCCTTAGAGACTCAACATTTTCGTTAAGGTTTTTACTACCATTATACAGTGGGAAAGTGACCCCGATATTATATTTGTTACGACCTAAGCACTTGACACCATGCTAAGATATACCACAAGGAGACATGCATTTTAGAGTATGGTCCAGTGTTATTTAGTGTTTCTTTCTTCTTTACGTAGAAATATTTAGGCTAACTTTGAGCCACGAAACACCATAATAAGATGCCACAATATTCGCGGGGAAGAAACAAAAATTGGACAAACATTAGCATGTTAATAATATGATTTAAAGATACCACATGGGTTCTAAGTAAACACATTTGATTGTACGAGTACTCAAAATTCACCAACTATGTTTTGTAATGATGATATTTAGTTATTAATAATATTTCCTACTTACCAAAAACAAAAGTACCAAAATTCTCTAAAAACAATCCTTTTACCTCCTTGTCTTTTGGAGACGGGGCCCATTTGTTTATGTAACTATCTACAAATCTCTTCTTGGTAAATGATTGTCAATCTTTTTCATATATAAAGGGCCAAATAAATTTTTTAAAGCTACTGCATGATGTATTAAGTTTTTGCTACGCATATAGTTCAGGAAAGGACCGCATTATTATATATGCAGTCATATCATACATTTTTACAAGTAATTGTTTTTATACGGTTCGAATCTGTCAACTGCTGGTCACACAACGACAATATTTACTGTTGTCCCAAGGTTCCCCTTCGAATTTTCTAAAGAAGCATTTTGATTTAAAATTAAACTAAACTACCATTTAATAAATATTATACATTAAAATTGATTAACTTTTTTATAGCTAGTTATTAGACTTTAAACATCACCAATTGTGTTGCATAATAAGAAAATCAAATTCATTTCACATCTCCCTTCAACTAAATGTACTCTCTTAAAGACATAATTATAGTCTATGTGAGTACTAAAGTAGATAATAAATTAATATAGTGCCATAAGTCTTAAAATCTTGATAAATCAATGTCAATTTCTTATGGTTAATAGGCAAGAAGATTATCGTGGGTTGTTGTACTTTTTTCATTGAGTCAATCAATTTTTGTGTACTTTTTCTTCTACCGATTAAAACTGTAAGCTTACAGCAATATGTCATACTCTTTCTTTATTTTATGTTATACTCTTTTCTTTTCAATTGTTTTAAAAAGAATGATATCATTCTTTATTTAAAAATAAATAAATTTAACCTTTTTATTTATCTTTAATGACATGATTTTATAATCACATAAATCTCAAGTTCAAAATCACAAATTCTAAAGAAACTTGCTTTTTAAACATGTGACCAATCAAATAAATTCAAAAGAATTGAGGTTGAAGAAGTAACTAAAAACATAAATCACTAATCAACTTTCTTCCTCCGACTTCTTTAGCCAGTTCCACATCTGTCGTATTAAAGAAAGCTTGCTTCGTGGCGGAGCATTTAGCAATGCCAGCAGTCTTGTGAGGGAGGGTTGTCTGAGGATAAGTTAAAGGGCCTGGTGATACCCGTTGGTACACCCTTCAAACCCTTTCAAAACAACATAACAACATTCATTTGGATACAACAAAAAAATCTATTCGAGGTGAAAATGAGAAATATTTTGTTCCACTACAAAAAAAATATTTTTATTCTTGTCTTTCAAAAACAAATCCCAGCTATACCGAAACAATCAAATGGTCATGAGTAGTTGCATTTATTTTAGTGGTTCTTCGTCCTCATTTTCTAACCATAGTAGTTGCTAGTTAAAGATGATTGTACTAGAAGTATTTAAACATTTCTTTTTTCTAGGTGGGTAATTAAAGTACTCGCTCAATTTTAGTTACAAGTTTTCTGTCGCTTGCCTTTTTTCCATTACTTTAAAGTTCAATCAAAAGCCTAAAAGAAAGAATATTTCGTACCAATTCAATAAATAAATAGAGTAGAAGAGATGGCCGAAAAAAGCAAAGTTGACTGAGACTGCCGACTGCAAGAAAAGAGAAGAGCAGGAGTAACGATGTCAAAGCCTACTAATAAGAGGGGAATAGTATAATTAGAAGAGGATGTGGCAAATATACCTTTGTATTTTTGAAAATGATCTAAGAATATCCCTCGTTATACTATTGGATTATTTATATTTCTGCAGTCATACGTTGGGTTCAAATATACTACTCATTTAAACGGAGGGATACGTGTCATCGTCCTGTTGGCCAATTCTAAATAAATCCTAATTAATTAAAAAGACCTATTACCCGTACCCGAAAAGTAATTTTCTAAAATAATTTTTTTTTTGTAAAATCTGAAAAAAACTGAAATATTTTTTACTAAACACTGAAAAACGAAAATATTTTTTTTTCCAGTTTTTACAAAAAATTATTTTAAAAAAACTGAAAAATATTTTCTAAAACAATGTTTTTGTAAAACCTGGAAAAGAAAAACTGAAAAATAATTTTCTAAAGCAATATATTGTAAAAAGTGGAAAAAACCTGAATGTTTTAAAAACTGAAAAAATTTAAAATATATTTTTCCAGTTTTTAGAAAAATATTGCTTTAAAAAAACTGAAAAATTATTTCTAAAGCAATTTTTTGTAAAAACTAAAACAAAAACTGAAAAATAATTTTCTAAAGCAATGTTGTTGTAAGAACTGAAAAAACAAATATATATTTTTTTTTCCAGTTTTTAATTGCTTAAGAAAATTGCTTTTCAATTTTCACAAAAATATTGTTTTAGAAAATATTTTTCAGTTTTTTTAAAAGCAGTTTTTTTGTAAAAACTAGAAAAAAAATATTTTCATTTTTTTCAGTTTTTAGTAAAAAAAAATAAGTTTTTTCAGTTTTTACAAAAAAAAAAATTGCTTTAGAAAATTGCTTTTCGGGTATGTGTAATGTGTCTTTTTAATTAATTAGGAGATAATTAGAATTGGCCAACAGGACGATGACACGTGTCCCTCCGTTTAAATAAGGGGTATATTTAAGCCCAAAGTATAACTGCAAGGGTATAAATAACTCAATAATATAACGATAAATATTATTAGATAATTTTCAAAAGTAACGAGATATATTTGGACTTTTGCCGTACTTTAATTGATGGATCGTTCTTAGCATTTATTTGCTCTGTCACAAAGTTTTCAAAATTGAACTGTATTTGTACGTGTACTTGTACGTGCATTACTAAAGAAAGAAAAGATGAGCAACTTACTTGTCCTTGCCTAAAAGTATGCAAGTAAAGCACTAGATGTTGTTACAATAATATACCATGTGCAAGTGTGTTAATTAATAAGACTGAAAGTCTTTTATTATGGCGAATATTTCTAGCGTTTGATTGATGTGTACGTGAAAAATAACTTCTCAAAAACAATAAATATATACGTAGGAATGCATATAGATGTTGCTAACATTTGGCAGAAGATAATAATAATCATATGCAGATCTTTTCGTGTTTAAAATTTATTTACATGTTAAAGATCGAAAATAAGACGTAACTAGTGAAGAGAGTCTTGTTTCAAAAATTATTCGATAGTGCGAAGATTCTATGAGTATCCACACCGAGACCGATCCTTACTATCAACTCTTTGATCAATAAAACACGCGAACAAATTGAATGAAAACTTGTACTGAAAGATTTCTCAAAAATCTCAACTCAACGGTAGAAGATCAATAAACACTTTTCTTTTAATTGTATTTTCTCTTTTGACTTTGTATTGTATTCTTACTTTTACAAAATATTTCTTCTTCTCAAGACTTAATGCGGTTTTTCTTCCTCACCTATAAATCATTTTTCTATTTGGTTGAGGTAATGATTTACTCAGGGTAAAAGTTTATTCTAAGGAAAACTTATGGAATTTTCGATTGGAGAAACGTATATACTACCATTCCTAAAGGGATACGTGCGCCGTCGTCAACTTGTCCTTTATGGACGTTCCAATTCAATTCCAAATTGGATTGGATTATGAGAGTTAACTAATATTTTATAATAAAAAATATCAATCCCATTCTTAATGGGTTTGAACTAATCTCACGTCCATTTTTGGACTTTGTTGTCCGTCCAATTTTAAATTGGATTTTCAAATAAGTTTTTAATAATATATTATATACATACCTTATATAAACAAATATTAATTATATGTATATATATATCACATATATATTTCAACCAAGAGATAATTTAATTTTCTATACCAAATAGAAAACTTCAATTTGTTCACAATATTAATTATATCACCTATGCTAGCAATGAACATAATAATATTTTATTTGGACTAATAATTTAATTTATTTGACTAATCAAATTCTTTAGTTTAATTATCAAACAATAAAATAATTAATCCTTTAGCAAAGATCAGAACACTCATTAGTGTGCGCCCCCTTAGGTTCAATACTAAGCCGGTAGTAAATTGATCATATCAATATACTAATCAAGGGTGGCGTCTAGCAACACTCATTAACAACCAGATAGCATGAAGTATACAATTTACTTTCACGAATCGATAGAAGAATAATGTAGTATTTTCTTCTGTCCTTATAGCTCTAGGTCACCCTAGGATAGGTTAAACTGTCAAATCCTAATAGACGACCAACTATGTGTTCATGTCAAATATAATTGACCATTGACTAACCTAAGAAACTCTTTTCTTCTTTCATTCAATTGCCCTGGCCAAGGTCTTAATTTGATCGTTTATAATTCATGACAACATGGAGCTTAAACTTATTACCAAGAGTCGACAGATTCCATCTTGATCAATCACTAATTTTACAAGTATTTAATCATACCCAATATCCTTTCAACTATCGTCCTAGGGCCATAGGTGTCTTGTATCAAAGCACAATAAATAACTTGTCAATTACTATGACGATCTCAGGTCAAAGAAAACTCTTACATCACATTCTTCAAGAGATTATCCTATTGACAATTTATGGTAATTCTAACCATTAGGAATTATCCAATGAGTCGGTTCAATGATCATATCTCTATATGCATCATCTATCTATGTGATTTAGTTTATGAGATCAACTAATCTTTATGCAATAAAGATGATCAGATAAATATTGATCTAACTGAATTACTAATGTCCAAATTAATAATCATATGATCAAGAACAAATTTAAATTAAATTATAAGAAACTTTACCCTCATTATCATTATCTCCATCATGATGACAAGTCTCAAAATTTAATCAAGGACCTTATCAAGTTAATTAAACAATTAATAATAACAATGATAAAAGAATATCAAATGCCATATATGTTTTATATCAATAACGTTCATAAAAATATGTTCAAACCATCAAATGTGAGATTTGATCTAGGGCATATCTACTATATCACCAACAATATTATAGATTAACTATAATATTAGCAAATTATAGAGTGTTTAATAAAACTTTTGAGTATTTAAGATTAATTCTATGATATATAAATGGTAGTTGGAGAAAGTAATTAATGTGAAGTTAAAAATTCATATAGTGGTAAGGAAACGAGTGTCGCTTATAAGTGAGGGAAGACATTGTTCTCCAATCTGTATTACTGTAATAAATAATAAAAACAGTACACTTTTTGAAATAGAAATAGAAACAGAAAGTAAGTAGTAATAGAATGTCAAAATAATATCTGAAAATAATTTCGGAATAAATCGAGCCCACTGAATGCATAGTGCGTCCTTAACGAAATTATTCCCCTCAAGTACCCGAGGTGCTGGAATATTATCCTCTCACGATAGAATGATTTTTACTCACCAGTATATTGGTACCAAAAACTCTGATGAACTTCGAACCACTCAATGGTTGTAAAACATACTGAAAAGTTTTGTGCAGAAGAAGAAAAAAAAATCAAAAAATTTCGTAAGGAAAGATTATGGGATTCAAAATATATTTATAGACTTTCTGGCTCTGTTTCTGAAAAAGTTTGTAACTTTTTAGAAACAGCCATGGTTGTTGGAACATGTGGAAATATTTATGTTTTAAATATTGCGGGAAAACAGATTTAAAATAATCCGGGTAATGAAACAGACCGGACCGAGTCGCGTCATGGTTCATGGGTTATTCCGGGTTGAATTTTCGTAAATTAATTAAATAATTAAAAGAAATTTTGTCCAAAAAGATTAATCAATCATTGACCAAATCCGAAGCCGAAGCCGAGCCGAGCCAAGCGAGCGACGATGACGACGATGTAAGGTTTACTTTCTTTTCAATCCATTTAAAAACCAAGAGAAGTGTTTTCTCAATATAAGCACATTAATTTTTCTTTTCACCACCAATGCGGGACATTTTTCTCTTTCTAAAACATAAAGGAGCTCATTTTTCCTCCACTTTCTTCCTTCAATTTTCCATTCACCAATCTTTAATCCCAACAGACATCTTCGCCATTTGACGAGACCGCTGGAAAATAACTTTTTAGTGGACTATAATTTTTTTTTAAAATAACTTTCATCATACCAAACATGCTGAAGTAGACATATATTGAGAACACTAGGTAATAGTGATTATGACCATTTGTGCTGGAGCGAGTAATACTCATTTCATTCTTAATCAGAGGTTTCAGGTTCGAGTCCTGAGTATAAAGAGTCGTCTTTGTTATGGAACATTTTACACCAATGTGAAATTTTAAGGCCTAAATCCAGATATAATCATGCCCCAATACGAACACCGATAGAAAACCACGAAAATACATGCAAAGCTTATATAGTATATGACAAGAGGTTTAGGTGATGTTGTTAATTGCTCTAGGACTGAATAAGCTTTGCAATTAACATTTTACCCTAATGTGAAAATTTTCAAGATTTTTGTTTGAACCGGGTGTAGTTAGTTTTATTTTTGTTAGGAGTAGGATCCATCTTGCTATGAATTGAATTGAAGCAATATTTCTTGACTTTGTTATGCCTTGAGAATAGTTAGCACTTTGGTTGTGACGGTTAGACTCAATTTTTGACTCTTGTATAAGTACCTTAAATTGTATGATCTTAATTTTGCTTAACTACTTTGACTAGAGTGTCTTGATGAGTCCAATACTGAATGAGTTATGTGCCATGTGTGTGTGAGGTTTGTGTGTTATTCTGTGCATTGCATTTGATGTCTAGAACTTGCCCCGTGTGTTTGCAAAGCAAAATAGTAGTTTTGTTCAGTCTTGAAAGTGATATAGACGTTTCTTTGTTGAACCAGTTATATGTTTTACCCGCCTAATTATTATGTATAGTAGTTATCCCTTTGAGCTCTAATCCTATTTCTTGGGCAATCACATTACAAGCCTTACCCATTTATTTGAATTAACAATCTATTTGAACCTTTTCACCTCTCATGAGTACTTGAATTGTAATAAACTTTGTAAAAGTTAAAGTGTGGGGTGGTTGGTTTGGCTTTTGAGTGGAACTAATGAAATAAGGAGAAATGTGTGTTATTTTAAAAATGTAAGAGCCACTTGAATTGAAAAAGAAAAAAAAGAAGTTGTATTGTTGTGAAAAATATTCTTTAATAGTGGCAACTCTTGATGTAATTGTGCTTAAAAGAGTATGGAGTTAATATACATTGATGTGAAGGCAGAGTTATGGTTTGACATAAGTGTGGGGTTTTAACTTTCAAAGTGTATGTATTAAAGTGCTTAGGGAAGTGTAGTCACTCTTATATCCAAATGTATCATATCCAACCCGCAACTATAACAACCCGGCCTGTCGTTTCGAGAGTTATAGCCCCGTTTCTCCTATTTCTACTTCCTTTTGTGCTTTTCAGTTATGTTATGTTATACCGTGTTAGTTGGTTCAGGCCAGGAGTAGTTTCATAGTAGATTGAGACACTTAGTCTCTAAAGTAGAAACTTAAGTTGGAAAAGTCAACCGGATGTTGACCTATGTATAAACGATCTTGGATTTAAATTTTTATAGTTTCGTTAGCTCCGTTAGGTGATTTTGGATTTAGGAGTGCGTCCGGAATGTGATTTGGAGGTCCGTAGTAGAATTAGGCTTGAATTACGAAAGTTGGAAATTTGGCGATTTTTGGTCGGCAATGGAAAATTTGATATCGGGGTCGGAATGGAATTTCGGAAGTTGGAGTAGGTTCATAGTGTTATTTGTGATGTGTGTGCAAATATTTAGGTCATTCGGACGTGGTCTGGTTGGTTTCAGCATCGGTTGTCAGATTTGGAAGTTAAGAAGTTCTTAGGCTTGAATCCGAGGGTGATTTGGTGATTTGATGTTGTTTTGAGTGATTCGAAAGTTCGACTAAGTTTATATGTTGATATATGACTTATTGGTATTTTTGGTTGAGGTCCCAAGGGCCTAGGGGTGATTCCGGGTGGTTAACGGATTGTTTGAAGTTGGAAAATGCAGCTGAAGCTACTGCTACTGGTACTTTCGCACCTGCGAAAGGAGGAAACACAGGTGCGAGCTCGCAGGCGCACGTAAGAGTTTGCATGTGCTGATAGTGTTGAAGTAGGTTGGGTCCGCAGGTGTATGGGATAGGTCTCATCTGCGAGGTCGTAGGTACGTTTGTCTAGTCGCAGATGCGAAAATGGAAAACCAAGGCTGGGAACGCAGGTGCGAAGGATTGGCCGCATCTACGAGCCCTCAGGTGCGAGGCCTTGAGTGCATATGCGGAAAGGAAGAGTTAATACGGTTCCGCATAAGCGTAAGTGTTGCGCAAGTAAGCGCCCGTAGGTGCAAAATTTGAGGACTTAAGTGGTTCTCGCAGGTGCGAGGATTTGACCACAGATGCAAAAAATAGGCCGCAGGTAAGAAAAGCCTGGGCAGAAAATATAAATTGCACACTTCGCGAATTTTGGTCCATTCTTCACCATGTTTAGTCGGTTTTGAAGCTCTTGGGATATCAGTGAGATTTGGAGCATTTGGAGGCCGAGTCGAGAGTCTTGAGTATCGCGGGGTAGATATTTGACAGTTTTGAGATAAGTAACGATTGTAAATCTAGTCCTGAGGGTATGAAACCCCAGCTTTCATATCATTTTACTACTTTAAGGTGACGCACACCCTAGGTGACGGGCGTGTGTGCGTGCACCGTTGGGGATTGTGACTTGGTCCATCCCGTAGCAACTGTAAAGTTGCATATTTTGTTGAAACTATATGATACTTAGGAGTTTTAGAAACGAGTTTCTGTAAATTGGGCCGAATGCCATGTTTGGGCCTTGTGCCAGTGTTATTTGGACCCTTAGGGGCCTTTTCTTACTATCCTCTCACTGTTTCCGATTGAAAATCTATACTCAGTCATGGTTATACCTGTTTACTACATAATTCAATTTTTATTACTCTATTTTGATGCATATAAATGTTGTTTTGGGCTGAGTACCCTGTTTTTACTGAAATGCTCGAGTGGCTTGAGAGGTTTATGACCGAGTGAGGCTGAGGGCCTGATTTGTGAGGTTATTTTTTGGATCGGGCTGCACGTCGCAACATGTTTGATATAGGCCGAGGGCCCGAGTGATTTATGCCATGATTTGGCTTGATATAGTGCTTGGGCTGAAGGAGCCCCTCCGGAGTCTGTACACACCCCAGTGAGCGCAGGTACCTACTGAGAGCGAGTGCCGAGTGCTGAGTGACTGGGAGGGATGGTGAGATATGCCCGGAGGGCTGTTTACGAGTGATTGTGATGTATACCCGATGGGCCGTATACGAGTGACTGTGAGGTTTGCCCGAGGGGCTGCATATGAGTGATGTTTTGCCTGAGGGGCTGTTTATGACTTCATCATTTTTGCTCACCTTTGCATTGGGCCTCTGTTTGAAACTGTTGGAAAATATCTTTAAATGCTTTTTACTGGAACTGGGTTTAAACGAGATGATTTGATTCAAACACTGATTTTTAAAGCATGTTGTATTTTACCGAGATTTCATGATATGAACTTTATATGCTTTATTGCTAGTCACTACTGCCCAGTCTTTATTTATTATTGTTACTTACTGAGTTGGCGTACTCACGTTACTCCCTGCACCTTGTGTGTAGATCTAGGCATATTTGGACACGGTAGAGGCTGTTGACTATTCCGGTTGTAGATTTTCTTGGAGATAGCAAGGTAGCTACCTAGCGATCGCAGCCCTGCTCTTCTCCCTCTTATCTTCCTTTAGTTGTATTTAGCTATTTTCTAGACTATGTTAGTCTCGATATTGTCAGGCATATTATAGTAGATGCTCATGACTAGTGACACCCCGATGTCAGGCTTTTCTTTTCGCACTTTTGTTTTGATTTGAACTCCTTTACGAAGGTTTTTATGTTAAATAGTCTTGAAATTATCTTTGAAATGAAAATATCGATTTGTTTTAGAAATGAGTCACCTTGCCCTGACTGAATGAGCTCGATTAGTAGAATAGTACTCTACGGGGAGTCCGAGCGCACCATTCAGATATTGGAGGACATGTTGCGCGCTTGTGTCATTGATTTTCGGGGTTCATGGGACCAGTTTCTGCCACTCGCGGAGTTTGGATATAACAACAGTTATCAGTCGAGTATTCAGATGGCTCCGTATGAGGCTTTATATGCGAGGAGATATAGATCTCCGGTTGGATGGTTTGAGCCGGGTGAATCTAGGCTCTTGGGTACAGACTTGGTCCGGGATGCATTAGATAAGGTGAAATTGATTTAGGAGCGGCTTCGCACGAGGCAGTTGTCAAGACCCAAAATTCCCACCTTCACACCATGATGGCGCCTAACATTTCACTTGCTAGGCAAGCCAACGTTAGAATAATATTAACCAATTTTTTTTAAACAATCTTTAAATTATTAATAATCAAGGAAACAAAAGCGGAAGCAAAGTTTGAAATATAGTGAAATAATCCATAAATATAACAGTGTCTAAATACCATCCCAGAATTGGTGTCACAAGTTCACGAGCTTCTAGAATAAATAAAAATAAAGGTCTGAATAAAATAAAACTGTTTGGAAATAAACACACAGCCAAAGTAAAATAGACGGGGACTTCAGAACTGCGGACACCATGCAGTTATACCTCAAGTCTCCTCTGAATAGCTGAAATCCGAGCAAGTCTATGGTACGCTGCTGGGACCAACTCCAAAATCTGCACAAGAAGTGCAAAATGTAGTATCAGTACAACCGATCCCATGCACTGGTAAGTGCTGAGCCTAACCTCGACGAAGTAGTGACGAGGCTAAGGCGGTCACTTACATTAACCTGTACACAGTATTAATAACAACCACAAATAATAGAAATAAATTAGGTAACTCATTTATTATAATTGAAGCCAACACAACAGTCATAATCAATTATCATTTCCATAAATTCTGTTGCAGCGTACAACCCGCTCTCATAATATATTCACATTCGGTTCTATTGCAGCGTGCAACCCGCTCTCACAATATATTCAAATTCGGTTCTGTTGCGGCTTGCAACCCGCTCCTCCAATATATTCATTTTAATCAAGTCTGTTGTGGCGTGCAACCCGATCCTCCAATATGGACTTGTAATAAGTCTGTTACGGCGTGCAACCCGATCCTCCAATATTGACTTTTTAATAAGTCTGTTGCGGAGTGCAACCCGATCCAAAATATTGACTTTTAATAAGTCTGTTGCGACGTGCAACCCGATCCACAATATTGACTTTTAATAAGTCTGTTGCGGCGTGCAACCTGATCCTCCAATATTGACTTTTTAATAAGTCTGTTGCGGCGTGCAACCCGATCCACAATATTGACTTTTAATAAGTTTGTTGCGGTGTGCAACCCAATCCTCCAATATATTCATTATAATCAATCCTCTTGCGGCGTGCAACCCGTTCCTCCAACATATTCATTCACAAATTCTTATACAAGAAATTTTTCCAATAAATGTAACAATTAATATAAAATTATAAGACAACAAGCATACAATAATTATGGTTTAATTATGAAGCAAACAATGACAAATAGCGAATTATTATGGAAATCAGGGAGCAAATAAGCAGTTTAATATTTAATATGCTAAATGTCAATTAACAATTAAGGCACATAATTCAAATAGTATGTAACAATTAATGCAAGAATTCAAGAATTAATATTTGACAAATAATAAGAGAGAAACGATTATTATAATAATTAATTTATGATTAAAAATAATTTATGATATTTTTCAATTAAGCAGACAACAATTAATTTGACGACGTATAGACACTCGTCACCTCGCCTATACATCGTTCACATGCAATTCATATAATAAATAATTTAAGGGTTCTATTCCCTCAAGTCAAGGTTAACCACGACACTCACCTCGCTTTGCAAATTCCTATCAATTATTCAACCACAACTTTTCCTTTTAAATTTTCCTCTCAAAGCTTCAAATCTTTTCACAAACAATTCGATATATTTAATACGAATCATAGGAATTAATTCCATATGAATTTACAAATTTTCCGGATAAAAATCCGAAATTGATTAAAATATTCGGCAGTGGGATTCACGTCTCAAATCCCGAAAAAACTCGCGAAATCCGAACACCCGTTCCGATACGAGTTCAACCATACCAAATTTGTCCAATTCCGATATCAAATGGATCCTCAAATCTTAATTTTTCGTTTTCGGAAAGTTTTACAAAAATTCCAATTTCTTCCATCTAAATCCGAGATAAATGATGAATATAGAGATGGATTTGTGAAATATAATCACTTTAGTTTAAAGAACACCTACCCAATTCAAAGTCGTGAAAATCCCCCTTGAAATCGCCAAAATCCGAGACTTAAAACTCAAAAATGAGTAGAAATGGCGACTTCCGAATTTATGGTTTCTACCTAATCATTTCCGCATGTGCAGACAAAAGTTCCGCATTTTCGGACTCGCATTTGCGAGACAAAGCTAGCATTTGCGACGCCAGGCAGCCAGGTGAGGTTCCGCATCTGCGGGCACCCATGTCGCACCTGCGCATCCGCATCTGCACAAATGGGCCGCACCTGCAAAGATCGCATCTGCGATGAAAGTCTCGCTTCTACGAGCTCACACCTACGATGGAAGTCTCGCTTCTGCGGTCAAAATTCCGCAGGGGCGATTACACCATAACCCAAAATTTCAGATTTTTGCTTAAGTCCAATTCTTGTTCCGATTTCGATTCACATCACACTCGGGGTGCTCGGGACCCAGTCCGAATATACCAACAAGTCCCGTAATATAATACGGACTGACTCGGGGTCTAAAATCACGTCAAACAACACTAAATTTACAATTCGCACCCCGATTCGAACTTTGAGTTTTAAACTTTCAATTTGCAAATCTCATGCCAAAACATATTAAATGAATCCGGAATGACTTCAAATTTGGCACACAAGTCATAAATGACATAACAGAGCTGTTCGAATTTCTAGAATCGGGATTCCGGCTCTGATATCAAAAAGTTAACCCGGTGGTCAAACTTAGAATATTTAGCCTTTAAATTGCTAGTTCTGTTAAATGGTCATAACTTGAGCTAGGGACCTCCAAATTAAATTCCGGGCATATGCCCAAGTCCCAAATCACGATGGAGCTACCAGAACTGTCAAAACACTGATCCGGGTCCATTTGTAAAAAATGTTGACCAAAGTCAACTCACTTGAATTTTAAAGCTCTATTTCACATTTTAATTCATTTTTCACATGAAAACTTACCAAAAAATTGTACGGACTGCGCACGCAAGTCAATGAATGATAAATGGTGCTTTTCGAGGTTTTAGAATAAATAATTATTTATTAAATTTAAAGATGACATTTTGGGTCATCACATTCTCCACTTCTAAAACAAACGTTCGTCCTCGAACGGAGTTAGAAAGATGTACCTGAGCTTTTGAATAAGTGTGATTAATTACTCCGCATGTCCGACTCGGACTCCCAAGTAGATGCCTCTACCGGCTGACCTCTCCATTGCACCCGAATTGAAGGATAACTCTTTGACCTCAACTGTCGGACCTACCGGGCTAGAATAGCCACCGACTCCTCCTCGTAAGTCAAATCTTTGTCAAATTGGACTGAGCTGAAATCTAACACATGGGATGGATCACCATGATATTTCCGGAGCATAGACACATGGAACACCGGATGAACTGCTGATAAACTAGGTGGTAATGCAAGCCTGTAGGCTTCTTCACCCACCCTTTCAAGAATTTCAAAGGGTCCGATATACCTAGGGCTCAACTTGCCCTTCTTTCCGAACCTCATTACACCTTTTATAGGTAAAGCCTGGAGCAATATTCTTTCTCCAACCATGAATGCAATATCACGAACTTTACGATCGGCTTAACTCTTTTGCCTAGACTGAGCTGTGCGAAGTCGATCCTGAATAATCTTGACCTTATCCAAGGCATCCTGTACCAAATCGGTACCCAACAACCGAGCCTCTCCCGGTTCAAACCAACCAACTGGCGATCGGCATCGCCTTCCGTATAATGCCTCATATGGAGCCATCTGAATGCTAGACTGGTAGCTATTATTATAAGCAAACTCCGTAAGTGTCAAGAAATGATCCCAAGAACCTCCAAAGTCTATAACACAAGTGCAGAGCATATCTTCCAATATCTGGATAGTGCGCTCTGACTGTCCGTCTGTTTGTGGATGGAATGCTGTACTCAACTCCACTATGTGCCTAACTCATGCTGTACAGCCCTCTAGAAATGTGAGGTAAACTGCGTACCTCGATTTGAAATAATAGACACGGGCACACCGTGAAGGCGGACAATCTCACGAATGTAAATTTCAGCTAACCTCTTTGAAGAATAGGTAACTACCACTGGAATGAAATGTGCTGACTTGGTCAACCTGTCCACAATGACCCAAACTGCGTCAAATTTTCTCTGAGTCCATGGGAGCCCAACAACAAAATCCATAGTGATACGCTCCCACTTCCACCTAGGAATTTCTAACTTCTCAAGAAAACCACCAGGTCTCTGATGCTCGTACTTAACCTGCTGACAATTCAGACAACGAACTACATATGCAACTATATCCTTTTTCATTCTCCTCCACCAATAACGTTGCCGCAAATCTTGATACATTTTGGCGGTACCTGGATGAATAGAATACCTGGAAATGTGTGCTTCTTCAAGAATTAATTCATGAAGTCCATCCACATTAGGCACACAAATACGACCCTGCATTCGCAGAACACCATCTTCCCCTACAGTAACCTGTTTGGCATCACCGTGCCGCACCATGTCCTTAAGGACAAGTAAGTGAGGATCTTTATACTGCCTCTCTCTGATGCGCTCATATAAAGAATACTGAGCGACTGTGCAAGCTAAAACCCGACTGGGTTCTGAAACATCTAACCTCACGAACTGATTAGCCAAAGTCTGAACATCTGCAGCTAATGGCCTCTCACCAACCGAAATATACGCAAGATTGCCCATACTCACAACCTTTCTACTCAAAGCATCGGCCACCACATTGGCCTTTCCGGGGTGATACAAAATGGTGATATCATAGTCTTTCAACAACTCCATCCATCTTCTTTGCCTCAAATTAAGATCCTTTTGTTTGAACAGATACTGGAGGCTATGATGATCAATAAATACCTCACACGAGACACCGTAGTGGTAATGCCTCCAAATCTTCAGCGCCTGAACAATGGCTGCCAATTCTAAGTTATGAACAGGATAATTCTTCTCGTGAACTTTCAACTGCCGCGACGCATATGCAATTATCTTTCCATCTTGCATTAATATTGCACCAAGCCCAATGTGAGATGCATCACAATATACCGTATACGATCCTGAACCTGTGGGTAATACCAACACTGGCGCCGTAGTCAAAGCATTCTTGAGCTTCTGAAAGATCAACTCACACTCGTCTAACCATCTAAATGAGACACCTTTCTGGTTCAATCTGGTCAATAGGCTTGCTATAGATGAAAATCTTTCCACGAACCGACAATAATAACCTGCTAAACCCAGGAAACTCCGGATCTCTGTAACTGAAGTAGGTCTAGGCCAATTCTGAACAACCTCAATCTTCTTAGGATCCACCTTTATGTCTTCTGCCGATACACCATGCCCCAAAAAGGCAACCGAGTCTAAACAAAACTCACATTTTGAAAATTTGGCATATAACTGATTATTCTTCAAGGTGTGAAGCACACTTCGAAGATGCTGCTCATGCTCCTCTCGACTCCTGGAGTAAATCAAGATATCATCAATGAATAAAACCACAAAAGAATCCAAATAAGGCTTGAGCACCCGATTCATCAAATCCATAAATGCTGCTGGAGCATTTTTCAACCCAAATGACATCACTAGGAACTCGTAATGCCCATATCGAGTCCGAAAAGTAGTCTTACGGACATCAGATGCCCTAATCTTCAACTGATGGTAACCAGATCTCAAATCAATCTTCGATAATACCTTGGCACCCTGAAGCTGATCAAATAAGTCATCAATTCTTGGCAGCGGATATTTGTTTTTGATAGTGGCCTTGTTCAACTGCCGATAGTCTATACACATCCGCATAGAGCCATTTTTCTTCTTTACAAATAATACTGGTGCACCCCAGGGTGAGACACTGGGTCTAATGAATCCTTGATCAAGCAAGTCTTGTAACTGCTCTTTCAATTCTTTCAACTCCGGCGGGGCCATACAGTATGGTGGAATAGAAATGGGCTGGGTGCCCGGAGCCAAATCAATATAGAAGTCAATATCTCTGTCGGGTGGCATCCCTGGTAGATTTGCAGGAAATACTTCTGAAAATTCACGAAGAACTGGTACTGAGTCTATAGAAGGGACATCCGCACTAGGATTGCGAATATAAGCCAGATAGGCTAGACACCCTTTCTCTACCATACGTCGAGCTTTCATATAAGAAATAACCCTGCTGGCAGAATGGCCAGGAGTTCCTTTCCACTCTAACCGAGGTAACCCTGGCATAGCTAGGGTCACTATCTTGGCATGAAAGTCCAATATAGTATGATAATGAGATAGCCAATCCATACCCAAGATGACATCAAAATCTACCATATCAAGAAGTAGAAGATTCACACTAGTCTCAGGATTACCAATAGTAACCACACACGAATGATAGACATGATCTACTACAACAGAGTCTCCCACCGGTGTAGATACACATACAGAAGCACTCATAGAATCACAAGGCACAACCAAATATGAAGAAAAATAGGAGGACACATAGGAATAAGTAGATCTTGGATCAAATAGAACTGAAGCATCTCTATGGAAAACTGGAATAATACCTGTGATCACAACATCAGATGAATCAGCCTCAAGCCTAGCTGGAAAAGCATAAAATCGAGGTTGGGCCCCACCACTCTAAACTGCATCTCTCGGACGACCTCTAACTGGCTGGCCTCCACCTCTAGCGGTCTGACCTCCACCTCTAATGGCCTGACCTCCACCTCTAGATGCCTGACCCCTGCCTCTAGCTGGCTGAGCAAGCGGTGAAGCAACCGGTGCCGGTATGATGGCACAAGAATCTTGCCGAGATCTGTTACTCACCAATCTAGGGCAATACCTCCTGATGTCACCAATGTTCCCACACTCATAACACCCATCCTGATGTCGTGGCTGCTGAAGCTGAAGCTGACCCAAATGGGCCGGATAACCACTGTAGTAACTCTAGAGTGGTGGTGCATTGATAGGAACTGAATGTGCACTGAATACTGGCTGCCTAGAGTAAGGCATAATAGGACCGTGACTCCCTGAAGCACCGGGAGATGCATGAAGTGCTGGATGAAACGGTCTGGAAGGATGACCCCTACCAAAATTACCCCTGCCTCCAGACGAGGCACCACTGAAACTACCAAACTAACGAGGCCTCTTATCAGACTTCTTCCCTCTCTCCTGTGCAAGAACTATCTCGATCCTCCTGGCGACATTAGCATCCGCCTGAAAAGAAATCTCACTTCCGGTTTCCTTGGCCATCTGAAGTCTGATAGGGTGAGTGAGTCCCTCAATAAACCTCCTCACTCTCTCTCGCTCCGTAGGCTGTAAAAGAAGAGTATGACAGGCCAAATCCAAAAAATGGGACTCATACTGAGTAACAGTCATACTGCCCTACTGTAGACGCTCAAATTGTTTACGGAATTCCTCTCTTAGTGTGATAGGGAGGAACTTCTCCAGAAATAGCTGAGAGAACTGATCCTAGGTAAGTGCAGGTGATCCGACTAGTCGGGTCAATGTATAATATTTCCTCCACCTCTTGGTGGAACCCGTCATCTGGAATACTGCAAAATCAACTCCATTGGTCTCAACTATACCCATGTTCTGCAGTACCTCATGGCAGCGTTCAAGATAATCTTGTGGGTCCTCAGAAGGTGTACCACTGAAATGAACTGGAAAGAGCTTAGTAAACTTATCCAGTCTCAATAAGGCCTCAAAAGACATGGCGGGCCTATCACCAGTCTGTGCCGCAACAACTGGCTGAACTACCCCAATTGGCGGGGCTGCTGGAGCCTGATTCTGGGGAGCCATCTACTCCGGAGCAGGAGTAGTGGGAGTTAGTGCTCCTCCCCCAGCCTGTAAAACGGCTAGTGCCACTGGAAATGTACCATTCTGGTCCACGCCCTCCATAAGACTTACCAAACGGACTAGAGCGTCCTGAAGTACTGGAGTGGATATGAATCCTTCCGGGACCTGAACTGGTCCAACTAGTACATTCTGAACTGGGACCTCCTGCTAAAGGCCTACCTGAGGTTCTAAAACAGGTGCAGCTGCTCGAGCTTTGGACTGAGATCTACCTCGGCCTCTGCCTCGGCCTCTAGCACGACCTCGACCTCGACCTCTTGCCCATCCAATCTAACCATCTCTCCTGAAGCCCCCTGGCCATAGTTGCCACCGAGGGTTCTGGTCCCTGTCCATCAGTATAGGTATTACATGTTCTCACCATCTGTGAGAGAATAAGAGTAAAATGGTTCAATCATCGATGATAAAATAAAATCGCACGTCAGAATAAGAAAGAAGTGCTATTGTTCCTAAACTTCATAGCCTCTGAGAGATAAGTACAGACGTCTCCGTACCGATCCTTCAGACTCTACTAAGCTTGCTCGTGACTCATGAGACCTATGCAACCTAGTGCTCTTATACCAACTGTCACGACCCGAAATTACCACCTTCGGACCGTGATGGTGCCTAACATCTCACTTGCTAAGCAAGCCAATGTTAGAATAATATTAACCAATTTTTTTTAAACAATCTTAAAATAATTTATAATCAAGAAAACAAATGCGGAAGCAAAGTTTGAAATATAGTGAAATAATCCATAAAAATAATGGTGTCTAAATACCATCCCAGAATTAGTGTCACAAGTACACGAGCTTCTAGAATAAATACAAATAAAGGTCTGAATAAAATAAAGTTGTCTAGAAATAAACACACAGCCAAAGAAAAATAGATAGGGACTTCAGAACTACGGACGCCATGCAGTTATACCTCAAGTCTCCTCTGAATAGCTGAAATCCGAGCAAGTCTACGATACGACGCTGGGACCAACTCTAAAATCTGGACACGAAGTGCAGAGTGTAGTATCAGTACAACCGACCCCATGTACTGGTAAGTGCTGAGCCTAACCTCGACGAAGTAGTGACGAGGCTAAGGCGGTTCACTTACATTAACCTGTACGCAGTATTACTAACAACCACAAATAATAGAAATAAATCAGGTAACTCATATATTATAATTGAAGCCAACACAACAGTCATAATCAATTATCATTTCCATCAATTCTATTGCAGCGTGCAACCCACTCTCACAATATATTCACATTCAGTTCTGCTGCAGCGTGCAACCCGCTCTCACAATAAATTCACATTCGGTTCTGTTGCAGTGTTCAACCTGCTCTCACAATATATTCACATTCGGTTCTGTTGCGGCGTGCAACCCGCTCCTCCAATATATTCATTTTAATCAAGTCTGTTCGGCGTGCAACCCAATCCTCCAATATGGACTTTTAATAAGTCTGTTGCGGCGTGCAACCCGATTCTCCAATATTGACTTTTTAATAAGTCTGTTGCGGCGTGCAATCCGATCCACAATATTGACTTTTAATAAGTCTATTGCGGCGTGCAACCCGATCCTCCAATATTGACTTTTTAATAAGTCTGTTACGGCGTGCAACCCGATCCACAATATTAACTTTTAATAAGTCTATTGCGGCGTGCAACCCGATCTTCCAATATATTCATTATAATCAATCCTGTTGTGGCGTGCAACCCGCTCCTCCAACATATTCATTTACCAATTCTTATAGAAGAAATTTTCCCAATAAATGTAACAACTAATATAAAATTATAAGATAACAAGAATACAATAATTATGGTTTAATTATGAAGCAAACAATGACAAATAGCGAATTATTATGAAAATCAGGGAGCAAATAGGCAGTTTAATATTTAATATGCTAAATGTCAAATAACAATTAAGGCACATAATTCAAATAGCATGTAACAATTAATGAAGGAATTCAAGAATTAATATTTGACAAAGAAAAAGATAGAAACGATTATTATAATAATTAATTTATGATTAAAAATAATTTATGATTTTTTTTTCAAGTAAGCAGGCAACAATTAATTTGATGACGTATAGACACTCGTCACCTCGCCTATACGTTGTTCACATGCAATTCATATAACAAATAATTTAAAGATTCTATTCCCTCAAGTCAATTTTAACCACGACACTTATCTCGCTTTGCAAATTCCAATCAATTATTCAACCACAACTTTTCCTTTTAAATTTGCCTTCGAAAGCTTCAAATTTATTCACAAACAATTTGATATATTCAATACGAATCATAGGAATTAATTCCATATGAATTTACAAATTTTTCGGATAAAAATTCGAAATTCATTAAAATATTTGGCAGTGGGACCCACGTCTCAAATCCTGGAAAAAACTCGCGAAGTCCGAACACCCGTTCCGATACGAGTTCAACCATATCAAGTTTGTCTAATTCCGATATCAAATGGACCCTCAAGTCTTAATTTTATGTTTTTGCAAAGTTTTACAAAAATTCCAATTTTTTCCATCTAAATCTGAGATAAATGATGAATATAGACATGGATTTGTGAAATATAATCACTTCAGGTTAAAGAACACTTACCCAATTCAAAGTCGTGAAAATCCCCCTTGAAATCGCCCAAATCCGAGACTTAAATCTCAAAAATGAGTAAAAATGGCGACTTCCGAATTTATGGGTTCTGCCCAGTCATTTTCGCATCTGCGGACAAACGTTCCGCATTTGCGGACTCGCATTTGCGAGACAAAGCTAGCATTTGCGATGCCAGGCTGCCAGGTGAGGTTCCATATCTGCGGACACCCCTGTCGCACCTGCGCATCCGCATCTGTTCAAAAGGGCCGCACCTGCGAAGACCGCATCTGTGATGGAAGTCTCGCTTCTGCGAGCTCGTACCTGCGGTCAAAATTCCGCAGTTGCGATTACACCAGAACCAAAAATTTCAGATTTTGCTTAAGTTCAATTCTTGTTCCCATTTCGATTCGCATCACACTCGGGGTGCTCAGGACCCAGTCCGAATATACCAACAAGTCCCGTAACATAATACGGGCTAACTCGGGGTCTAAAATCACATAAAACAACACTGAATTTACAATTCGCACCCCGATTCGAACTTTGAGTTTTAAACTTTCAATTTGCAAATCAAGTTCCAAAACATATTAAATGAATCCGGAATGACTTCAAATTTGGCACACAAGTCATAAATGACATAACAGAGCTGTTCAAATTTTTAGAATCAGATTCCGGCTCCGATATGAAAAAGTCAACTCGGTGGTCAAACTTGGAATATTTAGCCTTTAAGTTGCTAGTTCCGTTAAATGGTCATAACTTGAGCTAGGGACCTCCAAAATAAATTCCGGGTATACGCCCAAGTCCCAAATCACGATACGGAGCTACCAGAACTGTCAAAATACTGATCCAGTTCCATTTGCTAAAAGTGTTGACCAAAGTCAACTCACTTGAATTTTAAAGCTCTATTTCAAATTTTAATTCATTTTTCACATGAAAACTTTCCGAAAAATTATACGGACTATGCACACAAGTCAAGGAATGATAAATGTTGCTTTTCGAGGTCTTAGAACACAAAATTACGTATTAAATTTAAAGATGATATTTTGGGTCATCACAACAGTTTAGGCAGAAGAGCTACGCGGACAGCAAGGTCCGTGATGTGTCTTTTATGGTTTGGGAGAAGGTTTTGCTGAAGGTATCACCCATGACGAGTGTTATGAGGTTTGGGGAGAGGGGAAAGTTGAGTCCCCGATTCATTGGGCGTTTTGAGGTGCTTCAGAGGATAAGGGAGGTGGCTTATAAGCTTGCCTTACTACCCAGCTTGTCAAGTGTGCATCCAGTGTTTCATGTTTCCATAATCCAGAAGTATGTTGGCGATCTGTCCCATATTTTAGACTTTATCATTGTCAGTTGGAGGGTGATATGACTTATGATGTGGAGCCGGTGGCCATTTTGGATCGGCATGTGCGGAAGTTGAGGTCAAAGGACAAAGCTTCGGTGAAGGTGCAGTGGAGAGGTAAGCCCGTGGAGGAGGCCACTTGGGAGACCGAGCGGGAGATGCTGAGCAAATATCCACACCTATTCGAGACACCAGGTATATTTCTAGACCCGTTCAAGGACGAACGGTTGTTTAAGAGGGGGGAGGGGGGTGTAATGACTCGGCCGGTCGTTTTGAGAGTTATAGCCTTGTTTTCCCCATTTTTGCTCCCTTTTGTTCTTTTCAGTTATGTTATGTTATGTTATGCCGGGTCAATTGGTTCGGGCCTGGAGTGGTTTCAGAGTGGATTGAGATATTTAGTCTCTTAAGTAGAAACTTAAGGTGGAAAAGTCAATCGGATGTTTACCTATGTGATAACGATCTCAGATTTGAATTTTTATGGTTATTTTAGATCTGTTAGGTGACTTTGGACTTAGGAGTGCATCCGGAATGCGATTTGGAGGTGCGTAGTAGAATTAGGCTTGAAGTGGCGAAAGTTGGAAATTTGATGATTTTTGGTCGGCAGTGGAAAATTTAATATCTGGGTCAGAATGGAATTTCGGAAGTTGGAGTAGATTCGTAGTGTCATTTGTGATGTGCGTGCAAAATTTAAGGATATTCTGACGTGGTTTGGTTGGTTTCGGCATCAGTTGTCGGATTTGGAAGTCTAGAAGTTCTTAGGCTTGAATCCAAGGATGATTTAGTGATTTGATGTTGTTTTGTGTGATTCGAAAGTTTGACTAAGTTTGTATGTTGATATATGACTTGTTGGTATTTTTGGTTGAGGTCCCGAGTGCCTTGGGGTGATTCCGGGTGGCTAACGGATTGTTTGTAGTTGGCATATGCAGCTGAAGCTGCTGCTACTGGTACTTTCGCACCTGCGAAAGGAGGAAACGCGAGTGCGAGCTCGCAGGCATGCGTCGGAGTTCGCAGGTGCGGACAGTGTTGAAGTAGGATGGGTCCGTAGGTGCATGGGATAGGTCGTATCTGCGAGGTCGCAGGTGAGTTTCGGTAGCTGCAGATGCGAAAATGGAAGGCCAAGGCTGGGAACGCAGGTGCGAGGGATTGGCCGCATCTGTGAGCCCGTAGGTGCGAGGCCTTGAGCACAGATGCGGAAAGGAAGAGTTGAGCCAGTTCCGCAGAAGCGGAAGTGTTGCGCAAGTGCGCGCCTGCATGTGCGGAACCTGGGGCGCAGGTGCAGAATTTTAGGACTTAAGTGCTTCTCGCAGGTGCGCAAAATTGACTGTAGGTGCGGTCCTGCAGGTGCGCAAAATTGACTGTAGGTGCGGTCCTGCATGTGCGAACAATAGGCCGCATGTGCGAACAACCTGGGCAGAAAATATAAATTGCACATTTCGCGAGTTTTGGTACATTCTTCACCATTTTCCGTCAGTTTAGAAGCTCTTGGGAGTGATTTTGAAGAGGGATTCAAGGGGATATCAGTGAGATTCAAAGCATTTGGAGGCCGAGTCGAGAGGCAAGAGCATCGCGGGTTAGATATTTGTTCGGTTTAAGGTAAGTAACGATTGTAAATTTAGTCCTGGGGGTATGAAACCCTGGATTTCGTATTATTTTACTATTTTGAGGTGACACACACGCTAGGTAACGGGCGTGTGGGCGTGCACCATTGGGTATTATGACTTGGTCCGTCCCGTAGAAATTGTAAAGTTGTATATTTTGTTGAAACTATATGATACTTATGAGTTTTAGAAATGAATTTCTTTAAATTGGGTTGAATGCCATGTTTGGGCCTTGTGCCAGTGCTGTTTGGACCCTTAGGGGCCTTTTCTTACTATCCTCTCACTGTTTCCAATTGAAAATCTATACTCAATCATGGTTAAACCTGTTTACTACATAACTCAGTTTTTATTACTCTATTTTGATGCATATAAATGTTGTTTTGGGTTGAGTATCATGTTTTTACCAAAATGCCTGAGTGGCTTGAGAGGTTTATAACTGAGTGAGGCCGAGGGCCTAATTTGTGAGGTTATTTTTGGGATCGGTCTACACGCCGAAACATGTTTGATATAGGCCGAGGGCCTGAGCGATTTATGTCATGATATGGCTTGATATAGCGCTTGGGCTGAAGGAGCCCCCCAGAGTCTGTACACACCCCCAGTGAGTGCAGGTACCTACTGAGTGCGAGTGCCGAGTGACTGGAAGGCATAAGTAATTGTGAGGTATGCCCGAGTGTCTGTTTACGAGTGATTGTGAGGTATGCCTGATGGGCTGTATACGAGTGACTGTGAAGTTTTTCCGAGGGGCTGCATATGAGTGATGTTGCTGTTTATGAGTTCATCATTTTTGCTCACCTTTGTATTGGGCCTCTATTTGAAACTGTTGGAAAATATCTTTAAATGAATTTTACTGGAACTGGGTTTAAACGAGATGATTTGATTCAAACACTGATTTTTAAAGCATGTTGTATTTTATCGAGATTTCATGATATGAACTTTATATGCTTTATTGCTCTTCACTACTGCTCAGTCTTTATTTATTGTTGTTACTTACTGAGTTGGCGTACTCACTTTACTCCCTACACCTTGTGTGCAGATCATTCCATATTTGGACACGATAGAGGCTGTTGACTATTCTGGTTGTAGATTTTCTTGGGGATAGCAAGGTAGTTGCCTGGCGAATGCAGCCCTGATCTTCTCCTTCTTATTTTCCTTTAGTTGTATTTAGCTATTTTTGAGACTATGTTAGTCTCGATATTATCAAACAGATTGTAGTAGATGCTCATGACTAGTGACACCCTGATGTCGAGCTTTTCTTTCCGCACTTTTGTTTTGATTTGAACTCCTTTACGAAGGTTTTTATGTGAAATAGTCTTGAAATTATCTTTGAAATGAAAATATCGGTTTGGTTTAGAAATGAGTTGTCTTGCCTAGACTGAATGAGCTCGATTAGTAGATTAGTACACTATGGGAAAAGCCTATGGTGTATATATTGTGGCATATGAATGTTATTTTTGAGATTGAGTGAATTCTTTCTATCTTGAGTTCTTAATTGTTCTTAAATTTTATTGTATGTGGAACAACTCTCTTTTGTCGTGTAAGGGCACTTGATTCATGAAGGAAAGGTATGATGACCCCAAATTCCCTCCGTCGGATGTCATGATGACACCTAGTCTCTAAGACTAGGTAAGCCTATCAATGCAGAATAACTGAATGTAAACTAAAATTTAATCCTTAAAGGTCGAATAAATAAGAACTGCAAATTTAACAATTTTAACTCCCAAAGCCAGGCAGGAATAAGTCACAAACTTCTAAGAATTTATCCTCAGTGTCTCTATACATTAGAGTCTAAAGGAAATAAGAAAAACGACATAATAAGGATAGAAGGGGACTCCGGGATATGCGGACGCTGGCATATGTACCTTGAAGTCTCCGTGTACAGTCTAATTGACTAATGCCTGGTCTGATAAGAAGTACATGGATCTACACAAAATGATGTACAGCAATGTAGTATGAGTACACTACAACGGTACCCAGTAAGTGCCAAGCCTAACCTCGGTAGGGTAGTCACGAGGTCAGGTCAGACCCTACTGGAATAATAAAAGACATGGTGGAAAGTTTAACAATATAATAATAAAAATGACAATGAGAATAAATCAAGTAGTATGTCACAATTTAACTACACAGAATAAGGGCAAACAATACCTCACGGAAGGAAAACAAACAGAAATTTACAACTTTAAGGAAATCACCAAAATAACCAAAGGTAAATACAGCCATAAAGAAATATCAACAAGGGCACTCCCGAGTTACCGCCTCGTAGTCCCAAATCATAAATAAAGTCACAATATCTCATTTGCTTATATCACTGCGGGAGCCTTCACATTTAATTTTAAAGTAAATATTTTTTTTGAAATAGCATACCGCATTTTAGCCACCCTTATCACATCGCATGACTTCTAGTAGTTCCCCTACTAGCCACGCGTATCAAGCCACCCTTATCTCACCGCACGGGTTTCAACACGCAAACCTTATACCACCGCATGCGTTTCAACACCTAGACCTATTACCATCGCATGCATATCAATATCACAATATATCACAATTTGCATCTCAAGTGCCCAAATATTTCAACTTGCTAAAATAAATCAACAACAACAATATTTTCCACAATAAGGAGCTCATGGCTCAATCACAACGAGTATAAAAATCTCTCAAAATATTCGGGAATGAATACAACAACAACAACAACAACCCAGTATAATCCCATTAGTGGGGTCTGGGGAGGGTAGTTTGTACACAGACCTTACCCCTACCTTGGGGTAGAGAGGCTATTTCCGATAGACCCTCGGCTCCCTCCCTCCAAGAACTCCCCACCTTGCTCTTGGGGTGGCTCGAACTCACAACCTCTTGGTTGGAAGTGGAGGGTGCTTACCACTAAAGCAACCCAATCTTGTCAATATTCGGGAATGAATAACTCAGCAAAAATAATATTTCATAATTTTTAACACGTTACCTCAATACCAAATTTAAAAGTGTCAAATACTTCATATTAATAATAATTCAATTAAGAAATTGAACTTCAAATATTGAGCGCAGAATAAAAGAAATACAATTTCAATTAAACAGGTAAAGCAATTAGCATGAAAAATGTCAGGCAAATTTAAAATATAAAAATAGATCAATGATGATGAATATAACCAAATAAAATAATTTAATTAATATGCAATAGTGCTCTACACAATTTAGAGACATAATCTTCCACATTTAGCTCGTGTACACATTCGTCACCTCGTGTACACGACTTTCAACACATCAACATTTTTATATCAATACCAATCCTAAGGAAACTTTCCCACACACAAGGTTAGACAAGTCACTTACCTCAACTTGTGTAATTCTTTACTCTGCTATGCCTTTGTCTCGCAAATTAGCCTCTGAATGAATCGTATCTAGTCATAATTAATTTGATTCAATCAATACAAATTATTGGAATTTAGTCCATATGAAAATACAAATTTTCCAACTTATACATTCGATGCCGAAACCAAACAAATCAATTCCGATTCACCTCAAATTTTGCACACAAGTCATAAATGACATAACGAAGCTATGACAATTTTCAGAATTGGATTCCTACTCCAATATCAATAAGTCAACTCCCCGGTCAAATTTCCAAACTTAAATTTCTATTTTAGCCATTTCAAGCCTAATTTAGCTACGGACTTCCAAATAATTTTCTTAACACGTTCCTAAGTCTGAAATCACCATAAGCAGCTATTGGAATCATCAAAACTCTATTCCGGGGTCGTTTACACATAAGTCAATACCCGGTCAACCATTTCAACTTAAGTTTTCAACCTTGAGACTAAGTGTCTCAATTTATTCTGAAATCTCTCCGAACTCGAATTGGCTACCCCGACAAGTCACAATACAACTATAAAGTATAGAATGAGCAGTAAATGGGAGAACGAGGCTACAACTCTCAAAACGACAGGCCGGGTCATTACATCCTCACCCTATTAAACAAACGATCGTCGTCGAACGAGTTTAGAATTATACCTAGAGTGGTGTAAATATGAGGATAGCAGCTGCGCTTATCATGCTCGTTCTCCCAAGTTGCCTCCTCGACCGGATGACCCCTCCACTTTACCTCTACTGAAGGAATGCTATTCGATATCAACTTTCTAACATGTATGTCCAAAATGGCCATTGGTTCCTCGACATAAGATAGATCCTTGTCCAACTGGACTGAGCTAAAGTCTAACACATAAGACGGATTGCTGTGATACTTCCGGAGCATGGAAACATGGAACACTTGATGAACTGCAGAGAGACTAGGTAGTAGTGCAAGTCTGTAAGCCACCTCTCAAACTCTCTCAAGAATCTCAAAAGGCCCAATATACCTAGGTCTCAACTTACCCTTCTTCCCGAACGTCATAACACCATTCATAGGTGAAACCCGGAGCAAGACCCGCTTACCAACCATGAATTTAACATCACGAACCTTCCGATCCACATAACTCTTTTGTTTAGATTGGGTTGTACGAAGTCGATCCTGAATCAATTTAACATCTTCCAAAGCATCCCGAACCAGGTTTGTACCCAATAGTCTAGCCTTGCCCAGTTCGAACCAACCCACTAGAGACTGGCACCTCCTACCAAACAAGGCCTCATACAGAGCCATCAAAATGCTTGACTGATAGCTGTTGTTGTAAGAAAACTTCACAAGTGGCAATAACTGATCCCAAGCACCCCCAAAATCCATCACACACGCACGAAGCATATCCTCCAATATCTAGATAGTGCGCTCGGACTGTCCGTCCATCAGGGGGTGCATTGTTATACTCAACTCCACAAGAGTACCCAACTCTCATTGTACGGCTCTCTAGAACCGTGATGTAAACTACGTACCCTAGTCAGAGCTGATAAATACTGGTACTACATGAAGCCTAACAATCTTGTGAATGTAAACCTAAGCCAGCTACTCCGAAGAGTAAGTAGTAACGACAAGAATAAATGAGATGACTTGGTCAATCTATCAACAATCGCCTAAACTGCATCGAACTTCCTCTGAGTCTGTGGGAGTCTAACAACAAAGTCCATAGTGATCCGCTTTCATTTCCATTCTGGAATCTCTAACTTCTAAAGCAATCCACTCGGCCGCTGATGCTCATACTTGACCTGCTGACAATTTAGGCACTGAGCTACATATTCCACTATGTCTTTCTTAATCCGCCTCCACCAATAGTGTTGCCTCAAGTCCTGATTCATCTTCGCGGCACCTGGATGAATGGAGTACCGCGAACTGTGAGCCTCCTAGAGAATCAACTCACGCAAACCATCTACATTAGGCACACATAGCCTGCCCTGTATCCGTAATACATCGTCATCTCCAATAGTGACTTCCTTGGCATCACCGTGTTGAACTGTCTCCTTAAGGACAAGCAGAAGGGGGTCATAATACTGACGCTCTCTGATACGATCATAAAGAGAAGATTGAGATACTACACAAGCCGAAACTCGGCTCGGCTCATAAACATCCAACCTAAGAAACTGGCTGGCCAAGGCCTGAACATCCAAGGCTAAAGGCCTCTCTACTACCGGTAAGTATGCTAGGGTGTCCAAACTCTCTACCTTATGACTTAAGGAACCGGCCACCACATTGGCCTATAAGGGATGATAGAGAATGGTGATATCATAATCCTTAAGAAACTCCAACAACCTCCGATGCCGTAAATTAAGATCCTTCTGTTTAAACAGATGTTGTAGACTCCGGTGATCTGTATAAACCTCATAATGGACACTGTACCAATAATGCAACCAAATTTTCAATGCATGAACAATAGCTGCTAACTCAAGGTCATGTACCGAATAATTTGTTTCATGTACCTTTCACTATCTAGATGCATAGGCAATCACCCTACTGTCTTTCATTAACACTTTGCCGAGACCAATGCGCAACGCATCACAATACACAGTATAATACCCTGAACCTGTAGGTAATACTAATACTGGGGTTGTAGTCAAAGCTTTCTTGAGATTTTGAAATCTCTCCTCACATTCCTCGGTCCACCTTAACAGAGCAACCTTCTAGGTCAATTTGGTCATAGGTGCAGCAATAGAAGAGAAACCCTATACAAATCGACGATAATACCCTGCCAAACCAAGGAAACTCCGAATCTCCGTAGATGAGGAAGGTCTGGGCCAACTCTACATTGCTTCAATTTTCTTCGGATCTACCTGGATCCTCTTGTTCGTTACCTCATGACCCAGAAATCCTACTGAATCAAGCCAGAATTCACATTTTGAAAATTTTACATACAACTTCTTTTCTCTCAAAGTCTGACGCACAGTCCTCAGGTGCTGCTTATGATCTTCCCAGCCCCAGGAATACACCAGAATGTTGTCAATAAACACAATGATGAAAGAATCAACATAGGGATGAAATATACTATTCATTAAGTGCATAAATGCTACTGGGGTGTTGGTCAGCCCAAATGACATTACAAGAAACTCATAATGACCATACCGAGTCGTGAAGGCAGTCTTCGGGATATCTGGCTCCCGAATCTTCAACAGATGATAGCCTGAATGTACGTCGATCTTAGAGAACACTCTGGCACCCTGAAGCTGATCAAATAGGTCATCAATAGGTGGAAATGGATACATTCTCTTCACTGTAACCTTGTTCAACTGGCGGTAATCAATACACATCCGCATTGAACCATCCTTCTTCTTCACAAATAAGACAGGAGCACCCCAACTCCCAAGGCGATACACTGGGCCTAATGAAGCCTTTATCAAGCAGCTCCTGTAACTGCTCTTTTAATTCCTTCAATTCTGTTGGGGCCATACAATATGGTGGAATAGAAACGGGTTGAGTGTCCGATAACAAGTCAACGCCAAAGTCAATATCCCCGTCGGGTGGCATACCTGGAAGATCCGCTGGAAATACATCAGGAAAATCCCTTACTACAGGAACTGACTCCACGATAGGAGTATCAACACTAACATCTCTCACATAGGCTAGATACACATCACACCCCTTCTCAACCATTCACTGAGCTCAAAGAAATGAAGCAACCCTGCTAGGAACATAATCTTAGGTACCTCTCTACTCTAGCCGCGGTAGACCTGGCATAGACAACGCCACTGTATTGGAATAACAATCAAGGATAGAGTGATAGGGCGATAACCAGTCCATGCCCAGAATAATATCGAAATCCACCAAACTGAGCAATAATAAATCAGCTCTGGTCTTAAAACTACTGATAACAATCAAACACGACTGATACACGTGGTCAACAATAATAGATTCACCCACGGGTGTAGATGCATAAACAGAAGAACTTACAGAATCATGGGATATGCCCAAATACGGGGCTAACAATAAGATGACACATAAGAATAAGTGGAGCCTAGATAAAATAAGACCGATGCATGCCTATGACAGACTGGAATAATACCTGTGATAACAGAATCCGATGCAACTGCCTCCATCCTAGCAGGAAGGAAGTAATATCTGGCTTCGCCTCTCCCTCTAGGGCGACCTCTAGCTGGCTGTGCAGGTGGAGTAGCAGTTGGTGCAGTAATCATGGCCTGAGAAGCCCGAGGGCCCTGAGGAATGGGTGGGGCCTGAGAAATCTGTGGAGGTGCACCCCTCCTAAGTCGGGGGCAATCCCTGATGATATGACGAGTGTCACCATATTCAAAATATGCCCTCAGAGTATATGGCTGTTGAGACTGGCTCGGGCCTGCTCGGTTGGACTGACCGCTAAAAGCACCCCATGAAGGAGGTACAGTAGACACTGGAGGTGCATCATATGGAACCTGAGGTCTGGGAGTAGCCGAAATACCGCTGGAAACTGGAAGTGCTGAATGAATAGGATGACTCACATAGCCTCTACCATGACGGGTTGCAGCTGGGGAACAAGAATAGTTTTATGTGCCAGAATCGCGAGGTCTCTTAGCTTCCCTCTCTTCTCTCACCCGGATCTTCATACCCTCAAATCTCCTAGAAATTGATACCACCTGTTGGTATGCGATGTCCATCTCCAGCTCTCGGGCCATACTGAATCTGATACAATGATGGAGCCCCTCAATAAATAGACGAACCCGCTCTCGAACAGTGGCAACCAAGGATGGTGCATGCCTAGCCAAATCACTAAATCAGACCGCATACTCTGACACGGTCATAGAACCCTGGTGCAACTGCTCAAACACTGTGCGCCATGCATCTCTACGACTCTGAGGAACATATTCCCTCAAGAACATATATAAAAAATGAGTCTAAGTGAGTGAAGCTACCTCAACGGGACTGTCCAACTCATATGCCCGCCACCATTGGTAGGCCGCTCCTATAAGCTGGAATGCCATAATAGAAACCCCACTGGAATCCAAAATACCCATAGTATGGAGGATACAGTGACATTCCTAAAGAAAAACTTGAGCATCATCTGAAGCCAAACCGCTGAAAGTGGGAGGGTGGTGCTTCTTGTACCTCTCGAACCTGAGTTGCTCCCCCTCTGAAACTGTTGTCCTAAGCTCGGGACTAACTGGGACAACTAGTTGCACTGGTATAACCTCTGGGCATGGTCAACTTGGGCCCGTGGCTCTGGGTACGGGAGGAGGGAGTATGTGCTCCGACCCCAGCCTGAGATGTGGCAGGAGCAAGTAGAATTAACCCTGCCCGAGCTAGAGTGCCAAACATGCTTAGAAACTGGGCAAGAGTCTCCTGAAGCGCAGGGGTAGTAAGAGGAGTCTCAGGTGCCTGCTCTCCAACTGGAGCTACTGGTAGCTCTGCTGCAGCATCTCATGTAGGTGCTCTAGCTGCACCACGTGGTCTTCCTCGCCCTCGGGCATGACCTCTGCCCCGACCCTAGCCTCTTGTAGATCCAACTGGGGGCGTGGGTGTCTGATCATCTGATCCAGTTGTGCGTGTCCTCACCATCTGTGAGAGGATAGAAAGACAAGAATTTGGAATTTCGAAGTCAACTATTGCGCACGATAGGGAATCAAAGAAGTGAACATCTTCCTAACAGTTCCATAGCCTCCCGAAGATAAGTATAAATGTCTCTATACCGATCCGCCTAACTCTATTAAACCTGCGTGTGACTCATAACACCTATGAATCTAGAGCTTTGATACAAACTTGTCATGACCTAAAATTCTTTCTATAGGATGTTGTGATGGCAACTACTCTCTAAGACTAGGTAAGTCTATCAATGCGGAATAACTGAAACGTAAACTAAAATTTACGCCTTAATAGTCGAATAAATAAGAGCTGCAAATTTAACAATTTTAACTCCCAAAACCAGGCACGAATAAGTCACAAGATTCTAAGAATTTATCCCCAGTGTCTCTATACATTAGAGTCTAAAGAAAATAAGGAAAATGACATAATAAGGATAGAAGGGGACTCTGGGGTATGCGGACGCTGGCATACATACCTTGAAGTCTCAGTGTACAGTATAATTCACTAATGTACAGTCTAAATATATTTTTATATTTTAAATTTGCCTGACATTTTTCCTGCTAATTGCTTTACTAGTTTAATTGAAACAGTGTTTCTTTTATTCTGTGCTCAATATTTGAAAGTTGAATTTCTTAATTGAATTATTATTAATATGAAGTATTTGACACTTTTAAATTTGGTATTGAGGCAACGTGTTAAAAATTGTGAAATATTATTTTTGTTGAGTTATTCATTCCCGAATATTTTGAGAGATTTTTATACTCATTTTGATTGAGCCATGAGCTCCTTATTGTAGAAAATATTGTTGTTGATGATTTGTTTTAGTAAGTTCAAATATTTGGGCACTTGAGGTGCAAATTGTGATATATTGTGATATTGATACGCATGCGATGGTAATAGGTCTAGGTGTTGAAACGCATGATGTGAGATAAGGGTGGCCTGATACGCATGGCTAGTATGGGAACTACTAGAAGTCATGCGGTGTGATAAGGGTGTCTAAAATGCGGGATGCTATTTTGGGAAAACTATTTTCTTTAAAATTAAATGTGAAGGCTCCCGTGGTGATATAAAGAAACGAGATATTGTGAATTTATTTATGATTTGGGACTACAGGATGGTACCTCGGGAGTGCCCTTGTTGATATTTTTTTATGGCTGCATTTGCCTTTGGTTATTTTGGTGATTTCCTTAAAGTTGTAAATTTTTGTTTTTTTCCTTCCGCGAGGTATTGTTTGCTCTTATTCCGTGTAGTTAAATTGTGACATACTACTTACTTGATTTATTCTCATTGTTATTTTTATTATTATATTGTTAAACTTTACACCCTGTCTTTTATTATTCCATTAGGGCCTGACCTGGCCTCGTCACTACTCTACCGAAGTAAGGCTTGACACTTTCTGGGTACCGTTGTGGTGTACTCATAACACACTTTTGCACATCTTTTTGTGCAGATCCAGGTACTTCCTATCAGACTAGGTATCAGTGAATTAGACTGTACACGCAGACTACAAGGTACATCTACCAGAGTCCGCAGACCTCAAAATCCCCTTCTATCCTTATTATGTCATTTTCCTTATTTTACTTTAGACTCTGATGTATAGAGACACTGAGGATAAATTCTTAGAAGCTTGTGACTTATTCCTACCGGGTTTTGGGAGTTGAAATTGTTTAATCGTCGGTTTTGATTTTCAAGTATTTCAGAATTAGTTCGTAAGAATAAATTCCATGTTGGAAGCCTTAAATAAAACGAGTTGACCAAATTTAACTTTTTAGTATTAGACCTCAGGTCGGAATTTTGATACTTTCGTTAAGACCGGATGTTAATTTTGGACTTGGGTGTATGCCCGTATTTGCATTTGAATAGGTCTAGAAGGTTTCCGCACTAATTGGCGAAAGTTGAAAATATTAAGTGGAAAAGGTGTCTTAATTTGCACAACACCTAACTTTTGAATGGGTATAACTCTCATAATGTGAAGATACTTTCCATGAATTTTGTGCCTGGAGTGTAGCCTTTTGAGTCTAGTTTCTAACGCATCAAGTCGTTTGTCATTTGGACATTCCTACTAAACGTTATGATCAAATTACTAAATTTATATCACCCAGTTAATTTGGCGGACAGCGAAGCGAAGCTCGCTTCGCCAAACCAGACGCGGATCTTGTGCCTGCAGTGGACAACGAAGTGAGGCACACTTCGCTAGAGTAGACGCGCCCCAACTCCAACTCTTTTAAAGCAAATTCAGGATTCCTTTTCCCTATTTTACTTGGACGGATTTTGGAGCTCTTCTCCACTCTCTTAAAACCATCAACTCCCCTCTTCTTCAAGGTAGGCAATACCCATTATCTTTGTGTGAAATTCAATCATTTCTACACTAGCATTGATGAAATCTACACATAAAATACTTCGATCTACAAGAAATTTCTTCAAGAACTCAAAGGAGGGTTTTGCAAGATTTCTTCCAAAAGGTAATCCTACAACCTTAAACTTAAATGTATGGATATATTATGGGAATATGAGTATGAATTAAGTATTAGAACTTATGGTATGCTGATTGGAAGCCATATGCTCCCAATTTAAATACATAACCATTATAGAGATTGAAAGGTGATTATTTGATGGAATTTTGTTGGTTGGGTGTGGATGGATGGCCATGTAAGTGATGTTGGAAGTTATGAATTGTTTAAGAATGATGGTGTGATAAATTGTTGGTAAATGGTAGTAGTTGGATGAACTAATTCTATGGTTAAGATATGTAGAGATTCATGCCTACTAGGTGAGCTAAAACCTGGAAATTTTGCTAATATTGGTCCAATCGAATTATGTTGATGTAGATCAAAGTTGTAAGAGTAGTTGGATTTTTTAATATCACTAAAGAGCTGAATCAAGAAAGCTTGATTTGTAGCGATTTTTGCCGAAGGATTTTCAAGGAAATATTCATCTGGATTCGAGCTATTCAGATTTGGATAATCGCAGAAAAGAGCTTACCAGTGGATTGAGTTGCTTGAGATAAGTAACAATTCTAAATCTGGTTTTGAGGGTAAGAAACCTCGGATTCTGTGTTAAGTGATAGGTTTTTAGGTGACGCACATGCTAGGTGACGGACGTGTGGGCGTGCATCGTAGGAATTGTGACTTGGTCAAATTCCATGGAACTGCGTAGTTGAATAATATATGGTTATTTGTACATTCTCCATGTAGTAGAGAAATTAAACCACAAATTATGTTTAGATTATGTGTTGACTCTATAGGGACCCACAGAGGTCGTGTACATGTTGAATTATCTGCTAAATTATTATTTTGTACTCAGTCACAGTTTACTTGTTTATTTTATCTCAGTCTCTATTGTTTATTATTAATGCATCATATCATTGTTGTTTGGACTGATTATCATGATTATTAAGAGCCCGAGAGACTGGATAGATTTATGACTGAGTGAGGCCGATGTCCTGATTGTGAGATATTATACTATAGCACGTGAGTTGTCCGTGCAGCACGTGAGTTGTCTGTACGGATCCAGATATTATACTATAGCACGTGAGTTGTCCGTGCGAATCCAAATATTGATACTATAGCACGCGAGTTGTATGTGCGGATCCTTATATTATACTATAGCGCATGAGTTGTCCGTGCAACACGTGAGTTGTCTGTGCGGATTATAGCGCTTGGGCTAAAGGAGCCCCTCCGGAGTCTGTACACACTCCCAGTGAGTGCAGGTACCTACTGAGTGCGAGTGCGAGTGCTGAGTGCTGAGTGAATGGAATGGCTGAGTGACTGTGGTCCTGAGAGGATGCATTTGATTTCATTATTGTTGCATTTCGGCTGTCATATACCACTGTTTTGAAAATTTCTGAGAGATATTATCTTATGTTTCAGTTGAACTTGACATGAAATTACTATTTCGGCCTTAAATGTTGAACTTGAAAGCATGCCTACCTTATTGTGTTGGAAATAACTGTAATTGGACTCAACTGTGAAGCCCGTCACTACCTTTAGTTCTTTATTTAGTATTATTACTTGCTGAGTTGGTTGTACTCATACTACACCCTGCACCTCGTGTGCAGATCCAGGTACTTTTGGACACGGCGATTGCTAGTTCTCAGAGTTTTATCTGTTGGATATTATCGAGGTAGCTGCTTGGCGTCCGCAGAACTTGACTCTCTTTCCTTTTAGTTTTTTTATTGTTCTATATTTAAAGATAGTGTTATTTTTTGCAGTCAGACTTTGTTATCATTTAGATGCTCATGTACTCAGTGACACCGGATTTTGGGAGTATATCTTATGTCAGTAATTTGGGATATTTTTCTATGGAAATTCAATTATTATGATTTCAAACTTAAGAAAAATGTGGATTATTGAGGTTGTCGGCTTGTCTTGTATTGAGATAGGCGCCATCATGACATGTTAGGATTTTGGTTCGTGACAAAAGGTAATGTCATTGACCTCTATGTTAGAGTAAGAGAGTGAGTTGTGAATAATGCATGGTACTTGTGATTCAAATCTTGAGGAGAAGATGTTACACTCTTTTGCTTAGTCTATTTTAAAGATTTTTGGTGCGATAAGTTAGGAGAATTGTGTAAAAAGGTCGTGTCTATATAAAGTGTAGTTTGATTGCTCGAGGACAAGTAATGGTTTAAGTGTGGGGTGTTGGTGGTAGGCTATAATTACGTATTTCAGTCACTTATTATACTCTAATTTGCTACACTTTAATTGAGTTTGAGCTTTAATCGCTAGAGTTTTGCACTAATTTCGTGTTTTATGCCTTGTAGGAGTGATTCTGAGCTATGTAGATGTTATGGAACGAATTCGAGTTATTTGGAGCTTTGAAGTCTGAGTAAAAGCCAAACGGATTAAGTCGGGATCGTGTTCGGGGGTCGAGGATCAATTCCGGATGTCACAATTCAAGGAAGAAGCAAGTACTGAAGAAATGTATTAGTGTGAGGCACTATGCGACGTACTAGTGTAATTTTATGTCAAAAATTTCCAAAGTTCAGAAACTGAGTTTTTTGGTCTGACAGGAAAAAGCACTAGTGCGACGCACGAGACGACGCGTGAAAGGCAATAAGTTTGCCAGTTTTCATATTTCGACTAGGAAATGGAGATTTCATCTAGGCCCAACCCTGCTTGGTATAAATACATATAAAACGTTATTTTGAGATGACGTTTGACATAATTTAGACCTACGGAAAGCACGGATAAGTCGTGGAGGCCGGAATTCATCAGATTCTATCTTTCTTCCATCAAACTTAGTAATCTTTACTTTTTCTTGATAATTTGTTATTTTGCTATCATGTCTATGTGGAGCTAAACTTCACGTTCTAGGGTTGTGGTAGTCATGAATATTGAAGTTTATTAATTATATTACCGTTAAGAGTTATTATCTTTGGTTGTTTCTCTAATTTTGTGCATAATTGCTTAACTGTTTGGCCAACCGTTGAGTTCTATTTACTATCTATGCTATACTTGTAAAAGCCGTGTTTAGATTAGAATAGAATTAGAGAGAGCTTATTTCTGAACCCGTGGCTCGGGAAAATATTTCACATTTAGGATAGGAATATACCTAACAGTCTTTCTTAGTTGAATACTGTATTATATTCGTTCATGATAAATTCAAGACCATAGGAATATAAGGTTGATATATTATGGATAGACAGATAGTATTGTGGGAACATGTTATTTATATAAATGATCCAGTCAACTAGCAATCATAGATAATGTGGATTAACAGGTGTAATTACGAACCCAATAGGATTGACAAACCGACCACAACCCTGGAATCTATATCTCCCTTGGTCACGTGTTTAAATTCCGCAATAGTAGTTGTAATAGGAAAACCAAAATTTTGATTATCTTGGATAGTTAATTGATTTTAGTTTACTTAGTTAACGATTAATCTAAGTCTTTGTGGGTTCGACATCCGACTTTCGAGTCACTTTATTACTTGACGGCCACGTATACTTACGTCTACTTGGGGAACCAACAAGTTTTTGATTGTAATGTAGGTTGCGGGTCGGGTAGGATACATTTGGATATAAGAGTGACTACACTTCCCTAAGCACTTTAACACATACACTTTAACATTTAAAACCCCACACTTATGTCATACCATAACTCTTCCTTCACATCAATGTATATTAACTCCATACTTCTTTAAGCACAATTACATAAAGAGTTACCACTATCAAAGAATATTTTTCACAACAATACAACTATTTTTTTTTCTTTTTCAAGTCAAGTGGCTCTTACTTTTTCAAAATAACACACATTTCTCCTTATTTCATTAGTTCCACTCAAAAGACAAACCAACCACCCCACACTTTAACTTTTACAAAGTTCATTACAATTCAAATGCTTTTGAGAGGTGAAAATGGTTCAAATAGATCGTTAATTCAAACAAATGGGTAAGGCTTGTAATGTGGTTGCCAATGAAATAGGATTACAGGCTCAAAGAGTTAACTATGATACATAACAATTAGGCGGGTAAAACATATAAATGGTTTAACAAAGAAATTCCTATATCACTTTCAAGACTGAACAAAACTACTATTTCGCTTTGCAAACACATGAGGCAAGTTCTAGACATCAAATGCAATGTACAGAATAACACACAAACCTCACACACACACATGGCACATAACTCATTCGGGATTGGACTCATCAACATACTCTAGTCAAAATAGTTAAGCAAAGTTAAGATCATATAATTTAAGGTACTTATACAAGAGTCAAAAATTGAGCCTAAGCGTTACAACAAAAGTACTCACTATTCTCAAGGCATAACAAAGTCAAGAGATATTGTTTCAATTCAATTCATAGCAATATGGCTCCGACTCCTAGCAAACATAAAACTAACTACACCGGTTTAAACAAAACCCTTGGAAAAGAACTACGACACAAAGAAAAATCAAGGGGGAATTACTACACTACCGACAAAGAAAATCTTTTTGTCCTTTTTCTTTAGACTTAAAGTCAATTTTTTCTACTTTTTTCATTTTTTTTATATTTCTTAGGAGCTAATAAATACTACACAACTATGAAAATAAAAATAAGAAGTTAATATTTTTCTAACACATTACTACTAATCATCTATAGAAATTCTTCCACACCACACTTAAAGGAATGCAGTGTCCTCAATGCACAAATAAAGCAAAATAATAATAAGGGTGGAAAATAAACTCCCTGAAAGGACAAAGGCCGAAGCAACATCGGCTCACAGGGTACTCAGACTTCTCCCAGACATGGTCCTTTGTGTGGGCACCACACACTTAGTTCTCACCATCTAGCTCGCTCTTGCACTCTTCTAATGGATTTGCTTCCTATTCTTATAATCCTATAAAATAAAAATAGACACTACAAAAAAAATATAATAAAAATAAAAATAAAAGAGAGTAGTAAAGCTGGGTTGCTTCCCAACAAATGCTTGATTTAACGTCGCGGCATTACGTGAATCACATTTTGCCTCCACCTTGAACTTATGAATTGAGCCCCTAATTTGGCTTCAATCTTTCTGTTATGCTCTCTGGTTGGTGAGACAAATTTAATTGGGCCAAGCAACCAATATCGCATTCTACACTTCTTGGCCTTCGGATGAGGCATGTAATTTTGTCTCTGTGTAACGACCCGTCCAGTCATTTTGAGAGTAATATCCCCAATCCCCTATTTACTATTTCCCTCGTATCATTTTCTCCTTATGTGACTTGTCGGGAGGTTTTGTTTTGGTTTGGAAGTGTTTTGGGACACTTAGTCCCTAAAACGGAAGCTTAAGTCTTACGATTTTGACCGCAGTCAGAACTGTGTGAAGACGACTCCGAAATGGGGTTTTACCAGTTTCGTTAGCTTTGTTGGGTGATTTTGGACTTAGGGACGTGTTTGGATTTTGTTTTAGAGGTCTGTAGCTCATTTAGGCTTGAAATGGCGAAAGTCAAATTTTTGGAGATTTTGACTGGCAGTGGAAGTTTTGATATCGGGGTCGGAATCTGATTTCGGAAGTTGGAGTAGGTCCATAATGTTTAATATGACTTGTGTGCAAAATGTGGGGTCAATCGGACGTGATTTGGTTAGTTACGGCATCGGTTGTCGAATTTGGAAGTTTCAAGTTCTTTAAGTTTGAATCAGAGGATGATTTATGATTTTAGCGTTGTTTGATATGGTTTGAGGGCTCGACTAAGTTCGTATGGTGTATTAGGATTGGTTGGTATGTTTGGTTAAGGTCCTGGGGGCCTCGGGTATGTTTCAGGTGGTTAACGGACTTGGAATGAAAGTTGAAATTTTTTTGAAGTTTGGTCTTTTACAAGTATGATCGCACCTGCGAGGGTATTAGCCGCAGGTGCGAGGCCGCATGTGCGGTAGGTTGAGCGCAGGTGCAGAAGGGGTGGAGATCAGCAGAGGTCGCAGATGTGATGGTTTCTCCGCACCTGCGATAGCGCATATGCGGACCAATGGTCGTAGAAGTGGAGGCAGCCAGGGTTTTGCACCAACAGAAGGTGTGGAAATGCCTGGGCAGTGTTTAAAACCGAAGGGCTTCATTATATTTGCTCATTTTGGACTTTGCAAACTCGGTTTAGGGAGATTTTTGATCAATAATCTCGAGGTAAGTCCCTTGTACTTATTTTTGATCAATAATCTTAATTCCCCATTTATGTTTCCACATAGTTAGTGTGTATTTAAGGTGGAATTTGGGAGTTTGAGGCTAGGGATTTGAAGAGTTTGATTTTCGGTTTTGATTGACCATTTGAGGTCGGATTTTGATAAATTTGGTATGGTTGGACTCGTGAGTGAATGGGCTTTTGGATTTTGTGACTTTTACCCGATTCCGAGACATGGGCCCGAGTCGACCTTTTAGGACGGATTTCGGAAATTTTGTGAAAGTCTTGATTTCATTAATTATAGTAGTCTATTATAGTTGTATTTATGATATGTTGTTGTTTTTGGCTAGATTTGGGCCATTCGGAGTCAGATATTCGTGGAAAAGGCATTGTTACCGATTGATTGAGCTTGGTTCGAGGTAAGTGGCTTGCCTAACCTTGTGTGGGGGAAACTCCCCTTAGGATTTGATGTTGTTTTGATATGTGAGCGTCGTGTACGTGAAGTGACGAGTACGTACACGGACTATTTATTGTAAAACTTCATTCTTCACTAAATAATAACATGTTTCTCCTTATTTGAGCTACACTACCATATGTAACTATCCTGCTTAGTTTAGGATAGCATGCCTACGTGTCTTAACTGTCTATTTGAACTCCGTGCACCATGTTTAGTGAAATTCCTTTTTTTCCTTAACTCGAACTTAGTCTCAATTATAGGTTTTCTTGTTGTAACTGTTATTTCTGTTGGTTGAGCTGCATATTTACTTTGGGACTATGGAACGGTATTTCGGGAGATCCCCATGTACTGCATATTTACTTTGGGACTACGGAAGGGTATTCTGGGAGATCCCCTTGTACTGCATATTTACTTTGGGACTACGGAATGATATTTCGAGAGACCCCCTATTCTGCATATTTACTTTGGGACTACGGAGCGGTATTCTGGGAGATCCCCTTTCACATTTACATTTGCGACAACGAGACGGTATCTCGAAAAATCCCCTATTGTTATCTCTGTGTACTGAGTTGTTGTCTTTTATGATTTCATTCTTGTTAAATTTCAGTCTTTATTTTACTGTGGTATTTGATTCTATCTTATTTTATTATATATATACCAGTAGGGCCCTGACCTAACCTCGTCACTGCTCAACCGAGGTTAGGCTTGTCACTTACTGGGTACCGATTGTGGTATAGTCATGCTATTCTGCACATATTTTTTGTGTACATATCCAGTTGCTCCTTATCAGCTGCACTATTAGTAAGCCGAGACATCTTTGGAGACTTCAAGGTATATCTTCCGCATCCGCAGACCTCGGAGTCTCCTTCTACTCTTTCCAATGTCCGCTATCTTCTGAATTTTTCTTTTGTTAGACTCTGATGTATAGAGATACTAGATTTTCCTTTTGTAGTTTGTGATTTACGATGTTTCGGGTTTTAGGATTTCTGTGTATTTTTGAATAGTTGGTCATTGTACATGCCAAGCGACATGGTACCCAGTTATGTTGTTATTGCTACAGTTAGTTGTTAAATTTATGTTTTCATTTCATTATTCCGAAAATATTAGGCTTACCTAGTCGTAGAGGCTAGGTGCCATCACGATGTCATACGGAGGGAAAATTGGGTCGTGATACTCTGGCACGACGAATTCAAGAATGTAAGCACCCCGTTCCTCGTCCATTGGCTCCTCCAAAGGCTTAGATGACTCAATTTTCAAGTCATCATCCAAACACAATGTTGAAAAATGTATGGAATGAGGACCAGTATGCCCCAATTCTAGAATTGCATCACTATTTACATCCTCACATGTACACACACTTGAGTCTTCAAATATAAAATTATCTACTTCTTCACATGACTCTAGAACACTCTTCCCAATATTGGCATCCTCAAGAAAAATATAGTCTAATGCCATGGTATTCTCGTTTTAGCTCCTCAATTTGGTCTAGAAGAATTTTTTAAGTTTCAGACAACTCATCACTAAATTGTTGGGTGTTGAACGCATTAACCTTCGCACTCAAACTTTCATCCAAGTTGTGCGAAGCCAAGCCAAACTTGATAATTTCTTGTGCAAGATCAAATCTCTCCTTCGACCAATCATTCAGTAATTTTGTTAGAAGATAACGATATTCCGCATATTCCCTTAATCGTGAATATCCGTCTCAATACCAACCCTTACTCCCATATTCAAATTCAGACCTCCCGGAGTTCAGGTCATGACAAGCCCAAAAAGACGGGCCATAAAAGTCTTCCCTCAACTAGACATCTTCATCAATAACCTTACCTCAAGATATTTCATCCCCATATGTCATGTTGAGAGAATTATGAACACACTAAGAGAAAAATCAAATTATTATAAAAATAAAAATATTTACAATAAGAAAAAAGAATAAACAAAACCTATAAAGATAAGAGTAAAAATCTAATCTAGAAAAATAACTAAATAGGAAAATTAAAAATTTGAACAAAAATCAATAAACGGTTTAACTTAGATAAACAATCAATAACTAAGTCCCCGTCAACGACGTTAAAAACCTTTTGGTTCCCCAAGTACACGCAAGTAAACATGGCCGTCAAGTAATAAAGTGACTAGAAAGTCGGATGTCGAACCCAATCAGACTTAGATTAATCATTAACTAAGTAAACTAAAATCAATTAACTGTCCAAGATAATCAAATATTTGATTTTCCTATTACAACTACTATTGCAAAATTTAAATACGTGACCAAGGGAGATATAGATTCTAGGGTTGTGGTTAGTTTGTCAATCCTATTGGGTTTTTAATTACACTTGTTAATCCACATTATCTATGATTGCTAGTTGACCAGATCGTTTTATATAAATAGCATGTTCCCACAACACTATCTATCTATCCATAATATATCAACCCTATATTCCTATGGTCTTGAATCTATCATGAACGAATATAATACGGTATTCAACTAAGCAAGACTATTAGGTATATTCTTATCCTAACCGCGAAATCTTTCCCCGAGCCACGGGTTTAGAAACAAGCTCTCTCTAATTCTACTCTAATCTAAACACGACTTTCCCAAGCATAGCATATATAGTAAATAGAACTCAACTGCTGGCCAAACAATTAAACAATTATGCACAGAATTAGAGAAACAACCAAAGATGATAACTCGAATTAACGGTAATATAATTAATAAACTTCAATATTCATGACTACCACCACCCTAGAATGTGAAGTTTAGCTCCACTTAGACATGGTAGCAAAACAACAAATCATCAAGAAAAAGTAAAGATTACTAAGTTTGATGGAAGAAAGGTAGAATCTGATGAATCCCGGCCTCCACGGCGTCTCCGTGCTCTCCTTAGATCTAAAGTATGTCAAAAGTCTCTAAAAATAACGTTTTTACATGTGTTTATACCAAGTAGGGTTGGGCCTAGATGAAATCTCCCTTTCCTAGCCGAAATAGGAAAACTTGCAAACTTATTGCTTTTCATGCATCGCACTGTGCGTCGCCCGTGCGTCGCACTACTGATTTTTCCCATCAGACCAAAAAACTTAGTCTCTGAACTTTGAAAATTTCTGACATAAAATTACAGACGTCCAGAATTGATCCTCGACCCCCAAACACGATACCGGCTTAATCCTTTGGGCTTTTACTCAGACTTCAAAGCTCCAAATAACTCGAATTCGTTTCATAATATTTACATAGCACATAATCACTCTTACATGGCATAAAATACGTAATTAGTGCAAAACTCTAGCGATTAAAGCTCAAACTCAATTTAAATATAGAAAATTAGAGTATAATAAGTGACTAAAATACGTAATTATAATCTACCATCAGTGCATGACAAGAGGTTTAGGTGATGTTGTTAATTGCTCTAGGACAAAATTAGTTCACCGACGTTGTACTTATACGTGTATGGTTTAAATCAGTTGGCTATATATTTATTTGCAACAAACTCATCATATTCATTACTAACTTTCTCTTGATTTTACATCTCTCTTCTTCACTTCTCTGAGCACTTGTCAGCAAAATTCTTCAAATCAATAAATAAGAACAAAATGGTACATTCAAAGAAGTTCAGAGGTGTCAGGCAACGCCATTGGGGTTCTTGGGTTTCTGAAATTCGACACCCCTTGTTGTAAGCTCTTCCTATATATATTTACTACATTCTTCTTATATAACATCTCTTTCTTTTTCAATTTCTTCTTCTTATCTAACCTAATTTATCAATTTGCAATGTTGGTTTTGGGAATGGGGTGGAAGATAAGTCATTCATGTAAAAAAAAAAAAAAAAAATAGTCTGGTGCACAAAGCATCCTGTATTTACGCAAGGTTCGGAAAGAGCAGCAGTATAATGTAGGCAGTCTACCCTGTACAAGTATCAGTGGCTGATTTTACGGCTCAAACTCGTGACCTACAGGTCATACAAAGACAACTTTACTGTTGCTCCAAGGCTCTTCTTCAGATTAGTCATTCATGTACCGGCTAAAAGAAGTAGCTACACTATGATATATAGAAAACTATGTTATCACTTTAAAGAAGTGATCCCGTCAATCCAACCTTCGAGCTATCCATTATAACTTGTATTTATCTAGCAAGATACGTCTAGTTCTCCATCCGCTTGCCTATTGCAATAGGATTGGAGTAGTCTCCGATTTCAAAGAAAAAGCTGAGGCGATGTATGTGTCCAAAGACGGACCTGCAGTGTTAAATATGGGTTGAGTCGAACCTACTATTTTCGGCTTATATCAGATATATGTGGTTAGAACACCCTGAAATGTATATGAATATGAACTTGAGTTATAAACATTATTATTCAATTATTGTTTTTTACAGTATCGGTGCAATTTGGTTATAGCAGCCAAATTATTAGTGTAGTTATTACTCTTTTTTCATGTCATTGCTTATTAGACATTTTATGAAAGTTACTTGTTATTGTAGTTCAACTTAAACATAGTGTAAATATTACAAACTTAAACTCTTTAAATACGTACTAGTTTTGAACCCATATTTCAAATTTAAAGAATTCAAAACGTGAATTCATAAAATTTAAATCTTGTATTTGTGTTACAGGAAAAGAAGGGTATGGCTTGGCACATTCGATACAGCAGAAGAAGCAGCAAAAGCATATGATCAAGCAGCAATATTAATGAGTGGCCGCAGTGCCAAAACCAACTTTCCAATCACTCAAGATACAGATAATAAAGAATTAAAGGCTAAAGATCAAGAATTTTCATCAATTCCCTGTCCAAAAGCCTTATCTAAGATACTCCATGCCAAGCTTCGCAAATGTAGTAAGGTGTTATTCTTCGTCCCTTATTTTTCAAAAGAAAAATTCATTATACTTCCACAGTTTCATTTTATGTGACACTATTAAATACATAGGAGTTTTCAGCGAAATTATTTTAGGAGGTCGGTTAGAAATATGGGTTTTTTGATGGAATGTCCGTCAGAAAAGCTTCTGACGAGCTGTTGAAGCTTTCCTGACGGATCTCCCTCAAATATTTCTATCGAAATTCACTTGTTTGTGGTAGTGTGACGACATTCTTTGTTTCAGATTATTCCAAAAAGACTGACATGTTTCTATACTTAAGAGTAATCTAACTTTAACCTTCTAATTTTATAGCCACATAAATAACATGACATGTTTAAGACTACATGTTTGTTTCAAAAGTCTATTTCTTTCTTAAATTTCGGAGTCCATTGCTCAAATGGTCACTCAACTATCTCAAATTATCTGCTAAAGTCACTTTTCTTTCTTTTGTAACAACAAAGTCATTTAACTATGCCTATAACACTTAGAAGGTCACTCAACTAGATTTTCTAAATTTTGGATTGTCAAATACCTATTTTACCCTCTAAATTATAAAAATTTATCTTCTTTTTATTTTATTTAAATTTTTAATATTATGATTTTCCCTTTTTAATTTATATTATGGAGTTACCTATATAATAAATAAATTTTATTTATAAATTAAAAATATAAAAAGTTTTTAAGCATATATAATGCTAGAATAACAAAATAACGAGCATAGTAAAAATATTAATTAAAATAATTTGTTCGTAATAATTTTAGTATTAACAACAAAAATTAAAAGTTTATTTAAACAATTGAGAATGAAAGAAAATAAAGGCTGTAAAATAGATATTCCATGCATGTAATATAAAAATAATTATTTAAATAAAGGTATTTTTATATTATAGATTATATATGGTTGAAATTTATGCTTATATTATTATTCCGTCATTATATGAGCTGAATATTTATTTTTTATTTTTTATTTTATAAATAAATTATATTTTTCTATAGGTAAGTCCACAATGTAGATTTAAAAGAAAAAACACTTATACTATATTTAAAAAGTTTTAAAAAATGATAATTTAGAAGGTAAAATAGGTATTTGACAATAAAAAATTTGAAAAATCTAGTTGAGTGACCTTCTGAGTGCTATACGTATAGTTAAGTGACTTTGTTGTTACAAACGAAAGAAAATTAACTTTAACAGATAATTTGGGAAACTTGATTGACCATTTGAGTAATGAACTTTTAAATTTCGTGTCTGATTAAACACCTTCATATAAAATGAACCAGAGGAATCGTATTATATGTATTATTGCATAATATTATATATTGGGATATTGGACTCGAGAGTTTATCGAGCGGAAACATCCAAGGTAGGGATAAGGCTGCGTACACGCTATTCTCCCTATACCTTACTTGTGAAAATATACTGAATATGTTATTGTTGTTGTTTATATATCGGGATATTTCTAGTGAAATTAATACATTTCAAGTCTTGTTTTCATCGTATAGGTGCCATCACCATCTCTTACTTGTTTGAGGTTGGATATTGAGAATTCACACATAGGAGTGTGGCAAAAACGTGCTGGCCCTTCTTCTGACTCGAAATGGGTGATGACAGTTGAACTTCAGAAAAAGAATAATGTCAATGCTGCTATTGAAGGAGAATTAAATTCTTCTTCTACTTCTAGTTCCAAGAATTGTGGAGAAATAGTTGAAGGTATAAGTATTAGAAGTGAAATGGATGAAGAAGAAAGAGTTGCATTGCAAATGATAGAAGAATTGCTTCAGATAAATAGTCCTTGCCCTTCATTTGATATTTAAGAAAGGGAGAAATTGATCATTCTACATTATCTAAAGTATATTTATCATTTAATATTTGAAGGGGAGCCTTGGAGAGCAACATCGAAGTTGTCTCCACCTGACCTATAGATCATGAATTCGATCGAGCCCTGAAATCAGCTGTGAACCTAGGATGTTTTGTGCATCCCGCTACCTTTTATGTGTTGTTATATATTATATTAGTTTCTAAGGGTTTGGGCAAGAAGTGCCTGTGTAAGTAGTAATAATAATTAAAGAAAAAGAAACAAGTCCAGAAAGCTGTATGTACTTGTGTAGACTAATTAAAACAACATTGTCATCTTCTGAATGAAGAAGTTGATAAATAAAATTTACTAAATTGATTGTATTTTCTAAAGCAAATCCACCCTTTATCTGTATCCTCTTTTTTTCCTCGTCAAATTTGTTTCTGAGAAGCTGCAAGTAATATTTGTGTGTGTATCTATCTATATCTATATCTATATCTATCTATACTATATTAAAAGCACCAAGGCCCTTAGCGAAATGTCGTTCGTCTTTTTTACCCTTTAAAAGTAGATTTCACACTAGACAAAATAGTCATTTAAATCATTTACCTAAGATTTAGAATTAATCATTTTATTATCTCCCTAATATTTAGGGATTCTAAATTAATTCAATTTAATATTGAAACGATATGAAAACCCTAAAAATAAGGTTAAGAGTTTTGGAATAGAAGGACTACAACACATAATGAGTTAATTGAATACGTAAAGAAAGATTTTAAAAAGATTTGAATTTAAATGCAAGGAAAGATTGTAAATATAAAATAGCTAAAAAATCGATAGCTGAGCAATTGTCTGCTTTCTCCACAAATATGGTTCATATTGTCTGCGGCTTTCTCCACAAATTTGTTCAGTCTGGTTTTGTTGGTCTTGAACGAAGCAATTGAAGACCATGGAGCTATTAAGTATTTTGACAATTCTTCTATAAATGGTAGATAAATCATTTCTGAGTTATATCTTTTCTGTAGTTCTTCGTCTGCTTGTGTGCCGTAGTTTTTATTACAATAGAAGAACTCTTTTATTTTGCACGTATCATTATAAAACTTATTCATTCTTCTACCTCTTTTATTTAATTTGATAAATAAAATTCTTGTGGACGAAAAGACCTATAAAATATGTAAACTTAGCAAATTAATTATGTCTGTTCCTAAAACTTCTAGGAATTAAGTTGCCTATTACAAGTTGAAATCATTAATAGATGCGCCACTGCTCCGACAATAGTCTTATATAAGAATAAATTGTTGACGAGCAAGCATTGTAAAAAACTCAACATCAAATTTTAGAAATACTTTTGTAATGACACATGATTAGGTACACGTGCAAAGCGTGTACCTCATAATTAGTATATGCTATATTTAAAACACGAAGGCCCTAACGGAAATGTCGTTCGCCTTTTTTTACCCCTTTAAAATAGAGTTTATATTGGACAAAATCAACATTTAAATTGTTTCCTAATATTTAAAAATTTCAAATCAATTAAAGTTTGTGCCTTAAATTCTTCGTTATTTGAATTAGGTAAGAAATCCTAATATTTAAGACTTTAAAATCAATTAAAAAATAAATCATTAAAAAAAAGGGGGGAAAGGAAAAACTATCAACAACCCCAAATCAACAACAAACCATTGGGGGATTAGTGGTACGTGCATTAAAAAATGGTTACTAATTTATGTAGATTTCCTTATGTAGACCAACGCAATATTACTTATGCTATTACGAGGAGGAAAACATAACTGCCACAAAATTAAATGATGGAAACCATTGTAGACATGAACAAAAAATATGAGAGACTGATTAATTATTAATATTAGTTTATATAATTTATCTCATAATATAATATTTGAAAATTACACCTCAATAATTTCAACAAGTAACTATAGAAACATAAGAGAGAGAGAGAAAGGTGTTGAGCTGTTGACACGAATAACTTTGCAAATACAAATATCAAAACTTAAAAAATTGATTGATTTTTTAGGCTTGAAAAATATAATTCTAAATAAAACTATAACTATAGTCAAATATTTAAAACTTGTAATGAATTAATATTACTAATTATCAACAAAAAATAAATCGTTGCTTTTAATAAGAATAAATATAAAATTTTGAATTAACAAATTAAAAAATAAATCACATTCATTTTCTTTCCAAATTCATCATAAGTAAACATCTTTTTTTCAGTTGACAAAACTTTTAGATACAAAAATTATATTTTTTATAGGAATAGCATTTGTGGTGGAAAAAATAAAAAACTAATGCAAAATCGATTATAATATAGTAATAAGCATTAACCGCAAAATCCTATAAAACTCTTGAATAAATTCATACATATAATCTCATACATGGAAAGTTAAAAACAAAAAAGAGTAGATTAATTAGAATGTAGCGGTTGAATTTATTTTTGTGATAGTAATTTATTTTTTTAATCTATTGGAAATAATTTATATGGTATTTCTTATATACTAAAGAAATAGAACAAATTGCATTTTGCTCATGAGCAAAAAGAAGGCGTCTTCTGTCAATTGAATGAGATGATTAAGAACTTATATGGGATTGAGTTTCTTTCTTTTTTTGAATTAGATAAATAATATCAATAATTATCATATTTAGAAACTTATAATTTTTAACTTTAACTTTTATTTATAACTCAACTATAATAATATAATATTTATGTAACTCTTTGAAATATTATATTGATTGTATATGATAACACACGCAACGCGCGTACTTTAATATATTGTCACAACCCCAATTTTCCTCTGTAGGATGTCGTGATAGCACCTAGTCTCTAAGACTAGGTAAGCCTATCAATGCGGAATAATAATAAATATCTGAAATAAATAAACTACAATTCAAACAATTTCAACTCCCAAAATCCGGTAGAAATAAGTCACAGGCTTCTAAGAATTTATTTTCAATGTCTCTATATATCAAGGTCTAAATAAAATATAAGGAAGAAACATAAAATGATAGAAAGGGACTCCGGAGTCTGCGGACGCTGGCAAATATACCTCGAAGTCTCCGTACGCAGGTAACTCACTGACGTCTAGGCTGGTAAGATGTACCTGAATCTGCACAAAAAGATATACAGAAGTGTAGTATGAGTACACTACAGCGGTACCCAGTAAGTTCCAAGCCTAACCTCAGTAGAGTAGTTACGAGGTCAGGTGAGACCCTACTGGAATATAATAATGGAATGGTAAAATGTTTAACAATATATTAAAATAAAATGACACTGGAAATGAATCAAATAGTATGTCACATTTAATGACACCAAATAATTACAAATAATATCTCGTGGAATCAAAACAAAATTTCCATCAACTTTATGAAAATCACAATAATTAATCGAAGGCAACTATGGCCATAAATCAATATTAACAAGGGCACTACCGAGATACCGCCTCGTAATTCCAAATTATAAATAATTTCACAATATCTCATTTCCTTATATCACCGCGGGAGCCTTCACAATTTATTTAAATAAAATATTTTTTTTTCCGAAATAGCATCCCGCGGTTTAGCCACCCTTATCACACCGCATGACTTCTAGTAGTCACCCCTACTAGCCACCCGTATCAAACCACCCTTATCTCACCGCGTGCGTTTCAACACCCATATCTTATACCACGGCATGCGTATCAATATCACAATATATCACAATTTGCACCTCAAGTGCCCAATATTTCAATTTTTCACGAAAAGAAATCTCACGAAAATATTCAAGAATAAATAATTCAGGAAAATAATATTCTAATTTTTTAATGCGTTGCTTCAATATCAAAATTAAAATATCAAATACTTTATATTAATAATATTTAATTTAAAGAAAATCAACCTTCAAATAATGCACAGTATGAAAGAAACCAAGTTTCAATTAAACAGGTAAAACAATTAGTAGGAAAAAGGCAAACAAATTTAAATTATATATCACAAATCAATGATGAAGAATATAACAAGATAAAATAATTTAATAAATGTGCAACAATGATCTACATAATTTATAAGTATAATCTTTCACATTTAGCCCGTGTACACACTCGTCACCTCGTGTACACGACTTTCAACATATTTCAATAATCACATTAATATCTATTCTAGGAGAAATTTTTCCCACACAAGGTTAGACAAGTCACTTACCTCGACTTGTTCCAATTTAACCAAGTATTATGGTTTTTTCTCGATTTTCCGACTCCGATCGACTCGTATCTAGTCATAATTAATTCGATACAGTCAACAAAAATTATAGTAATCAATTTCATAAGAAAATATTATATTTTCATTAAAATCCGAAATAAGCTCAAAATTTGTCCGTGGGGCCCACATCTCGGAATCCGGCAAAACTTACAAAATTTGACAATCCATTCAATTACGAGTCCACCCATACCAATTTGATAATCCATTCAAACTTACAAGCTTCTGACGAGCTGTTGAAGCTTTTCCGACGGATCTCCCTCAAATATTTCTGTCGAAATTCACTTGTTTGTAGTACTGTGACGACATTCTTTGTTTCAGATTATTCCAAAAATACTGACATATTTTTATATTTAAGAGTAATTTAACTTTAACCTTCTAATTTTATAGCCACATAAATAACATGACATGTTTAAGACCACAAGTATGTTTCAAAAGTCTATTTCTTTCTTAAATTTCTTGTCTGATTAAACACCTTCATATAAAACGAACGGGAGGAATCATAGTACATTTATTATTCCATAATATTATATATTGGGATATTGGAGCCGAGTATTTATCGGAAACATCCTCTCTACCTGCACAAGATAGGGATAATACTGCGTACACGCTATTCTCCCCATACCCTACTTGTAAAAATATATTAGATATATTATTGTTGTTATTTATATATCGGGATATGTCTTGTGAAATCAATACATTTCAAGTCTTGTTTTCATCGTATAGGTGCCATCACCATCTCTTACTTGTTTGAGGTTGGATATTGAGAATTCACACATAGGAGTGTGGCAAAAACGTGCTGGCCCTTCTTCTGACTCGAAATGGGTGATGACAGTTGAACTTCAGAAAAAGAATAATGTCAATGCTGCTATTGAAGGAGAATTAAATTCTTCTTCTACTTCTAGTTCCAGGAATTGTGGAGAAATAGTTGAAGGTATAAGTATTAGAAGTGAAATGGATGAAGAAGAAAGAGTTGCATTGCAAATGATAGAAGAATTGCTTCAGATAAATAGTCCTTGCCCTTCATTTGATATTTAAGAAAGGGAGAAATTGATCATTCTACATTATCTAAAGTTTATTTATCATTTAATATTTGAAGGGGAGCCTTGGAGAGCAACATCAAAGTTGTCTCCACCTGGGCAAGAAGTGCAATAATAATTAAAGAAAAAGAAACAAGTCAAGAAAGTTGTATGTCCTAGTGTAGACTAATTAAATCAACATTGTCATCTTCTGAATAAAAAAGTTGATATATAAAATTTGCTGAATTGATTGTATTTTCTAAAGCAAATCCACCCTTTGTCTGTATCCTCTTTTTTTCCTCGTCAAATTTGTTTCTGAGAAGCTGCAAGTAATATTTGTGTGTATCAATATATATATATATATATATATATATATATATATATATATATATATATATATATATATATATATATATATATATAAACACACAGCCCATTTGCGAAATATTGTTCGCCTTTTTTATTCCTCTAAAATAAAGTTCATATTGGAGAAAATCGATATTTAAATTTTTTTCTAATATTTAAAAATTTCAAATCAGTTAAAGTTTGTGCCTTAAATTCTTCCTTATTTGAACTGGGTAACAAATCTTAATATTTAGGACTTTAAAATCAATTAAAAAATAAATTATTAAAAAAAAGGAGGGGGAGGGGAGGGGGAAAAACTATCAAGAACCCCAAATCAACAACAAACCATTGGGAAGGATTAGTGGTATATGAATTAAAATATCGTTACTACTTTATGTAGTTTTCCTTATGTAGACCAACGCAATATTTCTTAAGCTATTACGAGGAGGAAAAACATAAATGCCACAAAATTAAATGATGGAAACCATTGTAGACATGAACAAAAAATATGAGAGAGTGATTAATTATTAATATTAGTTTGTATAATTTATCTCATATTATAATATTTAAAAATTACACCTCAATAATTTCAACAAGTAACTATAAGAACATAAGAGAGAGAAATGTGTTGGGCTTTTGACACGAATAACTTTGCAAATACAAATATCAAAACTTAAAAATTTTGATTGATTTTTTGGGCTTGAAAAATATAATTCTAAATAAAATTATAACTATACTCAAATATTTAAAACTTGTAATGACTTAATATTACTAATTTCAATCAACAAAAAATAAATCATTTCTTTTAATAAGAATAAATATAAAAATTTTGAATTAACAAATTAAAAAATAAATCACATTCAATTGCTTTCCAAATTCATCATAAGTAAACCCTTTTTTTCAGTTAACAAAACTTTTAGATACAAAAATTAGATTTTTTTTTTTATAGGAATAGCATTTGTGGTGGAAAAAATTAAAAAATAATGCAAAATCGATTATAATATAGTAATAAGCATTAACCGCAAAATCCTATAAAACTCTTGAATAAATTCATACATATAATATCATACATGGAAAGTTAAAAACAAAAAGAGTAGATTAATTAGGATGTAGCGGTTGAATTTATATTTTTAATCTATTGGAAATAATTTATATGGTATTTCTTATATAAAGAAATATAACAAATTGCATTTTGCTCGTGAGTAAAAAGAAGGCGTCTTCTGTCAATTGAATGAGATGATTAAGAATGTGACGACCAGGCCAGTCGTCTTGAGAGTTATAGCCCCGATCCCCTATTAATTATTCTCACCGTATATATTTCTGCTATTGTGACTTGCCGAGAGGTTTCGTTTTGATTTTTAGAGTGTTTTGGGACACTTAATCCCTAAACGGAAGCTTAAGCCTTAGGATTTAGACCGCAGTCGGAACTGTATAAAGACGACTCCAGAATGGATTTTCGTCGGTTACGTTAGCTCCGTTAGATGATTTTGAAATTAGGGACGTATCTGGATTGTGTTTTGGAGGTTTGTAGCTCATTTAGGCTTGAAATGGCGAGAGTCGAAGTTTTCGAGATTTTGACCGGTAATGAAATTTTTGATATCGGGGTGGGATCCTAATTCTGGAAGTTGGAGTAGGTCCGTAGGGTTGAATATGACCTAGGTGCAAAATTTGGGGTCAATCGAACGTGGTTTGGTTGGTTTCGGCATCGATTGTCGAATTTGGAAGTTTCAAGTTCTTTAAGTTTGAATCAGAGGATGATAAGTGATTTTAGCATTGTTTGAGGGATCGACTAAGTCCGTATGGTATTTTAGGACTGGTTGGTATGTTTGGTTGAGGTCCCGGGGGCTTCGGGTGTATTTCGGATGCTTAACGGATTGAGTTTGGGACTTATGCAATTGCTGAAGCTGCTGCACGTGGTGTAATCGCACCTGCGCACTTTGGGCCGTAGGTGCGGCGCCACAGAAGCAACCATGGAGCAGCAGAAGCGGTTTTGGCCCTGTCAAGCTAGGGCCACAGGTGCGGCGATAGATCCGCAGAAGCGGACAAGTAGAAGTGTAAGAGGAGCGCAGGTGGGGGACCGCAGATGCGGCCCTTGTTTGTAGATGCGGACCCAGTTCCCCTTAAGTGATTTCCGCACCTGCGATGGTATTTCCGTATATGCGGTACCGCAAATGCATTTCAAGGCTCGCAAAACTGAGATCTCTGGCAGAAAAAGGGTTAAGTGCGAGGGTTTGATTTCATTCTTCATTTTTGGACTTGAGAACTCGGGATTTGGCGATTTTTCCAGGGATTTTCAGAGGAAGCTTTGGGATAATGATTCCTAACTCGTTTTTGGTTGTATTCCATTATTCTATAGTTGTCTTCTCCATTTCATTTTGGATTTGGGGTTGAAAATTTGGGGAAAAGTTGAAAAACGTTCTTAGGCCGAATTTTGGGATTTTGATATACGTGAACTCATGAGTGAACGGGTGTGCATATTTTGGGACTTTTACCCGATTCTGAGACGTGGGCCCGGGGAGACCTTTTGAGGCGATTTTTTAATTTCTTGCTTTAGCTTTGATTTCATTAATTAGATTGATTTCTTAAAGTTGTATTTATGCTATGTAATTGATTGTGGCTAGATTTGGGCCATTCAGAGCAGGATATTCGTGGAAAAGCATTGTTACCAATTGATAGAGCTTGGTACGAGGTAAGTGGCTTGCTTAACCTTGTGTGGGGGAAATTCCCTTAGGATTTGGTGTTGTTATGATATGTGAGCGTTGTGTACGCGAGGTGACGAGTGCGTACACGGGTTATTTGTGGAAACACCTGATTTTTACCGAGTAATAGCGTGTTTTCATCTTATCTGAGTATACTAGCACGTGTAGTTATCCTGTTAGCCTAGAATAGCATGTCTACGTATCCAAATTGACTATTTAAACTCTTTGCAGCATGTTTAGTAAATCCCATTTCTTTCTTGACTTGTACTTAGTCTAAATTATAGGTTTCTTGTTGTAACTGTTATATTCACTTGTTTGAGCTGCGTATTTACTTTGGGACTACGGGACGGTATTTTGGGAGATCCCCCCTGCATATTTACTTTTGATACTACAAGGTAGTTCCCCGGGAGTTCTCCCTGCATATTTACTTTTGAGACTACGAGGCGGTACCTCGGGAGATCTCCTTGTACTTTTATTTTGGGACTACGAGACGGTATCTCGGGAGATCCTCTACTATTTATCCCTGTGTTCTGTGTTGCTACTTTGCTATGTTCTCCTTGTTTAAATTCCAGTATCTTCTTATATTGTTATACTCTTCTGCTTATTTATTATATACCAGTAGGGTCTTGACCTGACCTCGTCACTACTCGGCTGAGGTTAGGCTTGGCACTTACTAGGTACCGTTGTGGTGTACTCACGCCTTTCCTACACTTATTTTTTGTGTGCAGATCCAGGTTCCTTTTACAAGCCTCGTACTTAGTTTCAGTCGCTGCTGTTTTCAGAGAACTTCAAGGTACATCTTCCCGAACCCGCAGATCCTCGGAGTCCCCCTCTATCCCCCTATGTGGATTTTTCTCTTATTTCTATAGACACTAATGTATAAAACAGTTAGAACTTCGTAGAAGCTTGTTACTTATGGTGTTCCGGGTCTTGGGAGTGTCATGTATATTTTGAGAGTTGATTATTGTATATGCCGAGTGACATATCAATTGCTTATTAAAATATCTGTTACTGTTAGTTGTTAATTTTCATATTTTTCATTTCATTTCCGCAAGTGTTAGGATTACCTAGTCGAAGAGACTAGGTGTCGTCACTACGATTCACGGAGGGTGAATTTGAGTCGTGACAAGTTGGTATCAGAGCTCTAGTTTTATAGGTGTCATGAGTCATAAGCCGGTTTATTTGAGTCTCGCAGATCAGTACGGAGATATCTGTACTTATCTTCGGGAGGCTATGGAACTGTTAGGAAAAATTATACTTCTTTGATTCCTTGTCGTGCGAAATTTGTTGGCATCAAAAAAATTCTTAACTCCTGTAATCTATTCTTTATCACATATGGTGAGGACCTGTATAGGACGATCTGCTGACCAGGCACCCGCGCCCTCTGCTAGAGCCGCTAGAGACCGGGGTTGGGGTAGAGGACGACCACACAGTGCAGCCAGAGCACCCGCGCAAGCTGCGATAGAGGAGCCCCCAGCAGCCCCAGCTGGAGGGCAGGCACCAGAGGTTCCTATTGCTGCAACAGCCCTCGAGGAGACTCTAGCCCATTTCATGAGCATGTTCAGCACCTTAGCTGAGGCTGGATTGATTCCATTAGCTCCCGCCATATCTCAGGCCTGGGGAGGGGCATGGACTCCCGCATCCTGTACTCCTGAGTAGAGGTCCAGGTTGATCAGGCCCCAGAGTTCATTCCTATATCGTCGGTAGCTCCAGTTCAGCACAAGACTAGGACAACCGCTTCCGAGGCGGAGCAACTCAAACTTGAGAGGTACAAGAAGTACCACCCACCTACCTTCAGTAGATTGGCTACAGATGATGCTTAGGGTTTTCTGGAGGAGTGTCATCGTATTCTCCGTACTATGGGCGTAGCGGAGACGAGTGGGGTTTCTTTTACCACTTTCCAATTTAGAGGAGCAGCCTATCAGTGGTGGCGTGCTTATGAGTTGAGTAGTTTGGATGAGGCAACCTCACTCACATGAACGCAATTCTCGGATATGTGTTTGGGAAAGCATGTCCCTGAGAGCCTTAGGGTTGCATGGCACGCGGAGTTTGAGCAATTGCTCTAGGGTTCTATGATTATGTCAGAGTATGCAGTCTGATTCAGTGATTTGGCCCGACATGCACCGACCTTGTGTGATGACCCAAAATATCATCTTTAAATTTAATGATTAATTTTGTGATCTAAGACCTCGAAAAGCACTATTTTTCATTACTCGACTTTTGTGCGCAGTCCGTAAATTTTTCCGGAAAGTTTTTATGTGAAAAATAGATTTAAAATATGAATTTGAGCTTTAAAACACAACTGGCAATGGTCAACAATTTTAGCAAATGGACTTGGATCAATATTTGGACAGTTCCGATAGGTCCGTATCGTGAATTGGGACTTGGGAGTATGCCCAAAATCAAATTCCGAGATCCCAAGCCCGAGATATGGAATTTTGATAAAAAAATTAAAAGTTTAAGTTCAAATAGTGACCGGATGATGAACTATGTGCAAACGACCCCGGAAAAGAATTTTGATAATTCCAACAGCTCCGTATGGTAATTTTGGACTTAGGAGCGTGATCAGAATTTTATTTGGAAGTCCGTAGTGGAATTAGGCTTGAAATGCCGAAAGTTGAATTTTTGGGATGTTTGACCGAAGGGTTGACTTTTTGATATCGGAGTCGAAATCCGATTCCGAAAAATTGAGTACCTCCGTTATGTCATTTATGATTTGTGCGCAAATTTCGAGGTAAATCGGACATGATTTGATAGGTTCCGGAGTCATTTGTAGAAATTAAAAATTTCAAAGTTCATTAGGCTTGAATCTATGTGTGATTCATGTTTTAGTGTTGTTGGATGTGATTTGAAGGCTTGACTAAGTTCGTATGATGTTTTAGAACTTGTTGGTAATTTTGGACGGGGTCCCGAGTACCCCGAGTGACATCCAGATCGAAATCGGATCAATTTTTGGACTTAGGCAAGTTCTAAAATTTGCAACTTTTGGTGTAATCGCACCTGCGGAGGGACTAACCGCAAGTGCGGACTCGCACAAGCGAGCTGTGGCTCGCAGAAGCGGACGAAGGGCTGCCCAGTTGGAGCCATAGATGCGGCTCATGTTGCGCAGAAGCGCTTGCACAAAAGCGAGAGGAAGGGCGCAGGTGCGGGCGGGTACGCACGTGCGATGGAAATTTCCGCACCTGCGAAGGCGCAGATGCGGTCCAAAGTTCGCAGAAGCGAAGGTAGCTGGGCTGAGCAATTTCCGCAGATGCGGTATTTCACCGCAGATGCGGGAGCGCAGGTGCGAGAATTTTGTCCGCAGGTGCGAAAGCACAAACCAGATTACAAAAATAGAGGGGTTCCGATATTTTTGTCATTTGGACATTTTCAACACTGTTTTGGGCGATTGTTCAGAGAGAATTTATGGGAAAACTTGAGGTAAGTTCTATGTGATCATTGTTAGTCAATTATATTGGATTATCATTGAATATTTCGAATAGATAACATGTTTTTGAGATGAAATTAGAGGATTTGGGCCTAGGGATTTCAAAATGAGAAATTGAGATTTGGAGGTCAAGTTGATGTCGGATTTTTGCAAAACTGGTATGGTTGGACTCGTAGTTGAATGGGCATTCATATTTCGTAACGTTCACCAGATTCCGAGACATGGGCCCCACGGGCCATTTTTGAGTTAATTTCAGATTTTTATTGAATAATGTAGTGTTTTCTTATAGAATTAATTTTATAATTTTTGTTGACTGTATCGAATTATTTATGACAAGATACGAGTCGACCGGAATCTAAAAATCGAGGAAAAAGCATATTACTTGGTTAAATTGGAGCAAGTCGAGGTAAGTGACTTGTCTAACCTTGTGTGAGGGAAATTTCCCTAGGATTGGTATTAATTGTAATGTGATGAAAGTTGTGTACACGAGGTGACGAGTGTGTACACGGACTAAATGTGAAGGATTATGTGCTCAAATTATGAAGATCACGGTTGCATATTAATTAAATTATTAAATCTTGTTATATTCTCCATTATTGATTTGATTTGTATACCTTAAAATTGCTTGACCTTTTCCTGCTAATTGATTTACCGGTTTAATTGAAACTTGATTTCTTTTATACTATGCATTATTTGAAGGTTGATTTTCTTTAAATTAAGTATTATTAATATGAAGTATTTGACATTTCTAAATTTGATATCGAAGCACCGTATTAAAGATTTTAAAATATTATTTTCCTGAATATTTTCGTAAGATTTGTGGTACTCATTGTGATGGAGCCGTGAGCTCTTTATTGTGGAAAAATATTATGGTTGGATTATTTTGGCATGAGCCGTGAGCTCTTTATTTTTGAAAAATATTGTTGTTGATTTATTTTTGGAAAATTGAAATATTGGGCACTTGAGGTGCAAATTGTGATATATTACGATATTGATACGCATGCGGTGGTATAAGGCTTGGGTATTGAAACACATGTGGTGAGATAAGGGTGGCTTGATACGCGTGGCTAGTAGGGGTGACTACTAGAAGTCATATGGTGTGATAAGGGTGGCTAAAACGCGGGATCCTATTTCGGGAAAAATATATTTTAAATAAATTATGAAGGCTCCCGCGGTGATATAAGAAAATGAGATATTGTGAATTTATTTATGATTTGGGACTACGAGGCGGTACCTCAGTAGTGCCCTTATTGATATTGATTTATGGCCATAATTGCCTTCAGTTAATTGTTGTGATTTTCATAAAGCTGAAAGGAAATTCTGTTTTGATTCCACGAGATATTATTTGCAATTATTTGGTGTCATTAAATATGACATACTATTTGATTCATTTACATAGTCATTTTATCTTATTAAATTGTTTAAACATTTTTCTATGTCATTATCTATTCTCAAGTAGGGCCTGACCTAACCTCGTCACTAGTCTACTGAGGTTAGGCTTGACACTTACTGGGTACCGCTGTGGTGTACTCATACTACACTTCTGCACATCATTTTGTGCAGATCCAGGTACATCTTACCAGTCTAGACATCAGTGAAGTTACTTGCGCACGGAGACGTCGAGGTATATCTGCCAGCGTCCTCAGACTCCGGAGTCCCCTTCTATCATTTTATGTTGCTTCCTTATTTTTCTTTAGACCTTGATACATAGAAATATTGAGAATAAATATTAGAAGCTTGTGACTTATTTCTACCGGGTTTTGGGAGTTGTAATTATTTAAATTGTAGTTTATTTATTTCAGATATTTATGATTATTCCGCATTGATAGGCTTACCTAGTCTTAGAGACTAGGTGCCATCACGACCTCCTACAGAGGGAATTTGGGGTCATGACACCTTGGTTGCCACAATTCGAGAGAGGATTCGTCGGTTTATTGAGGGACTCCACCCCAGTATCAGGATTAGTATGGTCAGGGAGTTGGAGACGGAAATTTCTTACCAGCAGGTTGTGAGCATTGCCAGGAGATTGGAGGGAATGCTTGCTCGGGACAGAGAGGAGAGGGAGGCCAAGAGGTCTCAAGAAACTGGTTATTATTCTGGAGCTCGTTCCCCAGCAGCTCTCCATAGTAGGGGTTATGTGATTCGCCATGTTCATTCAGCTCTTTCAGCCGCCAGTGGTGTTACAGCCCTTTCTAGAGCCCAGGAGGCTTATTATGCACCACGAGTATCTAGTGTGCCTCCTTCTTGGGGTGCTTTTAGTGGCCAATCCAGCATACTTGGCCCGAGTCAGTCGCAGCAGCCACGCCTTTCGAGGGGTTGTTTTGAATGTGGCGACACCCACCATATGGTGAGGGACTGCCCCAATCTTAGGAAGGGAGCACCTCCACAGACTTCTCAGCCACCACGTGCTCCACCGGATCCTCAGGCTATGATTCCAGCACCAGCTACAACCCCACTTGCTCATCCAGCTCGAGGTGGAGGTCGGGGTCACCCTAGAGGGAGAGGCCAGGCCAGGTATTATGCTCTTCAGGCTCGTGCAGAGGCAGTTGCTTCCGACTCCGTCATCATAGGTATTGTTCTAGTCTGTCATAGAGATGCGTCAGTGTTATATGACCCAAGCTCTACGTATTCACACGTGTCCTCTTATTTTGCCCCACACTTGGGCGCATCTCGTAATTCTTTGAGTTCCCCTGTTTATGTGTCTACTCCTGTGGGAGATTCTCTTGTTGTGGACCGTGTGTATCAGTCGTGTTTGATTGCTCTTAGTGGTTTTGAGACCATAGCCGATTTATTATTACTCAGCATGGTAGATTTTGATGTTATCTTAGGTATGGACTAGTTGTCGCCCCATTATGATATTCTTGATTGTCACGCTAAGACTGTGACGCTGGCTATACTAGGCTTACCGCGATTAGAGAGGAGATGTACCTTAGAGTACACTTCCCGCCGAGTTGTTTCATTTTTTATGGCTCAACGAATAGTTGAGGAGGGGTGTGACACATATTTAGCTTATGTGAGAGATGTTAGTATTGATACCCATTGAGTCAGTTCCAATAGTGAGGGAATTCCCAGATGTGTTTCCAGCTGATCTTCCGGGCATGCCGCCCGACAGAGATATGGATTTTGACATTGATTTGTTGCTAGACACTCAACCCATCTTTATTCCTCCATACCGTATGGCTTCTCCTAAGTTGAAGGAGCAGTTGCAGGAGTTGCTTGATAAGGGCTTCATTAGGCATAGTGTGTCACCTTGGGGTGCTCCGGTCTTGTTTGTAAAGAAGAATGATGGTTCTATGCATATGTGTGTTGATTATCGCCAGCTGAACAAAGCTACAGTGAATAACATGCATCTATTGCCTCGTATTGATGACTTATTTGATCAGCTACAGGATGTCAGGGTGTTTTCCAAGATTAACTTACATTCAGGCTATCATCAGTTGAAGATTCGGGATCCAGATATCCCGAAGACTACCTTCAGGATCCGATACAGTCACTATAAGTTTCTTGTTATGTCTTTTGGATTGACCAATGCCCCATAAACCTTTATGCATTTGATGCACAGTGTGTTCTGGATTTATCTTCAATCCTTCGTCATTGTTTTAATTGATGACATTATGGTGCACTCCCTGACTCGGGAGGATCATGAGCAACACCTGAGGACTGTGCTTCAGACTTTGAGAGAGAAGAGGTTGTATGCAAAATTTTCGAAGTATAAGTTTTGGCGAGACTCAGTGGCAGTCTTGGGTCATGTAGTATCGAGTGATGGGATCAAGGTAGATCGGAAGAAGGTGGAGGCAGTGCAGAGCTGGCCTAGATCATCATCAGCTACAGAGATTCGCAATTTTCTTGGGTTGGCGGGGTATTACCGTCGTTTTGTAGAGGGATTCTCATATATTGCAGCACCTATGACCAGACTGACCCAGAAGGGTGCTCCGTTCAGGTGGACAAAGGAGTGCGAGAAGAGCTTTCAAAAGCTCAAGACAGCTTTGATTATAGCTCCAGTTTTGGTATTGCCTACAAGTTTGGGCTCCTACACTGTATATTGTGATGCGTTGCGGATTGTTCTTGCCGCCGTGTTAATACAATACGGTAGGGTGATTGTCGATGCGTCCAGACAACTGAAGGTGCAAGAGAAGAATTATCATGTCCATGACTTTGGGTTAGCAACTATTGTTCATGCCCTAAAGATTTGGCGCTACTATTTGTATGGTGTTCCTTGTGAGATTTACATTGATCATCAGAGTTTGTAGCATCTGTTTAAGCAAAAGGATCTTAATTTGCACCAACCGAGGTGGCTGGAGCTACTTAAGGATTATGATATCACCATTTTATACCACCCGGGGAAGGCCAACGTGGTGACCGATGCTTTGAGTCACCGGGCGGAGAGTTTGGGGCGTTTAGCATATCTTCCAGCAGTAGAGAGACCATTAACATTGGATGTTCAGGCCTTAGCCAGCCAGTTTGTGAGATTGCATATTTCTGGGCTGAGTCGAGTGTTGGCTTGTGTGGTCTCTCGGTCTTCTCTTTATAATCGTATCAGGGAGCGTCAGTATGATGACCCCCACCTGCTTGTCCTTAAGGACACGGTTCATCACGGTGATGCTAAGGAGGTCACCATTGGGGATGATGGCATATTGAGGATGCAGGGAAGGCTATGTGTGCCTAACGTAGATGGTTTGCGCAAGTCGATTCTTCAGGAGGCTCATAGCTCGCGGTACTCTATTCATCTGGGTGCCACAAAGATGTATCAGGACTTGAGGCAGTACTACTAGTGGAGGAAAATGAAGAAGTACATAGTGGAGTATGTGGCTCGATGCCTAAATTGCCAGCAGGTGAAGTATGAGCATCAGCGACCGAGTGGGTTGCTTCAGAAGTTAGAGATTCCGGAGTGGAAATGGGAGCGGATCACTATGGATTTCATTGTTGGACTCCCACGGACTAGCAGAGGTTTGATGCAATTTGGGTGATTGTGGACAAGTTAGCTCATTTCATTCCTGTGATGACTACTTATTATTCCGAGCAGCTGGTTCGAATTTACATCCGCGAGATCGTCAGGATTCATGGCATACCGATATCTATCATCTCTGATCGGGGTACGCAGTTTACATCAAGGTTATGGAGGGCCGTACAACATGAGTTGGGTGCTCAAGAGGAGTTGAGCATAACATTTTCACCCTCAGACCGACGGGCAGTCCAAGCGCACTATTCAGATATTAAAGTATATGTTTCATGCATGTGTGATGGAGTTTGGAGGGTCGTGAGATCAGTTCTTGCCACTTGCAGAGTTTGCCTACAACAATAATTATCAGTCGAGCATCCAGATAGCACCGTATGAGGTTCTGTATGGTAGGCGGTATTGGTCCCTAGTGGGTTGGTTCGAGCCGGGCGAGGCTAGATTATTGGGTACGGACTTGGTTCATGATGCCCTAGATAAAGAGAAGGTGATTTAGGATCGACTTCGCACAGTCCAGTCCAGACAGAAGAGTTATGCAGACTGGAGGGTTCGCGATGTAGCATTCATGGTTGGAGAGCGGGTCTTGCTCCGGGTTTCGCCTATGAAGAGTATTATGAGGTTTGGAAAGAAGGTCAAGCTGAGCACAAGGTACATTGATCCTTTTGAGGTGTTGAGGAGTGTTGGGGAGGTTGCTTATGAGATTGCTTTACCTCCCAGCCTAGCAGGAGTCCATCCAGTATTCCACGTTTCTATGCTCCGGAAGTATCACGGTGATCTGGCTCATGTATTGGATTTCACCTCAATCCAGTTGGACAAGGATCTATTTTATGTTGAGGAGCCAGTAGCTATTTTGGACAGGCAGGTTAGAAAGCTAAGGTCAAAGAACATTGCTTCAGTAAAGGTTCAGTGGAGGGGTCGGCCGGTCGAGGAGGCGACTTGGGAGATCGAGCAGGATATGCGCAGCCGTTATCCTCATCTTTTCACAACTTCAGGTATGTCTCTATACTCATTCGAGGACGAACGATTTTTTTAAGAGGGGGAAGATGTGACGACCGTGCCAGTCGTCTTGAGAGTTATTGCCCTGATCCCCTATTAATTGTTCTCCCCATATCTATTTCTGCTATTGTGACTTGCCGGGAGGTTTCATTTTGGTTTTTGGAGTATTTTTGGACACTTAGTCCCTAAACGAAAACTTAAGCCTTAAGATTTGGACCACAATTGGAACTGTGTGAAGACGAATCCGAAATGGAGTTCTGTTAGCTCCGTTATGTGATTTTGGACTTAGGGACGTGTCCAGATTATGTTTTGGAGGTTTGTAGCTCATTTAGGCTTGAAATTGCAAAAGTCGATGTTTTGAAAATTTTGACCGGTAGTGGAATTTTTGATATCTGGGTCGGATCCCAATTCTGAAAGTTGGAATAGGTCCGTAGGGTTGAATATGACCTGTGTGCATGGGAAGAGCTAGAACATAGCTGAAGAGTGAAATCAACTGAATAGGCGCGTACTTTTAAGACTAGTATATACAAGGGAGGAGCTAGAACACGACCTATGGGTTCGGCCGAACCGAGTAGATTTTGTCTCAACTATGTATGTGTCTTATGAAATTCATCCAATATGTATAATTTTTTAATTTTGAACCCATTAACTTAAACAAATTAGATTCCCAAACCAATGAATTTCAAATCCTGACTCCGCCTATGAGTATATATATATATACACACAGAATACACTGACATCGCTGAAAAATAATACAAGTAAACATCAATTTAAGATAGTAAATAAAGTTTCAAAAGACAAAATCTGTCACGACCCAAAATCCCACCCCCGGGGTCGTGATGGCACTTAGTCTCTAAGACTAGGTAAGCCGAACACAATTTCATTTGAAGCCATATTTTTTTTAATATATAATTTTATACAAGTGTCAAAACCAAAAGCGGAAACAAATATAACAACCTCCCAAGATTGGTAATACTGAGTCACGAACTCTAGTTGAATACATGGAATGATCTCGAGGACCGAATATACAATATTATTCGAATAAGAAATTAACAGTACAATAAAATGGAAAGACCCCAAGGGACTGCGACAACCAAGAAACTCTACCTTAAGTCCTTGCGATCACACTCTAATTTTGTCCGAGTCTGATATCTCCAATACCTGTCTCTGCACAAAAATATGCAGAAGTGTAGTCTGAGTACACCACAGTCGGTACCCAGTAAGTATCAAGACTAACCTCAGTGCAGTAGTGATGAGGTACAGTCAAGACACTCACTAGTCTAATAACCTGTGCAATCTAGTATACAAAAATAAAAGAAAATCAATAGCAGTGATAACAACAATAATCAACTAGTGATGTAAACAGCAAGGCAGCAAGAACTCCATAAATATTTCTCAAACATATAATGAACACAAGTACAACCGATAATCAAGTCCTTTAAAATATACATCTTTCATCTATAAATTTTTCAATAGAAATCTCTAGAATATAATCCTTTCCAATAAATATATTTCGTATATACTCCTTTCAAATAAATATCCTTCAAATATAATTCTTTCAAATAATTTTCTTTCGAATAAAATTCTTTCCAATAAATCTCTTTCGAATATAATATTTATTCAAATAAAAGTCACCCTCTGACACGTCATTTCATAATCATAACAGACGGGTCTGAGCCCACTTTCATTTTTCCATGGTACCACGTGCCAATTTCTCTATTACAACTGCACGGACAACTCATGTGCTAATATCATCATCATTTACTCATGGCACCTCATGCCCACATTTCATATCACAACTGCACAGACAATTCACGTGCCAATATTATCATCATTATATAACCATGACACTTCGTGTCCATGTTTCATATCATAACTGCACGAACAATTCACGTGCTAATCATAAATTCATCATATTTCCCCGGCACCTCATCCCATATCATAATCCGCCTGGCAATATCCACATGCTCATAATTTCAACATATATTTGACTATTATCAAGTTTACTGAATTTATAAAATAAATTGCACAATATATAAGAGAAATCACAAGGAAATCATAACATCACATAAAAATCACCAACACATTAATCCCACATCATCACATATAACTCATGACAATACTCGCCCTTATCCCTCTGCCTTGACAATATCAATAGCCACCCTTATCACTCTTATAATAGCCTCCATTATCGCTCTCTTATTATGAATTAAATCCTGAATCTTCCCAAACTTGCACACACACGCGGGTCATAATACATTTTACGAAACTTCTAGAGACGTTAAGTCACTGAACGAGGCGTAAATTCTTAAAACGACAAGTCAGGTCGTTACATTCTCCCCCTCTTACAACATACGTTCGTTCTCGGACGTGCCAAGTTTTATTTTTGAGGACATTAAATTACTGAGTGTATCCTTAAACACATACTCACCAGTGATTCTATGTCCCCACAATTTAATATGGTTCGACAACACCATCTCAGTTGTGATTATTCCTTTTTTCCCTTATTTATAAACTTTAAAGCCAATTTCTTACACTCCAATTAATTTTAAAAGGCTTGATTTTCCATATTAACACACTGTGTTAGTCTCAACCGGCGGTAGCAATTTCGTTCCTACACACACATTATATGTATGACCATAATCACATCTTTGGTCATAATAATTGTTCATAATTAATTCCAGCATCCTCAATTAATCTTATACTAACCAAAATCTCGTTTCAAATTTGTACAACATTGATAGCAACACGCGAGGCATGAAGACCTCATAATTATTTATCCGAATTAACGAGTCACATTTAACGCCACCTGGGCACTCACCTTATAGGCTAAAACTCAATATTTACAGCACGAATATGACTAAATATGCACAGAAACACATAAAAGAATTATCAAATAAGCTTAACAGGTATGACTCCATATTAATACTATAGTACAAATTTAATTTCACAAAGGGAGAATTTAAACTCATAAATTTTTCACCATAAAGACCTCATCCTTATATAACTTCCAACGCGGCTTGTAGCCCAGTTTAAATATTTCACATCATATAAAAATGCGAGAATCTCGTCCTCAACTCTGAATCACAAGTATTTTGCACATTGTTCTAACTGATTTTCCCCCCATTTCCTTACTTTCTTCTTTTAAAAAAAATAAATAAATTACATAAATAATTTTCACAACACATAATGAACCCCCATACCAATAGGGCATATAATTCATAAAATTGAAATCAATTATTCTGAAATCACATCAAATCTCACCGTAGAGAGTAATAGAAAGTCACTTTTGGACTTATAGTCCTCAATAGTGTACAAAATAAAAACTTATAGACACGGGCTAACATCATCGAATCTCCCAATAGGGATAAATATATAAGTGGTCACAAAATTATGAAGTTCACCCATAAGCGGAGCATAATAGGAGGACTCGCCTCAATATTCAGAACCGAATCAAATTAAGGAGAAATACCCCTTTATAACAAATCGGGATCGTACCTGTAACGACACCATATGGTGTGGTGGCCTCACCCACACCATAGTAAACATATCAACGAGCTGGGCCTCCCCCTCTAGAGCACCTTCTACCCTCCTGTCCTCCACACCTAACTGGCTGTGGACGTGGGGTAGTAGCTGCATTGGGGTATGTAGCCTGAGTGTTCGGCTGAAATCCACTCCTCCCAAGTCTGGGACAATCTCTCAGGTTGTGCCTAGTATCAACACACTCATAACAACCCCTTTGAGGCAGCGGTTGCCCATACTGAGTCTGTCCTGGATAACTGGAATAACCACTATAAGAATTTCATGTCAGTGATGTACTATAAGAACTTACTGAGCACCCCGGGTAATCTGATGTGCGGACTGAGTTGGCTGACTGCTCGAGCCTCCGCCATAATGGGTCATAGCTGAAGAGTAAAATCAATTGAATCCTCCAAAGCTTCGAGACCTTTTGGCATCCTTAGACTCCCTTTCCTCACCTAGAACACCCTCAATCCTCCTCGCAATCTCCACTACTTGTTGAAATAGAGTATTAGTTTACAACTCTCGAGCCATGCATATTTTAAGATCATAATCGATCCCCTCAATGAATCTGTGGACCCGCTCTCTGACTATAGGTACTAAGATAGGTGCGTGTCAGGCTAACTCAATGAACCTGATAGCATATTCTGACACCGTCACGGTGCCCTAACGCAACCGTTCAAACTCTGTGCGCCATGCATACTAGAGAGTCTGGGGAACAAACTCTTTCAAATATATTTCCAAAAATTGAGCCCAAGATGGTGGTGGTGCATCGGCTGGTCCACCTTCTTCATAGATTTGCCACCACTGATACGCTGCGCCTGACAGCTAAAATATAGTAAAGGAAACTCCATTCACTTCCACAATACCCATGATGCAGAGAATATGGTGACACTTTTCTAGAAACCCCTGAGCATCCTCTGTAATTGTGCCACTGAAAGTAGGTGGACTAGACCTCTTAAACCTCTCAAGTCTCTTTTGTTCTTCTTCTACTGCTTCTGTCGTGACCTCAAGCTGAACCGGAATAACAACTTGTACCGGTACTATACCTGAAACCTGACCAATGTGAACTCGCTACTATGGAGTACGGACAATGGGAGTCAGAGTTACTCCCCCAATCTATGAAATATTTGGTGCAACAGAGATCAATCACACCTGAGTTATTGTACCAAAAATATTCAAGAACTGTGCTAAAGTCTCCTGAAATCCGGGGGTAACAACAGGTGCTTCTGGTACCTGTCCCCAAACTGGAACTATTGGCGGCTCCTGAACTGATGCTCTGACAGGTGCTTTAGTCACGACACATATCCTTCCTCGGCCTTTACCTCACCCCCGGTCTCTTGCGGCCCTAGCAGTATGTGCGAGTGCCTTCTCAGATGACCCGGTAGCACGTGTCCTCACTATCTGTGAGAGAATAGAGATACAAATGCTCAAATTCCGCAATCAACAAATCCGCACGACATGAATAAAAGAAGTGGAAATTTCCTAACAGTTCTATAGCCTCTCGAAGATAAGTACCGACGTCTTTGTACCGATCTGCAAGACTCTACTTAACTCGTAGAACCTATCAACCTAGAGCTCTGATACCAACTTGTCACGACCCAAAATCCCACCTCAGACATCAGGATGGCACTTAGTTACTAAGACTAGGTAAGCCGATTACAATTTCATTTCAAGCATTTGTATTTGAAACATATAATTTAATACAAGTGACGAAACCAAAAACGAAAACAAATATAACAACATCCCAAGACTGGTAATACTGAATCACGAACTCTAACCGAATACATGGAATGATCTCGAGGACCGAATATACAATATTGTTCGAATAAGAAATTAACAATACAATAAAATGGAAAGTCCACAAGGGACTGCGACGACCAAGCAGCTCTACCTTAAGTCCTTGCGATCACACTCTAACTTTGTCCGAGTCTGATATCTCCAATACCTGGCTCTACACAAAAATGTGTAGAAGTGTAGTCTCAGTACACCACAGTCGGTACCCAGTAAGTATCAAGACTAACCTCGATGGAGTAGTGATGAGGTACATCCAAGACACGCACTAGTCTAATAACCTGTGCAATATAATATATAAAAATAATAAAAAATAAATAGTTGTGATAGCAACAATAATCAACTAGTGATGTAAACAGCAAGGCAACAAGAACTCCATAAATATTGCTCAAACAGATAATGAACACAAGTACAACCAATAATCAAGTCCTTCAAAATATACATCTTTCGTCTATAAGTTTTTCAATAGAAATATTTAGAATATAATCATTTCCAATAAATATATTTCGAATATACTTCTTTCAAATAAATATCCTTTAAATATAATTCTTTCAAATAATTTTCTTTCGAATAAAATTCTTTCAAATAATTTTCTTTCGAATAAAATTCTTTCAAATAAATATCTTTCTAATATAACATTCATTAAAATAAAAGTCAACCTGTGACACCTCATTTCATAATCATAACATACGGGTATCAGCCCACTTTCATATTTTCATGGCACCTCGTGTCAATTTCTCTATCATAACCGCACGGACAACTCACGTGCCAATATCATCACCATTTACTCACGGCACCTCGTGCCCACATTTCATATCACAACTACACGGACAATTCACGTGCCAATATCATCATCATTATATAAACCACGATACCTTGTGCCCATATTTCATATCATAATTGCACGGACAATTCACCTGCTAATAATAAATTCATCATATTTCCCCAGCACCTCGTGCCCATATCATAATCTGCCCGACAATATTCACATGCTCATAATTTCAACATATATCTGACTATAATCAAGTTTACTGAATTTATAAATAAATTGCACAATATATAAAATAAATCACAAGTAAATCATAACATCACATAAAAATCACAAACACATTAATCCCACATCATCACAGTAACGACCCGACTTGTCGTTTTAAGAAATTACACTCCGTTCAGTGACTTAAAGTCTCGAGAAGCCTCGCAATATGTATTATGATCCGCGCGAGTGGTCGAGTTTGATTTACGGATGATGCGGAGTGATTTGGGATACTTAGTTCCTAAGACGGAAGCTTAGATCTTAGGATTTTGACCGTAGTTGGAACTGTATGCAAATGACTCCGGAATAGAGTTATTTTGGTTCAGTTAGCTCTGTTAGGTAATTTTTCACTTAGGAGCGTGTCCGTACTGTGAATCTGAGGTCTGTAGCTAATTTAGGCTTGAAATAGCGAAAGTCAAATTTTTGAAAAGTTTGACCGGGGGGTTCACATTTTGATATCGGGGTCGGAATGCTACTCCGAGAGTTGGAACACATCCGTTATGTTGTTTGGGACTTGCCTGCAAAATCTGACATCATTCCGGGTTGGTTTTATAGGTTTCAGCACGATTTTTAGAAGTTGAAAGTTTTGGAAGTTCATAAGTTTGATTCATGGTGCGATTTGTATTTTCCGCATTATTTGATATGATTTGAAACCTCGAGCGAGTTCGGTATAGGTTATGGAACTTGTTGGTATGTTTAGATAGGGTCTCGGGGGCCTCAGGTGTGTTTCGGATGGGCTACGGGCCATTTCTTTCTATTTTTGAACTGTTGTTTCTATTTTCTGGTTTTCTTATTTGCGTTCGCGAAGATCACCTCGCATTCGTGAAGTGTTACTGCTGACCACCTTATACTTCTTCTTGGCGTTCACATCCAGCCCATTACGTTCGCGATGGTTTGTCTTTTCCTCCACCGCGTTCGCGAAGCTCTTCAAGGCAACCTCATGTTTCTTCTTCACGTTCGCGAAGAGCAACTCGCGTTCACGAAAGTTTCATGTTCTTATTCTTTGCGTTCGCGGCCCTTTGCTCATGTTCGCGTTCGCGATGCACAATCACCTGGCCAGAATATAAGATTTCCAAATCGAGGGTTAGGCCATTTTTATCACATTTTAACTTATAGAGCTCAGTTTTGAGCGATTCCTTGTGGGTTTTTCTAGCAAATCGATTGGGTAAGTGTTCTTCACCTAGAATCTATTTATTTCCATGATTCTATCTTTATGTTTATCATTTAAGTTGTGTTTTGAGTTGAGAAAAATGGTAGTTTGTGAAAAAAGTTTTCAAAATGAAAAGTCACGATTTGAGGGACGAAATGGTATCGGAATTTGATAAAATTGATATGGTTGAACTCGTATCAGAATGGGTATTCGGATTTCATGAAAATTATGTCGGGTTCCGAGAGGCGTTCCCCGCGTTGACGTTTGTTGACTTTTTGGAATAAATTTTTAAGTCGACGTATTATTATCCGGAATTGTTTCCGATGAATTTTAATGAAGTTATACCATTAATTTGGAAAGATTTGAGCTGTCCGGAGGTCAATTCAAGCAAGAAAGGCTATTTTGGAATATCGGACTAACTTTAAAAAGGTAAGTGTCTTGCTTAATCTCGAGTGGGGGAATTTCTCCTTAGGCATTGAGTCTTATGTGCAATTTGTGTAATTGAAAACAATGTACGCGAGGTGACGAGTACGTACTTGGGTTATATGTGCTAATTTTATTGAGTTAAAGTCTTGAGCATATTGTGTAGTAAATTGGATAATTGTCGGCATATATTTAATCATCTATTTGTCGTGCCTAAATCCTTGTTGTTGACTCTGTTGTATTATGACAATTTGATGTGATTATTATTTGATTATTTATGAAATTCCATGAATTTGCTGGTTTGATAATTATTGGAATTTAATTCCATTTGGAATTTTCCCTCTGCAAATAATTAATTAAATGAGCTTAAGAAGAGGTGTTTATATAATTATCTAATATTGGATTAATAAAGGTATGCTTTATGCTGAGTATTTTCTATCTCTGTTGATTGTCTTCGGGGTGTTAAATACATTTTTGTGGAGTCTTGGGCTATTTGTTCAGAAATTAATTGATTTGTTATATCTTTGGAAATTGGTAGTGGCCATTGGGCAAATTGTGATATGAGTTGATTTTATTATATTGCTGTAATAATTTCCCGTGTAAATTGTTGTGTTGTGTGAATTGTTATTTTGGGTAGATAAGGATGGCATTTCACCGTTGATATTATGTGGTTATATGGGTGGCATTTCACTGTTGTGTTTGTTGGAATATTGTCTGGGCGGAGCGATAAGGGTGGCTATAGGAGCGATAAGGGTGACTATTGGTATTGTCTGGGCAGATCGATAAGGGTGGCAATATGAGCGATAAGGGTGGCTATTGTCAGGGACGATATGTGATGATGTGGGATTGTGGTGTTGACAATTCTCGTGTGATGTTGTGATTTTCTTGTGTTTATTTTTATACCTTGTGCAACTTGTTTTGTTATTAGTAAATTGATAATAATCTGATTGATGTTGAAATTTGGAGCCTGTGGCTTTTTCCAGGCGGTTTATAAATGAAATATGGGCATGAGGTACTGTGAATTGTGATATGATATGGGGATATTGGCACGTGAATTGTCCGTACAGTTGTGATATAAAATGAGGACACGAGGTGCTGTGATGAAATGATAAAGATATTTGGCACGTGAATTGTCCGTGCAGTTGTGATATGAAGTGAGGGCACGAGGTGCCGGAGAAATATGATGATTTAATTATGGGCACGAGGTGCCATGGAAATATGAAAATGGGCTGAGACCCGTGTTTACGAAAAATATGTAAATGGACTGAGACCCGTATTTTGATGATTATAATGAGGAGTCACATGGCGACTTTGTAATTGAAAGAATTATATTCAAAATATTTATTTGGAAGGATGTTTACTTGGAACGTATTATATAAAAGAATTATATTTGAAAGATTTTTATTTGAGGAATTTATATTTGAAAAGATTTATTAAAAGAAATATTATTTGAAAAATAATTATTTGAGAAAATTATATTTGAAAGAGAGTTATCTGGAAGAACTATGTGAAAGACATTTATTTGAAGAGCTTGATTTAATTGGGTGTAATTCTATTTATTAATTGTTGAGTGATATTAATGGTATTCTTGATATTAATGATATTAATGGTATTCTTGTTTATTAATGGTATTCTTGTTAATTCCCCTTATTAATATTTATTTCCTATTATTTTGTATATCATATTGCACAGGTTATTAGACTAGTGAGTGTCTTGACTATACCTCGTCTCTACTCCATTGAGGTTAGTCTTGATACTTACTGGGTACCGCTGTGGTGTGCTCACTCTACACTTCTGCACATTTTGTGCAGAGCCAGGTATTGGAGATATTAGGCTTTAGCAGAGTTAAAGTGCGATCATAAGGATTCAAGGTAGAGCTGCTTGGTCGGCACAGTTCCTTGGAGTCTTTTCATTTCATTGTATTGTTAAATTGTAATCAAACAGTATTGTATATTCGGTCCTCGTGATCATTCCATGTATTCAGTTAGAGTTCGTGACTCAATACTGCCAGTCTTGGGAGGTTGTATATTCATATTTATTCCGCTGTTAGTTTTGGTTATTTATTTAATTCAAAAAAATGGCTTCAAAATGTAATAGAAATCGGCTTACTTAGTCTTAGAGACTAGGTGCCATCACGACGCATGTGGTGGGATATTGGCTCGTGACAATCACATATAACTCATGACAATAGCCACCCTTATCCCTCCGACCTGACAATATCAATAACCACCCTTATCACTCCTATAATAGCCTCCCTTATCGCTCCGTTTAATAGCCACTCTTATCGCTCTGCCCATACAATATCTCAACACACATAACCACAGTGAAATGCCACCCTTATACCCACATAATATCAACAGTGGAATGCCACCCTTATCCATTGCATAACAGTAACCCAAATTACATAACAATTTACACAGATATTACCACGACAACACAAAATAATAGCTCATATTATAAATTGCCCTATAGGCCACAACTAAATCCAACGATACAACAAATCATTTAATTTCACAGCAAATTACCCAAGTCTCCACAAACCATATATAAAATTCTCGAAAACAACAACAAGGAAGGAAAATTAACTCGGCATAAGACGACACCTTCTTTAGTCCAAATTTCTTTTTTGATAAATATATTAATAGCTCAATTTAAACTTGTTTAATTAATTATTTGCATACAAAAAAATCCAAAAGATAATTATTTCCAGGAAATATTAAATCAACAAACACACGAAATTCACATAAAATTTCAAGTCGCAATCACACCAAATTATCATATAAATGAAAACTCAACAAACAAAGAATGAGGCATGACAAATTAAGGATTTACTAAGTTTCCACAATTTTTCAATTTAATACATAAGGGTGTCTACAAATTCTTAACCGATAAAGTTTAAACATATAAACCAAATACGTACTCGTCACCTCGCGTACATAGTTTTCCAATCACACAATTTCCACATAAGGCTCAATGCCTAGGGGAAATTCCCCCACACAAGGTTAGGCAAGATGCTTACTTTTTTGAAGTTTGACCGATATTCCAAAATAGCCTTCTTGCTTAAATTGACCTCCGGACAGCTCAAATCTATCCAAATTGATTGTATAACTTCATACAAAATTCATTTGAAGGGTGGCTATTGGTATTGTCTGGGCGGAGCGATAAGGGTGGCTATAGGAGCGATAAGGGTGGGTATAGGAGCGATAAGGGTGGCTATTGTCAGGGACAATATGTGATGATGCGGGGTTGTGGTGTTAACAATTTTCATGTGATGTTCTGATTTTCTTGTGTTTATTTTTATACCTTGTGCAACTTGTCTTGTTGTTAGTATATTGATAATAATCTGATTGATGTTGAAATTGGGAGCGTGTGGCTATTGCCAGGTGGTTTATAAAATGAAATATGGGTACGAGGTGCCGTGAAATGTGATATGAAATGGGTATATTGGCACGTGAATTGTCCGTGCAGTTGTATTATATAATGAGGGCACGAGGTGCTGTGATGAAATAATAATGATATTTGGCACGTGAATTGTCCGTACAGTTATGATATAAAATAAGGGCATGAGGTGCCGGGGAAATATGATGATTTAATTATGGGCATGAGGTGCCGTGAAAATATGAAAATGGGTTGAGACCCATGTTTACGAAAAATATGAAAATGGGCTGAGACCCGTATTTTGATAATTATGAAATGAGGTGTCACATGGTGACTTTTTAATTGAAAGAATTATATTCAAAATATTTATTTGGAAGGATGTTTACTTGGAAAGTATTATATAAAAGAATTATATTTGAAAAGATTTATTGAAAGAAATATTATTTGAAAAATAATTATTTGAGAAAATTATATTTGAAAGAGTGTTATCTGGAAGAACCATGTGAAAGACATTTATTTGAAGGGCTTGATTTAATTGGGTGCCATTGTGTTTATTAATTATTGAGTGATATTAATGGTATTCTTGTTGTCTGTTGTGCATATCACTGGTTGTTTTATCCTGCCCTTATTATTATTATTATTATTTATTTCCTATTATTTTGTATATTATATTGCAAAGGTTATTAGACTAGTGAGTGTCTTGACTATACCTTGTCTCTACTCCATTGAGGTTAGTCTTGATACTTACTGGGCACCGATGTGGTGTGCTCACTCTACACTTCTGCACATTTTATGCAGAGCCAGGTATTGGAGATATCGGGCTTTAGCAGAGTTAAAGTGCGATCATAAGGATTCAAGGTATAGATGCTTGGTCGGCACAGTCCCTTGGAGTCTTTTAATTTCATTGCCGTGTTAAATTGTAATCAAACAACATTGTATATTCGGTCCTCATGATCATTCCATGTATTTAGTTAGAGTTCGTGACTCAGTACTGCCAGTCTTGGGAGGTTGTATATTCATATTTATTCCGCTGTTAGTTTTGGTTATTTATTTAATTCAAAAAAATGGCTTCAAAATGTAATAGAAATCGGCTTACTTAGTCTTAGAGACTAGGTGCCATCACGACGCATGTGGTGGGATATTGGCTCGTGACAATCACATATAACTCATGACAATAGCCACCCTTATCCCTCCGACCTGACAATATCAATAACTACCCTTATCACTCCTATAATAGCCTCCCTTATCGCTCCGTTTAATAGCCACTCTTATCGCTCTGCCCATACAATATCTCAACACACATAACCACAGTGAAATGCCACCCTTATACCCACATAATATCAACAGTGGAATGCCACCCTTATCCATTGCATAACAGTAACCCAAATCACATAACAATTTACACAGATATTACCACGACAACACAAAATAATAGCTCATATTATAAATTGCCCTATAGGCCACAACTAAATCCAACGATACAACAAATCATTTAATTTCACAGCAAATAACCCAAGTCTCCACAAACCATATATAAAATTCTCGAAAACAACAACAAGGAAGGAAAATTAACTCGGCATAAGACGACACCTTCTTTAGTCCAAATTTCTTTTTTGATAAATATATTAATAGCTCAATTTAAACTTGTTTAATTAATTATTTGCATACAAAAAAAATCCAAAAGATAATTATTTCCAGGAAATATTAAATCAACAAACACACAAAATTCAGACAAAATTTCAAGTCGCAATCACACCAAATTATCATATAAATTAAAACTCAACAAACAAAGAATGAGGCATGACAAATTAAGGATTTACTAAGTTTCCACAATTTTTCAATTTAATACATAAGGGTGTCTACAAATTCTTAACCGATAAAGTTTAAACATATAAACCAAATACGTACTCGTCACCTCGCGTACATGGTTTTCCAATCACACAATTTCCACATAAGGCTCAATGCCTAGGGGAAATTCTCCCACACAAGGTTAGGCAAGATGCTTACTTTTTTGAAGTTTGACCGATATTCCAAAATAGCCTTCTTGCTTAAATTGACCTCCGGACAGCTCAAATCTATCCAAATTGATTGTATAACTTCATACAAAATTCATTTGAAGGGTGGCTATTGATATTATCTGGGCGGAGCGATAAGGGTGGCTATAGGAGCGATAAGGGTGGCAATAGGAGCGATAAGGGTGGCTATTGTCAGGGACAATATGTGATGATGCAGGGTTGTGGTGTTAACAATTTTCATGTGATGTTCTAATTTTCTTGTGTTTATTTTTATACCTTGTGCAACTTATCTTTTTGTTAGTATATTGATAATAATCTGATTGATGTTGAAATTGGGAGCTTGTGGCTATTGTCAGGCGGTTTATAAAATGAAATATGGGCACGAGGTGCCGTGAAATGTGATATGAAATGGGGATATTTGCACGTGAATTGTCCGTGCAGTTGTGTTATATAATGAGGGCACGAGGTGCTGTGATGAAATAATAATGATATTTGGCACGTGAATTGTCCGTACAGTTGTGATATGAAATAAGGGCATGAGGTGCCGGGGAAATATGATGATTTAATTATGGACATGAGGTGCCGTAGAAATATTAAAATGGGTTGAGACCCGTGTTTACGAAAAATATGAAAATGGGCTGAGACCCGTATTTTGATAATTATGAAATGAGGTGTCACATGGTGACTTTTTAATTGAAAGAATTATATTCAAAATATTTATTTGGAAGGATGTTTACTTGGAAAGTATTATATAAAAGAATTGTATTTGAAAGATATTTATTTGAGGGAATTGTATTTGAAAAGATTTATTGAAAGAAATATTATTTGAAAAATAATTATTTGAGAAAATTATATTTGAAAGAGTGTTATCTGGAAGAACCATGTGAAAGACATTTATTTGAAGGGCTTGATTTAATTGGGTGCCATTGTGTTTATTAATTATTGAGTGATATTAATGGTATTCTTGTTGTCTGTTGTGCATATCACTGGTTGTTTTATCCTGCCCTTATTATTATTATTATTTATTTCCTATTATTTTGTATATTATATTGCACAGGTTATTAGACTAGTGAGTGTCTTGACTGTACCTCGTCTCTACTCTTTTAAGGTTAGTCTTGATACTTACTGGGCACCGATGTGGTGTGCTCACTCTACACTTTTGCACATTTTATGCAGAGCCAGGTATTGGAGATATCGGGCTTTAGCAGAGTTAAAGTGCGATCATAAGGATTCAAGGTAGAGATGCTTGGTCGGCACAGTCCCTTGGAGTCTTTTAATTTCATTGTATTGTTAAATTGTAATCAAATAGTATTGTATATTTGGTCCTCATGATCATTCCATGTATTCAGTTAGAGTTCGTGACTCAGTACTGCCAGTCTTGGGAGGTTGTATATTCATATTTATTTCGCTGTTAGTTTTGGTTATTTATTTAATTCAAAATAATGGCTTCAAAATGTAATAGAAATCGGCTTACTTAGTCTTAGAGACTAGGTGCCATCACGACGCATGTGGTGGGATTTTGGGTCGTGACAAGTTGGTATCAGAGCTCTAGGTTCATAGGTTCTACGAGTCACGAACGTGTCTAGTAGAGTCTTGTGGATCGGTATAGAGACGTCTGTACTTATCTTCGAGAGGCAACGGAACTGCTAGGAAATTTCCATTTCTTTCATTCATGTCGTGCGAAATTTGTTGAATATGGAATTTGAGCCTTTATATCTTTATTCTCTCACAAATGGTGAGGACGCATGCTACTAGGTTAACTGAGCAGGCATCCGCTCATACTGCTAGGGCTGCAAGAGGCCGGGGCCGAGATAGAGGCCGAGGTAGAGGTCGAGGAAGGGCACGTGCTGCGACTAGAGCACCTGTCAGAACAACAGTTGAGGAGCCACTAGTAGCTTCAGTTGGGGGACAGGTACCAAGAGCACCTGTTGTTACCCCAGGACTTCAGGAGACTTTAGCACATTTCCTGAGTATGTTTTGTACATTAACTCAGGCGGGATTGATCTCTGTAGCACCAAACATTCCATAGATTGGGGGAGTAGCTCACACTCCTACCACAACTCCAAAGAAACAAGTTCCCGTCGGTCAGGTTCCGGGTGTAGTACCGGTACAACCTATTATTCTGGTTCGGCCTGAGGTCAGGCCCGAGGCATCAGAAGAAGAACAAAAGAGAACTGAAAGGTTTAAGAAATATGATCCACCAACTTTCAGTGGCACAGCTACAAAGGATGCCCAAGGATTTCAGGAAAATTGTCACCGTATTCTCCTCACCATGGGTATTGTGGAAGTTTCCTTTACTATATTTCAACTGTCAGGCACAACGTATCGGTGGTGGCAAATCTATGAAGAAGGTAGACCGGCCGATGCCACACCACTAACTTGGACTCAATTTTCGGAAATGTTCTTGAAAGAGTTTGTTCCCTAGACTCTCCGAGATGCATGGCGCATAGAGTTTGAACAGTTGCATCAGGGCACTATGACAGTGTCAGAATATTCTATCAGGTTCAGTGAGTTAACCCGTCATGCACCTATCTTAGTTCCTACAATCAGAGAGCAGGTCCGAAGATTCATTGAGGGGCTCGATTATGATATTAGAATATGCATGGCTAGAGAGTTGCAAACTGATGCCCCATTTCAACAAGTAGTGGAGATTTCAAGGAAGATTGAGGGTGTTTAAGGAAAATAAAGGGAGTCTAAGGAGGCCAAGAGGTATCGAAGATCGGGAGGGTTTAGTGGACTTTACTCTTCTGCTAGAACCCATTATAGCAGAGGCTCAAGCAGTCGGTCAGCTCAGTCTGCACATCAGATTTCTCGGAGTGCTCCAGTTTACAGTGGACCACCGACATGAGATTCTTACAGTGGTTATCCGACATAGACTCAGTACGAGCAGACGCGACCTCAGAGGGGTTGTTATGAGTGTGGTGATAATAGGCATATCATGAGAGATTGTCCCAGACTTGGGAGGGGTGGATTTTATCTCAACACTCCACACACAAGCTTTATTCCAGTTGATACTCCACGTGCACAGTCAACTAGAGGTGGAGAACAAGCGGGTAGTGGGCGCCTAAGAGGTGGAGGCCCGACCCGTTGATATAATCACTATGATTTGGCTGGGGCCAATACACCAGATGGTGTCATTACAGGTACGATCCTGATTTTATTATAAAAGGATATTTTTGCTTAATTTGATTCGGTTCTGAATATTGAGGTGAGTCCTCTTATTATGCTCCACTTATGGTGAGCTTCGTAAATTTTGACCCACTTATATATTTATCCATGTCGGGAGATTTAAAGATGTGATCCCGTGTCTATTATTTTATTTGTGTACACCATTGAGGGCTATAAGCCCAAAAGTAATTTTTATTATTCATTACAGCGGGTTTAATGTGTTACGGAATAATTGATTCCAACTTTTATGAATTATATGCCCTACCGGTAGGAGGGTTCATTATATGTTGTGAAAATTATTTATGAAATATATTGAAAAGAAGAAAGAAAGGAAATTGAAAATTTCAGTTGGCACAATGTGCAACATACTTGTGATTCGGAGTTGAGAACGAGATCCTCGCATTTTTACATGATGTGAAATATTTAAACCTGGCTGCAAGCCACGATGGAAGTTATGTAAAGACAAGGTCCTTGTGGTGAAATATTTATGAGTTTAAAATTTTCCCTTTGTGAAATTTAATTGTACGATAGTATTAATAGGGAGTCATGCATGTTAGGCTTATTTGATAATTCTTGTATATTTTTCTGTGCATATTCAACCATTTTGGTGCTGTAAACATTGAGTTTTAACCTATGATATGAGTGTCCATGTGGCGTTAAATGTGACTCATTAATCCGAGTAAGAAATTATGAGGTCTTCATGCATCACATTATGTTGTAAGTGTTGTGATAATTCAAAATGAGGTGGTGGTTAATATGAGATTAATTGATGATACTGAAATTAATTATGAGCAGCTTTTAAGACCAGATACGTGGTGATGAGCATACATATGATATGCTTCATGTCCTGATATTATTATGATAATGTAGTGCTTGTAATGCTGAGATATGTGTTATTGATATATACCTTGTGGTATTGTGTTGGGTTGTGGATGTATTGTTAGGAGTTGTTTTGGTGTTACTTTGGCAGGTGGATAGGCCCAATTACAGGGGAGACTCTGCCAAAATTTCTGAAAAGTTTGGGAGTTAGTAAAATTTTAAGGATTGAGATTTGCAAAGGAAGAGATAAGTTATGTTATGTGTTTGAGGGCGAATGACCCTAAGCGGGGAAGAATGAAACACCCCAGAAAATATTTGAAGTACTTCAACAATATCAAAAAAATTGATGTGTGTGTAGGAACTAGTTGCTATATCCAGTTGAGACTAATACCATGCGTTGTTGTGAAAAAAGCAGACCTTTTGAAATGTTGGAGTGTAAGAAATTTGATCTTAAAGCTTACAAATATGGATAAAAGAAATAAACTCAAATGAGATGATGTTGTCGCGCTTATCTCAAATGCGGTAGCTTGGAATCAACCGTAAGTATATGTGTAAAAGTAAAATCATCAATTTGGTAACCTCAGAATAATTCTGAGAACGTTCGAGGACGAACGTTTGTTTAAAATGTGGAGAATGTAACGACCCTACTTGTCGTTTTAAGAAATTGCGCCCCATTCAGTGACTTAAAGTCTCGAGAAGCCTCGCAATATATATTATGACCCGCGTGTGTGGTCGAGTTTGATTTACGGATGATTCAATGTGATTTGGGACACTTAGTCCCTAAGACGGAAGCTTAAGTCTTAGGATTTTGACCGTAGTCAGAACTATATGAAAATAACTCCGGAATAGAGTTTTGTCGGCTCCATTAGCTCTGTTAGGTGATTTTGGACTCGGAGCTTGTCCAGACTGTGAATTTGAGGTCTGTAGCTAATTTAGGCTTGAAATGGCGAAAGTCGAATTTTTGGAAAGTTTGACCGGGGGGTTGACTTTTTGATATCGGGGTCGGAATGCGACTCCGAGAGTTGGAACAACTCCGTTATGTTATTTGGGACTTGCCTGAAAAATGTGATGTCATTCCGGGTTGATTTGATAGGTTTCGAGATGAGTTTTAGAAGTTGGAAGTTTTGGAAGTTCAGAAGTTCAATTCATGGTGCGATTTGTATTTTCGGCGTTATTTGATTTGATTTGAAACCTCGAGTGAGTCCGTTATAGGTTATGGAACTTGTTGGTATGTTTAGACGGGGTCTCGGGGGCCTCGGGTGTGTTTCAGATGGGCTACATGCCATTTCTTTCTATTTTTGAACTGCTGTGTCTGTTTTCTGGTGTTCTTCTTCGCGTTCGCGAAGATCACCTCGCGTTCGCAAAGTGTTACTGCAAAGCACCTTATACTTCTTTTTCGCATTCGCATTCAGCCCATATTATTCGCGAAGGTTTGTCTTTTCCTCCACCACGTTCGCGAAGCTCTTCATTGCAGCCTCATGTTTCTTCTTCGCGTTCGCGAAGGTTTCCTATTCTTATTCTTCATGTTCGCGGCCCTTTGCTCGCGTTCGCGTAAGTCAGTCGTGGGCAATTAGATTTTTCTTCTCCACGTTAGCGAACAACCCATCGCGTTCGCGAAGCACAACTGGGTAGTTCATTTTTCTTCTTCGCGAATGCGATCCTTTCTCCGCGTTCGCGATGCACAATCACTTGGGCAGAATATAAGATTTCCAAATCTAGGGTTAGGCCATTTGTATCACATTTTGACTTATAGAGCTCGGTTTTGAGCGATTCCTAGTAGGTTTTTTCAGCAAATCGATTGGGTAAGTGTTCTTCACCTAGAATCTATTTATTTCCATGATTCTATCTTTATGTTTATCATTTAAGTTATGTTTTAAGTTGAGAAAAATGGTGGTTTTTGAAGAAAATTTTCAAAATGAAAATTCACGATTTGAGGGACAAAATGGTATCGGAATTTGATAAAATTGATATGGTTGAACTCGTATCGGAATGGGTGTTAGGATTTAATGAAAATTATGTCGGGGTCCGAGAGGCGAGCCCCACGTTGACTTTTGTTGACTTTTTGGAATAAATTTTTAAGTCGACGTATTATTATCCGAAATTATTTTCGATGAATTTTAATGAAGTTATACCATTATTTTGGAAAGATTTGAGCTGTCCGGAGGTCAATTCAAGCAAGAAAGGCTATTTTGGAATATCGGACTAACTTTAAAAAGGTAAGTATCTTGCTTAATCTCGAGTGGGGGAATTTCTCCTTAGGCATTGAGTCTTATGTGCAATTTGTGTAATTGAAAACCATGTACGCGAGGTGACGAGTACGTACTTGGGTTATATGTGCTAATTTTATTGAGTTAAAGTCTTGAGCATATTGTGTAGTAAATTGGATAATTGTCGGCATATATTTAATCATCTATTTGTCGTGCCTAAATCCTTGTTGTTGACTCTGTTGTATTATGACAATTTGATGTGATTATTATTTGATTATTTATGAAATTCCATGAATTTGCTGGTTTGATAATTATTGGAATTTAATTCCATTTGGAATTTTTCCTCTGCAAATAATTAATTAAATGGGCTTAAGAAGAGGTGTTTATATAATTATCTAATATTGGATTAATAAAGGAATGCTTTATGCTGAGTATTTTCTATCTCTGTTGATTGTCTTTGGGGTGTTATATACATTTTTGTGGAGTCTTGGGCTATTTGTTCAGAAATTGGTAGTGGCCATTGGGCAAATTGTGATATGAGTTGATTTTATTATATTGTTGTGATAATTTCCCGTGTAAATTATTGTGTTGTGTGAATTGTTATTTTGGATAGATAAGGATGGCATTTCAACGTTGATATTATGTGGTTATAAGGGTGGCATTTCACTATTGTGTTTGTTGGAATATTGTCTGGGCGGAGCGATAAGGGTGGCAATAGGAGCGATAAGGGTGGCAATTGGAGCGATAAGGGTGGCTATTGGTATTGTCTGGGCGGAGCGATAAGGGTGGCAATTGGAGCGATAAGGGTGGCTATTGGTATTGTCTGGGCGGAGCGATAAGGGTGGCAATAGGAGCGATAAGGGTGGCTATTGTTAGAGACGATATGTGATGATGTGGGGTTGTTGTGTTGACAATTTTCATGTGATGCTGTGATTTTCTTGTGTTTATTTTTATACCTTGTGCAACTTGTCTTGTTGTTAGTAAATAGATAATAATCTGATTGATGTTGAAATTGGGAGCCTGTGGCTATTGCCAGGCAGTTTATAAAATGAAATGTGGGCACAAGGTGCCGTGAATTGTGATATGAAATGGGGATATTGGCACGTGAATTGTCCGTGCAGTTGTGATATAAAATGAGGGCACGAGGTGCTGTGATGAAATGATAATTATATTTGACACGTAAATTGTCCGTGCAGTTGTGATATGAAATGAGGGCACGAGGTACCAGGGAAATATGATAATTTAATTATGGACACGAGGTGCCATGGAAATATCAAAAAGGGATTGAGACCCGTATTTACGAAAAATATGAAAATTGGCTGAGACCCGTATTTTGATAATTATGAAATGAGGTGTCACATGGTGACTTTTTAATTGAAATAATTATATTCAAAATATTTATTTGGAAGGATGTTTACTTGAAAAGTATTATATAAAAGAATTGTATTTGAAAGATATTTATTTGAGGAATTTGTATTTGAAAAGAAATATTATTTGAAAAATAATTATTTGAGAAAATTATATTTGAAAGAGAGTTATATGGAAGAACTATGTGAAAGACATTTATTTGAAGGGATTGATTTAATTGGGTGTAATTGCATTTATTAATTGTTGATTGATATTAATGGTATTCTTATTGTCTGTTGTGCATATCACTGGTTGTTTTATCATGCCCTTATTATTATTTGTTTCCTATTATTTTGTATATTATATTGTACAGGTTATTAGACTAGTGAGTGTCTTGACTGTACCTCGTCTCTACTCCATTGAGGTTAGTCTTGATACTTACTGGGCACCGCTGTGGTATGCTCACTTTACATTCTGCACATTTTGTGCAGAGCCAGGTATTGGAGATATCGGACTTTAACAGAGTTAAAGCGCGATCATAAGGATTCAAGGTAGAGCTGCTTGGTCGTCACAGTCCCTTGGAGTCTTTTCATTTCATTGTATTGTTAAATTGTAATCAAACATTATTGTATATTCGGTCCTCGTGATCATTCTATGTATTCAGTTAGAGTTCGTGACTAAGTACTACCAGTCTTCGGAGGTTGTATATTCATATTTATTCCGTTGTTAGTTTTGGTTACTTATTTAATTCAAAAACAAATGGCTGCAAAATGTAATAGAAATCGGCTTACCTAGTCTTAGAGACTAGGTGGCATCACGACGCCTGTGGTGGGATATTGGCCATATCACTCATGACAATAGCCACCCTTATCCCACCGACCTGACAATATCAATAACCACCCTTATCACTCATATAATAGCCTCCCTTATCACTCCGTTTAATAGCCACTCTTATCGCTCCGCCCAGACAATATCCCAACACACATAACCATAGTGAAATGCCACCCTTATACCCACATAATATCAATAGTGGAATGCCACCCTTATCCACTGCATAACAGTAACCCAAATCACATAACAATTTACACAGATATTAGCACGACAATATAAAATAATAGCTCATATTATAAATTGCCCCATAGGCCACAACCAAATCCAAAGATACAACAAATCATTTAATTTCATAGCAAATAGCCCAAGGCTCCACACAACATATATAAAATTCTCGAAAACAACAACAAGGAAGAAAAATTAACTCAGCATAAGACGACACCTTCTTTAGTCCAAATTTTCTTTTTGATAGATATATTAATAGCTCAATTTAAACTTATTTAATTAATTATTTGCATACAAAAAAATCCATAATATAATTATTTTCAGAAAATATTAAATCAACAAACACATAAAATTTACATAAAATTTCAAGTCGCAATCACACCAAATTATTATATAAATGCAAACTCAACAAACAAAGAATGAGGCATGACAAATCAAGGATTTACTAAGTTTTCACAATTTTCTAATTTAATACATAAGGGTGTCTACAAATTCTTAACTGATAAAGTTTAAGCATATAAACCAAATACGTACTCGTCACCTTGCGTACATGGTTTTCCAATCACACAATTTTCACATAAGACTCAATGCCTAGGAGAAATTCCCCCACACAAGGTTAGGCAAGATACTTACTTTTTTGAAGTTTGACTGATATTCCAAAATAGGCTTTTTGCTTAAATTGACCTCCGGACAGCTCAAATCTATCCAAATTGATTGTCTAACTTCATTAAAATTCATCAAAAATAATTCCGGATAATAAAACGTCAACTTAAAATTTTGTATTAAAAAGTCAACAAAAGTCAATGCGGGCCCCCTTCTCGCAACCCGGAAGAAATTTTATGAAATTCGAACACCCATTCTTATACTAGTTCAACCATACCAATTTTATCGAATTCCAATAACAAATCGTCCTCCAAATCTTAATTTTCTGTTTTTGAAAAGTTTTACAGAAATCTCGATTTCTTCCATTTAAATCAGAAATAAACGAATATAACCATGGATTTATGAAATATAATCACTTTAGGATATAGAACACTTACCTAGACACCCACGTAAAAATATCTCCAAGAATCGCCTCCCATGAACGCGAGGCTCCCTCGCGAACGCGGTGCTTATCTGACCCAAAGATTCGCGAACGCGGGACTCCCTTCGCTAAAATACCAAATGCGTGAGATCCCAGCTACCTCTTCTTCCTCTTCGCGAACGCGAACGCGATGCATGTTGAGCCCAGGCCTTCGCAAACGCGACCCCTCGCACATGAACGCGATGAACAACTTCCTACACCTTCGCGAACGCGTGGACATCTTCGCAAACGCGTGGAACAACCTCACCTATCTCCTAATTACCCTTCGCTAACGCGAGACCTCTCTCGCGAATGCAAAGAAGGATACTAGAGCTGGACACCAGAATTTCTGCAGCAGTCTTCAAAGTCCAAAATTTATCCGTTAACCTTACGAAATCCACCTGAAGCCCTCAGGACCTTAACCAATTATACCAATATGTCCCAATATACAATACGAACTTAGTCGAAACTTCAAACCACGTCAAACAACGCCGAAACTATGAATCGCGCATCGAATCGAATAATGAGTTTTCAAATCTTCCAACTTCTATATTTAGCGCCGAAACGTATCAAATCAATCCAGAATGACTTCAAAATTTTCACACGAGTCATAAATGACATAATGGAGTTGTTTCAATTTACGGAATTGAAATCCAACCTCGTTATCAAAAGTTCAATCTTTGGTCGAACTCTCTAAAAATCTTTTATTTCCAACCTTCGCCAAAATACGTCGAATTGTCCTACGGACTTCCAAATCCAAATCCGGACATACGCCTAAGTCCGAAATAACCATATGAAGCTATTGACATCATCAAAATTCCATTCCGGGGTCGTTTTCTCAAAAGTTAACTCTCTGGTCAACTCTTTGCATTTAATTTTCAAAAAAATGAGAATTGTTCTTTAAATTAAATTCTGAATCTTCCGAAAATCAAACTCAATCACACATGCGGGTCAATATATATATTACAAAAATTATCGAGACCTTAAGTCGCTGAACGGACGTAAATTCTTAAAACGACAAGTTGGATCGTTATATCAATACAATCCTAAACAAATCTACTTACAAGTTGAACTATAGCAATAGATTAACTCTGGTTCGATCTATTGTTGGATAAATACCTTAGGTAGATAATCCTTTAGATAGTACGATAATAATATCTAAATATGCAAATATCTTAGCAGGAGTATGGTCGGTCAAATCATATGCAGAGTTTTACAAAACCTTGCATACTTTAGGTGGTTGTGATATAGTTTAGGATTGCAAAATGCAAATGGAAAAATAGTAGCGACACTAACTTTCTTTCCCTATTTTACATGTCAAATAGGTCATCATTATTACGGCAGTACTGTTTTTAACAGAGTGGGTCGTCGCCTCATTATTATAATTATTTGGTTGCTTTCCATGTTCATGTGACAAGGTTTATTTGTTCGTAATAAAGGCTTATCTTTACAAATAAAATATATGTCAAGAGTGCGTGCTAACGAATTTGTACGTTATCAAATTAAATTGACCTATAATAATAGGTGCTATATTTTATAGTGACTAAATCAAAGAAGGTTCAAAAATTGAAGAAGTAAATATAAAAAAATTTTGATAACCGGATGCACCAAAAGTTTTTGTAACATATAATTAAACAGATCAATATGCCACCAATATATTCTACCTTTGAAACCTGATTTTACGTGGTCCGTTTCTCGATTGAAATCCCTTCGCAACTGCCTAAAATTATTTGTTTAATGTTGTAGATGATATTTCTAACTTTCCTTGATAAAATATACCCCACATCATTGCTTCCAAAAACTTCCAATCCATGATCAATGAGATAAGATGAACAATTCAAAAAGTGACTAGTACTTTGGTAGGCAATGGTCCTGCGATGAGACATTATTAATATTATTGAAGTTACACAATGATAGCATACAAAACAATTTCAATTTTTTTTGTATTTATATGCTGCAGCGAGTTGTTACCTGCTTTAGTTTTTAACATTACTAATCTCACATAATATGAACGATTGTCTTTATGTAGATCTCTCTTAGATGAATTATCTGACGACCAACGGTTTGAACTAGCAAAAAAGAAGAAAAAAAGGTGTTTAACTAGGGTGTGTGGTATGACGAAAAATATTTACTTAAAAAATAAATGATTTTTTTACTTATTTTTTGGTCTTTGGTTAACTAGCAGAAAATATTTTTTTGAAAAGTATATAGTTTAGGCAAACTTTACGGGAGACAAAATGGGTAAGGCCAAGGAGGGTGGTAGGCCATGGTTTAGGGGCCGGAGTGGCGATGGCGAGGTTGGGGTTGGGGATTGGGGATTGGGAGGTGGCTGGGTGGGGTGGAGGGGTAGGGGTGACAGTGAGGGGTGGGGGTAGTGGGGTGTCGGGTAAGGCGTGGAGGGTGGGTGGGCGATTAGCGGTGGGAGTTGGGGTTGGGGTGAGGTGGGAAATAAGATGGAGAATGTTGAAAAAGAGTTTTGAAAAATATTTTTACTCCAATCGGAGATAAATGAGTTTATGAGAAAAATATTTTCCAAACTATTAAGCCAACGAAATATGAAAAATTAAAAAATATTTCTCAAAAAATATTTTCCGTCATACCAAACAGAGCCATAATGTTCTTTCTAGTTATGTATGAGGAGGAAGCTTTTGCAGTAATATTCATGGAACTTGGATATCTACACAAACAATTTGTTGGATTTACTGTTGACTTTTCCTAGCCAGTGTATATAGATTATATATTGGCTTTGCACATCTATACACATATTATATATATATGAATTATAAATATATTATACATTCACTGATCATTTATAGTTTAAACGATCGGTGAATAAACGACTATTTAAGTTAATTATTCTTTAATTAAATAAGGGGTCTTGGCTTATATGTTATCTCTAGTAAGGCTACTAGCATGTTTGGCGAAGCCGGAGAAATCATCTTATTTTGAGAAGTGTGTTTTTCAAAAGTGCTTTTGAAAAAAGTACTTTTGGTGAGAAGCAGTTTGTATTTGACTAATCACTCTGAAAGGTACTTTTGAGCAATAATTTGTGTTAGGCCAAGCTTTTCAGAAAGTGTTTTTGGTCACGACCCGAAATTTCCACATTTGGAGCCGTGATGGCACCTAACATTTCACTTGCTAGACAAGCTAATGTTAGAATAATTTTAGTCATTTTTAACAATTCAGTTTGAATGGTATTACAGAAGCCAATTATCTAGAATAATCTGAAATAGAAATTTCATACAATCCCTAAACTAGTAGTACAAGTCACAAGCACTATAGAGTTCACTAGTAAAATTTCTAAATACAATTGTCCTACGAACTTCCAAATCCAACTCCGGACATACACCTAAATCCAAAATCACCATACGAAACTATTGACATCATCAAAACTCCATTTCGGAGTTGTTTGCTAAAAAGTCAAACTCCGGTCAACTCTTTTTATTTAAGCTTCAAAAATAAAAATTATTCTTTCAATTTAATTCTGAATCATCCGAAAATAAAACTCGACCACACACGTACGTTATAATACACATTACAAAGCAACTCGAGATTTTAAACCGCTGAACGTGATGCTAATTCTCAAAATGACAAGTCAGGTCATTACATCCTCTACCTCTAAAACAAACGTTCGTCCAACCATTTTTCAAAAGGACTTATTTTCATATCGACACACGGTATTAGCCTCAACTGGATGTAGCAACTTGTGCCTGTACTCGCACGGAACAACCACATAACTTTATCGCAATATGCATACGCCCATAACCACATCTCTAGTCATAATAGTTTTTCATAACCAATTACAACATCATCATTTAACTTCATGTTAACAAAAATCTCGTTTCAAACCTTCACAATACTGACAACGAGACGCGAGGAATGAAGGCCTCATAATTATTTACCCGAATTAACGGGTCACATTTAATGTCACTTGGGCACCCACCTTGTATGTTAAAACTCAATAATTACAATACGAATTTGACAAATTATGCACAGATAAATTCATACAAGAATCTTCAAATAAGCCTAACAGGCATGACTCCCTATTAGTACTATAGTTCAAATTTAAATTTCACAAGGGAGAATTTAAACACATAAATTTTTATCTCAAGGATCTCGTCCTTATATAACTTTCACCGCGGCTCGTAGCCGGGTTTATACATAACAAATTATATTAAAATGCGAGGATCTCGCCCTCAGTTCTAAATGATCAGTAATATGCACATCGTGCCAATTAAAATCTTCCATTTTCTTCTTTAAAAAATTTTCCGTTAAACAAAATCACAATACATAATGAACCCACATATCGGTAGGGGATATAATTCATAAAATTATAATCAATTATCCCAAAATTATATCAAAACCCACTGTAGTGAGTAACAAAAAGTCACATTTGGACTTATAGCCCTCAATAGTGTACAAAATAAAAATGATAGACACGGACGAGCTAACACCATCAAACCTCCCAACAAGGATAAACACGGGAGTAGAGTACAAATTCAAAAACTCACTCTATAAAGAGCATAAAAGGAGATCTCACCTCGATAATCGGAATCGAATCAAAATAAGAATAGTGCTCCTCTATTATGAATTAAACCATACCAGTAACGACACCATCTGGTGTAATGGCCTCAGCCAATTCATAGCAATTATATCAACGGGTTGGGCCTCCACCTCTAGGACGCCCTCTACCCGCCTATCCTCCATCCCTAATTGAATATGTAGGTTGAGTAGCAACTAAAATGGAGCACGTGTCTTGAGTGCTCTAATGTAATATGACTATCCCAAGTCTGGTACAATCTCTCATGATGTGCCTAGTATCACAACACTCATAACAACCCCTCTACGGGTTCGGCTGCTCATACTGAGTCTGTGCCAGATAACTGGAATAACCATTGTAGGAATCTCGTGCCGGTGGTGCATTAAAGGAACTTATTGGTGCACCTCGAGTAACCTGATATGCGGACTGAGCTAGCTGTCTGCTCGAGTCTCCGTCATAATGAGTTATAGCTGCAGAGTAGAATCCACTGAATTCTACCGAACCTCGAGACCTCTTGGTCTCCTTAGTTTCCTTTTCCTCACCCCGAACATGTTCTAACATCTTGGCAATTTCTACTACTAGCCGAAATGAAGTATCAGCCTGTAGATCCCGAGTCGTACAAAATTTTACGATCATAATTGAGTCCTTTAATGAATCCATGGACTCGCTCTCTGGCTGTAGATACCAAAGTAGGAGTATGATGGGCTAACTCACTGAACCTGATGACATATTCTAACACCGTCATAGTACCTTGAAGCAACTATTCTATAATAACCCGGCCGGTCGTTTCGAGAGTTATAACCCTGTTTTTCCCATTTCTATTTCTTTTTGTGTTATTCAGCTATATTATATGATATCGGGTTAGTTGGTTCGGGACTGGAGTGGTTTCAGAGTGAATTGAGACACAGTCTCTTAAGTAGAAACTTAAGTTGGAAAAGTCAACCGGATGTTGACCTATGTGTAAACGATCTCGGATTTGAATTCTGATGGTTCTGTTAGCCCCGTTAGATGATTTTGGACTTAGGAGTGCGTCCGAAATGTGATTTGGAGGTCCGTGGTAGAATTATGCTTGAATTGGCAAAATTAAAAATTTGACGATTTCGGTCGGCAGTGGAAAATTTGATATCAGGGTCGGAATAGAATTCCGGAAGTTGGAGTAGGTTCATAGTGTCATTTTTGACGTGTGTGCAAAATTTGAGGTCATTCGGACTTGGTTTGGTTGGTTTCGGCATCGGTTGCCGAATTCGGAAATTTAGAAGTTGTTAGGCTTGAATCCGAGAGTAATTTGGTGTTTGGATGTTGTTTTGAGTGATTCGAATGCTCGACTAAGTTTGTATATTGATATATGACTTGTTAAAATTTTTGGTTGAGGTCCCAAGGGCCTCAGAGGAGTGATTCCGGGTGGTTAAAGGATTAGTCGAAGTTGGAATTTGCAGCTGGAGCTACTGCTTCTGCTATTTTCGCACCTGCAGAAGAAAGCCTCGTAGGCGTGAGGCCGCTGGTGCACGTGGGGAGTGCGCAGGTGCGGGCGACACTGGGCCAAGGCTGGGAATGCAGGTGTGAAGAATTGCGAGGCCTTGAGCGCAGATGCAAAGATGAGAATTTTGGGCTGGTTTCGCAGATGCGCACCAGGGACCGCAGATGCGAGTCCGCAGGTGCGAGAAAGGTGTCCGCAGGTGCGGAAGATGGGGGATTAAGTGAGTTGCATAGGTGTGGCTCCTTGGAGCGCAGGTTCGGTCGTGCGGGTGCGATAAAATGGCTGCAGGTGCGAAAAACCTGGGCAAAAACCATAAATAGAACCCTTCTCAATTTTGGTGCATTCTTCACCATTTCTATTGGGTTTTTGGAGCTTTTCGGAGAGATTTGAAGAGGGAATCAAGGGGGTTTCGTTGAGGTAAGTTACTTGAGCCCTAATACTTGTATATATGGTAATTTTCCATTATTTAATCATGGTAATTAGTGAAAATGAGTTAGGGCTTGGAATTTGTGGAAGGTAATTTAAGGATTTGAAGGACCAAACGATGTCGGATTTTGATGAATTTTGTATGGTTAGACTCGTGAGTGAATGAGATTTCTAGTTCTGTAAATTTTGTCGGATTTCGAGACGTGAGCCCGGGGACCGAGTTTGAGCCAATTTCGGGTTTTGGTCTAATTTTGTAGCTTTTCTTGTGGAATTCATTCCATTAGCGCGTATTGATGGTATTGTACTGATTGTGAAGAGATTCGAAGCATTTGGAGGCCGAGTCCAGAGGCAAGAGCATTGCGGGATAGAGATTTGACCGGTTTGAGGTAAGTAACGATTGTAAATCTAGTCCTGAGGGTATGAAACTCCGAATTTTGTATTATTCTACTATTGTTTTTAGTGACGCACATGCTAGGTAACGGGCGTATGGGCGTGCACTGTTGGGGATTGTGACTTGGTCCGTCCTGTAGCAACTGTAAATTGCATACTTTGTTGAAACTATATGATACTTGTATGTTTTAGAAAGAGTTTCTGTAAAATTGGGTTGAATAGCATATTTGGGCCTTGCGCTAGTGCTGTTTGGACCCTTAGGGGCTTTTCTTACTATCCTCTCATTGTCCTCGATTGAAAAATCTATACTCAGTCATATTTATACTTGTTTACCACATAACTCAGTTTTATGACTCTATTTTGATTCATATAAATGTTTTGGGCCGAATGCCCTGTTTTACTGAAATGCCCGAGGGGCTTGAGAGGTTTATGACTGAGTGAGGCCGAGGGCCTGATTTGTGAGGATGAGTGTGGATCGGGGCTTCCCGCCTGCAGCATAATTTATTATTATGGCACGTGAGTTGTCCATGCAGATTATAGCGCTTGGGCTGATGGAGCCCCTCCGGAGTCTGTACACACCCCCAGTAAGCGCAGGTACCTACTGAGTGCGAGTGCCGAGTGCTGAGTGACTGGGAGACATGAGTGATTGTGAGTTATGGCCGAGAGGCAAGAGTTATTATGAGGTATGGCCGAGTGGCAAGAGTGATTGTGAGGTATGCCCGAGTGGCAAGAGTGATTGTGAGGTTTACCCGAGGGGCTGTATATGAGTGATGTTTTGCCCGAGGGTTTATGATTTCATCATTTTTGCTCACCTTTGCATTGAGCCTTTGTTTGAAAAAACAAATGGTTGGAAATATGTCTTTAAATGATTTTTACTAAAACCGGGTTTAAACGAGATGATTTGATTCAAACACTGATTTTTAAAGCATGTTGTACTTTACTTAGATTTCATGATATGAACGTTATATGTTTTATTGCTCGTCACTATTGCTCAGTCTTTATTTATTATTGTTACTTACTGAGTTGGCATACTTACATTACTCCTTGCATTTTGTTTGCAGATCCAGGTGTAGCTGGACACGGTAGCGGTTATTGAGTATTCTGGTTGCAGATTTTTCTTGGAGATAGCTAGGTAGTTGTTTGGCGATCGCAGGCCCTGCTCTTCTCCCTCTTATATTCCTCTAGTTATATTTAGCTATTTTCCAGGCTGAGTTAGCCTTGATGTTGTTATACAGATTGTAGCAGATGCTCATGACTTGTGACACCCCGATGTTGGGCTTTTCTTTTCCGCACTTCTATTTTCCTTGATTTGAACTCCTTAAATGAAGGTTTTATGTTAAATAGTATTGAAATTATCTTTGAAATGAAAATATCGGTTTGATTGAAAATGAGTCGGCTTGCCTAGTTCCACGATAGGCGCCATCACGATAGGGGTTAGTTTTGGGTCGTGAGAGATTGGTATCAAAGCCTAGGTTACATAGGTCTCACGAGTTATGAGTGGGTTTAGTAGAGTCTTGCGGACCGGTATGGAAACGTCTGTACTTATCTTTAGGAGGCTGCAGAACCATTAGGAAACTCCACATTCTTGAATTCTTGTCGTGCGAATTTGTCGATTCTAGTAACTAAACATTTGTTATTTTATTCTCTCACAGATGGTGAGGACTCGTACTACTGGTCATGAGGGCCAGTCACCAGTACCACCAGCCAGGGCGACGAGAGACCGAGGCCGCGGTAGAGGTCGTGGTAGGGGCAGAGGTGCAGCCCGTACAACAGCTGGGGCAGTACCTGCAGATCCACCGGTTGTCCCATATCAGGACCAGGTTCCAGTTGTTGATGCACCAGCTCAAGCACCACCTGTGCCTATTGTGATTCCAGGCCTTCAGGAGGCCCTAGATCAGATTCTGACAGCATGTGGCCTTGCTCAGGCGGTCTCTATTTTGACGGCCGCAGCCACTTCTCAGGCCAGGGGAGGCACTCAGACTCCCGTCGCTCGCACACTCGAGCAAGTTATTCAGGGACTCCAGACATCGGAGGCACCACCAACCCAGCCGGTTGCAGTTGCTTAGGATTATGTGGTTCCTCCTATGTATGAGGTTGATCAGTGTAGGTTGGAGAAGTTTGGGAGACTCCAGCCACCACCTTTCAGTGGCACAGAGAGAGAGGATGCTCAAAACTTTTTGGACAGGTGTCAGAGGATACTCCGTACTGTTAGTATTTTGGAGACTTGTGGGGTCTCATTCACTACCTTTCAGTTTTCTGGGGCTACACTCAGATGGTGGGAGACTTACGAGAGGTGTAGGCATGTTGGTGTAACACCCATTACTTGGTAGCAGTTCTCCGTGGTCTTTTTGGAGAAGTTCGTGCCTCGATCCCGCAGAGTGGAGCTGCGCAGACAGTTTGAGTGGCTTCGTCAGGGTGATATGTCTGTGACACAGTATGAGATGCGGTTCTTCGGGTTGGCCCGTCATGCTATCTGGTTGGTTCCCACGGACAAAGAGAGGATCATGAGGTTTATTGATGGCCTCACTTATTAGCTATTATTGCTCATGACCAGGGAGCGGGTTTCGGGTGCTACCTTTGATGAGGTTGTCGATATTGCTCTGCAGACTGAGATGGTTCACGGTCAGAAGAGGGTTGAGAGGGAGGCCTCGTGGTTAGGCCTCGTGGTCAGTGACTGGGAGGCATGAGTGATTGTGAGGTATGCCCGAGTGGTAAAAGTGATTGTGAGGTATGCCCGAGTGGCAAGAGTGATTGTGAGGTATGCCCGAGTGGCAAGAGTGAATTTGAGGTTTGCCCGAGGGGCTGTATATGAGTGATGTTTTACCCGAGGGGCTGTTTATGATTTCATCATTTTTGCTCACCTTTACTGGAACCGGGTTTAAACGAGATGATTTGATTCAACGCTAATTTTTAAAGCATGTTGTACTTTACTTAGATTTCATGATATGAACGTTATATGCTTTATTGCTCATCACTACTGCTCAGTCTTAATTTATTGTTGTTACTTACTGAGTTGGCGTACTCAAGTTACTCCCTGCACCTTGTGTGCAGATCCAGGTGTAGCTGGACATGGTAGCGGTTATTGAGTATTCTGGTTGCAGATTTTTCTTGGAGATAGCAAGATAGCTGTTTGGCGATCGCAGCCCCTGCTCTTCTTCCTCTTATCTTCCTCTAGTTGTATTTAGCTATTTTCCAAGCTGAATTAGCCTTAATGTTGTTAGACAGATTGTAGTAGATGCTCATGACTAGTGACACCCCGATGTCGCGCTTTTCTTTTCCGCACTTCTGTTTTCCTTGATTTGAACTCCTTAATTTATGTTAAATAGTATTAAAATTATCTTTGAAATGAAAATATCGGTTTGTTTGAAAATGAGTCGGCTTGCCTAGTTCCACGATAGGCGCCATCACGACAGGGGTTAGTTTTGGGTCGTGACATATTTTAAATCTATGCGCCACGCATTCCGTAGGGTCTGGGAACAAACTCCCTTAAACACATCTCTGAAAACTAAGCCCAAGTGGGTGGCGTTGCATCGGCGGGTCTACTTTTTTCATAAACTTGCCACATCTCTGGTGGAATATTACCTTTCATAAGGCCAATTTCTTCCTTTGCTATGCCGACCCAGCACCGCCGAGCTGACTCATTTCTTCACATACTCCTCGATTCTTCCTTGGGGTAACACAAAAGTAAAGTTACATACAGATAAATCTTGGCACAAACCACGTAGCCCAAAAGCTCATCAACCACCGTACTTCCTCTGAAGCACCCTATAATGTCGTAACTGAGATGTCCACGATGAGTAGACCTTCTGTAAATTTGAAGTTGTTTTCTATAACTTCTTTGGTACTGAAACATAGGATTATTATGAACGCAAACATACCGCAAGTCCCAGCATTATCCCCTGTAAAATTCTCAGGCCTTAAACATGTGCAAATTTTGGGGAACCTTTCAATACCACATATATATATCTCAGGCCAAAACTGATATAACACATGACCCCGCAATCTATCCGTTGATAGTGGACTCCCCCACTTAGCGTGAAGCCATAGGACACAACATCTGATGATCCACGATACTAATCTTTACAGTTCGTACTCATCAACCAGATGCCAGAATCCGCTGCACCCTCACGTAAACCACTGAGTGATCATTCAATACATTTGCATCTTCAATCCGGACCACATGTTGAGACGATATTTGAGCATCCTTGGTTCCCTCGTAGTCTATCCGTGGCATCACAATCCGTTGGTGTATAGCTGATACCGAGTGTGCATTGTCATACACGAGTAGATGTGAATGAGTATAAGATATATGCTTCAAGTCGAATCAATATCGCACGATAAAGAATAAAAGAAGTGATATTTCCTAATAGTTTCCGTAGCCTCTTGAAGATAAGTACAAACGTCTCCGTACCGATCTACAAGACTCTACTAAACCTGCTTATGACTTGTAGCACCCATGAACCTAGAGCTCTGGTACCAACTTGTCACGACCCAAAATTCCCACCTTTAGGACCGTGATGGTTCCTAACATTTCACTTGCTAGACAAGCCAACGTTAGAATAATTTTAGTCATTTTTAACAATTCAGTTTGAATGGTATTACAAAAACTAATTATCTGGAATAATCTGAAATAGAAATTTCCTACAATCCCAAAACGGTAGTACAAGTCAGAAGCTCAACAAAGTTCACTAGCAAAATTTCTAAATACAATTGTACGAGAATTGAATCAACAGTGTAGAAAAATATCAGAAGATGACTCTGAAGCCTACGAACGCGACAACAGGTATACCTTGAGTCTCCCCAACAATGTTCGATCAACTAACAAGAATATAAATAACTCTGGGGGTATCTGAATCTGCACAAAAGGATGTGCACAAGCATAGCATGAGTACACCATAGCGGTACCCAGTAAGTATCAAGCCTAACCTCGGTAGAGTAGGGACGAGACCAGGTCAAGACACCTACCACATATATAAAGCTGTACAATATGTTATATGAAGCTAACAAGGAAAGAATATCAATGTAAAGCCAATAATAAAAGAATTTCCAATACAAATCAACAATGGAAATAATGAGAACACAGATGGCATCGAGCAGATAATCAGGCAATTGAGCAACAACATAGTCAAAGTACAAATATAATATAAAAATGGCATGGCATCACCCTTTGTGCTTTTACTCTCGTCCTTACCATGAAATGATGAATAATTTAAACACAATTCCAACTTGAACATAGTAAAGCGTCAAAAGAGTTATTAAGCCGATTTAGGATTTAAATAAGGTAAAATAGTGGAGAGGTTGTGCAAACAGAATATCAATTGAGTTTAGTTTAGAAATATATGACATCCAATATAATATTGTATTTATACAAATTAAGACATTCAATTAAATTTTTAAAAGATAAATATGGGATTTATTAAAGTAAAACGTAATAACAAATTTTTACATAAATTACACGACAATAAGATAATGAGGAAGTTGAGGTATAAATTAGACTAAAAATATAATCCCCATTTAAATTAATAGATCTTAGAATAAGATATGAGTTTTATTTCTTGAAAGACACACAAGTGGAACAACTTGAAAATTATTTCATTTATATCTGCTAAATTTTCAGCAACTTAACATATCACATAGAATGCATGACTCAAACAAGAAGTCCATATTATTCCATTTTTCTTATATATTGATGGTTAATTAATTATGTTAAAAATATAATGAAGTGTTTTAGGAAACCACAATAACCGTCCTAGCATGGAATGCATCATGAGAATCACAATCGAATTAACCTTAATATCACAATAATTTCATATTTGTTCATTTGTTGCGGCGTGCAACCCGTTCTCACAATATAATCCTTCAATTAAATTCTGTTGCGGCGTGCAATCTGATCCATAAATATAAACTTAAAAAAAAATTCATTGCGGCGTGCAACCCGATCCCACAATATAATCTTTCAAATAATTCTGTTGTGGCGTGCAACCCGATCCATCAATATAATCTTTCAAATAAATTTTGTTGCTGCGTGCAACCCGATCCAACAATATAATCTTTCAAAAAAATTTTGTTGCAGCGTGAAACCTGATCCCATAATATAATCTTTCAAATAAAATCTATTGCGGCGTGCAACCTGATCCCACATTATAATCTTTCAAATAAATTCTGTTGCGGCGTGCAACCCGATCCAACAATATAGTCTTTCAAATAAATTCTGTTGCGGCGTGCAATCCGATCCCACAAGCAACACCAATTAAGCAACTAATTTACAACCAACTACGGTATACCACAAAATCAAAAGGGATAACGAGGTTACAAAAGAAGTCACAACTAATGAAAAAGGCTACACGATAGCTCACGAAATCAAATAGCAAGGAAGTGACAATCCATAAGCCAAGGCACAATTTATGAGCATCAATTGACAATTAAGGCATGTATCAAGTAAATCATGAATTCAACGAGTGGTTACAATCAACAATTGGAATATAAGGTGATCTTGACAACAAATATGGAACATGTGCTAACAATTTCAAGTAAAACATGTACAAACAATTCTAACACAAAAGATGTAGTTAAGAAATGATAGTTACAATTAGTTACATGAAGGGAGCCTAACAATCCAAACCAGACAAATATGAAATATAGGTCGTGTACCCACTCGTCACCTCGCGTACACGACCTTCACATAACACGAATGACGCAATCATCACAATTCCTAAGGGGTGGTTTCCCCCACACGAAGTTAGACAAGACACTTACCTTAACGAAGTTAGGCCGATATTCCAAAATAGCCTTCTTACTTGAATTGACCCCTGAACAGCTCAAATCTATCCAAATTAATTAGATAACTTCACTAAAATTCTTCGGAAACAATTCCGGATAATAAAACGTTGACTTAAAATTTCACATTAAAGAGTCAACCAAAAGTCAACGCGGGGCCCGCCTCTCGGAACCCGAAAAAAGTTTATCGAAACCCAAAAACTCTTTCCGATACAAGTTTAACCATACCAATTTTATCAAATTCCGTGAACGAATCGACCTCCAAATCTTAAATTCTCATTTTTTCAAAGAGTTTGCAAAAATCTCAATTTCTTCCATTTACATACGAGTTAAACGATAAATATAACCATGGATTTATGAAATATAATCACTTTCAAATATAGAACACTTACCCTAGACACCTACGTGAAAATCTCTCCAAGAATCGCCTCCCACCGAGCTCCCAAATTAATATTTTTGTTATGAACTCAAACCCCCGTTTATAGAACTTTTAATTCTGTCCAGGTATTTTTCTTCTTCATGAACGCGGTATGTGTCTCGCATATGCGTAGCACAAATCCGTCTGCTGCCCTCAAGTCTTTGTCATGAACACGGTGCTTATATGACCCTAAGCTTCGCGAATGCGGGACACCCTTCGCAAACGCAAAGCCCAAATGCGTGGGATATTAGCTGCCTCTTCTTCCTCTTCGTGAACACGAGCTCCCCCACGCGAACGCGATGCATGCTACGTCTACGCCTTGGAAAATGCGACCCCTCACAGGCGAACGCGATGAACAACTTCCTAAACCTTTGCGAACGCCTGGCCGTCTTCGCGAATGCGTAGAACAAAGCTCACTTGTCTCCTAGTTACCCTTCGCAAACGCGAGACCTCTCTCGCGAACGCGAAGAAGGAACCCAGAGATGGACACCAGAAATTCTTCAGCAGTCTTCCAAGTCTAAAATTGATCCGTTAACCTTACGAAAACCACCCGAGGATCTCGAAAACTTAACCGAATATACCAACACGTCCAAAAATACAATACAAACTTAGTCGAGGCTTCAAACTACGTCAAACAACATCGAAATTACGTATCGCGCATCAAATCAAATTATGAGTTTTCAAATCTCCCAACTTCTATATTTTGCGCCGAAACATATCAAATCAATCAGGAATGACTTCAAATTTTGCACATGAGTCTTAAATGACATAATGAATATCTTAAAACATCAACTTTTTCCAATTTTTGCCAAAATGCGCCGAATTGTCCTACGGACTTCCAAATCCAAATCTGGGCATACGGATGAGTCTTAAATCACCATACGAAGCTATTGACATCATCAAAACTCCATTCTGGAGTCGTTTTCTTAGAAGTCAAACTCTGGTCAACTCTTTTCATTTAAGCTTCAAAAATAAGAATTGTTCTTTCAATTTAATTCCTAATCTTCCGAAAACCACACTCAATCGCACACGTACGTTATAATACGCATTACAAAGCAGCTCAAGATATTAAACCTTTAAACGTGATGCTAATTCTCAAAATGATAAGTCGGGTCGCTATAGCTTTTAAGTGTCAAATTTCGAAAAAGGACATGAATAGATTTACTTAATAGTTAATATTATAAGTAAATAAATAATCTTAAAAATTTACTATTACAGGAAATAATTAAATCTTTTTATTTTATTTAAGTAAAATATGAAAATAAAATTTAAAAGTACTTAATTCTTTTAATATAAGTTAAATATATTAAAAATCATTCAACAAATATAAAAGCATTCACCCCTAAAGTCACTATACAGTAAAAAGTTATCCTAAAAATAACAAGAAATATTTATACATTAATATCCTAAGTATTAGGTTCAACGGTTATTTTGGTCTATACTATATTTTGTTAAGATTATTTTTGGTAAGAAGAAAAGTCAAAACTGTTTTTGCTTCTGCTTTTGGGAAGAAGCTACTTTTTTCTACTTCTCAGAAAGTGCTTTTACTTCTTTCCAAAAGTACTTTTCCACGAAAATACTTGGCCAAACACCTCAAGTTAGAAAACAAAAGTTCTTTTGAGACAAAATACACTTTTGACCTCTCGAGAAGCTTGGCCATAACAGGCTAGTAACATCACTGGAAAGATGGCCATCACCGAAAAAGTTAATCTCATTAATATACTTAATGAATATGTGTGCAACATTTTTACCTTGAAGGTTTATGTGACGACCCGACCGGTCGTTTTGAGAGTTATAGCCCTGATCCCCTATTAACTTCTTCCCCGTACCTATTTCAGCTATTGTGACTTGCCGGGAGGTTTCGCTTTGGTTTTTGGAGTGTTTTGGGACACTTAGTCCCTAAACGGAGGTTTAAGCCTTAGGTTTTGGACCGTAGTTGGAACTATGTGAAGACAACCACGGAATAGAGTTCCGTCAGTTTTGTTAGCTTTGTTAGGTGATTTTGGACTTAGGGGCGTGTCCGAATTATGTTTTGGAGGTTTCGATTCATTTAGGCTGGAAATGGCGAAAGTCAAAGTTTTGGAGATTTTGATCGGTAGTGGAATTTTAGATATCGGGGTCGAATTTCAATTCTAGAAGTTTGAATAGGTCTATAGGGTTGAATACGACTTGTGTGTAAAATTTGGGGTCAATCGGACGTGGTTTGGTTGATTTCAACATCGGTTGTCGAATTTGAAAGTTTCAAGTTCTTTAAGTTTGAATCGGAGGATGATTTGTGATTTTAGCGTTGTTTGATGTGGTTTGAGAGCTTGACTAAGTTTGTATGGTATTTTAGGATTGGTTGGTATGTTTGGTTGGTGTCCCGGGGTCCTCGGGTGTGTTTCGGATGCTTAACGGAAGTAATATTGGACTTAGGAAATTGTTGAAGCCTTTAGGCATATGGTGTTTTCGTACCTATTGTGGGGAGACTGCAGGTGCGGGGCCACACGTGCGGATGATTAAGCGCATATGCATTTTTGGAAGGAATGGTCAGGGTTCACAGGTGCGAGGTGAGTTCCGCATCTGCGCTGCTCGCAGATGCTCTCAGAAGCGGACATAGGTCCGCAGGTGCTCACACGCAGGTGCAACCTGTTGACCGCAGAAGCGGGCGATGCGTTTTAAGTGAAATCCACATCTGCAATGGAAGTTCAGCAGGTGCGAGACCGCAGATGCGGTTGAAGTCTCGCAGAAGCGAGATCTCTGGCAAAAAAAGGGCTAAGTGCAAGGGTTTGATTTCATTCTTCATTTTTGGACTCGCGAGCTCGGAATTTGGCGATGTTTCGAGGGATTTTCAAAGGAAGATTTGGGGTAAGGATTCCTATCTCGTTTTTGGTTGTATTCCATTAATCTATAGTTGTTTTCTCCATTTAATTTCGGATTTGGGGTTGAAAATTTGGGACAAAGGTGAGAAACGTTCTTAGGGCGAATTGTTGGATTTTGATCGAGATTTTGGTATCAGATTTGATTAATTTTGGCATGAGTGAATGGGTGTTCATATTTTGTGACTTTTACCCGATTCCGAGACGTGGGCCTGGGGAGGCATTTTAGGGTGATTTTCCAATTTCTTGCTTTAACTTTGATTTCATTAGCTAGATTAGTTCCTTGTAGTTATATTTATGTTATGTAATTGATTTTAGCTAGAGTTGGGCCATTCAGAGTCAGATATTCATGGAAAAGGCATTGTCATCGATTGATTGAGCTTGGTTCGAGGTAAGTAACTTGTCTAACCTTGTGTGGGGGAAATCCACTTAGAATTTGGTATTATCGTGATATGTGAGCTCCGTGTACGTGAGGTGATAAGTACGTACACGAGCTATTTATTGAAAATGCAATTTATTTTACTGAGTAGTAACATGTTTTTCCTTTCATTTGAGTTATACCGTTTAAATGAGTATTAATCGGTTTTCATTCTTAATAGAGCTATTCCAACATGTGTAGTTATCCTGATTAGCCTGATATCGCATGCCTATGTGCTTTAACTGCTTATTTGAACTCTGTGAAGCATGCCTAGTTGATTTTCCTATTTTTCCTTGTTCTTTGTCAGTCTTAACTGTAGAATTCTTGTTGTTAACTATGGTATTTATCGGTTGAGTTGTGTGTTTACTTTTTAGACTACGAGGTGGTTCCTCGGGTGTTCTCCCTCCATATTTACGGTTCCTCGGGAGTTCTCCCTACTTATTTACTTTTCAGACTACAAGGTGCTTCCTCGGAAGTTCTCCCTGCACATTTACTTTTTAGACTACGAGGCGGTTTCTCGGGAGTTCTCCATGTATATTTACTTTTGAGACTACGAGATGGTACCTCGGGAGTTCTCCTTGCATATATATTTTGGGACTACGAGACGGTATCTCGGGAGATCCCTTACTGTTTATCCACGTGTGTTGCATTGTTATATCACTGTGTTTTCTTTTTGTTAAATTCCAATCTCTTATTATACTGTTATATTTTCCTGCTTTATTTATTATAGACCAGTGGGCCTGACCTTACCTCGTCACTACTCTACCGAGGTTAGGCTTGACACTTACTGGGTACCATTGTGGTGTACTCAGGCTACACTTCTGCACATGTTTTTGTGTGCAGATCCAGGTGCTTTGTATCAGCCCCGCTACTAGTTGAGAGAGCTTGCTATTGTATGGAGACTTCAAGGTAGACTTGCCGCATCTGCAGACCTCAGAGTCCCCCTCTATTCCCTCATATGTCATTTACCTTCCGTACTTTTTTTGTTAGACTTTGGTGTATAGATATTCTAGTTTCCTTCTGTAGCTTGTGACTTATGATATTCCGGGTTTTGGGAAGACTGTGTATTATAGAGTATTGGTTATTTCACATGCCGAGCGGCATTGTTATTAGTTATTTAGTTATCCACTACTGTTAGTTTCCACGTTTTACTTTCATTTTTGTTATATTTCGCAATTTGTTAGGCTTCCCTAGTCATAGAGACTAGGTGTCGTCACGACGTTATAAAAAGGGAGTTTGGGTCGTGACAAGTTGGTATCAGAACTCTAGGTTCATAGGTGTCTTAAGTCATAAGCCGGTTTATTAGAGTCTCGCGGATCGGTACAGAAATGTCTGTACTTATCTTCCGGAGGCTATGGAACTATTAGGAAAAATTATACTTCTTTGATTTCTCGTCGTGCGAAATTTGTTGACATCAAAACAAAAATTCTAAACTTCTATATTTTATTCTCTCACAGATGGTGAGGACACATACATGCGGATCTGATGACCAGGAACCTGCGCGCCTTGCTAAAGCTGCGAGAGGCCGGGGATGGGGTAGAGGCCGAGGACGTCCATGCGGTGCAACCAGGGCACTCGCACGAGCTGCCACAGAGGAGCCCCCAGCAGCTCCAACTGGAGGGCAGACACTTGAGGTACCTGTTGCTGCACCAGTTCTCCAAGAGACCCTAGCCTAGTTTTTGAGCATGTTCAGCACCTTAGCTCAGGCTGGATTGATTCCACTTACTCCTATCACATCTAAGGCAGGGGGAAGAGCACAGACTCCCGTCGCCGATACTCTAGAGCAGCGGGTTCAGGCCGACCAGGTTCCAGAGATTATACCGATGCAGTCGGTAGCTCCGGTTCAGCACAAGACTAGGACAGTTGCTTTTGCAGCGCAGCAGTTCAAACTTGATAGGTAAAAGAAGTACAACCCACCTACTTTCAGCGGATCGAATACAGATGGTGCTCAGGGTTTTCTAGAGGAGTGTCATCGTATTCTCCATACTCTGGGTGTAGCGGAGACGAGAGAGGTTTCTTTTACCATTTTCCAGCTTAGAGGAGAAGCCTATCAGTGGTGGCGTACTTATGAGTTGAGTAGTCCGGACGAGGAAACCTCACTCACATGGACACAGTTCTCGGATATGATTTTTAGAATGTATGTCCCTCAGAGCCTTAGGGATGCATGGCGCGCGGAGTTTGAGTAGTTGCACCAGGGTTCTATGACAATGTCAGAGTATGCAGTCTGTTTCAATGATTTGTCCCGACATGCACCGGCCTTGGTTGCTACTGTTCGGGAGAGGGTTCGTCGCTTTATTGAAGGACTCCGCCCCAGAATCAGGATCAGTATGGCCAAGGAGTTGGAGATATCTCTTACCAATAGGTTGTGAGTATTGCCAGAAGAATGGAGGGCATGCTTGCCCAGGATAGAGAGGAGAGAGAGTCCAAGAGGTCTTGAGAGACTGGTTCTTATTCTGGTGCTCATGCCCCCGCAGTTCGCCATGGTAGGGGTTATGTGAGTCGCCTTGTACATTCAGCTCTTCCAGCCTCCAGTGGTGTTCTAGCCCCTTATAGGCCCCAGGAGCCTTATTATGCACCGCCAGTATCTAGTGTGCCTCCTGCACGGGGTTCTTTTAGCGGCCAGCCCAGCAGACCTGGCTCGAGCCAGTCACGCTCTCTGAAAGCTTGTTTTGAGTGTGGCGACACTCTCCATATGGTGAGGGATTGCCCTAGATTTAGGATGGGTGTACCCCCACAGACTTCTCAGCCACCACGTGCTCCACCGGGTCCTCCGGCTATAATCCAGCACCAGCTACCGCCCCACCTCCTCAGCCAGCTCGAGGTGGAGGTCGGGGAGGTCGGGGTCTCTCTAGGGGGGAGGCCATGCCAGATGATATGCTCTTTCATCTCGTACAGAGGCAGTTGCTTCCGACTCTATCATTACAGGTATTGTTCTGGTCTGTCATAGAGATGCGCTGGTATTATTTGACCCAGACTCTACATTTTCCTATGTATCATCTTATTTTGCCTCATATTTGGGCGTATCTTGGGATTCTTTGAGTTCCTCTGTTTATGTGTCTACTCCTATGGGAGATTCACTTGTTGTGGACCGCGTGTATCGGTCGTGTTTGATTGCTCTTAGTGGCTTTGAAACCAGATCCGATTTATTATTATTCAGCATGGTATACTTTGATGTTATCTTGGGCATGGACTGGTTGTCGCCCCATTATGCTATTCTTGATTTTCACGCTAAGACCGTGATGCTGGCTATGCCAAGTTTATCGCGATTTGAGTTTAGAGGTTCCTTGGAGTATACTCCCACCAGAGTTATTTCATTTCTTAAAACTTAACGAATGGTTGATAAGGGGTGTGACGCGTATCTAACTTATGTGATAGATGTCAGTATTGATACCCCTACAGTTTAGTCAGTCCCAGTAGTGAGGGACTTTTCAGATGTATTTCCAGCTGATCTTCCGGGCATGCCGCCCGACAGAGATATTGATTTTGGCATTGATTTGTTGTTGGGCACTCAACCCATGTTTATTCCTCTGTATCGTATGGCTCCTCCTGAGTTGAAGGAATTGAAGGAACAGTTACAAGAATTTCTTGATAAGGGCGTTACTCGGCCCAGTGTGTCACCTTGGGGTGCTCCTGTCTTATTTGTGAAGAAGAAGGATGGTTCTATGCGGATGTGTATTGATTACCACAGTTGAACAGAGTTACAGTGAAGAACAGGTATCCTTTGCCTCATAATGATGATTTATTTGATCAGCTATAGGGTGCCAGGGTCTTTTCTAAGATTGATTTATGTTCCAGCTATCATCAGTTGAAGATTCGGGAATCAGATATCCCAAAGACTACTTTTAGGACTCGGTATGGTCACTACCAGTTCCTTGTGATGTCATTTGGGTTAACCAATGCCCCAACAACTTTTATGCACTTGATGCATATCCGGCCCTATCTTGACAAATTCATCGTTGTGTTTATTGACGACATTCTGGTGTACTCCCGGACTCGGGAGGATCATGAGCAGCACCTGATGACTGTGCTTCACACCTTGAGAGAAAAGAAGTTATATGCAAAATTTTCAAAGTGTGAGTTTTGGATATACTCAGTGGCATTCTTGGGTCATGTAATATCAAGTGATGGGATCCAGGTGGATCTGCAGAAGGTGGAAGCGGTGTAAAGTTGGCTTAGACCGTCATCATCTACCGAAATACAGAGTTTTCTTGGTTTGGCAGGGTATTACCATTGTTTTGTAAAGGGATTCTCATCTTTTGCAACATCTATGACCAGGCTAACCCAGAAGGGTTCTCCGTTCAGGTGGACAGAGGAGTGTGAGGAGAGCTTTCAGAAGCTCAAGACAGCTTTGACTGCAGCCCCAGTATTGGTATTGCCTACAGGCTCGGGGTCTTATACTGTAAATTTTGATGCATCACGGATTAGTCTCGATGCAGTGTTGATGCATGACTGTAGGGTGATTGCCTCTGTGTACAGACAACTGAAGGTGCATGAAAAGAACTATCCTGTCCACGACCTTAAGTTAGCAGCTATTGTTCATGCCTTGAAGATTTGGCGGCACTATTTGTACGGTATCCCTTGTGAGATTTACACCGATCACCGAAGTTTACAGCATCTGTTCAACTAGAAGGATATTAATTCACATTAGAGGAGGAGGTTAGAGCTGCTTAACGATTATGATATCACCATTTTGTACCACCCGGGGAAGGCCAATGTAGTGGTCGATCCTTTGAATCGTCGGGCAGAGAGTTTGGGGAGTTTAGCATATCTACTAGAAACAGAGAGGCCATTGGCGTTGGATGTTCAGGCCTTATCCAACCAGTTTGTAAGATTGGATATTTCTGAGCTGAGTCAAGTATTGGCTTGTGTGGTCTTTCGGTCTTGTCTTTATGATCGTATCAGGGATCGTCAGTATGATGGCCCATATCTGCTTATCCTTAAGGACACGGTTCAGTACGGTGATGCTAAGGAGGTCACTATTGGAGATGATGGTGCATTGAGGATGCAGGGCAGGCTATGTGTGCCCAATGTAGATGGGTTGCGGGAGTTGATTCTACGGAGTCTCATAGTTTGCGGTACTCCATTCATCCGGGTGCTGCGAAGATGTATCAGGACTTGAGGCAGCATTACTGGTGGAGGAGAATGAAGAAGTACATAGTGGAGTATGTGGCTCAGTGCCTAAATTGCCAACAGGTGAAGTATGAGCATCAGCGACCGGGTGGGTTGCTTCAAAAGTTAGAGATTCCGGAGTGGAAATATGATGTTTGATGCGGTTTGGGTGACTGTGGATAGGCTGACGAAGTCAGCTCATTTCATTCCTGTGATGACTACCTATTCTTCCGAGAAATTGGATCGAATATATATCCATGAGATCGTCAGGCCTCATGGCGTACCGGTATCTATTATCTCTGACCGGGGTATGCAGTTTACATCACGATTCTGGAGAGTCGTATAACATGAGTTGGGTACTAGAGTGGAGCTAAGCACATCATTTCACCCTCAGACGGATGGATAGTCCGAGCGCACTATTTAGATATTAGAGGATATGCTTTGTGTGTGCGTGATGGAGTTTGGAGGGTCATGGGACCAGTTCTTGCCAGTTGCGGAATTTGCCTACAACAATAGCTATCGGTCGAGCATCTAGATGACACCTCAAAAAATCACAAAATCTGAACACTCGTTCCGAGACGAGTCCAACCATACAAAAATTATCAAATTCTGATGTCAAATGGACCTTCAAATCTTAAATTTTTATTTTTGGAAAGTTTTACAAAAAATCCAATTTGTTCTATCTAAATCCGAAATAAATGATGAATATAGACATGGATTTATGAAATATAATAACTCTTGGTTATAAAACACTTACCCAATTCAAAGTCGTGAAAAATCCCTTTTGAATCGCCTAAATCCGAGATCCAAAACTCAAAAATGTGTAAAAATGGCTAACTCCCGATTTTTATGTATTCTGCCCAGCACTTTCGCATATGCGGACATAACTTTTGCACCTGCGAGCCTGCATTTGCGAGAAAAATCTCGCATTTGCGAAGTGGGGCTGCCAGACGAAATTTCGCACCTGCAGACTTCAATGTCGCACCTGCGACATCACAGAAGCGACCAAACAACCGCAGAAGCGGTCTCTTCCGCAGAAGCGCTTGGAACTTCGCAAAAGCAGTCGCGCATATGTACTTCATTTCTTCGCATAAGAGAAGGAGCTGGCCAGTGCCCAAGTCATAGAAGCTACCATCTTCGCGCAGAAGCGTCTGCGCACATGCGGCTCCTTCTTCGCAGATGCGTAACACCAAAATCAAGCTTGCATATTTTTACAAAAATGATCTGAAACTCTCCCGAGCCTCTCAGGACCTCGTCCAAATATCCCAACAAGTCCCGTAACATAATACGGACTAACTCGGGGTCTCAAATCACATCAAATAACATTGAAATTACAATTCACACCTCGATTCGAAAGTTTGAGTTTCAAACTTTTCAATTCACAAAACATGTGCCGAAACATGTTACATGAATCCGGAATGACTTCAAATTTGGCACAAAAGTCATAAATGACATAATGAAGCTATTCCAATTTTTGGAATCTCAATCCGAGTCTGATATCAATAAAGTCAAATCCGTGGTCAAACTTTAGAAATCTTTAGCCTTTAAATTTCTAGTTTTCGTTAAATGGCTTTAACTTGAGATTGAGACCTCGGAATTCGATTCCGGGCATACGCCCAAGTCCCAAATCACAATATGAACTTACTGGAACTGTCAAAACTCTGATCTGGATTTGTTTGCTCAAAATATTGACCGAAATCAACTCAGTTGAGTTTTAAAGCTTTAATTCATATTTTAATCAATTTTTCATATAAAACCTTTCCGGAAAATTATACAAATCGTGCACACAAGTCTAGGAATAATAATTAGTGCTTTTCGAGGTTTAAGAACACAGAATTTATTATTAAATTTAAAAATGACCTTTTGGGTCATCACACTAGATAGAAGAGTTATGCCGACATGAAGGTCCGTGATGTAGCTTACATGGTTGGTGTCACGACCCAATTTTCCCTCCGTGTGACATCGTATCGGCACCTAGTCTCGACAACTACGTAAGCCTAACACTTTACGGAATAATGAAATAAAAATATAAATTTAACCAACTATTCAAAAATACACAACAATCCCCAAAACCCGGAACATTGTGAATCACAAACTACAGAAGGAAAAGTCTAGTGTCTCTATACATCAGAATCTAACAAGGAAGATACAGAAAATAATGGACATGAGAAAGAGTAGAAAGGGACTCCGAGGTCTGCAGACGCGACAGATATACCTTGAAGTCTCCAAAGCTGTCCCGGCTCACTGATAGTTCGGCTGATAAGGTGCACCTAGATCTGCACACGAAATACATGTGTAGAGAGTTGCATGAGTACACCACAATAGTATCCAGTAAGTGCCAATCCTAACCTCATTCGAGTAGTGACGAGTTCAGGTCAAGGCCCTACCGGAGTAAATATAATAAATTAAACAGTAAAAGATATAAGTAAAATTTACAGTAATACAGTTAGAGAAATTCTCAAAAATTTTAACAGTTAAAGGAGCCCTCAGCTCAGAACAAAGTAAACACAATGGGGAATCTCCCGAGATGCCGTCCCGTAGTTCCAAATGAATATGCAGAACAGGGGAATCTCCCGGAATACGTCCGTAGTCCCAAAGTAAATATGCAGTGCTGGGGGATCTCCCGGAATACGTCCATAGTCCCAAAGTAAATATGCAGTGCTGGGGAATCTCCCGAAATACGTCTGTAGTCCCAATTTAAATATGCAATGCAAGATACAATGACAGGTATGGCCTCGAATTATACAGTTTACACAAATCACATATAAGGAAAATAGGGATTTAACTAACCATGGTGAACAAAATGTCAGTTAGGCTGTTAAAACATGTAAGCATGCTTTTCTAGTCTAAACTAAACAATTAAACATTATTAGTGCAATTCATTAAGAGAAACCATTTATGATTTAAAAAGGATAAATAGAATTTTTGTAATAATAGCCCGCATACGTACTCGTCACCTCACGTACACGGTGCCCACACACCAAATAATATCGAAATATCCTAAGGAAAAAGTCCCCAACACAAGGTTAGGCAAGCCACTTACCTCGAGTCAAGCTCGATCAATCGATAAGGATGCCTTTCCCTAGAAAACAAAGATTTTCCAACTCCAATCGGCTCGAATCTAGCCAAAATAACTTTGTACTATAAATACAACTATATAAAATTAATCCGAATAATAAAATTACGATCTTTACGAAGAAATAATAAGTCAACCCGAGCCCGCGTCTCGGAACCCAACCAAAAGTACAAAAATCTGAAAACTCATTTTCACAAACATGCCAAGCATCCAACTTGATGACAACAACTCTATAAAATACTAAGATACTAAATTCATTAATGCTAAGTTACAGCCTTTAAGATTTAAAAGAATAAAGAAAATTCAACTCCAATGGTAGTCTAAAACCAACTTCACATCAATTTTAATAGACTAGAAAAGCAAAATAGTGATAAATTAACTTTACGGAAAATATGATGAATTCATTTTACTTGAAGATTGTAAAAGGCTGATTAACTTTGCGGAAAATATGATGAATTTATTTTACTTGAAGATTGTAAAAGGCCGATTGAGAACTTTAAACTCATATAATCCATGTTCAAACCATAAATACAAATCAATGCCGAAATCAATATCTCTGTCGGGAGGCATGCCCGGAAAATCAGCTGGAAACACATCTGAAAAGTCACACACTACTGAAACTGACTCAACTGTAGGGGTATCAATACTGACATCTCTCACATAAGATAGATACGTGTCACACCTCTTCTCAACCATTCGTTGAGCTTTAAGAAAAGAAATAACTCTGTTGGGCGTACACTCTAAGGTACCCCTCCACTCTAATCGCGGTAAACCTGGCATAGCCAGTGTCACTGTTTTAGCGTGACAATCAAGAATAGCATAATGGGGTGACAATCAGTCCATGCCCAAAATAATATCAAAGTCCACCATGCTAAGCAATAATAAATCGGCTCTGGTATCAAAACCACTAAGAGCAATCAAACATGACCGATACGCGCGGTCCACAACAAGAGAATCTCCCACAGAAGTAGATACATAAATAGGGAAACTCAAAGAATCACGAGGTATCCCCAAATATGGAGCAAAATAAGAAGACACATATGAATACGTAGAGCCCGGGTCAAATAATACTAATGCATCCCTATGACAGACAGGGACGATACCTGTAATGACTGAATCTGAAGCAACGACCTCTGAACGGGGTGGAAGGGCATAGTACTTGGCCTGGCCTCCCTCTCTAGGGCGACCTCGACCTTCCCGACCTCCACCTTGAGCTGGCTGAGGAGGTTGGGTGGTAGCTGGTGCTGGAAGAATGGCCGGAAGACCCGGTGGAGCACGTGGAGGCTGATAAGTCTGTGGAGGTGCACCCCTCCTGGCTCTGGGGAAATATCTAACCATGTGACGAGTGTCACCACACTCAAAAAAACCCCTCGGAGGACGCGGCAGCTGAGACTGACTCGGACCTGGCCTATTGGACTGGCCGATAATAGCACCTCGAGTAGGAGGCATAGTAGATGCTGGTGGTGCATAATAGGGCTCCTGAGGTCTAGGAGGAGTTGGAACACCGCTGGCTGCTGGAAGAGCTGAATGAACAGAGCGACTCACAAAGCCCCTACTATAGCGTGCTGCTGGTGTACGAGCTCCCGAATAATGACTAGTCTCTCGAGACCTCTTGGCCTCTCTCTCCTCTCTATCCCGGGCAAGCATGCCCTCCACTCTCCTGGCAATGCTCACTGTCTGCTGATAAGTGATGTCTATCTTCAACTCCCTGGCCATACTGGTCCGAATACTAGGGTGGAGTCCCTCAATGAAACGACGAACCCTCTCTCTAACTGTAGCAACCAGAGCCGATGCATGGCGAGCTAACTCACTAAAACGGACTGCATACTCCGACACAGTCATAGCATCCTGACGCAGCTGCTCAAACTCTGCGCGCCAAGCATCCCTGAGGCTCTGGGGAACATACTCACGCAAGAACATCTCCGAAAAGTGAGTCCAAGTGAGTGAGGCTGCCTCGTTCGAACTACTCAACTCATAGGCACGCCACCACTGATATGCCTCTCCTCAGCTGGAAAGCGGTGAAAGAAACCCCACTCGTCTCCACAATACCCATAGTGCGGAGAATACGATGACACTCCTCAAAAAAACCCAGAGCATCATCTGAAGCTAGTCCGCTGAAAGTAGGTGGGTGATACTTTTTGTACCTCTCAAGTCTGAGCTGCTCTGCCTCAGAAGCTGCTGCCCTAACCTCGGGATGAGCTGGAGCTACCGGCTGCATTGGTACAACCTCCGAAAACTGGTTGACCTGAACACTGCTCTGGAGTACCGGCGACGGGAGTCTGTGCTCCTCCCCTGGCCTGAGATGTGGAAGGAGCAAGTGGAATCAATCCAGCCCGAGCTAAGGTGCTGAACATGCTCAGAAACTGGGCTAGAGTATCCTGGAGGGCTGGTGGAGCAACAGGTATCTTCCCTCGAGCTTGAGCTAGTGGGGGCTCTTCTGTAGCAGCTCGTGCGGGTGCTCTGGCTGCACCACGTGGACGTCCTCGGTCTCTACCCCGGCCTCGACCTCTCGCGGCTCTAGCAGGGGGCGCGGGTGCCTGGTCATCAAATCCGCTTGTACGTGTCCTCACCATCTGTGAGAGAATAGAATACAGAAGTTTAGAACCTCTGAAGTCAACAATTTTAGCACGACAAGGAATCAAAATAGTGAAATTTTCATAACAGCTCCATAGCCTCCCGAAGATAAGTACAGACGTCTCTGTACCGATCCGCGAGACTCTAATAAACCGGTTTGTGACTCACGACACCTACGAACCTAGAGCTTTGATACTAACTTGTCACGACCCAATTTCCCCTCTGTGTGACGTCGTGACGGCACATAGTCTCTACAACTACGTAAGCCTAACACTTTACGGAATAATGAAATAAAAATATAAATTTAACCAACTATTCAAAAATATACAACAATCCCTAAAATCAGGAACATTATGAATCACAAACTACAGAAGGAAAAGTCTGGTGTCTCTATACATCAGAATCTAACAAGGATGATACAGAAAATAATGGACATGAGAAAGAGTAGAAAGGGACTCCGAGGTCTGCGGACGCAGCAGATATACCTTGAAGTCTCCAAAGCTATCCCGGCTCACTGATAGTGCGGCTGATAAGGTGCACCTAGTTCTGCACACGAAAAATATGTGCATAGAGTAGCATGAGTACACCACAATGGTACCCAGTAAGTGCCAAGCCTAACCTCATTCGAGTAGTGACGAGGTCAGGTCAAGGCCCTACCGGAGTAAATATAATAAATTAAACAGTAAAAGATATAAGTAAAATTTACGGTAATACAGTTAGAGAAATTCTCAAAAACTTTAACGGTTAAAGGAGCCCTCGGCTCAGAACAAAGTAAACACAATGGGGAATCTCCCGGGATGCCGTCCCGTAGTTCCAAATGAATATGCAGTACATGGGGATCTCCCGGAATACGTCCGTAGTCCCAAAGTAAATATGCAGTGCTGGGGGATCTCCCGAAATACGTCCGTAGTCCCAAAGTAAATATGCAGTGCTGGGAAATCTCCCGAAATACGTTCGTAGTCCCAATTTAAATATGCAATGCAAGATACAATGACAGGTATGGCCTCGAATTATACAGTTTACACAAATCACATATAAGAAAAATAGGGATTTAACTAAGCATGGTGCACAAAATTTCAGTTAGGTCGTTAAAACATGTAAGCATGCTTTTCTAGTCTAAACTAAGCAATTAAACATTATTAGTGTATTTCAATAAGAGAACCCATTTATGATTTAAAAAGGATAAACGGAATTTTTATAATAATAGCCCGTATACGTACTTGTCACCTCACGTACACGGTGCCCACACACCAAATAATATCGAAATATCCTAAGAAAAAAGTCACCAACATAAGGTTAGGCAAGCCACTTACCTCGAGTCAAGTTCGATCAATCGATAAGGATGCCTTTCCCTTGAATAAAAGGATTTTCCAACTCCAATCGGCTCGAATCTAGCCAAAACAACTTTGTACTATAAATACAACTATATAAAATTAATCCAAACAATAAAATTACGATCTTTACGAAGAAATAATAAATCAACCCGAGCCCGCGTCTCGGAACCCGACCAAAAGTACAAAAATCCGAAAACTCATTTTATCATAGATAAGAGTATATGAGATGCCAAAAACAGTGAACAAAACACTAAGGAAGCTAAACAAATCTCAACAATTATTGTAACCTTAATCCATCTTTTAATGGCTCTTCTGAGACTAGATTCACTCCAAATATGATTAAATGAGGAAGAGAAATGGGAATTAAACCTGCTAATCCAAGACTATCTTTAACACCAATAGAATAATCACCAAATACAAGATATTGCCTCCAGAATCCAAACGAAAGAGAAACGGCAACAAAGATGAACACGAACCGCAATCGGAACTCACGAACGGAAACTAGAAAATTTCCGACTCCGACCACGAACAAAACTCAAAACAGATTCGACTCAATCAAATTCCATATTTTGGAAATAAATATCGGAATCAAAGGAAGTAGCAAAAGCGTATTTTGTCGTAATTTTTATTTTCTGATTTTTTTTTTTCTGAAATCTAAATGAAACTTGAAAATTTAAAAATGGAGACTAAAAGAAAAACCCGCTTTTCTCTGAACGCTAGCTTCTGTCCTAATTTTATTTTTCTCTCCAAAAAATCTGAAAGAGATAATAATAATATATAGGTCTCAAGAAGCTTTAGTGCTTTTTTCCCCAAGCCTTCCAATCCAAAAATTTCTTATTATTTTATTCCAACCTTAATTTTTCTAACTTTCGCCAATTAATGCTGAAATGATCTACAAACCTCCAAATCAACATCCGGGCACACTTCTAAGACTAAAATCACCATACACAGCTATTGGAGCCATGAAAATTATATTCTGGAGTCGTCTACACAAAAGTAACGCTACTACCAACTCTATCAACTTAAACTTTTAACTTAGGGACTATGTATCACATTTCACTCCTAAACCAAAACCAAACACCTCGGCAAGTTACATAACCAAAATCTAGCACAGAGGAAGCAACAAATAGGGGATCAGGGCTATAACTCTCAAAACGACCGGCCAGGTCGTTACAGTTGGGGAGAAGGTTCTGCTCAAGATTTCACTCATGAAGGGTGTGTTGAGGTTCGGGAAGAAAGGCAAGTTGAGCACTCGGTATATTTGGCCTTTTGAAATATTTAAGAAGATTAGAGAGGTGGCTTATGAACTTGCTTTGCCACCTAGTCCTTCGAGTGTGCATCTAGTGTTTCATGTATCCATGATCCAAAAGTATATCGGGGATCAGTCTCATATTTTGGATTTTAGTACAGTGCAGCTGGACTGTAATTTAACTTATGATGTGGAGCCGGTGGCCATTTTATACAGGCAGGTTCGAAAGCTGACGTCAAAGAACATAACGTCAGTAAAGGTATAGTGGAGAGGCCAGCCAGTCGGAGAAGCTACTTGGGAGACTAAGCGGGAGATGCAGAGCAAATATCCACACCAATTTGAGACTCCAGTTATGATTCTAAACCAGTTCAAGGATGAATGTTTATTTAAGAGGGGTGGAATGTAACGACTTGATCGGTCATTTTGAGTATTATAACTCTGTTACCCCATTTATGACTTACCGGGTTAGTTGGTTCGGGTCCAAAAGGATTTCAGAGTGAATTGAGACACTTAGTCTCATAATTGAAAACTTAAGTTAGAAAAGTTGACCGGGGTGTTGACTTTTGTGTAAACGACCCCGGATTTGAATTTTTATGATTCCATTAGCTCCGTTTGATAATTTTGGACTTCGTAGCGTGTCCGGATTGTGATTTGGAGGTCCATAGTAGAATAAGGCTTGAAGTGGCGAAAGTTTAATTTTTGGAAAGTTTGACCGAGGAGTTAATTTTTTGATATCGGGGTCAGAGTCCGATTCTTAAAATTGAAATATGTACGTTATGTCATTTATGACTTGTTTGCAAAATTTGAGATTAATCGGACTTGATTTGATAGGTTTCTGCATTGAATGTAGAAGTTGAAAGTTCTTAGTTTCATTAGGCTTGAATTGGGGGTATGATTGATGGTTTTAGCGTTGTTTGATGTGATTTGAGGTTTTGACTAAGTTCGTATAATATTTTAGGACTTGTTGGTGTATTTGGTTGAGGTCCCGAGGGCTCGGATGATTTCCGGGTGAATAACGGAATGGAAATTTGTTTTGGAGAATGGTTGAAGCTTCAGATATGCAGGTGTCTGGTTTCCTTCTACGCGTTCGTGATGGAGCTCCCACGTTCACGTAGAGGAACTTGAGTGCTACTGGATTTTTGCCTTTTCATTCGCGATGTAGGTCCCGCATTCACGAAGTATTGAGGTCTTAGGTCTACGCGTTCGCGATAGGGTCCTCGTGTTTGCGTAGAAGAGAGGTCCATTGGGTCTTCAGGCAATTAGCTTACACTATGGCGTAGTGCCGCACGCGTTCGTGAAGGGCCAGACAAAGGAAGATCCGCGTTCGCGAGTAGGACCTCGCGTTCGCGTAGAAGGATTTTGGGGCAGAAGCACTTGTGCTTCGCCAACGTGAGGGACATGCCGCATTCGCGAAGAAGGAAAATTGGGCGGGTCAAAATTGTGCTTCGCGAATGCGAGGCAGTGGCCGCATTTGCTAAGAAGAAATTCCTAGACATAAACTTTAAGTTCTGAAAATGGGACTTCGTCCAAATTTTCCATTTTTGATGAATTGGAGCTCGGGAAGAGGCGGTTTTTGGGAGATTTCCAAGGAAAACAACTGGGTAAGTATTCTTAACCCAATATTGGTCAAATTACCTGAATCCATGGTTGTTTTTAACATTTAATGGGTGAATTAAGATGGAAAATTTAGAAAAGACCCTCTTAGTTTTATTTGAAGATTTGAGGGTCGAGTTGATGTCGGAATTTAGTAAAATTGGTATGGTTAGACTCGTGGTTTAATGGGCTTTTGAATTTTGTAACTTTTGTTGGGTTCCGAGATGTGGTCCCCATGAGCGATTTTTGGGTGAAATTTCGTATTTTGTTGGAAAATTAGTATTTCATATGGAATTAATTTTTATAATTTGTTTTGACTGAATTAAATATTTATGGCTAGATTCGAGGATTTTGGAGGCCGATTGGTGAGGTAAAAGCATAGAAGAATAAAGAATTACATGGTTTGAGGTAAGTAACAGTTCTAAATTTGGTTTTGAGGGTATGAAACCCCGGATTTTTGTGATATGTGATTGGTTTTGAGGTGACGCACATGCTAGGTGACAGGCGTGTGGGCGTGCACCGTAGGAATTATGACTTGGTCAATTTCATGAAATTGTGTAGTTGATTAATCTGTTGATATCCATACATTTTTCACGTATTAGAGAAATCGAACTATAAATTATGTTTAAACCATGTGTTTACACTTTTGGGACCCACAAAGGTCGTGTACTTGTGTAATTATCTGCTAAATTGTTTTTTTGCACTCAGTCACGGTTGTATTTGCACATTTCATCTCAGTCTCTATTGTTCATTATTGATGCATCATATCATTGCTGTTTGGGCTACTTATTATGATTTCTGAGAGCCCGAGAGACTGGAGAGGTTGATGACTGAGTGAGGCCGGGGCCTGATTGTGAGGATATTTATGGGATCGGATTGCACGCCGCAACCTGTTTCATTGTTATATTCCATGATTGGCTTGATATAGCGCCTGGGCTGAAGGAGCCCCCCCGGAGTCTGTACACACCCCTAGTGAGCGCATGTACCTACTGAGTGTGAGTGCCGAGTGAAGAGTACCTAGTGATTGAGATGAATGAGTGACTGTGAGGAAAGAGTGACGGTGAGGTTGGAGTGAATGGGAGGACTGAGTGATTGTTACTTTTAGAGGATACTTTGATTTCATTATTACAGTATTTCAGCCGTCATATATCACTGTTTTGGAAATTTCTGAAAGACATTAGATTATGTTTCAGTTGAATTTGATATGAAATTACTATTTGTGTTTCAAATGTTGAAATTGGAAGCATGCCTATCCTTTTTATGTTAGAAATTACCATATTGGGACTTAGCTGTGAAGCTCGTCACTACTTTCAGTTCTTTATTTAGTATTGTTACTTACTGAGTTGGTTGTACTCATACTACACCCTGCTCTTCGTGTGCAGATCCAGGTGATCCCAGACACAGTGGTGTTGACGCTTTCGCACAGTTAATTTTTCGGAGATTCTGAGGTAGTTGTCGTGTTTCACAGACCTTGTCTCTCCTTTCCTATCTTCTTGTTTACTATATTTCATCTCAAACTATTATAGACCGTATTTTCCAGACTTGTAATGTGTAGATGCTCATGTACTCAGTGACACTGGGTTTTGGGAGTATATTTATATCCATTATTGGTGGGATTTTCTCTTAAACTTAATTATTATATTTTTGGTATTTAAAGGAAATTGTGGGTTATTTATGTTGTCCGCTTGCATAGTATTGGGATAAGCGCCATCACGACAGGTGTGATTTTTGGGTCGTGACAGATAGTATACAAAACAAATTCACAATTTATATGCTGCAGCGAGTTGTTACCTGCTTTAGTGTTTAACATACTAATCTCACATATTACGAATGATTGTCTTTATGTACATCTCTCTTAGATGAATTATTTGATGACCAATGTTTTGATCTAGAAAAAAAGAAGAAAAAAAAGGTTTTTAACTAGGGTGTGTTTGGTATGAAGGAAAATATTTTCTTTACAAATAAGTGATTTTCTTACCTATTTTTTGGGATTTGGTTAGCTAGTAGAAAATATTTTTTTGAAAAATATATATTTAGACAAACTTTATGGGAGACAAAATGGGTAAGGGCAAGGAGGGTGGTAGGTCTGGATTTAGGGGACGAAGTGGCGATTGCGAGGTTGGGGCTGGGGGATTGGGAGGTGGCTGGGTGGGGGTGGAGGGGTAGGGGTGACGTAGTGGGATGTCGAGTAAGGGGTGGAGGGTGGGTGGGCGGTTAGCGGTGGGAGTTGGGGTTGGGCTAGTGGGTGGGGTGGGGAATAAGATAGAAAAGGTTGAAAAAGAGTTTTGAAAAATATGTTTACTCAAATCGGAGAAAATGAGTTCATGAGAAAAATATTTTCTAATTATTAAGCCAACGAAACATGAAAGAATTAAAATTATTTCTCAAAAAATATATTCCGACATACCAAAGACAACCATAATGTCCTTTCTAGTTATGCCTATAAGGAGCAAGCTTTTCTAGTAATATTCATGGAACTTGGATATCTATGCAAATAATTTGCCGAATTTACTGTTGACTTTTTCTAGCCAGTATATATAGATTATATATTGGCTTTGTACATTTATACATATATTATCCATACATGAATTATAAATATATTATATATCCACTGATTATTTTTAGTTTAAACGGTTGGTGAATAAACGACTATTTAGGTTAATTATTCTTTAACTAAATAATGGTGTTTACCCGAAAAATGATGTAAATGAATTTGTTCGTGGTTTCTAGAAAAATGAATCAATTTGATCCTCAAAGATAATAAATTAGTCGATTTGTATGGAAAATACTTAGCTCAAAATATAGATAAAACGATAGATTTAAAAAGATCGGGAACAAGGTTTCCGAGCGCAATGATGATAAGACCAACAAGAGAGAGAGAAAAAAAAGCATCAAATTGTTGTGTAGAATATATCCAATATAATCCAAAAAAAAATATATCCTTACAATGATCGTTGAGCCTATTATTTATAGCTCAATGGGCATAATGGTTGGGCCCACCACTAATGACAATTATTGGAGTGTGATAATGGAAGCCTAAGGGTAAACATAAATGCCAACTTTCTTTAATGAGCCGTTACTCTTTAATATTATGGAATATTCTTCATTAAATGCCACCGGGCGCAACATGCTTAATGCCTTTATGAACTTGCCTTTCTCAGTGACACATGAGGTAGTTGTGCCCGGTTTTTTGTCCTCTCAGTTTTGATTCCACATGTCCCCTTCTTCGGTAACATACCTTTGTATTACCGGGAAGTTGGTGAGAACCTTCTTTTGGCAGGAATTACTATAATTTCTTTTGAAGGTTACTGACGGTTGATTAAACGCTCGTCTTTACACATTTAATGCCTTGAACATGTGTCCTCCTATGATTTAGCAAGCCTTTTGTCGGTTATCGAGGTAATTAGAGCGAAGTATTTTAGCCGCCCAAAAATTACCTATACGTATTAACTCCCTTTTCCATTGGGTCTTACCAGTTTCCTGAACTTCCAACCTGCATTCTTGCCATACATCTCTTCTCTAATTCTTTCCAAAATCAGAACTTTTTCTTCCCCTCTTCCAATGGCTTCTTCATCTAAACGTTCTGGTTCTTCCAACAATAAAAACAAAAACAAAGATTCTATTTCTCCAACAGTAAGTTCCGTAATCTCCAAAAGGCTCAGTACTTTGAAGGATTTAGAGGAGAAATTTCTCACTGATAACCCCCGTACATGGGTGGTTAGTAGGTACCCATCTTCCATTCGTCCTTCCAGTATCCCCTCTGTGAAGGAATATTGCTACTGCCCAAATTTGGACATCATCGTTCCCGATCTATCGGAGCGAGTGACCCTTCCCAGAGAGGGTTTCATATATTTTTACACGTACCCTTTTACCCTGGGTATGTTTTCTTTGAGTGGAGAGCTTGATTCTGTGATAGCAGAATTTTGCCTCCACTATCAGGTATGTTTGGCACAGGTAAGCCCCTCTGTGTGGAGGATGATGTCTACCTTCGGCGCTTGTGCTTTGAAACTAGAGAAGAGCTGACCTTGGCTCATATGATGAATATGTACTCCCCTAAGATCTTTCGCGGGGGGATGATAAATATTTGCAAGCGTGGTCACCATACTTTGATATCCAGCATGGATGATGACAACGACCGAGGATGGATGAAACGGTTTGTTGCAGTTGCCTCCGGTGACATTATTCCAACAACGGTCTCACCATTTCCAGTTGCTTGGAACCGTTCCCGTAAGTTTCTTTCAATATGTTCTCCCATCCTAAATGTTTTTTTTACGCATGTATTGATCTTTCAACTTCTGTATGTTATAGCAACCCGATAGGTCCCACCGGCGGTAGAAGGCTTGGACCGGTGGGTTCAAAAAATCTTGGATATCACCACGCCCGAAATTCGCTTGTGGAAGGAATTGTCTATCAAATACGGGTGACAGGCCAAAAATCATGGTAACTATAATTTGCCTTGGTTTAATTTTTGCATATGTGGAATTTGGTTGATTCCCTAACTTGTTTGTCAAATTAAGTATACCCCCGGACTTAGTCGAAATCCCCTAAGAGGATGTTTTGGCCGACCCTACTAATGTGGCGAGGCTTCTCCAGGAGGCACTTGATCTAACAGGTGCCTCCGGGTCTACTTCAGACACAAATATTTCTTCATGGAGTCCCCGTCTAGAGAATAAACAACCTTTTAAGGCGTTCCTCTGCGGCCGGGGAAAATAAAAAGAGAGCAAAGGTTGATGCCCCCGAATCATCCCTGGTGGCTACGTCGGTCGGTCCTCCCTCCAGGCCGGTCATAGACACGGTATTGAATGATGATGAAAAAGCTAGTGATGAGGGAGCTTCTCTACATAAAAGACAACGATCCTTATCCTCTCAACAGGATGTTCAACCTGTTGATGCAGTCACAACCACCGAGGATGATGTCTCGGCACTTTAGGGATAGTTGGATTTGGTGGAAAATGCCAACTCCCATTCTCGGACCCCAATTACTGTGCCCGGTACTGTGAGGCAGAGTACCGGGTCCTTGCTGTCCTTGGTCGGGGAGCACCCAACAATCAGTGTTGCCTTTGACGTATCTGTTTCCCACTCTTCTTCTTTACCAGCTTTATCACCACCTTCTATGCCACCAGCAACTACTACATCTTTTCCATATTCATCCATGTTTCCCCTAACAACATCATCTCTAACGGTTGTACCTGACCGTGCTAAAAGCGTTCCTCTTCCCCAGTCTCCTGTTCATTGGAATTTGGGGCAATATTATGCTGCCCCTTCTGAAGATCCTCATAGAAGGAGGAATTTTACCCTTTCGGTTTCTACCGAGTGCAACCTTCTTTCCCGGCCGGTGGAGCTTGCAAATTATCTGAAGCCCTTGGCTTCAGAAAAGGATTGGCAAAAGATTCAGACGCTCTCGAGAGAGTATTTGTTGAACAATGCCATGCATAATGCCGCTGCGGTATGTTTCTTTCTTCCTCTGCTATTTTTCAGCTTCAGAATAAGTGCATATTAACTTTTACCTCTTCTTATCTTGCAGGCCAATTTTCTTGCTTCCGAGGGCCTGCAAAGGTTAATCCGCGAGAAGGAGGAACTTTCTTCTGAACGGGACCAGACTGTTCTTTGCCTCTTAGAACTGGAAACCAGGGCCACTGAGGTCATTGTTTTGGAAGCCCGCTTGCAGCAAAGTGAGCAGGAAGTAGAGATCCTTAGCCAGGAAATTGGGCCGCTGAGGACTAGTTTTGATGAACTCAATGCTAAATGGGCTGAGGTCCAGGATGCCATTCTTGCTGCCAATAACCGTGAGGCTGCTACTGCTAAAAGGGTAACTAACTTAGAAGCAGCCTTGATTTCTAAGGTCGAGGAGCTTACTGTTGCGGAGGCAAGATATGCCCGGTTGGAGGAGAAGTATAAGAAAAATATTGAGCATAACAAGCTCTATATTTCAACTGTCCATGATCTCGATGTTTGTCTTCGATCTACTAGGTCCGCCCTGGACAATCTTTCCACCGAGATCACCGAGCTCAAAGAGAAACTCGAGCGTCGAGAGGCTTCCCTCATTTTCGAAAAAAACTTACGCCATATACGGCATAAGGAGAAAAACCTTGGAAGAAGCCAAATCTTGCACTATCGATATTGATGTCGAAATTGCTAAGGTACGTAAGCTTGAGTTGACTGCAAAAAATGGAGTCCCGACGCGGTGTGATGCTCTAGGTTTTTCTGATTCTGATTCTTAGATTTCGGATACTGAAGAGGAATCGGAAGGCGATGATGCCGAAGACCCAGTTGGAGTAGAAGTTGAGCCATTGGTGGCACCACCTACTATTCCCAGGGACGCAGATACTTCTCTTCCTCCCGGTTCCGGCGACGCTGTAGTTTAGCTTTTCCTTTCTCTATTTTGTATTCCCTCTTGGTACATCCTTGTAAATAAAGAAGTATTGTTGCTCAAATATTTGGTTGAGTCCTACTTTTGCTTGGATATCTGTGCAAGTTTTTTTAACCCTTGTATCCTTTTAAGTAATATGTGCATGTTTTCCTGCTTTTCTGCATGTAGTCTCGGATGCATTTTCTTCGATGCACTTTTTTTCTGAGGAAACCCTCTTTTCGAGAGGGTTACAATAGATATTCGCGTAAGTCTGTTTTTTGTGTCTTTTTCATACGTGGCTTCAGGTGTATTTTTTTTCGATAGCATTTTGATTCCGGACATGCATTCTTCCGGGATCATCCCTTTAACGTGAGGGTGTTTTATAAGTATTTGTGCAAGTATTTCTTTTGCGTCTTATTCATATATGGCTTCTGGTGTATTTTTCCCCGATAGAATTTTGATTCCGGGCATTCATTCTTCCGGGATCAAACCTTTAACGTGAGGTTTTTTTTATAAGTATTTGCGCAAGTTTGCCTTTTGTGTCATTTTCCTATGTGGCTTCGGGTGTTTTGTTTCCCGATAGTATTTTGATTTTGGGAATTCATTCTTCCGGGATTAACCCTTTAACGTGAGGTTTTTTTTATAAGATAGGACCCTCTTATGTTTATGGTGCTCTTGAAGAGGACATCTCCTGTTCATTACGGCACTAGCATTTGAAGTACTTGTTTAACGTTCAAATGGCAATGTTACCCCATCGTTCGGACAGGAAACAAGATTTTAGTAAAAAGGGTTTTACTTAATCCCTTCTATTTTCAGAATTTTACATAAGCATTTTGTTATGCAGAAAAGAAATTGCCATGACTTGTGGCTATATTGTACAACTTATTTCTACGGGGCTGTCTATGCAGTCCTCGGTCCCGATGGTACGTTTTGTTGCCGGATTTTCTTTCCTGGTAGATGTGGCATTCAATGTTGCCGAGTATATAATTTGTTGCCAAATTTTCGTTCCCGGTGGATGTGGCATTCAGTGTTGCAGAGTTTATATTTTTTTGCCAGATGTTTTCCCGGTTGACGTGGCATTCAATGTTGCCGAGTATTCTCATGTGACCCCCCCCCCCCCAAGTGTTCTAATGTGATGAATGTGAAATGGAACATTGGAAGTCTTGTTCCACCAATGAATTGCTAGGTAATCCCTCCATTTGGTAACATATGTTGCTTCCCCTTAGGGGTCCATGCTATCGAGTAGAAGGATACCTAATAACCCTTTAGTGGTCCATGCTCTCGGATGATCGGGCAACCTCCATCCGGTAGCAGAATTAACTTCCTGATGGGAATCTGCTATCGAACAAAGATTATATTATCGTCCCCGAGTTGAAATTTGTTTGTTTGCCTTGTCTTCAAAGGTCTTATCACTTCTGTCTTCATGGTACAGTTTTTCGTTGTTTTTCGTTTCTTTGCTATTTGTCAGCAGTAATATATTTTTAGGTGAGCCATGTTCCAGTTGCTAGGTAATTTATCTCCGTTGTGGTTTTCCAACTCGTATGACCCTTTACCGGTGATAGCTGAAACCCGGTAAGGGCCTTCCCATGTAGAGGCTAATTTGCCGGTGTGAGTTCTCGGGTGTTCTGAGTCACCATCCTCAAGACCAAGTCTCCTACTTTGAAATAATGAAGGTTGATTCTTTGATTGTAATACCGCTCCATTCTCTGCTTTTGAGCAGCTATTCTTACATGTGCCAGGTCTCAACGTTCCTCGAGCAGTTCTAAGTTGATTAGCATTGCCTCGTTGTTTGATTCTTCATTTGTCTGGGAATACCTTAAAGTGGGCTCCCTTACTTCCACCGGTATCAAAGCTTCTGCGCCGTACACAAGGGAAAAAGGGGTTTCTCATGTGCTTGATTTGGTCGTTGTTCAGTAGGCCCATAGTACCCCCGGTAACTCTTCAGGCCAGTGGCCTTTTGCTGCTTCTAGCATTTTCTTTATATTTTGCACAATTATTTTGTTTGTTGACTTCGCTTGTCCGTTTGCGCTCGGATGGTAAGGTGAAGAGGTAATCCTTTTTATCTACAAATTTTCAAGGAATTTGTAACTTTTGCGCCGATAAACTGTGGCCCGTTGTCGCATGCAATCTTCTTCGATTTCCGAACTTGCATATGATATTCTCCCATAAGAATTTGACAACTTAGCGTTCTCCGATCTTTTGGTAAGGACCTGCTTCCACCCATTTGGAAAAATAGTCAGTCAAAATTAAAAGAAATCTTACCTTTACTGGAGCCGGTGGTACCGGTCCGACGATGTCCATTCCCTATTTCATGAATGGCCACAGGGACAGAATTGAATGTAGTGGTTCTACTGGTTGATATACTAGTGGTGCGTGGCATTGGCACTTATCATATTTTCGTACAAAGTCCTTGGCATCTAATTCCATACGGGGCCAATAATACCCTGCCAGGACTAATTTTAGCACCAAACAATCTGCGCCCGAGTGGTTGCCGCATATTGCTTCGTGGATTTATCTCATGATGTACCTGGTTTCTGATGCTCCTAAGCATCTAGCCAGCAGGTCTTGGAATGATTTTTTGTACAATTGGCCTTTCTCGAAGCTGTATCGCTCGACTTTTGTATGCAGCGTTCTTGATGCTTTGGGGTCTTTGGGTAGTTTCCCGTGCTCGAGATAATCAATTATCTCGTTTCTACAATCCCAGACCAGATTGGCTGAATTCACCTCATAGTAACCATTCGTGTCTAAGGCTGAGTTCATCAGTTGAACTGCCGTCCCCGATTCTAGTCCTTGAATTTTTGTCGATGAGCCTAGATTTGCCAATGCATCTGCTTCCGCATTTTCTTCCTTCGGGATGTGGGTTATTGACCACTCTCGGAATCGTGACAATAAGGCCTGAACTTTTACCGCGTATTGCTGCATTCACTCATCTTTGGTGTTAATAATTCCGTAGACCTGATTTACAACCAGATGCAGGTCACATTTGATGTTGATGTCTTCGGAATCGAGCCACCGAGCCAATTCGAGCACTGCAATCAAAGCTTCGTATTCTTCTTCATTGTTAATTAACGTAACGGTCCTGATAGCTTGCCTTAAGGATTCCCCCGAAGGTGTGACTAGGACTATTCCGAGCCCGGACCCTTTCACATTTGAAGCTCTATCTGTGAATAAGGTCCAGACTCCTTATGCTGGCTCCGACACCCTTATTGCCTCTTTGGTAACCAGGGGCAATAACCCTGGGCTGAAATCGGCTATGAAGTGAGCCAAAACTTGTGACTTAATCGCAGTCCTTGGCTTATACTCTATGTCGAACTCGCTCATTTCAACAGCCCATTTGGAAAATGTACCCTAGATCTTGGGTTTATGGAGTATATTTCGCAAAGGAAAAGCAGACACCACCGCTATCGGATGGCGTTGGAAGTAGGGCCTCAGCTTCTGGGCCGCTACCACGAGAGTTAAGGCTAACATTTCTAAATATGGGTACCGAGTTTCTGCTCCCGTTAAAAATTTGTTAACGTAATATGTGGGTAATTACCTACCTTTTTTCCTTCCGGACTTAAACTGCGCTTACCGCAACTTCTGAGACCGCCAAGTAAACTAACAATGTTTCTCCTTCTTTGGGTTTCGAGAGCAACGGAGGGCTTGACAAGTATTTCTTCAATTCCTTCAAGGCCCGTCAACACTCTGGTGTCCACTCAAAGTTATTTTTCTTTTTGATCAGTGCGAAGAAGCGATGACACTTTTCCGATGATCGGAAAATGAACTTGCTGAAAGCCGCTAATCTGCATGTGAGTCTCAGTACTTCCTTTACGTTGAATAGTTGATCCAGGATGTCCTCTATGGACTTGATTTTGTCGGGATTCACCTCGATTCTTCTTTGTGAGACCAAGAATCCTAAGAATTTACCTGAACCGCTTTTTTGTGGTTTGTGCTATAATAAGAAGGATCTTGCTATTCTAGGATGTGGTGTTCTAGGTAAGTTCCCCCTTATCTTTTTCAATGCTTTGGGGATCGGGCACAACAAGAAGGTGGAAAGCCCTTGTATAGGTTGGGCGCTAGCTAGCGCCTTCCTTATACTGATATAAAATGTTGGGCCTTCCCCTTATTTATTAGTATTAGGCAAGTTGCTCGAGGACCAATTTCTCTTCTTTCTTTTTGATTTCAGCTTTTTTTTTCCCCGAACGCACATTTCTCGGGGTTAAGCTTCATATTATGCTCCCTCGGTGTGTCAAACATTTCATGCAGATGTCTCGGTGGCTACCTGAATCCAGAGACTTAACGAGCATATCGTCTATATATACTTCCATAGTTTTTCCTATCTATTTTTTGAACATCTTATTTACGAGTCGTTGGTAAGTGGCTCCACCATTCTTTTAGTCCAAAGGGCATTACGTTGTAACAATATGTACCAAAATTTGTTATAAACGAAGTCTTTTGCCGGTCTTCTGGGTTTATCTTGATCTTAAGATACCTTAAATAGGCATCGAGGAAACTCATTAGCTCGTTCCCAGCCGTAGCGTCGATCATTTGATCGATATTTGGCAATGGGAACGAGTCCTTCTGGCATGCCTTATTAAGAACTTTATAATCTACGCACATGCAAAATTTATTGTTTTTCTTAGGAACTACTACCATATTAGCTAGCCAGTACGGATATCTCACCTCTCGGATTGAACCAATCTTAAGTAGATGGGTTACCTCTTCTTTGACGAATTTATTCCTTGCTCCTGCAATAGGGCGCTTCTTTGCCTTACCAGAGGTATGCTCGGGTCCAAGATTAACTTTTGCACGACTATCTCTATTGGGATTCCTATCATATCCTCGTGCGACCATGCAAAACAATCGACATTAATTTTAAGGAATTCAATAAAATCTGACCTGAGCTCTAGGTGTAGTCCAGTTCCCAAATGGAATTTCCTTTCTAGGAAATTTTCAAATAGTGTAACTTGCTCTAGTTCTTCTGCCATGGATTTCATTGCGTCTGTTTCTTTTGGCACTTGAAAATACCTTGGTACATGATATTACTCCAACTCCCCTGCCCCTGGGGAAATTTTCTTTGGTTCGGGGTCGAAAGCCGGTTCCGGTAACTGCTATGTCGCAGGTTCCTTTCCCTTGCTATGAGAGACTGGGACCGCATTCATCTCTCTTGCTATCGGTTTCTCACCTATTATCCGCTTGATCCCCTCGGGTGTTGGAAATTTGAGCAATTGGTGGTACGTCGAAGGCACGACTTTCATCTCGTGCAGCCATGGCCTTCCTAAGATGATATTATAGCCCATGTCCCTATCTTCTACTTCGAAGAGAGTTGTCTTTGTTACGCCATCAGCATCCATAAGTAGTAAAATTTCCCCTCGGGTTATCACATTTGCGAGGTTGAATCCAGCAAGGAGCTTCGTTGCCGGGATGATTTTCCCGGTGAGTTTAGCTTGATCTAGAACTCTCCATTGTATGATATTGGCAGAACTTCCTAGATCCACTAAAACACGTTTAATTTTGAAATTTAACACATTTAAAGAAATTACCAGTGCATCATTATGCGGCAGTAGTAATTCGTCTGCGTCTTCATCCGTGAACGTGATATCATATTCCCGGAGTCTCTTACTGTGGGTTATAGATACTTTTGTCTTCTTTGTGATGGAGAAGGTGTTCCCATTAATCTCATTCCCTCTGAAGATCATGTTGATCGTTTGGCATAAAGGTTTCTCTCTTGCTTTCGAGGTTTGCATGTCGCCCCTATCCCGGCCATAGTTGTTTTTGGCTCGGTCACTCAAGAATTCTCTTAGGTGATCATTCTTTAACAATATTGCCACTTCTTTACGGAGGTGCCGGCAGTCCCAGTTCGGTGACCATTAGTGATGTGGTATTCACATCATAAATTTGGGTCCCTCTGGCTAGGATCAGACCTCATTGGTCTCGAGAACCGCGCCTCCTTGATATCTCTCATGGCCGATACTAACTCCACCACACTGACGTTGAAGTTATATTCTGATAACTTTGGATAGGAAGGACCTCGTGCCCCTGGGATCTCTCTATCCTGCAACGATCTATTATTCCGCACGCGATCAGTTTTCCTGTCATTGATAAACTTGTTTACCAACCAAAAGCTCCTACCGTGACATTCCGTATGCTCGTAGGGTAGAAACCGGCCCCTTGAAACTCGTCTATCTGAGTTGACATCGTCTTTCATTTTTTCTTTGTTCTTCTCCCGGCCCTTTGCTAATGATGAGAAGTCAACCTGATCGTCTTCGATCCTTATCTTTGACTCATACTAGTTGTGGACATCCGCCCAAGTTGTTGCTTGAAACTTGAGCAGACTCTCCTTCAGCTTCCGGGACGCATCTGAACTCCTCAGGGTTAAACCCTTATTAAATGCTTCAGTTGCCCATTCATCCGAGATGACTGGTAACAACATCCTTTCCTTATGGAACCGGCTAACTAATCTTCATAATAACTCGGATTCTCCCTACGCGATCTTGAATATGTCAGCTTTCCGGGCTTGTACCTTTCTGGCACCGGCATGGGCCTTGATGAACGAATTCGCTAGAATTTCGAAGGAATCAATGGAATACTCAGGCAATAATAAGTACCAAGTCAAGGCCCCCCTTGTGAGAGTCTCATCAAATTTCTTTAATAACACAGACTCAATCTTGTGAGGATCCAGATCATTTCCTTTCATCTCTGTTGTGTAGATGGTGATTATGTCCTGTGGATCTGAGGTCCCATCATATTTTGGCACTTCAGGCATTCTAATTCATTTTGGGATTAATTCCGGGGTCGCACTAGGTTTGTATGGTAATTGGATATACTTCTTCGAGCTCGGGCTTTTCAATACTGGGGGTATGCCCGGAAATTGGTCCATGCGGGCATTTAATACCTTCATGAACAGCAGGAGTTCCTCCTTGAAAGGATCGTTATCTCTGTTGATGCCAGATCTACTCCCCCAGCCCTGTCGAAGCCAACTTCACCCATGGAAGTGTTGTTGTCGATTATCTGCGTTGTTTGGATCATAGGAACAATGGGAGGAACTTGATCTCGCCTATTTGCATTATTTGAAGTGCATATTTTAACTCCGTCATAACTTGATCCTGTCACGTGAGATGGGCTACAATGAGTATCTGTTACTCTTGCAGGATCCTTACCGCATCTGCTACCTGCCCCTGGTCAGCATCATCTGGAGTCGTCTCCCGTACTTGTCTGGGGTACCGCCCATCGTACATCGGTGTAGCATCTTTTCCCTCGTTGCAAATGTCGTTGATTGAGTCCTCAAAATAGGGGTGTTCCCCTTAAACCTCAAGATCGCGAGTGTTATTAATAGTATTGATTGCCATTTTTTGTGATTTTGCTAAGACAAGAACAATCAAAGCTTGTGAGTGAAAGAGGTGAGGATCAACTTAACCACACGACTGTCTAGACCCCACAGTGGACGCCAAACTATTTACCGGAAAAATGGTACAGTTGAAACAAAAATAGTATATTAATTCTTAACAGATAAGATGACCATTAATTCATTAAAAGAAATTGTACCACACTACCTATTCAAAGAAGAACTATTTTTAACTGCCCCACAGAATTAATATTAAATAATATACAATAAACAGACCTCGCTTGAAAATAATAAAAAGGCCTTAGTCTATGCTCTATATTAAATTTTTAAGAGACAGATTTATAGCTTGATGGGTTTGATTTTTAAAAATTTAAGCACTGAACTTATTGTACTTTTAAAATTAAAATTTAATTCTAATATTTATTAAGCTTTTCATTGATTTTCACAGAAAACACAAATATATATATATATATATATATATATATATATATATATATATATATATATATATATATATATATATATATATCGAATGAACCCACTACAATTGACTCAAACATATTTGGGTGCTAACTCGTGTAACCTGGTGCCACAGTAGATCAGGCATGATCAAGATTGTTATGGGCCGAAGCTTGGCCCAAAAACTGAAGGGGCAACCACACAAATAGCCAAAATGCATCGAATTGCTCTACGGACTTCCAAATCCAAATCCGGACATACGTCTATTTCCGAAAGAATCATACGAAGCTAATGTCACCATCAAAATCTCATTTCGGAGTCGTTTGTTCAAAAGTCAAACTCCGGTCAATTCTCTTCATTTAAACTCAAAAATAAGAATTGTTCTTTCAATTAAATTCTGAATCTTCCGAAAATGAAACTCAACAACACAAGCGGGTCATAATACATATTACGAAATTGTCCGGACCTTAAGTCGATGAACGGAACGTTAATTCTCAAAACAACAAGTCGGGTCGATACATACACACATAATACGCTGACATCGCTGAAAAATAATACAAGTAAACATCAATTTAAGACAGGAAATGAAGTTTCAAAAGTCAAAACCAATACAATCCTAAACAAATCTACTTACAAGTTGAACTATAGCAATAGACTAACACTGGTTCGATCTATTGTTGGATAAATATCTTTAGTAGATAATAATATCTAAATATGCAAATATCGTAGCAGGAGTATGGTCGGTCAAATCATATGCGAGTTTTACAAAATCTTGCATACTTTAGGTCGTTGTGATATAGTTTAGGATTGCAAATGAGAAAATAGTAGTTACATTTAACTTTCTTTCCCCTATTTTACATGTCAAATTGGTCATCATTATTACGGTAGTACTGTTTTTAACCTTTTGCCTGTAGAGTAGGTCGTCATCTCATTATTATAATATTTAGTTCGTTGCTTCCCATGTTCATGTGACAAGGTTTTTTGTTCGTAATAAAGGCCTATCTTAACATATAAAATATATATCATGAGTGTGTGTTAACCAATTTTTATAATATCAAATTAAATTGACATACAATAATATACGTGATATATTTTATAGCGACGAATTCAAAGAAACTTCAAACTTTGAAGAAGTAAATATAAAAAGTTTTGATCACGGGATGCACCAAAAGTTTTTCAACATATAAGGCAAATCGATATGCCATCAATACATTCTACCTTTGAAATCTTGCTTTACCTGATCCGCTTCTCGACTGTGATCCCTTCGCAACGGCCTAAAATTATTTGTCTAATGTTGTAGATGATATTTCAACTTCCTTGATAAAATATACCCCCACCATCATTAAAGCTTCCTAAAACTTCCAATCGATGATCAATGAGGTAAGATGGACAATTCAAAAAGTGACTAGTACTTTGGTAGGCAATGGTCCTCCTACGAGACATTATTAATATTATTGAAGTTATACACAATAATAGTATACAAAAAAAAAATTCACAATATTTTGTATTTACATGCTGCAGCTAATCTCACATATTATGAACCATTGTCTTTATCTAGATCTCTCTTAGATGGATTATTTGACGACCACCGTTTTGTACTAGCAAAAAAGAAGAAAAAAAGGTGTTTAACTAGGGTGTGTTTGGTATGACGGAAAATATTTTCTTGAAAAATAAGTGATTTTCTTACTTATTTTTTGATATCTGGTTAGCTAGCAGAAACTTTACGGGAGACAAAATGGGAAAGGCAAGGAGGGTGGTAGGCCAGGGTTTTGGGGCCGGAGTGGCGATGGCGAGGTTGGGGCTGGGGATTGGGAGGTGGCTGGGTGGGGGTGGAGGGGTAGGGGTGACAGTGAGAGGTGGGGGTAGTGGGATGTCGAGTAAGGGGTGGAGGGTGGGTGGGCGGTTAGCGGTGGGAATTGGGGTTGGGGTGGGGAATAAGATGGAGAATGTTGAAAAAGAGTTTTGAAAAATATTTTTACTCCAATCGGAGAAAAATAAGTTCATGAGAAAAATATTTTTCAAAATATTAGGCCGACGAAACATGAAAAAATTTAAAAATATTTTAAAAAAAATATTTTCCGTCATACCAAACACAATCATAATGTCCTTTCTAGTTGTGCCTATGAGGAGCAAGCTTTTGCAGTAATATTCATGGAACTTGGATATCTACGCAAATAATTTGCCAGATTTACTGTTAATTTTTTCTAACCAGTATATATAGATTATATATTGGCTTTGCACATCTATAAATATATTATACATACATGAATTATAAATATATTATATATCTACTGATCAGTTTTAGTTTAAACGGTTGGTGAATAAACGACTATTTAAGTTAATTATTCTTTAATTAAATAATGGTTCTTGGCTTATATGTTATCTCTAGTAAGACTACATCACCGGAAAGATGTCCATAAAAAAGCAAACCTAACTGGTTTGGTTAATCTCATTAATATATTTAATGAATATGTATGCGACATTTTTATCATTAAGGTTTAATCATTACTTATTGACTGTAACTTTCTTGAGTTGTCAAAATCTATCTAACAATTTCTTTTAATGAATTAATGGTCATCTTATCGAGTCCCGCGAACTTTATGTTAAGAATTAATATACTGTTTTTATTACGACCATTGAATTAATCAATGCCTTTTAATAAAGAAGAAGAACTATTTAATATTTCTATTGGCGCATAAATGCCAAAAATGATAACTTGTTGAGATAATAATCAATAGCGAAGTCAGAACTTTCGTTAAGGGATGTCAAAATATATAAAAGCAAACATACAACAAAATTAAGGAGAGTCAATACATATAATTTTATTTACCTACCTACACAGTATATTTTTTTCGCGAAGGGGTGTCATTTGACACTTTTTCCTATAAGGTGGCTCCGCCACTGATAGTAATGTACTTGAGTTAAGTTTTATTAATAAGATTCTAAATTCTAATTGTATGTCATCACAATATGTTGTTTATTTTTTTCAATTTTTAGATGTTGTCGCTTATGCCATTGAAAATAGTCCATTGGATAGAGGGATCAAAACTAGAGAAATAAATAATAAATTTCTCAAAATATTGGAGTTTGTTGAGCTATGTGCATAAAACAACAAAATTGAAGAGAATTATTTCACTATGTTTATGTTCAATAATTTCTACATACTACTGTTGAACTAGGTAGGTTTAAAATTTTATTTTTATGCCCCCACACTACCTATTCAATTATCAAAGAATATATGATGCATTTATTTTATTTTTTGAAAAAGACCCAATGCTAATGCTATGAGTATCTCCATTATTATTGAGCCGTTAATTAATCGCATATGCAAGGAATTAAAAGCAAAAGTCTCTCTCTCATTGAAAAGTCATCACAAAGTAGTATTGTAACTTGGGATTTTCCAAGTATTGGTGCGTGCACTATTAAAAAATTTCTTCTAATGTGGATGTAAACAAGAATGGGGTTCAATAAGATGTTTATTGACATGATTTGGAGAACGATGTCCAATAAATGGTACTCTGTAGTCATAAATAGAAGTAGGCATGATTTTTTCAAATCTACTAGGGGTCTGAAATAAGGAGATCCCTGGGCACCATATCTCTTCATCATTGGGGCAGAATTTCTCTCCAAAATGTTCAACAACCTTAACAATGATCAATTCTTTAATGTTTTTACATGGAAAAAATGGGTCTTCAAGTCAATCATTTGAGCTTCGCAGACGATATTATCATCTTCACATCAGGAACCAAAGTTTCCCTTCAGAAGTTTATGAGAATCCTAGGGGATTATGAGAATACTTCTGGTCAGTTGATAAATAAGGCTAAGAGTCATTTCATGATTCCCACATGTATTTTCCAATACAATGTCTCTATCTCTCGAATCACTGGTTTTATCAGGAAAGAATCACCAATCACATACCTTGGTTGCCCACTATACATTGGAAGAAAAAGAATTATACACTTCAATGGACTGATATCTAAAATAGTTAGCAGAATCAGAGGATGGCATAACAGATTGCTCTCATATGGAGGAATAGCTACCTTGATCAAATATGTGTTGCAATCCCTTCCCATTCACCTACTATTAGCTGTTTCACCACCCAAAACAGTAATGAAACAACTGAAAAGACTGACTACTAATTTTTTCTAGGGCATAGAGAAGGACAAAAACAATATCATTGGGCTTCCTGGGAGAAGTTATCTTATCCTCAAGAGGAAGGGGGTGTGGGTTTTAGAACAGTGGCTGATGTTTGTAAGGCTATGGAATTCACGCAGTGGTAGAATTTTAGAACAAAAGAGACTTTGTGGAGTACCTTCCTATCACCCAAATACTGCAAAAGATCTTACCCAATCTCAAAAAAATGGCACCGTGGCAATTCCCAAACGTGGAAAAAAATGATGTGCAACAAGAAAGAAGCAGAAGCTCACATAAATTGGAGGCTACATTCTGCCAGTGCAAGTTTTTGGTAGGACAACTGGCTGGGAACATACCCCTTAGTGTAACGACCCGATAATCGTTTTGCTTTCTAGAACCCCGTTCCCCTAAATAAAACTTTTCGTACATACTTTTACTATTTTATGACTTACAAAAATGGTTAGTTCGGGATTTGGAAGGGTTCAGGTTGAAATCGGAACACTTGGTTCCATAAGGTTGGCTTAAAAGGCCAAGTTTGACTTCGGTTAACATTTTGAGTAAACGACCTCGGAATCAGGATTTGACGGTTCCAAATGATTCGTATGATGATTTCAGACCTGAGTATATGCTCGGTTCAGATTTTGGATGACCCGGGAGTGTTTCGGCGCCTAGTATCAAAAGTTAGTTTTTAAAGCTCTTTAAAATTTGGTTTGGAATGGTTTTTGGTGATATCAAGGTCCAAACAGAATTCCGAAATCGGGAATCCGTAATGTCATTTAAGACCCGCACGCAAAATTTAATGTCATTCAGAGTTGATTTGATAGGAATCGGATGAGCGGAAGTGTTTTTAAAATTTTTGAGTTCATGAGTTAATTCATGCGTTTTGACGTCCGATTCGTGATTTTTGATGTTATTTCAGTGTTCCGATCGTATGAACAAGTTTGTATGATGTTGTTAGACATGTGTGGGTCTTTGGTGTGGAGCCCCGAGGGCTTGAGTAAGTTTCAGACGTGCGGAAGGGATGAAAAACAAACCAGATTTCTGGGGATTCTTGGCACCAGTTGCAGGTCTCGCAAATGCGAGAAATAATTCGCAAATGCGGACTTCGTATTTGCGAGAAGAGCTTCGCAATTGCAATGAAGCTCAGCCTGGGGATGTTTTGCATTTGCGACACCTGAGCCGCATTTGCGAACTCAGCAGTGATCGCATTTGCGACCCATCCGTCGCATTTGCGACCTTAGCAGCTGGAGCCTGGCTTCGCATTTGCGAGAGTTTTGTCGCATTTGTGAACCTGGTGTCGCAAATGCGACATCATAGGCCGGTGTCCAGCTCATTTAATGTGGGACTTAGGCCATTTATTTCATTTTACTTCATCTCTTGGGCGATATTTGGAGTTTTAGGAAGGGGGTTTTCACCTAGCACTTTGAGGTAAGTAATTTCTGTATAACATGAGTTAAATACATAGATTATGGTTAGATTAACATGTAAAAATCGGTACAAATTATGGGTTTAGATAAAAAAACCTAGGGTTTAATAAAAATAAGATTTTACTACGGAAATGATTATCAAACTTAGTGAAAATCATATATTTATGTTCCTAAGGTTTTGGGTAACAACTTTCTTCAAATATTTCCGCAATCCGGGCGTGTGGGCCAGGGGTGAATTTTAGGAATTCTTACAATTTGGGTTGGTAATCACTTTAATAGTGGAGATATAAACTTTTGAGCATAGATTGATCTATTTATATAATGTTTGGCTAGTTCTGAGTCGTTTGGCATCAAATTTGGAGGCTTGAGCGCATTCTTGGATTGGGAAGTAAGCTTTGAGATGAGGTAAGTCTCTTCCTTAACCTTGTAAGAGGGAATTTAACCCCATAGGTGAACTTAGTCAATATGTACTTCTATTTGTGGAGGGCTACGTATGCACGATGTGACGAGAGTCCGTGCGTAGCTACTATTCATGCTTATGTCTGGGTAGATTAAGGTTTATACCATGATTTGTTGATACCGTTGCTTGTTTATGCTTACTAGTTGTTGGATTAAAGTGGAAGTTGAAGGTATCAATATTTAAAGCCCCAAGTTGAATTTCTTATTTTTAAAAAGGAATTGAGAAATACTGTCACGACCCGAAACTCCCACCTTCGGACCGTGATGGCGCCTAACATTTCAATTGTTAGGCAAGCCAACGTTAGAATGATATTAACCAATTTTTAAACAATTTTTAAATTTATTAATAACAAAGAAATAAACGCGGAAGTAAGGTCTGAAATATAGAGATTAATCCATAAAAATAACGGTGTCTAAATACCATCCCAAAATTGGTGTCACAAGTGCACGGGCTTCTAGAATAAATACAAATAAAGGTCTGAATAAAATAAAGCTGTCTGGAAATAAACACACAGCTAAAGTAAAATAGACGGGGACTTCAGAACTGCGGACGCCATGCAGTTATACCTCAAGTCTCCTCTGGTAGCTGAAATCCGAGCAAGTCTATGGTACGCCGATGGGACCAACTCCAAAATCTGCACAAGAAGTGCAGAGTGTAGTATCAGTACAACCGACCCCATGTACTGGTAGGTGCTGAGCCTAACTTCAACGAAGTAGTGACGAGGCTAAGGCGGGTCACTTACATTACCTGTACGTGATATTAGTAACAACAACAATAATAGAAATAAATCGGGTAACTCGTTTATAATAATTGAAGCCAACTCAGCAGTCATAACCAATTATCATTTCCATCATTTCTGTTGCAACGTGCAACCCGCTCTCACAATATATTCACATTTAATTCTGTTGCAGCGTGCAACCCGCTCTCACAATATATTCACATTCGATTCTGTTGCGGCGTGCAACCTGATCCCCTAATATATATATATATATATATATATATATATATATATATATATATATATATATATATATATATATATATATATATATATATATATAAGTCTGTTGCGGCGTGCAACCCGATCCACCAATATGGACTTACCGCAACCCGATCCACCAATATGGACTTTTTAATAAGTCTGTTGCGGCGTGCAACCCGATCCTCCAATATGGATTTTTTAATAAGTCTATTGCGGCGGCAACCCCGATCCTCCAATATATTCATTATCATCAATTCTGTTGCGGCGTGCAACCCGATCCTCCAACATATTCATTTACCAATTTTTATAGAAGAAATTTTCCCAATAAATACAATAATTAATATAAAATTATAAGACAACAAGCATACAAAAATTATGATTTAATTATGAAAACAAACAAAGACAAATATCAAATTATTATAGAAATCAGAGAGAAAATATGCAGTTTAATATTTAATATGCTAAATGTAAAATAACAATTAAGGCACATAATTCAAATAGCATGTAACAATTAATGCAGGAATTCAAGAATTAATATTTGACAAAGAATAGGAGAGAAATAATTATTAATATAATAAATTCATGATTTAAAATAATTTATGATTTTTCAAGTAAGCAGGCAAACAATTAATTTACAACGTATAGACACTCATCACCTCGCCTATACGTCGTTCACATGCAATTCACATAACAAATAATTTAAGGGTTCTATTCCCTCAAGTCAAGGTTAACCACGACACTTACCTCGCTTTGCAAATTCCAATCAATTACTCGACCACAACTTTTCTTTTTAAATTTGTCTCCAAAATCTTCAAATATATTCACAAACAATTCGATATACTCAATACGAATCATAAGAACTAATTCCATATGAATTTACTAATTTTTCGGATAAAAATTCGAAATTCATTAAAATATTTGACAGTGGGACCCACGTCTCAAATCTCGAAAAAACTTGAGAAATCCGAACACCCGTTCCGATACGAGTCCAACCATATAAAATATATCAAATTCCGATGTCAAATGGACCATCAAATCTTTAATTTTCGTTTTTGGAAGATTTTATAAAAATATGATTTTTCTTACATAAATTCACGGATTCATGATATAAATGAGTATGAAATCATGAAATATAATCAATATAGGATAAGGAACACTTACCCCAATGTTTTTCCGTAAAAATCGCCCAAGAATCGCCTTACCCGAGCTCAAAAATTGAAAATTGTTGAAAATGGGTCGAAACTCCATTTCGAGAACTTAAATTCTGTTTTTCAGATTTTTATTCATCGCGATCACGTAGAACAAAATTTGCCCAGGTTTGTTTAACACTACGCGATCGCGTATAATGCCATGCGATCGTAGAGAACAATTTTTCAGCATTACGCGATCGCGTACAGGTTTATGCGATCGCGTAGCACAATTTCGATGCTTCAGCTTCTACCTCATTCCTTCTTCGCGATCACAACTTTGAGCTCGCGTTCGCAGTGCACTGGGAGCTAGCCTTTCGCGTTCGCATGCCTATCTTCGCGAACGCGAAGAGTAAAACTCACGGCTTAAAATTTTCTCTTCGTTATCGTAGGAATAGCTTCGCGATCGCAAAGCACAATGCACCAGAAGCTCAAAACCCAGATTTTCTAAGTTCATAATCATCTCGTAGCTTATGCGAAACTCACCCGAGCCCTCGGGGCTCCAAACCAAACATGAACCCAAGTTCTAAAATATCATACGAACTTGCTCGCGCGCTCAAATCGCCAAAATAATACCTAGAACTACGAATCAGACATCAAATCAAAGAAAGTTTTCAAGAAAATTTTAAAACTTAGATTTTCACAACCGGACGTCCGAATCACGTCAAATCAACTCCGATTCTCACCAAATTCGGCATACAAGTCATAACTATTATAGTGGACCTATACCGGGCTCCGGAACCAAAACACGGACCCGGGGTTATTAAATCCAACACCAGTAATTTCTTAAAAATCATTAAGCTTTCAAGCTTTTAATTTTTATTCAAAATTTCATATCTCGGACTAGGGACCTCGGAATTCGATTCCAGGCATACGCCCAAGTCCCAAATCACGATGCGGACCTACCAAAATTGTCATAACACTGATCCGGGTACGTTTGCTCAAAATGTTGACCAAAGTCAACTCAATTGAGTTTTAAAGCTCTATTTCATATTTTAATCAATTTTTCACATAAATATTTTTTGGAAAATTGTACTGACTGCGCATGCAAGTCGAGGAATGATAAATGGTGGTTTTAGAGGTCTTAGAATACATAATTACTTATTAAATTCAAAGATGACATTTTAGGTCATCACATTCTCCACCTCTGAAACAAACGTTCATCTTCGAACGGAGTTAGAAAAAGTACCTGAGCTGGTGAATAAGTGTGGATATTTACTCCTTATGTCTGACTCGGACTCCCAAGTAGATGCCTCTACCGGCTAACCTCTCCATTGCACCCGAACTGAAGGATAACTCTTACACCTCAACTGTCGGACCTGCCAGGCTAGAATAGCCATCGGCTCCTCCTCGTAAGTCAAATCTTTGTCTAATTGGACTGAGCTGAAATCTAACATTTGGGACGGATCACCATGATAATTTCGGAGCATAGACACATAGAACACCGGATGAACCACTGATAAACTAGGTGGTAATGCAAGCCTGTAGGCTACTTCACCCACCCTTTCAAGAATTTCAAAGGGTCCGATATACCTAGGGCTCAACTTGCCCTTCTTTCCGAACCTCATTACACCTTTCATAGATGAAACTTGGAGCAATGTTCTTTCTCCAACCATGAATGCAATATCACGAACTTTACGGTCGGCATAACTCTTTTTCCTAGACTGAGCTGTGCGAAGTCGATCCTCAATAATCTTGACCTTATCCAAGGCATCTTGTACCAAATCGGTACCCAATAACCGAGCCTCTCCCAGTTCAAACCAGCCAACTGGCGAACGGCATCGCCTTCCATATAATGCCTTATATGGAGCCATCTGAATGCTCAACTTGTATCTATTATTATAAGCAAACTCCGCAAGTGGAAATAAAGGATCCCAAGAACCTCCAAAGTCTATAACACAAGCGCGAAACATATTTTCCAATATCTGAATAGTGCGCTCTGACTGTCCGTATATCTGTGGATGAAATACTATACTCAACTCCACCCACGTGCCTAACTCACGCTATACAGCCCTCCAGAAATGTGAGGTAAACTACGTACCTCGATCTGAAATAATAGACACGGGCACACCGTGAAGGCGGACAATCTCATGAATATAAATTTCAGTTAACCTTTCTGAAGATTAGGTAACTGCCACTTGAATGAAATGTGCTGATTTGGTTAACCTGTCCACAATGACCCAAACTACATTAAATTTTCTCTGAGTCCGTGGGAGTCTAACAACAAAATCCATAGTGATATGCTCCCATTTCCATTCAGGAATTTCTAACTTCTGAAGCAAACCACCAGGTCTCTGATGCTCGTACTTAACTTGCTGACAATTCAGACACCGAGCTACGTATGCAACTATATCCTTTTTCATTCTCCTCCACCAATAATGTTGCCGCAAATCTTGATACATTTTGGCGGTACCTGGATGAATAGAGTACCTGGAACTGTGTGCATATTCAAGAATTAATTCACGAAGCCCATCCACATTAGGCACACAAATACGATACTGCATTCGCAGAACTCCATCTCTCCCCACACCAACCTGTTTAGCATCACCGTGCCACACCATATCCTTAAGGACAAGTAAATGAGGATCATCATACTGCCTTTCTCTGATGTACTCATATAAAGAAGACCGAGCGACTGTGCAAGCTAGAACCCGATTGGGTTCTAAAACATCTAACCTCATGAGCTGATTAGCAAAGTCTGAACATCTGCGGCTAATGGCCTCTCACCAACCGGAATATACACAAGACTGCCTATACTCACAGCCTTTCTACTCAAAACATCGGCCACCACATTGGCCTTTCCGGGGTGATACAAAATGGTAATATCATAGTCTTTCAACAACTCCAACCATCTTCTCTGCCTCGAATTAAGATCTTTTTGTTTGAACATGTACTGAAGGCTACGATGATCAGTAAATACCTCACATGAGACACCGTAGAGGTAATGCCTCCAAATCTTCAGCGCATGAACAATGGCTGCCAGTTCTAAGTCATGAACATGATAATTCTTCTCGTGAACCTTCAACTGCCGTGACACATATGCAATCACCCTTCCATCTTGCATTTATACTGCACCAAGCAAAATGTGAGATGCATCACAATATACTGTATACGATCCTGAACCTGTGGGTAATATCAGCACTGGCGTCATAGTCAAAGCAGTCTTGAGTTTTTGAAATCTCAACTCACACTCGTCTGACCATCTGAATAGGACACCTTTTTGGGTCAGTGTGGTTAGTGGGCTTTCTATAGTTGAAAACCCTTCCGCAAACCGACGATAATAACCTGCCAAACCCAGGAAACTCCGGATCTCTGTAACTGAAGTAGGTCTAGGCCAATTCTGAATAGCCTCTATCTTCTTAGGATCCACCTTTATGCCTTATGCCGATACAACATGCCCCAAAAGGCAACTGAGTCTAACCAAAACTCACATTTTGGAAACTTGGCATATAACTGATTATTCTTCAAAGTGTGAAGCACACTTCGAAGATGCTGCTCATGCTCCTCTCGAATGCTGGAGTAAATCAAGATATCATCAATGAATACAACCACAAAAGAATCCAAATAAGGCTTGAACACCCGATTCATCAAATCCATAAATGCTACTGGGGCATTTGTCAACCCAAATGACATCACTAGAAACTCATAATGCTCACACCGAGTCCGAAAAGCTATTTTAGGGACATCAAATGCCATAATCTTCAACTGATGGTAACTAGACCTCAAATCGATCTTCGAGAATACCTTGGCACCCTGAAGCTGATTAAATAAGTCATCAATTCTTGGCAGTGGATATTTGTTTTTTATAGTGGCCTTGTTCAACTATCGATAATCTATACACATCCGCATAGAGCCATCTGTTTTCTTTACAAATAATACTAGTGCATCCTAGGGCGATACACTAGGTCTAATGAATCCCTGTTCAAGCAAGTCTTGTAAGTGATCCTTCAAATCTTTCAACTCCGGCGGGGCCGTAAGGTATGGTGGAATAGAAAAGTGGTTGAGTGCCCGGAGTCAAATCAATACAGAAGTCAATATCTCTATCGGGTGGCATCCCCGAAAAAATATACAGGAAATACTTCTGGAAATTCACGAACAAATGGTACTGAGTCCATAGAAGGAACATCCGCACTAGGATCGCGAATATAAGCCAAATAGGCTAGATACCCTTTCTCTACCATACACCAAGCTTTCATATAAGAAATAACCCAGCTGGTAGAATGACCAGGAGTTCCTTTCCACTCTAACCGAGGAAACCTTGGCATAGCTAGCTAGGGTCACTGTATTGGCATGGCAATCCAATATAGCATGATAATGGGACAGCCAATCCATACCCAAGATGACATCAAAATCTACCATAACAAGAAGTAGAAGATCCACACTAGTCTCAAGATTACCAATAGTAACCACAGAGTCTCCCATCGGTGTAGAAACACACACAGAAGCACTCAGAGAATCACAAGGCACAACCAAATATGAAGAAAAATAGGAGGACACATAGGAATAAGTAGATCCTGGATCAAATAGAAATGAAGCATCTCTATGGCAAACTGGAATAATATATGTGATCACAACATCAGATGACTCGGCCTCAGGCCTAATTGGAAAAGCATAAAATCGGGGCTGGGCCCCACCATTCTAAATTGCGTCCCTGGGACGACCTCTAACTGGCTGGCCTCCACCTCTGACGGTCTGACCTCCACCTCTAATGGCCTGAACTCCACCTCTAATGGCTTGACCTCCACCTCTAGCTGCCTGACCCCTACCTCTAGCTGGCTGAGCAGGCGGTGAAGCAACCAGTGCCGGTATGATGGCACGAGAATCTGGCCGAGATCTGTTACTCGCCAATCTAGGGCAATACCTCCTGATGTGACCAATGTTCCCACACTCATAACACCCATCCTGATGCAGTGGCTGCTGAAACTGAAGCTGACCCAAATGGGCCGGATAACCGATGTAGTAACTCTGTAGTGGTGAAGCACTGATATGAGCTGAATGTGAACTGAATACTGGCTGCCCAGAGTAAGGCATAATAGGACCGTGACTCCCTGAACCACTGGGAGATGCATGAAGTGTTGAATGAAATGGTCTAGGAGTATGACCCTTACCAAAATTACCCCTGCCTCCAGACGAGGCACCACTGAACTGACGAGGCCTCTTATCGGAACTCTGCCCTCTCTCCTGTGCAAGAACCATCTTGATCCTCCTTGCGACATTAGCAGCCGCCTAAAAAGAAATCTCACTTTCGGTCTCCTTGGCCATCTGAAGTATGATAGGGTGAGTGAGTACCTCAATGAACCTCCTCACTCTCTCTCCCTCCGTAGGTAGTAAAGGAGAGCATGACAGACCAAATCCACAAAATGGGACTCATACTGCCCTGTTGTAGACGCTCAAATTGCTTGCGGAATTCCTCTCTCAGTGTGATAGGGAGGAACTTCTCCATAAATAGCTGAGAGAACTGCTTCCAGGTAAGTAAAGGTGATCCGACTGGTCGGGTCAATGTATAATCTCTCCACCACCTCTTGGCGGAACCCGTCATCTAAAATACAGCAAAATCAACCCCATTGGTCTCAACTATATCCATGTTCCGCAGTACCTCATGGCAGCGTTCAAGCTAATCCTATGGGTCCTCAAAAGGTGTACCACTGAAGTGAACTGGAAAGAGCTTAGTAAACTTATCCAGTCTCAATAAGGCCTCAAAAGACATGGCGGGCCTATCACCGGTCTATGCCGCAACAACTGGCTGAACTACCCCAACTGGCGGGGCTGCTGGAGCCTGAGTCTAGGGAGCCATCTGCTCCGGAGCGGGAGTAGTGGGAGTTTGTGCTCCTCCCCTAGCCTGTGAAATGGCTGGTTCCATTGGAAATGTACCATTCTGGGCCACGCCCTCCATAAGACTTACCAAACGGACTAGAGCATCCTGAAGCACTGGAGTAGCTATGAATCCTTCAGGGACCTGAACTGGTCCAGCCGGTACATTTTGAACTAGAACCTCCTCCTGAAGGTCCACCTGAGGTTCTACAACAGGTGGAGCTGTTCGCGCTCTAGACTAAGCTCTACCTCTGCCTCGGCCTCGACCTCTAGCACAACCTCGGCCTCGACCTCTACCCCTGGCCATAGTTGCCACTGGGGGTTCGAGTCCCTGTCCATCGGTAGAGGTATTACGTGTTTTCACCATCTGCGAGGGAATAAGAGTAGAATGGTTCAATTATCGAAGATAGAATAAAATCGCACGATAGAATATGAAAAAACGGATATTATTCCTAAACTTTATAGCCTCTGAGAGATAAGTACAAACGTCTCTGTACCGATCCTTCGGACTCTACTATGCTTGCTCGTGACTCGTGAGACCTATGTAAACTAGCGCTCTGATACCAACTGTCACGACCCGAAATTTCCACCTTCGAGCCATGATGGCGCCTAACATTTCACTTGCTAGGCAAGCCAACGTTAGAATGATATTAACCAATTTTTAAACAATCTTTAAATTTACTAATAACAAAGAAATAAATGCGGAAGTAAGGTCTGAAATATAGTGATTAATCCATAAAAACAACGATGTCTAAATACCATCCCAAAATTGGTGTCACAAGTGCACGAGCTTCTAGAATAAATACAAATAAAGGTCTGAATAAAATAAAGTTATCTGGAAATAAACACACAACTAAAGTAAAATAGAAGGGGACTTCAGAACTGCGGACGCCATGCAGTTATATCTCAAGTCTTCTCTGGTAGCTAAAATCCGAGAAAGTCTACAAAATCTACACAAGAAGTGTAGAGTGTAGTATCAGTACAACCGACCCCATGTATTGGTAAGTGTTGAGCCTAACCTCGACGAAGTAGTGATGAGGCTAAGGCGGGTCACTTACATTATGTGTACGCAATATTAGTAACAACAAAAATAATAGAAATAAATCAGGTAACAACAACAACATCAATTCTGTTGCAACGTGCAACCCGCTCTCACAATATATTCACATTCAATTCTGTTGCAGCGTGCAACCCGCTCTCACAATATATTCACATTCGGTTCTGTTACGGCGTGCAACCCGCTCCTCCAATATATTTATTTTAATCAAGTCTGTTATGGTGTGCAATCCAATCCCCAAATATATATATGTCGACTTTTAAACAAGTCTGTTCCGGTGTGCAACCCGATCCTCCAATATGGACTTTTAATAAGTCTGTTGTGGCGTGCAACCCGATCCTCTAATATGGACTTTTTAATAAGTGTGTTGCGGCGTGCAACCCGATCCTCCAATATATTCATTATAATCAATTCTGTTGCGGCGTGCAACCCGATCCTCCAACATATTTATTTACCAATTCTTATAGAAGCAATTTCCCCAATAAGTGCAACAATTAATATAAAATTATAAGACAACAAGCATACAATAACTATGATTTAATTATGAAACAAACAAAGGCAAATATCAAATTATTATGGAAATCAGAGAGAAAATATGAAGTTTAATATTTGATATGCTAAATGTCAAATAACAATTAAGGCACTTAATTCAAATAGCATGTAACAATTAATGCAGGAATTCAAGAATTAATATTTGATTAAGAATAGGAGAGAAATAATTATTATAATAATTAATTCATGATTTAAAATAATTTATGATTTTTCAAGTAAGCAGGCAAACAATTTATTTGACGATGTATAGACACTCGTCACCTCGCCTATACGTCGTTCACATAACAAATAATTTAAGGGTTCTATTCCCTCAAGTCAAGGTTAACCATGATACTTACCTCACTTTACAAATTCCAATCAATTACTCGACCACAACCTTTCTCTTTAAATTTGTCTCCAAAAGCTTCAAATCTATTCACAAACAATTCGATATACTCAATTTGAATCATAGGAATTAATTCCATATTAATTTACTAATTTTCCGGATAAAAATTAGATATTCATTAAAATATTCGACAGTGGGACTCACGTCTCAAATCTCGGAAACACTTACGAAATCCGAACACCTGTTCCGATACGAGTCTAACCGTACAAAATTTATCAAATTCTGATGTCAAATGGACCATCAAATCTTAAATTTTCATTTTTGGAAGATTTTATAAAAATCTATTTTTTCTTCCATAAATTCACGGATTCGTGATATAAATGAGTATGAAATCATGAAATATAATTAATATAGGATAAAGAACACTTACCCCAATATTTTTCCATGAAAATCGCCCAAGAATCGTCTTACCCGTGCTCAAAAATTGGAAATGGTTGAAAATGGATCGAAACTCCATTTCTAGAACTTAAGTTCTGTTTTTCAGATTTTTATTCATCGCGATTACGTAGAACAAAATTTTCCCAGGTTTGTTTAACACTACGCGATCGCGTATAAGGCCATGCGATCGCAGAGAACAATTTTTCAGCCTTACGCGATCGCGTACAGGTTTATGCGATCGCGTAGCACAATTTCGGTGCTTTAGTTTCTGCCTCATTCCTTCTTTGCGATCACAACTTTTAGCTCGCGTTCGCAGTGCACTGGGATCTAGCCTTTCACGTTCTCGTGCCTATCTTCGCGAACGGAAAATTAAAACTCACGGCTTAAAGTTTTCTCTTCGTGATCGCAAGAATGGCTTCGCGATCGCGAAGAACAATGCACTAGATGACAGCAGAAGCTCAAAAACCAGATTTTCTAAGTTCAGAATCATCCCGTAGCCTATCCGAAACTCACCCGAGCCCTCGGGGCACCAAACCAAATATGCATCCAAGTCCTAAAACATCATACAAACTTGCTCGCGCGATCAAATCGCCAAAAGAACACCTAGAACTACGAATCGGACATCAAATCAAAGGAAATTTTCAAGAAAATTTTAAAACTTATATGTTCACAACCGGACGTCCGAATCACGTCAAATCAACTCCGATTCTCACCAAATTCGGCAGACAAGTCAAAAATATTATAGTGGACCTATACTGGGATCCAGAACCAAAATATGGACCCGGGGTCAATAAATCCAACACCAGTAATGTCTTAAAAATCATTAAGCTTTCAAGCTTTTAATTTTTCATTAAAATTCCATATCTCGGGCTAGGGACCTCGGAATTCAATTCCGGGCATACGCCCAAGTCCCAAATCACGATGCGTACCTACAGAATTGTCAAACCACTAATCTGGGTCTGTTTTCTCAAAATGTTGACCTAAATCAACTTAGTTGAGTTTTAAAGCTCTATTTCACATTTTAATCCTTTTTTCACATAAAAACTTTTCGGAAAATTGTACGGACTGTGTACGCAAGTCAATGAATGAAAAATGGTTCTTTTATAGGTCTTAGAATACAAAATTACTTATTAAATTCAAAGATGACATTTTGGGTCATCACAAATACTACGATGAATTGAGAAGTTTTATGTTCAATCACTTCGTAAATATATTCCGCGAGCGGGGTAAACTTCTGCTACTCTCATGGGAGCGGGCAGTTTGCCTCAGCAAGATTTATTGATATATTATATGGTTCGGGCCGTTCGACCCTTGGCCGTGCACAATATATTATTATGTATATTTGGATCGGGCCATACGTCCTCGGCATAACTCGTGCATAGTAATACTGAAATCCCTTCTTATATTTAATGATGTTTCATGGACTTGAAAGGTGAAAGGAATAGAAGTGAGATATGGTTTTATTTTACTTGAAAGAAGGATTTACTTACTATCATCTTGTTTTAAGCACTATTATTATTGTATATTACCTGCTTTATACATTATTATGTTTTTGACGCTTAGTAAGTGTCGAAGTCGACCCCTCGTCACTACTTCTTCGAGGTTAGGCTAGATATTTATTGGGTACACGTTGTTTACGTACTTATGCTACACATCTGCACTTGATATGTCGTATCTGAGACAGCTGCATCTGGTTACCAGTTCGGCGCGCACGTTTGACTTGTAGCTCGAGACTACGCGTTGAGCTGCCCTTCCGCGCCGTTCAGCAATAGCCAGAGTCTCTCTTTTGGATTTATATTACTATCTATTTCCTTGAGACAATAGACTAATATTCTTTTGTATATTCTGCTAGTAGCCCACATACTTGTGACACTAGGTCTTGGCACACACTAGTAGACTTATGATTTTGGATTTATTATTATGATTTCGATTTGCACTCAGTTGCTTTTGTTTAATTACTTTATAGTAGTAAATTTCTAAATCTTTTATAAATGTGGAAAGTTATTACTTTGCAAATATATTAAAAGTGGAAACCACTAGATTTATCAGTGTTGGCTTTCCTAACAACATTTTTGGGCGCCCTCTCGGCCTATGATGAAATTGGGTCGTGACAATATGGTATCAGAGCATTAGGTTCACGTAGTTCTCACAAGTTATGGGCAAGCCTAATAGAGTATTGCGGATCAGTGCAGACACGTCCGTACTTATCTTCGAGAGGCTATGGGGTGTTAGGAAACTACTCTTTATTCATCTCATATCGTGCAGTTGATGGTGTACTAAGTTTCTTCCTCTTCTTCTCTCACAGATGGTGAGAACGTGCGCAACACACGTTCCAGGATCGGGAGGGGTTGCTCCCCCTGTGGCTAGAGGCCGAGGCAGAGGTCGGGGGAAGGCACCATCCCGAGGTAGGGGACAAGCATATTGGAGGGCAGCGCAACATGAGCATATTGGAGTCTCACGAAGTGAATTTCACTAACTTTCAGTTGGAGGACAGCGCACGTAGGTGGTGGAAGGCTTATCTTCTTGGCAGACCAGCAGATTCTCCTCCCATGACTTGGGACCAGTTCACCCACCTATTTCTGGGCAGGTATATCCCACCCTCTCATAGGGATGAGTTGCGGTGTCAGTTCGAGCGGCTCGAAAAGGGTCAGATGTTAGTGACCGATTATGAGGCTAGATTCTTTGAGTTTTCTTACTTATGATACTTCCTACTGAGTCGGAGTGAGTGTGGAGGTTTGTTGCGGGGTTGCACTCAGGTATTCAGGATACTATGGCCCGGAAGGTTGAGATGGGGACTTCTTAATAGTTAGTAGTTAGTAGTTGAGATTGCTCGGAGGATTGAGGGTTGCACTCAGGTTAGTAGTTGAGATTGCTCGGAGGATTGAGGGTTACCGTTAGAGGGGTAGAGAGCAGATCCAGCAGGACAAGAGGCCCCATTTTTAAGGAGAGTTTAGAGGTGCCCCAGCTGGGGGTAGAGGTCATTTTGGGAGGGGTCAGCCTAGCAGGCCCCCATATCTGGCACCACTACTTCCACGGGGTTTTCCGGCACGACCCTATTTTAGCGCTATGCCGGAGAGTTCTTACCATCCGCCATCTATTCAAGGTTATTTCAGTGGGTACTTCGGTCATCAGGGTTCTTCCAGTGCCTACTTCAGTGCCATGCCAGAGAGTTCATATCGCCCACCAGCTATCCAGGGTCCTTCCGGTTGGTATTCAGGCCATCAGGGTCAGACTTCAGGGCAGTAGTACACCGCTCCGAGGGGTTGTGATGAGTGCGGGGATCCTAGTCACATGAAGAGCCATTGCCGCAGACTTCGGGGTAAGGCAGTACAGTAGGGTCAGCAACTCATGATTACAGCTCCAATAGCCACACCAGCCGTCCGGCCGCCCAGAGGTGGGGGGTAGGTGGGTAGGGGTCTTCCTAGAGGTAGAGGTTAGGCTAGAGGAGGCCAGCCAGTTGGCACTCCAGCCAGATATTATGCTTTTCCTGCCAGACCAGATGCAGTGGTTTCAGAAGCTGTGATCACATGTATTATTTCTGTCTGCGGTAGGGAAGCTTCAATATTATTTGATCCAGGGTCTACCTATTCGTATGTGTCATCTTTGTTTGCTCATTTTCTGGGTATTCCTCGTGAGTCCTTGGGTACTCCTATTTATGTGTCCACTCCTGTGGGCGATTCTGTTATTGTGGATCGGGTCTATCGGTCCTGTGTGGTCATATTATGTGGATACGAGATAAGAGTGGATCTTTTGTTGCTTGATATGACTGACTTTGAGGTCATCTTGGACATGGATTGGCTATCCCCATATCACGCCATCCTTGATAAATATGCCAAGACTCTTACCTTAGCGATGCCATAGTTGCGTAGATTGGAGTGGAAGGGTTCGTATGTCAGTACATCTAGTCAAGTTATCTCTTTTATGAAGGCTCGACACATGGTCGAGCAGGGTTGTTTGGCTTATCTAGACTATGTTTGGGATACTACTGCAGAGTCTCTGGCGATTGATTCAGTACCAATATTCTGGGAGTTCTCTGATGTGTTTCCTTATGATCTTCCAAGCATGCCACCATATCGTGATATTGATTTTTGTATTGACTTGGCTCCAGGCACTCAGCCTATATCTATCCCACCATACCGAATGGCTCCGAAAGAATTGAAGGAGTTGAAGGAACAACTTAAGGAGTTGCTAGCAAAGGGGTTCGTCAGGCTGAATGTATCACCTCTGGGTGCACCAGTATTATTTGTGAAGAAGAAAGATGGGACTATGCGGATGTGCATTGATTACCGCGAGTTGAACAAAGTCACCATTAAGAACAAGTACCTGCTACCGTGTATTGATGATTTGTTTGACCAGTTGCAGGGTGCTAGGGTGTTCTCTAAGATCGACTTGAGATTAGGGTACCATAAATTGAAGATTCGGGACTCAGATGTTCTGAAGACTACTTTCCGTACTAGATACGGCCATTATGAGTTACTAGTGATGTCCTTCGGTTTGACTAATGCCCCAGCGGCATTTATGGATTTGATGAACAAGGTATTCAGGCCTTATATTGATTCCTTTGTTATTGTCTTCATTGATGACATCTTAATTTACTCACGTAGCATGGAGGAGCACGGGCATCATTTGGGAGTGGTGCTTCAGACCTTGAGGGAACAGAAGTTATATGCTAAGTTCTCCAAATGTGAATTTTGGTTTAGATTCTGTGGCATTCTTTGGGCATGTTGTAATCAGGCGAGGGAATTAAGGTGGATCCCAAGAAGATTGAGGCCGTTCAGAGTTGGCCTCGTCCCACTTCAGCTACTGAGATCAGGAGTTTCCTGGTGTTAGCAGGTTATTATCACCGGTTTTTGGAGGGCTTTTTGTCCATTGCAGCACCTTTGACCAGATTGACCCAGAAGGGTGCTTCGTTCCATTGGACAGATGATTGTGAGGTGAGCTTTCAGAAGCTGAAGACAACTTTGACTACAACACCAGTTCTAGTGTTACCTTCCGGTTCGGGGATGTATACTGTGTATTGCGATGCTTCACGCATTGTCTTGGGGTGTGTATTGATGCAGGAGGGGTGAGTTATTGCATATGTTTCATGTCAGCTGAAGCTCCATGAGAAGATTTATCATGTGCATGATTTGGAGTTGGCCGCGATTGTTCATGCTCTTAAGATTTGGAGGCATTATCTATATGGGGTGCGTTGTGAGGTTTACAGTGATCACCGTAGTTTGCAGCACTTGTTCAAGCAAAGGGATCTCAATTTGAGGCAGCGGAGATGGCTTGAGTTACTGAAGGACTATGATATTACTATTCTTTATTATCCGGGCAAGGCGAATTTCATCGCAGATGCCTTGAGCACGAAGGCAGAGAGTGTGGGTAGCTTAGCATTCATTTCAGCAAAGGATAGGCCACTAGCTTTGGACATTCACTCCTTGGCTAACAGACTTGTGAGGTTCGATATTTCAGAGACCAATCGAGTTCTTGCTTGTGTCGTTGCCCAGTCTTCACTATTGGAGCAGATCAAGGCTCGACAGTCTGATGATCCTCACTTGGCAGTTCTTAGAGAGACGATACTACATGGTGGTGCCAAGGAGGTTTCTATTGGCGAGGATGGTGTCCTGCGCCTCCAGGACCATCTATGTGTTCCTAATGTCAATGGCTTGAGGGAGAGGATTCTAGAGGAGGCGCACAGTTCTCGGTACTCTATTCATCCAGGTGCTACGAAGATGTATCGGGACCTGAGGCAACACTATTGGTGGTGGCGGATGAAGAAGAACATAGTTGAGTATGTAGCTAGATGCCTAAATTGCCAGCAGGTTAAATGTGAGCACCAGAGGCCAGGAGGTCTACTCCAGCAGATCACTATACCCGAGTGGAAGTGGGAGCGCATCACTATGGACTTCGTAGTTTGGTTTCCGCGGACTTTTCGAAAGTTTGATACAGCTTGGGTTATTGAAGACAGATTGATCAAGTCTGCACATTTCATTCTTGTGATGACTACCTATACGTCAGAGAGATTGGCCCATATTTATATCCAGGAGATAGTTCAGTTGCATGGTGTGCCTCTTTCCATCATATCAGACAGAGGTCCTCAGTTCACTTCGCATTTCTGGAGAGCCGTACAGGGTGAGTTGGGGACCCGTGTAGAGCTCAGCACTGCGTTTCATCCACAGACCGACGGGCAGTCGGAGTGGACTGTGCAGATATTGGAGGACACGCTCAGAGCATGTGTGATTGACCTTGGAGGGAAGTGGGATTGGTTCTTGCCCTTGGCCAAGTTTGTGTACAACAACACTTACCACTCCAGCATCGATATGGCCCCGCTCGAGGCTTTATATGGTCGGTGATATCGTTCTCCCATTGGGTGATTTGAGCCCGGCGAGGCTAGGTTGTATGGTACTGATTTGGTGAAGGATTCCTTGGAAAAGGTTAAGTTGATTCAGGAGTGACTTCGCACATCACAGTCCCGACAGAAGTGTTACGTGGACCGGAAGACGCGTGACTTATCATTCGTGGTGGGCGAGAAGGTTCTCTTAAAAGTCTCGCCGATGAAGGGGATCATGAGGTTTGGGAAGAAGGGCAAGTTGATCCCAAGGTTCATAGGTCCATTTGAGGTGTTGAGGCGAGTTGGGGAGGTTTCTTATGAGCTTGCTTTGCCTCCTAGTCTATATGGAGTTCATCCGGTTTTCCACGTGTCTATGTTCCGGAGGTATCATCCCGACTTGTCACATGTGTTAGACTTCAGCACGATTTAGTTAGATGAGAGCCTAGGTTAAGAAGAGGAGCCAATTGCCATAGTTGATAGGCTGGATTGCCAGTTGAGATCCAAGAGGATTTCTGCGATAAAGATCTAGTGGAGGGGCCAACTAGTCGAGAAGGCGACATGGGAGTTCGAGGAGGACATGCGAAGTACATATCCACACTTATTCAACACTTCAGGAATGATTCTAAACCCGTTCGAGGACAAACGTTTCTTTAAGAGGTGGAGAATGTAACGACCCTGTCGCACCCCGTTTTACTCGAGAAATTGGGTTTCGACATGTGACAACTCTTTTAAGGAAGTATTAAAAGAGGAGAGTCTCCACCTAATGGTTTAAGGTGCGTTAGGGCACCTATTATGAAAATGACTATGTTTGACTAGTCAACGCCACCAAAGATCGGGTAAGGGCTCAAGTTACCTCAAAGAGAAGTTGTTAGGCACTCCTCGAGGTCCACAGTTATTGGTCCCGGCTGAACTTAAGATTATGTGGATTATGATTTAGATAGGTGATCAAATAAATAAAGGAGTTCAAAAGTCACAGAACTTTATTACAACATGATTAATACAGATCTTAGTGCGAATATAGGGATACAACTATTTAGATCTAATAATAACATATAAAGAGGAGGGGGGTCCTATGTTTTTTAGCCTAAAGGATCACCCCGTGCAACATAAATAATACTTCGTAACTCCCTCAAGATGGGGTGTTACTCATATTAGTCAGCGAGCACAGACTATCATCTCCTGCTACCCGATTACTATGTTAAAGTTGTTACCTAAGGCGCACTAATTCAATTATAGGGCCTACCTTATGCGTGCACTACCTATTCCATACCTATGGTCCAGGAGGTATTGGACCTTTACTTTGGCTGGTTCTAGACCTCACTTAGGCTGCTTAGAAATGTCAAAACTAGGCAGCATACAAAACACATTAGACTTCACATATAGGCAATCAAGGCTCAAGTTTGTCTCCACACTTAAGCAACAAATGCACGCAAACACTTATGCCGATAAGAAATCTGCAGAATCCTATAGACATGCATTCTAGGTGATCAAAGTATGCAAGTGATTTCAGATGCAGGATATAGCTTATAGACAGAATCATGCGGGTATCATAAGCTAATTGTTGAGAGTTTTAAGTTACCAATACTATATGTGTGATGCTTAAGTGATTTACGCAGTTGGGTACAACAGAATCTGCTAGGGAAAGAGTCCCAGAATTATTCATACGACATGCATAAAGCAGTTCAAACATTGTAGGGAAGGTCTATGGCAGGGATTCATCTTAAAATAGTTCAAACATGATAGGGAAAACAAGTTGAGATAACTGTTCTATAATTTAAAGCCATCATTAAAGGGGTATGAGATCAAGTGAGCATGCTGAGTCACACAATAGTAGAGAAACAAGTCATAGTTAATAGTGAAGGTCTTAACACAGGTTATTACAGATGTGAGGCATTCATTACAGAGATTCAGGATAAAGCAGGTAAGCATATTCATGAACATTCAGACACCAATACACTAGCTAAACGAGCTTAGGAGGGTTCAGATTATCTAAGTTAGACATAGACAATCTCAGAACTAGCAGCATTAGGAGGAGTTAAATGCTAAAGAGATTTAAAACGAGTGTAAAGATAACAGAGTTGTGCATAAAAGTAGCCCAGAAACACATTAAGCCATGCAAATCGGAGACACATAAAAAATGAAATTGCAAGAGATCAAGTGACTTACCAGTTAAACGGACAACAATAAAGAACAAAAATTACACAAGAACCCAAAATCTCAATGCATAAAAGTTCCGAAGAGCTTCAAAAGAACTCCAGGCAATGATCACACCAAGGGAAAGTTCGAATAACAGAATCTCAGTGCCCTTGGCTTTCAACCGGCCAAAATGAAGTACAGAACTAGAGAATGAGGGAATCACATAACAAAGCTCCAATTTTTAGTGAAAGGATGTCGATCCCTCGTTTACTTCAAAGGGGATGGGGAGGGATTTATATATTGACAGAAATTGAACCAATAAACAAGGAAAATTATAAAATCAAACATAAATAAGGAAGTATTAACATGCAGAATCAATAAAAATTGGATTAGGGAAAATATTAGTAAATCCTAATTGATAGAAATCAAAGATTGGTCAAATATCTTGGCTAATCGGACCCATATAGCCATGGTCATGATGTATATGGACTAAATGTTTTCCAGATTCAAGCGATTGAAGTTGAATGGCCGGATTTAGAGAGTGAGTACTAGGTGATACCATACTTTTGTAGAAAATAACGAGATAACACACAAAAGGTAAGAAAATCATGGAGAGAATCCATGGTTGAGACGGATTTGGAGAGATTTGAGGGGGTGACTAGGGTTTCTATAGAGAGAGGAAAAGGTTCGAGAGGTTTTGGGGGCGGCGGACGGGCGAAATAAGGGTTAGGGTTTGGGTGGGGTTAATTTAAAAGGAGAGGATGAATGAAGGCCGTTGGTCTTGAAAGATCAACGATCAGGATTAAAAATTTGAACGGGGCGGGTCGATTGGGCTGGGATAGACTGGGCAAGGTTTGGGTAGTTTTGGGCCACTAATGTGGTACAAAATTGGTTAGAATGGGCTATTTAAATACCCAACATTTTATCAAAATGATTTATACAAAATGCTTAATAAATAAATGAAAATATTATTTATGTACTGAAATGCTTAAAATAATAACTTAGTATTATAAAAAAATATAAATATGCTATTTTGACACAACTAATATAAAATAAAGAGCAATTGTATGTGAATATAAGTCATTATTGCAAAATCAGATAAATAGCTTAGAAATGCTAATATAATTATATGGAATGAAATAAAATATTTGAAACATATATTATAGGTGCAGAAATAATAATTTTAGGTAACTAAGTCATCACAAAATAATTTAAAGGGATAATTACTAGATATTTATATAATTTAAATGCAAGACAATTAATTTAAAGCACTTAAAAATTATGAAAAATTATAGAAAATGGTTGTATAGGTTTGTAAACTAAATAATGATGCAAAAGGTGCTGTTTTGAAAGTGTATATATATATATATATATATATATATTATATATATATATATATATATATATATATATATATATATATTGGAATATATGAGGGCAAAATTAGGTATCAACAGCTTCCCCTCTTTACCCGGGAGTGATGAAAGAGTTGTCGGGTAATGAAAATGATGACCGATTTTGACCGAATGAGGTGATTTAAAAAGAAATGGAGGTTGAACCCTGATTTTTGTGTTGCCTACATATCCCTGGTGTTACGGGAATCAGGCCATGTGTAGTTCTGGATCCAACGGTGAACGAGACCGACGAAGTTGTTATAGGAATGATCATATGTTTCGGAAAGGGTTCCTTTGGGTAGGACAATATCGGATGAGTTTATACGGAATTGTTAATGCGAATCTGAAACGTTATGGATGTGTCTCAAAGCGAGTATCTGAACGATTATCAAGTAAGAGTGGGTAACTGATGGTTATTGGTTGCGTTTGAAGTAATTGCAGGATGTGAACGTTGAACGAAAATCGGAGCGAAGATTTCTCCCGTTAGGAGAACGATTACTTTCTGGATTACATGCAAAACTTAAAACACGATGCATGAAAATATATAGGTTATTGCAAAAATTCAAACTTGATTCAAAATCCCTTTGCACCATAAAGATTGTCTTCGGACGGTGATGATGATATCCTTTGACCATGACGTCCTGGGCCATGAATCATGTGATAAGGAATTCGTAGGCCATGAAATGATGTCCACGGGCCATGAAAATGGTGCCTCTGAACCATGATGTCTTTGAATAATGATGTGCAATATTGAGAGATCCTCAGGCCATGGAATGGTGTCTTCCGGCTATGAGGATGATGCCTTAGGACTATGGCACCTTCGGACAAAATGGCGATATTTCAGCCTATGAAGTGCAAAGATGTGACGCTTGGTCACATGCAAAGATGAGACAAGACAAGGCTTGGTCTTGTGTAAGAGGAGGGTAGTTCTTAGCCCTAGGTGAACAAAGGATAGTGCTAGGTCTTAGATGGCGTAGTGGAGATAGTATTTAATCTTGAGGAAAAGGCAGTGCTTAGCCGTATGCAAGAGGGGGAGGTAGGGCTTAGCCTCATGCAATATAGGAGACAATACTTAGTCTCATGCAAAGAAGGGGAAGCGGTGCTTCGCTTCATACAAAATAGGAGACAAGTTTTAGTCTCATGCAAAGAAGGCAGTGCTTAGCCTTATACACTTAAGGAGGCAATGCTTAGCCTTATGCACTTAAGGAGGCGATACTTAGCCCCTTGCAAATATGAGACAATTCTTAGTCTCATGCAAAGAAAGGAGACAATGCTTAGTCTCATGCAAGGAAAGGCAGTGCTTAGCCTTACGCAATTAGGGAGGCAGAGCGTAGCCTCATGCAAAATAGGAGAATGCTTAGTCTCGATGTAAGGAAAGGCATTGCTTAGCCTTATGCAATTAGGGAGGCAATGCTTAGCCTTATGCGAAGAATAAGAGGCATGTGTAAAAGTATTTCTTAGCTGAAGATATTTGTACTAAATAATCCGAAGGCAGTGTCTTGATGAATCTGTGAGTATCGTTATCTTATTGTACCTGCATTCAAAGAAACATTGTGAGTTCTTTGGGGGAAGGTTGGTCCGTGATTTCGCCTTCTCGCTTTGCTTTTGTTCCTTTATTGAGCTCTTGTTTGAGTTACCCTGGGTAGCATCTGGCTTTTTATAAAAATAAAGTTTTAAAAAGCATGTGTGCATTTGATGAATGTAGTTATTTAAAATATAGTAGTATGCAATATCAACTAAGGTAGATGAACCAATGAAAGTGGCATATTTTAGAGATATTGCGACTTCATTGCTCTAGAATTTTGAGGGTCCTCCTCAAAATTCTTCCCCAGTTTAAAAGCAATTCTTTGACTGTTCTGCGTATGACGAAATTGGCTGGACTTGCTTTAGAAGTTTGAGGGTCCTCCTCAAAATTCTGCCCCAGTTTCTGACCATGGAAAAAATAAAGATTTTATTGAGATGTGACCGAACCCACAGGGCTTCCTACGTATCCCCTCTTAAACGGGAATCGGGTCAAGCATAGTTCAGTTACATCAGATAAAGAAATGTAAACAATCTAAATATAGTATCTTTTGACTGCTTCTGAGTTGATAGGTTTTGGCCAAACTTCTCCGTCCATATCTGCAAGTATGAGAGCTCCTCCTGTTAGTACTCTGTGAACCATGTAGGTCCCTTGCCAATTGGGTGAAAATTTCCCTTTGGCTTCATCTTGATGCGGGAAGATCTGCTTCAGCACAAGCTGCCCCGGTGTGAATTGTCTAGGCCTGACGCTTTTGTTGAAAGCTCTGGACATTCTTTTATGTTAAGTTGACCGTGACATACTGCGTTCATTCTTTTTCCATCAATGAGATCCAGTTGCTCATAACGACTTTGTATCCATTCTGCATAACTCAATTCAGCCTCTTGTATGATTCTCAAAGAAGGAATTTCTATTTCGGTGGGAACAACGGCTTCAGTGCAACAGACCAGCAAATAAGGAGTTGCCCCGGTTGATGTGCGAACTGTGGTACGATATCCAAGTAGGGAAAATGGTAACTTCTCATGTCATTGTTTGTGATTGTCTACAATCTTCCTTAATATTTTCTTGATGTTATTATTGGCGGCTTCCACAGCTCCATTCATTTGTGGCATGTATGCTGTGGAATTCTTATGCCTGATCTTGAAGGATTCACACATGGATTTCAATAAATCACTGTTAAGGTTGGCGGCGTTGTCGGTGATGATTGATTCCGGTGCCCCGAATCGACAGACAATACGATCCCTAACGAAATCTGTGATGACCCTTTTAGTTACAACCTTGTAAGATGCGGCTTCAGCCCATTTTGTGAAATAGTCAATGGCTACTAGAATGAATCTGTGCCCATTTGAAGCGGCAGGTTTGATTGTACCGATGACATCCATCCCCCAAGCGGAGAAAGGCCTAGGTGCACTTGTTGCATTGAGTTCATTGGGTGGCACTAGTATCATATCCGCATGTACTTGGCATTGATGACACATTTGGACATACCTGATGCAGTCCGTTTCCATAGTCATCCAGAAATATCCTGCTCTTAATATCTTCTTAGCTAAAACAAAGCCATTCATGTGTGGTCCGCAAGTTCCGCCATGTATCTCTTCGAGCAATTTGGATGCTTCCTTGGCATCAACATACCGTACTAATCCTAGAGTTGGAGTCCTTCTATACAGAATTCCTCCACTTTGGAAGAAATGGTTGGACAATCTTCGGAGTGTGCGTTTATGAGTATGATTTGCGTGCTCCGGGTTCTCCCATTTTTCCAAGTATTCTTTGATGTCATGAAACCATGGATTCCCATCAGTTTCTTCTTCAACATGAGCACAATAAGCTGGCTGATTATGGATCCCTACTAGAATAGGATCGATGAAATTCTTGTTTGGGTGTTGTATCATGGAAGATAGAGTGGCCAACGCATCTGTGAACTCATTTTGGATTCTCGGAACATGTTTGAACTATATTTTTGTGAATCTCTTCATCAATTCTTTTACGTAGTACAAATATGGCAATATTTTGGTATTCTTTGTAGCCCATTCTCCTAGAACCTGATGTACCAAAAGGTCTGAATCTCCAATTACCAGCAATTCCTGAACATTCATGTCAATGGCCAACTTGAGCCCCAAGATGCAAATCTCATATTCTGCCATATTGTTTGTAGCTTTGCGGATAATGGATAGTGTTGATATGTTTCTGACACTAAAACCACTCCAATACTTACTCCTTTGAAGTTTGTAGCTCCATCGAAGAACATTCTCCAGCCATCATAGGTTTCAGTGATATCTTCTCCTACGAAAGATACCTCTTCATCAGGAATATACGTTTTCAGTGGTTCGTATTCTCCACCCATGGGAATTTCTGCCAGATGATCTGCCAACGCTTTCCCCTTGACCGCCTTCTGAGTTACATAGATGATGTCGAACTCACTTAGTAGTATCTGCCCTTTTTCCAACTTTCCTGTAGGCATGGGTTTCTGGAAGTTATATTTTAACAGATCCATTCTTGATATGAGATATGTGGTAGGCATAGAAGTAGTGCCTCAACTTCTGAGGTATCTACGTCAAAGCGCAATAGGTGCACTCCAGCAAAGAATATCGTGCTTCGTAGGGTGTGAACTTCTTACTTAGATAGTATATGGCATGTTCCTTTCTTCCCGTCTTGTCGTGTTATCCCAAGACACAGTCGAAAGCCCCATCCAATATAGATAAAGAGAGTAGCAGAGGTCTCCCAGGTTCTGGTGGGACCAGAACATGTGGTTTGGATAAATATTCCTTGATCTTGTCAAAGGCTTTCTGGCATTCTTCAGTCCAACTTGTTGCAACGTCTTTCTTTAACACTCTGAAAATCGGTTCACAAATCACAGTTGATTGTGCTATGAAACGGCTGATGTAATTGAGACGCCCCAAGAAATTCATCACATCTTTCTTGTTCTTCCGAGGTGGAAAATCTTGGATAGCCTTGACCTTTGACGGGTCTAGCTCAACTCCTCGGCGGCTGACAATGAACCGTAACAACTATCTAGCAGGGACTCGGAAGGCACATTTTGTGGGATTTAGTTTCAAGTTGTATCTTCGAAGTCGATCAAAGAATTTCCTCAAATCTGCCATATGATATGAGCTTTTCTTGGATTTGATGATGACGTCATCCATGTACACCTCTATCTCCTTGTATATCATGTCGTGGAAAATGGTTGTCATGGCCCTCATATAGGTGGCTCCAGCATTCTTTAGGCCAAACGACATCGTTTTGTAACAATATACTCCCCACGGTGTAATAAAAGCTGTCTTTTTGGCATCCTCTTAATCCATCCAGATCTGATGATATCCCGCGAAGAAATCCACAAAGGATTGGAGTTCATGCTTGGCACAATTGTCAATCAATATGTGTATATTGGGCAAAGGGAAATCATCTTTGGGACTTTCTATATTTAAATCCTGATAGTCGACACACACCCTGACCTTCCCATCTTTATTTGGAACTGGCACAATGTTAGCCAACCAGGTCGTATATTCAAACACTCTAAGAACCTTGGCTTTGATCTGCTTGGTGACTTCCTCCTTTATTTTCAGACTCATATCTGGTTTGAACTTCCTGAGCTTCTGCTTTACAGGCAGACATAGAGGGTTGGTAGGTAGTTTATGAGCCACTATGGACGTGCTCAAACCAGTCATATTATCATAGGACCATGCAAACATATCTGCATACTCCTTCAAGAGCCAGATGTATTCTTCTTTCTTTGACGGTGATAGGTGAATGCTTACATGCATTTCCTTGACGTTTCGGAGTCTCCCAAATTAACTGTTTCGGTCTCATCCAAATTGGACTTAGGCTTGTTTTCAAAGTTTTCCACTTCTCTGACAATTTCCTTGGGTATTATATCCTCTTCCAGATCCTCTAAATCATTATCCTTATGTTGCGTTGTCTCATTACATGTCATAGCCGTAGGTTCATCGAGATAAATAATAATAATACTATAGAGAAAAAATGTAAAGAATAATAATAAATACTAAAATAACAATGCATTAGATAAATCTTGAAAACATCAAACAAGTACGGCTCGATGACTCGAGCAATTATTTCAAAACAAAATATGCTTAAAACAAAATACTGAAAATGTCTTAGATGCTCATAAAATTGCTTTCAAAATAAATGATGCTAATTGCCGACTACCCAGGAACTCGACGGGCCCTTGATGGTGCAATAGTCTAGTTCTTGAGAATAGCTCCCTTCTCCACAGTCTGAATAATAAGGCCTTCCTCCTCCTCCTCCTCCTCCTCCTCAATTATCGCACTGCAATCCATGTCTTCATCATCCAGAAATAGATTCCTCATGCCAGCTAGAACTTCATCTTCTTCGGATTCCCACATCATGTCAGCTTGATGAAATGACTGGCTCAAATATGGTACTGGTCGCTCTAGAGGGTAACAAAGGCCACGCCATGGTGGCGACCAATTCTGATACTCGTGCCAGGTGTATTCATACCCAAGCCCAAAGGTTGTGCCGTGACGCTTTAGTTGTATCGATTCGGTGATCCCCTAGAGATTCTTACCGAGACCCTTCCCAGGTTTATACCCTGTCCATGCCAATATTCCTTCTATCTTACTGCTCATCGATTTGTCCTTTTCAATTGCATTGACGCGCTCGACATGATAGTATGTTTGTCCACCCAACTTCCTTCTATTTTCGATGACCGGAACATTTTGATTGGTTTAAATGGGATTACTTCCATCCCCATGGATGATAACTTCCTGATGGTTCCACTGAAACTTCGCGATCTGATGTAGAGTAGAAGCTACGACCCCAATGACATGTATCAAAGGTCGTCCCGACAATAGGTTGTAGGTAGCAGCTATGTCCAACACTTGAAACTCTTTTATCAAAGCAGGTTGGGCCCATCTGTAGGATGAGGTTGGTCTCCCCAATTGTGGCCCTTTGAGACTCATCAAATGCTTTCACATTCATACTTCATGTTCATATCTCGTGCAGGCCTTAACCCAATCTTTTCAGAGTAGTTAGTGGACATATGTTGAGACTCGAACCCCTATCTATCAGGACTCTAGCAGTGAACTTGTCCTCAAAGTGCACTGTGATATGCAGTGCCCTGTTGTGACTTAGTCCTTCTGGTGGCATCTCGTCTTTATGAAAAGTGGTCTTGTGGCTTTCGAACACTGGCCCTACCATGTTGGCTATCTCTCCGCTGGTGATGTTGTTGTTGAGGAGTAGGTATCTATGTAGGGTTGTGGTTCTGAGGAGGTGTGTTGTATTGATGTGGCGCGGGAGGCTTTTGCGAATTTTGTGTGTTTTGTGGAGGTACCGGGTTTTGGGCGTTTGTGTTTTGTTGGTTAAGGCCGGGGACGTTTAGGGCGAGGGAAAGGTCTGCCAAGTTCTGTACCTGCTCAAGTTCCCCTTGTAGCTCCAATATTTTCTGTTCCAGACGTATGACCGATTCTTTTTGTGCTGGAGTATTCCGACTGTCCGAGGTTTCAATGTTCTCTGCATTGTCCTTTCTGATACCGCTTAAATCGTCCATTTTTTATTTCCCTTTACTTCTGCCTTTATGATCACTTGGTGGAGGAGGAGGTGGAGGACCTCTGTATCTAGTGTGATATATAGATGATGCTAGTATGCACGAACCAACCTTTGGGAATGGGAGTAAACAAAACAAAAGAAAAACAAAAGTTAACCAAGTCAGTAAGGGATATTGAAAGGAAGTTTGCGATATTGAACATGTGTTACAAATCAGTAAATAAATTTATATCCTAATTAGGGGGACCTCGTTGTGCCTGAGGTAGGCCTAAACGACACATAGACTTGGAGAAAATTGATGCCAATAATTGTGTCGTTTCATTAATGCAAAAATGAATCATATCCATACTAAAACGACAATAATAAGAAAATTACTAACGGCATTTGCCTTATTACAATTGAAATCTAAAAACCAAGCTAAAATGTAGTAAAGAACATCATTTCCTAATCTATTTGGCCCCAGATGGACCTTCTCCATGCTTGGCCTTCTTGGATCCATCAATCAAGTTCCCCTGGTCGCGCATGTCCAATAGTAGGTAAGCCCTTGCTAGGTGCCCTCCCTCATTGCCTTCCGTATTATGACAATCTGAGAGCCTCTTCCTCATCTTCCCCTCATGTTCCATTAACCCTTGCTCCAAATATTCCAATCTTTCTGTTGATTTAGTACAAATTTCTTTCCATTCACCGATGGCTTCCATATCCACTTTGTGTTGTTCCAAATATCTAGCTTCAGACTCGAAAACCCTCTTGCGTAGTATCCTATACTTGACTTGTGCTTCAACAACGTCATCTATAACCCTATTTTTCAGAATAATCCCTGGCTTGACATCTCCTGCTATATCATCTACCAACCATGATGGGTAGAATTATACATGGCCGGCATGGTACCTGTCTGTCTTGATAATGTCTTTTTCTACAACGACCTTTTGATTCTACATATGTTGCGCCTCGAACTTGAACGGAATGATGTTCCCTTTAAAGTCTGCTTTATACTGGACCATGTTAGAAACCCAAGGTATAACCTGCTTTCTTCCCGCTAGCCTCATTACTCTTATAAGAGCATAAGGATAGATTCGTCTTAACCAAACCAACACTAAATAAGTGGTTTCTCTTGACCTAATAAAGAACTAGCCACTAGGGAACCATTTGAACATCCAATGTACCCTTACGTCAGTCAAATTGCTGAAGAAATGCACCCAACTCACAGTATTTCCAGGTTGCGCGAACCTATCTGGGATAAATGTCATTCTTCTTGGATGGTGGTAGGCTATGTAGTCATTCAATGGTCGTCACAGAAGTTCCTGGCTATATTCACCTCTATGGAAATGTTCTAATAACCAAATCTGTAGCAACAAATCATAACCCTCAAAATGCCCATACCCCTGCTTGCATCGATCTAGAGCTCGGTACATTTCGGCCAAGATCATGGGGATGATAGTGTAAGTTTGTCCTTCAATTCCTTCCATTAGAGTCCTGGTGACCATGGCTAAGAGAGTGTCGATCCTCCCCCCATTCATCGGAAATATCAGTAACCCCAAGAAACAAACAACGAACAAAAAAGCTCGGCGGTGTGTCCAACCCAAAGAAGTAATGGCAAGTTCATCATGGTGAAGGTGATATGACATGCTATGCCCATGACGTTCATAAAGAAATTCAAATTGTATGCATGACTCCTTTAGACAGGGTAATTCATCATTTTTCTCGAAACATATCATTTTCAAAAAATCGCGGGGAGTGCGATTTTTTGGTACTAATAAACCCGGACTATCCCATGGCATCCTAGAAAAGCCTCCTATTTCCTCTAAGAGAGGGGTCATCTCTACATTACCAAAGTGAAAGACAACTTTTTTCTCATCCCAAAACATAGTGGCGGCCTCAATCAATGCGTTATTTGGCCGAATGTCCAATAAGGAAGGTAAATTTCCGAGGCCCCTGTTCACATGAGTCTGGTCACTAGGTGAGAGGTTCTTCCACCAATCAAGCAGCAAAGGTGGGATGTTTTGAACCATGCCGAACCTGGGGACTTCGTGCCTCATTTTCTGCAAAAAAAATTGGGTTAGCCCTTCCACCTTCGGGTCTGACTATTTACACATTAATGATCAACATACCGACGTATTTTCTCCAAGTAATGCACATAACATGATAGTGTCCATTGGGATTATGGAAATCCCGCCAGGCTTTGGACAAGGCTTATCTTAGTGGATTATCATGTGGACAACGTTCTAACCCATACTAGGTTTGACATGATGTATGCACAGTTGATATTGGATTGAGGTTTCTAGAAGGGTATAAACAGGTACTCTCAAGTGGACAACTTGAGAGGGAAAGACACGGAATCGTCGACTGCACCGCTGATCGACTAGTTTACCGCAAATAAGCCTTTCCAATTTAAAGAGTAATTTTTGGAAGAGCGCGTACACTCATCAAGTGCCACTATGATACTAGTTGGGCATCAGTGGAATATGATATAGATCATGCTTTATGCAAATATAATAACACATTGCCAAGTATTTGCATGATAAATATGTAAAAAGCGGTAAATACAGTGTTAAGGTAAAATATAAAAGAGAGACAAATGAAGAAGTTATTCCATGAAATATATGCGAGAATGTAATAAAGCAAACAATATAGTATTCTTTAAACAAATGAAGAGCAGTTAGAGAAAAATAAGGACAAATAGGGAAAGAGATATGCATGTCGTAACAAATTTAAGAAAATAAAGGTGGAGAAGGGAAGGGACGTGCATTTTATAACGAGTTTAAACAAGTAAAGGATAACGGGAAAGGGATGTGCATGTAATAGCAAAATTTAACAAATGAAGATGGAAAAGGAATGCGTGTTTATAACAAAGAAAACTAATCCACAGAAGCCAAGTTCATTATGGTAAGAGCCTAAGTGTAAATCCCTAGTAGAGTCGCCATACTGTCGCACCCCATTTTTCTCGCGAAATCGGGTTTCGACATGTGACAACTCTTTTAAGGAAGTATTAAAAGAGGAGAGTCACCACCTAATGGTTTAAGGTGTGTTAGGGCACCTATTATGCAAATGAATCTGTTTGACTAGTCAACGCCACCAAAGATCGGGCAAGGGTTCAAGTTACCTCAAAGAGAAGTTGTTAGGCACTCCTCGAGGTCCACAATTGTTGGTCCCGACTGAACTTAAGATTATGTGGATTATGATTTAGATAGGTGATCAAATAAATAAAGGAGTTCAGAAGTCACAGAACTTTATTACAACTTGATTAATACAGATCTTAGTGCGAATATAGGGATATGACTATTTAGATCTAATAACAACATATAAAGAGGAGGGGGGGGGGTCCTATATTTTTTAGCCTAAAGGATCACCCCGCGCAACATAAATAATACTTTGTAACTCCCTCAAGATGGGGTGTTACTCATATTAGTCAGCGGGCACAGACTATCATCTCTTGCTACCCGATTACTATGTTAAAGTTGTTACCTAAGGTGCACTAATTCAGTTATAGGGCGTACCTTATGCGTGCACTACCTGTTCCATACCTATGGTCCAGGAGGTATTGGACCTTTACTTTGGATGGTTCTAGACCTCACTTAGGCTGCTCAGAAATGTCAAAACTAGGCGGCATACAAAACACATTGGACTTCACATATAGGCAATCAAGGCTTAAGTTTGTCTCCATACTTAAGCAACAAATGCACGCAAACACTTATGCCAATAAGAAATCTGCAGAATCCTATAGACATGCTTTCTAGGTGATCAAAGTATGCAAGTGATTTCAGATGCAGGATATAGCTTATAGACAGAATCATACGGGTATCATAAGCTAATTGTTGAGAATAATAAGTTACCAATCCTATATGTGCGATGCTTAAGTGATTTATGCAGTTGGGTACAACAGAATCTGCTAGGGAAAGAGTCCCAGAATTATTCATACGACGTGCATGAAGCCGTGTTTGAATGGTCTAACATTAACCAATTAACGAACATTTATTTCCTATAGGAAGGATCTCTACGATTGATGATTAGAACTCGTTTCATTTATACTTAGTCCTATAAACAGGATTTCTAGTGATCAGTGTAATACCATAACGAATGAAGTGATCATAAATCCTATAGGCATAATTTCTAGTGAATAACCGAAGCGAATTGAAGAAAAATTCATCTATTCCTATAGGCAGGCTTCTAGTATATTTGAAAGTAATCATGCAAGTTGAAGGGGTGCTTACTTCCTATAAGCATACTGTCTATAAACACGTAGCAGTAGACATAGCATTTGAACTCATGATTAATAGTAAACAAGTAATGTGTGTGTGTGCTCCCCTAATGTCAAGATCTCTACAATGCTCATGTAACCGAACAACACATATAGCAAATATATTACCAAGTCCTATAGGCATGTTATCTACCCATCGCATGTAAATATTAGAATGTACCCCATTCATTTTTACTAACAACCCCAATAGTTTATACAAAGATTATTCCAGGCCCAACAATGAGTAAAAGTAACAGTGTTACATAACAGTAACAATAGGCCCACAGCAGGCCCAAATAAAATATTAAATACCCAGCTTTACTGGGCATTTAATATGTCTTACATAGCTTACTCAGGCCTTCAGCAAAGAGCTTCATTCAATACATGACTCAGGGATCCATATAGGAGTCCATACCAATTATATGAGCCACAGCACAAGTGTTGCACCACTTGGGACAGCCAATATAGATATACAGTACATGACAGGAAGTAGAGTATTAGGGGCAGCTTTGGAGGTTGGGAGAATGACTAGGACCAAGTCCTAGTGTGTTAGAGTTCACAAGGGCCACAATGGACCCCGAGCAGTTCTCATACTAGGGAGGTCAGTAGTAAGAACCTTGGTAGCCTTGGCTTTCAGCCAGCTAAGAATGAGAGGTTAAAGATAGCATAGATAACAAATGAGTGAGAGTGGAAAATGGTTGAGGGACAGGAATTGAGGGAATACACTTATAACTTAAAGTAGACATAGCTGGGATGAGAACAAAAAGCAACTAATCAAACATGTCACAATAATTAAACGTAGGTTCAGCAAGGACTTAGAAAGCAGGTTCAAAGGACTTAGAAAGCAGGTTCAACACTTAGTAAAATAACACATAGACGACCACATATTGAAAGAGTTAGAGGAAAAAACAAGTTTGCAAGATTGACAAAGATTATCATGCACAAGTGCATAATACTAACAAGTTGAAGCCTAAAAGATCCAAATTATGCTAAGTATACATACTAGTGTCATAAGACAGACATGTTAACTCTCAACAGGGAACAAGACAACATTTAGACATGATAGGGGAACATACATTATGACAAGTCAAGTAATCACTGGAGGAACAATGAATTAAGTGAGCCAAAGATATGCTGGGGGACGGATTAGCAGGGAAGCAAGGTCATAATTGATAGAAAAAAAAATCTTAACATAGATTAGAACACATTACATATGCAAGATAATCATTACAGAGGTTTAGAACAAAGTGAAAATAAACTCATGTCAAATGGAAAACGTAGGCATTCAAGTATTGACCAATAGACTAATTAACTAGGGAAGGTCTAAGTTATTCCAGTGATTCGTCTTAAAATAGTTCAAACATGGTAGGGAAAACAAGTTGAGATAACTGTTCTATAATTTAAAGCCATCATTAAAAGGGTATGAGATCAAGTGAGCATGTTGAGTGACACAATAGCAGAGAAACAAGTCATAGTTAAAAGTGAGGGTCTTAACACAAGTTATTACAGATATAAGGCATTCATTACAGAGATTCGGGACAAAGCAGGTAAGCATATTCACGAACATTCAGACACAAAATCACTAGCTAAACGAGCTTAGGAGGGTTCAGATTATCCAAGTTAGACATAGACAATCTCTGAACTAGCAGCATTAGGAGGAGTTAAATGCTAGAGAGATTTCAAGCGAGTGTAAAGCTAACAGAGTTGTGCATAAAGGTAGCCCAGAAACACATTAAGCCATAGATTTCAAAAGTGACAACACATGCAAATTAGAGACACATAAAAAATGAAATTGCAAAAGATCAAGCGACTTACCAGTTAAACGGACAACAACAAAGAACAAAAATTTCACAAGAACCTAGAATCTCAATGCGTCAAAGCTCCCAAGAGCTTCAAAAGAACTCCGGGCAATGCTCGCACCAAGGGAAAGTTCGAATAACAGAATCTCAGTGGCCTTGGATTTCAGCCGGCCAAAATTAAGTACATAATAAGAGAATGTTGGAATTACAGAACAAAGCTCCAATTTTTAGTGAAAGGATGTCGATTCCCTGTACGCTTCAAAGGGGATGGGGAGGGGTTTATATAGTGACAGAAATCGAACCAATGAACAAGAAAAACTATAAAATCAAATATAAATACGGAAGTATTAACATGCAGAATCAATACAAATCGAATTAGGGAAAAAATTGGTAAACCCTAATTGACAGAAATCAAAGATTGGCTGAAAATCTTGGCTAATCGGACCCATATAGCCATGGTCATGATGTATATGGACTAAATACTATCTAGATTCAAGCGATTGAAGTTGAATGGCCGGATTATGAGAGAGAGTACTTGCCATGTTTAGGCAAGTACTAGGTGATACCATAGTTTTGTAGAAAATAACGAGATAACACACAAAAGGTAAGGAAATCATGGAGAGAATCCATGGTTGAGACGGATTTGGAGAGATTTGAGGGGGCGACTAGGGTTTCTGTGGAGAAAGGAAAAGGTTCGAGAGGATTTGGGGGCGGCGGACGGGCGAAATAAGGGTTAGGGTTTGGGTGAGGTTAATTTAAAAGGAGAGGATGAATGGAGGCCGTTTATCTTGAAAGATGAATGGCCAGGATTAAAATTATGAACGGGGCGGGACGATTAACGCGCACCGACCGAGTTTTGGGTTAAGGGGTTGTTTGGATTTGGGCTGGGATAGACTGGGCTAAGGTTTGGGTAGTTTTGGGCCACTAATGTAGTCCAAAATTAGTTAGAATGGGCTATTATTTAAATAACCAAAATTTTATCAAAATGATTTATAAAGAATACTTAATAAATAAATAAAAATATTATTTATGCACTGAAATTCTTAAAATAATAACTTAGTATTATAAAAAAATATAAATATGCTATTTTGACACAACAAATATAAAGTAAAGAGCAAATGTGTATGAATATAGGTCATTATTGCAAAATTAGATAAATAGCTTAAAAATGTTAATATAATTATATGGAATGAAATAAAATATTTGAAACATATATTATAGGTACAAAAATAATAATTATAGGTAACTAAGTCATCACAAAATAATTTAAAGGGATAATTACTAGATATTTATATAATTTAAATGCAAAAAAATTTATTTAAAGCTCTTACAAATTATGAAAAATTATAGAAAATGCTTGTATAGGTTTGTAAACTAAATAATGATGCAAAAAGTGCTATTTTGAAAGTATATATATATTTTGGAAAATATGAGGGCAAAATTGGGTATCAACAGACCCGACCGGTTATTTTTCTTTCTAGAACCCCGTTCCCCTAAATAAGACTTTGCGTACATAATTTTACTATTTTATGACTTGCAGGTATGGTTAGTTCTAGATTTGGAAGGGTTCGGGTTGAAATCGAAAAACTTGGTTCCTTAAGGTTAGCTTAAAAGGCCAAGTTTGACTTCGGTCAATAATTTGAGTAAACGACCTCGAAATCAGGATTTGGTGGTTCCAATAGGTTCGTGTGATGATTTCGGACTTGGGCGTATGCCCGATTTAGGTTTTGGATAACCCGGGAGTGTTTCAGCCCCTATTATCAAAAGTTGGTTCTTGAAGCTCTTTAAAATTTGGTTTGGAACGGGTTTTGATGATATCGAGGTCCAAACGGAATTCCGAGACCAGGAATAGTTCCTTAATGTCATTTAAGACTTGCACACAAAAGTTGGTGTCATTCTGAGTTGATTTGATAGGAAACGGACGAGGGAAAATTGTTTTAGAAGTTTTAAGTTCATGAGTTAATTCATGCGTTTTGGCATCTGATTCGCGGTTTTTTATGTTATTTCAGTGTTCCGATCACGCGAACAAGTTTGTATGCTGTTGTTAGGTAGGTGTGGGTGTTTGGTGTGGAGCCCCAAGGGCTCGAGTGAGTTTCGGACGTGCGGAAGGGATGAAAAACACACAAGATTTCTGGTGTTTCTTGGCACCAGTTGCAGGTCTCGCAAATGCGGACTTCCCATTTGCGATAAGAGCTTCGCAATTGCGAAGAAGCTCAGCCTTGGGATTTTTCGCATTTGCAACACTTGAGCCGCATTTGCGAACTCAGCAGTGATCGCATTTGCGACCCATCTGTCGCATTTGCGACCTAAGCAACTGGAGCCAGGCTTCGCATTTGCGAACCTGGTGTCGCAAATGCGACATAAGAGGCCTATGCCCAGCTCATTTAATGTAGGACTTAGGCCATTTATTTCATTTCATTTCATCTCTTGGGCAATTTTTGGAGCTTTTGGAAGGGGGTTTTCACCTAGCACTTTGAGATAAGTAATTTCTATACAACATATGTTAAAAGCATAGATTATGGGTAGATTAACATGTAAAGATCGGTAGAAATCATGGGTTTAGATGAAAAATCTAGGGTTTAATAAAAATGAGATTTTACCATGAAAATGATTATGAAACTTAGTGAAAATCATATATTTATGTTTCTAAGGTTATGGGTAACAACTTTCTTCAAAAAGCTCCGGAATCCATGAGTGTCGGCCCGTGAGTGAATTTTAGGAATTCTTACAATTTGGGTTGGGTAATCACTTTAATAGTGGAGATATGAACTTCTGAGCATAGATTGATCGATTTTTATAATGTTTGGCTAGTTCCGAGTCATTTGGCATTAAATTTGGAGGCTTGAGCGTATTCTTGAATTGGAAAGTAAGCTTTGAGACGAGGTAAGTCTCTTTCCTAACCTTGTAAGAGGGAATTTAACCCCATAGGTGAACTTAATCAATATGTACTTCAATTTGTCAGAGGATACGTACGTACAATGTGACGAGAGTCCATACGTAGCTACTATTCATGCTTATGTCCGGGTAGATTTAGGCTCACACCATGCTTTGTTGATACCGTTGCTTGTTTATGCTTACTAGTTGTTGGATTGAAGTGGAAGTTGAAGGTCTCAATATTTAAAGCCCCAAGTTGAATTTCTTATTTTAAAAAGGAATTGATAAATACTATGATGAATTGATAAATTATATGTTCAACCGCTTCGCAAATATATTCCGCGAGCGGGGTAAACTTCCACTATTCTCATGGAAGCGGGTCGTTCGCCTCGGCAGAATTTATTGATATATTATATGGTTCGGGTCGTTCGACCCTCGGCAGTGCACATTATATTATTATGTATATTTGGATCGAGCCATACGTACTCGGCATAACTCGTGTGTAGTAATACCGAAATCCCTTCTTATATTTAATAATGTTTCATGGACTTGAAAGGTGAAAGGAATAGAAGAGAGATATGGTTTGATTTTACTTGAAAGAAGGATTTACTTACTATCTTCTTGTTTTGAGCACTATTATTATTGTATATTACATGCTTTATACATTATTATGTTTTTGGCCCTTAGTAAGTGTCGATGTCGACCCCTCATCACTACTTCTTCGAGGTTAGACTAGATACTTACTAGGTACAAGTTATTTACATACTCACGCTACACTTCTACACTTGGTGTGCAAGATCTGAGGCAGTTACATCTAGTTACCAGTTCGACGCGCACGTTTGACTTCTAGCTCGAGACTCCACGGTGAGCTGCCCTTCCGAGCCGTTTAGCAGCAGTCGGAGTTTCTCTTTTGGATTTATATTTTTGTTTATTTCCTTGAGACAATAGACTAGTATTATTTTGTATATTCTTCTAGTAGCCCACATGCTTATGAAACCTGGTCTTGGCACACACTAGTAGACTTATGATTTTGGATTTATTATTATGACTTCGATTTGCACACAGCTGCTTTTGTTTAATTACTTTACAACAGTAAATTTCTAAATCTTTTATAAATGCGGAAAGTTATTACTTTGCAAACATATTAAAAGTGGAAGCCACTTGATTTATCAATGTTGGCTTGCCTAACAACGGTGTTGTGCGCCCTCACGGCCTTTGATGAAATTGGGTCGTGACACTTAGCTAGCTACAGAACTGAGGGAGAAAAGCCAAGCAACATCACTGTCTCTCAATTTTGGGATTCTGGAAAATGGGATCTTCAGAAGCTCCACAACCAAGCCCCAGCCAATAAAATTACAAATATTATTCAGATCCCAATTCACTTCTCTTCCCACACCCCTGATAAACCTATATGGACACCAACTACCTCTGGCAAATTCACTTGTGCTTCTGCATGGGAAACAGTCAGAAAGAAAAAGAAGATCCTCTTCACAACAAGATGACATGGCACATGAGAATCCCTTTTAAATGGTCCTTTTGCATATGGAGAGCCCTCAGAAACAAACTGCCAATTGATGATAGGGTCATCACCTTTGGCCAACCTACTGCCACCAGATATGTGTGCATCAGGCCTCAAGCTGAATCAGTAGACCATATTTTCAGTATGGGGCACTTTGCTAAGGCAGTATGGAGGCACTTTACATGCCCAACTGGCTTCCTTCTTCAAGCCATGCCTCTTAGATTACTACTGATGAAACGGTGAATGCAGAAGAGCAGGAATGATATACATAAACTCATCCTGGATATATTTCCAATCATCATTTGCTGGAATTTATGGAAAAAATGATGTAGTATTAAGTATGGCTCCAAGCAATCATCTATGATCAGAGATATATTCTCCATCAACTCTGATATCAATCTGCTCCTTAGAGCCACCTACCCCTCCTTCCAATGTATTCATCAATGGAATGAACTCTACTCCAAAGCTGACACAATGAAACATTACATTTGCACATCAAAGGTTACCTTGCAAAGACCTGAGAATGGATTTGTTAAGCTGGCAGTACCCTCAACAATCCAGGTAAGATTGGTGTAGGGGCAATTATTAGAGATCATCTAGGGAGATTTATCCATGCCATAGCAAGACCACTTAGAGAAGGAACCAACAATATGGCAGAAATTGAAGCAGCCATCATTTGCATGAAATGCTGCTTGGAGAATTGTCACCTCAAAGAGCATTTAGAAGCTGATTCTGCACTACTTGTTCATTGGATCAACCATGAATCTGACCCCCTTGGAGTTTATAGATGCAACTGCAAAATCTGATTGAACTGGGCTCCCTGTGTCATGAATTCAAATGTTCTCATGTGTACAGGGAAACTAACTGTCCTGCTGATTCTTTATCTAAGCTCAGCCATGATCTACCTCAAATCACCTACTTTGAGAATATTCTTGACCTCCCCAGCCAAATAAGAGGACAAATCAGACTTGACCAAATGAACACACCAACCTTTAGACATAAGAAAACAAGCAAACTTCAATCTTCATCAAATCACACTTCCACCTCTAACTCTAATGGACATGGTTAAACAACAGAAAAACTTGGGAGCAAATCACACAGTTCAAACAACTGACTTTTGGGGCAGCAAAGAGGGCTGAAATGCCCAGTCTTTCCTTATCACTGTTTTCTCCTTTTTGTTTTTTGCAGGATGTAAGGATAAACTCAGATTACTGATACACATGCAAGGAGTGGTATTAGCATCCCATATGCTCAACATCCTGCAGATGTGTTAGTTCTCCTGGGCATATCACACGCATCATGCAATCTTACCACAAATACAGTCACCTATAACATGGAGGATCCATCAGGAACACACAATGAGAACTCCATGCCATAATTAGTTAGAGAAGGTTGATCCTAGGGGTTCAAACCTAACTAAAAAGCCCTGTTTCCCATCAGTTATCACCAGCTAATGGACATACAGTGCTTCAAATTTGGAAGCCACAAGACAATCTTCAAGGATTATTGGACGAAAGTAACAGGCCATTGCCCACCCTCATCTGTCAACAACATTAGGCAGCAACAGATGCAACACACATGCCCAGTTTCAAGGGTCCTTTTGATACATATCTTCAACTTGGCTTTCTTTGTATCCTATGTCAAAGCAAAGTAGAAGATAGCCCCCACCATTCTCAATTATTTTTTGTCACATTATCTAAGGAACATCTACACTGTCTAAACTGTTCGTAGTTGTACAACTTGTTGTATATGGAAGGAAATCTTCCAACTCACTAGATTAGTAGATTTAGGATGTCTTGTGCTTTTTTGTATAGTTGACCTAGACTAACTTTAAAATGTTTTTGTTTACCCAAATGCCTATCAATGTTGGATAGACAATGGAATCCCATCATAGGGCTAACTTCACATAGCTCCAAGGGTACAGTTTGTTGTCATGTTTGGACGACTAAGTGTACATCAAGCTTTTTTCTAGAGGTAAGGTTTATGTCCCCCTTCATTGTTGTACTTTATAATTTTCTTATCTATAAAAACCAACCCTAGGCCTAAGGCCTAGTTGACTTTATTATAAAAATAAAATTAAAAATAATATGCCTATATACAATAAACAGACCTCGCTTGAAAATAATAAAAATACCTTAGTCTATGCTCTATATTAAATTTTTTAGAGAAATATTTATAGCTTGATGGGTTTGACCTTTAAATATTCAAGCACTGAACTTATTGTACTTTTAAAATCATAATTTAATTCTAATATTTATTAAGCTTTTCGTTCATTTTGACACACACACACAGATATATATATATATATATATATATATATATATATATATATACACACACACACACATATACACACACACACACACACACAGACACCATTATAACTACTAAGTTCGAATGAACCCGCTACAATTGACTAAAAAATATTTAGTTCTAACTCGTGTAACCGGGTGCCACGGTAGATCAGGCCTAATCAAGATTTTTATGGGCCGAAGCTTAGCCCAAAAACTGAAGGGGGAAGTACACAAATTGCCAATTTTAGGACTGTTATTTAGGGTTTAGCCAGTACTTATTTTGACTTGAAAATTTAAAGTAAAAATCTTAACTTCAGGACTTTGTGTCCTAAAAAATTAAACTGAAAAACTGAAATTCAAGACACATTAGCTAATTTTTAAATAGTATCACTCTAGAGACTAGAATGGCTACTTGATGTCATTTCTACAAAAACTGAAGTAGGCAGTACAAGCCCAAAATAGTTCATAATTGTTAAATTTTCATATGTATATTTTGATTATTCCATTCCAAAATATCAAGAACTTGAGAGTATAACAAGAGAATATCACTTGTCCAACTCTTCAAGCAGTTTGAGCAAAGACATTTATAGCCTGTTTGACCAATCTTCTCAAGAGGTCAAAAGTATTTGTTTTTCTTTCTCTCAAAAGCACTTTTTTCCTTTAACTTGAGGTGTTTGACCAATCTTTTTTGGGGAAAAAAATACTTTTGGGAAGAAGCAGAAAAAAGTAGCTTCTTCCCAAAAGTAGAAGCAGAACCATTTTTGACTTTTTTTTTTTACTAAAAATACCCTTAACAAAATATAGTATATACCAAAATAACCGTTAAATCTAATACTTAGGATATTAATGTATAAATATTTCTTATTATTTTTAGGATAACTTTCTAATATATAGTGACTTTAGGGGTGAATGCTTTTATATTTGTTGAATGATTTTTAATATATTTAACTTATATTAAAAGAATTAAGTACTTTTAAATTTTATTTTCATATTTTACTTAATAAAATGAAAAGATTTAATTATTGCCTGTAATAACAAATTTTTAAGATTATTTATTTACTTATAATATTAACTATTAAGTAAATCTATTCATGTCCTTATTCGTAATTTGATACTTAAAACACTTTTTGAAAAACTTGGCCAAACACAAATTATTGCTCAAAGGTGATTTTCAGAGTGATTAGCCAAACACAAACTGCTTCTATCCATAAGTACTTTTTTCAAAAGCACTTCTCAAAATAAACTTATTTCTCCATCTTGGCCAAACATGCTATTAATCAGTTTGAGCAAAGATATTTAATCATTATCCAACTTCTTTAGATGTAGGAAAGGCCAAACATTTACCAAAATCCAGATCTCCAGACTATACACGTAGATACAGGGCTTGGGCTTGGGTACACATATTTTACCGTTATTATTGTTTAGAGCGGGTATATCTTGAGAGTATTATTATTTCTCTTCTTTTTAGAGCTTTCTAGAGAAGTTACAAAGACATGGTAAGTTTAATGATCGTGGATAATAGTTAGAGTTTAAGTTTTATATATATATATATATATATATATATATATAAAAGAGCTTTCTAGAGAAGTTACAAAGACATGGTAAGTTTAATGATCGTGGATAATAGTTAGAGTTTAAGTTTTATATATATATATATATAACGATATAAACTATTTTTAAACAAAGTTATTTAATTGGTTATAGCAAATTATCACTCTATTTTTCAGGGTTTTGTATCAGATTTGATATGTGAAATTACATATTACGTAGGTCAAATTATCCGTGTGTAGAACGTAAACTTAATTAATATATAGCTGGAGTTATTCACTCAGAAAATATAAATATCAAATGCTTTTCTATAAACAAAAATAACTCAACCAAGTTGTAGGGCAAGTTGACATGCAATGCTTATCCATCTTATCAACATTCTCGTCAACTTATTTCATTATAGTTTTATAACGACAATATCGCTCAATAATATAATTGCTAACCACTTTTCACGTTTGTCTGTCTGGTTAATTAATCACATAATAGGGTTTTAAAACACAAAGAAAAAATAGAACAAGTATCAACAGATATTAGCCCCTTTTTATTTACTTGAACTTTTTCAAGGTCTTAATAAGTATATTTTCACTTGGTATATATATATATATATATATATATATATATATATATGTCATGATCCGAAATTTCACCCTTCGGACCGTGATTGCGCCTAACATTTCACTTGCTAGGCAAGCCAACGTTAGAATAATATTATCCATTTTTAAAATAATTTTAATTTATTAATAACAATGAAACAAATGCGGAAGCAAAGTTTGAAATAAAGTGAAATAATCCATAAAAATAACGGTGTCTGAATACCATCCCAGAATTGGTGTCATAAGTGCACGAGCTTCTAGAATAAATACAAATAAAGGTCTGAATAAAATAAAGTTGTCTGGAACTAAACACACAACTAAAGTAAAATAGACGGGGACTTCAGAACTGCGGACGCCATGCAGTTATACCTCAAGTCTCCTCTGGTAGCTAAAATCCGAGCAAGTCTATGGTACGCCGCTGGGACCAACTCCAAAATCTGCACAAGAAGTCCAGAGTGTAGTATCAGTACAACCGACCCCATGTACTGGTATGTGCTGAGCCTAACCTCGACGAAGTAGTGACAAGGCTAAGGCGGTTCACTTATATTAACCTGTACGCAATATTAATAACAACAACAAATAATAGAAATAAATCAGGTAACTCATTTATAATAATTGAAACCAACCCATCAGTCATTATCCATTATTATTTCAACCAATTCTGTTGCAGTGTGCAACCCGCTCTCACAATATATTCACATTCAATTCTGTTGCAGCGTGCAACCCGCTCTCACAATATATTCATTTTAATCAAGTCTGTTGCGGCGTGCAACCTGATCCCCCAATATATATATATGTATGTCAATTTTTAAACAAGTCTGTTGTGGCGTGCAACCCGATCTTCCAATATGCAATTCTTATAGAGGAATTTTCCCAATAAATGCAATAATTAATATAAAATTATAAGACAACAAGCATACAATAATTATTATTTAATTACGAAACAAACTAAGGCAACTAGCAAATTATTATAGAAATCAGAGAGAGATTATGCAGTTTAATAATTAATATGCTAAATGTCAAATAACAATTAAGGCACATAATTCAAATAGCATGTAACAATTAATGCAGGAATTCAAGAATTAATATTTGACAAAGAATAGGAGAGAAGCAATTATTATGACAATTAATTCATAATTTAAAACAATTTATGATTTTTCAAGTAAATACAAAAATAATTAATTTGTCGACGTATAGACACTCGTCACCTCGCCTTTACATCGTTCACATACATTTCACATAACAAATAATTTGAGGGTTCTATTTCCTCAAGTCAAGGTTAATCACGACACTTACCTCGCTTTGCAAATTTCAATCAATTACTCAACCACAACTTTTCCTTTTAAATTTGACCTCGAAAGCTTCAAATCTATTCACAAACAATTGAATATGCTCAATACGAATCATAGGAATTAATTCCATATGAATTTATAAATTTTTCGGATAAAAATCTAAAATTCATTAAAATATTCGGCAGTGGGACCCATGTCTCAAATCCCGGAAAAACTCATAAAATCCGAACACCCGTTCCGATATGAGTTCAACCATACAAAAATTATCCAATTCCGTTATTAATTGGACCTTCAAATCTAAATATTTCGTTTTTGGAAGATTTTAGAAAAATATGATTTTTCTTCCATAAATTTACGGATTCATGATATAAACGAGTATGCAATCAGAAAATATAATCAATATAGGATAAGGAACACTTACCCCAATGTTTTTCGTGAAAATCACGCAAACATTCGCCTTAACCGAGCTCAAAATGATCAAAATGTGAAAATAATTTCGGACTCTTCGATATATACACTGCCCAGTCATTTCCGCACCTGTGGTGCCTAGGCTCGCATATGTAAGTTCGCATTTGCGAGAAATTCTCGCATCTGCGGAAAAGGGGTTGCCAGTGTATGTCCGCATCTGCGTGATTTGGTGCGCATCTGCGGACACGCTTCTGCGGACGCGCGGGTGCATGCAGATTTTCGCACCTGTGGACTTTTGCCCAGCCACGTCCGGGTGCATCTGCGATTGAAGGCAGCTCGACCTGCGGTTAAAAATCCGCAGGTGCGATTATAATAGAAGGCAAAAATACAGATTTTGTTTAAGTCCAATTCTTGATCCGATTTCAATCTGTATCACTCTCGAGGTACTCGGGCCCCCGTATGAATATACCAACAAGTCCAATAACATAATTCGGACTTACTCGGGGTCTCGTATCACGTCAAAAAATACTGAAATTACAATTCACACCCCGATTCAAACTTTGAGTTTTAAACTTTTCAATTTGCAAATCGCGTGCCAAAACATATTAAATGAATCCGTAATGACTTCAAATTTGGCACACAAGTCATAAATGACATAGCGAAGCCGTTCAAATTTCCAGAATCGGATTCAGGCTCCGATATCAAAAAGCCAACCCCGTGGTCAAACTTGAAAATCTTTAGCCTTTAAATTGCTAGTTCCGTTAAATGGTCATAACTTGAGCTAGGGACTTTTAAATTAAATTTCGGGCATACGCCCAAGTCCCAAATCATGACACGGAACTATCAGAACTGTTAAAACACTGATCCGGGACCGTTTGCTAAAAATATTGACCAAAGTCAACTCAGTTTAGTTTTAAAGCTCTATTTCACATTTTAATCTATTTTTCACATAAAAACTTTTTAGAAAATTTTACGGACTGGGCACGTAAGTCGAGAAATGATAAACGATGCTTTCGAGGTCTTAGAACACATAATTACTGATTAAATTTATAGATGACATTTTGGGTCATCACATTCTCCACCTCTAAACCAAACGTTAGTCCTCGAACGGAGTTAGAAAAAGTACCCGAGCTAGAGAAAAGGTGTGGATATTTACTCCTCATGTCTGACTTGGACTCCCAGGTAGATGCCTTTTACCGGCTGACCTCTCCATTGCACCCGAACTAAAGGATAACTCTTAGACCTCAACTGTCGGACCTGCCGGGCTAGAATGGCCACCGGCTCTTCCTCGTAAGTCAAATATTTGTCCAATTAGACTGAGCTGAAATCTAACACATGGGACGGATCACCATGATATTTACGGAATATAGACACATGGAACACTGGATGAACCGCTGATAAACTAGGTGGTAATGCAAGCCTGTAGGCTACTTCACCCACCCTTTCAAGAATTTCAAAGGGTCCGATATACCTAGGGCTCAACTTACCCTTCTTTCCAAACCTCATTACACCTTTCATAGGTGAAACCCTGAGCAATATTCTTTCTCCAAAAATGAATGCAATATCACGAACTTTACGGTCGGTATAACTCTTTTTTCTAGACTGAGCTGTGCGAAGTCGATCTTGAATAATCTTGACCTTATCCAAGGCATCCTGTACCAAATCGGTACCCAAAAACCGAGCCTCTCCCGGTTCAAACTAGCCAACTGGCGAACGACATCGCCTTCCATGTAATAATAGACACGGGCATACCGTGAAGGCGGACAATCTCATGAATGTAAATTTCAGCTAACCTCTCTGAAGAATAGGTAACTGCCACTGGAATGAAATGTGCTGACTTGGTCAGCCTGTCCACAATGACCCAAACTGCGCCAAATTTTCTCTGAGTCCGTGGGAGCCCAACAACAAAATCCATAGTGATATGCTCCCACTTCCACTCAGGAATTTCTAACTTCTGAAGCAAACCACCAGGTCTCTGATGCTCATACTTAACTTACTGATAATTCAGACACCGAGCTACATATATAATTATATCCTTTTTCATTCTCCTCCACCAATAGTGTTGCCTCAAATCTTGATACATTTTAGCGGTACCTGGATGAATAGAATACTTGGAACTGTGTGCCTCTTCAAGAATTAATTCACGAAGCCCATCCACATTAGGCACACAAATACGGCCCTGTATTCGCAGAACTCCATTTTCCCCTACAGTAACCTATTTGGCATCACCGTGCTATATCGTGTCCTTAAGGACAAGTAGATGAGGATCATCATACTGCCTCTTTCTGATGCGCTAATATAAAGAAGACCGAACGGCTGTGCAAGCTAGAACCTGCCTGGGTTCTGAAACATCTAACCTCACGAACTGATTAGCCAAAGTCTGAACCTCTGCAGCTAATGGCCTCTCACCAACCAGAATATACGCAAAACTACCCATACTCACAACCTTTCTACTCAAAGCATCGGCCACCACATTGCCCTTTTTGGGGTGATACAAAATGGTGATATCATAGTCTTTCAACAACTCCAACCATCTTATCTGCCTCAAATTAAGATCCTTTTGTTTGAACAGATACTGAAGGCTACGATGATCAGCAAATACCTCACACGAGACATCGTAGAGGTAATGCCTCCAAATCTTCAGCGCATGAACAGTGGCTGCCAATTCTATGTCATGAACATGATAATTCTTCTCGTGAACTTTCAATTGCCGAGTCGCATATGCAATTATCTTGCCATCTTGCATTAATACTGCACCAAGCCCAATGTGAGATGCATCACAATATACCGTATACGATCCTGATCCTGTGGGTAATACCAACACTGGCACCGTAGTCAAAGCGGTCCTGAGCTTCTGAAAGCTCATCTCACACTCGTCTGACCATCTGAATGGGACACCTTTCTGGGTCAATCTAGTCAATGGGCTTGCTATAGATGAAAACCCTTCCACGAACTGACGATAATAACCTGCTAAACCCAGGAAACTCTGGATCTCTGTAACTGAAGTAGGTCTAGGCCAATTCTGAACAACCTCAATCTTCTTAGGATCCACCTTTATGCTTCTGCCGATACAACATACCCCAAAAAGGCAATTGAGTCTAACCAAAACTCACATTTTGAAATTTTGGCATATAACTGATTATTCTTCAAGGTGTGAAGTACACTTCGAAGATGCTGCTCATGTTCCTCTCGACTGCTAGAGTAAATCAAGATATCATCAATGAATACAACCACAAATGAATCTAAATAAGGCTTGAACACTCGATTTATCAAATCCATAAATGTTGTTGGGGCATTTGTCAACCCAAATGACATCACTAGGAATTCATAATGCCCATACCGAGTTCGAAAAGCTGTTTTAGGGACATCAGATGCCCTAATCTTCAACTGATGGTAACTAGACCTCAAATCGATCTTCGAAAATACCTTGGCACACTGAAGCTGATCAAATAAGTCATCAATTCTTAGCAGCGAATATTTGTTTTTGATAGTGGCCTTGTTCAACTGCCGATAGTCTATACACATCCGCATAGAGCCATCTTTCTTCTTTACAAATAATACCGGTGCACCCTAGGGTGAGATACTAGGTCTAATGAATCCCTGATCAAGCAGGTCTTGTAACTACTCTTTCAATTCTTTCAACTTTGGTGGGGCCATACGGTATGGTAGAATAGAAATGGGTTGAGTGTCCGGAGCCAAATCAATACAGAAATTAATATCTCTATCGAGTGCCATCCCCGGAAGATCTGCTTGAAATACTTATGGAAATTCACGAACAACTGGTACTGAGTTCATAGAAGGAACATCCGTACTGGGATCGGGAATATAAGCCAAATAGGCATGATACCCTTTCTCTACCATATGCCAAGCTTTCATATAAGAAATAACCGTGCTGGCAGAATGACCAGGAGTTCCTTTCCACTCTAACCGAGGTAACCACAGCATAGCTAGGGTCACTGTCTTAGCATGACAATCCAATATAGCATGATAAGGGGATAGCCAAACTATACCCAAGATGACATCAAAATCTACCATATCAAGAAGTAGAAGATCTACACTAGTCTCAAGATTACCAATAGTAACCACACACGAACGATAGACATGATCTACTACAACAGAGTCTCCCACCGGTGTAGATACACACACAGAAGCACTTAGAGAATCACAAGGCACAACCAAATATGAAGCAAAATAGGAGGACACAAAGGAATAAGTAGATCCTGGATCAAATATAACTGAAGCATCTCTATGGCAAACTGGAATAATACTTGTGATCACAGCATTAGATGACTCGGCCTCAGGCCTAGCTGAAAAAGCATAAAATCGGGGTTGGGCACCACCACTCTGAACTGCTTCCCTGCGATGACCTCTGACTGGATGGCCTCCACCTCTAACGGTCTGACCTCCACCTTTAATGGCCTGACCTCCACCTCTTATAGCCTGACCTCCACCTCTAGCTGCCTGACCCCTACCCCTAGCTGGCTAAGTAGGCGGTGAAGCAACCTGTGCCGGTATGATGGCATGAGAATCTTGCTGAGATCTGTTACTCGCCAATCTAGGGTAATACCTCCTGATGTGACCAATGTTCCCACACTCATAGCACCCATCCTGATGCCATGGCTGCTGAAGCTGAAGCTGACCCAGATGGGTCGGATAACCACTGTAGTAACTTTGGAGTGGTGGTGCACTGATAGGAGCTGAATATGCATTAAATGTTGGCTGCCCAAGGTAAGGCATAATAGGACCGTGACTCCCTGAAGCACTGGGATATACATGAAGTGCTGAATGAAACTGTTTGGGAGGATGACCCCTACCAAAATTACCCCTGCCTCCAGATGAGGCACCACTGAAACCACCGAACTGACGAGGCCTCTTATCGGACCTCTGCCCTCTTTCTTGTGCAAGAACCATCTCGATCCTCCTTGAGACATTAGCTGCCGCCTGAAAAGAAATCTCACTTCTGGTCTCCTTGGCCATCTGAAGTCTGATTGGGTGAGTGAGTCCCTCAATAAACCTCCTCACTCTCTCTCCCTCCGTAGGTAGTAAAAGGAGAGGATGACATGCCAAATCCACAAAACGGGACTCATACTATGTAACAGTCATACTGCCCTACTCTAGAGGCTCAAATTGCTTGCGGAATTCCTCTCTTAGTGTGATAGGGAGGAACTTTTCCAGAAATAGCTGAGAGAACTGCTCCCATGTAAGTGCAGGGGATCCGATTGGTCGGGTCAATGTGTAATCTCTCCACCACCTCTTGGCGGAACCCGTCATCTGAAATACAGCAAAATCAACCCCATTGTTCTCAACTATACCCATGTTCCGCAGCACCTCATGGCAGCGTTCAAGATAATCCCATGGATACTCAGAAGGTGTACCACTGAAGTGAACTGGAAAGAGCTTGGTAAACTTATCCGGTCTCAATAAGGCCTCAAAAGACATTGCAGGCCTATCATCGGTCTGTGCCGCAACAACTGGTTGAACTACCCCAACTGGCGGGGCTGCTGGAGCCTGATTCTGGGGAGCCATCTGCTCCGGGGCGGGAGTAGTGGGAGTTTGTGCTTCTCCCACAACCTGTAAGACGGCTGGTGCCACTGAAAATGTACCATTTTGGGCCACATCTTCCATAAGACTCACCAATAGGACTAGAGCGTCCTGAAGCACTGGAATGGCTATGAATCCTTCTGGGACCTGAACTGGTCCAACTAGTACATTCTGAACTGGGACCTCCCCCTGAAGGTCTACTTGAGGTTCTACAACAGGTGCAACTGCTCGAGCTCTGGACTGAGCTCTACCTCGGCCTCTAGCACGACCTCGGCCTAGACCTCTACACCTGGCCATTTTTTCCACCGGGATTCTGGTCCCTGTCCATCGGTAGAGGTATTACGTGTTCTCACCATCTGCGAGAGAATAAGAGTAGAATGGTTCAATCATTGATGATAGAATAAAATCGCACGACAGAATAAGAAAGAAGTGATATAGTTCCTAAACTTCATAGCCTCTGAGAGATAAGTACAGACGTCTCCATACCGATCCTTCAGACTCTATTAGCTTGCCAATGACTCTTGAGACCTATGTAACCTAGTGCTCTGATACCAACTGTCACGACCCGAAATTCCCACCTTCGGACCGTGATGGCGCCTAATATTTCACTTGCTAGGCAAGCCAACATTAGAATAATATTATGCATTTTTAAAACAATTTTAAATTTATTAATAACAAGGAAACAAATACGGAAGCAAAGTTTGAAATTTAGTGAAATAATCCATAAAAATAACAGTGTCTAAATACCATCCCAAAATTGGTTTCACAAGTGCACGAGCTTCTAGAATAAATATAAATAAAGGTCTGAATAAAATAAAGCTGTTTAGAACTAAACACACAGCTAAAGTAAAATAGACGAGGACTTCAGAACCGCGTACGCCATGCTGTTATATCTCAAGCCTCCTCTGGTAGCTGAAATCCGAGCAAGTCTATGGTACGCCGGTGGGACCAACTCAAAATTCTGCATAAGAAGTGCAGACTGTAGTATCAATACAACCGACCCCATGTACTGGTAAGTGCTGAGCCTAACCTCGACAAAGTAATGACGAGGCTAAGGCGGTTCACTTACATTAACCTGTACGCAATATTAATAACAACAACAAATAATAGAAATAAATCAGGTAACTCATTTATAATAATTAAAACCAACCCAACAGTCATAATCCATTATTATTTCAACCAATTTTGTTGCAACGTGCAACCCGCTCTAAAAATATATTCACATTCAATTCTGTTGCAGCGTGCAACCCGCTCTCACGATATATTTATTTTAATCAAGTCTGTTGCGGCGTGCAACCCGATACCCCAATATATATATATATATGTATGTCGACTTTTAAACAAGTCTGTTGCGGCGTGCAACCCGATCTTCCAATATGGACTTTTAATAAGTCTGTTGCGGCGCACAACCCGATCCTCCAATATAGACTTTTTAATAAGTCTGTTGCGGCGTGCAACCCGATTTTCCAATATGGACTTTTAATAAGTCTGTTGCGGCGTGCAACCCGATCCTCCAATATGGACTTTTAATAAATCTGTTGCGGCGCGCAACACGATCCTCCAATATAGATTTTTTAATAAGTCTGTTGCGGCGTGCAACCCGATCCTCCAATATGGACTTTTAATAAGTCTGTTGCGGCGTGCACACTTGACCACTTCTACGAGACTACACGGTGAGCTACCTTCCGAGCCGTTCCGCAGTAGCCGAAGTCTTTTTCTTTTGCTTGTATTTCCTGTCAACTTCATTTCAGAAGGTAGCGTAGAACTCTTTTGCATATTCTACTAGTTGCTCGTATACTTGTGACACAAGATCTTGGTGGTTTAAGCTAGTAGACACGTGATGATTTTGGATTATCTTATTTATTTCACTGCTTTAAAAATTTTGATTTCTCATTTTATTTAAATGCTTGCTTCTTGATTATGCACAAAGAAAAAATCAACTATTTCAAATCTTTAAAAGGAAGGATCACAAAGCTAGTTCACTATCGTCTTGCCTAGCGATAACGTTGGGTGCCATCACGACCCATAGGATAAATTGGGTCCTGATAGGTAGAGTGTATGCAGACTTTACCCCTATCTTGTATGGGTAGAGAGACTATTTTCGATAGACCCTCCACTCAAGAAGTTTTTCTAAAACTATATTACACTCAAATATATGATAGTAAACTAGTAAAAATACAAAATTAATATAATATAAATAATTTAATAGTGAATAATTTTATAAATTTGTAGAGATTCTCAAGTAAAGGGATAAAAAGTGCACATTTCAATTAATTGAAAGTTAAATGTGCTTATTTTTTGTAGTAAGAAACTAAACTTAAAGTTTGTCTATATTGAAGGACTAAAAGCGCAAATTTGTCATCCCAATAATAAATAAAACCAAAGAAAACCATCACCTCATAGAATATGCTTGGTGTTATGAAAATATTATTGTGGATGTCCATTTATTACTCCGCTATAGATAATCTTCCTGAAGAATATTATCCATTTAGTACTCTATTGAAGTTTATCAACAAGCAGCTGATGCAGGCAGGTTGCAAGCAACTCAATGAAATGATTTGCAGTAACTTCTTATTAAACAGGCAGGTTGCGAGCAGCTCATGTAGATAACTTACAAGCAGCTCAAGAAAAGTCTCGCAGCTGCTTCCTGAAAAGCCTTGCGGCTGCTTCATGAAAAACTTCGCAACTGCTTCCTTTCTTTTATAAATTGAGGAGTTTTCAGTTTATTATGTACATCAGTTTGAAGTTGAATAATATATCAGTCTCTCTCTATACTTGTTTTTGATTTATTTACTTCACAATCTTTATTTTATAATACGTTATCAGCACGAGACTCTGAAAGATATATTATTGTAGTTATCCTCATCCAAAGGCATCGGTTCTCACGCAATGTTCGTAGCAAAGGACTCGTGACATTAATTGTTTCACTTTCATATATTTGCTTAACACTAACTATTCGTTGAGTTGAGTTAGCAAACGTCTATGTCTATAAATCAGATCCAATCGCCATCATTAAGAATTTTACTCAAAAGGTTAGTACTTCCTTCATATCAGCTATTCCTGTTTTCTGCTATTAATAGTATGATTTTTGTTCATTGGCCCTAAGGAGCCTAATTGGTTCTCTTGGCAGTTCATGCCATAAATTTGTTCCTGAAGAACAATATTACAAGAAGAGACCATGATTTATTATTTTCAACTTTATTGATGGCTACACATGGGAGTTTGCGAGAAATATATAGCCACCAGTAGTGGCAATATTTACTAAGTCTTGTTATGGCTTAATTTTATGGTTATCAGAAGTGAAAATATTTCGTATATCTCATTGTAACTAAATCTTGTTAACCACAGGAAGTGATATATGCCTATGACTAGCAAAAGCGATAATTTAGGCTTGTTATGGATACAATTGAAGATAAGTTAAAGACAAATTCTCCATATTACATACATGCCTTGATTTGCTCCTAAAGTAGCAAATATCTTAAAAAGAGGTTCGAAGCATTACAATATGATGTGGTTAATGCACGTTCAGATAATTATATTCTATTACCCGAAGGATGAGAATTTTTGATAAATATTAATCTATTCCATGAAGTGAATGGGACAATATTAATAAAGATTGTAAATGTGAACGCGCTCTTGGTTGTGAATATATCACAACTCACCTCCAGAAGAGGCAATACGATTGACAGAACACATCCTTAATCTTTCGTACTTCAAATTTGCCCCTAAAGTAGTAAACAATTGAAATTTCCTCCTGAAGCAGAAAAATATTATAAAGCGGTGTAAATACTCCAACTCACTTCCTGAAGAGGTAGAATAACAAAATATATAAAATATTCAAATGTTAATGTCATTTCTCCCTGAAGGATACATTTGTCACAAAGTTAGTGGTAAGAATACTTAAATTCTTAATTTTTGTCATTTATAAATTTAGAGTTGTCTTTATATTGTTCATTTGATTATGATTTTCTCTCATGATATCATAAGTGTCCAAACAATATTTCATAGTACAAATATATCAAAAACTCCTGAAGAGCTAACTGTTTTTCTAGAAGACACATGATACCAGTACTGCCCGAATAATATTAGATTATGGATAATAAATGAAGGCTCTTTAAGAGCTTATATACAGATATGTCATTCATATTATATGATTATGGTCAAAACATATGTTGTAGTAAACCCGAAGTTTACTAATAGAAATGGCTATCGTACTGAGACTACAAATGATTGAAAATCTTCATGTTTTTACAATCATAAGGGGTAAAATAATATATATGTGAGAAGTTACCCGCCTTGTTCTTTAATTCGTACTACATCATGTATCACAGTAAACTAGAAGTTTACTAATACAAAAGTAGCTACAGTAAATCAGAGGTTTACTTATACAAAATTTTATGCCATAGTAAGCCAGAAGTTTACGAAAAGATAGCACGGATCATGATAAACTTGAAGTTTTTATTTGCCATCTGGTTTAAATATGATGAGCTAATTGAGAATTCAGATCAGCATATACTGAAGAACTAGAAGATTCTTCAATAATTCTCTTGTATTGCTTGTTCTCATAATAAATTGATTATACCAGCTAAAGTTGGGACTAAGATCCCTGAATGATGTAATATATAAAAGGTGAATATGGGCCCATTAACCTATCATATGAACCACTTATAGATTCATATATGAGATGGTTACATGTGTGTTTATTGTCAACCTCTAGTTTGGCATTTGAAATTGCTTTTCTCAATTAAGAGCAAAATTTTCAGATTATGAAATCAAGACAGTTCATCTTGATAATGCTGGTTTATATCCAAGATGGTTTAGCATTGAATACCTACTATTAATATCTAAACTATTGCTTATGAGAACAAAGATTCCTTTGTTGGTCTATGATTTTCTAAAATACATACAACAATACTTGTATGCATCAGACCAACAAGATATGATAAATCCTCCACTCACAATTTATTTAGGATCAGAAACCAAATATTTTTATTATCTAATAGCTTTTGATGTGTGGTATATGATTAATTTCTCTATCACAATGTACAAGGATTGGTTCCCCAAAGAAGAATTGGGGATATATGTTAGTTTTTCTAACATTTGGGGGACGGAATAAGCACCTGAAAAATATGATATATGAATCGAATTATCATTAATATGATCCTCATTCAGTAGAAAATTCAAGTCAAATGCCAGAAGCATTTGCTGATCCAAAATTAAATATCATATTTCAGCTGCAAATGCTCCTATTAAAATTAAAATCCCTAAATGATAAGAGTTTACTGCATGCATGAAGCGTAGTAGATCGATTAGTTCCAAAAGTAATAATCCTTGAAAAATGATAGGAGCAAATGATCAACATGATCATAATGAAGAAGATATAAGCTCTAGAAGAGCTCATTACATAATATTTCATAAAAATCCAGAAGAAGTTCAAGTACAGGAAAATAAAGAAAGTGATGAGATCTCAACAATTTATGTCTCTTGCGAACCGATACCAAATGATCGTCGATGATATATTTGATACAATATAGTGCACAATATTATAGAAGATTGTAAGGATCAGACATGTAGTCCAGACACATGAAGATGTCATACCATTTAAATGCATGTCATAACCTATATGACTCATTTGATCAAATATATATGAAGATCCCTGAAGTATTTAAAATGCTTGAAGAATATAATTCAAAGTCTCAAGAAATGTACTCGATCAAATTACAAAATCTTTGTATGGTTTAAAGCAATCTGGGCGCATGTGTTATAACCACCTCAGTGAATATATGCTGAAATAATGTTACATAAATGATGTTATTTGTCCATGTATTTTTATAAAACAAATGTCATCAGAATTTGTTATACTTGCTATTTATATTGGTGACATAACTCTTGTTGGAACTCCATGTAATGACCTAGCCGGTTGTTTTGAGTATTATAACCTCATTCCCCAATTTACTGCTCAATTTATGCTTTACAGTTATTATGTGACTTACCGGGGTGATTAGTTTGGGTCAGGTGAGGTTTTTGAATTAAATTGGAACACTTAGTTCCAAGGTTTAAAGTTTAAGTTAAAATAGTAACCGAATATCGACTTATGTGTAAACAACCCCGGAATAGAGTTTTTCTGATTCCAATAGCTCCGTATGGTGATTTTGAACTTGGGAGCGTGTCCGGAAAATTATTTGGAAGTCTGTAGTAGAATTTGGCTTGAAACGGCGAAAGTTGAATTTTTGGAAGGTTTGACCGGGGAGTTGACTTTTTGATATCGAGGTCGGAATTCAGTTCTAATTATTTTCATAGCTCCTTTATGTCATTTATGACTTGTTTGGAAAATTTGAGGTCAATCGGAATTTATTTGATAGGTTTCGACATCGAATGTAGAAGTTGAAAAATCTTAGTTTCATTAAGTTGAATTGGGGTATAATTCGTGGTTTTAGCGTTGTTTGATGTGATTTGAGATTTCGACTAATTCGTATAATTCGTGGTTTTAGCTCATTAAGTTGAATTGGGGTATAAATCTTGGTGTATTTTGTTGAGGTCCCGAGGGCCTCAGGTGAGTTTCAGAAGTTTAACAGATAGAAATTTCGACTTAAGCAACTGCTGGAAATTATAGTCTTCTAGTGCAATCACACCTACAGAATTCAGCTCGCAGTTGAGGCCGAGTTCCAAGAAGCGAGCAGTTGAGGCCGAGGTCTAAGAAGCGAGTAGTTGAGGCCGAGGTCTAATAAGTGAGCAGTTGAGGCCGAGGTCTAATAAGCGAGCAGTTGAGGCCGAGGTCTAAAAAACGAGCAGTTGAGGCCGAGGTCTAAGAAGCGAGCAGTTGAGGCCGAGGTCACGACCAGGCATGGACCGACTTCGAGGAAGCGACCAAGCATGGTCCGAGGTCGAGGAAGAAACTAAGCATATGCTGAGGTCGAGGTCGCAAAAGCGACCAGACATGGGTTGAGGTCGAGGTCGCATAAGCGACTGATCGACCACAGAAATGGCTAAGATAGGCGTAGGTGCGAAAAGCCCCTGAACAGAATATATAAATTTGGGGGTTGGCCATTATTACCCATTTTTGGATTTTTAGAGCTCGAGTGAGGCGATTTGTAGGATATGTTTCAAGGAAAACATTGGGGTAAGTGTTCTTAACTCGGATTTTGTCAATATACACGAATATTTCATTGTTTTCATCATATAATTAGTGATTTGAGATGGAAATTTAGGGAAAATTGTAGAAATTTCATAAAATGAATTTTTGAGATTTCGTTGTCGATTCAAAGTCAGATTTGAGTGGGGTGGATTGTAATTGAATGGTTCCGAGATGTGGGTCCCACATGCAATGTTTGAGTTAAATATCAGATTTTATTGGAAAATTAGTATTTTCTTATGGAATTAATTCCAATAATTTGTATTGATTGAATCAAATTATTTGTGACTAGATTCGAGGCGTTTGGAGGCCAATTCTCGTAGTTAGGGCATAGTGGAATAAAGAATTACACGGTTTGAGGTAAGTAACGGGTCTAAATTTGGTCCTAAGGGTATGAAACCCCGGATTATATGTTATGTGATTGGTTTTGAGGTGACGCACATGCTAGGTGACAGGCGTGTAGGCGTGCACCGTAGGAATTGTGACTTGGTCAATTTCATGGATCTGTGTTGTTGAATAAATTGTTGCTACCCATACATTTTTCCATGTATTAGGGAAATTGAACTATAAATCATGTTTAAACCATGGGTTGACACTGTTGGGACCCACAGAGGGCATGTACATGTTGAATTATCTGTTAAATTACTATTTTGCACTTAGTCACGGTTTTACTTACATGTAACATCTTAGTCTCTTTTGTTCGTTATTGATGCATCATATCAATGTTGTTGGGCTGCTTATAATGATTTCTGAGAGCCCGAGAGAATGTAGAGGTTGATGACTGAGTGAGGCCTAGGGCCTAGTTTTGAAGATATGTATAGGACCGAGCTCCACGCCGCAACATATTTTATTGATTTATGCCATGATTGGCTTGTTTTTGCGCTTGGACTGAAGGAGCCCCTCCGGAGTTTGTACACCCCCCCAGTGAGCGCATGTATCTACTGAGTGCGAATGTCGAGTTCTGAGAGCTGAGTGCTTAGTGATTGTGACGAATGAGTGAATGTGATGTATGAGTGATTGTGAGGAATGAGTGACTGTTAAGAATGAGTGACTGTGAGGAATGAGTGACTGTGCGGTTGGAGTGAATGGGAGGACTGGGTGACTGTTAGTCTGAGAGGATGCACTAATTTCATTATTTCTGCATTTCAATTGTCATATATCATTGTTTTTGGAAAATTTCTTAAAGACATTATATTCTGTTTCAGTCGAAGTTGATATGAAATTACTGTGGAATTTTAAATGTTGTACTTGAGAGTATGCCTACCCTTTTATGTTGAAAATTACTGTATTTGGACTTAGACGTGAAGCTCGTCACTACTTTCAGTTCTTTATTTATTATTGTTACTTACTGAGTTAGTTGTACTCATACTACACCCTGCACTTCATGTGCAAATCCAGGTGTTCCCGGACACAGTGGGTGTTGATTCCTTCGCACATTTTATTTTTCGGAGATTCCGAGGTAGGTGCCGGTGTTTCGCAGACCTTGTCTCTCCTTCCCTATCTTCTTATTTACTGTATTTGGTCTCATACTATTATAAACCATGTTTTCTAGACTTGTGAATTTAGATGCTCATGTACTCTGTGACACCCTGATAGTTGGGAATTCTGCGTTATATTTTGGGTTATATATTCCGTTTATGAGAACTTTTGCTATTACATATGTTTTAATTCAATCTTGTTAAAAGTGTTGGAAATATTTGTGAAAGTCGGCTTGCCTAGATGGTGCTATCACGACAGGTTAGGATTTTGTGTTGTGACAAGATGGTATCATATCCTATGTTACATAGGTCTCACTAGTCATGAGCAGGTTTAGTAGAGTGTTGCGAATTGGTACGGAAACGTCTGTACTTATACTCGAGAGGCTGCCAAACCCTTAGGACATTTTCTGTTGATTCCGGAAACTAAATTTCTATTATTCTATTCTCTCACAAATGGTGAGGACACGTACTACCAGATCGGACGATTAGCCACCAGTGCCACCAGTTAGGGCGGCGAGAGGCTGGGGCCGCGGTAGAGGCTGAGGTAGAGGTCGAGGTGTAGCTCGTACAATAGTTAGAGCAACACCTATAACACCACCTGTTGCTCCAACTCCGGAGCAGGTTCCAGATATAGATGAGCAGACAAGACCAGCTCAGACACCACCTGTGCCCATTGTTATTCCAGGCCTTTAGGAGGCTTTGGCCCAGATATTGATAGTTTGTACTGGCCTTGCTCAGGTGGTTTCGTCTCAGGCCGCACCTGCCACTTCTCAGGCCGGGGGAGGTACTCATACCACTGTTGCCCGTACTCCAGATTAGGTAGACAGGGACTTCAAATACCGAGGGCACTACCATCCCGTCCAGTTGTAGCTGCTCTGGCCCCGGTAGTCCCTGTTATCGAAGATGATTAGCATAAGAGACTTGAGAGATTTGGGAGGATTCGACATCCATCATTTAGCAGTGTTGAGTCAGAGGATGGTCAAGGTTTTCTGGATAAGTGCCAGCGGATGCTTCGAACAACGGGTATTCCTGAGACCAATGGGGTCTCGTTTACCACTTTTCTTTAGTTTTTTGGGGCTAGCTTCAGATGGTGGGAGGCTTATGAGAGGTACAGGCCAATCGGTGCAACTACCTGGCAGACATTCTCCATTCTATCTGTGGAGAAGTTTGTGTCGCAGTCTCGCAGAGAGGAGCTGTGCAGACAGTTTGAGCAGTTACGTCAGGATGGTATGTATGGGACACAGTACGAGATGAGATTTTCTAAGTTGGCTCGTCATGCAATTTGGTTGGTTCCTACTGATAGGGAGAGGATTGGGAGGTTCATTGATGGGCTCACAAATCATCTACGGTTACTTATGACTCGGGAGAGGGTATCTGGTACTACCTTTGATGAGGTAGTTGACATTCCTCGGCAGATAGAGATGGTTCGTAGCCTAGAGCTTGGCGAGAGGGAGGACAAGAGGCCTCATGGTCCAGGTGATTTCAGCAGTGTTCCTTTAGGGGGTCCGTTTTACCATGGTAGAGGTCGTTCTTACAGACACACTCAGACGGGTCGTCCAGTTCACCGTGGTGCGTCATCCGTCCATGGTTCATATAGTTCTCATCAGGGCGAGTAATCTCTTAGTGCCTTTCCAACCCAGAGTTCATCCCGTGCCCCTTCAGTTTAGGGTTTATTTGCACCGGGTGCTTCTAGCAATTATTCTGGTTCTCGGGGCCCGATTCAGTCCGCACCACCACCAGTAACAGGGAGCTTCTTTGAGTGCAGGGAATTTGGGTATATGTGGAGATAGTGTCCTCGTTGCTCGGAAGGTCCAATGCAGTAGAGGAGTTAAACTACGACTTCAGCACCAGTTACTTCGCCACCCGCCCAGCCAGCTCGGGGTGGGGGTCAGTCAGTTAGGGGTCGCCCAAGAGGGAGAGGCCGATCAGGTGGCGGCCAGGACCGATTCTATGCTTTTTCGGCCAGGCCAGATATTGCTGCGTCAGATGTAGTGATCACATGTATTGTCTCAGTGTGCCATAAGGAAGCTTCTATATTATTTGACCCTGGTTCCGCTTATTCATATGTATCATCGTAATTTACTCATTATCTGGATATGCCTCGTGGGTCCTTAGTTTCACTTGTTCATGTATTTATGCTAGTGGGCGATACTATTATTGTGGACCGTGTGTACCGGTCGTGTGTGGTACTATTGGGGGACTGGAGACTAGAGTTGATCTTTTATCGCTCAATATGGTTTAATTTGATGTAATTCTTGGTATGGATTGGTTGTCTCCATGTTATGCTATTCTGGACTATCACGCAAAAATATTGACATTGACGATGCCGGGGTTGCCAAAGGTTGAATGGAGAGGTTCTTTAGATTATGTTCCTAGCAGGGTAATTTCTTATTTGAAGGCCCAACGTATGGTTGGGAAGGGATGTTTGCCATATTTAGCCTTTGTGAGAGATGTTGATGTAGGTACTCCTCCTATTGATGCAGTACTGGTAGTGCGAGACTTTCCAAATATTTTTCCTACAGACTTGCTGGGTATGCCACCCGACAGGGATATTGATTTCGGTATTGACTTGGTGCCAGGCACTCAGCCCATTTCTATTCCTCCGTATCGTATGGCACCAGCTGAGTTGAAAGAATTGAAAGAGCAACTTCAGGAACTCCTTGAAAAGTGGTTTATTAGGCCTAGTGTGTCACCTTGGGGTGCATCCGTCAAAAAGAAAGATGGTACTATGCGGATGTGCATCGATTACAGGCAATTGCACAAAGTTACAATCAAGAATAAATATCCTTTGCCGCATATTGATGACTTATTTGACCAGCTTCAAGGAGCGAGGGTGTTCTCCAAAATTGATTTGAGATCTGGGTATCACCAGTTGAAAGTTCGGGATTCGGATATTCTAAAAATGACATTCAGGACTCGTTATGACCACTATGAATTTGTTGTGATGTCTTTTGGGCTAACCAATGCCCCAACAACATTTATGCACTTAATGAATAGTGTATTCCAGCCATAGTACACCAGGAGGCGCATGCACAATACTTGGGTATTGTATTACAGGGGCTGAGAGAGAGGAGAGACTTTATCCCAAATTCTCTATGTGTGAGTTCTGGCTTAGTTCAGTGGAATTCTTGGGACACATAGTGTCCAGGGAAGGAATTAAAGTGGATCCGAAGAAAATAGAAGCAGTTCAGAGTTGGCCCAGGCCATCTTCAGCTGCTAATATTCGAAGTTTTCTCGTCTTGGGAGGTTATTATCGTCGCTTTATGGATGGTTTCTCATCTATTGCATCGCCTTTAACTAAATTGACCCAGAAAGGTGCTCCGTTCAGGTGGTCAGATAGTTTTGACTACAACCCCGATATTGTTGTTGCCTACAGGTTCAGAGTTTTATACTATGTATTGTGATACGTCATCACGTATTGGTCTCGGCATAGTGCTGATGTAAGACGGTAGGGTGATTTCCTATGCGTCCAGACAGTTAAAGGTACATAAGAAGAATTATCCGGTACATGACCTTGAGTTAGAAGCTATTGTTCATGCCTTGAATATTTGGTGGCATTATTTGTACGATGTCCATTGTGAGGTTTAGACCGATCACCGGAGTCTACAGCATTGTTTAAATAGAAGGATATTATTTTGCGGCAGCAGTGGTGGTTGGAGTTACTTAAGGATTATGACATCACCATTCTCTATCATCCCCAAAAGTCCAATGTGGTGGCCGATGCCTTGAGTCGTTAGGCGGAGAGTTTGGGCAGCTTAGCCTACTTACCGGTAGCAGAGAGGCCTTTAGCCTTAGATGTTCAGGCCTTGGCTATCCAGTTTGTTAGATTGGATGTTTCAGAGCTGAATCGAGTTTTGGCTTGTGTGGTTTCTCAGTCTTCTCTTTATGATCGTATCATAGAAGATGACCCCCATTTTCTTGTTCTTAAGGACACGTTCATCATAGTGATGCCAAGGAAGTCACTATTTGGGATGACGGCGTATTACGGATGCAGGGCAGGCTATGTATGCCTAATGTAGATGGGTTACGTGAGTTAATTCTCCAGGAAGCTCACAGTTTGCGGTACTACATTCATCCAGGTGCCGCGAAAATGTATCAGGATTTGAGGCAGCACTATTGGTGGAGACAAATGAAGAAAGATATAGTTGGGTTTGTAGCTCGGTGTTTAAATTTCCAACAGGTAAAGTACGAGCATCAGAGACCGGGAGGATTTCTTGAGAGATTTGAAATTCCGCAGTGGAAATGGGAGTGTATTGTCACGCCCCAAACCTGGGGAGGTGTGACTGGAACCCGGTGTCGTACTGGCCTGAGCGAACCACTCTGTAATTTTTTTTTTTTTTTTGCAAAAATGTTCCACTCAAAATACCATATCAAATGTATATAACGGTGTCAAGGTTGTTAAACTTACGGGGTCTTACAATAACATAGTCACAAATCCTCTATAATCTCATGAATGGCCTTAATCCCTTTAAGCTCATATGGATTACTATGACTCATCCTAATATTAAAGTACGGTATGTAACACGTATCACCATGGATTTCGTAGTAGGGCTTCCACAGACTTTGACGAAGTTTGATGCTGTTTGGGTGATTATAGATCAGTTGACCAAATCCGTTAATTTTATTCCAGTTGGTACTAATTATTCTTCGGAGTGGTTGGCTGAGATTTATATCCACGAGATTGTTCGCCTACACGGTGTACTAGTGTACATCATTTCAGATTGAGGAACACATTTTATATCACAATTTTGGAGAGCAGTGCATCGAGAATTGGGTACACAAGTTCAGTTGAGTACATCATTTCACCCTCAGACGGACGGACAGTTCGAGCGCAATATTCAGATATTGGAGGATATGCTACGTGCTTGTGTTATTGATTTTGGGGGTTCTTAGGATCAATTTCTACCACTCGCGGAGTTTGCTTACAATAACAATTACCAATCGAGCATTCAGATGGCTCCGTATGAGGCTTTATATGGGAGACGGTGTCGATCTCCGGTGGGTTGGTTTGATCTAAGTGAGGCTAGGCTATTGGGTACTAACTTGGTTAAATTAATTCAGGAGTTGCTTCGCACGGTGCAGTCTAGACAGAAGAGTTATGCCGGTAGGAAGGTCCGCGATGTTGCTTACATGATTGAGGAGGAAGGTCCGCGATGTTGCTTACATGATTGGGGAGAAGTTTCTGCTCAAGATTTCACCCATGAAAGGTATGTTGAGGTTCGGGAAGAAGGTCAAGTTAAGCCCTCGGTATATTGGGCCTTTTGAGGAACATAAGAAGATTGAAGAGTGAACTTGCTTTGCCACCTAGTATATCAGGTGTTCATTCAGTGTTCCACGTATCCATGCTCTGAAATTATGTCGGCGATCCGTCTCATATATTGGATTTCTGTGCAGTGCAGCTAGACGGTAACTGACTTATGATGTGGAGCCGGTGGCTATTTTAGACCGGCAGGTTTGAAAGCTGAGGTCAAAGAACATAGCATCAGTGAAGGTATAGTGGAGAGGCCAGCCAGTCGGAGAAGTTACTTGGGAGATTGAGAAGGAGATGCGGAGCAAATATCCACACCTCTTTGAGACTCCAGGTATGATTCTAAACCCGTTCGGGGACGAACGTTTGTTTAAAAAGGGAAGAATGTAATGACTCAACCTATCATTTTGAGTATTATAGCCCCGTTCCCCCATTTACTGCTTAATTTATGCTTTGAAGTTGTTATGCGACTTACCGGGGTGATTAGATTGGGTCCGGTGAGGTTTTTGGAATGAATTGGAACACTTAGTTCCAAGGTTTAAAGTTTAAGTTAAAATAGTGACTGGATGTCGACTTATGTGTAAACGACCCCGGAATAGACTTTTGATGATTCTAATAGCTCCGTATGGTGATTTTGGACTTAGGAGCGTGTCCGCAAAATTATTTGGAAACCTGTAGTGGTATTTATGGCTTGAAATGGCAAAAGTTTAATTTTTGGGAAGTTTGACCGGGGAGTTGACTTTTTGATATCGGGGTCGGAATCCAGTTCTGAACATAGCTCCGTTATGTCATTTATGACTTGTGTGCAAAATTTGAGGTCCATCGGAATTTATTTGATAGGTTTCGGCATCTAATGTAGAAGTTGAAAAATCCTAGTTTCATTAAGTTGAATTGGTGTATAATTCGTGGTTTTGGCGTTGTGTGATGTGATTTAAGGTTTCGACTAAGTTCGTATGTTGTTTTAGTACTTGTTGGTGTATTTGGTTGAGATCCCGAGGGCCTCGGGTGAGTTTCAGAAGGTTAACGGATCGAAATTTGGACTTAAACAGCGGCTGGAAATTTTAGTCTTTTGGTACAATCGCAGTTGAGGCCTAAGAAGCGAGCAGTTGAGGCCGAGGTCTAAGAAGCGACCAGTTGAGGCCGAGGTCACGACCATCCATGGGCCGAGGTGGAGGAAGTGACCAAGCATGGGCCAAGGTCATAGTTGCACAAGCGACCAGACATGGGTTGAGGCCGAGGTCGCATAAGCTACTGCTCCACCGCAGAAATGGCTAAGTTAGTCGCAGGTGCGAAAACCCCTGGACAGAACATATAAATTTGGGGGTTGGCCATTTTTACCCATTTTTGGATTTTAAGAGCTCGGGTGAGGCGATTGCCAGGAGATTTTGCAAGGAAAATATTGGGATAAGTGTTCTTAACTCGGATTTGGTCAATATACACGAATATATCATTGTTTTCATCATTAAATTTGTTTTGAGATAGAAATTTGGGGAAATTTGTAAAAATTTCCTAAACAAATTTTTGATACTTCGATGTCGATTCGGAGTCGGATTTGAGTGAAACTAGTATGGTTGGACTCGTAATTGAATGGGTTGTCGGATTTTGTGAGTTTTGTCGGATTCCGAGACGTGGTCCCCACAAGCGATATTTAAGCTAAATTTCGGATTTTGTTGGAAAATTCATATTTTCTTATTGAATTAATGCCAATAATTTATATTGATTGAATCAAATTATTTGTGACTAGATTCGAGGCGTTTGGAGGCCAATTCTCGTGGCAAGGGCATATTGGAATAAAGAATTACACGGTTTAAGGTAAGTAACAGTTCTAAATTTGGTTTTGAGGGTACGAAACCCCGGATTATGTGTTATGTGATTGGTTTTGAGGTGACGCGCATGCTAGGTGAAAGGCGTGTTGGCGTGCACCGTACGAATTGTGACTTGGTCAATTCCATAGATATGTGTTATTGAATAAATTGTTGCTACCCGTACATTTTTCCATGTATTAGGGAAATTAAACTATAAACCATGCTTAAACCATGTGTTGACAGTGTTGGGACCCACAAAGGTCGTGTACATATTGAATTATCTGTTAAATTACTATTTTGTACTCAGTCATGATTTTACTTGTATATTACATCTCAGTCTCTCTTGTTCATTACTGATGCATCATATCATTGTTGTTGGGTTGCTTATCATGATTTCTGAGAGCCCGAGAGAATGGATATGTTGATGATAGAGTGAGGTCGAGGGCCTAGTTGTGAGGATATTTATGGGACAGCATTGCACGCCGCAACATGTTTTATTGATTTATGTCATGATTGGCTTGTTATAGCGCTTGGGCTGAAGGACCCCCTCCAGAGTCTGCACATACCCCCAGTGAGCGCGGTTGATTATATTGAGGGATGGATCTTCCCTAGACATGGATCTTGTCCCAACCATTATATACCTGGAGATGGATCTTTTCCACGGGCTAGATTGGGCCTACTCGGTACTGGGTGACTGATGGTCAGTGATATATATATTCTAGGATGGATCTTCCCTGGTTCGTATGAGCCATATACAATACCGAGTGATTGGGCAGTTGAGAGTGTGAGCACACGAGGCTGTCAACATGGTACATCACATACAACATGTGCATTGACATGTAGAAGTGGATGAGTTATATTATTCATATCATTCAGAGTTGATCTATTTTACTAATTTGAGTTATCTATTGAACTTGAAAGCATTTCTACGTTTCTGCATTGTTATTTTCTATATTGAACTGTGCCGGTTTGGTTCATCACTACTTTCAGTCCAAAGTTTGGATTTGTTACATATTGAATTAGTTGTACTCACGCTACAGCTTGTACATCATGTGCAGATCCACGTGCTTCCGGTTATGGCATCTGCTGAGTGAGGAGTCAAGATCTCAGAGACTATCGAGGTAGCTGCATGGCGTTTAGAGGCCTTAACTCTCCTTCATTATTTGTATTTGTATTTCTGTTCTTATTCCTCAGACATTGTAGTAGGCTGTATCCTTGTATAGATGCTCATGTACTCGGTGACACCCCGGTTTTGGGATAGATTGTATTGTATTGTGGATTTATTTATGTTTCAAAAAGGATTTTCTTTAATATAAATTGCTTCCGTATATATTTTCAAAGTTTTTATTTAGTTGAACTGGTTGAGGAGTTGGCTTGCCTAGTTCCATGATAGGTACCATCACGGCGGTTGGTTTTGGGTCGTGACAAGTTGGTATCAGATCTTAGGTTACATAGGTCTCACGAGTCATGAGCAGGTTTAGTAGAGTCTTGCGGATCAGTATGAAGACGTCTATACTTATCTTCGAGAGGCTACCGAACCTTTAGGAAACTTCACATTCTTGAATTCTTGTCGTGCGAATCTAATGATTTCGGTAACTAAACTTTTGTTATTCTATTCTTTCACCGATGGTGAGGACACAAACAACCGGACATGACGGTCAGCCACTAGTACCACCTACTAGTGCTGCGATAGGCTGAGGTCGCGATAGGGGTAGAGGTGCAGCTCGTATAGCAGCTAGGGCAGCACCTGCAGACCCACCAGTTGCCCCAGTCCGGGAGTAGGTTCCAGTTGTTGATGAACCAGTGGGGCCATCTCAAGCACCAGCTATGCCTATTGTGATTCCAGGCCTTCAGGAGGCTTTAGCCCAGATTCTGACCGTGTGCACCAGTCTTGCTCAGGTGGTCTCTGTTCCAGCCACATCAGCCACTTCTCATGCCGGGGGAGGTACACATACTCCCGCCGCCCTTACACTAGAGCAGGTGATGCAGGGACTCCACTCACCGGGGGCACTACCAGCCCTGCCGGTGGAAGCAGCTTAGGCCCATGGGGTTCCTACTATGAGTGATGATGAGCATCAAAGACTAGATTGGTTTGGGATACTCCAGCTTCCATATTTCAGTGGTACAGAGGCGGATAATGCCCATGGTTTCTTGGATAAGTGTCAGAGGATTCTCCATCCAACAGGTATTCTAGAGACTAGTGGGGTTTCGTTCATTGCTTTTCAGTTTTCTGGGGCTGCCTTCAGATCGTGGGAGGCTTATGAGAGGCGCAGACCGGTTGGTGCAGCACCACTTACTTGGTAGGAGTTCTCTGTTATCTTCTTGATGAAGTTCGTGCTACATTCTCGCAGAGAAGAGCTGCGTAGACAGTTTGAGTAGCTTCGTCAGGATGGGATGTCTGTGATACAGTACGAGATGAGGTTCTCTGAGTTGGCTTGTCATGCGGTGTGGCTGGTTCCCACTGATAGGGAGAGGATTATGAGGTTCATCGATGGCCTCACATATCAGTTGTGGTTGCTTATGACTAGAAAGAGGGTATCTGGTGCTACTTTTGATGAGGTAGTTGACATTGCTCGGTAGATAGAGATGGTCCACAGTCAGGAGCGGGGTGAGAGGGAGGCTAAGAGGCCTCGAGGATCAGGTGGTTTTAGTTGAGTCCCTTCTGGATGTCAGCTATAGCATGACATAGCTCATCCTTATAGGCATGCTCAAACAGCTCGTCCAATTCACCGTGGTGCATCATCTGGCCATGGTTCATACAATACACATCGGTGTCATTCATCTCTCAGTGCCCTTCCAGCTCAAAGTTCGTCCCATGCACCATCAGCTCAGGGTTCATCTTTGTCGGGTCCTTCTAGTAGTTATCCCGGTGCTCGAGGCTGCCTTCAGTCCCCACCACCATTCACAGGGAGAGGTTCCTTTGAGTGTGGAGATTTGGGTCATATCAAGAGGCATTGTTATCGCCTTTCGGGAGGTTCAGCTCAGCAGAGGAGTCAATCTACGACTTCAGCACCCGCCCAGCCAGCTCGAGCTAGAACTCAGTCAGCTAGGGGTCGCCCTAGAGGGGGAAGCCGATTAGGTGGCGGCCAAGCCCAATTCTATGCACTCCCTGCCATACCAGATTCTATTGCTTCAGACACAGTGATCACAGGTAATGTCTCAGTATGTCACCTAGATACTTCTGAATTGTTTGACCCTGGTTCCACCTATTCGTATGTATCATCGTATTTTGTCTTTAGCTTCATATGTTCATGTATTTACGCCGGTGGGCGGTAATATTATTATGGACCATGTGTTCCGGTCATGTGTAGTGACTATTGGGGGATTGGAGACTAGAGTTGATCTCTTGCTTCTTAGTATGGTCATTTTTGACGTATTCTTGGGTATGGATTGGTTGTCTCCATGTCATGCTCTTTTGGATTGTCACGCTAAGACCGTGACGTTGGCGATGTCGGGGTTGCCACGGATTGTGTGGAGAGGTTCTCTAGACTATGTTCCCAGTAGAATGATTTCATAATTGAAGGCCCAACGGATGGTTGGGAAGGGTTGTTTATCTTATTTGGCCTTTGTGAGGGATGTTAGTGCTGATACTCCCACTATTGATTCTGTTCTGATGGTGCGGGAGTTTCCGGACGTGTTTCCTGCAGACTTGCTGGGCATGTCACCCGACAGGGATATTGACTTTAGGATTGACTTGGTGCCAGACACTCATCCAATTTCTATTTCTCCGTACCTTATGGCACTGGATGAGTTAAAGGAATTGAAGGAGCAGCTTCCAGAACTCCTTGATAAGGGGTTTATTTGACCTAGCATGTCACCTTGGGGTGCACCAGTTTTGTTTGTGAAGAAGAATGATGGTACTATGAGGATGTGCATTGATTATAGGTAGCTGAAAAATTTTACAATAAATAACAAGTATCCTTTGCCGCGTATTGATGATCTGTTTTACCAGCTTTAGGGAACGAGGGTGTTCTCCAAGATTTATTTGAGGTCTGGGTATCACCAGTTGAAGATTCGGGACTCGGATATTCTAAAGACAACATTCAGGACCCGTTATGGTCATTATGAGTTCCTTGTGATGTCGTTTGGGCTGACCAATGCCCCAACAACGTTTATGCATCTGATGAACAATGTGTTTCAGCCATATCTCGACTTGTTTGTTATAGTATTCATTGATGATATCCTGGTGTACTCTCGTAGCCTAAGGAACAAGCCCATCATTTGAGGATTATGTTACAGCAGTTGAGGGAGGAGAAGCTTTATGCCAAGTTCTCCAAGTGTGAGTTTTGGTTCAGCTTAGTGGCATTCTTGGGGCACATGGTGTCCGGTGAGGGTATTCAGGTGGATGCAAAAAAGATAGAGGCGGTTCAGATTTGGCACAGATCGTCCTCAGCTAAGGACATTTAGAGCTTTCTTGGCTTGGCCGGTTATTATCGTCACTTCGTGGAGGGATTCTCGTCTATTGCATCGCCCTTGACCAAATTAACCCAAAAGGGTGCTCCTTTCAGGTGGTCGGATGAGTGTGAGGAGAGCTTTTAGAAGCTCAAGACTACCCTGACCACGACTCCAGTTCTAGTTTTTCCTTCAGCATCAGGTTTTTACACAGTATATTGTGATGCTTCTCAGATCGGTATTGGGTGTATCTTGATACATGAGGGTAGAGTGATTGCTTATGCTTCGTGCTAGTTGAGGCCTCATGAGAAGAACTACTCTGTTCATGATTTGGAGTTAGCTGCCATCATTCATGCATTGAATATTTGGAGGCATTATCTCTACGGTGCGTCTTGTGAGGTGTTTATGGATCATCGGAGCCTCCAACACTTGTTCAAATAGAAAGATCTAAATTTGAGGTAGCGAAGATGGTTGGAGCTGCTAGACGATTATGATATCACCATTCTGTATCACCCCGGGAAGGCCAATGTAGTGGCCGATGCCTTGAGCAGAAAAGCGGTGAGTATGGGTAGCCTTGCATTCATTCCCGTTGGTGAGAGACCTATTTCAGTTGATGTTCAGGACTTGTCCAACCGGTTTGTGAGATTGTATATTTCAGAGCCAAGTCGGGTCCTAGCTTGTGTGGTTTCTCGGTCTTCCTTATTTGATCACATCAGAGAGCGCCAGTATGATGATCCTTTTTTTCTTATCCTCAAGGTCAGGGTTCAGCATGCTGATACCAAAGATTTGACTATTGGGGATGATGGGGTATTGAGGATGCAGGATCGGATTTGTGTACCCAATGTGGATGGGCTACATGAGTTGATTCTTGAGGAAGCCCACAGTTCGCGGTATTCCATCCATCCGGGTGCTACGAAGATGTATAAGAACTTGAGGCAGCACTATTGGTGGAGAAGAATGAAAAAGGATATAGTGGAATTTTTAGCTTGGTGCCTTAACTTTTAGCAGGTAAAGTATGAGCATCAAAGACCGGGTGTATTTCTTCAGAGGTTAGAGATTCCAGACTAGAAGTGGGAGCGGATCACCATGGATTTCGTAGTTAGGCTCCCACGAACTTCGAGGAAGTTTGATGCTATTTGGGTGATTGTGGATCGGCTGACCAAGTCTGCACTTTTCATTCTAATTGGTACTACCTATTCTTTAGAGCGGGTGGCTGACATTTACATCCCAGAGATTATACGCCTTCATGGTGTGCCAGTTTCCATCATTTCAGATAGAGGCACACAATTTACATTATAGTTTTGGAGAGCCGTGCAGCGAGAGTTAGGCACTCGGGTTGAGTTGAGCACAACATTTTACCCTCAGATGGATGGACAGTCCGAGTGCACTATTTAGATATTGGAGGACATGATACGAACTTGTGTCAATGATTTCAGGGGTTCATGGGACCAGTTTCTGCCGCTCGTGGAGTTTGCCTACAGCAATAGTTACCTCTCGACCATTTAGATGGCTCCATATGTGGTTGTGTGTGGGAGGCAGTGTAGATCTCTGGTGGGTTGGTTTAAGCTGGGTGAGGCTAGGCTATTGGGTACTGACTTGGTTCACGATGCTTTGGACAATGTTAAATTGATTCAAGAGCGGCTTCGCACGACGCAGTCTAGACAGAAGAGCTATGCCGACAGGAAGCTCCGTGATGTGTCTTACATGGTTAGGGAGAAGGTTTTGCTGAAGGCTTCACCCGTGAAGGGTGTTATGAGATTTGTGAAGAAGGTCAAGTTGAGCCCTCGATTCATTGGGCCTTTTGAGGTACTTCAGAAGATTGGAGAGTTAGCTTACAAGCTTGCCTTGCCACCTAGTTTGTCGAGTGTGCATCCAGTATTTCATGTTTCTATGCTCCAGAAGTACATTGGCAATTCGTCTCATGTTTTGGATTTCAGAACGGTTCAGCTGGATAGTGATTTAACATATGATGTGGAGCCGGTGGCCATTATGGATCAGCAGGTTCGAAAGTTGAGATCAAAGGATATATCTTCAGTGAAGGAGTAGTGGAGAGGTTAGCCCATTGAGGACGCTACTTGTGAGATCGAGCGGGAGATACAGAGCAGATATCCACGCCTATTTGTGACTTTAGGTATGTTTCTATACCCGTTCGAGGACGAACGTTTGTTTAAGAGGGGAAGGATGTTAAGACTCGGTCGGTAGATTTGAGAGTTGTAGCCCCATTCCCCCATTTTTTCTCCTTATGTGCATTATAGATGTTATATGACTTACTGGGTTGGTTGGTTTGGGTCAAGAGAGATTTCAGAGTGAATTGAGACACTAGGTCTCATAATGGAAAGCTTAAGTTGGAAATGTTGACCGGATGTTGACATGTGTAAACGACCCCGGATCCGTGTCTTGAGGGCTTCGTTGAGTGATTTTGGACTAAGAAGCGTGTCCAGATTATGATTTGGAGGTTTGTAGTAGAATTAGGCTTAAAATGGCAAAAGTTGAATTTTTAAAAAATTTGACCGGGAGTGCACTATTTGATATTGAGGTCGGATTCTGATTCTGAATCCGGAAGTTGGAGTAGGTATGCGGTCTCATTTATGACCTGTGTGCAAAATTCGAGGTCAATCGGACGTGTTTGATAAGTTTCGGCGTCGAGTGTTGATTTTGGAAATTTCAAAGTTCATTAGGCTTGAATTGGGGTGCGATTCATGTTTTTGATGTTGTTTGAGGTGATTTGAGGACTCGATTAAGTTCGTATGATGTTTTAAGACTTATTGGTATGTTTGGTTGAGGTCCCGGTGACCTCGGGTTGATTTTGGATGGTTAATGGACCAAGGTTTGAAGTTGAAGAATTGTTGAAGATTTGCAACTGCAGGTGTAATCGCACCTGCAGATTGGGAACTGTAGATGCGAGCTCACAGAAGCGAGGAAGGGGCCGCAGAAGCGGTCAAGAAGGAAGCTGGCAGAGGTCGCAGGTGCAAGGTCCTTTCCCCACCTGCGTATCCGCAGATGCTGGTGTTGGATCGCAGAAGCGCATGGCCATTTGGTGAGGAAGCTTCGCAGAAGCGGATGGCCCTTCACAGAAGCGTGTCCGCAGAAGTGGACTGGGCACCGCAGAAGCGTGAAAGGCCGCAGATGCGGTCAAGTGAAATGCAAAAGCGGTTTTGCTGGGCAGAACATATAAAAATAAGGGTTCACAATTTTCTTCATTTTCAAACATTTTGAGCTCGGACTAAGGCGATTTGTGAAAGGGTTTTCGAGGGGATTCTTGACGTAAGTCCCTTGTGCTTGTTTTTGATCAATAATCTTGTATCCCCATTGATTTTCCCACCTACTTTTGGTGTTTTTGAGGTGTAATTTATAAGTTTGAGGCTAGGGATTTGGAGAGTTGATTTTGGGGATTTGAATGACCAATTGGTGTTGGATTTTGATGAATTTGGTATGACTAGACTCATGAGTGTTTGGGCTTTCAGATTTTGTGAGTTTTGTTGGAATCCGAGACATGGGCACTAAAATAACCCGATCGGTCGTTTTGCTTTCTAGAACCCCGTTCCCCTAAATAATACTACCCGTACATGCTTTTACTGTTTCATGACTTGCAAGGATAGTTGGTTCGGGATTTGGAAGAGTCTAAGTTGGAATCGGAACCCTTGGTTCCTTAAGGTTGGCTTAAAAGGCCAAGTTTGACTTCGGTCAATATCTTTAGTAAATGACCTCGGAATCGGGATTTGACGGTTCCAATAGGTTCGTATGATGATTTCGGACTAGGGCGTATGTTCGAATCGGATTTTGGATGACCCGAGAGCGTTTCAGTGCCAAATAGTGAAAGTTGGTTCTCGAAACATTTTAAAACGTTCTTTAAATTTGGCTTGGAGCGGGTTATGGTGATATCGGGGTCCAAATGGAATTCCGAGACCGGGAATTGTTTTGTAATGTCATTTAAGACTTGCACGTAAAATTTGACGTCAATCGAGTAGTCTAAGTATGATTCGACGCGTACGGATCGATTTGGTAACTTGAAGTTCAAAGTTTGATCCAATTTGGATTTGGGGTGTGATTCTTGAATTTGTTGTTATTTCACGCTTTTCGAGAGTTTGAGTAAGTCTGTATTATGATTACAGACTTGTTTGTGCCTTTGGACGGGGTATCGAGGGGCTCGGGTGTGTTTCAGACCGCCCGGAGCTAAATTTGAGAAATCAGACTTTCCAGTTCTGGTTTCCTTCTCCGCGTTTGCGAAGAAGGATGTGGGGCAGTGGGTAAACTGCCCTTCGCGTTCGCGGAGAGGCTCATGCGTTCGCAAAGCCATGTGTTCCTAGGCCTTAGCATTCGCGAACCACCACTCGCGTTCGCGTAGGGGAAATGGGGCCAGGGAGGGCAATGAACTTTGCACTTCGCATTCGCGAAAGAGCTGTGGCATTCGCGATTCTCAATCAGCATAGGCCTTCGCGAATGCGAGGCTTCTTCCGCATTCGCGAAGAAGGGTGTCACAGCTGGGTAGAAGCTTGTTTTAAATATGGGACTTAGGCATTTTTCTCCCATTTTTCACACACTTGGGTAATTGTCGAGCTTCAAAAAGGGAGATTTCAACCTAGCTATTGAGGGTAAGTAATTCCTACCTAATGTGAGTTTAATACATAGATTATGGGTAGAGTTTAACATGTACATTTTTAGAATTCATGGGTTAGATGGAAAACCTAGGTTTTTTATTAAAAAAATGATATTTAACCACAAAATATGTTATGGAATTTAGTAAAAATCATATATTCATGTTCCTAAGGTTATGGGTAACAACTTTCTTTAAACATTTCCAGAATCCGAGCATGTGGGCCTGGGGGTGAATTTTAGGAATCTTGCAATTTAGGTTGGGTAATCACTTAAATGGTGGAATTATGAACTTTTGAGAATAGATTGATTAGTTTATGTAATGTTTGACTAGTTTCAAGTCATTTGGCATCAAATTTGGAGGTTTGAGCACGTGCTTGAATTGGCAAGTAGGCTTTGAGACGAGGTAAGTCTCTTTTCTAACGTTGTAAGAGGTAATTAACCCATAGGTGAATTAAATAAATGTTTGTACCTAATTGTGGGAGTTACGTACGTACGAGGTGACGAGAGTCCGTACGTAGCTACTATTATGCTATTGTCAGGGTAGTTTAGGACCCGTATCATGCTATACTTAGAATGTTTGTGCCCTTACTTGATAATATAACCACTTAGTCATGATAGAAATTGATAAAAGAATTTTATAAGGTTAAATTCACTTACTTGAAGGTTTGTATGAAATACTTGACCTTAAATGAGAAACTTGTGTTTTCTTGAAAATAATCGTTATTTGTGGATTGGGCCGAGCGCCTCGGCCGTAAATAGATGCATCTATGGTTCGCGCCATTCAACCCTCCGGCAGTGCACTGTTTAAATACTTTGTTGGATCGGGTCGTACAACCTCGGCATAATTGCGCATGTTAATTATTTTGAACTCTCTGTGATTTATACTGCTTTAATGCCTTGAAATGTAAGTGGTTAAATTATATGACAGAAATTGAATTTTTAAATATATGAAAGAAGTACTTATCTCTTCCTGTTATTGAACTGTCTGAATTATTCATGATATCTATACTTAGCATAACACTTTAATTACATTATTATTGGCCCTAGTAAGCATCCAGTCGACCCCTCGTCACTACTTCTTCGAGTTTAGGCAGGATACTTACTGGGTACATATTGTTTATGTACTCATACTACGCTTCTGTACTTAATCGTACAAGATCTGAGGCTGATGCATCCAATTACCCGCCAGGCATGCATACCTGATCTTGGACCGAGATTTCACGGTGAGCTGCCCCTTCTGAGCCGTTCAACAGCATGCCGGAGTTCCTCTTTTGTTTTTATCAGTCTATTCTGTTTTAGACAGTAGGATAGTCATCTTTTGTATATTCTACTAGTTGTCCACACACTTGTGACACCAGATCTTGGCACGTATTAGTAGACTTGATTTTTAGGTTGTAATTCAATAGTTATACCTGCTTTTAGATGTTTCCGTTTGTTTGCCTTAAAATCCTTCATCTATCAAATGTTTCAAATGTGAGTAAATCTAAATGTTGGAATTGCTTAATAAACAAAAATGGAAAATCACAAGTTATTCACTATTGGCTTGTCCGATAATGGTGCTGGATGCCATCACGGCCTGACATGGAGTTGGGTCGTGACAACATAGTATCAGAGCACTAGGTTCACATGAGTCTCACAAGTTATGGGCAGGCCTGGTAAAGTCTTGAGGATCGGTTCGCAGACGTCCATACTTATCTTCGAGAATCTATGGGGTGTTAGGAAATTACTCATTATTCATCTCCTATCGTGAAATTGGTCGTATACTAAATTTCCTTCTTCTATTCTCTCACAGATGGTGAGGATGCATACAGTGGACGTTCCAGACCCGGGAGGAGCTACTCCCCCCGTTGCTAGAGGCCGAGGTAGAGGCCTGGAGAGGGCACAGACCCGAGGGAGGGGATGAGGGTGTCCGAGAGTTGTCCCAGTAACACCACCAGCAGATCCAGTGGAGGACCCCATTATTGAGGAGCAGGGTGAGGTGCCTTCCGCAGAGCCAGCCACGGTAGATTTCATGACTGCACAAGGCTTTCAGGAGGTCATGGGCCATATGATGCGGTTCATGGACACCGTGGCTCAGGATGGTTTATTTCCAGCGGACCCAACCACATCTCAGGTAGGAGGGGGAGCACAGACCCCTACTGCTCAGGCTCCTAGGCATGTAACTTCGGTATATCAAACTCCGAGTGCACTACCCGTGGGCGGAGCTCAGCCAGTTGCGATGGCTGAACCCTAGTATAGACCGGTTGCGGATGGCAATCCGCATATGTTATTGGAGAGATGGAGGCGAGCGTCATGAGGACGCCCAGGATTTCATTGATAGGTACAGGGACATACTGCACAACATGAGGATACTGGAGTCTCATAGGGTTGACTTCACCACTTTTCAGCTGGAGGGCATGGCCCGTAGATGGTGGCAATCTTATCTTCTTGGCAGACCAACGGGTTCTCTGCCCATAACATGGAGCCAGTTCACACAGCTTTTCCTAGATAGGTATATTCCACCATCCGAGAGGGAAGAGTTGCGGTATCAGTTTGAGCAGTTTGAATAGGGTCAGATGTCAGTGACCAACTATAAGGCGAGGTTTTCTGAGTTGTCTCACCATGCACTTATGATACTTCCTACGGACGCAGAGAGAGTGCGGAGGTTGTTGTAGGGCTGCACTTCGGTATTAGGGCCAATATGGCCCGAGATGTTGAGATGGGGACTTCTTATCAGCTGGTAGTGGAGATTGCTTAGAGGATTGAGGGCTACCATCAGAGGGGGAGAGAGCAGATGCGGCAAGACAAAAGGGCACATTTCTTTGGAGAGTTTAGAGGTGCCCCGGCTAGGGTTAAAGGTCAGTTTGGGAGGGGTCAGCCTAGTAGTCCCCCATATTCATCACCACCACCTCTTCAAGGTGATCCCGTGCGCCCCTATTTCAGCGCCATGCCAGAGAGTTCTTACCGACCACCAGCCCTCCAGGGTTCTTCCAGCTCCTATTTAGTGCCATGCCAGAGAGTTCATAACGCCCACCGGCTATTCAGGCTACTTCTAGTGGGTCAACATGCCATCAGGGTCCGATATCAGGGCAGCAGATTGCCACACCGAGGGGTTATTTCGAGTGTGGAGATCTCGGTTACATGAGGAGATTCTTCCCCAGGCTTCGGGGCAAGGCAGTACAACAGAGCCAGTAGCCCATGATTTCAGCACCGGCTGTCCGGCCGCCTAGAGGCGGAGGGCAGGCTGGTAGGGGTCGTCCTAGAGGTTGAGGCCAGGCAGGGGAGGCCAGTCAGCTATTGTTCAGTCAGGCGGGGGCCAGCCTGCCGGTGCTCCAGCTAGATTCTAGGCTTTTCCGGCCAGACCAGATGCATTGGTCTCAGATACCGTGATCACATGTATTATTTCTGTATGCGGTAGGTATGCTTCAGCATTATTTGATCAGGGTCTACCTATTCTTATGTGTTATCTCTGTTTGCTCATTTTCTGGATATTCCTCGTGAGTCCTTGGGTACTCTTGTTTATGTGTCCACTCTTGTAGGCGATTCTATGGTTGTGGATTGTAACTACCGATCCTGTGTGGTCACATTCTATGGTTATGAGGCTAGGGCGGACCTTCTGTTACTTGATATGATCGACTTTGAGGTCATCCTAGGCATGGACAGGTTATCCCCATATCACGCCATGCTTGATTGTCATGCTAAGACTATTACCTTAGTGATGCTAGAATTACCGAGATTAGAGGGGAAGGGTTCCTCGGTTAGTACAGCTAGTCGGGTCATCTTTGTTTTTCTGAAGGCTCGACATATGGTTGAGAAGGGTTGTTTGGCTTAGCTAGCTTATATTTGGGACACCACCGCAGAGTCTCCGACAATTGATTCAGTGCCAGTAGTCTGGGAGTTTGCCGATGTGTTTCCTTCTGACCTTCCAAGCATGCCACCAGATCGTGATACTAATTTCTGTATTGATTTAGCTCCAGGTACCCAGCCTATATCTATCCCACCGTACTTTATGGCTCCGAAAGAGTTGAAGGAGCTGATGGAGAAGCTTGAGGAGTTATTAGCAAAGGGATTTGTCAGACCAAGTGTATCACCTTGGGGTGCACCAGTGTTATTTGTAAAGAGAAAAGATGGGACTATGAGGATGTGCATTGATTACCGCCAGTTGAACAAGGTTACCATCAAGAACAAGTACCTGATGCCGCGTATCGATGATTTGTTTGACCGGTTGCAGGGTGCTAGGGTGTTTTCTAAGATCGACTTGAGATCGGGGTACCATCAGTTGAAGATTCGGGACTCAGATGTTCCGAAGATTGCCTTCCGTACCAGATATGTTCATTATGAGTTTTTAGTAATGTCCTTCGGCTTGACTAATGCCCCAGCGACATTCATATATTTGATGAACAGAGTGTTTAGGCCTTATATTGATTCCTTTGTTATTGTCTTCATTGATGACATCTTGATTTACTCACGTAGCTTGGGGGAGCACGAGCAGCATTTGTGAGTGGTACTTTAGACATTGCGAGAACATGAGCTATATGCTAAGTTCTCCAAATGTGAGTTTTGGCTAGAGTCTGTGGCATTTTTGGGTCATGTTGTATCATGAGAGGGTATTAAAGTGGATCCCAAGAAGATTGCGGCAGTTTAGAGTTGGACACGCCCCACTTCGGCGACTGAGATCAGGAGTTTCTTGGGATTAGCAGGCTATTACCACCAGTTCGTGGAGGGCTTTTCATCCATTGCAGCACCTTTGACTAGATTTACCCAGAAGGGTGCCTCGTTTCATTGGTCTGATGATTGTGAGGCGAGCTTTCAGAAGCTCAAGACAGCCTTGACTACAACACTAGTTTTAGTGTTGCCTTCCGGTTCGGGGATGTATACTGTGTATTGCGATGCTTCACGCGTTGGCTTGGGTTGCGTATTGATGCAGGAGGGGCGATTTATTTCATATGCTTCACATCAGCTGAAGCCCTATGAGAAGAACTATCCTGTGCACAATTTGGAGTTAGCTGCGATTATTCATGCTCTTAAGATATGGAGGCATTATCTATATGGGGTGTCACGTGAGGTTTATACAGATCATTGCAGCTTACAGCATTTGTTCAAGCAAAGGGATCTTAAATTGAGGCAGCGTAGATGGTTCGAGTTACGGAAGGATTTTGACATCACCTTTCTTTACCATACGGGCAAGGCAAATGTGGTCGTGGATGCCTTAAGTAGGAAGGCAGAGAGTATAGGTAGCTTGGCATTTATTTCGGCGGAGGAGAGGCCACTAGCTTGGGACATTCAGCCCTTGGCTAGCAGACTTGTGAGGTGGGATATTTCAGAGCCAAGTCTAGTTCTTGCATGTTTTGTTGCTCATTCTTCATTATAGGGGCAGATCAAGGCCCGAAAGTTTGATGATCAACACTTGGCAGTTCTTATAGAGATGGTACTACAGGGTGGTGCCAAAGAAGTTTCTATTGGCGGGGATGGTGTTCTGCGACTCCAAGGTCATCTATGTGTTCCTAATATCGATGTTTTGAGGAAGAGGATTCTAGAGGAGGCACATAGTTCTTGGTATTCTATTCATCCAGGTGCTATGAAGATGTATCGTGACCTGAGACAGCATTATTGGTGTCAGCGGATATAGAAAGACATAGTGGAGTATGTAGCTAGGTGTCTAAATTTCCAGCAGGTCTAGTATGAGCACCAAAGGCCAGGTGGCCTACTTCAGCAGATGATCATACATGAGTGGAAATGGGAGCGCATCACTATGGACTTCGTAGTTGGATTGTCGCGAACCTTGCTGAAGTTTGATGTTGTTTGGGTCATTGTTGACATATTGACCAAGTCGGCACACTTCATTCCGGTTGTGACTACATATACTTCAGAAAAATTGGCCTAGATTTATATTAGGGAGATAGTTCAGTTGCACGGTGTGCCTGTTTCCATCATATCATATAGAGGCCCTCAGTTCACTTCACATTTCTGGAGAGCCGTACAGAGTGAGTTATGGACCCGTGTATAGCTCAGCACAACATTTCATCCACAGACTGACGGGCAGTCAGAGCAGACAGTTTAGATATTGGAGGATATGCTGAGAGCATGTGTGATTCACTTTGGGGGGCAGTGGGATCAGTTTTTACCTTAGGTTGAGTTTGCTTACAACAACAATTATCAGTCTAGCCTCAAGATGGCCCCATTTTAGGCTTTATATGGTTGGCGATTTCGTTCTCCCATCGAATGGTTTGAGCCCGGCGAGGCTAGGTTATATGGTACTGACCTAGTGAAGGATGCCATGGAAAAGGTAAAGTTGATTCAGGAGCTACTTCGCACAGCACAGTCCAGACAAAAGAGTTACCCGGATCAGAAGGCGTGTGATGTATCATTTATGGTAGGCGAGAAGGTTCTCTTGAAAGTCTCGCAGATGAAGGGTATTATGAGATTCGAAAAGAAGGGCAAGTTGAGACCAAGGTTTATAGGCCCATTTGAGGTGTTGAGGCGGGTTGGGGAGGTTGCTTATGAGCTTGCTTTATCTCCCAGCCTATTAGGGGATCATCTAGTTTTTCACGTGTCTATGCTCCGGAGATATCATGCCAACATGGCACATGTGTTAGACTTTAGCACTATTCAGCTTGATGAGAGCTTGGGTTATGAGAAGGAGCCAGTTGCCATTGTTGCTAGACAGGATCGTCAGTTGAGATCCAAGAGGAATTCTGCGGTAAAGGTTCAGTGGAGGGGCCAACCAGTCGAGGAGGCGACCTGGGAGTCTGGGGAGGACATGCGGAGCAGATATCCACACTTATTCAGCACTTCATGTATGAATCTAAACCTGTTCCAGGACGAACGTTTGTTTAAGAGGTGGAGAATGTAATGACCCGACCATTCGTTTTGCTTTCTAGAACCCCGTTGACGTAAATAAGACTTCCCGTACATGTTTTTACTGTTTCATGACTTGTGGGGATGGTTGGTTTGGGATTTGGAAGAGTTTAGGTTGGAATCAGAACCCTTGGTTCCTTAAGGTTCGTTTAAATGTCCAAGTATGACTCCGGTCAACATCTTTAGTAAATGACCTCGGAATCGGAATTTGACGGTTCTAATAGGTTTGTATGATGATTTCTGACTTAGGCGTATGTTCGAATTGGATTTTGGATGACCCGGGAGCGTTTTGGCGCCAAATAGTGAAAGTTGGTTCTTGAATGTTTTAAAAGGTTCTTTAAATTTGGCTTGGAGAGGGTTTTGGTGATATCGGGATCCAAATGGTTCCGTAATGTCATTTAAGACTTGCACGTAAAATTTGACATCAATCCGAGTAGTCTAAGTATGATTCGACGCGTTCGGATCGATTTGGATACTTGAAGTTCAAAGTTTGATCCAATTTGGTTTTGGGGTGTGATTCTTGAATTTGTTGTTATTTTACTCGTTTCGAGAGTTCGAATATGTCCGTATTATGATTGCAGACTTGTTGGTGCCTTTGGACGAGGTCCCGAGGGGCTCGGGTGTCTTTCGTACCGCCCGGAGCTAAATTTGAGAAACCATATTTTCCAGTTCTAGTTTCCTTCTTCGCGTTAGCGAAGAAGGATGTGGGCCAGTGGGAAAATTTCCTTTCGCGTTCGCGAAGCCATGTCTGCCTAGGCCTTCGCGAAGCCCCACTCGCGTTCGCGTAGGGGAAATGGGGCCAGGGAGGGCTAGTGAACTTTGCTCTTCGCGTTCGCGAAAGATTTGTCGCGATCGCGATGCTAAGTAAGCATAGGCCGTCACGAACGCGAGGCTTCTTCCGCGTTCGTGAAAAAGGGTGTCACAGCTGGGCAGAAGCTTGTTTTAAATACGGGACTTAGGCATTTTTCTCCCATTTTTCACACACTTGGGCTATTTTAGAGCTTTAAAAAGGGAGATTTCGACCTAGCTGTTAAGGGTAAGTAATTCCTACCCAATGTGAGTTTAATACATATATTATGGGTATATTTTAACATGTAAATTTATAGAATTCATGGGTTAGATGGAAAACCTAGGGTTTTGATAAAAAAAAAAAAGAGATTTTACCATAAAATTTGTTATGGAATTTAGTAAAAATCATATATTAATGTTCCTAAGGTTATGGGTAACAACTTTCTTTAAATATTTTCGGAATCCGAGCATGTGGGCCCATGGGTGAATTTTAAAAATCTTGCAATTTAGGTTGGGTAATCACTTAAATGGTGGAATTATGAACTTTTGAGCATAGATTATTTAGTTTATGTAATGTTTGACTAGTTTCTAGTCGTTTGACATCAAATTTGGAGGTTTGAGCGCGTTCTTGAATTGGGAAGTAGGCTTTGAGACGATGTAAGTCTCCTTTATAACCTTGTAAGAGGGAATTAACCCCATAGGTGAATTAAATAAATGTTTGTACCTAATTGTGGGGACTACGTACGTACGAGCTGATGAGAGTCCGTACGTAGCTTCTATTATGCTATTGTCCGAGTAGTTTAGGACCCGCATGCTATACTTAAAATGTTTGTGCCCTTACATACTAATATAACCACTTAGTCATGATAGAAATTGATAAAATAATTTTATAAGGTTAGATTCACTTACTTGAATGTTTGTATGAGATACGTGACCGTAAATGAGAAACTTGTGTTTTCTTGAAAATAATATTTATTTATGGATCGGGCCGAGCACCTCGGCAGTAAATAAATGCATCTATGGTTCACACCGTTCGACCCTCTAGCAGTGCACAGTTTAAATACCTTATTGGATCGGGACGTACGACCTCGACATAATTGCACATGTTAATTATTTTTAACTCTCTATGATTTATACTGCTTTAATGCCATGAAATGTAAGTGGTTAAATGATATGACCGAAATTGAATTTTTAAATTTATGAAAGAAGTACTTATCTCTTCCTGTTATTGAACTGTCAGAATTATTCATGATATCTATACTTAGCATAACACTTTAATTACATTATTATTGGCCCTACTAAGTGTCCAGTTAACCACTCGTCACTACTTCTTCGAGGTTAGGCAGGATACTTACTAGGTACATATTGTTTATGTACTCATACTACGCTTCTGTACTTAATTGTACATGATTTGAGGTTGGTGCGTCCAGTTACCCTCCCGGCACGCATACCTGGTCTTGGACCGAGACATCACGGTGAGCTGCCCCTTCTGAGCCGTTCAGCAGCTTGCCAGAGTTTCTCTTTTGTTTTTATCTTTTTATTCTGTTTTAGATAGTAGGATAGTCCTCTTTTGTATATTCTACTAATTTCCCACACACTTGTGCCACCAGATCTTGGCACGTATTAGTAGACTTGATTTTTGGGTTGTAATTCAATAGTTATACATGCTTTTAGATGTTTCCGTTTGTTTGCCTTAAAATAATTCATGTATAAAATGATTCAAATGTGAGTAAAGCTAAATGTTGGAATTGCTTAATAAACAAAAATAGGAAATCACAAGTTATTCACTGTTGGCTTGTCCAGCAACGGTGCTGGACGCCATCACGACCTGACATGGAGTTGGGTCGTAACATGCTCGGGGGGCGGTTTTGACCCAATTTGGGATTTTGAGTTATAACTTTGTAATTTCTTGTATAATAGATTCCTTTAGCCTGTATTGATTCTATTGTACTTTTTGTGGCTAGATTTGGGTTATTTGGAGGCCGATTTGCAAGGCAAAGGCGTATTGGATTAGGGATTTGCTCGGATTGAGGTAAGTAATACTTCTAAACTTGGTTTTGAGGGTTTGAAACCCCGAATTATATGTTATGTGATTGGTATTAAGGTGACACACATGCCAAGTGATGGGCGTACGGGCATGCACCATGAGAATTGTGACCTGGTCGATTCCATGGCACTGTATAGTGGTTCTATCTTGTTGATATCCGTGTTTTCATCATCTGATAAAGTAATTGAGTTGTCACTAGGGGTGTTCATGGTTCGGTTTGGATCGGTTTTTCCCTAAAATGAAACCAAACTAAGTAAGTCAGTTCTTCAACTATTGAAACCAAACCAAGTAAGTCAGTTCTTCAAATATTGAAACCAAACCAAACCAATAAAGTCAGTTTTTTATAGATTCGGTTTTGGTCCGTTGTTCGGTTTTTTCGGTTAATTATTGATTGTTTTTCTTAAATATGATACATACACTACCAAACACATATTCTGGATACTAGACTTTCAATGTAACACTATCAAACCAATTGCTCTTTGAGAAACCTATCATTTACCAAGATATATTGATGATAATTGAATCAACTAGTGATGAATAATTTAAGTACTCCATTAAAAATCGAGTATTTTTAACATGAAATAAATTCTTGTACTTAGCAAAAGAAAACTACCAATCAAACTAGAATGTGAGGGAAAATTAGATTATTATAACAACAAAAAACTAGACTAAAAATATAAACGACTAATATGTACCATAAAATTTTAGAAACTTTATATAAAAATATACATATATATAGGTGTAATAATAAATTTAAGTAAATACTTCTATGGTCAGTTTGTTTCGATTTTTTCGGTTATGTTTTGATTAATACCAAAACCAAACCAAATTTGATTGGTTTTATAATTCAAAACCAAAACCAAACCAAACCTAAAAAGTATCGATTTTTTTGGTCGGTTTGGTTCCGTTTTTCAGGTTTATATGAACACCCCTGGCTGTTACTCATGCTAGATAACATGTTTAGGATTTATGCCGGTACTGTTGGGGCCCATAGTGGTCGTTTCTTGCTGTTGTCTTACTTATTTCATTGATATTTCGTACTCAGTCATATTCATTTATTTCATATCAGATCTCAGTCTCTGTTATTGTTTATTGATACGTCATATCATTGTTTTCGGGCTAGTATCATGACATTGTGAGCCCGTGAAAGAGAGACTGGAGAGATTGATGACTGAGTGAGGACGATAACCTAATTATGAGTGACATTTATGGGATCGGGCTGCAAGCCGCAGCGGTTATATTGATTTATGATAGCGCTTGGGCTGAAGGAGCCCCTCCAGAGTCTACACATATCCCAGTGAGCGCGGTTGATTATATTGAGGGATGGAGCTTCCCTGGTCATGGATCTTGTCCAAAGCATTATATACCTGGAGATGGATATTTTCCATGGGCTGGATTGGCCCTACTCGGTACTGGGTGACTGATGTCAGTGATGTATATATTTTGGGATGGATATTCCATGGGCCGTATGGGCCATATACAATACCGAATGATTGAGCAATTGAGAGTGTGAGCATATGAGGATGTCAGCATGGTGCATCACATATAACATGTGCATTGGCATGTAGAAGTAGAGGAGTTATACCATTCAGATTTGATCTATTTTACTGATGTGTGTTATCTATTGAACTTGAAAGCATGTCTACATTTCTGAACTGTTATTTTCTATATTGAACTGTGCTGGTTGAGTTCGTCACTACTTTCAGTCCAAAGTTTGGATGTGTTACTTATTGAGTTGGTTGTACTCACGCTACACCCTTCACCTTATGTGAAGATCCGGGTGCTTCCGGTTACGGCGACTGCTGAGTAAGGAGTCGAGATCTCGGAGACTATCGAGGTAGCTGCATGGCGTTCGCAGGCCTTGACTCTCCTTCATTATTTGTATTCGTATTTCAGTTTTTATTCCTCAGATATTATAGTAGGTTGTATCCTGGTATAGATGCTCATGTACTAGGTGACACCCCAGTTTTGGGATAGATTGTATTGTGTTGCGTATTTATTTACGTTTCAAAAAGGATTTTCTTTAATATAAATTACTTTCGTATATATTTTCAAGGTTTTTATTTGGTTGAACTGGTTGAGGAGTTGGCTTGCCTATTTTCATGATATGCACCATCACGGCGGTTGGTTTTGGGTCGTGACAACATTGTTTATAACATCTAAAGATGAAGCATTTGACATGTTCACTTATTTTCTTAGGAAAACTCAGAAACAACTAGGTAATCAACTTGCATCAATTAGGTCTGATCATGGTACTGAATTTGAGAATGCTAAATTTGCTGAATTTTGTGATGAGCATGGCATAAATCATAATTTTTTTGCTCCTAGGACTTCACAACAAAATGGAATAGCTGAAAGAAAGAATAGGACATTGGAACAAATTGCTAGGACTATGCTTCTTTCTTGTAAACTGCCCCATAGTTTTTGGGCAGAAGCTGTGAACACTGCATGTTAAAACATAAATAGGTGTATGACTAGAGCTCTTGTTGAGAAGACTCCCTATGAGTTACTTAAAGGGAGAAAGCCAAACATATCCCATCTTAGGGCATTTGGATGCAAGTGCTTTGTGCATAATAATGGTAAAGACTCCCTAGGTAAGTTTGATCCTAGAAGTGTTGAGGGAGTATTCTGTTACACCCTATATTTTTGTACGTAAAAATGCGTCGTAAGCAAACTAATGTAGGACCAAAAATAAGATAATATTTAAAAGTATATAAAGTAAGTTAATCATGTTACCTATGAGGTTACAAATATTGAAGATCATGAACAACAAGTACAAAGAGGGTTGGACAGTTCAGAAGCTAAAGCAATTGAATAAAACAATATTTCGTCGAAAGTCGACAAGTTGGGAATGTTATAACATGTACCTTTGGGGTGAGACTAGGGTGATTAACACGATAAGGAGATTATGTTATGATTTATATTAGTCGTATGACATCCGTGTGTTATGTTTTAATGTCAAGCGAGTTGTGAAACAAAAGTCGATGAAAGTCATCACAAGTTACACTCATAAGTTTTACTGAAACTTTGGGTCAAATGTAACTGCAATTTTATCCCAATATACTTAGAGTTATGGGGTGTTCTACCCATCAAATTAAAGATATATGAGTCTATTTTCCAATGCATTAAACCGTTTGTCAATATGACATCGGAGTAATGAGATATGGGCATTTTTGCGATACTGCGCAAGCTGCTAGGTGACAAGTAGGTGTGTCACCTACTTGCTTAAATGAAAGCCCAAAAATGGGCCATTTCGGGTCGTCCAAAGAGGCCTTTTAAGGGCCTATTTTCTTCATATATTAGACTTAAAATAGAGCATAATAACCAGACATAAGCTCTGCAAAGAATCCTCCCAAAAATTTCCCACAAACCCTAATTGATTTTCTCTCCCTTTCAAGTTCTAATTGGAGGTAAAACCTAGAGTTTGAAGAACCAAGATAGGAGCTGAGTTATCCAACAAATAAGGTGAGTTTACTGCTCTCTTTCATCCAGTTTTTCTTCTATAAATTCATGGTAAGTCGTTCTATACTTGTGAGAACTCACGGGACGGTGATCGGAAGCCGTGAGTTCGAGTTATTCACTTGTAGCGGACTGTTTTGTGGACTGTTGTTGGGCTGCGTGTTTTACTACTGTTTTGTGGAGTTTTGGAGGAGGAAGGGAGTGTAGAAACACCATATAAATGTAGGGTGGGTGGCTGGTCGTTCGTCATAACATTTTCGGGTCATTTGACACTACTACGGTGGTCGTTTTGTGTACGAAGAGATTGGGGTGTGTTGGGCTGTTTTGTAGTATTTGATGGTGTATATAGGGCTGGAAAATGATGTATATATGTTGTTATTGTTCTGTTCTTGTATTGTTGGTGTTATCTTGAATTTGGAGGAAGTAAGGATTATAGGGGAGATGCTGCCCGTTTTAATACAAAATAAGTTTGCCGTTCGTTGTGCGATAGTTGTACCTTTCGTAACTTAACGATAGTATTATTATCGTTCTTGTAGATTAAGGTGCAAAGAGGTGAGTTCAACTTGGTAATTGGAAAGATTGTGATAAGGTATGTTAAGGCTAAGCCCTTCCTTCATTTTGGCATGATCTCGTAGCTACATGTGTTAATAATGAGACATAAAGAGAAGTTCGTATTCATGAATTTATTCACATTATTCTAGTCTCATAAGTTACAATATTATTCCTTATCGAGACTTCATATTCAGTTTAGTTTTGTCTTTATTCAGTCAAGAGAGCAGAGGGTCTATATATATATACAGTATTACACTATTTTCACCACCATCGAGCTATAATCGGTGGGCAGGCCCCTATTGGGCAACCTCTGATCAGATGGTAAGTTATATATACCGAGCCTACTGTGGCCGAGCGCCTATGAGCGAGCCCAGGATGGCCGAGATACAGAGCCCAGTATGGCCGAGCGCCTATGAGCGAGCCTACTACGGCCGAGCATTTACACGTACCGAGCCTTATAGGGCCGGACATTTATTTTACTTACTATATTGAAGGAGTTTAGTCACTATCAGCAGGTAAGTATATCTCCAGATCATCTTTGACTCCCAGTTACTTCCAGTTATTATATTATCAGTTCAGTTTCGATTTTTAGTTATGTTATTGCCTTACATACTCGGTACATTATTTCGTACTGACGTCCCTTTTTCGGGGATACTGCATTTCATGCATGCAGGTTCAGATAGACAGACGAGTAGACCTCCTCAGTAGGTGTTTCCAGAGTTTAGCCTGATCGGTAAGCTCCACATCCTTCGGAGTTATCGGGTCTAGGTTTTTGTGTGCATCTTATGTATGTATTTATATATATATATAATATGGGTAGGTCGGGGCCCTGTTCCGATCACAATATATCTATCAGTAGAGGCTTGTAGACATATCCTGTTGGTTAGTGCAGTATGTTGGGTTTGTAGGCCTGGTATGTATATTTGATGGTTTGTCAGCTGTAGTAGCTATGATGGCCTTGTCGGCCTAGCTTTATATTGATGTTTAGTTAGCGCTAGTTTCCATTCAGTTTTATATTTTGCTTCGCAAATTGTCTTGCAAGGTGGCCCCATGGCCAAAGTATGACATTATATGTTCAGAGTCCCTTAGTCGCAATTTGGTACGCCAGGTTAGGTGAGGCACCAGGTGCTTGTCTCGCTCCTAGGTTCGGGGCGTGACAAATTTGGTATCAGAGCAGTTCTGTCCTAGGGAGTCTACAAGCCGTGTCTAGTAGGGTCTTGTTTAAAGATGTGTTGTGCACCACATTATATAAGCAGGGCACTACAGGGCATTTAGGAGTTGGTTACCCTTCTTTGAAATCTAAATCGTGCTACAGAACTGAGTTATAGGAAATTTGAATTAAACTTATGTGTTGGTGTTTGCATGCACAGATGACGGTGACTAGGAAGACTACGGCTAGCCAGAGGAGAGATACAGCAGTAGGTGAGGGGACCAGCAGGGTACCCCCAGTAGATGGGGCCCAGTCTGAGGCTCAAGGTGAGACCCCTACTCAGCCATTACCGGCTCCTCCACCAACTACGGAGATTCCTAGGGAAACCGCACATCCAGTTCCCCCTCCACTTCCATCAGATCAGGACTTGAGGAGTGCGGTGCATTTGTTGACACAGTTGGTAGCTACCCAGCAACAGCTAGGGCATCAGCTAGTGCAGGAACTTCTGAGGGGTCTGGGAGTTCAAGGGTCCGAGAGTTTATTGCTTTGAATCCCCCAGAGTTCACGGGGACAGATCAGAGGGAGGACCCGCAGGATTTCATAGATCAACTTCACAGGATCTTTCGTGTTATGCATGCCACGGAGAAAGAGGCAGTTGAGCTAGTAGCTTTTCGACTCCGAGATATAGCCATCCTTTGGTATGAGGGATGGGAGAGGTCCAGGGACGTGATGCACCTCCAGCTATTTGGGAGAATTTTTCAGATGCCTTCCTTGACCAGTACTTACCACGGGAGATCCGACAGGCTCGAGTCGATCAGTTTCTAGCCCTCAAGCAGGGTAATATGAGTGTTCGAGAGTATAGTCTCCGTTTTGACTCATTGGCCAGATATGCACCATCCATAGTTGCTACTATGCGGGACAGGATTCACAGGTTTATAGCAGGGTTAGCCCCAGAGTTAACCGAGGCATGTGCCACCGCTGCATTGCAGGATAGTATGGATATCTCCCGGATTCAGGCATTCGCCCAGAATATAGAAAGGGGTAGGCATCGGCAACAGGGTACAGAAAGGGCTGAGCAAGGGCAACGTAAGAGGATGAGATTTCCCGGGTCTCAGGAGCAATATCAGGGTAGTTATAGGACCCAGTACTTCGGACAGCCACCTAGGCCTCCGCCACCTCGGTTACAGGGTTACAGGTATGACCGCTATACTCAGTCAGGACCAGGTGAGAGCTCACGGGCATTGGGTTTGTAGCGACAGTGAGGATCTGCGCAGACATGGTCATTTCCTCCACGGTGTGACATCTGTGGTAGAGGACACTTGGGCCAATGCCGAGCAGGTTCTGATGCTTGTTATATATGTGGGCATCCGGGGCATATGATGCGAGATTGCCCAAATAGAGATTCGGGGGGAATGGCACAACCAGTGAGTTCAGCAACAGGATCATCTATGTCCGTGCATCCTTCAGGGCGCGAGTCTCAGTCTTCGGGTGGTAGAGATCGGGGCAGAGGTAGAGGTTCAAGTTCAAGTGGTAATCAGAACCGTATCTATGCTTTAGCAAGTCGACAGGACGAGGAGTCTTCACCAGACGTTGCGACAGGTATATTAACCATTTGCTCTCACGATGCTTATGCTTTGATAGACCCAGGATCGACTTTATCGTATATTACCCCATTTGTCGCGAGGAAGTTTGGTATAGTGCCTAAAATACTAAGTGATCCTTTTGCGGTATCTACACCGATCGGAGAATCGATTATTGCTAGACGGGTTTACCGAGGTTGTACGGTGACAATTTGTAGTCGTCAGACCTCAGCTGACCTAGTTGAGCTAGAGATGATGGATTTTGATGCTATCATGGGCATGGACTAGTTGGCAGCTTGCTATGCCACAGTTGATTGCCAGCAAAGGCAGCCAGATTTCATTTTCGGGGTGAGCCAGTCCTTGAATGGGTAGGTAATACACCAACACCCAGAGGTAGGTTTATTTCCTATCTGAAGGCAAGGAAAATGATCGCAAAAGGGTGCATTTATCATATTGTGCGAGTTAGAGATGCAGATGCTGAGATACCTACACTTCAGTCTATTCCTGTAGTCAAAGAGTATGCAGATGTGTTTCCAGATGAGCTTCCAGGTATTCCTCCAGAGCGAGAGATTGATTTTAGCATCGATTTGCTTCCAGGAACTCAACCAATATCCGTCCCTCCGTATAGAATGGCACCTGGCGAATTGAAGGAGTTGAAGGAGCAGTTAAAAGATTTGTTGGAGAAAGGTTACATCAGGCCTAGTACCTCACCTTGGGGTGCACCAGTACTATTTGTGCGGAAGAAAGACGGCTCGCTGAGGATGTGTATCGATTATAGGCAGCTGAACAAGGTAACTATTAAGAATAAGTATCCACTTCCAAGGATCGATGACTTGTTTGATCAGTTGCAGGGGGCTAGATGCTTTTCAAAGATAGATTTGAGGTCGGGGTACCACCAAGTCAGAGTTCGGGAAAAAGATATTCCGAAGACAGCCTTCAGGACCCGATATGGCCACTTCGAGTTCCTTGTCATGTCCTTCGGGTTGACTAATGCACCCGCTGTATTTATGGACTTGATGAATAGCCTATTCCGACCATTTTTAGATCTGTTCGTGATAGTATTTATTGATGATATTCTGGTTTATTCCCGTTCAGAGGATGAGCATGCGGACCACCTGCGAGCGGTACTCCAAACCCTCCGTGATCGTAAGTTGTATGCTAAGTTTTCTAAATGTGAGTTCTGGTTGAAGTCTGTAGCATTCTTGGGGCATATTGTATCAGATGAAGGGATAAAGGTGGACACTCAGAAGATTGAGGCCGTGAAATCTTGGCCTAGACCTACCACTCCGACAGAGGTTCGTAGCTTTCTAGGCTTAGCAGGATACTATCGGAGGTTCGTAGAGGGTTTTTCTTCCCTTTCGGCACCATTGACGAAGTTGACACAGAAAGAAACTAAGTTTCAATGGACAGAGGCTTGTGAGCGGAGTTTCCAAGAGCTTAAGAACAGGTTGACCTCAGCTCCAGTTCTAACACTTCCAGAGGGTCTAGAGGGTTATGCCGTGTATTGTGATGCATCAGGTGTTGGGTTAGGATGTGTCCTGATGCAACATGGGAAGGTAATTGCGTATGCTTCAAGGCAGTTGAGGAAGCACGAGAGGAATTATCCGACCCACGACCTCGAGTTAGCTGCGGTTGTCCATGCACTTAAGATATGGCGGCATTATTTATATGGTGTTCATGTTGATGTATTTACTGATCATAAAAGCCTACAATATATCTTCAAGCAGAAAGAGTTGAATTTGCGACAGAGGCGATGGCTTGAGTTATTGAAAGATTACGATGTTAACATTCTCTACCATCCAGGGAAAGCTAATGTTGTAGCAGATGCCTTAAGTCGCCGATCTATGGGTAGCTTAGCACATGTAGAGCCCGAGAAAAGACAATTAGCTAGAGAGATTCATCAATTGGCTTCATTGGGGGTTCGGTTAGTAGATTCTGAGGATGGTGGAGTTGTACTCCAAAACACTGCAAAATCATCCCTCATAGCTGAAGTCAAGGAAAGGCAGTACGAGGACCCAGAGTTGGTCGAGTTGAGAGAGCAAGTTCCGCAGCAGAAGAAGCCATTGTTAGAGCTCAAGGGAGATGGGGTTCTCAGATACAGGGGTCGTTTGTGTGTTCCAGATGTAGCAGGGCTATGAGACAGGATTATGTCAGAGGCACATTATTCATGGTATTCCATCCATCCTGGATCGACGAAGATGTATCATGACATTAAGGATGTGTACTGGTGGAACGATATGAAAAAGAACATTGCTGAGTTTGTCGCCCAATGTACTAGTTGCCAACAAGTGAAGGTAGAGCACCAGAAGCCTGGAGGGCTAATGCAGACTATAGAGATCCCGACATGGAAATGGGAGGCGATAAACATGGACTTTATCATGGGTTTACCTCGTTCTAATCGTACGTTCGATTCATATGGGTGATAGTCGATAGGCTCACGAAATCAGCTCACTTCCTACCGGTCAGATTTACATATACAACAGAAGATAATGCAAAGTTATATATTAAGGAGATAGTGCGGCTACACGGAGTACCGGTTTCTATTATATCTGACCGTGGGGCTCAGTTTACAGCACATTTTTGGAGGTCATTTCAGAGAGGTCTAGGGACTCAGGTGAATCTCAGCACAGCTTTTCATCCACAGACTGATGGACAAGCCGAGCGCACAATTCAGACGCTCGAGGATATGTTACGAGTATGTGTGTTGGATTTTAAAAGAAGTTGGGATGAACATCTACCTCTTATCGAGTTTGCATATAATAACAGTTACCACTCCAGTATCCAGATGGCTCCGTACGAGGCTTTGTATGGGCATAAGTGCAGATCTCCTATAGGGTGGTTTGATGTTGGAGAATCTGGGTTATATGGGCCAGACCTGGTTCAACAGGCCATAGAGAAAGTAAAGCTTATCCGGGAGCGACTGTTGACAGCTCAGAGTCATCAGAAGTCATATTCTGACGTGCGGCGATGAGACTTAGAGTTCAGGATTAATGACTGGGTATTCTTAAAGGTATCACCTATGAATGGCGTGATGAGGTTTGGCAAGAAAGGCAAGCTTAGCCCACGGTATATTGGGCCTTATAGGATCATTCGGAGAGTGGGCCAAGTAGCTTATGAGTTAGATTTGCCCTCAGAATTGGAGTCTGTCCATCCAGTTTTTCACGTATCTATGCTACGGAAGTGCATTGGCAATCCTACCCGAGTGGTGCCCACGGATGATGTACAGATTACAGAGGACTTGTCATACGAGGAAATTCCAGTTGCCATCCTAGACCGACAATCCGCAAGCTACGAAATAAGGAGGTAGCTTCCGTGAAGGTTTTATGGAGGAGCAAGAATGTAGAAGAGATGACGTGGGAATCGGAGGGAGAAATGAAGTCTAAATACCCCCACCTATTTCAAACTGAAGATATGGCTCGAGATGGGATGCTACAACACAGCTCTATTCAGGCTAGCAGGTCATCAGGTAAGCTTTTATTTTTCACTTTCAATATTTATGATTTACGGTCGGTGAGGCAAATTGTTGCTATTTATAAAGATTGGCCATGTGTGGCATGCATAGTATGTTTTCTGGCTACGTGCAGGTTGGTTTTAACCTAGTGTGCGAAGGATACTCTGGCAAAATTTTCCAAAGTCTCTAAGAGTAAACATTCGAGGACGAATGTTCCCAAGGGGGGAGTGATGTTACACCCTATATTTTTGTACGTAAAAATGCGTCGTAAGCAAACTAATGTAGGACCAAAAATGAGATAATATTTAAAAGTATATAAAGTAAGTTAATCATGTTACCTATGAGGTTACAAATATTGAAGATCATGAACAACAAGTACAAAGAGGGTTGGACAGTTCAGAAGCTAAAGCAATTGAATAAAACAATGTTTCGTCGAAAGTCGACAAGTTGGGAATGTTATAACATGTACCTTTGGGGTGAGACTAGGGTGATTAACATGATAAGGAGATTATGTTATGATTTATATTAGTCGTATGACATCCGTGTGTTATGTTTTAATGTCAAGCGAGTTGTGGAACAAAAGTCGATGAAAGTCATCACAAGTTACACTCATAAGTTTTACTGAAACTTTGGGTCAAATGTAACTGCAATTTTCTCCCAATATACTTAGAGTTATGGGGTGTTCCACCCATCAAATTAAATATCTATGAGTCTATTTTCCAATTCATTAAACCGTTTGTCAATATGACATCGGAGTAGTGAGATATGGGCATTTTTGCGATACTGCGCAAGCTGCTAGGTGACAAGTAGGTGTGTCACCTACTTGCTTAAATGAAAGCCCAAAAATGGGCCATTTCGGGTCGTCCAAAGAGGCCTTTTAAAGGCCTATTTTCTTCATATATTAGACTTAAAATAGAGCATAATAACCAGACATAAGCTCTGCAATGAATCCTCCCAAAAATTTCCCACAAACCCTAATTGATTTTCTCTCCCTTTCAAGTTCTAATTGGAGGTAAAACCTAGAGTTTGAAGAACCAAGATAGGAGCTGAGTTATCCAACAAATAAGGTGAGTTTAATGCTCTCTTTCATCTAGTTTTTCTTCTATAAATTCATGGTAAGTCGTTCTATACTTGTGAGAACTCACGGGACGGTGATCGGAAGCCGTGTGTACGAAGAGATTGGGGTGTGTTGGGCTGTTTTGTAGTATTTGATGGTGTATATAGGGCTGGAAAATGATGTATATATGTTGTTATTGTTATGTTCTTGTATTGTTGGTGTTATCTTGAATTTGGAGGAAGTAAGGATTATAGGGGAGATGCTGCCCGTTTTAATACAAAATAAGTTTGTCGTTCGTTGTGCGATAGTTGTACCTTTCGTAACTTAACGATAGTATTATTATCGTTCTTGTAGATTAAGGTGCAAAGAGGTGAGTTCAACTTGGTGATTGGAAAGATTGTGATAAGGTATGTTAAGGCTAAGCCCTTCCTTCATTTTGGCATGATCTCGTAGCTACATGTGTTAATAATGAGACATAAAGAGAAGTTCGTATTCATGAATTTATTCACATTATTCTAGTCTCATAAGTTACAATATTATTCCTTATCGAGACTTCATATTCAGTTTAGTTTTGTCTTTATTCAGTCAAGAGAGTAGAGGGTCTATATATATATATATACAGTATATATATATATATATATATATATATATACAGTATTACACTATTTTCACCACCATCGAGCTATAATCGGTGGGCAGGCCCCTATTGGGCAACCTCTGATTAGATGGTAAGTTATATATACCGAGCCTACTGTGGCCGAGCGCCTATGAGCGAGCCCAGGATGGCCGAGATACAGAGCCCAGGATGGCCGAGTGCCTATGAGCGAGCCTACTACGGCCGAGCATTTACACGTACCGAGCCTTATAGGGCCGGACATTTATTTTACTTACTATATTGAAGGAGTTTAGTCACTATCAGCAGGTAAGTATATCTCCAGATCATCTTTGACTCCCAGTTACTTCCAGTTATTATATTATCAGTTCAGTTTCGATTTTCAGTTATGTTATTGCCTTACATACTCGGTACATTATTTCGTACTGACGTCCCTTTTCCGGGGATGCTGCATTTCATGCATGCAGGTTCAGATAGACAGACGAGTAGACCTCCTCAGTAGGTGTTTCCAGAGTTTAGCCTGATCGGTAAGCTCCACATCCTTCGGAGTTATCGGGTCTAGGTTTTTGTGTGCATCTTATGTATGTATTTATATATATATAATATGGGTAGGTCGGGGCCCTGTTCCGATCACAATATATCTATCAATAGAGGCTTGTAGACATATCCTGTTGGTTAGTGCAGTATGTTGGGTTTGTAGGCCTGGTATGTATATTTGATGGTTTGTCAGCTGTAGTAGCTATGATGGCCTTGTCGGCCTAGCTTTATATTGATGTTTAGTTAGCGCTAGTTTCCATTCAGTTTTATATTTTGCTTCGCAAATTGTCTTGCAAGGTGGCCCCATGGCCAAAGTATGACATTATATGTTCAGAGTCCCTTAGTCGCAATTTGGTACGCCAGGTTAGGTGAGGCACCGGGTGCTTTTCTCGCTCCTAGGTTCGGGGCGTGACATATTCTTGGGATATTTTTCACATAGTAAAGCTTATAAGATCTATAACAAAAGAACTATATGTGTAGAAGAAAGTGTATTGTGGGTTTTTATGAAACTAACATTCTTTCTGAGAGGCAGGAACATAATGATGAAGCAATTGGGCTGGTAAGAAACTCAAATGAAATCACAACCCAGACTAAAGCTACACTAGAGGAAGGAACAGGTGATGGAACAGGTCCTTCCACCCAGGGTAACTTGACAGGGGGAACTGAACAAAGAGGAAGTGATCCTCAAATCTTGAGGGAACCTGTCCGTGAACCTGTTCCTCGGCAACAAAACATTGAAGGAACATATAGGGGAAACTAGTTGGTTGTGAAACCTTACAAGTATCAAATTTCTCTTCCCATTGAGAACATAATTATTGATCCAACCTCTGGAATCAAAACCAGATCTTCGTTGAAGAATCTTTGTGCTTTTGATGCTTTTTTATCTGTTATTGAACCTAAAAATGTTGCTGAAGCTTTGCAGGATGCAGACTGGGTGAATGCAATGCAAGATGAACTCAACCAATTTGAGAGAAGTCAAGTTTGGCATCAGGTACCAAGACCTAAGGACAAATCAGTAATTGGCACAAAATAGGTCTTTAGAAACAAACTTTATGAAGATGGAAAAGTTACATGGAACAAGGCAAGATTAGTTGTCCAAGGATATAGTCAAGAGGAGGGCGTAGACTATGATGAGACTTTTTCTCCAGTTGCAAGATTGGAGGCAATTAGACTCCTTATAGTCTTTAATGCTTATATGGAATTCACTCTGCATCAGATGGATGTCAAGAGTGCCTTCCTCAATGGCTATCTAAAGAAAGAAGTATTTGTCAAGCAATCTCCGGGCTTTGAAAGCAAGGAATGTCCTTATCATGTGTACAAGCTTGATACGACACTTTATGGGCTCAAGCAGGCTCCAAGAGCATGGTATGAAACATTATCAAATTTTTTGCTTGAGAATGGCTGCAAGAGAGGTAAAATTGAAAATACTTTATTCCTGAAAGAAAAAGGTAAAGATCTCTTGGTAGTTCAGATATATGTCGATGATATAATTTTTGGAGCAACTACTGATAAGTTAAGTAAAGAATTTGCTAAACTAATGGCGGTGAATTTGAAATGAGTATAATGTGTGAGCTTAATTTATTTTTAGGCTTACAAATTAAACAAAATTCAAATGGAACTATGATCCATCAGCAGAAGTATGTGAAAGAGTTGCTTAAAAGGTTTAAAATGGAAGATTCCAAAGAAAGTGACACTCCTATAGGGATGTAGATGAACCTGATTCATCTGTTGATCAGAAGTTGTATAGGGGAATGATTGGTTCTTTGTTGTATCTCACTGCTAGAAGACCTGACAATGTTTTCAGTGTAGGCCTTTGTGCTAGATTTCAGGCAAGTCCAAAGGAGTCTCACTTGACTACTGTCAAGAGGATCTTGAGATACCTAAAAGGAACCACTGACCTTTGTCTATGGTATCTAAAAGGTAGTAATTTCAACTTAGTGGGATATGCTGATGCTGATTATGCAGGTTTTCTAATGGATAGAAAGAGCACCTCATGTATGGTACACTTTCTTGGCTCATGTCTTGTGTCTTGGGCCACAAAAAAGCAAACTTTTATGGCCTTATCTACTGCTGAAGCTGAGTATGTTGTTTCTGCGTCATATTGTGCTCAATTGTTGTGGATCAAATAGCAATTAATGGACTTTGAAATTGATGTAGGTTGTATCCCCATCTTTTGTGACAGCACTAGTGCAATTAGTATGTCCAAGAACCTGGTTCATCACAAGAGAACTAAGCACATATATGTTAGGCATCATTTTTTAAGGGGTAACTATGAGAAGGGTTTGATCACTGTGGAATTTTGTGCTACTGACAAGCAAATAGCTGAAATCTTCACAAAAGCTCTAAGTAAAGATCACTTTTATAGGAACATGTTAGAATTAGGGATGATTAAGATCACCTAAAAGGAACCAGTTCTAAATTCTAACTCAAAAAAATTGGTTAGAGAAATTGTAAATTTTTGTACATAATTAGATTAGATTTTGCTCAGTCTCATGCTTTCATTAGTATACTTTTGTGCCATGTGCTAAAATGACTCATTAATCTCTAATGATATCTCTATTTTCTTGGAAAATTCAGACTTACACAAGAGATTTCTCAGTGAAGAACTGGGTTCATCAAGATTACTTGGTACATATTCTCTACTTTGCATATTTTGGAATAATTATATTTGGATTATGATCAAGAGGAGAGTCTCATTTAATCCTAACCTCTTTGAGCCTTATCCATTACAAAATGAACCAGTTTTATTCAAAAGAGTCCCAAAACACAATAAGTGCCTAGATTCTAGGGAGAGTCACAAACGTCTCCTCAATAACATGTTTAGATTCTAGCTGTTGGCCCAAGTGAAGTTTGTTTAGATGATTGACAAAGGAACTCCAGCATGAACCAGGTCCATACACAGTCTACACAGACACAGGCAAATTCGAGTATAAGGGATGCACGTGAAGGAGATAAGATTAAGTTATTATATCTGATATCACCTGATCGAAAAGGTAGCAAAAATGATAAGGAGAATGACTCCTTACTCGAAGAGAACTTTATCCGATATAAGGGAGGAGGTCGAAGTTAAAGATAATTAGAACTTTTCCACCAAGGAAGAGTATAGCATTAGAACTCTAGTTGTTCCTATTCTACTAACTCTATGTATTGCACGATGTTCTCATTTTACAGGAAGGCACAAACGCTGAAGTTAAACGTGAGTTGAGAGCAAAATAGCAAGGTATTTTGCAAATAATTCTTGTGTGAATCAAGTGTGTGAACCTGAAGCTACATGAACCAGATAGAAGAACCAGTTGCAATCACCTGTCTTTTATTCTAGTTCAATTGTAGTAGATGTTTTCAAGTTGTATCTTTCAGCTTTATCTACAAGCAATTGTATTAGGTACTTCGAGTATTCAAGTTTGAGTTAACTTGAAGTTGTCGCAACAGTTAGAGGCTGGTTGCCACAACGGGATTAGAGTTAATCCTTAGGTTTACCAAGAGTTTTATAAATGTTATTTTGGATCAGTAATTTAGTGAAGTGTTGGAAAAACTCCCACTGAGTAGTATGCCATGAGTTTTTTACCTTTTCAGCCGGGTGTTTTTCACGTAAAAAATATTTGTGTTCTTTACTTTCTGCATTTACTATTTCCGTAACAGTAGTATAAGGAACACTTAGAAGAACCATGTCCTTCTATAATTAGTGCACGCGAAAATTGGACACCACACAAATCATCCCCTCCCCCCCCTGTGTGGCATTGAAATATAAAATATCACTTCCTGAAGAAGATTAATTGTTTAGTACTCTATTAAAGTTTATCTACAAGCAGCTGATGCAGGCAGGTTGCAAGCAACTCAATGAAATGATTTGCAGCAGCTTCTTATTAAAAAGGCAGGTTGCGAGCAGCTCATGCAGACAACTTACAAGCAGCTAAAGAAAAGCCTCACAGCGGCTTCCTGAAAAGCCTTGAAACTGATGCCTAAAAAGCCTCACAGCTGCTTACTTTTTTCTATAAATAGAGGAGTTTTGAATTCATTATGTACATCAGTTTGAAATTGAATAATATATCAATCTCTCTCTATACTTGTCTTTGATTTATTTACTCTACTATCTTTATTTTACAATACTTGGCTTCTTTCTTGCTTTCTCTAGTGGGGTAAGCTCTCAATAAATAAATAAAATAAAAATAAAAACAGAACCAAAAGGGAATTAAACCATTTCAAAGAATATGCTTTGTGGCTTTTTTTCTTTTCTATTACTATTCAAACCTCATCCTATATTATGTTTGCGCGCTTTTTACTTGAAAGAAAGTTCCCAAGAATCTTAATTTAGAGAAAATGCCATATGGATAAAGCATAAACTTTCATTAATCTAATCAAAGTTGTGCTTTAATAGATACGGTGATTGAAGTTGTAGCAAAGTAGAAAATTCTAATAAGAAATTTGAAAAATGTAAAAATAAAAATATTATTATATTTGCATAAGTTTATGTTGAAGGGTATTCAGTTGGACTCCCAACCTCTGGACCATGTAACTCCACTTCGGTAAGTTGTTGTTTCCTGTTAGTCATAGTCAAATTGCAATTAGCTACATACTTAAAAGCTTTTGGAGTTATTATTAGAACAGATATTAGGTTATTAATTATCATTTGAGTGTAGTTGATCCTCACTTACCTTGTTAAATACTACTACAATCTACGAAATATCATGCCTTTTTTACATCAATAATTAAGCCAAATCCATGCCTGACTAATATGTTTGTCTTTTTCCCCATTTTTTTTTCTTTTTTGTTGTCTTAACTAAAATGATTTGATGGTGTTAATAACATAGAAATACTACGTTAATATAACAATCCAAGCTTTGTACATTTTAGTTCCATGACTTACATCTGTCTAGAACTTATAAAAGAACATCTTTTTGAATGTGTTTTATTATCTCGTGATATTTTTTTGAGTCACATTCATATGAGTAAAATAAAGCATCTTTTGAAGTATTTGTTGTCTCAGACATGAGTAAACATCTACAAAACACTACATCATTTGATAGAGAGAAAAAACAAGAAAGGGAACTAAAGAAAAGAGAAAGAATTTTCAAAATGAATACTTAGTCTCAAACTAACATAATTAATATCGCACTGATAGATACGTTACATTTTAAGAGTACAATGTTCGATCCATGTCATTTATTAATTTCCTCTCTCGTTTGTCAATTCCTAACATCCCTACTCCAAGAAGACAGCAAATAAAACGAGCAAATAAGACATCATGTGTTCACGGGAAAGAATTGCACCTCAAGAAGTGTGATGTAAAATTGCATTAGCAAAATAAGGTTGGGTAAGTTTTTGCTTGGATAGTTTGCTAGTACAAGAATATACTATACTCTTAATCAGAAGTTTTGAGTTCGAGCCATCAAAATAGAGAAACTTTTATTTTTAATGAATCGTACGGAACGTTAATTTGAATTAATCAGTCTAGTGCTTACCGGGTATAAGTTGGTTATAAAACGTGAGGCAATATATACTAAAACAACTCTCCAACTTCAGTAATAATTTTGTGTACCTCTGACTCTACCAACAATATCAAGAACATATACAATATATTCTTACGGTGTGGGGTTTGGATCTCATATTCTACCACTAACGCCAATAAAATCCAAGCAGTCACATTTTGTGTGAATGCAAATGTAATATCGGATATTATATTATATAGTTGTCACGACCCGGAATTTTTTACCGTCGGGACCGTGATGGCGCCTAACATTTCACTTGCTAGGCAAGCCAACGTTAGAGAATCATTAAACCAAATCCTTGTTTCCACTCAGTAAATAACAAGAATTAGCTAGGATGAATATAATAAGTGCGAAATAATATAAAAACTATATTAATTACTACCACTCAGATCTGGAGTCACAATTCACGACCATTCTGGAGTTTACAACAAGTAATAGTCTGAAAAAAATATAACTGTTTGAATGAAGGAAACAGTAAAACAGAAGAATAGACGGGGACTTCAAGGTCTGTGAACGCCGACAGATCTACCTTGAGTGTCCGGATAGTGGGTCCAACAGCTAAAATCTCGATCAACCCGAGCCGGTACCAAAATCTGCATAGAAAGTGCATAGTGCAGTATCAGTACAACCGACCCCATGTACTGGTAAGTGTCGAGCCTAACCTCGACGAAGTAGTGACGAGGCTAAGGCAAGGCACCTACAAATCAACCTGTACAATTTAACAGTGTATAAATAAATAACAATAATGAAGAGCTAGACAGGAAATATCGGGAGGGGGAAACATGCGGGGGGAAATACGAGATAGTGAACTACATCAGAATGATAACTGGAACAACCAATATATAATGAATCAACAGGAACACGAATACAGTAAAGGAAAAATGCACGGCATCACCCTTCGTACTTTTACTCTCAATCTCACCATAAAATCAATAGAAACAAAACGATATCACCCTTCGTGCATTAACACTCATAATATGGTACAACATCACCCTTAGTGCTTTTACACTCACAATATGGCACGACATCACACTTCGTGCATTAACACTCACAATATGGCACGACATCACCCTTCGTGCATTAACACTCTCCCTTACAATAACGCAATGCATAAATAACAACAGGGAGATAGAATAACAAGTACAAACCTTACTTCAACATTTGGTTCCACAAATATAAATCTCAACTTTGAAATAAATACTCAATTATCACCAAAAAATACGTAAACATAATAAGAACGATTAATTTAACAATACTAGTATAAACACATAACAATTAGGCATAGGAAGAGACGATGTAAGAAAAACGGAAGAAACATGGAAAAATAGGAAAATTAGTGGCGCATAAGTACTCGTCACCTCACATATACGCCGCTCACATGCATTTCACATAACAAATAGTCTAAGGTTCCTAATTCCCTCAAGTAAGGGTTAGACACAATACTTACCTCGCTCCGAAGGCTACTTAATTCTCAATCACAACTTTTCCTTTAGAATACACCTCCAAACCACTCGTATCTACTCAAAAATGACTCAATAATATCAAATATTACTAAAGGAATCAATTATATTGCATAAATTAAATTTTTCAAATTTTCCTTCAAAAAGTCAAAAAATTGACCCAGGCCCGCTTGGTAAAAACCAGAGGTTCTGACCAAAATCCATTTACCTATTCACCCCCGAGCCCGAATATGTAATTCGTTTTGGAATCCGACCTCAAATTGAGGCCTAAATCCCCAAATTTCCGAAATCCCTAATTTATACCCTAACCCCTAATTCTACCATGTAAAGTCTAGAATATATGTTGATAATTCATGAAATGTAATGGGTAATTGAAAGAAAATGGTTTAGAATCACTTACCAACACTTTGGGTAAGAAATGGCTCTTGAAAAATCGGCTCTCACCGGTTGGTTTTTGAGAAAAATGAATTTCTTGGCTAAATCACGTGTTTGGATTCTGTTAAGTGTTGGGCGACAGTGTGCATCGCGTTCGCGAAGAGCATTGGCTGCCAAGCCTTCGCGTTCGCGATGGTTACCCCTCGGACTTCGCGTTCGTGAGACATCGTTCGCGTTCGTGGTGAAGGAACGACCAACCCCTCCCCCTCCAGGTCCCCAAGTGCTTCGCGTTCAGGATGAGCTGGTTCGCGAAGGGTAATTCCCCCATCACTTCGCATTCCCGAAGGGTAATTCCCCCATCACTTCGCGTTCATGACCAGGCCTTCGCGTTCGCGAAGAAGAAATTTTGGCCTCACTAGTTTACTCTTCGCGTTCGCGAGAGTACCTTAGCGAACGCGAATAAGGACATCCCAGAACACCTGCTGCAGCAAAACACCAGATTTTCTAAGTCCAAAACATCCCGTGGCCTATCCGAAACTCACCCGAGCCCTCGAGACTCCAAACCAAATATGCACACAAGTCTAAAAATACCATACGAACTTGCTCGCACGATCAAATCGCCAAAATAACACCTAGAACTACGAATTTAGATTCCAATCTTCTCAACTAGACGTCCAACTCAGGTCAAATCAACTCTGTTTCTCACCAAATTTCACAGACAAGGCTTAAATACCATAATGAACCTCTACAGGACTCCGAAACCAAGATACAGACCCGGTACCAACAATGCCCAACATCAATTAATTCTTAAAAATAATTAATTTTCAGACTTTTAATTTTTATTAAAAGTTCATAACTCAAGCTAGGGACCTCCGAATTCGATTCGTAGCATACGCCCAAGTCCCATAATTCGATACGGACCAACCGAGACCGTCAAAACACGGATCCGGGCCCGTTTACCAAAATTGTTGATCGAAGGCAACTAAAATCAACTTTTAAGGCAAAAATTCGTATTTTCAACATAAAAGCTTTCCTGGAACATGTCCGGACTGTGCACGCAAATCGAGGAGGGTAAAAATGAGATTTTAATCCTTAAGAGAGCATATTCGAGTTCTAAAATATAAGATGACTTTTTGGGTCATCATAATAGTAATAACTAAAATATTTCTTTTTAAGCAAAAACAAATATTTTAACAATTTTGTTTTGGAGCTCATTACTTTGGCATTGTTTAGCTTTGAAATCTTCCAAACATAAGAAAGAAAAGGAAGACATGAATTAAGGGATTATGTTATATAGTTCGTAATAGGGGAAAGTTTGAGAATGGTACCAAAACCATGGATTGTGCTATTTTTGGAATTTGAATTAAAGGAATTTGAAGGCAAACATTTCTGGTTTGTGCGCGAGGGCCAGCGCGAACTTAGTAATTTTTATGTTTCTTTGTATGATTTATCGTTTGGCTACCATATCTATGTGGAGCTGAACTTCACGTTCTAGGGTTGTGGTTCTTTCATGAGTGTTATTATTCGGATATTGATTTTGATTTATTATTTATCATATTAGTTTATTTATTCAATATTGCGCAGAATTATTTGATTGTTTGATCTCCAATTAAGTACTATCTACGAATCTAGAGTTGAACGTGAAAGTGAGAATTCTAGGTTGCATATAGGATTGAGTAAAGCAAGTTCTTGAACCCGGGCATCAGAGAACGAATTCGCGGTTAAGATAGATATATACCTAATTACCTTGCTTGGTTGATGTACAGGAATTATAAATGAGTTCTTGTTAGTTCTAACTCCATAGACATATATAGGCGTTAGGTTAGCTTGAATAGGCGAGTAAGAACTTGACAGATTCTTATGACCAATATTAACCATGTTAACCAATAAACTAGATGAATTAGTTAGACAATTCAATTGAAGAATACAATAGGAATGTTAGACAGTCCATAACCCTAGATCGTTTTCATTACACTGATAACATAAAAATTTGTTCTTCTTTTGTTCAGAGTTCATTATTTATTTTCTTTTTAGTTTAATTACTTTAGCATCACTACTTTTGGGTTCAATTCTTGTTTAGATAATTAGAATAGCGTAATTTAGTTAATAAATGTTAACAAGTCCTCGCGGGTTCAACACTCTATCTTATCACTTTATTACTTGACGACCACGTATATTTGCGGGCGCGCTTGGCCGCAACAAGTTTTTGACGTCGTTGCCGGGGACTTAGAATTAGCTTATTTTCTAGATTAGACTTTTACTTTTATCTTTACAAGTTTTTTTTTCCTTTTTGTAAATATTTTTATTTTTATAACAATTTGATATTTCTTTTAGTACATTTCTAGTTCTCTCAACATGACATATGGGGATGAAATATCCGGAGGTAAAATTATTGATGAAGACGCTTGGTTGACGGAAGACTTTTATGACCCGTATTTTTGGGCTTGTCATGACCTGAACTCTGAGAGGTCTGAATTTGAATATGGGAGTAAGGTTTGGTATTGAGACGAATATTCTCGATTAAGGGAATATACGAAATGACGTTGTCTTCTAACAACATTTGTGAATGATTGGTCTAAGGAGAGAGTTGAGCTTGCACATAAAATTGACAATTTTGGCTTGGTTGTGCATAACTTGGATGCAGATTTGAGTGCAAAGGTTGATGCGTGTAGCGCCCAACAATTTATTGATGAGTTGTGTGAAGCTAAAAAAATCTTCTAGACCAAATTGAGGAGCTAAAACAAGAATACCAATCATTAGACCATGTTTTTCTTGATGATGCCAATATTGAGAAGAGTGCTCGAGAGTCATATGAGAGAGTAAATAACATTACTTTTGGAGAATTAAGTGTGTGCATTGTCACGACCCCAATTTTTCCTCCGTAGGATGTCGTGACGACACCAAATCTCTAAGACTAGGTAAGCCTACCAAGCATGCAGAATAACTGAAATATTAAGTTAAAACTCAAAACGTCAACAACTGTAATAAATAAAACTGCAACTCAAGTATGAAAAATTCCCAAAATCTGGTAGATATAAGTCACAAGCTCTAAAGAAAAATGCTAAATATCCCTAAACATCAGAGCCTAATGAGGATAAGGAAACAACATAATAAAGGTAGAGGGGGACTCCGAGGTCTGCGGACGCTGGCAGATATACCTTGAAGTCTCCACGTATAGACTAGCTCACTGATACCTGGTCTAGTAGGCAGGACCCAGATCTGCAGAAAAAGATGAGCAGAAGCATAGTATAAGCACACTACAACAGTACTCAGTAAGTGCCAAGCCTAACCTCAGTAGAGTAGTGACTAGGTCAGGTCAGACCCTACTGGAAATAATAAGAAATAAGGCAGAAGATATAATAATATATTGAAATAATAGAGAAATGAAACAATGAAAATTTACGGAAGGTAATAACACGGAATCAAAGGAAGACAGATATAACATGAAAGGAAAGCAAAAATCTTACAAGTTAAGGAACAAGAACAACAACAACAATACAACACATAAAGGAAATCAACAGGGGAAACTCCCGAGATACCGTCTCGTAGTCCTAAAAGTAAATATCTCACAATCTTTCCTTATATCACTATGGGAGCCTTTACATTTTGTTTTAAAAATCATTTTCTCAAAATAGCATCCCGTGTTGTAGCCAACTTTATCACACCGCATGACTTCTAGTTGTTCCCCTTCTAGCCACGCGTATTAAGCCCACTTTATCTCACCGCATGTGTTTCAACATCCAGACCTTATACCACCATATGAGTATCAATAATCATAATGGCATGGCAGAAATAACGTTCAAATAATAACAACCGTACAACAGAAACCTCGTGTAACAACCAAACAGTCATTTCAACAATAAATCAGGGTAACCGAACATAACAACTGGAACAACGATATTCCAAGAATAGCAATTTCAAGTAAATAATCCCACAGTTAAACAAGGATCATGGAATCAAGAAAGAAAGTAATTCAACTAAATGTATAGTACATGTTGCAAATAAGAGATTAGACAATTAGATAGGTGAAATTAGGCTAAACATGATGACTATACATGCTAAAGTAACTCAATTAAGGCATATAATGGAAACTACTTAAATAAAACCAGAATTTCAACCTTTAGCTTGTGTACACACTCGTCACCTCGCGTACACGGCCCTCACATATCACAAATAATCACAACAATACCAAATCCTAAGGGGATTCCCCTCCCCCCCCCCCCAAGGTTAGACAAGTCACTTACCTCAAACCTCGCTAAATCAATCGATAAGAAGGCCTTTCCTCGATTTTCCAACTCTGATAGGCTCGAATCTAGCCAAAACAATTTTATACAATAAATATAACTATAGGAAACTAATTTAAATAACCAAATTACAACTTTAGCAAAGAATTTAAAAATCACTCCAAATAGTCAACCTTGACCCACGTCTCGGAACCAAACAAAAATCATAAAATTCGAACACCCATTCGATATCGAGTCCAACCAAGCAAGAATTACTCAAGCCCGACCTCAAATCGCCTTTCAAATCCCCAATTTTTAGCCTAGGAAGTTTTTTCTCATTTTCCCCCCAAATACACTAAATAAATGATGAAAACAACTATAGATGCGTGGGAATTAATCAAAAACGAGTCATGAATCCTTACCTAAATGATTCCTCTAAAAATTCCTCAAACTTTCGCCTCAATCCAAGCTCTCTAGGTCCAAAAATGAATTATGTAATCAAATCCTCGAAGATCCCCTTTTCTGCCTAGTGAATCCGCATCTGCGAAAATTGCATCGCAGGTGCGGTTCTTACTTAGCCTAGCAAACTCCGCTTCTGTGGACCAAAATGCTCATCTGCACTCTCGCTCGTGCTGTAGGGGCTCCGCTTCTATGACCCCAGGATTCGCTGGCCTTTTCGCTTTTGCGCTTCCTCAATCGCACGTGCGAGTCCGCTTCTGCTGAACTCTGACTGTATCTGTGGTCCTAGTTGGACAGGCCACAATTCGCTTCTACGATGAACTCCGCATTTGCGAGTCCTCACATGCAGCCAATTCCTCCGCAGGTGCGATGACACCAAAAGGTTGGAACTTCAACAATTGCACAAGTCCAAAATTTGTTCCGGATTCAATCTGAATCATAGTTGGGGGCCCCCGGGACCCCGATCGAATATACCAACAAGTCCTCAAATATTATACGAACTTAGTCGAGCTTTCAGTTCACATCAAACAATTCTAAATCCAGGAATTGCGCACCAATTCAAGCCTAATGAACTTTAGAACTCCTAACTTCTACATTTGAAGCCGAAACCTATCAAATCACGTCTGTTTGACCTCACATTTTGCACACAAGTCATAAATGACATTACGGACCTACTCTAACTTCAGGAATCGTAATCCGACCCCTATATCAAAGAGTCCACTCCCTGTCAAACATTCCAAAATCTTCTAACTTTTTAAGTTTCGCCAATTAATGCCAAAATAAACTAGGGACCTCCAAATCAACATTCGGACACGCTCTTAAGACCAAAATCACCATACAGAGCTATTGGAACTGACGAATCTCCGTTACAGAGTCGTCTTCACACAAATCCGACTATGGTCAACTCCTATGAGTTTAACTTCTATTTGTGTAGGGACTATGTGTCCCATTTCAACCCTGAAACTCTCCCGAACCTGACACCAAGTACCTAGGCAAGTCAAGTAGCCATAAAATGAGATAGAAGGAGAAATAAATAGGGGATCAGGGCTAATACTTTCAAAATGACCGGTCGGGTCATTACAACCTCCCCCTCTTAAAATAAACGTTCGTACTCGAACGAGTATATAGACGTACCCGAAGTGGTGAAAAGATGAGGATAACGGCTGCGCGTATCATGCTCGGTCTCCCAAGTTGCCTCCTCGACTGGATAACACTGAACCTTCACTGAAGCGATGTTCTTTTACCTCAACTTATGCACCTGCTTGTCCAATATGGCCACCGGCTCCTCAACATAAGTTAGATCCTTGTCCAACTAGACTAGGCTGAAGTCTAACACATGAGACGGATCGCCGTGATACTTCCGGAGCATGGAAACATAGAACACTGGGTGAACTGCAGAGAGACTAGGTGGTAGTGCAAGTTTGTAAGCCACCTCTCAAACTCTCTCAAGAATCGCAAAAGGTCGGATATACCTAGGGCTCAACTTGCCCTTCTTTCTGAACCTCATAGCGCCATTCATAGGCAAAACCCAAAGCAAAACCCGGTCCCCAACCATGAATGCAGCGTCGCAAACATTACGATGCGCATAACTCTTCAATCTAGAATGGGCGGTACGAAGTCGATCCTGAATCAATTTAACCTTTTCCAAGGCATCCTGAACCAAGTCTGTACCCAATAGCCTAGCCTCACCCGAAACCAACCCATCGGGGACCTGCACCACCTAAAATACAAAGCCTCATACGGGGCCATTTAAATGCTCGACTAATAACTGTTGTTATAGGCAAACTCTGAAAGCGGCAAGAATTGATCACACGAACCCCCAAAATCCATCACACACGCATGAAGCATATCCTCCAACATCTGAATAGTGCGCTTGGACTGTCTGTCCGTCTAAGGGTGAAATGTTGTATTCAATTCCACCCGAGTACCCAAATCATGATTTACGACTTTCCAGGACTGCGATGTAAATTGCATGCCCCGGTCAGAGATGATAGATACTGACACACTGTGAAGCCTGACAATCTCGCGAATGTAAACCTGAGCCAGCTGCTCCGAAGAGTAAATAGTACGTACATGAATGAAGTGTGTTGACTTGGTCAATCTATCCACAATCACCCAAACTGCATCGAACTTCCTCAGAGTCAGTGGGAGCCCAACAACGAAATCCATAGTGATCCGCTCCCATTTCCACTACGGAATCTCTAGCTTCCGAAGTACTCCACCTGGCCGTTGATTCTCATACTTCACCTGCTGACTATTTAGTCATCGAGCTACATACTCCACTATGTCCTTCTTCATTCGCCTTCACGAATAATGCTGCCTCAAGTCGTGATACATCTTGGCGGCACTTAGATGAATGGAGTACCGCGAACTGTGAGCCTCCTGGAGAATCAACTCACGCAAACCATCTACATTGGGCACACATAGCCTTCCCTGCATCCGTAATACACCGTCATCCCTAATAGTGGCCTCCTTGTCATCACCATGCTGAACCGTGTCTTTGAGGACAAGCAGATGGGGGTCATCATACTGATGCTCTCTTAAACGATCATAAAGAGAAGACTGAGAAACCACACAATCTAAAACTCGGCTCGGCTCGAAAACATCCAATCTAACAAACTGGTTGGCCAAGGCATGAACATCCAAGGGTAAAGGCCTCTCTACTACTGGTAGATATGCTAAACTTTCCAAACTTTCCGCCTTACGACTCAAGGTATCGGCCACCACATTGGCCTTCCCGGCATGATAGAGTATGATGATGTCATAATCCTTAAGCAACTCGAACAATCTCCGCTGCCGCAAATTAAGATCCTTCTATTTAAACAGATGTTGTAGACTCCAGTGATCGATGTAGGCCTCACATGGGACACCATACATATAGTGCCGCGAGATCTTCAAGGCATGAACAATAGCTACTAACTCGAGGTCGTCGACATGATAGTTCTTCTCATGCACCTTCAGTTGTCTAGACGCGTAGGCAATCACCCTACCGTCCTGCATCAACACCGCACTGAGACCAATACGCGACGCATCACAATACACCGTATAGGACCCCGAACCAGTAAACAATAACAACACTGGGGATGTCGTCAATGTTGTCTTGAGCTTTTGAATGTCTCCTCACACTCCTCGGTCCACCTGAACGGAGCACCCTTCTGGGTCAGCCTGGTCATAGGTGCTGCAATTGATTAGAATCCCTCTATAAATCAACGGTAATACCCCGGCAAAACAAGAAAACTCTGGATCTCCGTAACTGAGCACGGTATGGGCCAACCCTGCACTGGTTCAATCTTCTTCGAATCTACCTTCATCCACTCACTCTATACTATATGACCCAAGAATGCCACTAAATCTAGCCAAAATTCACACTTCAAAAACTTTGCTTATAACTTCTTTTCTCTCAAGGTCTGAAGCACAGTCTTCAGGTGCTGCTCATGACCCTCCCGACTCCGGGAGTACACCAAAATGTCGTCAATAAATACAATGATGAAAGATTCAAGATAGGTCTGAAATAAACTTTTCATAAAGTGCATGAATGTTGATGGGGCGTTGGTCAGCCTAAAAGACTTCACAAGGAACTCGTAATGACCACACCGAGTCCTGAAAGTAGTCTTCGGGATATCTGGCTCCCGAATCTTCAACTGATGATAGCCTTAACACAAGTCGATCTTAGAGAATACTCCAGCAACATTCATCAATACGTGGCAATGTACACTTGTTCATCACTGTAACCTTGTTCAACTAGCGATAATGAATACATATTTGCATAGAATCATCCTTATTCTTTACAAATAAGACTGGAGCATCCCAAGGCGACACACTGGACCGAATGAAGCCCTTATCGGTCAAATCTTTCAATTTTTCCTTTAACTATTTCAACTCGGCTGGGGCCATATGATAGGGTGAAATAGAAATGGATAGAGTGCCCGGTAACAAATCAATACCAAAGTCGATATCTCTGTTAGGCGGCATGCACGGAAGATCTTCTAGGAATACATATGGATAATTTCTCACTACCGGAACTGACTCGATGGTAGGAGTATCAACACTAATATCCCTTACATATGCGAGATACGCATCACACCCCTTCTCAACCATCCGATGAGCCTTTAGAAATGAGACAACCCTGCCACGAACATAGTCTAAAGTACCTCTCCACTCTAACCACGGTGCACCGGGCATAGCCAATATCACAATATTGGTGTGATAATCAAGGATAGCATGATAGGGCGACAACTAGTCTATAACCAAAATAAGATCGAAATCCACCAAACTGAGCAATAATAAATAAGCTCTGGTCTTAAAACCACTAAGAACAACGAAACACGACCGATCCACACGGTCAACAACAATAGAATCCCCAACGGCTGTAGACACATAGACAGGAGAACTCGGTTCATCACGGGATACACCCAAATACGGAGCAAAATAAGATGACACATAGGAATAACTAGATCCCAGATCAAATAAGACCGATGTATCTCTATGACAGACTGGAACAATACCTATGATGATAGAGTTGGATGCAATTGCCTTCGTCATAGCAGGAATAGCATAGTATCTGGCCTGGCCTGCGCCTAGGGCGACCTCTACCTGCTCGATCTCCACCTCTAGCTGGCTGTGCATGTGGGATAGTAGCTGGTGCTGTAACCATGGTATGAGGACTCGGTGGGGTACGCGGTGCCTGAGTAACCTATAGAGGTGCACCTCTTGAGTCTGGGGCAATCCCTCACCACATGATGAGTGTCCCAAACTCAAAACAAGCTCTCGAAGGACGTGGCTTATGTGGCTGGCTCGGGCCTGATCGGCTTGACTGACCACTGAAAGTACCCCATGTAGGAGATGCACTAGACAATGGAGGTGCATAATAGGGAGCCTGGAGCCTAGGAGTGGCCGGAACACCGCTGGAAGCTAGAAGTGCTGAATGAACAGGGCGACTCACATAGCCCCTACCATGACGAGCTGCAACTGGGGCACGAGTACTATTGTATATGCCAGACTCTCTAGACCGTTTGGCCTCCCTCTCCTCTCTATCTCGAGTCAGCATACCCTCCAATCTCCCAACAGTCCCCACTACCAGCTAGTATGCGATGCCCATCTCCAACACTCGAGCCATTCTAAGTCTGATACTGAGGTTGAGCCCCTCGATAAATCGACAAACCCTCTCTCAAACAGTAACAACCAAGGCTGGTGCATGCCTAGGAAAATCACTGAATCGAACTGCATACTCTGACACGGTCATACAACCCTGGTGCAACTACTCAAACTTTGTGCGCCATGCATCTTTGAGACTCTAGGGAACATACTCCTACAAGAACATATCTTATTAGTGAGTCCAAGTGAGTGAAGTTGCCTCGGTCGTACTACCCAACTCATATGCTCGCCACCACTGATACGCCGCTCCTCTAAACTAGAACATAGTGAAAGAAACCCCACTAGACTCCGCAACACCGATAGTACGGAGGATACGGTGGAACTCCTCATGAAAACCCTCCGCATCCTCTGATGCCAAGCCACTGAAAGTAAGAGGGTGGTACTTCTTGTACCTCTCGAGCCTGAGCTGCTCCTCCTCAGAAACTGCTACTCTAATCTCGGGATGAACTGGGGCTATCGGTTACATTAGTATCAACTCAGGAACCTGGTTGACCTGGACCCACTGCTATGGGGTTCGGGTAGCGGGAGTCTGTTCTCCTCCCCCAGTCTAAGATGTGGCAGGAGCAAGTGGTATCAACCATGTCTGAGCTAATGTGTTGAACATGCTCAAAAACTGGGTGAGAGTATCCTGGACGACAGGTGCAGTAACAGGCGTCTCAGGTGCCTGCCCTCCAACTGGAGCTACTGGTGGCTCCTCTGTAGCTGCTCGTGCAGGTGCTATTGCTGTACCACATTGACATCCTAGGCCTCAATCTAGCAGGGGGCGGGTGTCTAGTCATCTGATCCAACTATATGTGTCCTCACCATCTGTGAGAGAATACAAAGATAGAAATTTAGAATTCGAAGTCAAAAATTTTGCACGATAAGGAATCAAAGAAGTGAAGTTTTTCCTAATAGTTCCATAGCCTCCCGAACATAAGCACAAATGTCTCTGTACCGATCCACGAGACTCTACTAAACCTGCTTGTGACTTATAACACATATGAACCTAGTGCTCTGATACCAACTTGTCACGACCTCAATTTTCCCTCTGTAGGATGTCGTGACAGCACCTAGTCTCTAAGACTAGGTAAGCCTAACAAGCATGCGAAATAACTAAAATATTAAGTTAAAACTCAAAACGTCAACAATTGTAATAAATTAAACTGCACCTCAAGTATGAACAACTCCCAAAACCTGGTAGATATATGTTACAAGCTCTAAAGAGAAATGCTAAATATCCCTATACATCAGATTCTAATGAGGATAAGGAAATAACATAATAAAGGTAGAGGGGGACTTCGAGGTCTGTGGATGCTGGCAGATGTACCTTGTAGTCCCCATGTATGGACTAGCTCACTGATACCTAGTCAGGTAGGTAGTACCTGGATCTGTACAAAAAGATATGCAGAAGCGTAGTACGAGCACACCACAACGGTACCCAGTAAGTGCCAAGCCTAACATGGGTAGAGTAGTGACGAGGTCAGGTCAGGCCCTACTGGAAATAATAAGTAACAAGGCAGAAGATATAATAATATAATGAAATGACAGAGAAATGAAACAATGAAAATTTACGGAAGGTAATAATACGGAATCAAAGGAAGAAAAATACAACATGAAAGGAAAGCAAAAAATCATACAAGTTAAGGAACAACAACAACAACAACAATACAAAAAATAGAGGAAATCAACAAGTGGCACTCCCGAGGTACCGCCTCGTTGTCCCAAAAGTAAATATCTCACAATATTACCTTATATCACCGCGGGAGCCTTTATATTTTGTTTTAAAAATCATTTTCCTGAAATAGCATCCCGCGTTTTAGCCAACCTTATCACACCGCATGACTTCTAGTAGTTCCCCTACTTGCCACGCGTATCAAGCCCAACTTATCTCACTGCATGTGTTTCAATACCAGACCTTATACCACTGCATGCGTATCAATAATCACAACGGCACGACAGAAACCTCGTGCAAACAATAACAACCGCACGGTAGAAACCTCGTGCAACAACCAAACAATTATCTCAACAATAAATCACGAAAACTGAACATAACAACTGAAAGAATGATATTCCAAGAATAGCAATTTCAAGTAAAGAATCCCACAGTTAAACAAGGAACATGGAATCAAGAAAGCAGTCAATTCAACTAAATGTATAGTACATGTTGCAAATAAGAGATAAGACAAGTAGGCAGGTGAAATTAGGCTAAACATGATGACTATACATGCTAAAGTAACTCAGTTAAGGCATAGAATGGAAACTACTTAAATAAAACTAGAATTTCAACTTCTAGCATGTGTACGCACTCGTCACCTCGCGTACATGGCCCTCACATATCACTAATTGTCACAACAATACCAAATCCTAAGGGGATTTTCCCCACACAAGGTTAGACAAGTCACTTACCTCAAACCTCGCTCAATCTATCTATAAGAAGGCCTTTCCCTCGATTTTCCAACTCTGATCGGCTCGAATCTAGCTAAAGAAATTTCATACTATAAATATGACTATAGGAAACTAATTTAAATAACAAAATTATGACTTTAGCAAAGAATTAAAAAATTCACTCCAAAAAGTCGACACAGGCTCACGTCTCAGAACCCGACTAAAATCATAAAATCCGAACACCCATTCAATATCTAGTCCAACCATACAAGAATTTCTCAAATCTGACCCCAAATCGCCTTTCAAATCCCTAATTTTTAGCCTAGGAAGTACTTCTCAATTTCCCCCCAAATTTCCAACTAAAATTACTAATTAAATGATGAAGACAACAATATATTCATGGGAATTAATCAAAAACGAGTCAAGAATCCTTATCCAAATGTTTTATCTGAAAATCCCTCAGACATTTGCCTAAATCCGACCTCTCTAGGTCCCAAAATGAATTATGAAATCAAACCCTCGAAGATCCCCTTTTTCTGCCCAGTGAATCCGCATCTGCGGACCTTACTGTCGCACCTGTGGAAATTCCATCGCAGGTGCATCTCTCACTTAGCCCAGCAAACTCCGCTTCTGCGGTCCAAAATAAGCATCTGCACTGCCGCTCCTGTGGAAGGGGCTCCGCTTCTACGACCCCAGGCTTGGCTAACCTTTCCGCTTCTGCGCTTCCTCAATCGCACGTGCGAGTCCTCTTCTGCATAACTCTGACCGCATCTGCGGTCCCAGCAGCGTAGGCCACAATTCGCTTATGTGATCAACTCTCCGCATTCGCGAGTCCGCACCTACGGCTAACTCCTCCGCAGGTGCGAGGACACAGAAGGCTGGAACTTTAGCAATTGCACAAGTCCAAAATTTGTTCTGGATTCAATCTGAGTCACACCCAGGGCCCCTTCGAATATACCAACAAGTCCTAAAACATCATACGAACTTAGTTGAGCAGTCAATTCACATCAAAAAATGGTAAAACCAAGAATTATGCACCGATTCAAGTCTAATGAACTTTAGAACTGGTAACTTCTACATTCGATGCCGAAACCTATCAAATCACATCTGATTGACCTCAAATTTTGCACACAAGTCATAAATGACATTACGGACCTACTCCAACTTTCGAAATCGAAATCTGACCCCGATATCTGAAAGTCCACGCCGGGTCAAATCTTCCAACTTTTCAACTTTCGCCAATTAACACTGAAATGAACTACGGACCTCCAAATCAACATCCAGACATGCTTCTAAGACCAAATCACCATATGGAGTTATTGGAGCTGATGAAACTCTACTCCGTAGTCGTCTTCACATAAGTCCGACAACGATCAACTCCTATTACTTTAACTTCCATTTTCTTTAGGGACTATGTGTCCCATTTCCACTCTGAAACTCTCCCGAACCCGACACCAAGCACCCTGACAAGTCAATTAGCCATAAAATGAGATAAAGGGAGAAATTAATAGGTAATTAGGGCTAATACTCTCAAAACGACCGGCCAGGTAGTTACATGTATATACGGGGATGTAAATAGTAGTACAATTCATGAGTTAAGGAGCATTAGACCTCATTCCAATTATTTTTCCACATTCTGTTTAGATAGTAAGATAGTAATCGAGCCATCTGAGCCTATTGGTGAGTCAAAGAGTGAGTGTGAGAGTGCCTACATTACTGAATTTGTCATGGAAAAAAGCAAAAAATACATTCCTCATTTAAAGGCCAAGAAGTGCATAGTGAAACATTAATTACTTGGCCTGGTTATCTTTGTAGCCTTACCAGTGGAGCATAGCGGTAGACTAGATGACATGTTAGGGGTACAATTCATATGTTCAAGGTGGAGGAAAAAGTGGTTAACGTCGTGCCGCGATGTTAAATTAGCCGCTTGTTGGGAGGCAACCCACTTTACTGCTTTCTTTTATTTTTGTTGATTTTGTTTTCATTATATTATATTTGTAGTATTTTTTTTTATTTTTTAGGATTATGAGCATAGGAAGAAAAGCCACATGAAGTGTGCAAAAGCGAGCCAGATGGTTGGAACTAGTGTGAGGTACCCGCATAAAGGACCATCCTTGGGAGAAGTCTGAGTACCCCGTGAGCTGCTAGTGTTTAGGCCTTTGGCCTTTCAGGGAGTTTCTTGTCCACCCTCGTTATTTTTTGCTTTATTTGTACATTGGAGACACTGCACTCTTTTAAGTGTGGGGTGGGAGAATTCCTTTAGATCATTGGTAGTATTATATTAGTATGTTAATTTCTTATTTTTTTCAGTTTTGTATTCTTGTGTTTTTATAGTAGTGTAGTATTTTAGGTGATTAATTTTAAAATTAAAAAAAAAACAAAAACATTGAAAAATATTGGACTTTTCCTGACGATGGATCTCCTAGAGAGTTTTTTGAGTGATTAAAGTCTAGCAAAAAAATTGAAAAATTAAAAAAAATAATACAAAAGTATGTCTTTTTGTTTTTTACATAGTAATAATCCCCCGTGATTTTTATTTGTGCCTCGTTTCTTATCAATGGGATGTAGTTTGAATCGGGTAGTAGTTTTTCAATTTTTAGAGTAGACTGGAATATAGGAAATAAATGGAAGAAGAAATATGAGATTCATAGGCACTCTTGACTTGTTTGATAGTAGCATATTTAGGCTTTGGCATGTGTATGTAACAACCCGGCCGATCGTTTTCAGTATTTCAGCCTCGTTCCCTCATTTACTGCTCAATTTGTGCTTTACAGTTGTTGTGTGAATTGCAGGGGTAATTGGTTCGGGTCCGGGGAGGTTTTGGAATGTATTGGAACATTTAGTTCCAAGGTTTAAAACTTAAGTTTAAATAGTGAACGGTTATCGACTTATATGTAAACGGCCCCGGAATGGAGTTTTGATGATTCCAATAGCTCCGTATGGTGAATTTGGACTTAGGAGCGTCTCCGAAAAATTATTTTAAAGTCGGTAGGCAAATTTGGCTTGAAATGGCGAAAGTTAAATTTTTGGGAAGTTTGACCGGGGAGTTAACTTTTTGATATCGGGGTCGGAATCCAGTTCTGAAAATTTTTATAGATCTGTTATGTCATTTATGACTTGTGTGCAAAATTTGAGGTCAATCAGAATTGATTTGATATGTTTCGGCATCGAATGTAGAAGTTGGAAATTCTTAAGTTCTTTAAGCTTGAATTGGGGTATGATTTGTGATTTTAATGTTGTTTTATGGGATTTGAGATTTCAAGTAAGTTCGTATGATGTCTTAGGACTTGTTGGTGTATTTGGTTGAGGTCCTGAGGGCTTCGTGTGAGTTTCTGATGGTTAACGGATCAAAATTTGGACGTAAACAGCTGCTGGAATTTTTTTGTAGGAAATTTCTGCTGGAAAATCGAGGCTGGAAAAAATTCGAGGCTGAAAAAAAAAATCGAGGCTGGAAAAGAATCGAGCTGGAAAAATCGAGGCTGGAAGAATCGAGGCTAGAAATCGAGAGCAGCGCCTGTACAGAAACTTTAAGTTATAAAATGGGGGCTTCATCCCATTTTCTATTTTTCACAAATTGGAGCTTGGGGAGAGGCGAAGTTTGAGAGATTTTCAAGGAAAAACATCGGGGTAAGTGATTCTAACTCGGATTTGGTCAATATACAGGAATATATCATTGTTTTCATCATTTAATTAGTGTTTTAAGATGGAAACTTGGGGAAAATGAGGAAGAGTTCTTGGACTAGAATTTTGAGGTTTTGAATGGGATTTTGTTATTAGATTTGAGTAAAATTGGTATGTTTAGACTCGTGAGTGAATGGGCTTTTGGTTTTTGTGACTTTTGTCGGATTTCAAAACGTGGGCCCGGGGGCTAGGTTTGAGTCGATTTCGGATTGTTGGCTATAATTTCATATTTTCTTGTGGAATTGATTCCTTTAACCTATATTGATTGTACTGCACTGCTTCTGGCTAGATTCGAGACGTTTGGAGACCAATTCATGAGGCAAATGCATAGCTGAGTAAGAAATTACACGGTTTGAGGTAAGTAACAGTTCAAAAGTTGGTTATGAGGGTATGAAACCCCGAATTATGTGTTATGTGATTGGTTTTGAGGTGACGCACATGCTAGGTGGCGGGCGGGTTGGTGTGCACCGTAAGAATTGTGACTTGGTCAATTCCATGGATCTGTGTAGTTGAATAAATTGTTGTTATCCATACATTTTTCCACGTCTCATGGAAATTGAACTATAAATAATGTTTAAACCATGTGTTGTTACTGTTGGGACCCACTGAGGTCGTGTACATATTGAGTTATCTGATAAATTACTATTTTGTACTCAATCACGATTGTACTTGCAGATTACATCTTAGTCTCTCTTGTTCATTATTGATGCATCATATCACTATTATTGGGGTGCTTATCATGATTTTTGAGAGCCCGAGAAACTGGAGAGGTTGATGACTAATTGAGGCCGAGGGCCTAATTGTGAGGATATTAATGGGATCGGGCTGCACGCCGCAACACGTATTATTGATTTATGCCATGATTGTCTTGTTATAGTGCTTGGGCTGAAGGAGCCCCTCCGGAGTCTGTACACCTCCCCCCAGTGAGCGCAAGTACCTACTAAGTTCAAGCGAGTGCGGATATTAGTGCAAGAAATGTAAATCGAGGTCAGCGCCTGGACAAAAACTTTAAGTTATAAAATAGGTGCTTCGTCCAATTTTCTATTTTTGACAAATTGGAGCTTGGGGAGAGGCGAGTTTTGAGAGATTTTCAAGAAACAACATCGGGGTAAGTGACTCTAACTCGGATTTGGTCAATATACATGAATATATAATTATTTTTATCATTTAATTAGTGTTTTTAGATGGAAACTTGGGGAAAATGAGGAAGAGTTCTTGGACAAGAATGTTGAGGTTTTGAATGGGATTTTGTTATTGGATTTGAGTAAATTTGGTATGGTTAGACTCGTGAGTGAATGGGCTTTCAGGTTTTGTGACTTTTGTCAGATTTCGAGACGTGGGCCTGGGGGCCGGGTTTGAGCCGATTTCGGATGTTTGGCTATAATTTCGTATTTTCTTGTGGAATTGATTCCTTTATCCTATATTGATTGTATTGTACTTCTTGTGGATAGATTCGGGACGTTTGGAGACCAATTCATGAGGCAAGGGCATAGCGGAGTAAGAAATTACATGGTTTGAGGTAAGTAACAGTTCTAAATTTTGTCTTGAGGGTATGAAACTCCGAATTATGTTTTATATTATTGGTTTTGAGGTGACGCACATGCTAGGTGACGGGCGTGTGGGCGTGCACTGTATGAACTGTGACTTGGTCAATTCCATGGATCGTGTAGTTGAATAAATTGTTGTTACCCATACATTTTTCCACGTATTAGCAAAATTGAACTATAAATCATGTTTAAACCATGTATTGACATTGTTGGGACCCACAGAGGTCGTGTACATGTTGAATTATCTATTAAATTATTATTTTATACTCAGTCACGGTTTTACTTGCATATTACATCTCAGTCTCTCTTGTTCATTATTGATGCATCCTATCACTGTTGTTGTGCTGCTTATCATGATTTTTGAGAGCCCGAGAAACTGGAGAGGTTAATGACTGAGTGAGTCTGAGGGCCTAATTGTGAGGATATTTATGGGATCGGGCTGCATGCCACAGCATATTTTATTGATTTATGCCATGATTGACTTGTTATAGCGCTTAGGCTGAAGGAGCCCCTCCGGAGTCTGTACATACCTTTAGTGAGTGCAGGTACCTTCTGAGTGCGAGTGCTGAGTGGTGAGTGATTGTGAGGAATGAGTGACTATGCGAAATAAGTGACTGTGAGGAAAGAGTGATTGTGAGGTAGGAGTGAATAGGAGGACTGAGTAACTGTTACACTGAGAGGATGCATTGATTTCATTATTACTGTATTTCAGCTATCACATATATATATATATATATATATATATATATATATATATATATATATCATTGGTTTGGAAAATTTCTAAAAGACATTATCTTCTGTTTCAGTCGAAGTTGATATGAAATTACTGTGGAATTTTAAATGTTGAACTTGAGAGCATGCCTACCCTTTTATGTTGAAAATTACTATATTTGGACTTAGTTGTGAAGCTCGTCACTACCTTCAGTTCTTATATATTATTGTTACTTACTGAGTTGGTTGTACTCATACTACACCCTGCACTTCGTGTGCAGATCCAGGTTATACTGGACACAGTGGGTGTTGATTCTTTTACATAGTTGATTTTCCGGACATTCAGAGGTAGTTGCCGTATTTCGCATACCTTGTCTCTCCTTCCTTATCTCCTTGTTTACTGTATTTAGTCTCAGACTATTATAGACCGTATTGTCCAGACTTGTAATGTATAGATGCTCATGTACTCAGTGACACCAGGTTGTGGGAGTGTATTTTTATCCAGTATTTGTGAGATTTTCTCTTAAACTTAATTATTATGTTTTCAGTATTTAAAAGAAATTGTGGGTTATTGATGTTGTCAGCTTGCCTAGTATTGAGATAGGCACCATTACGACGGGTGAGATTTTGGGTCGTGACAGTTGAGTACCTTCCCTATATTTTAAAATTGATCATGATGCCTTTATAAATTGGATACCATATTTTGTGGTGCTTATTTCTCGTTTACTTGACTTATGTTCACTTTGTGCTTAATGCTTAATATCTCGTGGCTTTGTGAATACTTGCATTAGTTGAGAGTCGGAATGGGACCATCCCTTAGTGAGTCATGTATGGTAAGGTTTTTATGTAGTCTATGTATTGTACTTGTGTCTAGAACTTGCCCGGTATGTGAATTGAAGCGAAATTTTAGGTGATGCTCGGTTTGAGAAATGATTTTAGGCTTTGTCACGAGCCAAATCTCCCTCCATAGGATGTCGTAATGGCACCTAGTCATACGGACTAGGTAAGCCTAACATTTACTGAAATAATAATAATATTAATTAACTACTGACAAATACGAACTAGGAATCTCTACACGATACTTACAATCCCAAAACTTGTTGTACAAGTCATAACCTCTATTGAGTTACTAGAAAACCTATGAATACAACTGTTTTGAAGTACAGATAAACCAGTGCACGAACAACATCGGAAGGTGACTCCGAAGCCTGCAAACGCAACAATAGATTTACCTTGAGTCTCCACGGCAAGATCTGTACAGCTAGCTAGCAATCAACTGACTCCAATTTATCTAGCTCTGAACAGAAATGTACAGAAGTGTACTATGAGTACATAACAGTCGGTACCCAGTAAGTATCAAGACTAACCTTAGTAAGCTAGTGACGAGGTACAGTCAAGACACTCACTAGTCAAATTACACGTGCCATACAAAATAATCGAAAACAAATAGCAGTGATAGAAACAATAATCCACTAGTAATATAAACAGTAAGGCAGCAAGAACACCATAATTATTACTCAAACGAACAAGAAACACAAGTACAACTAATTAAACAAGTCTTTCACATATAATTTCTTCAAATAAATACCCTCCAAATATATTTCTTCAAATAAGTATCCTTTGAATATAAAACTCTTTCTAATAAATATCTCATATCATAATCATAAAATACGATTCTCGACCCCCTTTCATATTCTCACGGCACCTCGTGCCCATATCTCTATCACAACCACACGGATAACTCTCATGCCAAATATGTCTATACATAAAATTCGCACGATTAATTTTTTTCAATAACATAAGGTTACCATTTTTAAACCGAGTAAGAATTCAACAAAGAAATGAGTTTATTTTAGAAATAGTTGGAGTGAAGAAAAATGACATTTCAATTTAATTAAAACATCAGATAATCTACTGATTTGGATGCAAAACTTATTAAATTAAAACATAATAGTAATTTCTTTAATTTAAAACAACTCCATCATTAAGAACATGTACAAACCGGAAATACAAATCCTCACTCTCGTACGAAAAAGCCAATGCCAACATAATACTACGAGAAATACAAGACACTTAATATTAATTCAAATAATAAATCACGGAGAACACGGTAATTTACATATTACGGAAAAATAAAATAATCAAAGGCAAGTACAACCATAGAGAGATGTCAACAAACGGCACTCCCGAGATACCATCTCGTAATCCCAAAAGTAAATTCTCAATAAGGGATCTCCCAAGGTACCGCCTCGTAGTCCCAAAAGTAAATATGCAAGATAGGGGGGATCTCCCAAGGTACCGCCTCGTAGTCCCAAAATAAATATGCAAGAACAACAATGCACCCAGGCCATCACAAGTCATCACAATTCAATTCCTCACACAGCTCACCTTGTCTCGCAACGTGCGCATTAATAAATAAATACCCGCCTTGTCTCGCCACACGCGCATAATAATATTCTCACCTTGTCTCGCCACATGCGCAAACTCAAATATATATATATAGCCCTCCTTCTCACGCCGCATGTGCATAAATCAATAGTAGCAATAGCAAGGCAGAAACCTCGTGCAAACACCCGAACAAACCACCCAAAAATATAACATGCCAATATCACATCTCATAAATTTAACCTCAAGTGCTAAAATATTATAACATATCACAGATTGCACATCAAGTACTCAAATATTACAACTTATCACAGATTGCACATCAAGTGCTCAAATATTATAAATTGCCACAAAAACATCAACAATACATTATTTTCCACAATAAGGAGCCAATGGCTCGACCATAATGTGCACAAAAAATCGTTAAAAAATATCCGGGAGTGAACAACTCAACAAAATAATATTTCACATAAAATCAAGGTGGCAATCACACCAAATCATTGAATAAAACTAATTTCAACAAACAAGGATCTAGGCATGACAATTAGAGGGCGTCTAAGGATATTAACCAATGTAATTTGCACATATAAACCAAGTACGTACTCGTCACCTTGCGTACATGGTTTTTAATTACACAATTTACACATAAGACTCAATGCCTAATGGGTATTTCCCCCACTCAAGGTTAGGCAAAATACTTACCTTTTGAAGTCATGCTGATATTTCAAAATTTCCTTCTTGCTTTAATTGACCTCCGGACAACTCAAATCTATCCAAATTAATTGTATAACTTCATTAAAATTCATCGGAAATAATTCCGGATAATAAAACGTCGACTTGAAAATTTATTCTAAAACTTCAACAAAAGTCAACTCGGGGCTCGCCTCTCGGAACCCGACATAATTTTCATGAAATCCAAACACCCATTCTGATACGAGTTCAACCATACCAATTTTATCGAATTCCAATAACAAATCGTCCTCCAAATCTTGAATTTTTATTTTTGGAAGAGTTTGCAAAAATCTTGAATTTATTCCATTTAGAATCCTAATTAAACAATGAATATAACCATAGATTCTTGAAATATAATCACTTTAGGATATAGAACATTTACTTGAGTTGAAATCGTGAAGAAATTCTCAAAATCGCCCAAGAACCGAGCTCCAAATTTTCCAAAACGAAATGGCAAAATGTCTATTTTTGGTCCTAAATGTTCTGCCCAGATTCCTCTTCTGTGGACAATTCGCGCTCATGCGGAGTCGCTTCTACAACACAAGCGTCACTTCTGCGATCAACACTGTCCAGGACAACATCTCACCTGCGGACAGAAAGCCGCATCTGTGCACATCGCTTCTGCGATGGCCAGTGCGCACCTGCGATGGGTTCCGCTTCTGCGCCTCCTCTGCCTGCTTCTGCGATCACGCAGGTGCGGAAAATTCTTCATACCTGTGACCTCAGTCCATCCCAACCTTCGTTTTCTAAATTTTGTTTCTGCGAGCTTCATCTCGCTTCTGTGATGGTTGCACCTTCGCCCATAATTCCGCAGGTGCAATTCCAATAGCTGCTGCTATTTTTCAGCAGCTTCCTTCAAGTCCAAATTGCTCCGTTAATCTTCCGAAATCCACTCGAGGCCCTCGAGACTTTAACCAAATATACCAACATTCCCCCAAATACAATACGAACTTAGTCGAGGCTTCAAACCACGTCAAACAATGCCGAAATTATGAATCGCACATCGAATCGAATTATGAGTTTTCAAATCTTCCAACTTCTATATTTTGTGCCGAAACGTATCAAATCATGAATGAATGACTTTAAATTTTTTCACACAAGTCATAAATGATATGAAGAAGCTATTCCAATTTCCAGAATCGAATTCAGACATCGTTATCAAAAATTCAACCTTCGGGCGAACTTTCCAAAATTTTCTGCGTTAATTCTTAAAATGACAAGTCGGGTCATTACAGACTTTCTTTGATCTTTTTGTGCTTATTTCCTACCATAAATAAAATTTATCCCTAGTTATCCCTTTTGAGCCTATAGACTTTTATTTGACACCCACATTACGAAACTACACCCTTTTGTTCTTAATTGACATTGTATTGATCCTTTTACCTCTTAAAGTACTTTAATTATGAAATGAGCGCTAAAAGATCAGGGATAAGAATATAATTAGAAGCACATTGACCAGCATCATAATATTTGCATGTATGACGTTATTGTCAAAACTTATATATGCCATTTGTGTGCTATTACACAAGCTATTCGGCGTATCTAAGTTTTTTAGAAGCATGACGTGCATACATTTCTTCAATATCAATCTATATACAATGGAAGATCAATTTTAACTTAGTCTATTTTATATATATATATATATATATATATATATATATATATATATATATATATATGGTGACACTAACATACGTAAGAAATAATAAACTTCACAACAAACATGTATGGTAAAAGGTCATTTGGTATTAAAGTATTTATGTATTCTTCTTGGTAGTAATTATTGGTATCCTTTTCTGCTGAGTCAAAAACTGAAAAACATTTTGTTTTTACTTTAAAATTTTGCAATCAATCTTTTATTTAGTTGATAAACATATTCATTTCTGCTAGCTAAGATTTCTTTTTAATTCTATCATGTGATTTCCACAAAGTGCGTTTTAATCTAATGATAAAAATACTTCTCTTATTAAATGCACTACTATTGTGATGACCCGATAGGTCATCTTTAAATTTAACATTCAATTATGTGCTCCAAAAACTCGAATAGCACCATTCAGAATTTCTCGACTTGCGTGCGCAGTCCGTATATTTTTCCGGAAAACGTTTATGTGAAATATTAATAAAAATGTGAAATAGTGCTTCAAAACTCATTTAAGTTGACTTCAGTCAACGATTTGAGCAAACGGACTTGGATCAGTATTCTGACGGGCCCGATGGGTTTGTATCGTGATTTGGGACATAGGTGTATGCCCGGAATCGGATTCGGATGTCCCTAGCTCGAATTATAGCCATTTGACGGAAACTAGAAACTTAAAGGTTTAAAGAATTCCTAAATTGGCCATAATTGGATTTTTGTTGATACCGGGTCCCGATTTGGATTCTGAGAGTTCGATCATCTTTGTAACAATATTTATGACTTGTTTACAAAAATTTGAAGTTATTCCGAGGTGCGTAGGCACGTTTTCCGTTAGTTTTTGATAAAAATAAAAGGCTTGATTTTATAAAGCTTGAATTTATAAGTTCGACCGAGAGTTGACTTTGATGATATCGGGTTCGGATTATAGTTCCGGAAATTTCAGTAGCTTTGTTATGTTATTTGGGACTTGTATGCAAAATTTGAGTTCATTCAGTATTGATTTGACATGTTTCGGCCCGAGTTATAGAATTAAAAATTTCATAAACTCATAAGTCTAAATCGACGCGCGATTTGTAGTTTCGTCGTTGTTATGTGTGATTTGAGACCTCAAGTATGTCCGTAATATGTTTTGAGATATGTTGGTATGTCCAGATGGGGTCCTGAGGGGATTCGGTGTGTTTCGTAGTAGTTTCAGACCATTTCTATGACAATTTTTAACTCCTGGTGTTTTTTGGCTACAGCAGTGTGCATCGCAGAAATTTCTGCTACACAGGGCTGACTTAGGAAGCTTATAGCTCGTAGTCTATACTGAATTTGGAGATGATCAAAACATGAAAGTTGTATCCCTTTGAATCTAGTTTCCATAAAATTAACCCATGCATCATTTGAACATTTGTACAGAAAGTTATGATCGATATACTGAAGACTGGTACTGTAGTTTTTCCCTGTAAATAATGAGACAAGTCGCATTTGGAGATGTGACTTGCCTGGGTAGATTGCTTAAAATTCGGGAGTTCAGCGCTTTTGCTCATTTTTGACTTTTAAGTCTCGGATTTGGGCAATTTCAAAGGGATATTTCACAAGTTTGAATTGGGCAACTGTTCTTTACCCTAAATTGATTATATTTCATGATTCCATATTATTAATTAGTGAATTGAACGGAAGAAAATATTATTTTTGTAAAATCTTTCAAAAATAAAAAATGAAGATTTGAAAGGCGATCCAATGTCGGAATTTAATAATTTTTGTATGGTTGAACTCGTATCAGAACGGGTGTTCAGATTCCGTGAATTTTTGTCGAGTTCCAAAAAGTGGGCCCACATTGACTTTCGGTTGACTTTTCCGAAAATGACTTAAATTAAGTCTCTTTCAAATTGTGAATAATTTCTAAAGCTCCAATTGAAGTGTTGGTCAATACATTGCTAGGTTTGATTGATTTGGAGACTAACTCGAAAGAAAAGGCCGTGGTCGAGTGATCACTTGAATTGCGAACAAGGTAAGTATCGTGGTTAACCTTGCCTTGAGGGAATAGAACCCTTGAACTATGTGTTTCATGAATTTCATGTGTAGTGGCGTATAGACGAGGTGACGGGTGTCTATACGTCGTAAAATTGCTTGTTTCCATATTTTTATGTATTTCACTAATTGCCTTATTTCATGAATTTATTATTATATTAATTGATTCTCTTATTTTCATTTCCTACTATTATACTTTGATTTCATGCCTTAATTGCTACCTGCTTATTTGACTTTTGTGTCATAGTTGCTACTTGACATTTAGCATTTCATATATTAAATTGCCTATCTTCTCCCTGATTATACATTTATTTGTTACTTGTCCCTAATTGTTTCCTGCATAAAACTTAATTGTTGTATACCTTGTTGCCTTATAGTTTCATATTAATTGTGGCATTTATTGAAGTAGTCTTACGTATAAGTGTTGTTAATTAATATTATTGAGGAGCGGGTTGCACGCCGCAACACAATTAATTGAAAGTTTATATTGTGGGATCGGGTTGCACGCCACAACAAAATTTAACTGAAAGATTATATTGTGGGAATGGGTTTCACGCCGCAACGGAATAATAAAAGGATTAATTGATTGTGACTGACGAATAGGCCTCGATTGTTGATATGAGTTATATGTTTTACCTCCATTCCTGCTATTATTATTATTATTATTATTATTATTATTATTATTATTATTATTATTATTATTATTATTATTATTATTATTATTATTATTATTATTATTGCGTATATGTTAATGTAAGCGACCTGCCTTATCCTCGTCACCACTTCGTCGAGGTTAGGCTCAACACTTACAGAGTATATGGGGTCGGTTGTACTCATACTACACTCTGCACTTTTTGTGAAGATATCAGAGTTGGTCCAAACGGCATATCATAGACTTGCTCGGATTCAGCTACCAGAGGAGACTTGAGGTATAGCTAAACGACGTTCGTTGCTCTGAAGTCCCCTTCTATTTTATCTTAGTTGTGTATTTTCTTTCAAACAACTTTATTTTTATTCAGACCCTTATTTGTATTATTTTAGAAGCACGCGCACTTGTGACACCAGTTCTGGGATGGTATTTAGACATCGCTATTATTTTGGTTTATTCACTTTAGTTTATATTTTATTCCAGATATTTGGTTTCTTTATTATTAATTAAATTGAATTGTTAAAAATGGTTAAAATTATTCTAACGTTGACTTGCCTAGCATGTGAAATGTTAGGCGCCATCACAGTCTCAAAGGTGGAAATTTCGGGTCGTAACAACTATTATCTTTAGGGTTGATAACCAAGTGTTCAGGAAGAACCAAATCATATTTTATTGGATTCTCTTCTTCGTTTCCGACACGAAGCAAGAAGACACTGAATACTAGATGTGTTCTTATTTTATATTTTTTGTCAGTTGAATCTTTTTCATTTGAGGCCAGAAGTATAACTTTGGCAAGCTAGCTTTTACAGTCTCTCTGCTTTTTTCCATTTTGGAACAACTGGTAGTACTTGACATAAATCACCTCCCACGCCATTAATCTTTCATCAAATGGTTTACTAATATCTAATATATCTCTAGAACTCCGGGCAATTATTTCAATCGTTTGACACTTAGCCATAAGTGTTTCATCCCATATTATCAATTTTACTTTCCTTATAAATTCAGCACCATTTCTCTGTATTGATATATTTGTGATGGTTATTTAAGTTGTTTGAAGAGGTATATCAAATCTAAAGTGGGTGGCCTCACAATAAAATCGTTGTTGATACAATACTTGCTATTATTGCTAAAAGTGTCATGCCTCATGATATGATATTTGCAAGTAATGCATGACATAAAAATATTATTTTGATTCCGTCGGAGGCATCTACAAAAAATTATCCTGTTATACCAGAGTCGACTCTTTATAATATAGTCTTATAAGCTTGTTCTTATTTAGGATTTAGCTTTGAATGTGCTTCCTGAGATACTTGTATAGAATTTTGATTCTTAATAATATACTAACCTTTTTACTTTGTGTTCTAATTTTTTAAATCTCTAACGCTTTTTTTATGTAATAAATTTATGTACGCTAAGTTTTTTTTAAAATTAAATAAGAATATTATTCATACGATGAATTTTAAAAATAATTGAATTGGATTCTCTTGCTAAATAATTAATTAAAAGATTTATTTATTTAGTTTTAACATAAGAAATAACTTATTCTATATTGATTCAGATCTTAATATTAGTTCATCTCTTGTTCTGAATATTTAATCATAATTATAATTTTATCCACCATAAATTTTATTCTCTAAGAGTAAAAGATTGATATAACATTTCACTTTTAGATCTTTATGTTTGTAGAATCATTAGTGGTATTAACTATTGCCAACCATTTTTTTCTCTTTCTCACATATTTTATATTCTTAAATATTTTCTTAGTTGATGTTTAATAATTGTGTATTTTTCAATATTACACAAAAAATTGATAAAACAAATATTAATTGAGTAGGAAAATAGTTCAAATATAATATAAAAATATATTATCGTGTGGGTATTTTATTTCTTAATTTCAACTTTTTATGCAATCTAATTAATATTACTTTTAGTATTGGACATTATGGAGTGGGAATGTATTGCTAATACGGAGGATTTTTGTCACTACCCAAAATCTTACCTGTCGTGATGGCGCCTATATCAATACTAGGCAAGACGACAATCTCAATAAACCACCATATCTTTTAAAATTTGAAAACATAATAATTAAATTCAGCGGAAGAAATCTCACAAATACAAATATAACACCCCCAAAATCCGGTGTCACTGAGTACATGAGCATCTAATATGAATACAATGTCTGACTGATAAAAATCACTATCTGAAAGTATAGAACAGTACAATAAATGAAGGAAAGAGAGACAAGGTCAGCGGATGCCAAGCAACTACCTTGATAGTCTCCAACTGATAGTACTCTGCAATCTAACAGTCACCGTGTCCGAAAGCACCTAGATCTGCACATGAGGTGCAGAGTATAGTATGAGTACAACCAACTCAATAAGTAACAAGACTAACCTCTAGGCTGAAAGTAATAATGAGCTCCGCAGGTACAGTCCAATATAAATAATGGTACAGAAATGTAGGCATGCTTTCAAGTTCAGCAGTTAAACTTAGTACAAATAAAATAGATCAATATTGCATGATATGTGGAATATGACATCTCAGTAGAAAGACCTCATATAAATACCGGTCATAAATTATTCGATCACTCGGTATTGTTTATGTCCAATCCAGCACAGGGATATTCCATCCCGTATATCTATTCACATCGACTGACAGTCAGTCCCTCAGTGCCATGTAAGGCCAATCCAGCCCTGGGGTAATTTAACCCCACATGTATATGATACAGACAAGATTAATGTTCAGGGAAAATTCATCACAATATAAATAAATAAGGTAAGTCCATGCCCCGGGAAATCCATCCTGAATATATATAATCATCTACACTCACTAGGGGTGTGTACAAACTCCGGAAGGGATCTTTCAGCTCAAGCGTGATATAAAGCCTATATGTCCTACTGCAGGCAGGCAGTCCCAATCCGTATAATAATAAAGCCTATAAGGCCTGATGCAGGCGGGCAACCCCGATTCATAAAATAGTAAAGCCTATAAGGCCTGCTGCACGCGGGTAGCCCCGATCCATATAATAATAATGTATAAAGCCATTATGGCATGCTGCAGGCGGGCAGCCCCGTTCCATATAGTAATAATATATGTAAAGCCAATATGGCTGAGTGTGAAATGTATATTTTTGAAATAATTAATTCAACAGCAACACGGCCTATGGGTCCCAAAATATTGGCACGTAGCCTAAACATGATCTTTAATAAGAGCCTCAACTCAATTTCTCTAACACGTGGAGAATATTCAGATGGTAACATGATTCTTTAAATTTTACAATTTCACATAATTTATTCAAGTCACGATTTCAATGGTGCACGTCCACACGCTCGTCAACTATCGTATGCGTCATCTCTAAAAATTTATATGTCACTAATTCGGGGATTCATACCCTCAGAACCAAGTTTAGAAGTGTTACTTACCTTAAATCGTGTAATTCTTTATTCCGCTATGCCTTTACCTCTTTAATTGGCCTCCAAATGCCTCGAATCTAGCCACAATTAATTCGATTCAGTCAATAAAATTTATTGGAATTAATTCCATAAGTAAATACTAATTTTTCAATAAAATCCGAAATTTAGCTCAAAATATCATCTGTGGGGACCACGGCTCGGAACCCGACAAAAGTTATAAAATCCGAAATCCCATTCAACCACGAGTCTAACCATACAAATTTTACCCAAATCCGACCTCAACACGACCTCCAAACCCTCAAATCTTATTTTCAAATTCCTAGGTTCAAATCCCTGATTTACACCTCAAAAACACGTAATCTAGTCGGATTATTCGATGATAACTCAATTGTAACAACCCGACCGGTCATTTTGAGACCTACCATGCCGTTCAGTGGTTTGAGACCCTGAGAAGCTTCACTTCAGGTATTATGACTTGTATGCATGGTCGGAATTGAATTTCAGGAAGTTTGGAATTGATTTGGAAAGGAAATTCTAAATTCGAAAGCCTTATGTTGGAGGAATTGACTAAAGTGTGAGTTTTGAGTAAACAACCTCGAAATTAGTATTTAAAGATTCCAATAGGTTCGTATGATGATTTTAGATTTGGGCGTATGTCCGGATCGGGTTTTGGATGACCCGGGAGCATTTCAGCACCTATTATGGAAGTTGGCATTTTTAGAAGGATTTCTTAAATTGAGTTGGAGTGCATTTCAATGTTATCCATTTTCGTTTAGGATTCCGAGCCTGAGAATAGCTATGTATGGTGCTTCCGGTGTTGGGAGCACGTCCGGATGTGGATTTGGAGGTTGGTAGGTCATTTTGGGGTCATTTGGCGAAAGTTAGAAATTTGAAGGTTTTTAAGAAGTTTTACCGGGAGTGGAATTTTTTATATCGGGGTCGGATACCGATTCTGAAAGTTAGAGTAGGTCCATAATGTCGCGACTTGTGTGCAAAATATGAGGTCAAAAGGACCTGATTGGTAGGTTCTGGCATCGAATGTAGAAGTTTGAAGTTCTAAAGTTCATTAAGCTTGAATTGGAGTGTGATTCATGATTTTGAGGCCTCAAGCAAGTTTGTGTTATGTTATGGGACTGGTTGGTATGATTGGACGGGGTCCCGAGGGCCTCGAGTGTGTTTCGGATCATTTCGCGATGAAGGATTTGGCTTCTGGAAGAGATTCTCGCGTTCGTGAAGAAGAAAATCTCTGTTCCGCAGGTCTGATTTCGGAGGCTCATATCTCATAATCTATAAGGAATTTGGAAATGATCCAAAAATAAAAGTTGTAGCCCTTTGTGTCTAGTGTTTTCATATATAAACAATTTATCATTTGGATTTGGATACACAATGTTATGGCTGGTATACCACAGGCTGTTCGGGAAGATGAAGAAGAAATTTGTGTTTCACAAGGCTGATTTTAGCAGCTTATATCTCAAAATATTTATGGAGTTGGGAGATGATCAACATATGAAAGTTATAGCACTTGATGTCTAGTTTCCAGAAAGTTAAACCATTTGTGATTTGGAGTTTTGTACAAAATGTTATGACTATTATACTAGAGGCTATCTAAGAAGAGTTTGAAAATGGCTTCTGAGAATTGTGTTCATCGTGAACGCGATAGGAGGCTCGCGAATGCGATGAAGGATCGCCAGTGCAGTGAATAAGTTTCAAAAAATGGGTTTGGCTCATTCCATCTCATTTCCTCCATGGGAGCCGACCTAGGACCGATTTTGGAGCTCCATTTTCATCATTTATGTCAAGGCAAGTGATTCCTACCTATTGCAAGTTAAATTCTTGGTTTATATACGAAAATAGGCGTGAAAATTCATGGAAATTAGTAGAAATTTGGGATTTTGAAGAAAAACCTAGACATTGGTATTTTTGGATGTTTACCACGAAATTGGACATGAAATTTGGAATAAATAATATAATCGAGTTCGTGGTGTTATGGGTAACGTTTATATTCGAACAATTTCGGAATCCGGGCACATGGGCCTCGGGGTGAATTTTACCGACTATTCAAGCGGAGTTGCAAATTGTTTAAATTCATAAATTATGAGTATTAGAGCATATTTTGATTAGGTTGTAACTTATTTGACTAGTTTTGGAGCGACAGGCGTCTGTTTGAGATGTTAGGGAGGCTTTGGAGCCGGTTACGGGATTTCAGAGCGAGGTAAGTCTCCTTTCTAACCTTGTAAGAGGGAATTAACCCTATAGGTAAAATAAATTAATATGTGCTTTTAATTGTGGGGAACTACGTACGCACGAGGTGACGAGAGTCCGTACGTAGCTACTAGCTATGCAGGTAGTCTAGGTCTACATTATGACTTGTTGATTTATGTTTGTGGGTTGCCCAAGAAGAAACAAGATTGAGGTTGAGTAATAATTTCCTTGAAAGAGTTGAAATTTGAACAATTTAAGATTTTATTTGAACTTCGAAATTTCGAAAACAATTGAGGAATATTATAATAGCTTAATAAATCTATGTGTAACTGCGCCGCACGTATGTTTCGCGAGCTGGGTAATTGCCTTAAAAATTTAAAGTTAAGTTTTCATTATTTTAAAAAGAATCAAGAAAGAGATATGATTTAAATGTTAAACTTATATTTGCCCGCGGCGCAGGTATGATTCACGAGCAGGGTATATCCTTAAATTTATATTTGACCGCGTCGCATGTATGATTCGCGAGCGTGGACCGCGTCGCATGTATGATTCGCGAGCGGGGACCGCGTCGCATGTATGATTCGCGAGCGGGAAAATTTATAGATGCATCTATGGTTCGCGTAGTTCGACCCTCGGCAGTGCACAGCTTATTTTTATTATTGGATCGGGCCGTACGACCTCGGCATGACTTGCGCATGATTGTATTAATTACTTCAGAAATTATAATAATTGATATTGCTTCACTGGCCTTAGATATAAACTGTTAAAATTATGAAAATGAATTTGGGTAATTTCTTGTTAACAAAAGAATTGTTTACTTATTTCATGATATCGGGCTTACAACCGTTCTACGTGATCCATGCTTAATCATATCATAGGTATATTAATGATAGCATGTAGTAAGTGTCCGAGTCGACCCCTCGTCAATACTTCTTCGAGGTTAGGCGGGATATTTACTGGGCACGCGTTGATTTACGTAGTCATGCTACACTAGCTGCATATTTTTTGTGCAGGTACACGTATGTTTAGCAACCTTGTGGGTGCAGAGGCACGATTATGGCGGGAACTTAGGTGAGCTGCATTCTATAAGACGACCCGCATCCAACATAGTCTCCTTCAGAGTACTTACATTTTTTTCTGTCCAATTTGTATTCCGGACAGCTATTGTATTTTATTTTACATTCCTAGTTAATGCTGTGCACTTGTGACACCGTGTTTTGGGATGATTATGGGTTGCACTGTATTGGAATTTATTTTAAAGATATTATTATGTACTTTGTAAACTCCATCTTCTACTATTTAACTGAAGGAAAACTATGATTTCAAAAATATTAAAATTAGACCCGAATTAAGTATTTAGTGTTGGCTTGCCTGATAGCGGTGTACTGTGCTATCACGACCATTAATGGATTTTGGGTCGTGACAACATGGTATCAGAGCACTTGGTTCACATAGGTCTCACGAGTCATGAGCAAGTCTAGTAGTGTCTTGCGGATCGGTACGGAGACGTCTATACTTATCTTCGAGAGGCTACAGGGCTTTTAGTAGCACTTCCCTTCTTGATTCCTCATCGTGCTATTCGATTCCTTTGAGGCTTATGCCTTTGTTTCCTTCCTATTCAACCTTATGCAATGTGAAGCGCTTGTTATAAATCAAGAATTTGAGAAATTGTAATGGTACTACAGATGTGGTGCAGGATGTTACTCCCTACATATTTGCTTTGGGAGATTGTCATCGCCTTATGGAAGGTCGTTTTGTCATTTCAGCTCAGTATCAGTATTACCTAAGGTTCGAGATTTGCTTTGCTTATCTTGACGAATCGTGCGGTACTATCACAAAGTGTTTGTGTAATGGTAGGAAGATTGTATATGTGTCGGGACAATGAATGACTTGAAAAGGGGTTTACTCAGTGCATGACTCAGAGGTTCAGTATTTTATTTCCGGCGGAGGAAAGGAAATTTGCCTATGAAGGTTCAGGTATGGGTTGATTGAGCAATGAGACTTGATATTTTCGAGTGTGGTAGAATTTGATCTGTGAGATGGTACCAGAGAAGTGGTTGTCAGAGGTAGCGTAGTGTAACAATTTCGGAATCAGATGGATATTTTTAATGTTGATGGGCTCGAGGAAGATGATCTTCGGAAAGGTTTAAAGTTTGTAGCGATCTATTGGTTCAAGTGCTATGGAGATAGATATTGATTTGAGGCAACAACTTGGTAGTGAAGGATGAGGAAGGGCAGGTGAGAGGGTGTCTTGTGGTTGTTAAGTTTTCAGGAAGCTAAGTGTGAGAAACAAGAGTCAAGTAGTTGCTTAAGGAGGGAGTTTGAACAGAGAGGGAGAGTGGCAGAGTAGCAAATGTGTTCTGTGGTAGGATGACTACACGCCTTGAAGAAAGTTTAGAGTGATTTGGGATTCATGATGGAAAGTGACTAGGTCTACGGGCTTAATGTGGAATATCGGCTGCTATACGAAGGAAGGTGGGATACGACAGAAAGAAGCTTGCTTGATATGAAGCAGGATACAACATGACTTCGAGGAATTTCGCGGTTCGATTGTGCAAGATCGTGTCAATTGGGGTTTGTGTGGTCGCGTATTTGTGAGATTTCTTGTTATCGGCGTATTGGTAGGTTAATATAACTAAGGGAAGAGAACATTATTAGTAAATTGAGCAAAGGATTTGAGGAATGTGTGTTATAATTGGCCTTATTGACACATGTTAAGGCTCTGGGAAGGTTCGTGATTTATGCTTAGTATAGAGGCGATTTGCAAGGAAGGTGATTCAGTCGGGTGTTTCAGTTAGAGGGTATTCATGTGCTAGCGGGGCCTTGGAGTTTGATTTTTATTCGGGACTAAGTCAGGGTGGGTGACTCTCAACAACGGTCCTAGTGGATTCGAAGGTTAAAGTGCGGTGCCTAAGGATTTTGAGTCCGTAGTATGGTTAAGTATCGAGATTTTGCAGCGGATTATGAAAGGGTCTTAGAGTGTTCTATGTTATCTTTGGTCTGCGGTGTAGCATTGGAGGAATGGGAGAAAATAACTTCGGACTTATAGAGGAATTATCTGAATAGGTGTAGCAGTTGAAGATGCGAATATGCGCACAAGGAGGGTATTAGATGATATCATTTTCAGCATCACCTAAGGTCGTTGTCATGTGTAATAGGCCTTGTGTATTGACTTGTGGATTCTTGATTTGCTTTACAGCTTTAGTGCAGTTGGTGGTATGGGTGTGCAAACTTGTTACCTAGTGCGGAAGGTCGTAGGAGCATATCCCACGGGAAGATTGTATAAGTGCGACGTGTAGTCACTTGATTGATTCAAGAATTGAAACCAATTATGAAGATTGTGGTAATATCGCTAATTTGAAAACTTATATCTGGAGAGCGCTCAGTTCATTTGGTCGTGGACTGTGGAAGTTTGTTCCGGTTATGATGAATGTTCTTGTGTGTTGTGGGAGAAAGGGGTTATTATGGACCCTTGAAAGGTTATTAGCCTAGTACGGTGTGATCAGAATCGGCTTGCGGTCTGTGGAAGGATTGAAATATGAATATGGGCTCTATATCAGGCCGGATGTGTTTAATTCAGCATAGCGCTCCTTATGGAGGATTATTCGGGCGTTGGATGTCATTTCGTCGTCGGCTATTTCATGTAATACTATATTGTGCCATGTAAGTTGTAAAATGGCTTGATAAATTTCACATGTGCTGAGGTTTCGCGTAGCGATGATGTTGTGTGAGCAGGATGGCTCTCGAGATTCAGATCATATATCGCACCTTAGATGTGCTTGACTTTTGTAGCGTATGGCACTATCTATCTCCCCAAGGCTGGTATTATGCACTTAGCGTGCTTGTGGCTGATATTCGGGTATTTTGTAATAATGAGTATTCTAGCTCGGTAAGTATATCCTTTTATAGACTTTATATGTGGATCGGGTGGCACGCTGCCACGGGTATGTTGTTTGGATCGGGTTGCACGTCGTAAGAGGGTGATGTTGAGTACAGTTCCCTATATCTATTTTCATGTGTTTTGTTTTCCATTTTCTGAGGAAGGTTCATAACACCTTTTCGATTGTCTAGTTACTTACGTGGGTTGAGTAGTCCTTTCTAGAGTTCGTTTTCCTTATGTATCACATTTGAGTTGGTAGCTTGTTGGCACATTGTGGCATCACATGACACTTTTGATCGTGTCTCGGGTGGCTTATTGCCTGAGCAGCTTATACTGGAAGAAAAGAGATTATTGGATATGGGATCAGTGCGATCGGATTATATGCAGTATATTAAAGAGCAAATACCATTATTTGGTTCATAATGAGGTGATGATTCTAGTCAAGAGGAGAGATTCAATGGTTTGTTGACTCGATAGTTGGTTATGAATTTTGGCACATCTACACATTTCTTACGTTGTGGCAGTACTGCAAGAGTTGGAGCAAGGCTTATATATGGATGAGGTGCATTGTGAGCATCAGATTCGTGAAATTTCGACTTTCATTATCATAAGATGTTATTATGGTCATGTGAATTATTCGGTGCATGGTGTAGATTCAACAAAGATAAGCAATCATGTATTGGTGTATCGTGTAATGGTTGGTACGGCGTTCATATGATGGAAACAGGGATGGTAGAGAATTCCGGATATTGGAATTTGGCTCTAAGACTAATTTGAATAAAACAAAGAGGAATCTTCGCATTTGCTTGAACAAAGGTGCTCAACTGAGTTGTGATAGCACGAGTAGGTGCACGAGGTGTTAGACAGTGATTTTAAACAACTCCAGCACAGTTCTTAGCACGTTCGAGGATAAGTGGGAGAGAATGTAACGACCCAACTAGTCGTTTTGAGCCCTAGCACGTCGTTCAGCGTTTTGAGACCCTAAGCAGCTTCACTTTAGGTATTATGACCTGTACGCGTGGTAGGAATTGAATTTCGGGAAGTTTGGAGTTGATTTGGAAAGAAATTCTAAATTCGGAAGACTTAAGTTGGAGGAATTGACTAAAGTCTGATTTTTGTGTAAACGACCTCGAAATCAGGATTTGAAGGTTCCAACAGGTTCGTATGATAATTTTGGATTTGGGCGTATGTCCGGATCGGGCTTTGGATGACCCGGGAGCGTTTCGGCACCTATTATGGAAGTTGGCATTTTTAGAAGGATTTCTTAAATTTGAGTTGGAGAGCATTTCAATGTTATCAATGTCCGTTTGGGATTCCGAGCCATAGAATTGCTCCATATGGGGATTTCGGTGTTGGTAGCGCGTCCGGATGTGGATTTGGAAGTCCATAGGTCATTTTGGGGTCACTTGGCTAAAGTTAGAAATTTGAAGGTTTTTGAGAAGTTTGTCCGGGAGTGGACTTTTTGATATCGGGGTCAAATCTGATTCCGGAAGTTGGAGTAGGTCCATAATATCGAATGTGACTTGTGTGCAAATTTTGAGGTCAATCGGACGTGATTTGATAGATTCCGGTATCGAATGTAGACGTTTGAAGTTCTAAAGTTTATTAAGCTTGAATTGGGGTGCGATTCATGATTTCGTAGTTGTTTGATATGATTTGAGGCCTTGAGCGAGTTTGTATTATGTTATGGGACTGGATGGTATTATTAGACGGGCTCCCGGGGGCCTCTGGTGTGTTTCGGGGTGGTTTCGGATCATTTTGCGCTGTTTTGCAATAGCCGATGCTCGTGTCAGGTGTTGTTCTTCGCGTTCGCGAGCACCCTCTCGCGTTCGCGAAGAAGGATTTGGCTTATGGGATTTTGTTCTTCGTGTTCGCGAAGAGATTCTCATGAACGCGAAGAACAAAATCTTTGTTCCGCAAGTCTGACTTCGGAGGCTCATATCTCACAATCTATAAGGAATTTGGAGATGATCCAAAAGTTAAAGTTGTAGACCATTGTGTCTAGTTTTTAAAAAGTTTAACCATTTAGCATCTGGATTTGGGTACAAAAGGTTATGGATAGTACACTAAATGCTATCCGGGAAGATGAAGAAGAAATTTGGCTGACTTTGGCAGCTTATATCTCAAAATCTATAAGGAGTTGGGAGATGATCAACATATGAAAGTTATATCCCTTGATGCCTAGTTTCCAGAAAGTCAAACCATTTATGATTTGGAGTTTTGTACAAAACGTTATGACCATTATACTAGAGGCTTTCTGAGAAGAGATTGAAAATGGCTTCTGAGAATTTTGTTCATCGCGAACGTGATGGGAGGCTCGAGAACGCGATGAAGGGTTACCTGGGCAGTGTATAAGTTTGAAAAAATAGGTTTGGCTCATTTCATCTAATTTCCTCCATGGGTGTGCACCTAGGAGCAATTTTGGAGCTCCGTTTTCATCATTTATGTCAAGGTAAGTGATTCCTATCTATTGCAAGTTAAATACTTGGTTTATATACGAATTTAGGCGTGACAATTCATGGAAATTAGTAGAAATTTGGGTTTTGAAGAAAAACCTAAAAATTGGTATTTTTGGATTTTTACCACGAAATTGGACATGGAATTTGGAATAAATGATATAATCGAGTTCGTGGTGTTATGGGAAACGTTTATATTCGAAACATTTCGGAAGGTGATTTTTACAGACATTTCAAGCGGAGTTGGAAATTGTTTAAAATTATAAATTATTAGTAGTAGAGCATATTTTAATTGGGTTACAACTTATTTGACTAGATTTGGAGCGACGGGTGTCGGTTTGAGGTGTTAGGGAGGCTTTGGAGCCGGTTACGAGATTTCAGAGCGAGGTAAGTATCCTTTCTAACCTTGTAATAGGGAATTAACCCCATAGGTGAAATAAATTAATATGTGCTTTTAATTGTGGGGGACTACGTACGCACGAGGTGACGAGAGTCCGTACGTAGCTACTAGCTATGCCTATGCCCGGGTAGTCTAGGTCTACATTATGTCTTGTTGATATCATTGTCGATTTATGTTTGTGGGTTGCCCGAGAAGAAACAAGATTGAGGTTGAGTAATAATTTCCTTGAAAGAGTTGAAATTTGAACAATTTAAGATTTAAAAGATTTCATTTGAACTTCGAAATTTCGAAAACAATTGAGAAATATTATAATAGCTTAAGAAACCTATGTGTAACCGTCTCGCGAGCGAGGTTATTTCCTTAAACAATTTCAAGTTGAATTTCATTATTTTAAAAAGAATCAAGGAAGAGATATGATTTAAATGTTAAACTTATATTTGGTCGCGTCGCAGGTATGATTCGCGAGCGGGGTATCTCCTTAAATTTATATTTGACCGCGTCGCATGTATGATTCGCAAGTGGGGATCGCATCACATGTATGATTTGCGAGCGAAAAAATTTATAGATGCATCTATGGTTCCCGCCGTTCGACCCTCGGCAGTGCACGGTTTATTTTTATTATTGGATCGGGTCGTACGACCTCGGCATGACTTGTGCATGATTGTATTAACTGCTTCGAAAATTATAATAATTGATATTACCTCATTGGCCTGAGATATAAACTGTTAAAATGATATAAATGAATTTGGAAAATTTCTTGTTAACAAAAGAATTGTTTACTTATTTCATGATATCGGGATAACAGCCATTCTACGTAATCCATACTTAATCATATCATTGGTATATTAATTGTAGCCCGTAGTAAGTATTCGAGTCGACCCCTCATCACTACTTCTTTAAGGTCAGGCGGGATACTTACTGGGTACGCGTTGATTTACGTACTCATGCTACACTTGCTGTATATTTTTGTGCAGGTACACATATGTTTAGTGGCCTTTTGGGCGCAAAGGCGCGATTACGGCGGGGACTTAGGCGAGTTGCATTCTATAAAACGATCCACAACCAATAGAGCCTCCTTCAGAGTACTTACATTTTTTTTCTGTCAAATTTGTATTTCGGACAGATGTTGCATTTTATTTTACATTCCGAGTTAATGCTCATGCACTTGTGACACCGGGTTTTGGGATGATTATGGGTTGCACTGTATTGAAATTGTTTTTAAAGATATTATTATGTATTTTGAAAACTCCATCTTCTACTTTTTAATTGAAGGAAAACTATTATTTCAAAAATATTAAAATGAGACCTAAATTAAGTATTTAGTGTTGGCTTGCCTGACAGCGCTGTCCGGCGCTATCACGACCTTTAATGGATTTTGGGTCGTGATATCAATATTATGAGGTAGAAATGATCACAAGTGACTTACCTCATGTTTCCATTGAATTCTCTCTGAAAATCGCCCCAAAACCCGTGCTTGAAGGTCCGAAAATGGCAAAACTCGGAACTCCTCCAATTTTATTCTGTCTAGGGCCTGTCGCACCTGTGACCAAAATAGTCGCATTTGTGGTGTCACAGGTGCGACGAAATGTCCGCTTCTGCGATCGCCCCAATGCTGCCTCTGCTTTTGCGCGTTTCCTTTCGCACATGCGGCCTCCCAGGTGCGGTAAAATGATCGCACCTACGCACTCTGCCTCACCAGCCCTTGCCGCTTCTGCACTTGCCAAGCTCACACCTGCGAGGCAAACTCCACAGGTGCGATTTCATTAGTAGGTAGCAAATTTCCAATTTTGTTTTAAGTCCAAATTTGATCCGTTTATCTATCTGAAACTCACCTGAGGCCCCCGGGACCTCAACCAAATATACCAACAAGTCCTATAACATAACACAGACCTACTCAAGGCCTCAAATCACATCAAACAACATCAAACGACGAATCGCACCTTAAATCAATATCTATAAACTTTGAACTTTCAGATTTTATATCCTCTGCCGAAACATATCAAATCAATCTGGAATGACTTCAAATTTTGCAAACAAGTCATAAATGACATAATGGAGCTATCATAATTTTAAGAACTGGATTCCGACCCTGATATCAAAAAGTCAACTCTCCTGTCAAACTTTCCGAAAATTCAATTTTCGTTATTTCAAGCCAAATTGCACTGCAGACTTCCAAATAATTTTCCGGACACACTCCTAAGTCCAAAATCACCATACAGAGCTATTGAGATTATCAAAACTCCATTCCAGGGTTTTTTACACATAAGTCAACATTCAGTCACTATTTTAACTTAAGCTTTAAACCTTGGAACTAAGTATTCCAATTTATTTCTAAACCTCACCGGACCCGAACCAATTAACTCGGTAAGTCATAAAATAACTGTAAAGCGTAAATTGAGTAGTAAATGGAGAAACAGGGTGGTAATACTCAAAATGACCGGCCGGGTCATTACATTCTCCCCCGCTCAAACATACGTTCGTCCTCGAACGTGCCAAGAGTTATTTCCAAGCCATCACATCACTATTCCATCTACCAGGCACATACCCCGGGGTGATCCCACATCACCCTATTCCATATAGGCCTGACAACAAAATACAACTGAAAATCATTAATTCAACCTTAGCCTATAAACCTTGGAATTCAATTTCCAACATTTAGAATTTCTTTTTCAAGACCCGAATCTCACCTCTATACACTATATAAGTATGAACCAAACTGTATCAAGCCATAACTATAACCACGGATATAATCATCTAACATATTACACAACTCGCATGCTCGTAGCACCATTCATGATCACAGTAACTACTCTAAAACCAACCAAGTACCATAGCCAATTATTTAAGCTGAATTCTAAGTTATTCTTCCAACACATTGTAATCAAACCTGATAGTATCAATTCTAGGTCCAATGACCTTATATTATTAAACACAACTACCCTGCAGACAAGCCACACCAATATAACTCCAGCCACAATGGCGCAATCCGCGTACCCAAAAAGGGAAAATGTCTCAAAGCAGAAAACTATATTGCAAGTTCAACGAGCACCACCACAACTGCAATGCTATAAACTCATCACACATGGTAAAATCGAGACTTACGAATCTAATAACGGTAACCAGCTCTCCTAGATCTCACATTAACATCACCCGCACAGACAACTCACGTGTTATGGTATCAATATCTGGACCTACACGAACAACTCACGTGCCAATAATATCAGTATATGGATCCGCACGGACAACTCACGTGAAAATAACATAATCTGCCTCGCATGGTCACAGACCTCCAATCCAAGCATATCATACAGGAGAAATCAAATAAGTACACATGTATATGATAAATGAAGTAAAATTCACATGCTCTTGGACTGGTATAAATAACACGCCATAGAGTAGGCATGTGCAAAGTGCGCTATCACAACTCAAATCGTAAGTTAACACAGAAATAGTAACTACCCAGTTAATTCGGGGAATTAGCCTCTTTGTAACCTCAAGTATAACCTATATAGTTCTCAACAAAGGTACGAATAAGAGAAACGTAATAACGTTACGCTTAGCCATCAACTCTAGGCATATCATAGCCTAAACATTTTTCCGAATCTGAATACTTGCACTGATGCCCGCACATGGGCTCAAACCTCACACATATATATATATATATATATATACGCGCACTCGTAGCGCGTAGTCATCACAAATAATTAAGGCAACTAGTGCCTCCACTGAGTTTAAATAAAATACTCACCTCAAACAGGCTGCAACCGTGAAACAATATGCTTCTGAAAAGTCCCAGTAACCGCAAATTCATAGAACACACGAACCATCGTAACTGATCACAACTCTAGCACTCAAATGACTATCACATCCTTCATGCACGATCATCCCACTAGGAATATTTTCATAATTCTTATGTGTCACATATCAATAATTTGAATATCAGCAGTCTACCAACTAGGTGAGTATCGCAATACCGATGACATCCAAAAGTCAAAACACAATGCGCCTTTTGAAAATGCGCACCCTTATCAGGGATTACCGAGCAGTTATAACATTTATTTAAATATCTGAAGCTGACCATGTTGTCTAAAATACTGGATCTTCCCTTCAAGACTGAACTATCATCGTATATGTAGATTTTAATCCCGCACAACACACCGCATCTATCATTCCATCATGTGACAAGCACAATAATCTCATTATCATCTTTGAGTCACCAACAATTTACATACCTTATTAGTTAGAAATCTTTCTCTTGCTTCTTTCCACGAGGAAGCCACAATACACAACACGTTCCCACACCGGTAGGAAATATCCGGCTCAAACCATGGTAGAAACCATCAAGAACACTTTGAAATCCATTTGCACATAACCAATCTAGCAGAACTGAATTCCTCTAACTCAACCAAGCCACACAGGTTGCCAAATCCAAAAGTATTGCCAAAAACACCCATAAAGCCCCACCTCATCATAAGAACAAAAAGAACAGAGCATACCATTACCATATTGATCCAGCATGTTACCCATTTGTCCTATTTTCTCTGAGTTTCTTCTAAATTACCCTCAAGTTGACAATTCTCCTTGTCAGAACACAACGATCCTTACCTAAAGCTCACCACAAGACATCCTAACAAAATACCACATCGCCCTAAGGCCCATAAACTATTGTATTCTTCTTAAGTACCTCCATAAATATCACAACTGTAACGCTCACTCTGAAAATACCTTATGTGAATTTAAAATTATTCTTCTTACCTTTATTATACTAAAATGTAGAATCCATAATCATACAGAATTACCGCAAATTCCGGCACCCCTAAATGTAAATCTCAGATTCTATCCATACACAAATCTTCTCGATTGCTATATATAATTCTCGAACCCATTAGAACCTTCTCGGGAGTCACCCATTTTGCTCAAATCTAAATTGCACCACCCAAATGGGCTGAAAGACACTTGCCTCATTAGCACAACAACACTTAAAAAGGTAACCCTGCCCTAATGCCACCGATCAAATTCATACTCCGTGCGCACTACATCCTTCACAAATAAGAACTCACTTATCGCATGAGTTTCATATACTCATAAAGTGCAATATATCCCGTATCTAGGAATTTCAGTATTCGAGTCATCCTCAATCTCATCCTCTGCAAGTCATAACTAATCCTCAAATATTCCTTAGACCAAAACTAAAATTTAACATATAACCATGAAATTGAATTGTCAATAGCAGGCTCCCCCACTTGTCTCAAAGCCATAAATTAAAACACTCGATAATTTGCAGTACCCATACTCTATTACTGCCATAACACCGCGGTCAATTCAACAAAAATTCTTCTCAAGCTCATACCACGTCAACCATAAAAATACCTCAATCGTCCGCTAAGCTCGCATTCATTCTCTTAACAGTCAAGTCAACTTTCTCAACCAGATTCAAATTCAAGTCTCAACAGATACGCCCCGCTGGGAGAAAAGAAACTCTCTTTATTCACATTATAAGGAACACACCTACGTGGATTACTCTGCAGGGGATAACCCAACTACTTAGGCTCAAATTGTTATCTTGTTATACCCTTTCGCAACCACAATTACTATTCAATCACTTAATCTTTATGAGTCCAAACTTATTAACAAGACATGAGACTTTAATCTGTTCCACAATTTAACAGCGTGAAAGATCCTTCAAAACATTCAAACTCGAGACTATATGTCACATCAAAATGAAATTCAAGCACCTAATGGCCCTTCCTTTACATTTCTAGGAAACACCTCTCATAACATTCAAATTGTCTTATCACATCCCGCAGTCACATCATACTCATCAAAAAGTCATTCTACCGCGTATCGAGCCACAAATTTCACTCGTAAGGACATCACCGGATATATGAGTCCAAATATACAAGTTACAACTGAAGCTACAGAGCCTAAGCTGCAGTCTAAATGTAGCCTCAAGTCCTCCTGACTGTCCCATCACCAAAACACAGAATACCCATCTCAAACCTCGTTCATGGAATTATAAGCCAGCGATGCAAAACTGATACTGAACACTTATGTGCGCAAACAAATGCTTGGAAGGAATTCAAAGAGTTATATTTCAAGCTGAATCAATTTTGCATGATAAGGAAAGAAAGATGGAAAATTATCCTAAATGCCCTGTAGCCTATCGAAGATAAGTATGGACGTTATCATACCAATCCGCAAGACTCTATTAGACACTTGCTCATGACTCGTTAGACCTATGTAACCTAGGCTCTGATACCAACTTGTCACGACCCAAAATCTCACCTGTCGTGATGGTGCCTATCTCAATACTAGGTAATCCGACAATCTCAAAAAACCACCATATCTTTTAAAATTTGAAAACATAATAATTAAATTCAGCGAAAGAAATCCCACAAATACAAATATAACACTCCCAAAAATTGGTGTCACTGAGTACATGAGCATCTAATATGAATACAATATCTCACTGATAAAAACCATTGTCTGAAAGGATAGAACAATACATTAACTGAAGGAAAGAGAGACAGGGTCAGCGGACGCCAAACAGCTACCTTAATAGTCTCCAACTGATAGTACTCTGAAATCTAACAATCGCCGTGTCCGAAAGCACCTGGATCTGCACACGAGGTGCATAGTGTAGTATGAGTACAACCAACTCAATAAGTAACAAGACTAACCTCTTGGCTGAAAGTAATGATGAGCTCTGCAGGTACAGTCCAGTATAAATAATGGTACAGAAATGTATCACGACCCAAAATTCCCACCGTCGGGACCGTGATGGCGCCTAAGATTTTACTTGCTAGGCAAGCCAATGTTAGAACAATCTATTCTTTTTACAATTTAAATTTCATTAATGAAGAAGAACTGATTTAACTGCAATAATTCAAATATAAACGTGGAAGCTAAAACCGTAAAAATCCATCTGAACAAATCTCTGAACCTGATGTCACAAGTGCACGAGTTTCTAGAGTAATACATACAAGGGTCTAAAATAAATACAAAGTTGTCTGATTGAAAATACACTGCTAAATAAAAACAAAGAGGGAGACTTCAGGAGCTGCGGGTGCTGAGCAAGTGTACCTCAAGTCTCCGCAGCTTTCCTATCCGAGCTCTCTAGTAGCCGCCGCTGGGACCGACTCCAAAATCTGCACAGTGTGCAGAGTGTAGTATCAGTACGACTGAGCCCATATTCTGGTAAGTGTCCAGCCTAACCTCGACGAAGTAGTGACGAGGCTAAGGCGGGTCACCTACGCTACCACCTAAACGTAGTATATAATAATGATAGAATGTGGGAATACTGAACAGAATTAAACAGCCAACTGAAAATAATAACCATGGCCTCAAGAATAAACCAGTGTCGTCCAGAATTTACCAATCTTTATTAATTCAGATACAAATACCGGAAAAACCAACACAGCTCAAGAAATGGAAACATATAGGTTGTTGCAGCGGGCAACCCGATCCCACCAGACAACACAAAATCCTCCCTTATTTCACCGTAACATTATCAACAACAGTAACTAATATATATATATATATATATATATATATATATATATATATATATATATATATATATATATATTGCGGCGCGTAACCCGATCCCACCATATGTTAACATCAGTATCATAATTCACCCTTATTTCCCCTTGTCAATCCACATTTATTCCACATGTTGCGGCGTGCAACACGATCCCACTGTATAGTACAAATTCACCCTTATTACACCTATTGCGACGTGCAGCCCCATCCCACAATATCAGTAACATGTACTAAATGCACAGTCAAAACAACAGTTCAGACCACAATAACCTTTACATTCAACAAATACCAAACTCAACCAAATGGAAACCTAGTACAATATAGAAAATCTACACGAGTAGTACTACACAGCGAGACCAATCCAGTAATTGACAATTAGAATTTGCAAGTACGTCAATTTAAGCAAATATCAGGGAATCATGAAACTTTGGAAGAACTAACGTCGTGAATAGGAGAAGATTTTGAATAACAAGTAGCAATTAAGTATGGAAGGCATTTAAAGCATATAAAAGTTAAGACAGGAAAGGAAATAATTAAGGAAAAATGGTAAATCAGGGAAAACAGATAATTCGGCAGCATATAAGCACTCGTCACCTCGCATATATGCCACTCGCTCTAAAGACCATTCAAAGCTCAACCACAGCTTTGCCTTTCAAACTAGCCTCCGAACCAACAATATCTAGAAAAGTACCAACCAAACGATTCAAAATAAGCCTTAGGAATCACCCACGATTACAAAAGATTCAATTTAGGTCATTATTGAAAAAGTCAACACTCGGGCCTGCTTGGTCCAAACCTGAAATTCGGACCAACACCCGATTACCCATTCACCCACGAGCCTGATTATGTAATTTATTTTTGAATCCGATCTCAATTTGAGGTCTAAATCTCTAATTCTACCAAAAAACCCCCAATTTCCACTATGAAAACTCTAAATTTTAGGTTGAAATCTTAGGAAAAGTAGTGAAAGATTGAAAGAAACTAGTTTAGAATCACTTACCAATATTTTGGGGAAGAAACGTTCTTTGAAAAATCGCCTCTAGGGTTCTCGAGTTTGAAAATTTGAAGAATGAACCAAATATCTCGTCTAAGTCATATTTGATTAGTTGCAGATATAGCATTTGCGACCTGGCGTTTGCAAATTTGAAGAATTTATCGCAAATGCGAGAATCATCATACCTATGCTTTCTTCGCAAATGCGAACTGTGGCTTGATCGCAAATGCGACCCAGTGATCGCAAATGCGAAGAATCCCCCTCCCAGCTCCCATCGCAAATGCGAAATGCGAACTCTGGCCTCCCCAGCTTTTCTTCGCAAATGTGATGAGTAGATCGTAAATGAGAACCAAACAGTGGATGCAAATGAGATGATTTATCTTGCAATTGCAAGATCTGAGGCCTACAACAAAAACTGAAGTACACGAGCAATGCTCTAAGTTCAAATTCACTCTTAGCCTATTCGAAACTCACCCGAGCCCTCAGGTCTTCAGACCAAACATGCACACAAGTCCTAAAATATCATACGATTTTGCTCGCGTGATCAAATCACCAAAATAATGCCTAGAACTACGAATCGGACACCAAATCAAAGGAAATTTTTAAGAAAACTTTAAAACTTCTATTTTCACAACCGGGCATCTGAATCATGTCACACCAACTCCGTTTCTCACCAAATTTCACAAATAAGTCATAAATATGGTATTGGACCTATACCGGGTTCCGAAACCAAAATACGAACCTGTTATCCAAAAAGTCAACTATGGGTCAAACATTTCAAATTCATTACGCCTTTAGCTTTCAAATTTCAACAAAGTCCGATATTTCGGGCTAGGGACTTCCGAATTAGATCTTGGGCATACGCCCAAGTTCTAAATCATGATACGGACCCACCGAGACCAACAAAACATGAATTCAGGTCTGTTTCCTCAAAGCGTTTACCAAAGTCATCTCAAATAGTTTTCAAAGCAAAATTTCATATTTTTCACAGTTTTTAACATAAAAGCTTTATGGAAACACGCCCGAACTGTGCACGTAAATCGGGGAGGATAAAAATGATATTGTTAAGGCTTCGGATCACAGAATTAAGTTTTTAAAACATAAGATGACCTATCCGGTCATCACAAAATGTAGGCATGCTTTCAAGTTCAACAATTAAACTCAGTACAAGTAAAATAGATCAATACTACATGATATGAGAAATATGGCATCGCAGTAGAAAGACCTCATGTTAATACTGGTCATAAATTATTCGGTCACTCGGTACTGATTATGGCCAATCCAGCCCAGGGATATTCCATCCCGTATATATATTCACATCAACAAACAGTCAGTCCCTCAGTACCATGTAAGGCCAATCCAGCCCTGGGGTAATTTACCCCCACATCCAAGGAATATTCATCACAATATAAATAAATAAGGCAAGTCCATGCCCTGGGAAATCCATCCTGAATATATATAATCATCTACGCTCATTGGGGTGTGTACAGATTCCGGAGGGGCTCCTTCAGCCCAGGCATGATATAAATCCTATATGGCCTACTGCAGGCGGGTAGTCCCGATCCGTATAATAATAAAGCCTATAAGGCCTGCTACAGGCGGGCAACCCCGATCCATAAAATAGTAAAGCCTATAAGGCCTACTGCATGCGGGCATCCCCGATCCATATAATAATGATGTATAAAGCCATTATGGCCTGCTGTAGGCGGGCATCCCCATTCCATATAGTAATCATGTATGTAAAGCCAATATGGCCTGCTGCAATGTGCATCTTGATCCCATAAATATCCTCATAATGGATAAATATGAATGAGTGTGAAATGTATATTTTTGAAACAATTAATTCAACAGCAACATGACCCCAAGGTTCCCAAAATATTGGCACGTAGCCTAAACATGATCTTTAATAGGAGCCTCCGCTCAATATCTCTAATACGTGGATAATGTTCAAATGATAACATGATTCTTTAATTTTTACAACTTCACATAATTTATTCAAGTCACGATTTCAATGGTGCACGTCCACACGCTCGTCAACTATCATGTGCGTTACCTCCAACAATTTATATATCACCAATTCGGGGATTCATACCCTCAGAACCAAGTTTAAAAGTGTTACTTACCTCAAATCGTGTAATTCTTTATTCCACTATGTCGTTGCCTTGTTAATTGTCCTCCAAACGCCTCAAATCTAGCCACAATTAATTCGATTAAGTCAATAAAATTTATTGGAATTAATTCCATAAGAAAATACTAATTTTCCAACAAAATTCAAAATTTAGCTCAAAACATTGCTCGTGGGACCCACGTCTCGGAACTTGACAAAAGTTACAAAATCCGGAAGCCAATTCAACCACGAGTCTAACCATACAAATTTTACCAAAATCCGATTTCAACTCGACATCCAAACCCTCAAATCTTATTTTCAAATCCCTAGGTTGAAATCCCCAATTTACACCTCAAAAACACGTAATCTAGTCGGATTATTCGATGGTAATTCAATATTATGAGGTAGAAATGATCACAAGTGACTTACCTCAAGTTTCCCTTGAATTCTCTCTGAAAATGCCCCAAAACCCGTGCTTGAAGGTACAAAAATAGCAAAACTTGGAACTCCTCCAATTTTATTCTGTCCAGGGCATGTCGCACCTGCGACCAGATTAGCAGCACATGCAGTCCCGCAGGTACGACAAAATGTCCGCTTCTGCGATCGCCCACAATGCTCCCTCCGCTTCTGCGCGTATCCTTTCGCAACTGCGGCCTCGCAGGTGCGGTAAAATGCTCGCACCTGCGCACTCTGCCTCACCAGCTTTTTCCGCTTTTGTGCTTGCCAAGCTCGCTTCTGCGGGCTCATACCTGCGAGCCAAACTCCGCAGGTGCAATTCCATCAGTAGGCAGCAAATTTCCAGTTTTGTTCTAAGTCCAAATTTAATCCGTTTAACCATCTGAAACTCTCCTGAGGCCCCCAGGACCTCAACCAAATATACCAACAAGTTCTATAACATAACACAAACCTACTCGAGGACTCAAATCACATCAAACAACATCAAAACGACGAATCGCACCTCAAATCAAAATCTATGAACTTTGAACTTTTAAATTCTATATCTTGTGCTGAAATATATCAAATCAATCCGGAATGACTTCAAATTTTGCACACAAGTCATAAATTACATAACAGAGCTATGAAAAGTTTCAGAACTAGATTATGACCCCTATATCAAAGTCAACTCCCCGGTCAAACTTCCCGAAAATTTAATTTTCGCTATTTCAAGCCAAATTCCACTACAGACTTCTAAATAATTTTCCATACACGCTCCCAAGTCCAAAATCACCATACAGAGCTATTGGAATCATCAAAACTCCATTCCGGGGTCGTTTACACATAAGTCGACATCCGATCACTATTTTATCTTAAGCTTTAAACCTTGGAACTAAGTGTTCCAATTCATTCTAAAACCTTACCGGACCCGAACCAATTAACCCGCTAAGTCATCAAACAGCTGTAAAGCATAAATTGAGTAGTAAATGGGGAAACAGGGTTGTACTACTCAAAACGATCAGCCGGGTCGTTACAATTTTTATGTAATTGATGTTATTAAATCTTCCTACATATTTTTAATAAGAATCTAATAGAATTTTTTTAATTAATTTTAAATATTTAAAATTAACCTATTATAGTCCAAAAGATTGTTTAGTGCAGTTATGTCCTTTCCCTATGAGTTCTTCCGTTTAATATTTTAGGGCTATTTTGTTTTATCAATATTGTGCCTGTGCTTTTATAATAATATAGACTCTCTTTTTTCTAAATAGATTTGGTCAATATAATACATTCTCAAATTAAATTAGTAATAGGATATTATAATACGTTTTCAAATTAAATTAGTAATATGAATTTTTATGAAGTATATCCTAAAAGTAATATGATTATATGACTAAAAATATGTCTCTATCTCAAAAGTAATTATATTAGAAGAAAACATAACGTGTTACTAAAGGTATTATGTATACATGCTAACATGTAGTATTATATGTCTATTCCCAAAAGTAATTATACTAATAGGATTTATAAAGGTAATCATGTAGGATTCCTAATGTGAAACATTGATTAAAATGTAAAATAGAGCTTTAAAACTCAACTTAGTTGACTTCGGTCAATGATTTGAATAAACGGACCCGGATCAGTATTTTGATAGTTCTGGTAGGTCTGTATCGTGATTTGGGACTTAGACGTATGCCCAGAATCAAATTCGGAGGTTCCTAGCTCAAATTATCGCCATTTAACGGAAACTAGTAATCTTAAGGCTAAAGATTTTAAAAGTTTGACCGTGAATTTGACTTTATAGATATCGGACTCGAAATGAGATTCCGAGAGTTGAAATAGCTCTGCTATGTCATTTGGGACATACTTGCAAAATTTGAGATTATTCCGGATTGAATTGACATGTTTCGGCGTGAGTTATAGAATTGAAAATTTCACAAACTCATAAGTCTGAATCAAGGTGCGAATTGTAGTTTCGACATTGTTTGACGTGATTTGAGACCTCGAGTAGGTCCGCATTATGTTACGGAATTGGTTGGTATATTTGAAAGGAGTCTCGAGTGGCTTGGGTGAGTTTCGGGGTGAGTTTTGAACGAGTTTGGGCATTTAGGCACTCTGATGATGTTTTGGAACACTTGAATTGCGGAGGGTACATTTCGGAGTGCGGATGTGCGGCCGCAAACTCCTAAAGTGTGGAGGTAGTGGTACCGCAGTTGAAATTGTTCGGTCCGTCCTCTCGCGGCCGCAGAAAGGAGATTCTGCAGGTTCGATGGTCCGACTTCGGAAGCTTATATTTTTTAATCTACACAGAATTTGGAGCTAAACCAAAAATGAAAGTTGTAACCCTTTGAGTTTAGTTTCCAGAAAGGTGTACCATAAATCATTTGGACATTTATAAAGAACATTATGGTCAATTTACAGAAGCCTGGTAGTGCACAGCTGCTGAAGTGCGACTGCACAATTTGGATTCCAACCACAGAATGTGTGATGTGCGGAACGCACAAAACATTATGCGGTCAGCACATTGGGAGATCAGATGTGGTACCATATAAATGAGGGTTTCATCTCATTTTTCATTTTTGGACCTAGAGAGCTCGGTTTGTGGCGATGTTTTGTGGGGCTTTCAAGGAATTCATCGAGCTAAGATATTCTAACTCGGATTTGGTTAATATACATGAATATATCATTGGTTTCATCACTCAATCAGTATTTTGAGATGGAAATTTGGAAAAAATTATAGAACTTCATAAACTATAATTTTAGGATTCGAAGGGCAATCCGGATTCAGAATTCGATAATTTTTACATGGTGGAACTCGTATCGGAACGGGTGTTCGGATTTCGTGAGTTTTTCCGAGATTCGAGACGTGGGTCCCACTGTTGTTTTTTTAGATGAATTTCGGATGAGTATGAAATTAATTCCTACTATTCGTGTTGAGTATATTGAATTATTTATGACTAGATTTGAAGCTTTCAGACACCAATTCGTGAGGCAAAGGTTTATTGGAATCTTGAATTTGGTTGCGAAGCGAGATAAGTGTCGTGGTCAACTTTGACTTGAGGGAATAGAACCCTTAAATTATTTATTACGTGAATTTCATGTGTAACAATGTATAGGCAAGGTGACGAGTGTCTATACGTCGACAAATTGATTGTTTGCATATTTATCTGGAAATTTATAAATTATTTTCTTTATCATCAGTTAATTATTATATTAATTGTTTCTCTCATATTCCACTCCAAATATTAAGTCGTTAATTCATACTATAATTGCTACATGCTTATTTGAATTATGTGACTTAATTGCTATATGACATTTAGTATATTAAATATTTAATTGCCTATTTTCAACCTGATTTCCACAATTAATTGCTACTTGTCTTTACTTGTTTCCTAAATAATTTATAAATATTGTATGCTTTGTTGCCTAATAATTTCTTATTAAAAGTGGTATTTATTGGAGTATTTTTATTACATTTAAGAGTTGTTAAATTATATTGTTGGAGTGGATTGCACGCCGCAACGAAGATGAAATTGAATATATTGGGGGATCGGGTTGCACACCGCAATGGATTATATTTTAAGTTTATATTGTTGGAGCGGGTTGCACGCTGCAACAAAATTTAATTGAAAGAATATATTGGGGGAACTGGTTGCATGCCGCAACAGAATGAGAAAAGAAATAATTGGTTGTGACTGCTGAAATAATTTCTATCATTGATATGATTTACTTGTCTTACTTATATTTCTGTTATTATTATTATTATTGCGTACAGGTTAATGTAAGTGATGTGTCTTAGCCTCGTCACTACTTCGTCGAGGTTAGCCTCGGTACTTACAGAGTACATGAGGTCGATTGTACTCATACTACACTCTGCACTTCTTGTGCAGATTTCGGAGTTGGTCGCAGCGGCGTACTGTAGATTTTGCTAGCATTCAGCTATCAGTGGAGACTTGAGGTATAGTTGCACGATGCTCGCAGTATTGAAGTCCCCTTATACTTTATTTTACATGTGTACTTTCTTTCAGATAGCTTTATTTTTATTAACACCCTATTTGTATTATTGTAGAAGCTCATGCACTTGTGACTCCAGTTCCGGGTTAGTATTTAGACAACGTTATTATTTTGGATTGTTCACTTTAATTCAGACATTCTTTTTAGTTGTTTCATTTCTTTATTAAATAATTAAAATTGATTGTTAAAAATGGTTTAAATATTCTAACGTTGTCTTGCCTAGCAAGTGAAATGTTAGGCGCCATTATGGTCCCGAAGGTGGGAATTTCGGTTCCTCACAAGTTGGTATTAGAGCACTAGGTTACTTAGGTCTCACAAGTCACGAGCAAGATTAATAGAGTCCGAAGGATCAGTACAGAGATGTATGTACTTATCTTCTAGAGGCTATGAAGTTTAGGAACAATATCACGTATTTCTTATTCTATTGTGCGATTTTATTCTATCATCGATGATTGAACCATTCTATTCTTACTCTCTCGCAGATGGCGAGAACACGTAATACATCTACCGACGGACAGGGACCAGAGCACCCAGTGGAAACTCTGACCAAAGGTAGAGGCCTAGGCCGAGGCCGCGCCAGAGGCCGGGGTAGAGACAGAGGTAGAGCTCAGTCTAGAGCTCGAGGAGAAGCACCTGTTGTAGAACCTCAAATGGATTTGGGAGCGGAGGTTCTAGCTCAGACTGTTCCTATTGGACCAGTTCAGGTCCCGGAAGGAATCATAGATACTCTGGTGCTTCAGGACGCTCTAGTCTATATAGTCAGCCTTATGGAGGCCGTGGCCCAGAATGATACATTTCCAGTGGCACCAACCGTCTTACAGGTTGGGGGAGGAGCACAAACTTCCACTACTCCCGCTCTGAAATAGATGGCTCCACAGAATCAAGCTCCAGTTGTTGCGACACATGTTGGTGATATGCCCGCCGTGTCTTCTAAGACCTTATTGAGATTGGACAAGTTTACTAAGCTCTGTCTAGTTCACTTTAATGGTACACCTTCTGAGGACTCACATGATTATCTTGACTACTTCCATGAGGTGCTGCGGAATATTGGAATAGTTGAAAGCAACGTGGTCGATTTTTTTGTATTTTATATGACGGGTTCCTCTAAGAGGTGGTGGAGAGATTATACGTTGACCAGGCCATCTGGGTCACCTACACTTACTTGGGACCAGTTCTCACAGCTATTTCTAGAGAAGTTTATTCCTATCACATTGAGAGAGGAATACTACAGGCGACTTGATCATCTCTAGTAGGGTAGTATGACTGTTACCTAGTATGAGATCCGATTTGTGTACTTATCACGCCATGCCATCGTTTTTCTTCCTACTGAAAAAGAGAGAATGAGGAGATTCATCGATGGACTTACTTATTCTATCAGGCTTCAGATGGCTGGGGAGATAGGGAGTGATATTTCCTTCTAGACAACTGTGAATATTGCTAGGTAGATCGGGTTAGTTCGTACTGAGGAGAGAGGGCCAGTGTCAGATAAGCGGCCCCGTCATTCCGGTAATTTCAGAGGTGCCTCATCTGGAGGCAGGGGTACTTATGGTAGGGGCCATCCTCCCAGGCTATTTTATTCAGCACTTCAGGTATCTCACGGTGCTTCAGGGAGTCACGGTCCTATTATTCCTTACTCTGGGCAGCTGACATTTAGTGCACATGCAGCTCCTATCAGTACACCACCAGTCCAGAGTCACTACATCGGTTATCCGGCCCGTTTGGGTCATCTTCAGCTTCAGCAACCACAACAACATGATGGGTGTTATGAGTGTGGGAACATTGGTCACATCAATAGGTATTGCCCTAGGTTGTCGAGCAACAGATCTCAGTAGGATTCTCGTGCCAACATATCGGCACCGGTTGCTCCACCGCCCGCCCTGCCAGCTAGGGGCAGGGGTCAGACAATTAGAGGTGGAGGTCAGGTTGTTATAGGTGGAGGCCAGCCAGTTAGGGGCCATCCCAGAGATACAAATCTGAGTGGTGGGGCACAACCCCAAGTTTATGCTTTACCAGCTAGGCCTGAGGTCGAGTCATATGATTCCATAATCACAGGTATTGTTCCAGTTTTCCATAAAGATGCTTCAGTTCTATTTGATCCAGGATATACTTATTCCTACATGTCTTCCTATTATGCTTCATATATGGTTGTGCCTCGTGATTCTCTAAGTGCTTTTGTGCGTGTGTCCATACCGGTGGGAGATTCTGTTATGGTAGATCATGTATATCATTTGTGTGTAGTTACTATTAGGAGTCTTGAGACTAGCGTAGATATTCTACTTTTTGATATGGTAGATTTTTATGTTATCTTGGGAATGGATTGACTATCACCTTATCATGATGTATTGGACTGTCACGCCAAAACGGTGACCTTAGCCATGTTGGGGTTACCTCGAATAGAGTGGAAAGGGACTCCTGGCCATTCCACCAGCAAGGTTATCTCTTACGTGAAAGCTCGCCATATAGTCAAGAAAGGGTATCTATCTTATTTGGCCTATATTCGCGATCCCAACGCGGAAGTTCCTTATATGGATTCAGTTCCAGTAGTCCGTGAGTTTCCAAGTGTATTTTTTGCAGATTTGCCAGGGATACCACCCGACAGAGATATTCACTTCAATAGCAATTTGGCTCTGGGCACCCAACCCATTTCTATTCCACCATATTGTATCGCTCCGCCAGAGCTAAAGGAATTGAAGTAGTTACAAGACTTAATTCACTAGGGATTAATTAGACCTAGCGTATCACCCTAGGGTGCACCAGTGTTATTTTTAAAGAAGAAAGATGGTTCAATGATAATGTGTATAAATTATCGGCAGTTGAACAAGGCTACTTTGAAGAACAAGTATATGTTGCCAGGAATTGATGACTTATTCGATAAGCTTCAGGGTGCCAAGGTATTTTCAAAGATCTATTTGAGGTCTGGTTACCATCAGTTGAAGATTAGGGCATCTGATGTCCCTAAGGCAGCTTTTCGGACTCAGTATTGGCATTACGAATTCCTAATTATGTCATTTGGGCTAACAAATACCCCAGCAGCATTTATGGATTTGATGAATCGGGTATTCAAACCCTATTTGGATTCTTTTGTGGTTGTATTCATTGATGATATCTTGATTTACTCCAGCAGTCGAGAGGATCATGAGCAACATCTTCGCACTATGCTTCAGACTTTGAAGAAGAATCAATTATATGCCAAATTTTCAAAATATGAATTTTGGTTAGACTCAGTTGCCTTTTTGGAGCATGATGTATAATCATAAGACATAAAAGTGGATCCTAAGAAGATTGAGGCATTTCATAATTGGCCTAGACCTACTTCAGCTACAGAGATTCGGAGTTTCCTAGGTTTGGCAAGTTATTATCGCCGGTTTGTGGAGGGGTTTTCATCTATAACATCTCTATTGACCAAATTAACCCAGAAGGGTTCCCCATTCAGATGGTCAGATGAGTATGAGTTGAGCTTTAAGATGTTTAAGACTGCTTTAACTATGGCACCAGTGTTGGTATTGTCCACAGGTTCAGGATCTTATATGGTATATTGTGATGCATCTCGCATTGGTCTTGGAGTAGTATTAATGCAAGATGGTAGGGTGATTGCATACGCATCATGACAATTGATAGTTCACGAGAAGAATTATCATGTTCATGACTAAAAATTAGCAACCATTGTTCATGCGCTGAAGATTTGGAGGCATTACTTTACGGTGTCTCGTGTGAGGTATTTGCTGATCATTGTAGCTTACATTATCTGTTCAAACAAAAAGATCTCAATTTGAGGCAGAGAAGATGGTTGGAGCTGTTGAAAGACTATGATATTACAATTTTGTATCACTCTGGAAAGGCCAATGTGGTGGCCGATGCTTTGAGTAGAAAGGTTGTGAGTATGGGCAGCCTTGCATATATTCGGGTTGGTGAGAAGTCATTAGCCGCATATGTTCAAACTTTGGCCAATCAGTTCTCGAGGTTAGATGTTTTAGAGCCCAGTCGGGTTCTAGCTTGCACAGTCACTCAGTCTTCTTTATATGAGCGCATCAGAGAGCGACAGTATGATGATCCTCATTTGCTTGTCCTTAAAGACACGGTTCAACACGGTGGTGCCAAGCAGGTTGTTATGGGGGAAGATGGAGTTATGCGGATGAAGGGTCGTATTTATGTGCCTAATGTGGATGGGCTTTGTGAATTAATTCTTGAAGAAGCCCACAGTTCCTAGTATTCTATTCATCCAGGTGCCACCAAAATGTTCAAGATTTTCGGAAACATTATTGGTGGATGAGAATGAAAAAGGATATAGTTGCATATGTAGCTCGGTGTCTAAATTGTCAGCATGTTAAGTACGAACATCAGAGACTTGATGGTTTAATTCAGAAGTTAGAAATTCCTGAGTGGAAGTGGGAGCGTATCACTATGGATTTTGTTGTTGGACTCCCACGTACTTAGAGGAAGTTCGATGCAGTATGGGTCACTGTGGACAGGTTGACCAAGTCAGCACATTTCATTCCAGTAGTAGTTACATATTCATCAGAGCGGTTAGCGAAGATTTACATCCGCGAGATTGTCCGCCTTCACTGTGTGCCAGTGTCTATCATTTCTGATCGAGGTACGCAGTTCACCTTGCACTTCTGGAGGGCTGTACAATGTGAGTTGGACACGCGAGTTGAGTTGAGTACAACATCTTATCCTCAGACGGATAGACAATTCGAGTGCACTATTCAGATATTGGAAGATGTGCTTCGTGCTTGTGTTATAGACTTTGAAGTTTATTAGGTTCAATTCTTGCAACTTGCAGAGTTTTCCTATAAAAGCAGCTACCAATCGAGCATTCATATGCCTCCATATGAAGCATTATACAGGAGGTAATATCGTTCGCCAGTTGGCTGGTTTGAACCGGGAGAGGCTCGGTTGTTGGGTGCCAATTTGGTACAGGATGCCTTGGATAAGGTCAAGATTATTCGAGATCGACTTTGCATAGCTCAGTCTAGGCAAAAGAGTTATATTGACTGTAAAGTTCTTGATATTGCATTCATGGTTGGAGAAAGAGTATTGCTCCGGGTTTCACCTTTGAAAGGTGTAATGAGATTCAGAAAGAAAGAAAAGTTGAGCCCAAGGTATATTAGACCCCTTGAACTTCTTGAAAGGGTGGGTGAAGTAGCCTATAGTCTTGCATTGCCACCTAGTTTATCAGCAGTTCATCCGGTGTTCCATATGTCTATGCTCCGAAAATATCATGGTGATCCGTCCCAAGTGTTAGATTTCAGCTCAGTCCAATTGGACAAGGATTTGGCTTATGAGGAGGAGCCGATATCTATTCTAGCCCGACAGGTCCGACAATTGAGATCTAAGAGTTATCCTTCATTTAGGGTACAAATGGAGAGGTCAGTCGATTGAGGCAACTACCTGGGAGTCCGAGTCGGACACGCAGAGTAGATATCCACACCTTTTCACCAGCCCAGGTACTTTTCTAATTTCGTTCGAGGACGAACGTCTGTTTTAGATGTGGAGAATGTGATGACCCGATAGGTCATCTTTAAATTTAATAATTATTTCTCTATTCTCAAAGCTCAAATAGAACCTTTCAGTATTCCATGACTTGCGTGCGCAGTCCATGAATTTTTTCGGAAAGTTTTTATATGAAAAATTGATTAAAATGTGAAGTAGAGCTTTAAAACTCAACTGAGTTGACTTCGGTCAACATTTTGGGCAAACAAACCCAGATCAGTGTTTTGACAGTTCTGATAGGTCCGTATCGTGATTTGGGACTTGGGCGCATGTCCGGAATCAAATTCGGAGTTCCCTAGCTCAAATTATCGCCATTTAACGTAAACTAGAAATCTAAAGGCTAAAGATTTCCAAAGTTTGACCGTGAATTTGACTTTATCGATATCAGAAGTTTGAATAGCTCCATTATGTCATTTGGGACTTACTTGAAAAATTTGAGATTATTCTAGATTGAGTTGACATGTTTCGGCTTGAGTTATAGAATTAAAAATTTCATAAACTCATAAGTTCGAATCGAGCTGCGAATTATAGTTTCGACGTTGTTTGACGTGATTTGAGACATCGAGTAGTTCCGCTTTATGTTACGAGACTGGTTGGTATATTTGAAAGGAGTCCCGAGTAGCTTGGGTGAGTTTCAGTGTAAGTTTTGAACGAGTTTGGGCATTTCGGCACTCTGATGATGTTTTGGAACAGTTGAAGTGCGGATGGCATATTTTGGAGTGAGGATGTGCGGCCGCAAAGTCCCAAAGTGCGGAGGCAGTGGTAATTGTGCGGATCGCAGTTAAAATTGTGCGGTCCCCAGAATTCCTCTCGCATGTTTGATGGTCCCCAGAATGCCGTAGGAAGGAGATTCTGCATGTTTGATGGTCCGACTTCGGAAGCTTATATATTTTAATCTACAAGGAATTTGGAGATGATTCAAAAATAAAAGTTGTAGCACTTTGAGTCTAGTTTCCAGAAAGGTATACCATTAATCATTTGGACATTTTAGAGAAAGTTATGGTCAATGTACTGAAACTTGGTAGTGCAAAGCTGCTGAAGTGCGGCCGCACAATTTGGAATGCGGCTGCAAAACGTGTGATGTTCGGACGGCACAAAACTATGTGTGATCAGCACATTGGGAAATCATATGTGGTACCATATAAACGAGGGTTTCATCTCCTTTTTCATTTTTGGACCTAGAGAGCTCGGTTTGTGGCGATTGTTCGTCGCTTTTTCAAGACATTCATCGAGGTAAGTGATTCTAACTAAGATTTAATTAATATACATGAATATATCATTGTTTTCATCATTCAATTAGTATTTTGAGATGAAAATTTGGGAAAAATTATAGAACTTCATAAACTATAATTTTAGGATGCGAAGGGCATTCTGATGTCGAAATTCGATAATTTTTGTATGGTTGAACTCGTATCGGAACATGTGTTTGGATTTCGTGAGTTTTTCCGAGATTCGAGACATGGGCCCCACTGCTATTTTTTATATGAATTTTAGATTTTAATTCGGAAAATTAGTAATTTCATATAAAATTAATTCCTACGATTAGTGTTGAGTATATTGGATTGTCTGTGACTAGATTTGAAGCTTTCGGACACAATTCGCGAGGCAAAGGTTTATTGGAATCTTGAATTTGGTTACGAGGCGAGGTAAGTGTCGTGATTAACCTTGACTTGAGGGAATAGAACCCTTGAATTATTTGTTACGTTAATTTCATGTGTCACGATGTATATGCAAGATGACGAGTGTCTATACGTCGTTAAATTGATTGTTTGCATATTTATCTCGAAATCATAAATTATTTTCTTTATCATGAATTAATTATTATATTAATTATTTCTCTAATATTCCACGCCAAATATTAAGTCATGAATTCATGTTATAATTGCTACATGCTTATTTGACTTATGTGACTTATTTGCTACTTGACATTTAGTATATTAGATATTAAATTGCCTATTTTCTCCTTGATTTTCACAATTAATTACTACTTGTCATTACTTGTTTCCTAAATAATTTATAAACATTGTATGCATTGTTTCCTAATAATTTCTTATTGAAAGTGGTATTGAATTATTTTTATTATATTTAAGAGTCGTTAAATTATATTGTTGGAGCGGGTTGTACACCGCAACAGAGATAAAAATAAATATATTTGGGGATCGAGTTGCATGCCACAACAGATTATATCTTAAGTTTATATTGTTGGAGCGGGTTGCACGCTGCAACGGAATTTAATTGAAGGAATATATTGGGGGAACGGGTTGGATGCCGCAACAGAATGAGAAAATAAATAATTGGTTGTGACTGCTAAAATAATTTCAATCATTGATATAATTTACATGTCTTACTTCTATTCATGTTATTATTATTATTATTATTATTATTATTATTATTATTATTATTATTATTATTATTATTATTATTATTATTATTATTGCGTACAGGTTAATGTAAGTGACATGCCTTAGCCTCGTCACTACTTCGTCGAGGTTAGACTCGGTACTTATAGAGTACATGAGGTCAGTTGTACTCATACTACACTCTGCACTTCTTGTGCAGATTCCGGAGTTGGTCCCAGCAACGTACTGTAAATTTTGCTAGGATTTAGTTATCAGTGGAGACTTGAGGTATAGTTACATGGCGTTCGCAGCTCTGAAGTCCTCTTCTGCTTTATTTTAGCTATGTGCTTTCTTTCAGACAACTTTATTTTTATTCACACCCTTATTTGTATTATTCTAGAAGTTCATGCACTTGTGACTCCAGTTCTGGATTGGTATTTAGACAACGTTATTATTTTTTATTGTTCACTTTAATTCAGACATTTTTTGAGTTGTTTGGTTTCTTTATTAATTAATTAGAATGGATTGTTAAAAATGGTTTAAATTATTCTAACGTTGGGTTGCCTAGCAAGTGAAATGTTAGGCGCCATCACGGTCCCGAAGGTGAGAATTGCGGGTTGTGACACCTAATGTGTAGTATTATGTCCTAAAACTAATAGGATTATAAACCTAATATCTAGAATTTCGGTTATGTCCTTTTATTATTAGTTATTATGCTTAATATTATAAGGTTATTTTTATAAACTGGTATTGTATTCATACTTTTATAATAATATATATGTGTTGATTCGACTTACTCACTTTGCTTTTGTTGTGAGGGCACATAATTTCACGAGGGATATATAACTTTATTAGACTTCTCTATGATGTTGGGTGTTCAAGCCATGAGTGCATTGTGACATTAAGTCGGTTTTTGAGGCTAGGATTGTTATGAACATGTTCTTTGTGTTTTGAGTATTTTTGAAATATGACATAAGTAAAGGAAAGTGTATGGGATTGCATATGCTAAAGTTTAATTGTTGCTATCAACTATGGTCATAGGTGCAATGTACTTTTAATGTGAGGAGCTTAATTTTGTTTCGTCTACTATAGTTATAGTTGGTTCGAGGACGAACAAAGGTTTAAGTGTGGGTAATGATGTTCGGCATATTTTCATTTGTTTCGATATTAATTTACTTGCATTTTACTGTTTTTTTGTTATATTTGATATTGAATATGCCCAACTTAATTTGATTATGGAGTTTTATATTTATTTGGGTTTTAATGGATAATGTAGGTACTTTGAAGATGAAATTTGGAGCAAAATGAAAAAGTAAAAGTTAGTTATGCATGGCAACGTGATTAAAATTTGAGGCATTGGAAACTTTAGTTAAAGAATTGAATGTGGAACTCTTTGTTCTCAAATTGGAGAATCGCTACAAGAGTTAAAGTAAGCAAAGTCCAAATAATATGTGGCAGCAACTAAAAATATTATTGGAAAAGACAAATTGAAATTTTAATAATGGAAGACGTCGAAGTTTGGTTACAAGCACCCAAAGAAACGAGAAAGAATGGAAAAGTTAGGCAAGGAATGAATGGAGAGAGAAACGTAAAGAAGACAGGCGACACAAGGAATTTGAAGGCAAACGTTTCTGGTTTGTGCGCCAGGTCCAGCGCGAGGCTGGACGCTTCCGGTTATCGGCGCAGAGGTGAATTATTTGCGACTAATAAAAAGGAAACATCAAGGATAATTCCAGCGGAGAAATTGATAAATGTGTGCTATATTTCGTCTTATCGATTCAGGTGCATGTTTTTGGAAGACTCAGAGTTATATTTCTTGTGGAAGTAATGTGCAAGGATTTAGCCGATTGCTTCTTTGTGAGGATATTCATGTACTAGTAGGGCAATGGAGTTTGGTTAAATTAGAGACATGGTCAGTGTGTTCAAGAATTTAAGTCTGGTACTTAAATATTTGCGTCCGTTGTATGGTTAAGGATCGAGTTCTGTAGTGGATTGCGAACGGGACTTGGAGTGTTCTATGTTATTATCGGATAAGCGGTGCAGTATTGGAGGAAAGGGAGAAAGGGCTTCGGATTTGCGGGAGGTTCTGTATAATGGGTATACAAGTCGGAGATGCTATTGTGCGTTGGAGAAAGGTATGAAGTGATTTATGGGTATTGAGACTATGTGGTCTCGCGATTCGGGTCACTTGGGATGAGTGCGGATTGAGTTTGTTATGTTGTCAATGGAGCTAACATTATTTCTAAGGCATGTCAAGGGTAAATTTATAGAAGTTGGGTCGGTTGTAATGGCTGAATCAGCATGATTGTGGCAGTGGTCGGTTTATTCAGTGTGTGAAGTTATATATGATGACCCGATAGGTCATCTTATATTTTAGCACTTAATTATGCGTTTCGATGTCTCAAAAACCTTATCTTAGCCTTTCTCTATTTGAGTGCGTAGTCGGGGTGTTCTTCCGGAGGGCTTATATGTTAAAAACTGATAAAAACGAGAATATTTGCCTTAAAAATTAATTTGAGTTGACTTCGATCAAAGTTTTGAGAAAACGGACACGGATCCGTATTTTGACGGTCCCAGGTGAGTTTTGGATAGGCTACGGAAGCTTTTTGCACTTAGAAATCTAGTTTTTTTGTGCTTCAACTGATCTCTGGTGTGTTCTTCTTCGCGTTCACGAAGGTACTCCCGCGAACGCGAAGAGTGAACTGGGTTGGGGAAGGTTTTCTTGTTAGCTAATGCAAAGGCTGGGTCGCGAACGCGGAGCGATGGGGGCCTTACCCTTCGCGAACGCGACCAGCTCATCGCAAACGCGTAACTTTAGGGACCTGGGGGAGGGGACACTCGTTCTTCTATGCGAACACGAGCACTGGCTTGCGAAAGCGGAGGCCAGAGGGGAACAGCCTTCGCGAACGTGAAGAGGAACTCGCGAACACGAAAGCCATTTGGGCTGCTGCACATCGCAAACGCGGCAGGCCCTTTGCGAACGCAAAGAAGGCGTGTCGCTCCGACCTTAAAATATTTCAAAAATGGGATTTTACCCATGTTTCATAAACTCTCCATTAGAGCTCGGCCTAGGTGAGATTTTGAAGGGAAAACTCAACACCAATTCATAGGTTTGTGCTATTTAACTCATTTTCATCCATTTCTATCATCACCCATTAAATTCCTAGCCCTAATCTTTGTTCTTTCATGGTAGAAAATTAGGGATTTAGGAAGAATTGGGTTTTTTTTGCAAATTGGGGAATTAGACCTTAATTTAGGGTCGTTTCGAAACTAATTATATAATCGGGCTCGGGGGTTAATAGGTGAATGGATTTTGGTCCGAACCTTAGGTTTTGACCAAGCGGGCCTGGGGTCGATTTTTGACATTTTGGGGGAAAGTTTGGGGAATCAAAATTTATGCATTGTAATTGAATATTTTAGCAATATTTGATATTAGTGAGTCATTTGTAGATAGATACGAGTGGTTTGGAGGTGAATTTTAGAGGAGAAGTTGTGATTGAGCATTGAGTGGCCTTTGGAGCGAGGTAAGTGTCGTGGTTAACCCTGACTTAAGGGATTATGAACTGTTTGTCTATTTTCTACATGTTTAAATGTTGGGAAACAACGAATATGTTAGGTGACGAGTACTTATGCGTTGTAGTCAGGTTAAAGCATGCGGGTGGGGCTTGGTTTCTTGCAATTATAGCTTCCATTATTCATGTTATCCATGTTTAGACTTGTATTGTTAAATTAATTGTTCTTATCATGTTTACGGATCTTTTGGTGATAATTGAGTATTGATTCCGTATTTGAGGTAGATATTGTGGAACCAAATTTTGAAGTAAGGCTTGTACTTGTTATTTTATCTCCCTGTTGTTATTTGTTCATTGCATTATGGTAAGGGAGAGTGTTAATACACGAAGGGTGATGTCGTGCCATATTATGAGTGTTAATGCACGAAAGGTGATATCGTGCCATATTGTGAGTGTTAATGTACGAAGGGTGATGTCGAGCATATTATGAGTGTTAATGCACAAAAGGTGATGTCGTGCCATAAAGTGAGTGTTAATTCACGAAGAGTGATGTCGTGCCATATTATGAGAGTTAATGTACGAAGGGTGATGTCGTGTTGTTTCTATTGATTCTATGGTGAGGTAGAGAGTAAAAGCGCGAAGGGTAATGTCCTGCATGTTTCCTTTACTGTGTTTACTTATTCTTATTGGTTCATAGTTTATTGGATGTTCAAGTTACCATTCTACTGTAGTTCTCTATCTCGTATTCCCCTTTAGTATGTCCCCCCTCCCAATAGTACATGTTTAACTGTTATTGTTGTTTTCTTATACATATACCATTATCTGCATAGGTTTACTATGTGAGTGTCTTGTCATAGCCTCGTCACTACTTCATCGAGGTTAGGCTCGACACTTACCAGTACATGGGGTCGGTTGTAGTAATATTGCACTATACACTTCTTGTGCAAATTTTGATACTGGTCCTAGCTGATCGTGAGGCTTAGCAGCTTGGATTTGCTGTCAGGAGACCCAAGGTAGATTTGCTGGCGTCCGCAGACCCCGGAGTCTCTTCCTGGTTTTATCATTTACTGTTTCCTTACTTCAAAATAGTGTATTTTTTACCTTTTCAGACTCTATTTGTAGTAAATCATAGTAGCTCGTGAGTTGTGACTCCAGATCCGGGTGGTAGTAATTAAAGAAGTTTTTTTATATTATTCCGCACTCGCTGTATTTCATTTTAGCTTATTTGCTTTTATTTACTGAATTGTATAAGAATTGGCTTGATGATTCTATAACGTTGGCTTTCCTAGTAAGTGAAATGTTAGGTGCCATCACGGTCCCGACGGTGGAAATTCTGGGTCATGATATTATAACATGTAGTTTGCGGTTGTACGTGCGGGCTTGATAGCCATCATGACCGGATTGATTTGGGAGGTAGTTAATTCAAATGTCTTTGTTGTGTAAATGGATTCCGGAAGAGTTATGACGGTTTAGATCACGGTTTGAGGTTGTGTTTTTTCTACTATTTGGGGAAATTTGGTTGCGTGTTGCATTGGCCCTTCTGGAATGATGCTAAGTGGAAGGTTTCTAGCCAGTGAAGTGTTTAATTCTACTAGTAGTTCAAGGTTTATGGTGAATACGTTTATTATCGCTCAGCGACATGATAAGTGCGGTGAGTGGTATGGAAATTGGAAGTTGAAGATCAAAGTTGCGATTTGGTTTTGATAAGAATGTCACAAGTTGGGAGGAGCGGGGGAGGATTTTAGATGTCCAGTGTATGGTGGCACTATTGCCGGGCAGTCAGAGGATGGTATATGTTGCGTTAGTATTGTTGGGGTATTGAAGTGTGGATGCCTGACTAGTTATGTAGAAATAGCATGGTTGATGGCCATTGATATTCAGATTTGGCTTCCTGTTGCGGAAGGTTATGGGCGTGTATTCCACGGGGGAAATTTGTATAAGTGTGATATGTTGGTAACTTGAGTACTAAAGATTTAAAAACCAAGTATGAAGATTTTTGGGTACAATCGTTGATGTGAGAGTTTGTTCCGGATTGGGATAGCTGCTCGTGTGTGCCGTGAATATGGCCATTGTGATTCTTTGAAAGGTTATTAGTCCAGTATGGTATTATCAGAATCAGTTTGAGGTTCGTTGGTGGGACTAATGTGAATGTGTGCTTTGCGTAAGTTCGGATATATCCATTCGTCATAACATTCCTTACTAAGGCGTCGTCGGGCATTGAATGTTATTTCCCCCATTAGTTATTCCGTGTAGCCTATATTGTGCCACGTGGGTTATGAGATGGCTTGATTATTTGCATGTGTATTGAGGCCCGTGTAGCTTGCGGTGTTATATGAGCAGGATAGCTCTCGAGATGCAGGTCATTTATTGCACCTTAGATATGCTTGAGTTTCGTAGCGTGTGGCGATATTCGCCTTCTCAGGATTTGTATTATGCACAGGCGTGCTTGTAATCGATATTCAGGTATTTCGTAAGTGTAAGCGTTGCGACTAGATGTGTGTTTTCTTCTTGATTGTTATGTGAGGATCAGGTGGCACGTTGCCACGTGTATATAATGTTTGGGTCGGGTTGCACGCCTCAACAGTGTCGTGATGAATCAGGTTACATGTTGCAATAGTGAGATGTTGGGTGCGGTTCCCTATATATTTATTTCTGTGTATTTTGTTTCTCATTCACTGAGGAGAGTGCATAGCGTCTGGTCGACCGTTTTATTTGTTACGTGGACTGGGAAGTTCCATTCCAGAGTTCGCGTTTCCTTATGTATCGCATTCAAGTTTGTAGCCTATTGGCGCATTGCATTATAAAAGATCTCGGCCACTATTTGAGGTGGCTTATTTCCTGTGTAGCTTATACTGGGTGAGACGAAACTATTGGACCTGAAATCAGTGCAATCAGATTTATATAAGGTATAATAAGGAACAAATATATCTATTCAATTTAGAATGAGGTAATGGTCCTTGTTAGGAGAAGTGACTCCATGATTTGATTGATTCGGTAGGCGGTTATGAATTTCTATGCATATTCTCTATCATGGCAGTATTGTGAGGATTGAAATCAGGCTTATTTGTATTATGAGGTGTATTGCGAGCATCGGGTTCGTGAAATTCCAGTAATTGTGGTCGGAGGATGTTGTCTTGGGCAAACGAATTATGTGGTGCATGGTGTGATTTCTGCATAAATGCACAATCGTGTTTTAGCACAGTGTGCAGTGATTGATACGGTGTTCGTATGCTAGAATAAGGTATTATAAAGAAATTTGGAGGTTGGAATTTGGTTCTAAGGCTTATTAATTGAATAAAAAGGGCGGACCTTCCGTCCGGCTCGACCTGAGGTGCCAAACTGGGATGGTGATGGCACGGGTAGGTGTACAAAGTGTTAAACAGTAATTTTGGACAACTCCAGAGCAGCTCTTAGGGGGGAGAATGTAACGACCCGACCGGTCGTTTTGAGCTTTAGCGCGTTGTTCGGCGGTTTGAGGCCTTGAGTAGCTTCAGGTATTATGACTTGTACGTATGGTCGGAATCGAATTTTGGTATGGTTGGAGTTGATTCGGGAAGGAAATTTTAAATCCAGAAGCATTAAGTTAGAAGAATTGACTAAGTTTTGGATTTAAAGTAAACGACCTCGAAATCAGGATTTGAAGGTTCCAATAGGTTCGTATGATGATTTCGGACTTGAGTGTATGTTTGTTTCAAGTATCGGGTGTCACGGGAGTATTTCGGCACTTATCACGAAAAGTTAATATTTTGAAGGCTTAATAATTTCCTAAGTTTGGTTGAATGGATTTTTATGTTATCGATGTACGTTCGGGATTTCGAGCCTGAGAATAGTTTCGTATGGTGATTTTGATCTTATGAGCGTGTCCGGACGTCGATTAGGAGGTCCGTAGGTCATTTTTGGCGTCAATTGGCGAAAGTTAGAAATTTGGATGGTTGGAGTTGATTCGGGAAGGAAATTTTAAATCCAGAAGCTTTAAGTTAGAAGAATTGACTAAGTTTTGGATTTAAAGTAAACGACCTCAGAATCGGGATTTGAAGGTTCCAATAGGTTCGTATGATGATTTCGGACTTGAGTGTATGTTCGTTTCAAGTATCGGGTGTCACGGGAGTATTTCGGCACTTATCACGAAAAGTTAATATTTTGAAGGCTTAATAATTTCCTAAGTTTGGTTGAATGGATTTTTATGTTATCGATGTACGTTCGGGATTTCGAGCCTGAGAATAGTTTCGTATGGTGATTTTGATCTTATGAGCGTGTTCGGACGTCGATTTGGAGGTCCGTAGGTCATTTTTGGCGTCAATTGGCGAAAGTTAGAAATTTGGATGATTTTGAGAAGTTTGACCGGAAGTGGACTTTTTATTATCGGGGTCGGATTCTGATTCTGGAAGTTGGATCTGGTCCGTAATGTCAATTATGACTTCTGTGCAAAATTTGAGATCAATCGGACATGATTTGATAGGATTCGTCATCGATTGTAGGAGTTGAAATTTCAAAGTTCATTAAGCTTGAATTTAGAGGGTGATTCGTAGTTTCGATATTGTTTGATGTGATTTGAGGCCTCGAGCAAGTTCGTGTCATATTTTGGGACGTGTTGGTATATTTGGTTGAAGTCTTGAGGGCCTCGGGTGGATTTCGGATAGTAAGCGGATCGAGTTTGGACTTGGAGGAATGTTGGAGCTGCTCTCATATGGTGTAACCGCACCTGCAAAGTTTTTGCCGCAGGTGCGGAGCCGCAAAAGAGGCCAGAGGGTCACAGAAGCAAAAACCGCAGGCGTGGACCAGCGGCACAGAAGTGAAGTCCGCAGGTGCGGACCATTTGGCGCAGAAGCGTATGCGCACCTGGGGTGAAATTGGTGCAGAAGCGGGCTGGGCAGTTGGGGGACCTACGCAGAAGCGGTCCAATGAACGCAGGTGTGAAGGTCGCCTGGGCAGAATACATAAGTTAGCCAAATCGGGTTTTGGCTCATTTCATCTCATTTTCCTCCATGGGAGCCGACCTAGGAGCGATTTTGGATCACCATCTTTACCATCAATCATGAGATAAGTGATTTCTACTAGTCGTGAGTTAAATACAAGGTTTATACATGGATTTAGACATGAAAATTTGTAGAAATTTGGTATTTTGAAGAAAACCCTAAAAATTGGTGTTTTTGGATTTTGACCACGAAATTGGACATGGAATTGGATGGAGATTATATATTTGAGTTCTTGAGATTATGGGTAATGTTTTCCTCCGAAAATTTTCGGAATCCGAGCACGTGGGCTCGGGATGAATTTTAGGATTTTTACCATTATCGGTCGGGTAATTTATTTTATAGTATAATTTTAAATTATTGAGCATGTATTAATTATTTCATATAACTTTGGATAGTTCCAAATATTTCGGCATCAAACTGAGATTTTTACGCGACACTGTGATCGGAAAATGGGCTTTGAGATAAAGTAAGTCTCTTGTCTAACCTTGTAAGAGGGAACTTACTCCATAGGTGATTTAAATTAATAATTATTGGTAATTGTGGGGGCTACGTACATACGAGGTGACGAGAGTCCGTGCGTAGCTACTAATTATGCTATGTCCGGGTAGTTTAAGACTCAAAGCATGACCTACTTGTAATAACTGCATTCTTTATTTAACTAAAGTACTGGAATTATATTGGAAATTGTTAGAGGAAATATTAAAAGATCGAAATTTTGATATACTTGAACTTTTGTGTAAATTATTTAATTGTTAATAGAAATTGTACATCCTTATGTATTAGCACTATTATAATAACTTCTCATTCCGGAGGTTCATAAGAAAATGTTCTCCTTTCTTGTCGAGCGGACCGAACGCCTCGGCAATATAGATGCATCTATGGATCGTGTCGCACGTCCCTCGGCAGTGTACACGACACTCTAGATCGGGTCATACGACCTTGGCAGAAATTGTGCTTAATAATAATAATTACACGATACCTTGACAATTATAGCAGCTTGTAAAGCTAATTGATAAATTTGGAATTTATTGAAATTGAAGGAAATAATTATTCCTGCTTGTTAAGGAAATCATTGTTTATCACATAAATCATGTTTATTTAAAGATTTATATTTTTAATTTTATTGACCCGTAGTGAGTGTCAGAGTTGACCTCTCGTCACTACTTCTTCGAGGTTAGGCTTGATACTTACAGGGTACACGTTGTTTACGTACTCATGCCACGGTTGCTGCACATTTTTGTGTAGGTACATATATGTTTAACAATATCTTGGGTGCAGCGGCACAGCTATTGCGGGGACTTATGGTGAGCTGCATTTCCATGTTACGAATTGGCAGCATACAAAGTCTCCCTCAGAGTTATTTACATACTCCTGTCTAACTTGTATCCCAGACAGATGTTGTATTTATCTAATTTTCTAGTTGAAACTCATGCACTTGTGACACCAGGTCTTGGCACACACATTAATAGAGTTGTGGTCTTAAGAATTTTTCTTGATTTTTATTTATTCAGAACCTTTGTATTTTTCTTAAATATTGAAAGTAAGAAGAGTTTAATTACTCGGAAATTTTTTGAAGGAATAATATATATTTAATTCACTAGTTGGCTTGCCTAGCTGTGATGTTGGGCGCCATTACGGCCTATAAGTAAAATTGGGTCGTGACAATGACATTTATATAATGTCGTCGTATCCTTATTTTCTTGTAGTGATAGTTGATAACAAGTCCTCGTAGGTTCGACACTCTATCTTATCACTTTATTACTTGACAACCGCGTATACTTGCATGTGCGTTTGGCCACAACAGGTTTCCTTAACCAAGCCACTGATGGCACATTCTTCAACAAGCACGCAGCCAGAGTCCTGGTTCCTCCTACTGCTTGGGAGCTTACAGTTTCATGTTCTATTTCACTCCTCCAGAGGATTCTTTGCACCCTTCCCTCACGGTTACTTATCTATTGGTCACTCAAGAGTATTTCGCCTTGCAAGATGGTCCTTGTTGATTCACACGAGATTCCACGTGACCCGTGCTGCCTGGGTTAGAGCATCACTAGCATATATACTCTCAAGGGCAAGAAAATTCAGAAACCCCATATTTGGAAAAATCATTAGGCTTCTTTAGATACATGCATGAGGAAGGGGGAAAAAGAAATGTGATAAATTTTCAATCTTATATTTCTTAAATTGGTCTAGCCAGAACTCCCAAATTGATTGTCCACTCTTAAGGAAATAGTGTTTGAATCATCCATTTGGATCAACCCATAATTTATACTCTAATAAATAATTATATATCAAATATATATATATATATATATATATATATATATATATATATATATATATATAGAGAGAGAGAGAGAGAGAGAGAGAGAGAGAGAGAGAGAAAGAGGGAGAAAATTATTAGAGCGATGTGACAAGTCTTACCTCCTTATTTACGGTATTTTCTAAAGTGGCAATGTCACGACCCAAAATCCAACTAGTCGTGATGGCACCTAACCCAACCCGCTAGGTAAGACAGTTATCAACTATCCAATTCCAATGAAATTTAACAAGACAATTAAGTAACAAAAAATATCTAAATCTTATACATTCCCCAAGGAGTAGTAGTACAAAACATGAGCTTCTAAGATTAGAATTTACAAAATTGGTATGAAATAAATACATCATCTGTTCGAAATGTACATAAACAAATTCTTATAAATCTAAGGTTACCATGAACAAGAGGCAATTACTAGGGTTGTGCGTAATTTGGTAAATATCGAATTACCATACAGAAACCGAAAATATTAGTATTTGGTATTCGATATTTTGGTATTCGGTATGGTATTTGGTTAATGTTTTTAAAAAAATTGGTATTAGGTATGGTATTTGGTATTTTAAAATAATATATCAAAATACCGAAACCGTACCGAAATATATATTATATTACACAATACACATATTATTAGTTAATAACATAAATATAAAAAATCTAAAATTTTACTTTCCTTTATTCTCTAAGTTCATCAATAAACTCAGTAAGTAACAAGACATTTCTAATGATCAAATTTATTCTTTTATGTATAATTTTCTCTCTCTGGGTTGGTATTTGCTGGTTTTGAACAAAACTTTTGTCAACAAACGCTTTTAGTTTTGTACTTTCGAGTACTTTAATTAAGAATATTAACGTTTATGACTCTATGCACTAGTTAGTATTCAAACCGAATAAACTGGAGTTACCGAACCGAATAAACCGAAATCGAAAGGATAAAAACCGAACCATACCAAATTTAATTAGGTACGGTATTGGTATAGCATTTTACCCTAGCAGCTACAACCGGAATGAAAGTACATCTTCGGATCCACGTCCCAACAAACTTTGCAACATCAGTAGCCAACATCTGCATGCAAGGTGCAGAAGTAAAATATGAGTACAGCTGACCATATGTACTCAATAAGTAACAAACCTAACCTTAGGTTGAAAGTAGTGACGAGCTTGTACCAAGGTCAAAGTTCAATTCTCATAACCAACAACAGTTCATAACAACATAAAGCAACTAATACAAAAAGTAACACAGAGTTAAAATGTTCAGCTTAAATCATGATTTCTGAAAATAGTTCTGCCTTTCAAGTACAGCAGTGAAAACCCAAATTGTTTACCGAAGTTGCCAAAAATATGAATAAGTTTGAAAACAGTAATTTTCCAAAAACGTCCTTTCAATGATAATTAAGATATCTCATTTTCTTTCCAGATAACTAGTGTAAAACAAATGCATCACTATGCCCATATGCCAATATGTGTGAGAAGTCATGAAGTCACTATATCTCCATGCATGTATGTCATGTGTGCATATCAATGCAATGTACCTCAGAGATGAACTCATATACTCACACTCTCAGAGTACTCAATCTCACTGTCTCACACATTCCACTCATCATGCTCAATCACTCGGTACTGTATATGGCCAGTCCGGCCCAGGGAAGATCCATCTCGGAATATACACATCAACTGATCATCAGTCACTCAGTACAGATTAGGGCCAATCCAGCCCGTGCAGAAGATCCATCTCTAGGTTATATAATGCTTCGGACAAGATCCTTCCCTCAATAATATCAACCGCGCTCACTGGGGGTGTGTGCACACTCCGGAGGGGCTCCTTTAGAGTAAGCGCTATATAAAGCCGATATGGCCTAATGCGACGTGTAGTCCGATCCCATAACAATAAAGCCTATAAGGACTGCTGTAGGCGGGCATCCCCGATCCACATAATAATAATATATATAAAGCCAATGTGGTCTGCTGTGGTGTGCAGCCGATCCCAAAAAGTATCCTCACAGTGTGGCCCTCGGCCTCACTCAGTCATCAATCTCTCCAATCTCTCTCTCTCACTCGCTCACAATGTCATGAAACTAGCCCGAAAATGATGTATCAATGAATAACAGCAGAGACCGAGATATGATATGTAATAAATGAATATGACTGAGTATGAAATTGCAATGTAAGCAAATAACTCAACAGCAGTAACGACCTCAATGGGCCCCAAAAGTATAAGCATGTAGCCTAGAAATAGTTTCTAACATGGATAATTACTCAATAGCTCTAGTACGTAGTGATTTTCATGATTTCAGATAAGTTCAGGTAATTACAAAGTACCACAGAATTAACGGAGTTACAGTTCACACGGTGCACGCCCACATACCCGTCAGCTAGCATGTGCGTCACCTCAACACCAAATACATAACACGTATAATCAGGGTTCATATCCTCAGCTCCAAGATTAGAAGAGTTACTTACCTCGAACAAGACTAGTCCAATGTCGAGCAAGCTAAACAATGCTCCAGAAATCTTATTCTGCACGTATCAACTTTTGAATGGCTCGAATCTAGCAACAATAAATTTGATTCAGTCCACACAATTATAGGAATTAATTCCATATCAAAATACTAATATTTTCCTACAAAATCAGAAATTTAACTCAAAAATGCTCGTGGGGCCCACATCTTGGAATCCAGCGAAACTCACAAAATCCGATAACTCGTTCAATTACGAGTCCAACCATACTAGTTTCACTCAAATCCAACTTCGAATCGACATTCAAATCCCAGAAATTCATTTTATGAAAGTTTTATAATTTTTCCCAAATTTCCATCTCAAACTACTAATTGAATGATGAAAACAATGATATATTCATGTATGTTAACCAAATCTGAGTTAGAATCACTTACCCCGATGAATTTCTTGAAAATCCCAAGAAATATCGCCACAAACCAAGCTCCCAGAGTCCAAATGGGAAATAATACCCCAGCCCTCGGTTATATAGTACCACGTCTGATTTCCCAATGTGCGGTCCGCACATTTTCAAGTTCAGCGGCCGCACAATTATGAGTGCGGCCGTACTTCACTGTGACAACTTACTAGGCTTCAGTAAAATGCCCATAACCTTTTGTACAAATGATAAAATGATTCATGTAATGCCTTTCTGGAAACTAGATTCAAAGGGATACAACTTTCGTTTTGAATTATCTCCAAATTCATTCTGGATTAAAATATATAAGCCTCTGAAGTCGGACCATCGAACCTGCAGAACCCCTGAAGTGCGTCCACACATAAAACTGTGCGGTCCGATCTTTTCCTCTGGAGTGCGGCCGCACACAAAATTGTGCAGTCCGCACTTGTCCTCTAAAGTGCGGTCGCACTCAAAATTGTGCGGTCCACACTTTTCCTCTGCGGTCCGCACTTTTCCAAAAGTTCGAGAACAACATTTGAGTGCCGAAATGCCCGGACATCGCTCAAAACTCACCGAGCCACTCGGGATCCCGTTCAAATATACCAACAAGTTCCATAACATAACACGGACCTACTCGAGGCCTCAAATCACATCAAACAACATCAAAACGTCGAATTGCACCTCAAATCAAAATCTATGAACTTTGAACTTTCAAATTCTATATCTTGTACCGATACACATCAAATCAATCCGGAATGACTTCAAATTTTGCACACAAGTCATAAATTACATAATTAAGTTATTCAAATTTCCAAAATCGGATTCTGACCCCAATATCCATAATTTAACTTCCCTGTAAAACTTCCAAACTTAACTTTCTATTTTAGCCATTTCAAGCCAAATTCTACTACGGACTTCCAAATAATATTTCAGACACGCTCCTAGGTCTAAAATCACCATACGGAGCTGTTGGAATTATCAAAATTCTATTCTGGGGTCGTTTACACACAAGTCGACATCCGGTCACTATTTTAACTTAAGCTTTAAACCTTGGAACTAAGTGTTCCAATTCATTCCAAAACCTCACCGGACCCGAACCAATTACCCCGGTAAGTCACACAATAACTGTAAAGTATAAATTGAGTAGTAAATGGGGGAATGGGGCTGAAATACTTCAAACGACCGGCCGGGACGTTACATTCTCCCCTACTTAAACATATGTTCGTCCTCGAACGTGCCAACAATTATTTCCAAGCCATCACATCACTATTCCATCTTACCACGCACATACCCAGGGGTGATACCATGCCACCCTATTCCATATAGGCTTGACAATACAACATAATTGAAGATCAATACTTTAACTTTAGTCCGTAAAACTTAGAACCCAATTTCCAACATCCATAATTTCTTACATGACCCGAGTCTCATATATACACATTGTATAAGTTTTAACAAGCTGTATCAAGCCATGACCCCAGTTATAATCACGTAACATACTACACAACTCGCATGCTCGTAGCACCATTCCCGATCATAGTAATTACTCCAAACTAAACCCGGTACTAGTATTAAACCCCATATCAAACAACACTTCGTTCTAAAACCTTCTTACATATTTCATATTCCATTATCAGATCAACACGTCATGGAGCTTTCACGCCCCAACCGGAATCATAATCACATTCTAAGATGACTTTCAATATTATCCTCCCAATATACCGTAATAAAAATCTGTTAGTACCCATTCTAGGTCCAATGACCATATATTATTAAACGCAACTATTCCAATGATATGCCACACCATTACAACTCAAGCCACAACTGCGTAACCTTATACCCGAAATGGAAGATGTCTCAAAGTAGAGAACCATATTGTAAGTTCAACAAGCACCACAACTGCAATGATATAAGCTCATTATATACAGTAGAACCAAGACACACGAATTTAATAGCAACAACCATCTCTTCTAGAGCTTACATTAACATCACTCGCACGGACAACTCACGTGCTATAGTATCAATATCTGGACCCGCACGGATAACTCACGTGCCAAAAATATAATTCGCATGACATGGTCACATGCCTCTAGTCCAAGCATATCATATAGGAGCAATCAAATAAGTACACATGTATATCATAAATGAATTAAGATTCTCATGCTCCCGGACTGGTATAAATAGCACTCCATAGAGTAGGCAGGTGCAAAGTGTGATATCACCACTCAAATTGGCAAGTTAACACAGAAATAGTAACTACCCAATTATTCAGGGAATTAGCCTCTTTATAACCTCAAGTGTAGTCCAGATAGTTCTCGACAAAGGTACGAATATGATAAACGTTATAACTTTATGCTTAACAGTCAACTCTGGGCATATCATAGCCTAAGCATTCTTCCGAGTATCGATACTTGCCCTGATTCCCGCACATGGGCTCACACCTTACCTATATGCACACTCATAGCGCGTAGCTATCACAAATAATTAACACAACTAGTGCCTCCACTGAGTTTAAATAAAATACTCACCTCAAGCAGGTCGCAACCCTGAAACAATATGCTTCTAAGAACTCCCAGCTTCCAAAATTATAGGACACATGAATCATCATAACTGATCTCAATTCTTGCATTCGAATGACTAACACATCTTTCATGCACGGTCATCCCACGAGGAACACTTCCATAATTCTTCCGTGCCACATAGAATTAATTTGAATATCAGCAGTCTATCAACCATGTGAGTATTGCAATACCGATGAACATCCATAAGTCAAATTACAATGCCCCTTCTGAAATGTGCACCCTTCTCCGGAATTACCGAGCAATTATAACATTCGTCGAAATAACTGAAACTGACCATTCTGTCTAAACTTCGTGACCTTCCCTTCAAGACTGAACTGCCATCTTGTACATGTAAATCTTAACCCCGCATAACACATCACATCTAATTACCCACAAGAATCGAGCATACCATTACCATACTGGTCTAGCCTACTGCCCAGTTGTCCTATTTTCTCTGAGTTTCTTCTAAATTACCCTCAAGTTGACACTTCTCCTTGTTAGAACACTATGATCCTTACCCAAAGCTCACTACAAGACATACTAACATAATATTGCATCGCCCTAAGGCCCATAAGTTACTGTATTCTTCTTAAGCACCCCCATAAGTACCACAACCGAAACGCTCACTCTGAAAATACCTTATGTGAATTTAAAATTGTTCCTCTTACCTTTCTTATATCGAAATATAGAATCCATAGTCACAAAAAATTACCGCAAGTCCCTACACCATCCAATGTAAGTAACCGATTCTAGCAATATACGAATCCAAAAAAATTTCAATTGCCACTTATACATTTTTGAATCTATTAACACCTTCTCAAGAGTCACCCACTTTGCTTAATTCTAAATTGCACCACCCAAACAGGCTGAAATACACGTGCCCTATTAGCACAGCAACACTCAAAGAGGTAACCTTGCCTTAACACCACTGATCAAATTCATACTCCGTGAGCACTACATCATTCACAAATAACAACTCACTTATCCCATGATTTTCATATACTCATAAAGCGCAATATAACCCGTATTTAGGAATTTCAGTACTCGAGTCATCCTCGATCTCAACTTCTGCAAGTTATAAGAAATCCACAAGTATGCCTCAGACCCAAACTAAAATTTAATATATAACCATGAAATTAAGTTGTTCGAAGTAGGCTCCCCCACTTGGATCAAAGCCATAGAACAAAACGTTCCATAACCTACAATACCCATACTCTATTATTTCCATAATACCGCAGTCAATTCAACGAAAATTATTCTTAAGCTTATGCAACACCAACCATAAGATACCTCAATCATCCGCTAAGAGACTGAGATATGACATGTAATGAATGAATATGACTGAGTATGAAATTGCAATATAAGCAAATAATTTAATAGCAGTAACGACCTCAATGGGTCCCAACAGTATAAGCATGTTGCCTAGAAATAGTTTCTAATATGGATCACAGCTCAATAGCTCTAGTACGTATAGATTTTCATGATTTGAGATAAGTTCAGGTAATTACACAGTACCACAGAATTAACGGAGTCACAATTCACACGGTACACGCCCACACGCCCGTCACCTAGCATGTGCATCACCTTAACACCAAATACATAACACATATAATCAGGGTTCATACCCTCAGCTTCAATATTAGAAGAGTTATTTACCTCTAACAAGACGAATCCAATGTTGAGCAAGCTAAACAATACTCCAGAAATCCCATTCTGTACGTATCAACTTCTGAACAGCTCGAATCAAGCCACAATAAATTTAATTCAGTCCACACAATTATAGGAATTAATTCCATATCAAAATACTAATAGTTTCCCACAAAATCTGAAATTTAATTCAAAATCCAACGAAACTCACAAAATCCGATAACCCGTTCAATTACGAGTCCAACCATACTAGTTTCACTCAAATCCGACTTCGAATCGACATTCAAATCCCAAAAATTTATTTTGTGAAATTTCTATAATTTTTCCCAAATTTCTATTTCAAACTACTAATTGAATGATGAAAACAATGATATATTCATGTATGTTAACCAAATCCGAGTTAGAATCACCTACCCCGATGAATTTCTTGAAAATCCCACGAACAATCGCTACAAACCGAGCTCCCAAAGTCCAAACGTGAAATAATACCCTATCCCTCGGTTATATAGTACCACGTCTGATCTCCCAATGTGCGGTACGAACATTTTCAAGTGCTATCGCACATTTTCAAGTTCCACGGCCGCACAATTTTGAGTGCGGCCGCACAATTTTGAGTGCCCATAACTTTCTATAAAAATGTCCAAATGATTCATGCTATACCTTTCTGGAAACTAAATTCAAAGGGCTACAACTTTCATTTTTGAATCATCTCCAAATTCGTTCTGGATTAAAATATATAAGCCTCCGAATTCAGACCATCGAACCTGTAGAACCCTTGAAGTGCGGCCGCACACAAAATTGTGCGGTCCGTACTTTTCCTCTGAAGTTCGGCCGCACTCAAAATTGTGCAGCCGCACACAAAATTGTGTGATCCGCACTTTTCCTCTGAAGTGTGGCCGCACTCAAAATTGTGCGGTCCGCAACTTTTTCAAAAGTTTGAGAATAACATTTGAGTGCCGAAATACCCAGACAGTGCTCAAAACTCACCGAGCCACTCAGGATCCCGTTCAAATATACCAACAAGTTCCATAACATAACACGGACCTACTCGAGGCCTCAAATTACATCAAACAACATCAAAACGTCGAATCGCACCTCAAATCAAAATCTATGAACTTTGAACTTTCAAATTCTATATCTTGTGCCGATACACATCAAATCAATCCAGAATGACTTCAAATTTTAAACACATGTCATAAATTACATAATGAAGCTATTCAAATTTTTAAAATCGGATTCCGACCCCGATATCAAAAAGTCAACTCCCAGTCATACTTCCAAACTTAACTTTCTATTTTAGCTATTTCAAGCTAAATTCTACTACGGACTTTCAAATAATTTTTCGGGTACGCTCCTAGGTCCAAAATCACCATACGGAACTATTGGGATCATCAAAATTCTATTCCGGGGTCGTTTACACACAAGTCGACATCCGGTCACTATTTTAACTTCAGCTTTAAACCTTAGAACTAAGTGTTCCAATTCATTCCAAAACCTCACCGGACCCGAACTAATTACCCCGGCAACTCACACAACATGTAAAGTATAAATTGAACAGTAAATGGGGGAACAGGGCTGAAATATTTCAAACGACCGGCCGGGTCGTTACAGGCAAGTATTTTGGATCAAATATTTTCACTAAAGTGACAGACAAAAAGGACGCGAAAGAGTAATACAAGCAACATGTCAAGTAATTAATTTCTTGTCGATATAATTTTAGTACTGCTTAAAAAAATTAACAATGAGTTAAAAGGGTCTACAACATTTAATTGCTAAGCAAAGCTCTCTCGGATGTCAATACACTGTTTAGTTTTTCAAAATAAAGTCATGCTTATTTTCCCATTGACTTGATAAGAACGACTTCCTTAGTAGGTTACGTTTATTATTAGACATAACATAAAAGAATCTTTTGCTGAGTTAATTTGTTTGGCCCATCTTTGCAGACACAATTGTTTGTAATTAGCGCAAAACAATCCAGGCCAAGGTCACCTTCAATCTTCATCATTATGATTAACAACTCCACTCTTTTCCATTATCTTAACAACCATATACCACTCTATTAGAAAAATGTCCTACACTAAACTCGTCTCTGATCTTCTCTATTGTTTTGGTTGCTTTGTTGGAGGTAAGGTTCCTAATGTTCTAAGTATAGTCTTTCACTCTTCCTGACCCTTTGACCAAACCCTTTTGTATTGGATTGATGCATGATAGTTTTTCCTCCTCCGCAATAGTTGTCATGTCCTGCTATGCCCGTTCTACTGTGCTTTCCTTTCTTGACCTAAGAAAGAAGGCTAGTCACTTCTCTTATTCATAGGGGCAGCCAGAGAAGGAGTAAGGATTTAAAATTAATTTTTTCGGGATTTTATTCCTTCTGAGTTACTAGGTTCTAAATTAATAATTTGTATATATTCAATGAATTTTTAAAGATAAATACAGAGTTTGGACCAAAACTAGTGGATTTGGTCGAACCCGCATCCGAAGCTCTAACTCCGGCCATGGGGCAGCCCCTTCTCTGTCGAGTAGTCACTCTTGATCGTCGACAGAACTCTCTCATACAATAAGTGTCGATTCAGTCCTCATTATTTCTATTCTTTCTTACCCTTCCCTTATCTCTTAAGGTAATGGAGAAACCCTCTTGATTTTAGAGTGGTCACCTAAATTCAAGCAAAAAGGAAATATGGTCATCTTTCTTTTTTTTTCTTCTTCTTTTTTTTTGATGAAAAAAAACTTTCTTTTTTCTTTTCTATAATAGACTCCTTTTGAGGAATTGGTTGGACGGCTAAAGTGGCTATGTAAATGCCGGTCTTTTTCTTTCTTTTATTGCAATACATGTAAATGGCCTTCGATTCGCCCTTCGATCCACATCTAATCTGCACGTACAAAACTTAAAAGTTTCCACAAAACTATGAGTACTGAGCTGACATTTAGGTCCCTCAACTGTCTGCACTGATGTTATCACTTGTGAATTGATTGAAGTATTTAATTTTTAAGTTTTATGGTCTTTGGAATAAAGGTAGATCCAAGATTTAAAGTATATATGTTCCTATATAATTTGATGGTTCAGTTTTTAGGTTTTAATTTTTGAACGCACTGCATTTTTGAAATTATGGGTTTAAAATATAATATTTTAATAACATTTGACATATATATTTATAATCCAAGTTGAAAATGTTGGGTTCGGTTGAACCCACTGTTCACGTGCTCCAATGTCACGATCCCAAAATCTCATCTGTCGTGATGGTGCCTGTCTCAATACTAGGCAAGCCGACAATCTCAATAACCCACCATATCTTTGAAGTTTGAAAATATAATATTTGAATTTTCATAGAAAAATCTCACAAATTACTAACATAAGATACATTCCCAAAACCCGGTGTCACTAAGTACATGAGCATCTAATATGAATACAAAGTGTGACTGACAAAACACTGTCTGAAAGTATAGAACAGTACAATAACTGAAAGAAAGAGAATCAAGGTCAACGGACTCTAGGCGGATACCTTGATAGTCTCCAACTGATAGCACTCTAAGATCTAACGGTCGCCGTGTCCGAAACTTGGATCTGCACACGAGGTGCAGAGTGTAATATGAGTATAACCAACTCAATAAGTAACAAGACTAACCTCTGGTTTGAAAGTAGTGATGAGCTCCGCAAGTACATTCCAGTATAAATAATAACAATACAGAAATGTGGGCATGCTTTCAAGTTCAACAGTTGCTTTCAGTACAAATAAAACATATCAATTCTGAATAATACGAGGAATATGACATCTTTGTATCTACATGCCAATGTACAGACTGTATGTGATGCACCTTAGTGAAAACTCTGTGTGCTCACAATCTAAAATACTCAATCATTCAGTATTGTATATGGCCAATCCTGTCTAGGGAAGATCCATCCTAAATATATATGTATATCCATCAACTGACAGTCAGTCACTCAGTATTGTATAAGGCCAATCCAGCCCAGGGGAAGATCCATCCCCGAATATCAATGATTCGGACAAGATCCATGTCCAGAAAAAATCCACCGCTCAGTATAAATGCTTCGGGCAAGATCCATGTCCAGGGAAGATCCATCCCTCAATATATATCTATGGCAAGATCCATGCCCACGTAAGATCCATCCCATATATATATATATATATATATATATATATATATATATATATATCAACTTCGCTCACTGTGGGAGTGCAGACTCCCAAGGGTCTCCTTCAACCCAAGCACTATAATAGCCAGAACCAGGCATAAATAAATAAACAAAACTATCACTCAAAATCCCCAGTCTCTTGGGCTTTCAATGACATGAAAAATCAACCCGACATGATGATATAAAGTATCAATGAATGAAAATAGTGACTGAGATATGATATACAAGTGATAGATGTGACTGAGTACAAAATTATAAATTTAAACAAATAATTCAACAACAATACAACCAATGTGGGTCCCAAAATATATCAGCGCATAGCCAAATCATGATCTTTAACATGAGTCTCATCTCAATTTCTCTAACACGTGGAGGATATGCGGATAATGATATTTATTTAATTATGCAACTCCACAGAATCAATTTAAGTCACAATTTTCATGATGCACGCCCACACGCCTGTCACCCAGCATATGCGTCATCTCCAAACAATTCATACAACACGAAATTCAGGAATTTATACCCTCAGAACCAAGTTTAAAAATATTACTTACCTCAAACCGCGTAATTTCTTACTCCGCTATGCCCTTGCCTCGTGAATTGGTCTCCGAAAGCCTCGTATCTAGCCACAATTAATTCAATTCGGTCAATACAAATTATTGGAACTAATTCCATAAGAAAATACTAATTTTCTAATAAAATCCAAAATTTAACTCAAAAATTGCCCGTGAGCCCACGCCTCGGAACTCGACAAACATTACAAACTATGAACGTTCATCCAACCACGAGTCCAACCATACCAATTTCACCAAATTCCGACATCAACTCGACCCTCCAATCTTCAATTAAAGTCTTTCAAGATTTCTACCATTTTCAACCCAATCATTACCAATTTGAACTCAACAATCTTTCCACAAACCTTATTGGTACGTGTATATATAAATAATACTCTTACACTCAAGAATAATACTCTCAATCATCCATCTTTACCCAAACTCGAAAATGAAGAATTGGGGGGAAGAAATTCTTACCTCTTTGAAGCCCTAGCAAGATCCTTGTGAAATCTTCTAACCTTGAACAAGATTTGATGGACAAATGACTAGGTCTTCTCTTTCTCTCTCTAAGATACTATCACCTCTCTCTAAAAATATCAGATTTTTGCTTCAAAAGAGCCCCTTTTCCTCAATATATCGAAATTGGATCGGGTCAAAAATTAGAAAAATTGAAGCCCCGACGCATATCTGCAGTCGCATATGCGACCGCATAATACTTCTGCAGCCCGCATAATGGGTCGCAAAAAGGCCCTCCGAAACTGGGCAACACTGTTTCAGTTTGCGGCCATTATGCGGTCTGCATACCTATTCTATGGTCGCATAATGCACCGCAGAACTGGTCTGCGATTGCATAAGGCACCGCAGACCTTCCTCCAAACTTGTCCGACATTCAATTCAGTCTGTGGCCATTATGCGGTCCGCAGATTGATTCTGCGACCGCATAGTGGGCCGCAGAAATTACTTTTTCGGCAAAACGTTTCCTTTACTCTCCGGCACATTATTCAACCCAAAATTCTCTTTCTTCAATAGAAAGGAGGGGAGGCCAGGTATGAGCCGCGGGGAGCTTGCGAGACGCGAAGAATTTCCACAATTCTCAAATACGTAAGCCTAGTTCGGCACCACGAAACATTAATTTCCTTAGCAAAAATTTTCCGGGGTCATTGCACATACGTCAACATCTGGTTAACCTTTTCAAATTAAGTTCTAAACCTTGAAACTAAGTGTTCCAAATTATTCCAAAACCTCACCGAACCCAAACCAACTACCTTGGCAAGTCAAATAACAACTGTAAGCACACTTTGAGCTATAAGTGGGGAAACGAGGTTACATTCTCCCCTTCTTAAACAAACGTTCGTCCTCGAATGGGTTTAGAATTATATCTGGAGTCTCAAATAGGTATGGATATTTTCTCCGCATCTCCCGCTCTGTCTCCCAAGTAGCTTCTCCAACTGGCTGGCCTTTCCACTGCACTTTCGAAATTATGTTTTTTGATCTCAACTTTCGAACCTGCCGGTCTAAAATGGCCACCGGCTCAACATCATAAGTCAAATTACCATCCAACTGCACTGTGCTGAAATCCAAAACATGAGACGGATCCCCGACATACTTCCGTAACATAGATACATGAAATACTGTTTGAACACTCGATAGACTAGACGGCAATGCAAGTTCATAAGCCAGCTCTTCAATCTTCTTAAGTATTTCAAAAGGCCCAATATACTGAGGGCTCAACTTTCCCTTCTTCCCGAACCTCAACACACCCTTCGTGGGTGAAATCTTTAGAAGAACCTTCTCCCCAACCATCTAAGCAACATCACGTACCATCCTGTCGGCATAACTCTTCTGTCTAGACTGCGCTGTGCAAAATCGTTCCTAAATCACTTTTACCTTCTCCAAAGCATCCTGAACCAAGTCAGTACGCAATAGCCTAGCCTCATCCGGCTCATACCAACCCACCAGAGACCGCCATCGTCTCCCATATAAAGCCTCATACGAAGCCATTTGAATGCTCGATTGGTAGCTATTATTGTAAACAAACTCCGCGAGTAGCAGAAATTGGTCCCAAGAACCCCCAAAGTCTATAACACAAGCGCATAACATATCTTCCAATATCTTAATAGTGCGCTCGGACTGTCCGTCCTTCTGAGGGTGAAATGATGTACTCAACTGAACATGTGTGCCCAATTCTCGTTGCACTGCTCTCCAAAACTTTGATGTAAACTGCGTGCCCCGATCTGAAATGATGGACATTGGCATACCGTGTAGGCGAACAATCTCGCGGATATAAATCTCAGCCAACCGCTCTGAAGAATAATTAGTACCAACTAGACTAAAATACGTAGACTTGGTCAACTGATCTACAATCACCCAAACAGCATCAAACTTTCTCAAAGTCTGTGGAAGCCCAACTACAAAATCTATGGTAATACGCTCTCATTTTCACTCCAGAATTTCAAGACTCTGAAGCAATCCTCCTGGTCTCTCATGCTCGTACTTTAAATGTTGACAATTTCAACATCGAGATACGAACCCAACTATATCTTTCTTGATTTGCCTCCACCAATAGTGTTGCCTCAAATTCTGATACATCTTCGTGGCACCTGGATGAATGGAGTACCGCGAATTGTGAGCCTCCCGAAGAATCAGCTCACACAAACCATTTACATTAGGCACGCATAGCCTGCCTTGCATCCGTAATACGCTGTCATCCCCAATAGTGACTCCTTTGGCATCGCCGTCTTGGACCGTGTCCTTAAGAACAAGAAGATAGGGGTCATCATACTGACGCTCTCTGATACGATCATAAAGAGAAGACTGAGAAACCATACAAGCCAGAACTCGGCTCGGCTCAGAAATATCCAATCCGACAAACTGGTTGGCCAAGGCCTGAATATACAAGGCTAAAGGCCTTTCTGCTACCGGTAAGTATGCTAAGCTGCCCAAACTCTCTGTTTTACGACTAAAGGCATCGTCCACCATATTGGCCTTTCCGGGATGATAGAGAATGTTGATATCATAATCCTTAAGCAACTCCAACCATCTCCGCTGCTGCAAATTAAGATCCTTCTGTTTAAACAGATGTTGTAGACTCCGGTGATCGGTATAGACCCATAATGGACACCAAACAAATAATGCCACCAAAATCTTCAAGGCATGAACAATAGCTGCTAACTCAAGGTCGTGGACCGGATAATTCTTCTCATATACCTTTAAATGTCTGGACAATTAGGCAATCACCCTACCGTCTTGCATTAGCGCTGCACCGAGACCAATACGCGACGCGTCACAATACGCAGTATAAGTCCTTGAAAATGTAAGCAACACCAATACTGGGGCTGTAGTCAGAGCTATCTTGAGCTTCTGAAAGCTCTCTTCACACTCATCCGACCACCTGAACGGAGCACCTTTCTGGGTCAATTTAGTCAAAGGCGATCCAATAGATGAGAAACCCTCCACAAAGAGATGATAATAACCGGTAAAGCCAAGAAAATTCCGAATCTCAGTAGCTGAAGATGGCCTGAGCCAACTCTGAACTACCTCTATTTTCGTCGGATTCACTTAATTCCTTCACTAGACACTATATGTCCCAAGAATGCCACCAAACTAAGCCAGAATTCACACTTAGAGAATTTGGCATACAATTTCTCCTCTCTCAGCCACTATAATACAATACCCAAGTGATGTGCATGCTCCTCCTGACTATGAGTACACCAGGATATCATCAATAAATACTACGACAAATAAATCAAGATATGGCTGGAATACACTATTCATCAAGTGCATAAATGTTGCTGGGGCATTGGTCAGCCCAAAGTACATCACGAGAAATTCATAGTGGCCATAACGAGTCCTGAATCCTATTTTTAGAATATCTGAATCCCAAATTTGTAACTGGTGATACCCAGATCTTAAATCAATTTTGGAGAACACCCTTGCTCCCTGAAGTTGATCAAATAAATCATCAATACGCGGCAAAGGATATTTATTCTTGATTGTAACTTTGTTCAACTGCCTGTAATCGACGCACATCCGCATAGTACCATCTTTCTTTTTCACAAATAGAACCGGTGCACCCCAAGGTGACACACTAGGCCTAATAAACCCCTTATCAAGAAGTTGATATTTCAACTCTTTCAATTCAACTAGTGTCATACGATACAGATGAATAGAAATGGGCCTTATGCCCGACACCAAGTCAATACCAAAGTCAATATCCCTGTCGGGTGGCATACCCAGCAGGTCTGCAGGAAATACATCCGGAAAGTATCACACTACCGATAGTGAATCAATAGTAGGGTATCTGCATCAACATTTCTCACAAAGGCCAAATATGACAAACACCCCTTCCCCACCATACGTTGGGCCTTCAAATAATAAATTACCCTACTAGTAACATAATCTAGAGAACCTCTCCATTCAAACTTTGGCAACCCCGGCATTGCCAACATCACGGTTTTTACGTGACAGTACAGAATAGCATGACATGGGGACAACCAATCCATACCCGGGATTAAATCAAAATCAACCATACTAAGTAATAAGAGATCAACTCTAGTCTCCAGTCCCCTAATAGTTACCACAAACGACCGATACACACGGTCCACAAAAATAGTATCGTCCACCGACGTAGATACATGTACAGGTGAAACTAAAGACTCACGGGGCATATCTATATAATGAGTAAAGTACGATGATATGTACGAATAAGTAGAACCAGGGTCAAATAATATAGATGCCTCCCTGTGGCACATTGAGACAATACCTGTGATCACTACATCTGAAGCAACAACATCTGGTCTAGCAGGAAAAGCATAGAATCGGGCATGACCGCCACTGATCGGCCTCCCCCTCTTGAGCGACCCCTAGCTGACTGAACCCCACCCCGAGCTAGAAGGGTAGGTGGTGGAGCGACTGGTGCAAAGGTCGTAACATGACTTCTCTACTGAACTGGACCTCTCTTAAGGTGGGGACAATATCTCTTTATGTGGCCCAAGTCTCCACATTCAAAGCAACCCCTCTTTGAAAAGGCTGGTAAGTTCTGAGGTGGAACTCGAGAACAAGAATAACTACCAGAAGTGCCTGGTACAGATGATCCCTAAACTAAAGGAGCACAGGGCATACTCTGCGCTGGAAGTGCACTGAGAGATGACTGACCCTGATGAGAATTATATGAACCATGGCTGGATGATGCACCATAGTGAACTGGACGACCCATTTGAGCGTGCCTGTAAGGACGACCCCTGATGTGGTAGGACTGCCCCCCAGAAGGTACCCCACCAGAACTGCCCGAACCTCGAGGCCTCTTGGACTCCCTCTCACCACGCTCTTGGCTACAGACCACCTCTATATGTCGAGCAATGTCAACCACCTCGTCAAAAGTGGCACCAGATACCCTCTCCCTAGTCATAAGCAACCGCAGATGATACGTGAGGCCATCAATGAACCTCCTAATACTCTCCCTATTAGTGGAAACCAACCAAACTGCATGGTGGGCCAACTCATAAAATCTCATCTCGTACTGCGTCACAGATATGCCATCCTATCGTAGCTGCTCAAACTGTCCGCGCAGCTCCTCTCTACGATACTGTGGTATAAACTTTTCCAAAAAGAGAATGGATAACTCCTACCAAGTAAGTGGTACTGCACCGACCGGTCTGTGCCTCTCATAAGCCTCCCACCATCTGTAGGCAGCCCCAAGAAACTAAAAAGTAGAAACGAGACCCCACTGGTATCCAGAATACCCGTTGTCTGAAGCATCCACTGACACTTATCCAGAAAACTCTGAGCATCCTCTGACTCAGCACCACTAAATGATGGAGGTCGAAGCCTCCCAAATCTCTTAAGTCTCTTCTGCTCATCATCTTCCATAACGGGGATACCGCGGCCTAAGCAGCTGCAGCCGGCTGGGCTAGTAGTGTCCCCAGTATCTGAAGTCCCAGCACTACCTGATCTGGAGTATGGGAAACATGGGTATGAGTACCTCCCCCGGCCTGATAAGTGGCAGGTACGGCCTGAGTCGAAACCACCTGAGCAAGGCCGGTGCAAACTGTCAATATCTAAGCCAAAGCCTCCGGTAGGCCTGGAATCTCAATGGGTACAGCCGGTGCCTGGGCTGGTCCCGCCGGCTTAACTATATCTGGAATATGCTCCTGAGTTGGAGCAACTGGTGGTGCTACAGGTGCGGCTCCAACAGATGTACGAGCCACACTTGGACCTCTACCTCGGCCCCGGCCTCTACCATAACCCCGGCCTCTTGCGACCTTAACTGGTGGCACTGGTGGCTGACCGTCCGATCCGGTAGTACGTGTCCTCACCATCTGTGAGAGAATAGAATAACATAAATTTAGTTTCCAGAATCAACAAATTTGCACGACAGAATGCAAGAAGGTGAAATTTTCCTAAGGATTCGGTAGCCTCTCGGTGATAAGTACAAACGTCTCCGTACGGATCCGCAAGACTCTACTAAACCTGCTCATGACTCGTGAGACCTATGTAACCTAGGCTCTGATACTAACGTGTCACGACCCCAAAACCTCATCTGTCGTGATGGCGCCTATCTCAATACTAGGCAAGCTGACAATCTCAATAAACCACCCTATCTTTGAAGTTCCATAGAAAATCTCACACATTACTGACATAAGATACATTCCCAAAATCCGGTGTTACTGAGTACATGAACGTCTAATATGAATACAAAGTCTGACTAACAAAATAATGTCTGAAAGTATAGAACAATACAATAACTGAAAAAAAGAGACTCAAGGTCAGAGGACTCCATGCAGCTACCTTGATAGTCTTCAGCTGATAGCACTCTAAGATCTAACGGTCGCCGTGTCCGAAAGTACCTGGATCTGCACACGAGGTGCACAGTGTAGTTTGAGTACAACCAACTCAATAAGTACCAAGACTAACCTCTGGTTTGAAAGTAGTGTTGAGCTCCACAGATACAGTCCAATATAAATAATAACAATACAGAAATGTAGGCATGCTTTCAAGTTCAACAGTTGATTTCAGTCCAAATAAAACATATCAATTTTGAACAATACGAGGAATATGACATCTATGTATCTACATGCAAATGTACATACTGTATGTGATGCACCTTAGAGAAAACTACGTGTACTCACAATCTAAAATACGCAAGCACTCAATACTGTATATGGCCAATCCTCCCCAGGGAATATCCATCCCAAATATATATATATGTATATCCATCAACTGACAGACAGTCACTAAGTAATGTATAAGGCCAATCCAACCTAGGGGAAGATCCATCCCCGAATATCAATGATTCGGACAAGATCCATGTCCAGAAAAAATCCATCCCTCATTATAAATGCTTCGGGTAAGATCCATGCCCAGGGAAGATTCATCACTCAATATATATTTATGGCAAGATCCATGCCCAGGGAAGATTCATCCCAAATATATATATATATATATATATATATATATATATATATATATATATATATATATATATCAACTACGCTCACTGCGGGAGTGTAGACTCCGGAGGGGCTCCTTCAGCCCAAGCGCTATAATAGCCAGATCCAGGCATAAATAAATAAACATAACTATCACTCAGAATCTCCAGTCTCTCCGGATCTCAATGACATGAAAATGAAAAAATCAACCCGACATGATGATATGAAGTATAAATGCATGACATTAGAGACTAAGATATGATATGCAAGTGATAGATGTGACTGAGTACAAAATTATAAATTTAAACAATTAATTCAACAGCAATACGACCCACATGGGTCCCAAAATATATCGGCGCGTAGCCAAATCATGATCTTTAACATGAGTCTCAACTCAATTTCTCTAACACGTAGAGGATATGCGAATAATTACATTTATTTAATTATGTAACTCCACAGAATCAATCAATTTTCATGATGCACACCCACACGCCCGTCACTCAACATGTGCGTTATCTCCAAACAATTCATACAACATGAAATTCGGGGATTTATACCCTTAGCACCAAGTTTAGAAATGTTACTTATCTCAAACCGTGTAATTTTCTACTTCGCTATGCCCTTGCCTCGCGAATTGGTCTCCTAAAGTCTCTTATCTAGCCACAATTAATTTGATTCAATCAATACAAATTATTGAAATCAATTCCATAACAAACAAAAAAACTAATTTTCCAATAAAATCCGAAATTTAACTCAAAAATCGCCCGTGTGGCCCACGCCTCGTAACGCGACAAAAATAACTATGAACGCCCATCCAACCACGAGTCCAATCATATAAATTTCACCAAATTCAGACATCAACTCGACCCTCGAATTTTCAATTAAAATCTTTAAAGATTTCTACCATTTTCAGCCCAATCTTTACCCATTTGAACTCAACAATCTTTATACAAACCTTAATGGTACGTGTATGTATAAATAATACTCTTATACTAAAGAATCATACTCCCAATCACCCATCTTTACCCAAACTCAAAATTGAAGAATTTGGGGAAGAAATTCTTACCTCTTTGAAGTTCTAGCAAGATCCTTGTGAAATCTTCCAACCTTGAACAAGAATTGATGAACAAATGACTAGGTCTTCTCTTTCTCTCTCTAAGATACTCTCACCTCTCTCTAAAAATATCAGATTTTTGCTCCAAAAGAGCCCCTTTGCCTCAATATATCGAAATAGGGTTGGGTCAAAAATTAAAAAAATTGAAGCCCCGACATAGATCTGCGGTCGAATATGAGACCACATAATGCTTCTACGGCCCGCATAATTGGTCGCAAAAAGGCCCTCCTGAACTGGACAACATTGTTTCAGTTTGTGGCCATTATGTGGTCCACAGACCTGTTCTGCGATCGCATAAGGCACTGCAGACCTTCCTCCAAACTTGCACCACCTCTGATTCACTCTACAACCATTATGCGGTCCGTAGAGTGATTTTGCGACCGCATAGTGGGCCGTAGAAATGACTTTTTCTGACAAATATTTTCTTTTACTCTCTAGCGTATTGTTCAATCCAAAAGGTGCGAGCCGCGAAGAATTTTCACAATTCTCAAACACGTAAGCCTAATTCGGCACCACAAAATATTAATTTCCTTAGTAAAAATTTTCGGTGGTCGTTACACATACGTCAACATCCGGTTAACCTTTTCAACTTAAGTTCTAAACCTTGGAACTAAGTGTTACAAATCATTCCAAAACCTCACCGGACCGGAACCAATTACCCCGGCAAGTCAAATAACAATCGTAAGCACACTTTGAGCAGTAAATGGGGCAACAGGATTGTAATACTCAAAACGACTGGTCGGGTCGTTACATCCAACCATCACTGATCAAATATGAGCTTTAAGGTATATACATTAACAAATTAAAGAATTTTTATATTATAAACGTAATTCAATTGATAATTATAAGTTATACTACTGATTTACTATATGTATTAGGATATCTATCAGGCTTGATATGAAAAATTACAAGTTGTTGTAAGTCAAGTTAGTCTGATATTAAATAAAATTTATACAAGAAAGAAAGATGTCAATTCCAAGGAACTGAGACATTTCAACTAGGTTGAACGTTCCCTTTTTTTTTGGAAGTGGCGGGGCGGATTTTACCAACTTAGAAGCCTATCGGTCATTTTTCTTGACTTGCGCACCCTTATACATTAACCCCCTCCGCGTCATTGGAATCACACATGTACTCCCCCTTAGACACTCAGCATTTTCGTTAAGGTTTTTACCACTATTATACGGTGAAAAATCGACCCCGATACCATATTTGTTACGACCTAAGCACATGACACCATGCTAAGATATACCGCAAGGAGACATGTATTTTAGAGTATGGTCCAGTGTTATTTAGTGTTTCTTTCTTCTTTATGTAGAAATATTTAGGCTAACTTTGAGCCACGAAACACCATAATAAGATGCCACAATATTCGTGGTCCAAACTAAGGAAGAAACAAAAATTGGACAAACATTAGCATGTTAATAATAGGATTTAAAGATACCACATGGGATCTAAGTAAACACATTTGATTGTACGAAAGTACACAAAATTCACCTACTATGTTTTGTAATAATGATGTTTGGTACGTTATTAATAATATTTCCTACTTACCGAAACAAAAGTACCAAAATTCTCTGAAAAACAATCCTTTTACCTCCTTGTCTTTTGGAGATGGTGCCCATTTGTTTATGTATCTATCTACAAATCTCTTCTTGGTAAATGATTGTCAATCTTTTCATATATAAAGTGCCAAATAAATTTTCTAAAGCTACAGCCTGATGCACTAAGCTTTTGTTACGCACATGATTCAGGAAAGGACCGGATTATTATGTATACAGTCTTATCATGCATTTCTACAAGTAGTTATTTCTGCACGACTCGAACCTGTCAACTGGTGGCCACACAACGACAACATTTACTGTTGTCCTAGGCTCCCCTTCGAATTTTCTGAAGAAGTATTTTGATTTAAAATTCAATAAACTACCATTTAATACATATTGTACATTAAAATAGCTTAACATTTTTATAGCTAGTTATTAGACTTTAAACATCACCAATTGTGTTGCATAATAAGACAATTAATCAAATTTATTTCACATCTTCCTTCAACTAAATGTACTCTCTTAAAGAAATAATTATAGTCTATCGATTACTATAGTCGATAATAAATTAATATAGTGCCATAAGTCTTAAAATCTTGATAAATCAATGTCAATTTCTTATGGTTCATAGGCAAGAAGATTATCGTGGGTTGTTGTACCCTTTTTAACCCTTTTATTAGCTAGTTCAAATTATATTCCTATGTACTTTTTTTCTTTGAGTCAATCAATTTTTGTGTACCTTTTCTTCTACCGACTAAAACTGTAAGCTTACAGCAATATGTCATACTCTTTCTTTATTTTATGTTATACTCTTTTATTTTCAATTGGTTTTAAAAAGAATGATATCATTCTTTATTTAAAAATAAATAAATTTAACCTTTTTATTTACCTTTAATGACAAGATTTTATAATCACATAAATCTCATAACTAGTTTAAAACCACAAATTCTAAAGAAACTTGATTTTTAAATATGTGACAAGTCAAATAAATTCAAATAAATTGGGGCTGAAGGAGTAACTAAAACATAAACCACTAATCAACTTTCTTCCTCCGACTTCTTTAGCCACCTCCACATTTGTCGTATTCAAGAAAGCTTGCTTCGTGGCGGAGCATTTAGCAATGCCAGCAGTATGGTGAGGGATAGTTGTCAGAGGATGGATTAAGGCAGGGCATGGTGATACCCGTTGGTATCATATTCAAGAGATTAGTGCACTCTTCAAAACAACATAACAACATTCATTTGAAAACAACAAAAAGATCTATTCGAGGAGGAAATGAGAAATATTTTGTTCCACTACAAAAAATTATTTTTATTCTAGTCTTTCAAAAAATTTCCACGATAAACCTAAACAATCAAATGGTCATGAGTAGTTGCACTTGTTTTAGTGGTTATTCATCCTCATTTTCTAACCATAGTTGTTGCTAGTCAAAGATGATTGTACTAGAAGTATTTAAACATTTCTTTTTTTGGGTAGGTATTTAACTATAGTTATCTGTCACTTGCCTTTTTTCCATTACTTTAAAGTTCAATCAAAAACCTAAAAGAAAGACTATTACCTACCGATTCAATAAATAAATAGAGTAGAAAAAAACAAAGTTGACTGAGATTGCCAACTGCAAGAGAAGAGAAGAGCAGAAGTTACGATGTCAAAGCCTACTAATTAGAGGGGTACAGTGTAATTAGAAGAGGATCTAAAGAATGACAGTTTTTATTATTGTTTATAAAATTTACTTTAATTGATGGATCGTTCTTAGCATTTATTTGCGATTACAAAGTTTTCAAAATTGAACTGTATTTGAATGTGTACTTGTACGTGCATTACTAAAGAAAGAAAATAGCAACTTACTTGTCCTTGCCTAAAAGTGTCAATATCCAATTTTCCCTTTGTTGGATATCGCGATGGTACTTAGTCTTAGGGACTAGGTAAGGCTATCATTTACTGAATAACAAGAATAATTAAATAACATCTAACAATTTTTTGAAATGAAAATCTCTATAAAACTTATAATTCTCAAAACCGGTAGTACAAGTCATAAGCTCTACAGAGTTTGTTACAATTTTCTAAATACAACTATTTAAAATAAAGTAACAATATGAATACAAATCAGAATGTGACTCTGAAACTTATGAACGCAACAACGGGTTTACCTTGAGTCTCCACAGTAACAGTCCGCACAACTAGCTAATGATCAACTGACTTCGAAAGCCTGAATCTGCACAAAAATATGCAGAAGTGTAGTATGAGTACACCACGGAGGTACCTAGCAAGTATCAAGACTAACCTCAGTGGAGTAGTGACGAGGAACTGTCAAGACACCTCCCGGACTAAATAACCTGAACAAATATAAGTATAGGAGCAACAGAGTATGATATCTACACAAAGATTATGCGAAGTGACAAATAATACGGTAATTGCAATAAGGAAGGAAAACAACAACTATCAGCGGAACACCATAGTAATGACATAGAAGAATGAACGGAAATGCGGCCTAAATCTGATAATCCCAGATAAAGAAAGGACAAGTAACAACTCAACAAAACGACAGCTTTCACACCAGGTTTTTGTCAATAATCTCCACGAGATACCAAACCTCATACTATTCACAACTCACGGGTTTCAATACCTGAACCCTAACACTAGGCATCATGTGCCCTCATTATACTTCATAACCGCACTGACGACTCATGTGCCAAATAGATCCATTCTCAAATAGAAGGCAAGTAAATAAGGGCGTGCATCTATACTCAACAATATCAAGAAAAACCTTTTACCGATAAGAGTGCTCAACTACGTGTATGCTTGTGCAAGTGTCCTAACATAGTTCGTGACTGCTATTAAGTGCAGGAAAAGAAATGGACAGCACACAGAATATTTTCTCATGACTTTCCACAAGAAAAAGCTCACACAAGTAAGTGTACCACTATACAAGCATCAACAACAAAAATGCCCCCAGGCCATCACAAGTCATCATAAATCAATCCCTGACATAGCCCACCTTGTCTCACCACGTGTGCAATAATAAAGTAAGTGCCCGCCTTGTCTCGCCACACGTGCATAATAATATTTCCATCTTATCTCGCCACATGCGCAACCCCCCTCCCCCCTACACAATATATATATATATATATATATATATATATATATATATATATATATATATATATATGAGAGAGAGAGAGAGAGAGAGAGAGAGAGAGAGTAATAATAGCACGGCAGAAACCTCGTGCAACCCCATAACAGAGAGATGTCAACAAAAGGGCACTCCTGAGATACCGTCTCGTAGTCTCAAAAGTAAATGCTCAACAGACGATCTCCCGAGGTACCGCCTCATAGTCCCAAAATTAAATATGCAAGACAAGGGGATCTCCCGAGGTACCTCATCGTAGTTTCAAAGTAAATACGCAAGAACAACAAGTACAACAACAACAATAATACTAATACAAGGGTACGACAAAAAATTCAACTCAGAAATTCCAGAACCCAAAGGAACAGAGGAATTAATTCACATGGAGTGGCCACAATAAAGAATGCTAGTCATAATAAGAACAACTCAACAAGAAAGGAAATATTATGTAACAACGGTCCACAATGTACAGTTCGACAACGAGGAAGCCAACACAAGGCGAATAATTTCAAATAAGGAAAAATCAACTAAAAATATAGGATATCTAACTTCTTTTAAGGTTGGGCAATTAAGAAAGAGATACAACAAATTCAATTAGAGATAAGCAACAGAAAGATAATAATAGCCTCAATTAAGGATGAACAATTATAGAAGAGATAATTACAACTTCAAATAAAGATAAGCAGTTAGGGGAAAGATAACATGGCAATTTAAGAGATAACAATTTCAGTTAAGGCACAGATGACTCAAATAAGCATCAAGGGCGGATCATGAAGCAATTAATTCTAATTAAAGCAGGTAGAGGTGAAACTAGTAATTAAGAGAGGTATTCATAACATAACAACTACATAATCAGTGAATACAAGGACCTAAGAACCCTAAAAGGTCAACTTTCCACAAATAGTCCGAGCACGTACTCGTCACCTTACGTACACGGACCACAATTAGCGTAGAAGACTCAAATCCTAAGGGGTAGTTCCCCCACAAGAAGTTAGGCAAGATACTCACCTCAAAGAAGACAGATCGATACTCTAAAATGAACTTCTTGGGTGAAATGACCTCCGGGCAGCTTAAATCTAACCAAAATAACTTCAATACACAAATAAAACTCATAAGAAACTATTCCGGATCATAAAGCCTTAATCTTTATCAAAATCTAAAAAATGACCCAAATACCTCTGGACCTGCACCTCGGAACCCGATAAATTTCACAAAACCCGAACACCCATTCCGATACGAGTTCAACAATACTAAAATTATCAAATTTCGATACCATTTCGTCCCTCAAATCATGATTTTTCATTTTGAAAGTTTTCTTCAAAAACCTTCATTTTCCTCAACTAAAACAAAAATTAAATGATAACAATAAAGATAAAATCATGGAATATAATAAATTCTAGGTAAAGAACACTTACCCAATTGATTTTCTTGAAAAACCCTCAAAGATGCTCCCAAACCCGAGGTCCAAAACTCAAAATATGAAGAAAATGGCCAAACCCTCGACTTATATGATTCTGCATAGGTATGACCGCACCTGCGGACCATAGTCGCACCTGCAATGCCGCACCTGCGGAAAATTCATCGCAGGTGCGGAAATGACTTAAGTCCTATGATCCTCTTCTGCGAGCACAATGTTGCACCTGCGAGTGCGTGCCCGCGGATTCTTGTCTGCTTCTGCCTAATCCTCACTCAGCTCGCCTTCCGCTTCTGCGATCCACTCTCCGTAGGAGCGGCTCCTCTTCTGTGCCCCATATGTCGCACCTGCGACTATTGGTTACTCAGACCAGGGCCGCATCTGGAGCTCTCTTATGCACGCGCGAGTTTGCACATGCGGCCACCCCACCGCAGGTGCGATTACACCAGAAACTTGCAAGCTTCAGCAACTACCCAAGTCCAAATTTTGATCCGTTAAGCATCCGAAACTCACCCAAGGCCCCTGAGACCTCAACCAAACATACCAACCAGTCCTATAACACCATACGAACTTAGTCGAGCTCTCAAATCACATCAAACAACGTTAAAAACACGAATCACCATCCGATTCAAACTTAATGAACTTGAAACTTTAATACCACCGATGGCGAAACATACCAACCCACGTCCGATTGACCTCAAATTTTGCACACAAGTCATAATTGACATTACGGACCTACTCCAACTTCCGGAATCGGAATCCGAGCCCGATATCAAAAAGTCCATTTCCTGTAAAAATCTCCGAAAATTCGACTTTCGCCATTTGAAGCCTAAATCAGCTACAGACCTCAAATTCACCATCCAGACACGCTCCTAAGTCCAATATCACGCAACGGATCTAACGAAACCGATGAAACTCTATTCCGGAGTTATCTTCATACAGTTCCAACTATGGTCAAAATCCTAAGACTTAAGCTTTCGTTTTAGGGACTAAGTGTCCCAAATCACTCTGAATCATACGGTAACTGAATTCAACCACGCACACAAGTCAATACCCATAAAACGAAGCTGCTAAAGATCTTATGCCGCCGATTAGGACTTAAATTCTCAAAAACGACCAGCCGGGTCGTTATATCCTTCCCCTCTTAAATAAACGTTCGTCCTCGAACATGTAAAGAATCGTCTCAAAGTCTTTAAATCACTGAAAGCACATATCCAACATACACCCGTGGGTGACCACATGTCACCCCAATCCACATAAACTTCACGACACCATCTCACCCGTAATTTACCCTTTCTACCAACACTGATAAGCCTTAGAGTCAAAATTCTCACCTTCCATTCATCTCCAAATGACCCGATTCTAAATCCATACCCCGTATCAGTCTAAACCAGCTGTAAAAACTCATGCTTACACCCACAAGGTACGACCACCCAACATGACACACCATACATAGGCCCATAATAACATTTAGCCTCATATCCATTAGAGACCTGTTCCAAACCTCCACAACGCTGACAATGATGCAAGAAGCACAGAGAACTCATAACTATACACCCGGTTCAACAAGTCACATCTAACACCACCGGGCACGCATCCCGTAAGCTAAAACTCAAATAAGCACAAAACGAAAATGACTGATTATGTAAAGAGAAACACATAAGAGAAATATCAAACAAGTCTGACATGCACAACTCTCTATCAGAACCATGCTACGAATTAATTTAAAAAGAAGGAATCAAGGTATATGAACAAACCACAAGGATTTCATCCTAATATAACTTCCACTGCGGCATGCAGCCCAGCTCAAACATATCAAATCACATGGAATCGCGAGGGTCTCACCCTCAACTCTAAATCACAAGCTGAATACACATCATACCAATTGAAATCTTCCACTAACTCAATTCTTCCAATAAAATCACAACACTTACTGAACTCTCACCCCGGTAGAGTATCAAATCACAAATCGTAACTGAATTACTCAGGAATCACATCAAACCTACAATAATAGACAACATTAATTTACTTCTAGTCTCGTAACTTTCAATAAAGAATTAAAACAACGATAGACACGGCTATCACTCATAGAATATCTCAACAGGGGAAAACACATAAACATAATACTAGGTCATGAACTCACCCATAGGTGGGAGAATAAATAGGGAAACTAGCCTAGATAAACAGAACCGAATCAAAATATGAATGGTACCCCTCTATAATAATTAAAAAGCATACATGTATGACATCATCTGGCATAGTGGCCTCAAGCCTACTATATGAAACATATCAACGGGTCGGGCCTTCCCGTCTTGGGTGCCCTCTACTTTCCTGAATACTCCGTTGTGACACACTTGTCCGGAATCTATGACAATCTCTCACCCTGTGGATGGTATCTCCAAACTCGAAGAAACTTCTCTACTGACGTGGCTGTGGGAACTGTGCGGTACGGGTACTTTGAGACCCACGAGCACCTGAAACACTGTGCGAAGCCTGAAGTGCAAACTGAACTAGCTGACCCACAAAACCTCTACCATGTCGTACCCTGCCTCCAAAATAAGGACCGGTAGATCTCTCCGGTCTACGAGGCCTCATCGCCTCCCTCTCCTCTCTTTCCTGACCTTGCATGTCTCCTCTCTCCTGATCCCACATTCCCTCTACTCGACGAGTGATCCATACTACCTGCTGAAATCAAACATCTGACTCTAACTCCCGAGCCAAGTTGAACCAAATATCATGCCTGAGCCCCTCAATGAATCTACGGACACGCTCTCTAACTGTAGCGACCAAAGGAGGTGCATGTCTGGCCAAATCACTGAATCTAACGGCATACTCTGATACTGACATAGTGCCTTAGTACAGCTGCTCAAACTCCGCGCGCCATGCATCTCGAAGGGACTGAGGTACAAACTCTCTCAGGAACATCTTTGAAAACTAAACCCATGTAAGTGAAGATGACTCGGCCGGGCTACCCAACTCATACGCCCGCCACTACTATTAAGCCGCTCCCCCGAGCTGGAACGTAGTAAAAGCAACCCCGCTCGTCTCTACAATACCCGTAGTACGGAGAATGCGGTAACACTCCTCCAGAAAACCCTGGGCATCATCTGTCACCAATCCACTGAAGGTAGGAGGGTGGTACTTCTTGTACCTCTCAAGTCTAAGCTGTTCTTTCTCAGATGTTGGTGCCCTAACCACGGGTTGAACTGGGACCACGGGCTGTGTCGCCATCACACCTGGAACCTGACCAACATGAACTCGCAACTTTGGAGTGTGGGCAACGGGAGACTGAGCTCCTCCCCTGGTCTGTGAAGTAGCTGGTGTAACTGGAATCAACCCCACCTGAGCGAATGTACCAAACATGCTCAGGAACTGTGCTATGGTCTCCTGAAGTCCGGGGGTAACAGTAGGCGCCTCCGGTACCTTCCCCCCAACTGGAACTACTGGAGGCTCCTCAACTGCTGCTCTGGTAGCTTCCCTAGTTGCGGCACGTTCTCCTCATCGGCCTATGCCTATGTCCCTAGTGACATCTGCTCTGGAGGTAACGTCATCAGTGACTGTAGCTCGTGTCCTCACTATCTGTGAGAGAATGGAATGATAAAAGTTCAAACTTCGAGATCAATGAACTCGCACAATAGGAATGAAGGAAGTGAAACTCTCCTAATAGTTCTGTAGCCTCTCTAAAATAAGTACAGATGTCTTCGTACCGATCCGGAAGACTCTACTAAACTCGTTTATGACTCGTAGCACCTATGAACCTAGAGCTATGATACCAAGTTATCACAACCCAATTTTTCCTCCGTTGGATATCGTGATGGCACCTAGTCTTTGGGATTAGGTAAGACTAACATTTACTGAATAACAACAATAATTAAATAACATCTAACAATTTTGAAATGGAAATCTATATAAAACGTACAATTCCCAAAATCGGTAGTACAAGTCATAAGCTCTACAGAGTTTGCTAAAATTTTCTAAATACAACTGTTTGAAATAAAGTAACAATATGAATACAAATCACAAGGTGACTCCGAAGCCTGCTAACACAGCAGCAGGTATACCTTGAGTCTCCACAGCAACAGTCTTCACAACAAGCTAATGACCAACTGACTTCAAAATGCCTGGATCTGCACAAAAATATGTAGAAGTGTAGTATGAGTACACCACGGAGGTACCCAGCAAGTATCAAGACTAACCTCAGTGGAGTAGTGATGAGGAACTGTCAAGACACCTACCGGACTAAATAACCTGAACAAATATAAATATAGGAGTAATAGAGTATGATATCTACACAAAGACTATGTGAAGTGACAAACATTACGGTAATTGCAATACGGAAGAAAAACAACAACTATCAGCCAAACACCATAATAATGACATAGAAAAATGAATGGAAACACGACCTAAATCTGATAATCCCAGATAAAGAAAGGACAAGTAACAACTTAACAAAACGACAGCTTTCACACCAGGTTTTTGTCAATAATCTCCACGATGTACCGAACCTCATAGTATTCACAACTCACGGGTTCCAATACCTGAACCCTAACACTGGGCATCTTGTGCCCTCATTACACTTCATAACCGCACTAATGACTCACGTGCCAAATAGATTCATTCTCACATAGAAGGCAAGTAAACCGGGGTGTGCATCTATGCTCAACAATATCAAGAAAACCCTCTTAACCGATAAGAGTGCTCAACTACGTGTATGCTTGTGCAAGTGTCCTAACATAGTTCATGCCCGCTAGTAAGTACAGGAAAAGAAATGGACAACACGCAGAATGTTTTCTCACGACTTTCTACAAGATAAAGCTCACACAGGTAAGTGTACCACTACACAAACGTCAACAACAAGAATGCCCCTAGGCCATCACAAGTCATCACAAATCAATCCCTGACATAGCCTACCTTGTCTCGCCACGTGTGCAATAATAAAGTAAGTGCCTGCCTTATCTCGCCACTCGTGCATAATAATACTCCCACCTTGTCTCGCCACATGTCAACCCACATATATATATATATATATATATATATATATATATATATATATATATATATATATATATATATATATATATATATCCCGCCTTGTCACGCCGCATGTGCAAATATCAATAATAACCATAGCACAGCAGAAACCTCGTGTAACCATATAGGAGAGAGATGTCAACAAAAGGGCACTCCCGAGATACCGTCTCGTAGTCCCAAAAGTAAATGCTCAACAGGAAATCTCCTGAGGTACCGCCTCGTAGTCCCAAAAGTAAATATGCAAGAAAGGGGGATCTCCCGAGGTACCGCCTAGTAGTCCCAAAGTAAATACGCAAGAACAACAAGTACAACAACAATAACACTAATACAAGGGTACGACAAATAAATCAACTCAGAAATTCCAGAACTCAAAGGAACAGAGAAATTAATTCACAAGGAGTGGCCACAATATAGAATGCTAGTCATAATACGAACAACTCAACAAGAAAGGAAATATTATGTAACAACGGTCCGCAGTGTACAATTCGACAACGAGGAAGCTAACACAAGGAAAATAATTTCAAATAAGGAAAAGTCAACTAAAATATAGGATATCTAACTTCTTTTAAGGTTGGGCAATTAAGAAAGAGATACAACAAATTCAACTAGAGATAAGCAGCAGAAAGATAATCATAGCCTCAATTAAGGATGAACAATTATAGAAGAGATAATTATAACTTCAAATAAAGATAAGCAGTTAGGGGAAAGATAACATGGCAATAGAAGAGATAACAATTTCAGTTAAGACACAGAGACTCAAATAAGCATCAAGGGTCATGAAGCAATTAATTCTAATTAAAGCAGGTAGAGGTGAAACTAGTAATTAAGAGACGTATTCATAACATAACAATTGCATAATCAGTGAATATGAGAACCTAAGAACCCTAAAAGGCCAACTTTCCACAAATAAGTTTGAGCGCGTACTCGTCACCTTGCGTACATGGACCACAATTAGCATAGAAGACTCAAATCCTAAGGGGTAGTTCCCCCACACGAAGTTAGGTAAGATACTTACCTTAAAGAAGACAGATCGATACTCTAAAATGAACTTCTCGGGTGAAATAACTTATGCCCAGCTCAAATCTAACCAAAATAACTTAAAAGCACAAATAAAACTTATAAGAAATTATTCTGGATCATAAAGCCTCAATCTTTATCAAAATCTAATAATCTACCCAAAATTTGACTCTGGGCCTTCACCTCGGAACCTAAAAAATTTCACAAAATCCGAACACCATTTCGATACGAGTTCAACCATAGTAAAATTATCAAATTCCGATACCATTACGTCCCTCAAATCATGATTTTTCATTTTGAAATTTTTCTTCAAAAACCTCCATTTTCCTCAACTAAAATACAAATTAAATGATAAAGATAAAGATAAAATCATGGAATATAATAAATTCTAAGTGAATAACACTTACCCAATCGATTTTCTTGAAAAACCCTCAAAGAAGCTCCCAAAACCGAGGTCCAAAACTCAAAATATGAAGAAAATGGCCAAACCCTCGACTTATATGATTCTGCCTAGGTATGACCGCACCTGCGGACCATAGTCGCACCTGCGGAAAATTCATCGCAGGTGCGGAAATGACTTATGTCCTCTGGTCCGCTTCTGCGAGCAAAATGCCGCACCTGCGAGTGCGCGCCTTCCGCTTCTGCGACCCAATCTCTGCAGGAGCAGCTCCGCTTCTGCGCCCCATATGTCGCACATGCGACTATTGGTTACCCAGACCAGGGCCGCATCTGTGAGCTCCCTTCCGCACGTGCGAGTCCGCACCTGCAGTCACCCCACAGGAGGTGCGATTACACCAGAAGCTTGAAAGCTTTAGCAACTACACAAGTCCATATTTCGATCTGTTAAGTATCCGAAACTCACCCGAGGCCCCTGGGACCTTAACCAAACACACCAACCAGTCCTATAACACCATAAAAACTTAGTCGAGCTCTCAAATCACATCAAACAACGCTAAAAGTACGAATCACCCTCCGATTCAAACTTAATGAACTTGAAACTTTAAATTTCTTCCACCGATGCCGAAATATACCAACCCATGTCCGATTGACCTCAAATTTTGCACACAAATCATAATTGACATTACAGACCTACTCCAACTTCAGGAATCGAAATCCGACCCCGATATCAAAAAGTCCACTTCCGGTCAAAATCTCTGAAAATTCGACTTTCGCCATTTCAAGCCTAAATCAGCTACAGGCCTCAAATTCAACGTCCGGACACGCTCCTAAGTCCAAATCACCCAACGGAGCTAACGGAACCGACGGAACTCCATTATGGAGTCATCTTCACACAGTTCCGACTACGGTCAAAATCCTAAGACTTAAGCCTCCGTTTTAGGGACTAAGTATCCCAAATCACTCCGAATCATCCGATAACTGAATTCAACCAAGCACGCAAGTCAATACACATAATACGAAGCTGCTCAGAATCTTATGCCGCTGATCGAGACTTAAATTCTCAAAAAGACCGTCGGATCGTTACAAAGGATGCAAGTAAAGTACTAGATATAGTTACAATAATATACTATGTGCAAGTGTGTTAATTAATAAGACTGAAAGTCTTTTATTATGGCTAATATTTCTATTGTTTGATTGATGAGTACTTGAAAGATAACTTCTGAAAAACAATATATATATTATAGATTAACGACAATATTAGCAAATGAGAGGGCGTTTTAATAAAACTTTTGAGTATTTAAGATTAATTCTATGATATATAACTGGTATTTGGAGTAAGTAATTAATGTGAAGTTAAAAATTCATATAGTGGTAAGGAAAACGAGTGTCGCTCATAAGTGAGGGAAGACATCTTCGCCATTTGATGAGACCGCTAGAAAATAACTTTTTCGCGGACTATAATTTTCAAAAAAAAAATATAACTTCCGTCATATCAAACACCCTAAGCCTAAAGTAGACATATATTGAGAACACTAGGTAATAGTGATTGTGATCATTTGTGCCTGAGTGGGTAGTACTCATTTCATTCTTAATCAGATGTTTGAGGTTCGAGTCCTGAGTATAAAGAGTGTCTTTGTTATGGAACATTTTACCCCAATATGAAATTTTAAGGTCTAAATCTAGATTTAATCATGTCCCAATACGAATACCAGACACCGATAGAAAACCACAAAAATATGTGCAAAGCTTATATAGTATATGACAAGAGGTTTAGGTGATGTTGTTAATTGCTCTAGGACAAAATTAGTTCACCGACGTTGTACTTATACGTGTATGGTTTAAATCTGTTGGCTATATATTTATTTGCAACAAACTCATCATATTCATTACTAACTTTCTCTTGATTTTACATCTCTCTTCTTCACTTCTCTGAGCACTTGTCAGCAAAATTCTTCAAATCAATAAATAAGAACAAAATGGTACATTCAAAGAAGTTCAGAGGTGTCAGGCAACGCCATTGGGGTTCTTGGGTTTCTGAAATTCGACACCCCTTGTTGTAAGCTCTTCCTATATATATTTACCACATTCTTCTTATATAACATCTCTCTCTTTTTCAATTTCTTCTTCTTATCTAACCTAATTTATCAATTTGCAATGTTGGTTTTGGGAATTGGATGGGAGATTAGTCATTCATGTAAAAAAAAAAATGGTGCAGAAAGCATTCTGCATTCACGCAAGGTTCGGGAAGGGCAGCAGTATAATGTAGGTAATCTGCCCTGTACAAGTAATCCGTCATACGGAGACAATTTTAATGTTGCTCCAAGGCTCCCCTTCAGATTAGTCATTCATGTATCGGCTAAAAAAAGTAGCTACACTATGATATATAGAAAACTATGTTATCACTTTAAAGAAGTGATCCCGTTAATCCAACCTTCGAGCTATCCATTACAACTTGTCTTTATCTAGCAAGATACGTCTAGTTCTCCATCCGCTTGTCTATCGCAATAGGATTGAAGTAGTCTCCGATTTCAAAGAAAAAGCTGAGGCGATGTATGTATCCAAAGACGAACATGGAGTGTTAAATATGGATTGAGTCCAAGCCTACTATTTTCGGCTTATATTAGATATACGTGGTTAGAACACCGTGAAATGTACATGAATATGAACTTGAGTTATAAACATTATTATTCAATTTTGTTTTTTACAGTATCGGTGCAATTTGGTTATAGCAGCCAAATTATTAGTGTAGTTGTTACTCTTTTTTTCATATCACTACTTATTAGACATTTTATGGAAGTTACTTGTTATAATAGTTCAACTTAAACTGATAGTGTAAATATTATGTACACTATCAGGGTACAAACTTAAACTCTTTAAATATTAAGTTTTGAACCCATATTTCAAATTCAAGGAATTCAAAACATGAATCCATAAAATTTAAATTTTGAATTTGTGTTACAGGAAAAGAAGGGTATGGCTTGGCACATTTGATACAGCAGAAGAAGCAGCAAGAGCATATGATCAAGCAGCAATATTAATGAGTGGCCGCAATGCAAAGACCAACTTTCCAATCACTCAAGATTCAGATAATAAAGAATTAAAGGCTAAAGATCAAGAATTTTCATCAATTCCCTCTCCAAAAGCCTTATCTGAAATACTCTATGCCAAGCTTCGCAAATGTAGTAAGGTATCATTCTTCATCCCTTATATATTTTTCATAAGAAAAATTAATTATACTTCCTCAGTTTCGTTCTACGTGACACTATTAAACACATAGGAGTTTTCAGCGAAATGTTTTAGGAGGTTTAGAAATATGGTATTTTTGATGGAATGTCCTTAAGCTTCTGACGAGCTGTTGAAGCTTTTCCGACGGATCTCCCTCAAATATTTCTGTCGAAATTCACTTGTTTGTAGTACTGTGACGACATTCTTTGTTTCAGATTATTCCAAAAACACTGACATATTTTTATATTTAAGAGTAATTTAACTTTAACCTTCTAATTTTATAGCCACATAAATAACATGACATGTTTAAGACCACAAGTATGTTTCAAAAGGCTATTTCTTTCTTAAATTTCTTGTCTGATTAAACACCTTCATATAAAACGAACGGGAGGAATCATAGTACATTTATTATTCCATAATATTATATATTGGGATATTGGAGCCGAGTATTTATCGGAAACATCCTCTCTACCTGCACAAGATAGGGATAATACTGCGTACACGCTATTCTTCCCAGACCCTACTTGTAAAAATATATTAGATATATTATTGTTGTTATTTATATATCGGGATATGTCTTGTGAAATCAATACATTTCAAGTCTTGTTTTCATCGTATAGGTGCCATCACCATCTCTTACTTGTTTGAGGTTGGATATTGAGAATTCACACATAGGAGTGTGGCAAAAACGTGCTGGCCCTTCTTCTGACTCGAAATGGGTGATGACAGTTGAACTTCAGAAAAAGAATAATGTCAATGCTGCTATTGAAGGAGAATTAAATTCTTCTTCTACTTCTAGTTCCAGGAATTGTGGAGAAATAGTTGAAGGTATAAGTATTAGAAGTGAAATGGATGAAGAAGAAAGAGTTGCATTGCAAATGATAGAAGAATTGCTTCAGATAAATAGTCCTTGCCCTTCATTTGATATTTAAGAAAGGGAGAAATTGATCATTCTACATTATCTAAAGTTTATTTATCATTTAATATTTGAAGGGGAGCCTTGGAGAGCAACATCGAAGTTGTCTCCACCTGACCTATAGGTCATGAATTCGATCGAGCCCTGAAATCAGCTGTGAACCTAGGATGTCTTGTGCATCCCGCTACCTTTTATGTGTTGTTATATATTATATTAGTTTCTAAGGGTTTGGGCAAGAAGTGCCTGTGTAAGTAGTAATAATAATTAAAGAAAAAGAAACAAGTCCAGAAAGCTGTATGTACTTGTGTAGACTAATTAAAACAACATTGTCATCTTCTGAATGAAGAAGTTGATAAATAAAATTTACTAAATTGATTGTATTTTCTAAAGCAAATCCACCCTTTATCTGTATCCTCTTTTTTTCCTCGTCAAATTTGTTTCTGAGAAGCTGCAAGTAATATTTGTGTGTGTATCTATCTATATCTATATCTATATCTATCTATACTATATTAAAAGCACCAAGGCCCTTAGCGAAATGTCGTTCGTCTTTTTTACCCTTTAAAAGTAGATTTCACACTAGACAAAATAGTCATTTAAATCATTTACCTAAGATTTAGAATTAATCATTTTATTATCTCCCTAATATTTAGGGATTCTAAATTAATTCAATTTAATATTGAAACGATATGAAAACCCTAAAAATAAGGTTAAGAGTTTTGGAATAGAAGGACTACAACACATAATGAGTTAATTGAATACGTAAAGAAAGATTTTAAAAAGATTTGAATTTAAATGCAAGGAAAGATTGTAAATATAAAATAGCTAAAAAATCGATAGCTGAGCAATTGTCTGCTTTCTCCACAAATATGGTTCATATTGTCTGCGGCTTTCTCCACAAATTTGTTCAGTCTGGTTTTGTTGGTCTTGAACGAAGCAATTGAAGACCATGGAGCTATTAAGTATTTTGACAATTCTTCTATAAATGGTAGATAAATCATTTCTGAGTTATATCTTTTCTGTAGTTCTTCGTCTGCTTGTGTGCCGTAGTTTTTATTACAATAGAAGAACTCTTTTATTTTGCACGTATCATTATAAAACTTATTCATTCTTCTACCTCTTTTATTTAATTTGATAAATAAAATTCTTGTGGACGAAAAGACCTATAAAATATGTAAACTTAGCAAATTAATTATGTCTGTTCCTAAAACTTCTAGGAATTAAGTTGCCTATTACAAGTTGAAATCATTAATAGATGCGCCACTGCTCCGACAATAGTCTTATATAAGAATAAATTGTTGACGAGCAAGCATTGTAAAAAACTCAACATCAAATTTTAGAAATACTTTTGTAATGACACATGATAATTGAACGCAAAAAATACATAGATTAATATATTATGTGATTTTTTAACTTTATACTTATTAAACTAAGGTACACGTGCAAAGCGTGTACCTCATAATTAGTATATGCTATATTTAAAACACGAAGGCCCTAACGGAAATGTCGTTCGCCTTTTTTTACCCCTTTAAAATAGAGTTTATATTGGACAAAATCAACATTTAAATTGTTTCCTAATATTTAGAAATTTCAAATCAATTAAAGTTTGTGCCTTAAATTCTTCGTTATTTGAATTAGGTAAGAAATCCTAATATTTAAGACTTTAAAATCAATTAAAAAATAAATCATTAAAAAAAAGGGGGAAAGGAAAAACTATCAACAACCCCAAATCAACAACAAACCATTGGGGGATTAGTGGTACGTGCATTAAAAAATGGTTACTAATTTATGTAGATTTCCTTATGTAGACCAACGCAATATTACTTATGCTATTACGAGGAGGAAAACATAACTGCCACAAAATTAAATGATGGAAACCATTGTAGACATGAACAAAAAATATGAGAGACTGATTAATTATTAATATTAGTTTATATAATTTATCTCATAATATAATATTTGAAAATTACACCTCAATAATTTCAACAAGTAACTATAGAAACATAAGAGAGAGAGAAAGGTGTTGAGCTGTTGACACGAATAACTTTGCAAATACAAATATCAAAACTTAAAAAATTGATTGATTTTTTAGGCTTGAAAAATATAATTCTAAATAAAACTATAACTATAGTCAAATATTTAAAACTTGTAATGAATTAATATTACTAATTATCAACAAAAAATAAATCGTTGCTTTTAATAAGAATAAATATTAAAATTTTGAATTAACAAATTAAAAAATAAATCACATTCATTTTCTTTCCAAATTCATCATAAGTAAACATCTTTTTTTCAGTTGACAAAACTTTTAGATACAAAAATTATATTTTTTTATAGGAATAGCATTTGTGGTGGAAAAAATAAAAAACTAATGCAAAATCGATTATAATATAGTAATAAGCATTAACCGCAAAATCCTATAAAACTCTTGAATAAATTCATACATATAATCTCATACATGGAAAGTTAAAAACAAAAAAGAGTAGATTAATTAGAATGTAGCGGTTGAATTTATTTTTGTGATAGTAATTTATTTTTTTAATCTATTGGAAATAATTTATATGGTATTTCTTATATACTAAAGAAATAGAACAAATTGCATTTTGCTCGTGAGCAAAAAGAAGGCGTCTTCTGTCAATTGAATGAGATGATTAAGAACTTATATGGGATTGAGTTTCTTTCTTTTTTTGAATTAGCTAAATAATATCAATAATTATCATATTTAGAAACTTATAATTTTTAACTTTAACTTTTATTTATAACTCAACTATAATAATATAATATTTATGTAACTCTTTGAAATATTATATTTATTGTATATGAAACACACGCAACGCGCGTACTTTAATATATTGTCACAACCCCAAATTTCCTCTGTAGGATGTCGTGATAGCACCTAGTCTCTAAGACTAGGTAAGCCTATCAATGCGGAATAATAATAAATATCTGAAATAAATAAACTACAATTCAAACAATTTCAACTCCCAAAACCCGGTAGAAATAAGTCACAGGCTTCTAAGAATTTATTCTCAATGTCTCTATATATCAAGGTCTAAATAAAATATAAGGAAGCAACATAAAATGATAGAAAGGGACTCCGGAGTCTGCGGACGCTGGCAAATATACCTCGAAGTCTCCGTACGCAGGTAACTCACTGACGTCTAGGCTGGTAAGATGTACCTGAATCTGCACAAAAAGATATGCAGAAGTGTAGTATGAGTACACCACAGCGGTACCCAGTAAGTTCCAAGCCTAACCTCAGTAGAGTAGTTACGAGGTCAGGTGAGACCCTACTGGAATATAATAATGGAATGGTAAAATGTTTAACAATATATTAAAATAAAATGACAGTGGAAATGAATCAAATAGTATGTCACATTTAATGACACCAAATAATTACAAATAATATCTCGTGGAATCAAAACAAAATTTCCATCAACTTTATGAAAATCACAATAATTAATCGAAGGCAACTATGGCCATAAATCAATATTAACAAGGGCACTACCGAGATACCGCCTCGTAATTCCAAATTATAAATAATTTCACAATATCTCATTTCCTTATATCACCGCGGGAGCCTTCACAATTTATTTAAAGAAAATATTTTTTTTTCCGAAATAGCATCCCACGGTTTAGCCACCCTTATCACACCGCATGACTTCTAGTAGTCACCCCTACTAGCCACCCGTATCAAACCACCCTTATCTCACCGCGTGCGTTTCAACACCCATATCTTATACCACGGCATGCGTATCAATATCACAATATATCACAATTTGCACCTCAAGTGCCCAATATTTCAATTTTTCACGAAAAGAAATCTCACAAAAATATTCAAGAATAAATAATTCAGGAAAATAATATTCTAATTTTTTAATACGTTGCTTCAATATCAAAATTAAAATATCAAATACTTTATATTAATAATATTTAATTTAAAGAAAATCAACCTTCAAATAATGCACAGTATGAAAGAAATCAAGTTTCAATTAAAAAGGTAAAACAATTAGCAGGAAAAAGGCAAACAAATTTAAATTATATATCACAAATCAATGATGAAGAATATAACAAGATAAAATAATTTAATAAATGTGCAACAATGATCTACATAATTTAAAAATATAATCTTTCACATTTAGCCCGTGTACACACTCGTCACCTCATGTACACGACTTTCAACATATTTCAATAATTACATTAATATCAATTCTAGGAGAAATTTTTCCCACACAAGGTTAGACAAGTCACTTACCTCGACTTGTTCCAATTTAACCAAGTATTATGGTTTTTTCTCGATTTTCCGACTCCGATCGACTCGTATCTAGTCATAATTAATTCGATACAGTCAACAAAAATTATAGTAATCAATTTCATATGAAAATATTATATTTTCATTAAAATCCGAAATAAGCTCAAAATTTGCCCGTGGGGCCCACATCTCGGAATCCGACAAAACTTACAAAATTTGACAATCCATTCAATTACGAGTCCACCCATACCAATTTTACCAAAATCCGATAACAACTCGACCTCCAAATCTTAAATTTTTATTTTTGGAAGATTTTACAAAAATCTTGATTTTTCTTCCATAAATTTACGGATTCATGATGTAAGTGAGTATGGAATCATGAAATATAATTAAAATAGGATAAGGAACACTTACCCCAATGTTTTCCCGTGAAAATCGCCCAAGAACCGTGCTCCAAAAATCTAAAACGAAATGAATGAAATGACCATTTTCGGTCCTTAAGTTTCTGCCAATCCGTCACTAAAAGTCCATTTTCCGTCACTAAAAGTCCATTTTTCGTCATTAAAAGTCCACCAGAAACCGCTCTACCAGCCTTCCTTCAATTGATCATAACTTTATGTACAAATGTCCAAATGATAAATGGTTTAACTTTCTGGAAATTAGAATCAACCGACTACAACTTTCATATTTTGCAACTTTTCTGAGTCCTTATGAATTTTGAGATATAAGCTTCCAAAGTCGCCTCCATGCATCAGAATTTCTGGCGAAACTGCTCTACTAGCCTTCATTCAATCCATCATAACTTTCTGTACAAATATCCAAATAATGAATTGTTTAACTCTCTGGAAATGAGAAACAAACGACTACAACTTTCATGTTTGGACAATTTTCCGATTCTTTATGAATTACGAGATATAAGCTTCCAAATTTGGCTCCACACACTAGTTCATATATTTCTGGCGAAATTTCTGCAAATTTCCAGCAACCTTCTTTGTCTGAAATCTATTCCGTTTACCTTCCGAATTCCACCCGAGACCTTCGGGACCTTAACCAATTATTTCAACATGTCTCAAAATACAACACGAACTTAGTCGAGGCTTCAAACCACATCAAACAACATCAAAACGACTAATCGCACCTCAAATCAAAATATATAAACTTTGAACTTTTAATTTCTACAAATAACACCGGAACATATCAAATCCAGTCCAATTGACCTCAAATTTTGCACGCAAGTCATAAATGATATAACGGAGCTATAAAAATTTTCAGAATCGTATTTCGACCCCGATATCAAAAAGTCAACCCCTCGGTCAAACTTCCCAAAAATCCAACTTTCGGCATTTCAAGCCTAATTCCACTACGGACTTCCAAATAAAATTCCGATCACGCTCCTAAGTTTAAAATCACCATACGGAGCTGTTGGAGTCATCAAAATTCTATTCCGGGGTCATTTGCACATAATTCGACATCCGGTCACTATTTGAACTTAAACTTTAAATTTTTTATCAAAATTTCATATCTTGGGCTAGGGACCTCGGAATTTAATTCCGGGTATACGTCCAAGTCCCAATTTACGATACGGATCTACTGAAACTATCAAAATACTGATTCGAGTCCATTTGCTCAAAATATTAACCAAAGTCAACTCAATAGTGTTTTAAACATCTAATTCACATTTTAATCCATTTTTCACCTGAAAACTTTCCGAAAACTTTTACGGATTGCGCACGCAAGTTGAATAATGGTAAATAGTACTTAGATCACATAATTAATTATTAAATTTAAAGATAATATTTTGGGTCATCACACACACACACACACACACACACATATATATATATATATATATATATATATATATATATATATATATATATATATATACCCCCCACCATCATTAAAGCTTCCAAAAACTTCCCATGGATGATCAATGAGTTAAGATGGACAATTCAAAAAGTGACTAGTACTTTGGTAGGCAATGGTCCTCCCTCGAGACATTTTTAATATTATTGAAGTTATACACAATATCTAATTATCAAATTTATTTCTTTATGTGCAGTTTTCTCTCTCTAGGCTGATATTTGCTGGTTTCGGATAAAATATTTGTCAACAAACATTTTTAATTTTATACTTTTGATTACTTTAATTAAGAATATTATAGTTTATGACTCTATGCATTTATTAGTATTCAAACCGTATAAACCGAAACCGAAAGGAGAAAAATCGAACCATACCAAATTTAAGCAGGTACGATATTGATATAGCATTTTAAGAAACTAAATACCGAAAATACCAAAACGTCTAAATACCGTACCGTACCGTACCGACCGACGAACACCCCTAATCACAATGTGTTGTTTATTTTATTCAATTTTCAAATGTTGTCGCTTAAACCATTGAAAATAGTCCATTGGACAGAGGGAGCAAAACTAGTGAAATAAATAATTTTCCTTTATGAAAATTGGAGTTTGTTGAGCTATGTGCATAAAACAACATAATTGAAGAGAATTATTTCACTATGTTTATGTTCAATAATTTCTACATACTACTGTTGAACTAGGTAGGTTTAAAAATTTATTTTTATGTCCCACACTACCTATTCAATTATCAAAGACTATATGATGCATTTATTTTATTTTTTGAAAAAGACCCAATGCTAATGCTATGAGTATCACCATTATTATTGAGCCGTTAATTAATCGCATATGCTAGGAATTAAAAGCAAAAGTCTCTCTCATTGAAAAGTCATCACAAAGTAGTATTGTAACTTGGGATTTTCCAAGTATTGGTGCGTGCACTATAAAAAAAATTCTTCTAATGTGTATGTAAATAATATTACTTGAAAAATAATATGCCTATACAATAAATAGACATCACTTGAAAATAATAAAAAGACCTTAGTCTATGCTCTATATTAAATTATTTAGAGATAGATTTATAACTTGATGGGTTTGACCTTTAAAAATTTAAGCATTGAACTTATTGTACTTTTAAAATTATAATTTAATTCTAATATTTATTAAGCTTTTCGTTGATTTTCTCACACACACAAATATATATATAAACACTTCATAATAACTACTAAGTTCGAATGATCCCGCTACAATTGACTCAAACATTTTTCAATGCTAACTCGTGTAACCTGGTGCCACAGTAGATCAGGCCTGATCAAGATTGTTATGGGCCGAACATTAGCCCAAAAAACTGAAAGGGGAGGTACATAAATAGCCAATTTTAGGATTGTTATTTATGGTTTAGTCAGTATTTATTTTGTTCCGAAAATTTGAACTGAAAATCTTAACTTTAAGACTTTTGTGTCTTGAAAAATTAAACTGAAAAATTGAAATTCAGAACACACTGGCTAATTTCTAAATAACAACACTATAGAGTGGCTACCTAATGTCATTTCTACAAAAACTGAAGTAGGCAGTACAAGCCCAAAATAGTTAATAATTGTAATATTTTCATATGTATATTTTGATTATTCCATTCCAAAATATCAAGAACTTGAGAATATAACAAAGAATTTCACTTGTCCAACTCTTTAAGCAGTTTGTGCAAAGACATTTAATCAATATCCAACTTCTTTAGATGTTGGAAAGGCCAGATTTACCAAAATCCAGACCATACATATTGACACTGGGCTTGGGTCGCTCTCTTCTGGGGACCCAATTCTTTTTGGGGACCCAATTGGAGTCCAGATTTCATGTTTCTTGAAGGGCAAGTCACACATTGGCCCGTCAGCCTAAAATATTATATCTGCTAGCTAAATATACAAAAAGTATGCATAGATTATATATAAAATATTATATAGTAATATATAAAAATATATTTTTTTCGGCTATTATTTTTAGGAGCGGCTATACAATGTAATTTTCCCTTTCTTGAAAATATTAGTATTTCTCTTCTTTTTCCGGAGCATAATTTCTAGTTTCTAGACAAGTTACAAAGACATGGTAAGTTTTAAGGAGAAAAAAAATCAGAAATAGGTTGATTTACTGCTAATTGAAAAATTGTCACAGTTTCAGAAGTAATCGCAATTTAGCCACTTCTTCATGTAAAAATAAAATATGAACAAAAATACCCTTAAAATCCGATCCACCATAGTATGCTGGAGTTCGAAATTTTTAACATATAAGATTCCAACATAATGTGATGGAATTATAAATTGTGCTGGAGTTGCAACATAATATACTGGAAGTATACGCATGAGCTCCATAATCCAGCATAATGCATATTATACAGGAACTTTTCGTGTTTGAGTTAGGGTAATTTTGTCCAAACTTTATCTCTGCATAAAATAGTGGCTATTTTTTAATGACTTTGCAAATGGTGACTATTTTCAATTACTAGTCCAAAAATTGGCTAGCCATTCTATTTGTATTAGGGGGGATCAGAAATAGCTTGATTTACAACTGCTAATTGAAAATTAGCCACAGTTTCAAAAGTAATCGCAATTTAACCACTTCTTCATGTAAAAATAAATCAGAACAAAAACACCCTTAAAATCCATAAATCCCGAATTTTTTTACATATAAGATTCCAACATAATGTGATGGAATTATATATTGTGATGGAGTTCCAACATAATTTGTTGGAAGTATACGCAGGAGCAACATAGTCCAGCATATTATGCTGTAACTTTTCGTGCCGGTAATTTTGTCCACGTTTTATCTCTGCATAAAATAGTGGCTTTTTTTTAATGACTTTGTAAATGCTGACTATTTTTCAATTATCAATCCAAAAACTGGCTAGCACCAAGTTTAATGATCATGGATAATTAGTTTGAGTCTAAGTTATATATTTTAACGATATAAATTAGTTATAGCAAATTATAACTCTATTTTTCAAGCTATTATATTAAATTTGATATATGAAATTACATGTTATGCAGGTCAATTTATCCGTGCATAGAACGTAAACTTAATTAATAGTTGGAGTTATTCACTCAGAAAATATAAATATCAAATGCTTTTCTATAAATAAAAATTACTCAACCAAGCTGTAGGGCAAGCTGACATGCAGTGCTTATCCATCTTATCAACATTCTCGTCAACTTCTTAATTATAGTTTTATAACAACAATATCGCTCAATAATATAATTGCTAACCACTTTCGTCTTTTTGATTAATCACACAATAGGGTTTTATAGCACAAGAAAAAATAGAATAAAAAAGCAACAGATATTAACCCTTTTTGTGTACTTGTACTTTTTCAACGTCTTAATAAGTATACCTTCACATGGTGCTTGTTTACCCTCAAAATCGAATAACAATTGAATTTGTTAGTAGTTTTAAGGATATGTGATTTAACTTGATACAAAACGATAAATTAGATTGCAATTGAAATAAATAATGGAAAAGTAAATGCTAACCACACAAGTTAAACAATCTTAGCCCTAGAAGGTTAGCCACCCTCGAGCCAAAAGTGTTTTGATTGATATTAGAACAAACAACAAGAGAATAATAAGAACCTAAAGAGAATAATAATATATTGTTTTGAGATACATGTTACAATGTGTTGAATGAATTATCAGACCCCTTTTTTATAGTAGAGGAGTCCTACTCTAGGTACATTTCCATAAAAGGTAAAAATCTCTTGATTCGCTGATTGCCGGTTCCTTACTGATACGTGCCGAGATTTCCGCCGCAATATCCGAAAGCGGATATTTTGGTCTTCTATTAGTTAACTGAATAATGTTTCTCGGAGCTCGTTCGAGGTTAAGGTTAACACCGGACTCACTGCTCCTCGAAGGCAGGCGTTCCGACCTTGGGTTCTAGCTCGGTGAGACTCGAGGTTGATCTTCAGTCATAATCTACCAAGTTGTAGGCGAGCTCGATTTCGACCGTATATAAATAGTCCCCTCATTTTTTGGAGAGTAGATGACGAGAAACAACATGAACTTCCGATCTTGACTTCGATATTTTGTGACAGAAATGACAAAACAGTCAAAACGTCTCGTCAGTCAAGTATTAATGGCATTAAATGCCCGTCAGTTGCCGGTCGGCCACTCACAGATGTGAACAATCGCTGAGAAACTATAAATACTCCCCTCATTAGTACATTCAAACTTTACTTTCAAACCTTCTGACCTCGTACCTTAGAAATTTCAACACTTCCAAGCATTGATTTTCTAGTTACTATGAAATCCTTTTATAAGAACTTTTGTTCTGTCTTTATCCAAAACCATCAAGCATACTCTTTTAACTCCCTCTTTTTCCTTCAGTTTTCAAAGAAATGGCGAAGACTTCAAAATTCGTTCCTCAAAAAGAAACTCCCTCTTCCTCGCGGCCGACTACTGAGGAAACCGTCTCGTACACTGCTGTCGAGGAACCGGCACCGGAGCCTCCTCTGAAAATGTTTATTCCTGGGGGGTGCCCAGTCAATGCCGATTTCAAGGTTGAAATCTTCCATACCAGGCCAATGTGAGGCGGTCTCGAGGTACACCTGCTCGATCACTGAGGATGTTCTCTCTGAAGTAAAAAAGGATTGCAACTAGGCTGACAAACATGTGGTGGTTCCTGAACTTGATGAAGCCATCAACACCCACGTTGAGGGATTTTTAAGTGTTTACACTTATCCCTTTACGTTGGGTCCCTTGGACCCGGTCATTATCGACCTCTGCAAGAGATACGAGGTAACCCTCGGTCAGATTCACCCTTCTTTCTGGGGGATCGTAATCCTCCTCCGTTTCTTTGTGAGAAAGATCAAGGGGTTCCTTTTCACGATTGACCACCTTATGTGTTTATACAGTCCCCGAATCTACCGGGGAGGACTGATCAAGCTCTCCCGTTGGGCTAGTAAAACTGCGTTCTCTAGTATTAATGAAGATAAGGATCGAGGATGGCTAGGCCATTTTGTCCGAGTGAGGACCTCGGAGTTGATCACGGCCGAGCACATGCCAATCCTTAAGAAGTGGAACATGAAACATAAGTATATAGTTTTGATTTCAAGGTTTTATTTATTGCACTTTTCCTTTCTTCTTATCAGTGTTCTGTGATGGCGCAGTTATTTCCCGAATCCCGAACGTAGTTCCCCGACTCAAGGAGTGGGTGGAGGGAATTATATCGCAAAGGCCTTATTCCGAGAGCTCGTAACGCAATCTTTCAAAGGGCCGGTGGGAGGCCCGTTCGCATGGTGAGATCTATTTCATAAGTGATATTTAGTTTCCTCTTTGCATGATTGAGTCCTTACTTGTTTGATTTCTTTTTGCAGGTTTACCCAAGGATCCGGTAGTGAAAATCTCCTCAGCGAGTCCCCTGCTCCGAATCAGGGTGAAGAGAAGAAATAAAAAGGGCCCCGAGTTCTCTGAACTTGGAGAAGAAAAAGCCAAAGAGAAGGCTGGTGCGTAAGTCCAAGGAAAGCACCAGCGCTCGAGCACCACCTTCGGGTTCTCTCTATCAGTTGAGGGATGAATCTGAAGAAGAACAAGAGAAAAAAACCTTCAATATGGTGACCCGAGTGTCTACACAACTCGAAGGGCAAGGGGCCTCCGAACCAGAGGGAGACGATGCTGATCTTCATCGAGCTAGGGAGGTCGAAAAGGAGGCCGAGACCGAAGTTTTTCGAGACATGGGTCTTGCGCCGAAGGAATCTCTCGATGTGATAGAGATCACCAAGTTACCTTCGTTCACTGAGTCCATGTACATTGAGGCTCAGACGGTGAAAGAACGTCCCAATGAGGGAGTCCTCGAAGCGGACGATCCCTTCAGTAGATTCTTTGATGGAGTGGACTCTACTACCACGGAGGGTGTCATCGGGTTGGGTGATTTATATATACCGAGGAAGAGCCCATCTTCGGGAGCAAGCGGAACTTCCTCGAGTCCTAAACTGGTTAATAGATTCCCTACCCCGAGTGTGGATCCTGGCCGGAAGTGATTCATCACTTTCTCCCTTTTGGAGGACTCCCGGGTCATTTCCGCCCTCGTAGAGGTGGCTAGTTATCTTTGGTGTCTGGTGACCGAGGATGATCAGGCCAAGATAAATGAGGTGGATGCACCCTGTCTATTCAACAAAGCGCAACAGGCGTTGATGATCAGGCTAGTTATCTTTGGTGTCTGGTGACCGAGGATGACCAGCGCAACAGGGATGCTTGTCATATTTGGCCTTAGTGAGAGATGTTGATGCAGATACTCCTATTATTGATTCAATACCGGTCGTGCAAGACTTTCCGGATGTATTTCCTGCAAACCTGTCGGGTATGCCACCTGACAGGGATATTGATTTCGGTATTGACTTGGTACATGGCATTCAGCCCATTTCTATTCCTCTGTATCGTATGGTACCAGTTGAGTTAAAATAATTGATAGAGAAACTTCAGGAACTCCTTGAAAATGGGTTTATTAGGCCTAGTGTGTCGCCTTGGGGTGCACCGATTCTATTTGTGAAAAAGAAATATGGTACTATGCGGATGTGCATTGATTATAGGCAGTTGAACAAAATTACAATCAAGAATAAATATCCATTGCCGCGTATTGATGATTTGTTTGACCAGCTTTAGGAGCGAGGGTGTTCTCCAAAATTGATTTAAGGTCTGGGTATCACCAATTAAAGATTCGGGATTCGGATATTCTAAAGACGACATTCAGGACTCGTTATGGCCGCTATGAATTTCTTGTGATGTCTTTTGGGATAACCAATGCCCCAACAACATTTATGCATTTGATGAATAGTGTATTTCAACCATATCTTGATTTATTTGTCGTGGTATTCATTGATGACATTCTGGTGTACTCACGTAGCCAGGAGGAGCATACACAATACTTAGGTATTGTATTACAGAGGCTGAGAGAGGAGAAACTTTATGCCAAATTCTCTAAGTGTGAGTTCTGGCTTAATTCGGTGGCATTCTTGGGACATATAGTGTCCAGTAAAGGTATTTAGGTGGATCCGAAGAAAATAGAGGCAGTTCAGAATTGGCCCATACCATCCTCAGTTACTGAGATTCGGAGTTTTCTCGTCTTGGCCGGTTATTATCGTTGTTTAGTGGAGGGTTTCTTTTCTATTGCATCGCCTATGACTAAATTGACCCAGAAAGGTTCTCCGTTTAGGTGGTCGGATGAATGTGAAGAGAGCTTTCAGAAATTGGTGTTGTCTACAGGTTCAGAGTCTTATACTGTGTATTGTGACGAGTCGCGGATTGGTCTCAGCACAGTACTTATGCAAGACGATAGGGTGATTTCCTATGCGTCCAGACAGTTAAAGGTACATGAGAAGAATTATCCAGTCCACGATCTTGAGTTAGCAGCTATTGTTCATGCCTTGAAAATTTGGCGACATTACTTGTACGGTGTCCAGTGTGAGGTATATACTAATCATCGAAGTCTACAACATTTGTTTAAACAGAAGGATCTTAACTTGCGGCAGCGAAGGTGGTTGGAGTTGCTTAAGGATTATGATATCACTATTCTCTATCATCCCGGAAAGGCCAATGTGGTGGCCGGTGCCTTGAGTCGTAAGGCAGAGAGTTTGGGCAGCTTAGCATACTTACCGGTAGCAGAGAGACCTTTAGCCTTGGAGGTTCAGGCCTTAGCTAATCAGTTTGTTAGATTGGATGTTTCCTAGCCGAATCGAGTTTTGGCCAGTGTGGTTTCTCGGTCTTCTTTATATGATCGCATCAGAGAGAGCCAGTATAATGATCCACATCTGCTTGTCCTTAAGGACACAGTTCATCACGATGATGCCAAGGAAGTCACTATTGGAGATAACAGTGTATTATGGATGCATGGAAGGCTATGTGTGCCTAATGTAGATGGTTTGCATGAGCTGATTCTACAGGAAGATCACAGTTCGCGGTACTCTATTCATCCAGGCTCCGTGAATATGTATTAGGATTTGAGACAGCACTATTGGTGGAGGCGAATGAAGAAATATATAGTCGGGTTTGTATCTCGGTGTCTAAATTATCAACAGTTAAAGTATGAACATCAGAGGCCAGGAGGATTGCTTCAGAGACATGAAATTCCGGAGTGGAAGTGGGAGCGTATTACCATGGACTTCATAGTTGGACTCCCATAGACTTTGAGAAAGTTTGATGATGTTTGGGTGATAGTAGATCAGTTGACCAAATTTGCACATTTTATTCCAGTCGGTACTAATTATTCTTCGGAGCGGTTAGCTGGGATTTATATTTGCGAGATTGTTCGCCTACACGGTGTGCTGATGTCCATTATTTCAGATTGGGGTACGCAGTTTACCTCACAGTTTTGGAGGGCAGTGCAATGAGAATTAGGCACACAGGTTCAGTTGAGTACAACATTTCACCCTCAGACGGACGGACAATCTGAGCGCACTATTCAGATATTGGAGGATATGCTACGCGCTTGTGTCATTGATTTTGGGGGTTCATGGGATCAATTTCTGCCACTCGCAGAGTTTGCTTACAATAATAGCTACCAGTCAAGCATTCAGATGGCTCTGTATGAAGCTTTATATGGGAGATGGTGTCGGTCTCCGGTGGGTTGGTTTGAGCCTGGTGAGGTTAGACTATTGGGTACTGACTTGGTTAAGGATGCTTTAGAGAAGGTCAAAGTAATTCAGGAATGGCTTCGCATGGCACAGTCTAGGCAGAAGAGTTATGCCGACAGGAAGGTTCGTGATGTTATTCACATGGTTGGGGAGAAGTTTCTGCTCATGATTTCACCCATGAAAGGTGTGTTGAGGTTCGGGAAAAAGGGCAAGTTGAGCCCTCGGTATATTGGGCCTTTTGAGATACTTAAGAAAATTGGGAAGGTGGCTTATGAACTTGCTTTGCCACCTAGTCTATCAGGTGTTCATCCAGTGTTCCATGTATCCATGCTCTGAAAGTATGTCGGGGATCCGTCTCATATTCTAGATTTCAGTACGGTACAACTGGACAGTAATTTGACTTATGATGTGGAGCCGGTGGCTATTTTAGATCGGAAGGTTCGAAAGTTGAGGTCAAAGAACATAGCATCAGTGAAGGTGCAGTGGAGAGGCCAGCCGGTCGGAGAAGCTACTTGGGAAATTGAGCAGGAGATGCGGAACAAATATCCACACTTATTTGAGACTCCAGGTATTATTCTAAACTCGTTCGAGAACGAACGTTTATTTAAGAGGGGGAGAAAGTAACGACCCGGCCGGTCATTTTGAATATTATAACCCCATTCCCCCATTTACTTCTCAATTTATGCCTTGCTATTGATTTATGACTTATCGGGTTAGTTGGTTCGGGTCCGGAAAGAATTCATAGTGAAATGGACACTTAGTCTCATAATTAAAAAACCAAAATTAAGTTAGAAAAGTGGACCGGATATGGACATATGTGTAAATGACCTCGGATTTGAATTTTTATTATTCCAATAGCTCCGTAAGGTGATTTTGGACTTAGGAGCATGTCCAGAAAATTATTTGGAAGTCCGTAATGGAATTAGGCTTGAAATGCCGAAAGTTGCATTTTTGGGAAGTTTGACCGGGGGGTTGACTTTTTGATATCAGGGTCGTAATCCGATTCTAAAAATTTGAATACCTCCGTTATGTCATTTACTTGTGTGCAAAATTTGAGGTCAATCGGAAGTGATTTGACAAGTTCCGGAGTCATTTGTAGAAATTAGAAATTTCAAAGTTCATTAGGCTTAAATTGGGGTGTAATTCATGGTTTTAGCGTTGTTTGAGATGATTTGAGTATTAGACTAAGTTCGTATGATGTTTTAGGACTTGTTGGTATATTTGGTTGAGGTCCCGAGGGCCTCGAGGAGTTTCGGATGGTTAACGGATCAAAAATTAAACTACAATAGTTGCTGCAATTTCCTTCTGTTGGAAATTTCTTCTGCGAGATTCGAGCACAGAACCTGCCAGAATCGAGCCCAGGATCGAGGTCCACGATCGAAGCCATGATCGAGCCCAGGGTCGAGGGCCACGGTCAAAGGCAGGGTCGAAGACATGATCGAAGGCCAGGGTTGAGGGCCATGATCGAAGATCAGGATCGAAGCCACGGTCGAGGGCCAGGATCGAGGACCAGGATCAAGGGCCAGGATCGAGGCCCAGGATCGAGGACCTCGATCGAAGGCCAAGGTCAAGGCAGAACCGAGGTTGTCTGGGAAGAATTATAAAAATAGGGACTTCGTCCCATTCGCCATTTTTGACAAATTGGAGCTTGAGGAGAGACGATTTTTGTTATATTTTCAAGGAAAACTTGAGGTAAGTCCCTTGTAATCATTTCTATTCCATAATATTGAATTAGCATCAGATAATTCGACTAGATTACATGATTGTGAGGTGTAAATAGGAAATTGGAACTTAGAAATTTTGAAATAAGATTTGTACATTTGAGGGTCGAGTTGAGGTCGGATTTTGGAAAAATTGGTATGGGTAGACTCGTGGTTGAATGGGATTTCGGATTTTGTAATTTTTTTCGAGTTCCGAGACATGGCCCCCACGGGCAATATTTGAGCTAAAATTTGGATTTTTATGGAAAATTAGCATTTTCTTATGGAATTAATTCCAATAAATTTTATTGACTGAAACGAATTATTTGTGACTAGATTCGAGGCATTCAGAGGTCGATTTGCGAGGCAAAGGCATAGCAGAGTAAAGAATTTCACGCTCTGAGGTAAGTAACAATTTTAAATCTGGTCCTGAGGGTATTAAACCTCGGATTTTGGTATCATGTGATTATTTTGGAGGTGACGCACATGCTAGGTGATGGGCGTGCGGGCGTGCACCGAGGGGATTGTGACTTGGTCCGTCCCGGAAAACTGTAAAGTTGAAATAATTTGTTGTTAGTTATATGCTCTCTATGTGTTGATAAAATTTGACTGTAAATCATGTTAGAAATCATGCTTAGGCTATATGATAGTACTGTTGGGACCCACAGAGGTCGCGTACTTATTGAATTGCTTGCTAAATGCTATATGTACTCAGCCTCACCTTTTACTTACACATTTTATCTCAGTCTCTGTTGTTATTTTTATACATCATATCATTGTTGTTTGGGCTGATTTCATGATTATTAAGAGCCCGAGAGACTGGAGGAATTTATGACTGAGTGAGGCCGAGGGCCTGATTGTGAGATATTGAGACTATAGCATGTGAGTTGGCCGTGCAGATTTTTATATTATACCATAGCACGTGAATTGGCCGTGCAGATTCTTATATTATACTATAGCACGTGAGTTGGCCGTGCAGATCCAAATAGTTATATTATGGCACGTGAATTGTCCGTGCAGATTATAGTGCTTGGCCTGTGGGAGCCCCTCCGGAGTTTGTACACCCCCAATGAGCGCGGGTACCCATTAAAAGTGAGTGATGAGGGTTGGGAGCCCAGGGAATGATGAGGGCTGGGAGCCCAGTGAGTGATTGTTGTCCTAAGAGGTTGTACTTGATTTCTATTTGTTGTTTCACTTAGTTGCTATCTGTCATTGCTGTGAAATGTCTGAAAGGTTGTTGATATACGGATTACATGAACAGGAACTGTATAAAAATTGATTTGACATTAAACTGCCAAATTTGATAGTATGTCTATTCATTGCTGGAATTACTGGAAATGAACCATAAATGTGTAGCTCCGTACTATCTTCAGTTTTTTATTTATTGTTGTTACTTGCTGAGTTGGTTGTACTCATACTACACCCTGCACTTCGTGTGCAGATCCAGGTGTTTCCGGACATAGCGAGTGTTGATCCTTTCCCGCGGTTGATTTTCAGGAGATTTTTAGGTAGCTGCCGTATTCCACAGACCTTGTCTCTCCTTCTCTTTCTATTTGTTTACTATATTTGGTTTCAGACTATTATAGACTATATTTTTCAGACTTGTATTCATATTAGATGCTCTTGTACTCAGTGACACCAGGTTTTTGGGAGCCTTTATGATCTCGAGGTTAGCATCCGATTCAAGTTCATTTGACCTTCATGCGACCGGTTCATCCCTGCGGGTGACTTCCCGGGGTAGATCGGGTTCAACCCTGCTCGGCATACAACTTTGGTTCTATAACTTAGCTATCGCCGCCTGTTGAGCTTACAACATTTTGAAGATCACCCATAAACTGATCCCGTTTCCTCCAATATTTTATGTTTTTTGAGTTGTCGATCGGACTCCACCACAGACACTATTCTCAGGGTCGGTACGTAAGTTTGCGTCGATAGCCACATGTGAATTAGCGTCAATCGGGCCCCCGATCGGAATTCTGATAGGAACAATAGGTGGTACCTCGTTACCGGGCGTTATGTTATTATTTTCACCGTGATTACCAAACTCATTGACAACATGTAGGGGTGCCGATTGAGAGTTCGACATTTTGAGTTTTAACATGAAATTAAAGACACTTCAAAGAATAAGTGTAAAGTAGTGTGTATTATGGAGATTTGTATCAAATAACCACTATTATCCTTAGCCCCGCGGTGGGCGCCAAACTGTTTACCCTCAATCAGATAACAATTAAATTTGTAAGTGGTTTTAAGGATACATGATTTAACTTGATACAAAACGATAAATTATATTGCAATTAGAATAAGTAATGGAAAAGTAAATTCTAACCACACATGTTGAACAATCTTAGCCCTGGAAGGTTAGCCATTCTCGAGCCAAAAGTGCTTTGATTGATATCAGAACAGAACAACAAGAGACTACTAAGAGCTTTATGAGAATAATAATATATTATTTTGAGATGCGTGTTACAATATGTTGAATGAATTATCAGACCCCCTTTTTATAGTAGAGGAGTCCTACTCTAGGTACATTTCCATAAAAGGTACAAATCTCTTGATTCGCTGGTTGACGGTTCCTTACTGATACGTGCTGAAATTCTCACCGCAATATCCGACCGGTCGCGAATATTTCGGTCTTCTGTTAGTTAACTCAACAATGTTTCTACGAGCTCGTTCAAGGCTAAGGTCGACACCGGACTCACTGCTCCTCGAAGGCAGGCGTTCCGACCTCGGGTTCTAGCTCAGTGGAACTCAAGCTTGATCTTCAGCCCTTGGTTGCCACGTTCCAAGCCTAATCTACCAAATTGTAGGCGAGCTTGATTTCGATCGTATACAGTGTTATATATATATATATGAGGTAAAATATTTTCATATTTAATGATTGCGTAAGAAAGCGACACGTGGAGCCAAAAACAAAAGATAGTCAGACTCGAAGGCAATGATCTCGCTTGTCATCGGAGAAAATGATATTTATAAAGGCAAAATAAATGCCTGTCATCCGGTAGCATTCAATGAAGAATATTCTATAGCATTAAGTACATGATCTGTTGCAGAGAATATGCCATTCACTGTCCACCATTACACATTCTTCAATAGCCCTCATAATTATCATTTAAGAGGGGTTTGATCCTAGGACCTTGTTCCCTAGGCGTAACTATAAATAGTGAGCTGTATCATCATAGTAAGAGGACGAATTTTCTGACAAGCATACATCATATTCTATCAAAAGCTCAATAACATTTTACTTTCTTACTTATTTATGTGGTCTTTACTGCCTCGGAAGCTCTGCGCCCGGGACTAAGATATCTGCCATTTTACTTCAATTTCAAGGCTAAGTCTTATATTTTTGTCTAATTCATCTATTGTTTTAGGATCAAATCGATTCACTTGTTTATAAACCACATATAAATTTAACTGTACCGTTTTACAGATAAACAATATATGGCAACAATTTAACTTATATCCATGGGTGTGTAATAAATTTTTATTATGAGTGCAATTTTAACTTGCTGTTAAAGGTTACTTGCCTTATATTTTAGGATAATGATTTTATTTATTCTGGATAACTATCTATAATTAATTTTAAAATAACCTGATAATGTAGAATATATATGTATGTCGTCAGTCTATAAAAGTTAAAACTTTTATAGTATTAGTTTTGTTAACAGCGGTGTTGCAAAAAACAATAAGTCTAAAATTTCTAAGAGGCATAATATACCAAAATAATACTTCCTCCGTTTTAATATAAGTAAACGTATTCTCTTTTTAGTTCGTGCCAAAAAGAATGACCCCTTTTCATATTTGAAAATATTTTTTTTTTGCAATGATTTATAGCCACACAAAATATACGTGCCTCATTTTATACTACAAGTGCAAGTCTTCTTTTGTTTTTTTAAAAAAACTTTGTGTCCAGTCAAATAAATTTTACATAAATTGAAACGGATGGAGTACTAACTAAATACTTGATTTTTTTTATTTTTTGGAAAATTCCCAAGGAAATCCGCAGCTACTATTTTTCGAGTGTGCACTAGGTATTCTGCTCATTGTGCAATAGCTCACAAACCACGCATGAGATAAAAACCGCATTAGACAAGCTTGGTACGATAAACTATAACTGAAAAGAATGCTGGTGATGAAAATCGAACTCAAATTTCCCACGTGGAAACATTCACACAACTAATCCTTTTTTCTTTCCAAGAAACTCTGGCTTGTTAACTGTTGGAAAATCATCGGTTGGTATTTGAAAGGTCCTTGTTGAAGATTGCGATCAAAGGAGTAGTGAAGAAAACCATAGAAAGATATGTCATTTTCAATGATAACATAGAATAATAATCTAACAATATGGTCCATTCTTGCTTTCTCTTGTGATCAAATATCCCAGTTGGGATAATTACACTTTTGAACCCTTAATTATGTAGTAAATTCTAATTTTGGCCGTGAGATATTTAGTTATAATATTTAACAATAAATTAAATAAGACATACAATTCTAGCTACTTTATATAGTATATATAGTAAGATTATTTTAAAACTATATTACATATAAATATAGGATACTAAACTAGTAAAAATACAAAGTTAATATAATACATGGTAATTAAATAATTTAACATTTAATAATACTTTAAATTTGTTGAGTAAAGGGATAAAAAGTGCACATTTCAATTAATTGAAAGTTAAAAAATACTTTTTTTTTGTAGTACAAAGGGGGAACTGGCCTGAAAATTGGATGGGGTCAAGATGCTGTTAAGCGCCAACAGCTGATTCAAGTGCCCTGTGAGAACCAAAATTAGGGTTTGTCGATATTGAAGGGACTAAAAGTGCAAAATTTTCCTCCCAATTGATAATTAAAACCAAAGAAAACCATCACCTCAAAGAATATGCTTTAAGTAGCTTCTTTCTCGCTTTCTCTAGTGGGGTAAGCTCTCAATAAATAAATAAAATAAAAATAAAAGCAGAACCAAAAGGGAATTAAACCATTTCAAAGAATATGCTTTGTGTCTTTTTTTCTTTTCTATTACTAATCAAATCTCATCCTATTAAGTTTGTGCGCGTTTTACTTGAAAGAAAGTTCCTAAGAATCTTTAGAGAAAATCCATATGGATAAAGCATAGACTTTCATTAATCTAACCCAAGTTGTTTTTTCATAGATACGGTGTTTGAAGATGTAGCAGAGTCGAAAATTTTAATAAGAAATTTGAAAAACGTAAAAAAGCAATTATTTTTAGTATATTTGCATTGTATAATTTTACGTTGAAGGGTATTTGGTTGGACTCTTAGTGGGCGTTTGGACATAAGAATTGTAAATTTTCGAAAAAGAGTGAAATTTTTTTCAAGTGAAAATGGTATTTGAAAATTAGAATTGTGTTTGGACATGAATATAATTTTGGGTTGTATTTGAATTTTTGTGAGTGATTTGAGTAAAAATTTTGAAAAATAATTTTTTAGAGTTTTTCAAATTTTTAAAAAATTTCAAAATTTATTTTCAAGTGAAAATTGAAAATTTTATGGCCAAACGTTGATTTTGAAAAAAAAAGAAAAAGAAAATCGAAAAAAAAGTGAAAAACATTTCATGGCCAAACAGACTCTTAGTCTCCGGACCATGTAACTCTACTTCGGCAAGTTGTTTCGTGTTAGTCATAGTCAAATTGCAATAAGCTACAAACTTAAAAGCTTTTGGAGTTATTATTAGAAAAAATATTAGGTTATTAATTATCATTTGAGTGTAATTGATCCTCACTTTACTTGTTAAATACTACTACAATATAATCTACAAAATTTCATGCCTTTTTTACATCGATAATGAAGCCAAATCCATGCCTCACTAATATGTTTGTCTTTTCCCCCATTTTTTTTTGTTGTCTTAACTAATAAAATTTGATGGTGTTAATAACATAGAAATACTACGTTAATATAACTGTCACGACCCAAAATCAACCGTCGTGATGGCGTCTACCGTGGGACTAGGCCAGCCTTATCTCAACAACCCAACACCAACAACAATACATTTGAAAACATTAACGGAAGCATTTAACATTAAAGAAAAAAAAACTATTTAAAACATACGAAAATCCCAAAGTGATACAATCCAGCCCAAAACCAGGGTGTCACTTAGTACATGAGCGTCTAGATCAGAAATACAGTCTACTACAGTATCTAGAGATATAAACTGAAAGTACGACAAAGATAAAGAAGGAGAGTCAAGGCACACGAACGCAATGCAACTACCTTGATAGCCTCCAAAACTCTAGGATCCTCAATCAACAACCGTTGCCATGATCGGTATCTTCTGGATCTGCACACCAGGTGCAGAGAGTAACATGAGTATACCAACTAAGTAAGTAACAAGTCCAAAATTTGGACTAAAAGGTAGTGACGAACTCAACCTCAACAGGTATAACAGAAATAAATGTGCAAAAACGTAGGCATGCTTCCAAGTCAAATATACAGCTCAAACAGTAAAGGAAGTGTAGATTTGAACAGTGTAAGGCATACAACTCAGCTATCTCTACATGCCAATGCACAGACTGTATGAAATGCACCATGTGCTCCACTCTCAAGTATTCAACCACTCGGTACTGTATATAGCCATAAGGACCAGGAAAATCCATCCCGGAATATATACAACACTGACTATAAGTCACCAGTACTAAGGAAAAAGGGCAATCCAACCCTGTGGAGAAATCCATCTCCAGGTATCAAGTACTTCGGACTAATCCATGTCGAGGAAAGTCTATCCCTCAATAATATCATCCGCACTCATTGGGAGTGTGTTACAGACTCCAGAGGGGATCTTACAGCCCAAGCGCTATCATAATCATCAATATAACCACTGCGGCGTGCAACCCGATCCTATAACTGGCACTCATAACCAGGATCTCGGCCTCACTCAGTCATCAACCTCTTCAGTCTTACCACGGGCTCACAATGTCATGAAAAAAACCCGGAACAATGATATGATGAATCAATAAATAACTGAGATCGAGATATGATATACAAATGCATGATCATGACTGAGGATGGAATATTAAATGAAAACTAGTGATATGACAACAAGAAACGACTGCTAAGGGTCCAAATAATACCGGCACAAGCCTAAACATGATATCTAACAAGATCTACAGCTCAACTACTTTATCACACGATGAAAACATGGATATCAACAGGATAGAGTCACATTTCTCATGGTGCACGCCCGCACGCCCGTCACTTGGCATGTGCGTCACTTTAATACCAATAGCAAAACGCATAACTTGGGCTTTCGAACCCTCAGAACAAGTTTGAAAGGGTTACTTACTCAAACCAAGCAAAGTCCTACTCCGGAATGCCCTTTCCACTCAATTCGGCCTCCAAACGTCCCGAATCTAGCAACAAGCAATACAATACTATCAATATAAGCTAAAGGAATCAATTTCCACAAGAAAAAATACCAAATTATAGCCAAAATCCGAAATCGGCTCAAACCCGCCCCCCAGACTCACATCTCGAAATCCGACAATCAAAACCCGAAGTCCCATTCACTCACGAGTCTAGTCATACCAAATTTACCAAAATCCGACAACAAAATCCCCTTTAAAACCTCAAAATTCCTTCTCAAGGACTCTTCTACGTTTTCCCTAATTTTTCACCCCGAATCACAATTTAGATTATAAAAATCCAGATATAATCATGGAATTTAACCAAAACCAAGTGAGACCCAAATCCCCACACTCAAAGCAACCTCTAATAGCCACTAGAGACTAAAGGGAACCCCGAGCACTAGAATAACAGCTAGAAGGTCCTGAAACAGATGAACTTTGAGCTGATGGTGCATGCGAGGAACTCTGAGCTGGTAGCGCACCGAATAATGTCTGGACCTGCTGATAACCATGGGGCCCATGACCGGATGATGCACCTCGGTGCACTTGGCGAGCTGTCTGAGCATGCCTGAAAGAGCGACCTCTACCATGCTGGAACTGACCCCTAGAAGGAGTACCACTAAATCTACCCTGTCGACGTGGCCTCTTAGCCTCCGTCTCAACCCGCTCCTGACTGCGAACCATCTCAATCTGCCGAGCAATGTCGACAACCTCATCAAAAGTAGCACCAGACACTCTCTCTTTGGTCATAAGCAATCTCAGCTGATAAGTGAGGCTATCTATAAACCTCCTGATCCTCTCCCTGTCTGTGGGAACCAACCAGATAGCATGACGGGACAAATCTGAGAATCGTATCTCATACTGCATCACAGACATATCACCCTGACGAAGTTGCTCAAACTACCTGCGCAACTCCTCTATGCGGGACTGAGGCACGAACTTCTCCAGAAAGATAACAGAGAACTGCTGCCAAGTAAGGGGTGCTGCGCCGACCGGCCTACGCCTCTCGTAAGCCTCCCACCAACTGAATGCAGCCTCAGAGAACTGAAAGGTAGTGAACGAGACCCCACTAGTCTCCAGAATACCTGCTTTACGGAGTATCCTCTGACACCTATCCAAGAAACCTTGTGCATCCTATCCCTATGCACCACTGAAAGATGGAAGCTGGAGTCTCCCAAACCTCTCCAACCTATGCTGCTCATCCTCAGGCATAGCATGAACCACATAGTCCTGAGCAGCTGCAACCGGCTAGGCTGTGGCACCCCAGGTGTCTGGAATCCCTTTACCACCTACTCTGGTGTGCGGGCAGTGGGAGTCTGAGCACCTCCCCCGGCCTGAGAAATGGCTGTTGCGGCCGGAATAGAGACCGCCTGAGCTATACTGGTAGATGCGGTCAGAATCTGAACTAAGGCCTCCTAAAGGCCTGGAATCACAATAGGCACATGTGGTGCCTAAGCTGGTGCATCAATAACTAGAATATGGTCCTGATCTGGGGCAACTGGTGGATCTGCAGGTACTTCCCCAGCTGTTGTACGGGCTGCACCTCTGCCCCTACCGCGGCCTCTACCGCGCTCTCAGCCTCTCGTGGCCCTGGCTAGCGGTACTAGTGGTTGTCCATCCTACCCGGTAGTACGAGTCCTCACCATCTGTGAGAGAATGAAACAACAGATGTTTAGTTACTAGAATAAACAGATTCGCATGATAAGAATTCAAGAATGTGGATTTTCCTAAGGGTTCTGCAGCCTCTCGAAGATAAGTACAGATGTCTCTGTACCGATTCGCAAGACTCTACTAAACCCGCTCATGACTCGTGAGACCTATGTAACCTAGGCTCTGATACCAACTTGTCACGACCCAAAATCAACCATCGTGATGGCGCCTACCGTGGGACTAGGCCAGCCTTAATTCAACAACCTAACACCAACAACAATAAGTTTGAAAACATTAAAGGAAACATTTAACATTAAAGAAAAAAAATTGTGTAAAACATACGAAAATCCCAAAGTGATACAATCCAGCCCAAAACCAGGGTGTCACTGAGTACATGAGCGTCTAGATCAGAAATACAGTCTACTACAGTGTCTAGAGATATAAAATGAAAGTACGACAAAGATAAAGAATGAAAGTCAAGGCCTGCGAACGTAGTGCAACTACCTTGATAGCCTCCAAAAACTCTAGGATCCTCAATCAGCAACCGCTGCTACGACCGACATCGCCTGGATCTGCACACGAGGTGTAGAGAGTAACGTGAGTACACCAACTCAGTAAGTAACAAGTCCAAACTTTGGATTGAAAGGTAATGACGAACTCAACCTCAACAGGTATAACAGAAATAAATGTGCAGAAACGTAGGCATGCTTTCAAGTTAAATATACAGCTCAAACAGTAACGGAAGTACAGACCTAGACAGTTAAGGTATACAACTCAGCTATCTCTACATTCCAATGCACATACTGTATGAAATGCACCATGTTCTCCACTCTCAAGTATTCAACCACTCGGTACTGTATATGGCTATCCGACCTAGGGAAATCCATCCCGGAACATATACAACACTGACTATAAGTCACTAGTACCTAGGAAAAAGGGCAATCCAACCCTGTGGAGAAATCCATCTCCAGGTATCAAGTACTTCGGACAAATTGATATCCAGGAAAATCCATCCCCCAATAATATCATCCGCGCTCACTAGGAGTGTGTTACAGACTCCGGAGGGGCTCCTAAAGCCCAAGCGCTATCATAATCATCAATATAACCGATGCGGCATGCAACCCGATCCCATAACTGTCACTAATAACCAGGATCTCGGCCTCACTCAGTCGCCAACCTCTCCAGTCTCACCACGGGCTCACAATGTCATGAAAACAACCCGGAACAATGACATGATGAATCAATAAATAACTGAGACCGAGATATGATATAAAAATGCATGATCATGACTAAGGATGGAATATTAAATGAACACTAGTGAGATGACAGCAGGAAATGACCTCTAATGGTCCAAAAAATACTGACACAAGCCTAAACATAATATCTAGCATGATCTACAACTCAACTACTTTATCACATGATGAAAACATGCATATCAATAGGATAGAGTCACTAAACGGTGCCATGGAATCACCCAGGTCACAATTCTCACGGTGCACGCCCGCACGCCCGTAACTTTGCATGTGTGTCACTTCAATGCCAATCGTATAACACATAACTTGGGATTTCGAACCCTCAGAACCAAGCTTGAAAGGGTTACTTACCTCAAACCAAGCAAAGTCCTACTCCGGAATGCCCTTGCCTTTTAATTCGGCCTCCAAACGTCCCGAATCTAGCCACAAGCAATACTATCAATATAAGCTAAAGGAATCAATTTCCACAAGAAAAAAATACCAAATCATAGCCAAAATCTGAAATCAGCTCAAACCCGGCCCCCTGGCTCATGTCTCAAAATCCGACAAAAAATACAAAACCCGAAAGCCCATTCACTCACGAGTCTAGTCATATAAAATTTACCAAATTCCGACAACAAAATCCACTTCAAAACCTCAAAATTCCATCTCAAGAACTCTTCCACCTTTTCCCCAATTTTGTACCCCAAATCACAATTTAGATGATAAAAATCAAGATATAATCATGGAATTTAACCAAAACCAAGTGATAAACACTTACCCCAATCAACTCCGCAAAAATTCCTTCAAGAATCGCCCAAATTCGTGATCTCTAGCTCAAAATATGAAAAATGAGCTCAAACACTCGATTTTTGAATTTAATACTACCTGCCCAGATTCCTTTTTCGCGAACGCGACCGTCCTCTCGCGTTCGCGTAAACCAACTAAGACTGCCTCTCCTCTTTACTCTTCGCGAATGCGACCACTGCTTCGCAAACGTGATGCCTTACCAGCTCAAACCTTCGCGAACGTAACCCCCACCTCGCGAACGCGTAGACCAAGGACCTGGGGTCCCCAACAGCCTTACTCCTCTTTGCGAACGCGAGGCCCCTCTTGCAAACGCGTACGAGGAAACCAGAACCAAAATATAGTAGTAGATCAACTATCTCACCAAGGCCAAAAATGATCTGTTAACCACCCGAAACTCACCCGAGGCCCTCGGGACCTCAACCAAACATACCAACGCATCCCATAACATCATACGAACTTAGTCGAACCTTAAAATCACCTTCAACAGCACCAAAAACACGAATTACACACGGATTGAAGCCTAATGAACTTAGAAATTTTCGAATTCCACAAACGACGCAGAAACCTACCAAACCACGTCCGAATGACCTCAAATGTTGGACACAAGTCAAAAATGACACCACGAACCTACCCCAACTTTCGAAAATCCAATTCGACCCCTATATCAAAATTTTCACTGCCAGCCAAAATCGCCAAAATTCTAACTTTCTCCAATTCAAGCCTAATTCTACCACGAACCTCCAAATCATATTCCGGACGTGCCCCTAAGTGCGAAATTACCTAACGGAGCTAACAGAACCATCAAAATTCAACTTCGAGCTCGTTTACACATAAGTCAACTTCTTGTTAACTTTTCTAACTTAAGCTTTCAATTAAGAGACTATGTGTCTTAATTCACTCTGAACCCCAACCAACTAATCCAGTATAAAAAAATATAGCTGAAGAACACAAAAAGATGCAGAAATTTTAAAAATGGGGCTATAACTCTTGAAACGACAGGCCGTGTCGTTATAATAATAATCCAAGCTTTGTTCATTTTAGTTCCATGACTTACATCTGTCTAGAACTTATAAAACAACATTTATTTGTAGAGAGAACTGAATGTGTTTTATTATTGTAACGACCCGACCGGTCGTTTTGAGAATCTAAGTCACGTTCGGCGGCATAAGGCCCTGAGCAGCTTCGTATTTGTGTATTTACTTGCGCGCATGGTTGAATTCAGTTACCAGATGATTCAGAGTGATTTGGGACACTTGGTCCCTAAAACGAAAGTTTACGTCTTAGGATTTTGACCGTAGTCGGAACTGTGTAAAGACGACTCCGGAATGGAGTTTCGTCGGTCCCGTTAGCTTCGTTCGGTGATTTTGGACTTAGGAGCTTGTCTAGACTGTGAATTTGAGGTCCCTAGCTTATTTAGGCTTGAAATGGCGAAAGTAGAATATTTTTAGAGATTTGTACCGGTAGTGGAAATTTTGATATCGGAGTCGGATTCTGATTTCGGAAGTTGGAGTACGTCCATAATGTCAATTATGACTTTTTTGCAAAATTTGGGGTTATTCAGACGTGATTTGATAGGTTTCGACATCAGTTGTAGGAATTTGAAGTTTCAAGTTTTTTAAGTTTGAATTGGAGGGTGATTCATGATTTTAGCATTAGTTGATGTGATTTCAGGGTTCGACTAAGTTCGTATGGTGTTTTAGGAGTGGCAGGTATGTTTGGTTGAGGTCCTGGGGGCCTCAGGTGAGTTTCGGGTGCTTAACGGATGGAAAAATTGGACTTATGCAATTGCTGAAGATTTTCTGGTTCTGGTGTTTTCGCACCTGCGGAAGGGCGACCGCAGGTGCGGACTCGCACATACAAAGATGGAGGCGCAGGTGCGAGAAGAGCTGGACTTGGCAGTCTCTGCAGGTGTGGAGAATTTTTGTGCATCAGCGGCTCCGCAGAAGCGGAGTCTGGGATGCAGAAGTGAGAGGAAGCGCAGGTGCGGTTGGACATACGCGACTGCAGTTGCGCAGATGCGGCTAATTATGTCGCAGGTGTGGTCCGCCTGGGCAGAAAAGAGAAATTCGAGGGTTTGATTTCATTTTTTGTTTTTGGACTTGAGAGCTCAGAATTTGGTGATATTTCAAGGGATTTTCAGAGGAAGCTCTAGGGTAATGATTCCTTACTCATTTTTGGTTATTTTCCATTAATCTATAGTTGTTTTCTCCATTTAATTTTGGATTTGGGTTGAAAAGTTGGGAAAATGGGGGAAAGGTTATTCAATCGAATTTTTGAGTTTTGATTAGGATTTAGACATCAGATTTGGATAATTTTGGTATGAGTGAACTCGTGAGTGAATGGGTGTTCGTATTTTTTGACTTTTACCCGATTTCGAGATGTAGGCCCGAGTCGACTGTTTAGGGTGAATTTCGGGATTTCTGTTCAAGAATTGATTTCATTAATTAGCTGAGTCAATTATGGTTGTATTCGTGATATGCCATTGTGTTTATTTAAATTTGGACCATTCGGAGTCGTATAATTGAGAAAAAGGCATTCTTACGGACTGATTGAGCTTGGTTCGAGGTAAGTATCTTGCCTAACCTTGTGTGTATGTGGGGAGGGGGCATTTTCCCCTTAGGATTTGAGTCTTCTTTGTTGATTGTAGTCCATGTACGCGAGGTGACTAGTACGTGCTCAGACTTATTTGTGGAAAGCTGGCCTTTTAGGATTCTTAGGTCCTTATATTCACTGAGTATGAAGTTGTTTTTGATATAATTAAGTTCCTATTTACTAGTTTCACCTCTATATACTTTAATTAGAATTAATTTCTTCTGGATTCACTCTTATTTGACTTAACTAAAGATTTTACCTCTTCTATTGCCATGCTATCTTTTCATATCTTCTTATTTTTATTTGGAGTTTATTTGACTCATGTTAGCTTCACTGTTATTGAAATGTATATTGTGGGATTACATATTAGTTTTCCCTTGTTGAGCTGATCTCTTTACGCCTAGCATTCTTTACTGTGGTTATTCCTTGCGAATTGGTTCTACCATTTCTTGTGATTTAAAGTTCTTGAGTTGATTTACATGTCGTACTTTGTATTATTGCCATTGTTTCTATTGTACTTGTTGTGGAGATGCACGAGGTTTCTTTCATGCGGTTGTGGTTATTGTGATGCACGAGGTTTCTGCCGTGCGGTTGTTGTTATGGGGTTGCACGAGGTTTCTGTCGTGCTAATGTTACTATTGATATTTGCACATGCAGCATGACAAGGCATATATATATATATATATATATATATATATATATATGTGTGTGTGTGTGTGCGCGCGCGAGAGAGGGAGGGAGGTTGCACATGTGGCGAGACAAGGCGAGAACATTATTATGCACGTGTGGCGAGACAAGGGGGGAACTTACTTTATTACTGCACACGTGGCGAGACAAGTTGGGCTGTGTCAGGGATTGATTTGTGATGATTTGTGGCCTGGGGGAATTCTTGTTGTTGATATTTGTGTAGTGGTATACATACCTGTATGGGCGTTATCTTGTGAAAGCTGTGAGACAATACTCTGCATGTTGTCCGTTATTTTTCATTTTGCTTATTTGCTGATATGGACTATGGTAGGATACTTGCACAAGCATACACATAGTTAAGCACTCTTATCGGGTAAGAGGTGTTCTTGATATTGTTGAGCATAGATGCCCACCCTTGTTTACTTGCCTTCTATATGAGAATGGCTCTATTGGCACGTGAGTCGTCAGTGCGGTTATGAGGTATTATGAGGGCACCAGATGCCAAGTGTTAGGGTTCAAGTATTGAAACCCGTGAGTTGTGATTTGTCCGAGGTTCGGTACCTCGTGGAGTTGTTGACTAAAACCTGGAATAAAAGCGGTTGTAGTTGCTAAGTTATTACTTGTCCTTGCTGTATTTGTGATTCCGGATTTAGGTTGTGTTCCATTCACTTTGGCTGTGTCATTTCATGATATTCCGCTGATAGTTGTTGTTTCCTTCTTTATTGCCATTACTGTATTGTGAGCCATATTGCATAGTCTTTATGTAGACATCATACTTCTGTTATTCATATACTTATACCTGTTCAGTTTATTAGACCAGTGGGTGTTTTGACTGTTCCTCGCCATTACTCCACCGGAGCTAGTCTTGATACTTACTGGGCATCGCTGTGGTATGCTCATTCTATACTTCCGCATATTTTTGTGCAAATCCAGGTACTTTTTCGTTAGCTAGCTATGTGGACTGTTGCTTTGAAGACTCAAGGTAAACTTGCTGCTGCATTCGCAGGCTTTGGAGTCACCTTCAAGTTTTCGTTTTGCACAGTTTATTCCTATTTATGGACAGTTATATTAAGAGGTTTTCTAGTAAACATTCTGTAGAGCTTATGACTTGTACTACCGATTTTGGGAATTGTAAGAGATTCTATTTAAATAATGTTGTTGTTTCAATTAATGTTAGGCTTATCTAGTCCCTAAGACTAGGTGTCATCACGATACTCAAACGGAGGGAAAATTCGGCCGTGACAATTATCTCGTGATATTTTTTTGAGTCACATTCATACGAGTCAAATAAAGCATCTTTTGAAGTATTTGGTGTCTCAAACATGAGGCGTATGAGGCCTATACTGGTGAGGTATGCGAGTCAACATCTACAAAATACTGCATCATTTGATAGAAAATAAAACATGAAAAGGGACTAAAGAAAAGAGAAAGAATTTTCAAAATGAATACTTAGTCTCAAACTAACATAATTAATATTTCACTGATAGATACGTTACATTTTAAGAGTACAATGTTCGATCCATGTCATTTATTGATTTCCTCTCTCGTTTGTCAATTCCTAACGCCCGTACTCCAAGAAGACTGCAAATAAAACGAGCAGCGTAGTGCATAAGTCATTCCGTGTTCACGCAGAGTTCAGGAAAAAATTACACCTCAAGAAGTGTGATGTAGAGATGCATAAGCAAAGTAAGGTTGGGTAAGTTTTTGCTTGGATAGTTTGATAGTACGAGAATATACTATACTCTTAATGAGAAGTTTTGAGTTCGAGCCATCGGAATAGAGAAACTTTTATTTTTAATGAATCGTACGGAACGTTAATTTGAATTAATCAGTCTAGTGCTTACTGGGTATAAGTTGGTTATATAAAGTGAGGCAATATATACTACAACTCTCCAAGTTCAGTAGTAATTCTGTGTACGTCTAACTCTACCAACAACCACAAGAACATACACGGTATATTCTTACAACGTGGGGTTTGGATCTCATACTCTACCACTAACGCCAATTAAATACAAGCAGTCACATTTTGTGTGAATGCAAATGTAATATCGGATATTATATTATAGAGTAATAACTAAAATATTTCTTTTTAAGCAAAAAAAACAATATTAACAATTTTGTTTTGGAGCTCGTTAATGTCACGACCCAAATTTTCCTTTGTAGCATGTCATGATGGCATCTAGTCTTAGGGACTAGGTAAGCCTAACACTTACTGAATTAGTGGCAATTGAACCAACAATTATTAAATATGAAATAACAATTTCCTACATTCCCAAAACCGGTAGTACAAGTCACAAGATCTACAGATTTTACTAGAAAATCTCTAAATACAACTGTTCCAGAATAGAATCAAACAGTACAACGAAAGATATCAAAAGGTGACTCTTAGGCTTGCGAACGTGACAGCAGGTACACCTTGAGTCTCCACAGAAATGCCCGATCAAATAATAGGAATATCAACAACTGTGAGATACTTGGATCTGCACAAACAAATATGCAGAAGCATAGCATGAGTACACAACGGTACCCAGCAAGTATCAAGGCTAACCTCGGTGGAGTAGTGACGAGGCCAGGTCAAGACACCTACCGGACATATAAACATGTACAAAATGCTACATAAAGCTAACATGGAAAGAATATCAATGTAAGGCTAATAACAGAAGAATTTTCAATTCAAATCAACAATGAAAACAATGATAACACGGATGGCAACGAGAAAACAATCAAGTAATTAAGCAACAACATAGTCAGAGTACAAATGACATATGAATGGGTTCAAGCAAGGAATCATATGACAAATCAATCAATTAAATTATTTATAATGCATGAATTTCAACATGAATTACCTGAGGTATCACTCCTCGAAATCTCAAATCATAATTCACAACTTTCAATTCTTACACATGTGGCATCTTGTGCCCACATCTTTCCGAATCACTTTTGCACAGCAAAATCCTCGTGCTACCATGTGTATAGTTTCCGTATCAATATCAACCAAGATGACCAATGAATAATTTAAACACAATTAAATACATTTTCCAAATTGAATACAGTGAAGCGTCAAGTTATTAAACCAATTTAGGATTCAAATAATGTAAAATAATGGAGAGGTTGTGTGTCACGCCCCAAAATCGAGGAGCGCGACTGACACTCAATCGAGTGAACCCAACTTAATAAATATCTGAAATAAATAAACTACAATTCAAACAATTTCAACTCCCAAAACCCAGTAGAAATAAATCACAAGCTTCTAAGAATTTATTCTCAATGTCTCTATATATCAAGGTCTAAATAAAATATAAGGAAGCAAAATAAAATGATAGAAGGGGACTACGGAGTCTGCGGACGCTGGCATATATACTTTGAAGTCTCCGTACGCACGTAACTCACTGACGTCTAGGCTGGTAAGATGTACCTGGATCTGCACAAAAGATGTGCAGAAGCATAGTATGAGTACACCATAGCAGTACCCAGTAAGTGCTAAGCCTAACCTCGGTAGAGTAGTGACGAGGTCAGGTGAGGCCCTACTGGAATATAATAATGGAATGGTAAAATATTTAATAATATAGTAAAATAAAATGACACTGAAAATGAATCAAATAGTATGTCACATTTAATGACACCAAATAATTGCAAATAATATCTCGTCGAATTAAAACAGAATTTTCTTCAACTTTATGAAAATCACAACAATTAATTGAAGGAAACTATGGCCATAAAGCAATATTAACAAGGGCACTACCGAAGTACCGCCTCGTAGTCCCAAATTATAAATAATTACACAATATCTCATTTTCTTATATCACCGCGGGAGCCTTCACAATTTATTTAAAGAAAACATTTTTTTTCCGACTCGTGTACACGACTTTCAACACATTTCAATAATCACATTAATATCAATTCGAGGGAAAATTTCCCCCACACAAGGTTAGCCAAGTCACTTACCTCGACTTGCTCCAATTTAACCAAGTATTATGCTTTTTCCTCGATTTTTCGACTCCGATCGACTCGTATCTAGTCATAATTAATTCGATACAGTCAACAAAAATTATAGTAATCAATTTCATAAGAAAATATTACATTTTCATTAAAATCTGAAATTAGCTCAAAATTTACCCGTGGGGCCTACATCTCGGAATCCGGCGAAACTTATAAAATCCGACAAATCATTTAATTACGAGTCCACCCATACCAATTTTACCAAAATCCGATAACAACTCGACCTCCAAAACTTAAATTTTCTTTTTTTGAAGATTTTGCAAAAATCTTGATTTTTCTTCCATAAATTAAAGGATTCATGATGTAAATGAGTATGGAATCATGAAATATAATCAATATAGGATAAGGAACACTTACCCCAATGTTTTCCCGTGAAAATCGCCCAAGAACTGTGCTCCAAAAATCCAAAACGAAATGAATGAAATGACCATTTTTGGTCCTTAAGTTTCTGCCAATCCGTCACTAAAAGTCCATTTTCCGTCACTAAAAGTCCATTTTTTGTCACTAAAAGTCCACCAGAAACTGCTCTACCAGCCTTCCTTCAATTGATCATGACTTTAAATACGAATGTCCAAATGATAAACGGTTTAACTTTCTGGAAACTAGAATCAACCGACTACAACTTTTATGTTTTGCAACTTTTCTGATTCCTTATGAATTGCGAGATATAAGCTTCCAAAGTCGGCTCCATGCATCAGAATTTCTGGCGAAACTGCTCTACCAGCCTTCATTCAATCCATCATAACTTTCTGTACAAATGTCCAAATAATAAATGGTTTAACTTTCTGGAAACTAGAAACAAACGCAACTTTCCTGTTTTGGCACTTTTCTGATTCCTTATGAATTACGGGATATAAGCTTCCAAAGTTGGCTTCACATATAAGAAATTTATGGCGAAATTTCTGCAAATTTTCAGCAACCTTCTTTGTCCGAAATCCATTCCGTTTACCTTTCGAATTCCACCCGAGACCTTCGGAACCTTAACCAATTATTCCAACATGTCCCAAAATATAATACGAACTTAGTTAAGGCTTCAAACCACATCAAACAACATCAAAATAATTAATCGCACCTCAAATCAAAATCTATGAACTTTAAACTTTCAATTTCTACAAAAAACACTGGAACCTATCAAATCCAGTTCAATTGACTTCAAATTTTTCACGCAAGTCATAAATGACATAACGGAGCTATAAAAATTTTCAGAATCGGATTTCGACCCCGATATCAAAAAGTCAACCCCTCGGTCAAACTTCCCAAAAATTCAACTTTCGGCATTTCAAGCCTAATTCCACTACGGACTTCCAAATAAAATTCTGATCACGCTCCTAAGTCCAAAATCACCATACGGAGCTGTTGAAACTATCAAAATTCTATTCCGGGTTCATTTGTACATAATTCGACATCCGGTCACTATTTGAACTTAAACTTTAAATTTTTCATCAAAATTCCATATCTCGGGCTAGGGACCTCGAAATTTGATTCCGTGCATACGCCCAAGTCCCAATTTACGATACAGACCTACCAGAACTGTCAAAACACTGATCCGAGTCTGTTTTCTCAAAATATTTACCAAAGTCAACTCAGTTGTGTTTTAAACATCTAATTCATATTTTAATCTTTTCACTTGAAAACTTTCCGAAAGTTTTTTACGGACTGCACACACAAGTCGAGTAATGGTAAATAGTGCTTAGATCACATAATTAATCATTAAATTTAAAGATGACATTTTGGGTCATCACACGGGTGGAGGTGCATCAATGATACCATACCAATACAAAGCGTCCATGTCACCTCACCCCAATATATATATGTGGGTGGTGGTGACACAACAATACCAAACTATACACTAAGCAGTCATACCGCCTCACCCCAATGTATGTGGGTGGAGGTGCAGTCCCACAATACCATAATCCCTACACAAAGCGGCTAAGCCGCCTCACCCCAATATATGCGGGTGGAGGTGTATCAAAATCCCAATCTCTACACAACTTGGCATAATAACTTTCACATAAATCATGACTTGAAATTATAACATGTAGATACACAATCCATAGTTTGAAACACATCCTCAATTTATAATGCAATCTGATAAGAGCATTTGAAACACAAATTGAACATATATCTTTATCACAAAACTTATCGGAGTACTCGATTTGTAATCAATATCTTTGGAACTTACAAGGATAATGGGAATTCCAATTCTTAAAGAAGAGTTTAGCCAACATACCTCACTTGAGCTTCCTTACACTCTAAATATTTCGGAATTCTTAGCAACTTCAATCTATTTTAGAAATATAACAAATTGAACCAAAATTAGAAAGATGGTTCTAGCTCATTTGAGCATTTTATCAAACACTAGGTGTGCATTAAGGTTTCAAGGCCCTTTTATGGAGGATTCCATCATCCCACAACCCAATCTTTACCATTCTTAGCTCAACAATCTTCCGACACCCTTTTTATAACACATGCATGTAAGATAAATAACTCTCATGCCCAAATATTATCTTGCTAATTACCCATTTTCAGAAAATTTCAAAATTAGGGTTTAGGGTGTAGAATCTTACCTCTAGGATGAAGACCTAGTGAGCTTCCCTTCTCAATCTTCCAAAACATGAGCAAGAATTGAAGAACAACTATTGAAAAACACCTTCTCACTCTAGGGCACTCTCTCACTCTAAAATGTCAGATTATAGCTCAAAAATGGCCCAAAGAGTGTATTTAACGAAATAGGGTCGAATTTTAATAACCCAAAAATGGAGCTCCGGAACAAGGCATGCGATCGCATAACCGATATGCGGACCGCATACCGGTTGCATAATTGGTTACAAAATAGCCAAAAGAACTGCCTGTATATGCGGTCACTATGTGGTGCACATAACTATTATGTGGTCGCATAATGCACCGCATAACAGTTATGCGGTCGCATAGTCGATCGCATACATGCTTCCAGAATGGTCCTCTCCTGCTCACTTCTGCAGCCATTATGCGGCCCGCAAAGTGATTATGCGATCGCATAATGGACCGCATAAACGCACTTTTCCGGCAAAACTTTTCCTTTACTTTCCTAGTCCGACACCATGAAACATTATTTTCTTTGCAGATTTTATCAGGCATTACACTTAAGTACTTTGAAATTTTCTGGGGTGTTACATTGTGCAAATAGAATATCAATTGAGTTTAGTTTAGAAATATATGAGATCCAATAAAAATATTGTATTTATATAAAAATAGGACATCAACCAAATTTTAACGAGATAAATATGAGATTTATTAAGGTAATACAAAATAACAATTTTCACATAAATTACACAATAATAAGATAATGAGTGAGTTTGAAATACCAATTAGAGTAAAAATGTAATAACCATTTAAATTAGTAGAACTCAGAATAAGATATGAGTTTTATTTTGAAAGACTTGCAAGTGGAACAACTTGAGACTTCTTTCATTTAATTATGCTAAATTTTTAGCAACTTAACATATCACATAGGATGCATGACTCACACCAGAAGTCCATATTGTTCCATATTTTTGAAAATATTGACGGTTAATTAATTATGATCAAAATACAATGAAGTAATTTAAGAAACCGCAGTAACCGTCCTAGCATGAAATGCATCATGAGAATCACAATCGGAATTAACATTATTGTCACAATAATTTCATATTTGTACATTTATTGTGGTGTGCAACCCGATCCCACACAATAATAATCATATCTGTATATTTGTTGCTGTCATGACCCAAAATTCCCACTTTCAGGACCGTGATGGCGCCTAATATTTCACTTGCTAGGCAAGCCAACGTTAGAATAAATTTTAGTCTTTTTTAACAGTTCAATTTCAATGGTAATAAAGAAACTAATTATCTGGAATAATCTGAAATAGAAATTTCCGACAATCACAAAACCGGTAGTACAAGTCACAAGCTATACAGAGTTTACTAGAAAAATCTCTAAATACAACTGTTCCAGAATAGAATCAACAGTGCAGGAAAATATCAGAAGGTGTCTCTGAAGCCTGCGAACGTGACAACAAGTATACCTTGAGTGTCTACAATAATTCTCGATAAACTAACAAGAATATCAATAACTCTGCGGGTACCTAGATCTGCACAAAAAGATGTGCAGAAGCGTAGCATGAATACACCATAGGGTTACCCAGTAAGTATCAAGCCTAACCTTGGTAGAGTAGTGACGAGGACATGCCAAGACACCTACCAGACATATCAAGCTGTACAATATGTTACATGAAGCTAACAAGAAAAGAGTATCAATGTAAGGTCAATAATAGAAGAATTTCCAATACAAATCAATAATAGAAATAATGAGAACACGGATGGCAACGAGCAAACAATAAAGCAATTGAGCAACAACACAGTCAGAGTACAAATAAAATATAAAAATGGCGCGGCATCACCCTTCGTGCTTTTACTCTCGTCCTTACTATGAAAAGATGAATAATTTAAACACAATTAAACAAAATTCCAACTTGAACGTAGTACAGCGTCAAATGAGTTATTAAGCCAATTTAGAATTTAAATAAGGTAAAATAGTAGATAGGTTTTTCAAATAGAATATCAATTGAGTTTAGTTTAGAAATATATAAGATCTAATATAATATTGTATTTATACAAATTAAGACATTCAATCAGATTTTAACGAGATAAATATGGGATTTATTAAAGTAAAATGTAATAACAATTTTTCCATATAAATTACACGACAATAAGATAATGAGAAAGTTGAGGTATCAATTAGAGTAAAAATATAATCACCATTTAAATTAGTAGATCTTCGAATAAGATATGAGTTTTATTTTTGAAAGACATACAAGTGGAACAACTTGAAAATTCTTTCATTTATATCTGCTAAATGTTCAGCAACTTAACATACCACATAGAATGCATGACTCACACAAGAAGTCCATATTATTCTATTTTTAATATATTGACGGTTAATTAATTATGTTCAAAATATAATGAAGTGATTTAAGAAACCACAATAACCGTCGTAGCATGGAATGCATCATTAGAACCACAATCAAAATTAACCTTAATATCAGAATAATTTCATATTTATTTATTTATTGCGGAGTACAACCCGTTTCCACAATATAATCCTTCAATTAAATTTCGTTGTGGCGTGTGACCCGATCCAACAATATAATCTTTCAAATAAATTCCGTTACAGCGTGCAACCCGATCCAACAATATAATCTTTCAAATAAATTCTGTTACGGCATGCAACCCGATCCAACAATATTATCTTTCAAATAAATTCCGTTGTGGCGTACAACCCGATCCTCAAGAAACACAAATTAAGCAACCAATTTACAACCAACTTCGGTATACCAAAAAATCAAAAGGAATAACGAGGCTACACAAAGAAGTCACAACTAATGAAAAAGGCTACACGATAGCTCACAAAATCAAATAGTAAGAAAATGACAATCCATAAGCCAAGGCACAATTTATGAGCATCAATTGACAATTAAGGCATGTAGCAAGTAAAGCATGAATTCAACGAGTGGTTACAATCAAAAATTGGCATATAAGGTGATCTTGACAATAAAGATGGAACATGTGCTAACAATTTCAAGTAAAACACGTACAAACAATTCTAACACAAAACATGTAAAGACTGGATCGGTCATTTTGAGCCCTAGCACGTTGTTCGACAGTCAGAGGCCATGAGTAGTCTCACATATGGTATTATGATTTGTGCGCGTGGTTAGAATTGAATTTAGGAAAGTTAGGAGTTGATTTGGAAAGAAAACTCTCATTTCTGAAATTTTAAGTTGGAAGAATCTGACTAAGGTTTGATTTTTGAGTAAACAACATCGGAAACGGGATTGGAAGGTTCCAATAGGTTTGTATGATGATTTTGAACTTGGACGTATGTCCGGATCGGCTTTTGGATGACTCGGGAGCATTTCGGTGCCTATTGTGGAAGTTGGCATTTTGGAAGAATTCCATAAAAATTGGGTTGAGGTGTATTGCAATTTTATCGATGTCTGTTTGGGATTCCGAGTCTGGGAATAGCTCCGTACAGTGATTCTGGTATTAGGAGCGTGCCTAGAAGTGGATTTGGAGGTACGTAGGTCATTTCGGGGTCATTTGGTGGAAGTTAGAAATTTGAAGGTTTCTGAGAAGTTTGACCGGGACTAGACTTTGTGATATCGGGGTCGAATTCGAATTCTGGAAGTTGGAGTAAGTGTGTAATGTCAAATGTGACTTGCGTGCGAAATTTGAGGTTAATCAGACGTGATTTCAAAGGTTTTGGCATCGAATGCAGAAGTTTGAAGTTCTAAAGTTCATTAAGCTGGAATTGGGGTGCGATTCTTAGTTTTAATATTGTTTCGAGCATTCCGAGACTTCGAGCAAGTCCGTTTTATGATTCCAAACTTGTTGGTATGTTGGGGCCCTGAGTGTCAATCGAACGAGGCTCAGACCAAGTTGGAAATTGGGAGCAACAACTGAAGCTCTCAGTTGATGTAATAATCGCACCTGCGCTTGGCCAGCCACAAGTGCGAGCCGCAGAAGCGAAAGAGTGAGGGAAGCCCAGCCACCGCAGGGTAAGTGATGGTAAGTGATTCCCATGTATTGTGAGTTAAATACAAGATTTATACATGGATTCAAGCATGAAAATTTGTAGAAATTTGGGATTTTGAAGAAAAATCTAAAAATTTGTATTCTTGGATTTTGATCACATATTTGGGCATGAAATTGAGAATAAATTATATATTTGAGATCGCAGTGCTATGGGTAGTGTTTGTCTTCAAAAATTGTCGGAATTCGGGGACGTGGGCCCGAGGGTTGCTTTATCGATTTTTCGAGCGGAGTTGAAAATTGTTATAAATTGATTAATTATGAGTATTAGAGTACATTTTGATTGGGTTGCATTTTAATTGACTAGTTATGAGCAACGAGAATCGGTTTGAGGTGTTAGAGAGGCTTTGGAGTCGTTTATGGAATTTCGGAGTGAGGTAAGTCTCATGTCTAACTCTGTGAGGGGGAAATTACCCCTAGGTGTTGTATATTGATGTGTGCTACTTGTTGTGGGGGCTTACGTATACGTGAGGTGACGAGAGCCCGTACGTAGCTACATTCATGTTATTGTCCGGGTAGACTTAGATTCACATCATGCTATAGATGTACTATTTGAGCAAAATCGCGCCTATTAAATTCCCCCATTTTATCTTACTACTTGAGACTAGACTTGCTATTGTAGAGACTAGACAAGTTCATGATTAGTCACCGAATAATTTTACTCCTCTTACGGCATGTTTCCGTGGTATATATGTTTCATTGAAAGGTTTTTTTTAATAAATTACAACTCACACGTTTATTCGTGAGTGGGGTCAAGGACCCGTCAAAGCTTCTTACTCTTATGGGATCGGGTCGTTCGCCTCGACAAGAATTTGTATTTCACTCTTGTGGGATCAGACCGTTTGCCTCGACAGGATTTATGTACCACACTATCATGAGAGCGGGACATTATCCTCGACAGTTTAATAGATGTATCTATGGTTCAGGCCGTTCGACCATCGGTAGTGCACAATTTAAATATTTATATTGGATCGGGTCGTACGCCTCAACATTTCCTATATCATATCCTCATGGATTCGTGCGTAATATTTGGCAAAAAGCCAGTGTATCTGTGAGTTTTCTCGATTTGAGTTATGACGATCTATCCGATGAGATCCACTATATATATATATATATATATATATATATATATATATATATGCTTCGATTAAGGAGGAGATTTCTAATGGAGAGCTTGAGTTTCTCGTAAAGAGGGGGATTTATACCACGTGATTTATTACTTGTTTACCTCATTTATTTACTCTGCCTCATATTTACTTATCTCTTTAATGTACCTGATGTTATTGGACCACTAGTAAGTGTCTATGTCGACCCCTCGTCACTACTCCTCGTGAGTTAGGCTAGATATTTACTGGGTACATGTTGATTATGTAGTCATGCTACACTTGCTGCATATTTTTGTGCAGGTACATATGTGACTAGGGGCCTTGTGAGTGCAGAGGCGAGTATTCATACGGGGACTTACGTGAGCTGCATTCCACATTACGACCCATAGCCGGCAAAGTCTCCTTCAGAGTATTTATATTTCTCCTATCCAAATTTGTATTCCGAACAGATGCTGTATTTTATTTTACATTTCTAGTTGATGCTCATGCACTTGTGACACCGGGTTTTGGGGTGATTATGAGTATTTGTATTGAAATTATTAAAAATATTATCATTTACTCTGCAAATTCCATCTTCTACTATTTAATGGAAGGAAAAATATAATTTCAAAGTATTAAAACGAGAATCAAATTGAGTATTTATTGTTGGCTTGCCTGACAGCGGTGTCCGGCGCCATCACGGCCTTTATTAGATTTTGGGTCATGACAACATGGTATTAGAGCGCTAGATTCACTTAGCTCTCACGAGTCATGAGCGAGTCTAGTAGTGTCTTGCTGATTGGTACAAAGACATATGTACTTATCTCCGAGAGGCTACAAGGCTGTTAGGAGCACTTCCTTTATTGATTCCTCATCGTGCGAATTGATTCTTTTGAGGCTTGTACCTTTATTTCTTTCCTATTCAATCTTATGCGATATGAAGCGCTTGCTATATATTGGAAATCGAGGAATTTTCATGGTAATATAGAGGTTGTGCAGGATGTCTCTGCCAGCGTGTTTTGATTGTCCTGTCGTTTCAGCTCAGCATCAGTATTTCCTATGGTTTTGAGATTTAGCACTGATTGTTATGACGATTCGTGTGTTGTTATCGCACCGTGTTTGTGTAATGGTAGGATGCCTGTCTATGCATTGAGGCAGTGAATGACTTAAAAGGAGGTTTTACCCAGTGCATGATTCAGAAGTTCAGTATTTTATTTCCGGTGGAGGAAAGGCAATCGGACTAAGAATGTTTAGATTTGGATTGATGGAATAACGGGACTTGATATTTTCGAGCGCGGTAGAGTTCTCAATTGTGATGTGGTGTCATCGTCCTTGTTGAACGTGTTAAGGTTCACCGATGCTATGGTCTTCTTCAATTTGCCTTCGGGGCAGGGTGTTGTGAAATGGTGCATGAGATGCGTTTGTCAGAGATAATGGAGTGTAGCGATTTCGGAATCGAATTGGTACTTCTAGTATTGATGGCTCGAGAAAGATGATATTTTAAGAGGTTTTGAGTTGGTGTCGATTCATGTGATCGGATGTTACTGAAATGGTTTCAGGTTTGGAGCAATAATTGGGCAGCGAAGGACCAGGAAGGATATGTGGGAGGTGTCTTCTGGTGGTTGAATTGTTAGGAGATCAAGTGTGAAAAGTAGAAGTCGAGGAGTTTCTTAAAGGAAAGGGTTTGACCAAAGTGGGAGAGTGGCAGAGTAGCATATGGGTTCTGTGGTAGGATAGCCACACGCCTTGAGGGAAGCTTAGAGCAATTTGGGAATCGTGATGGATAGTGACTAGGACCATGGATTTTATTTAGATGCAACATGAGTTCGAGTTTGGAATGCGTTGTTGGATTTTTGCTGATGTCAATGGGGAAGAAGGAACCTTGGCAAGTCCTAGGGTTATGTAATTGTAGCTTCAAGCTAAGTGGGAGAGCCCCACCGTCTATGATTGGATTGCGTAGTTGTCAACTTGTGCGGTTTTTGGTTATCAGTGTATTGATGGGTTATTTCGACTAAGGAAAGAAAATATCAGTGGTAACTTGAGCAAAGGATTTGAGGAGTGTGTGCTATCTTTGTCCATATCGGTTCATGTTTAGGTCTTGGGTAGACTCAGAGTCTATGCTTCGTATGGATGTGATGTATAAGGAAAGGAATTCAGCCGGTTGCTTCTTCGAGAGAGTGTTCATGTGCTAGCAGGGCCTTGGAGTTTGATTATATTCGGGGACAAGTCAGAGTGGGTGACTCTCAACAATGGTCCTAGTAGGTTCAAAATTAAAGTCCGGTGCCTAAGGATTTTTAGCTAGTAGTATGGTTAATGTCATGACCCAAAATCTAACCATGGTCGTGATGGCGCCTATCGTGTTACAAGGCAAGCCTATTTCCCAAAATATTACTACTAAATCGATTATAAGAATTTAATAAAACGATACCAACATTTGAATTTCTCATAAACTAAATAAACTCTAAATATAATATAGAAAATACGGAAACGAGCCCCAAACAACGGGTTGTCACTAAGTCATGAGAATTTAAAACTATGAACTAAGATATATAAACTATCTAACTGTCCAAAAGAAGAAATGACAAGAGGAGTAACAAGGTCCGGCGGACGCTAACAACTACCTTGCAGTCTCTAAAGATAGCCGGCCTGAACTCAACGATCGCCGCCTTCTAACTCACCTGGATCTGCACATAAAGTGCAGGGTGTAGTATGAGTACAACCGACTCAGTAGTAGCAGAAATAACTAAGGAACTGAGGAGTAGTGATGAGCTAAGCAGAATAATCCAATTATCATTTCCACAATTAAGTATAAACATGAGTAGACAGGTAATTTCATAAATCAATAAGACTACAAGGAAAATTAACAGGTAAATGCAGCAACAACAAAAGTAAATGCAACCTCACAGCAATGTCACTCCACTACTCGGCACTCGCACTCAGCACTCAATGCTCAACATTCTGCGCTCACTGGGGTGTGTACAAACTCCAGAGGGGCTCCCAAAGCCCAAGCACTAAGCACGGATAACTCACGTGCCATCATATCAATACCTAGATCCGCACGGTCAACTCACGTGCTATGCGGACAACTCACGTGCTATGGTATCAATACCTGGACCCGCACGGTCAACTCACGTGCTACGCGGACAATTCATGTGCTATGGTATTAATTTCCTCACAACCAAGCCCTCGGCCTCACTCAATCAATCATATACCTTACTAGCCTCACCATCATCAATAAATAAGGGAACACAACCCACATCAAGTATCACAACATATTAGCAAATAATAGAGACTGAGGTAAACATGTACAATAATTATATGACTGAGTACAAATAATGTGAGCATGAATAAATCCTAAGCATGATTTCTAACATGAAGGCAGATAAGTTCAACAACAAGTAACTACGTAAACACAGATGATGGCCATGAGTCCTTAAGGGACGGACCAAGTCTCAATCCCTCAAGGTATACACCCACACGCCCGTCACCTAGCGTGGGTATCACCTCCAAACAGTCAAACGATATCAAATTCTCCGGGTTTATACCCTCAAAGCCAGAGTTAAAACTGTTACTTACCTTAACAGCGTAGTCTCTAGAATTAGAATCGGTCTCTGGAAGCGTACCCTCAAGTGATTCCTGCGTATTGTGAGTTAAATACAAGATTTATACATGGATTCAAGCATGAAAATTTATAGAAATTTGGGATTTTGAAGAAAAACCTAGAAATTTGTATTCTTGGATTTTGATCACGAATTTGGGCATGAAATGGAGAATAAATTATATATTTGAGTTCGTAGTTCTATAGGTAGTGTTTGTCTTCGAAAATTTTAGGAATCCGGGCACGTGGGCCCGAGGGTTGCTTCGTCAATTTTTTGAGCGGAGTTAGAAATTATTGTAAATTGATTAATTATGAGTATTAGAGTATATTTTGATTGGGTAGCACCTTAATTGACTAGTTTGGAGCGACATGCATTAGTTTGAGGTGTTAGAGAGGCTTTGGAGCTGGTTATGGAACTTCGTAGCAAGGTAAGTGTCCTGTATAACTCTGTGAGAGGTAAATTACCCCTAGGTGTTGTATATTGATGTGTTCTACTAGTTGTGGGGGCTTACGTATGCGTGAGGCGACGAGAGCCCGTACATAGCTACATTCATGTTATTGTCTGGGTAGACTTAGGTTCACATCATGCTATAGCTGTACTATTTGAGCAGTCTCTTGCATATTAAATTCCTCTATTTTACCTTACTACTTGAGACTAGACTTGCTATTATAGAGACTAGACAAGTTCATGATTAGTCACCAAAAAATTGTACTCCTCTTACGGCATGTTTCCATGGTATATATGTTTCATTGAAAGGTTTTTGTTAAAGAAATTACAAGTCACGCATTTATTCGTGAGTGGGGTCAAGGACCCGTCAAAGCTTCTTACTCTTATGGGATCGAACCGTTCGCCTCAACAGGATTTATGTACCATACTCTCATGGGAGCGGGACGTTCGCCTCGATAGGTTAATAGATGTATCTATGGTTCGGGCCGTTCGACCCTAGGCAGTGCACAATTTAAATATTTATGTTGGATCGGGCCGTACGCCTCGGCATTTCCTATATCATATCCGCATGGATTCGTGCCTAATATTTGGCAAAAAGCTAGTGTATCTGTGAGTTTTCCCGATTTAAGTTATGACGATCTATCCGATGAGATCCACTATATATATATATATATATACACACACACACTCCGGTTAAGGAGGGGATTTCTAATGGAGATCTTGAGTTTCTCATAAAGAGGTGGGATTTATACCATGTGATGTATTACTTGTTTATCTCATCTATTTACTCCGCCTCATATTTACTTATCTCTTTACTATACCTGATGTTATTGGACCACTAGTGAGTGTCGATGTCGACCCCTCGTCACTACTCCTCGGAAGTTAGGCTAGATACTTACTGGATTCATGTTGATTAACTCATGCTACACTTGCTGCATATTTTTTTGCAGGTACGTATGTGACTAGTGGCCTTGTGAGAGCAGAGGCGTGTATGCATGCAGGGACTTACATGAGCTGCATTCCACATTACGACCTGCAACCGGCAGAGTCTCCTTCAGAGTATTTATATTTCTCCTGTCCAAATTTATATTCCGGACATATGCTGTATTTTATATTACATTCCTAGTTAATGCTCATGCACTTAAGATACCGGGTTTTGGGGGATTATGAGTTCTTTTGTATTGAAATTGTTAAAAATATTATCATTTACTCTGTAAATTCCATCTTGTACTATTTAATGGAAGGAAAAATATGATTTAAAATATTAAAATGAGAACCAAATTGAGTATTTATTGTTGGCTTCCGTAATAGTGGTGTCCGGCGCCATCACGACCTGTAATAGATTTTGGGTCGTGACTAAATATGTAGTCATGAAATGATAGTTACAATTAGTTACATGATGGGAGCCTAATAGTCCAAACCGGTCAAATACCAAATATAGGTCATATACCCACTCGTCACCTCGCATACACGACGTTCACATAACACGAATGACACAATCATCTCAAATCCTAAGGGGTTGTTTCCTCCCACACAAAGTTAGTCAAGACACCTACCTCGATGAGACTAAACCAATGTTTTAAATGATCTTCGCGAGTGAAGCCACTTCCGGAATAGAGTTTTGATAATTCCAATTGCTCCGTATCGTGATTTTGGACTTAGGAGCGTGTCTAGAAAATTATTTGGAAGCCCGTATCTAAATTAGGCTTGAAATGAATAAAACAGGAATTTATGTTAGGATGTTTGACCGGGGAGTTGACTTTTTGATATCGGAGTCGGAATCTAATTCTAAAACTTTTCATAGCTCTGTTATGTCATTTATGACTTGTGTACAAAATTGGAGGTCAATCGGACGTGATTTGACAGGTTCCGACGTCGTTTGTAGAAATTGGAAGTTTCCAAGTTTATTAGGCTTGAATCTATGTGTGATTCATTTGTTTAGCATTGTATGATGTGATTTGCGATTTCGACTAAGTTCATATGATGTTTTAGGACTTGTTGGAATGTTTGGTTGAGGTCCCAGGGGCCTTAGGTGAGTTTCAGATGACTAACGGATAAAATTCGGACTTAAAACCACTGCTTGAAATGTTTTCTTCTGGTTTTCTCGCACCTGTGAAGGTTTGATCGCAGGTGCGAAGACATTGCCGCACCTGCAATGTCGCAGGTGCGAAGCTATGCGTGCATAAGAGGAACAGGGGAAGAGGAGATGGCTTCGCAGAAGCGAAGTAATTCTCGCACCTGCGGTCTCGCAGGTGCAGGTAAAAATCCCGCAGAAGCGGAAATCCCTGGACAGTTCAAAAACAGTGGGTTTTCGATTTTTTGCCATTTTTTGGCATTTCAAGCTCGGGCAGGGTGATTTTGAGCGAGGTTTTCACGGGAATTCTTGAGGTAAGTCACTTGTGGCCATTGTTAGTCAATAATATCGAACTATCATCGATTATTCCGACTAGATTATGTGTTTTTGAGGTGTAAATCGGGAATTTGGACCTAGGGATTTGGAAATAAGATTTGATGATTTGGAGGTCGAGTTGATTCCAGAATTTGGTAAATTTTGTATGGTTAGACTTGTGATCGAATGGACGTTCATATTTTATAACTTTTGTCGGGTTCCGAGAAGTGGGCCCCACAAGCGACTTTTGAGTAAATTTTGGATTTTGTTGGAAAATTTGTATTTTCTTATGGAATTAATTCCAATAATTTATTTGAATTGAATCGAACTAATTATGACTAGATACGAGGCTTTGGTAGGCCAATTTGCGAGGCAAAGGCATAGCGGAGTAAAGAATTGCTCGGATTGAGGTGTGTAACACTTCTAAACTTGGCTATGAGGGTTTCAATCCCTGAAGTACGTGTTACATGAATTGTTTGGAGATGACGCACATGCTAGGTGACGGGCGCGTAGGCGTGCATCACATAAATTGTGGCTTAATTGATTCTGTGGAGTTGCATAATTAAATAATTGTCATTATCCGCATATCCTTTACGTGTTACAGAAATTGAGCTGAGACTCATATTATAGATCATGTTTAGGCTACAAGCAGAAATATTTTAGGATCCACATGGGCCGTATTGCTGTTGAACTATTTGTTTAAAATATAATTTTGTACTCAGTCACACCTGTTACTTGTATATCATATATTAGTCTCTGTTGTCATTAATTGATACATCATATCATTATGTCGAGTTGATTTTCATGTCATTAAGAGCATGAGAGACTGGAGATTCCGAGTGATATTTATGTTTACTTATTTATGCCTGGATTTGGTTATTGTAGCGCTTGGGATGAAGGCGCCCCTCCGGAGTCTGCACCCCCCACAGTGAGCTCTCAGTTGATATATATATATATATATATATATATATATATATATATATATATATATATATATATATATATATATCTGGGATGGATCTTCCCTGGGCATGGATCTTGCCCGAAGCATTTACATTGAGGAATGGATTTTCCCTCGACATGGATCTTGTCCGAATCATTGATATTTGGGGATGGATCTTTTCCTGGGCTGGATTGGCCTTATACAGTACTGGGCGACTGACTGTCAGTTGGTGTGTACATATATGAGGGATGGATCTTCCCTGGGCTGGATTGGCCATATACAGTACTGAGTGATTGAGTATTTTTAGATTGTGAGTACACGAAGTTTTCACTAAGGTGCATCACAAACGGTATGTACATTGGCATGTAGATACAAAGATGTAATATTCCTCATATTGTTCAGAATTAATCTATTTTTACCGGTGCTAAGTTTAACTTTTGAACTTGAAAGCATGCCTACATTTCTGTACGGTTGTTTCTATACTGGACTGTACCTGCTAAGCTCGTCACTACTTTTAACCTAGATGTTAGTCTTGTTACTTATTGAGTTGGTTATACTCATACTACACTCTGCACCTCGTATGTAGATACAGGAGCTCCCAGATACGGCAGTTACTAGACTTGGTGATTTATCTGTTGGAGACTATCAAGGTAGCTGCTTGGCATCCGCAGACTGTGTCTCTCTTCCCTTCAGTTATTATGTTGTTCTATGTTTTTCATACAGTATTCTTATCAGTCATACTTTATTATTATTTAGATGCTCATGTACTCAGTGACACCAGGTTTTGGAAGTGTATTTTACATATGTATGTGGGAGTTTTCTATTAAATTTATATATTATGTTTTCAAACTTAAAAGAAATTATGGCTTATTGAGGTTGTTGGCTTGCCTAGTATTGAGATAGGCATTATCACGACACTCAGATTTTGGGTCGTGACAAGTTGGTATCAGAGCCTAGGTTACATAGGTCTCACGAGTCATGAGCAGGTTTAATAGAGTCTTGCAGATCGGTATAGAGACGTATGTACTTATCTTCGAGATGCTGTCGAACCCTTAGGAAAATTTCACTTTCTTGTATTCCGTCATGCGAATTTGTTGGTTCCGAAAACTAAATTTCTGCGATTCTATTCTCTTAAGATGGTGAAGACACGTACTACCGGATCGAATGGTCGGCCACTAGTGCCATAAGTTAGGGCTGCAAGAGGCCGAGTCCGTGGTAGAAGCCAGGGCTGTGGTAGAGGTCGGGGTGTTACTCGTACAATAGTTAGAGCAACACTTGTAACACCGCCAGTTGCTCCAGCTCAGGAGAAAAATCCAGATATAGTTGAGGCGACAGGGCTAGCTCAGGCACCCTTTGTGCCCATTGTGATTCCATGAACGAGGTTCGAGATGTGTATTCTGTGTTTTTGTGATGGGCTAGTCTGGAGAACTTGAGGCCAAAGTTAGACCGCAGCTTAAGCTCTGTAGTTTTGGATGTGAGAACTTGCGTGTTTGGACTTATGCGTCGGTAGTATCCCGATGAGTGGAATTTGTGGCTCGATGGGTGGTTGAATGACTATATGATGAGTATGATGTGGATGCGGGCGACTTTTGAGTAAATTTCGGATTTTGTTGGAAATTTTGTATTTTCTTATGGAATTAATTCCAATAATTCTTTTTGATTGAATCGAACTAATTGTGACTAGATACGAGGGTTTCAGAGGCTAATTCGCGAGGTAAAGGCATAGCGGAGTAAAGAATTGCTCGCATTGAGGTAAGTAACACTTTTAAACTTGGTTCTGAGGGTTTGAATCCTTGAAGTACGTGTTGTATGAATTATTTAGAGATGATGCACATGCTAGGTGATGGGCGCGTGGGCGTGCATCATAGAAATTGTGACTTAATTGATTCTGTGGAGTTGCATAATTAAATAAATGTCATTATCCCCATATCCTCTACGTGTTAGAGAAATTAAGCTAAGACTCATATTAAAGATCATGTTTAGGCTGCACGTCGATAAATTTTGGGACCCGCATGAGTCGTATTGCTGTAGAACTATATGTTTAAAATATAATTTTTTACTAAGTCATATCTGTCACTTAGATATCATATCTCAGTCTCTGTTGTCATTTATTGATACATCATATCATTATGTCGGTTTGCTTTTCGTGTCATTGAGAGCCCAAGAGACTTGAGATACTGAGTGATATTTATGTTTATTTATTTATACCTGGATTTGGCTATTATAGTGCTTGGGATGAAGGAGCCCTTCTAGAGTCTGCATCCCCCCCCCCCCACAGTGAGCGCAATTGATATATAAAGATATATATATTTTGGGATGGATCTTTCCTGGGAATGGATCTTGCTCGAAGCATTTATATTGAGGGATGGAGTTTCCCTGGGCATGGATCTTGCCCGAAGCATTTATATTGAGTGATGGATTTTTCCTGGACATGAATCTTGCCCGAATCATTGATATTTGGGTATGGATCTTCCCCTGGGATGGATTGTCCTTATACAGTACTGGATGATTGACTGTCAGTTTATGTGTACATATAGTTGAGGGATGGATCTTCCCTGGACTAGATTGGCTATATACAGTACTTAGTGATTGGGTATTTTTAGATTGTGCGCACACAAAGTTTTTACTAAGGTGCATCATATACGGTATATACATTGGCATGTAGATACATAGATGTAATATTCCTCATATATTTCAGAATTGATCTATTTTTACTTGTGTCGAGTTTAACTATTAAACTTGAAAGAATGCCTACATTTCTGTACGGTTATTTCTATACTGGAATGTACCTTCTAAGCTCGTCACTACTTTCAGCCCAGAGGTTAGCCTTATTACTTATTGAGTTGGTTGTATTCATACTACACTCTGCATCTCGTGTGCAGATACATGTGCTCCTAGATACGGTGGTTGCTAGACTTGGTGATTTATCTGTTGGCGACTATGAAGGTAGTTGCTAGGCGTCTGCAGACCTTGTTTCTCTTCCCTTCAGTTATTGTGTTGTTCTACATTTTTCAGGCAGTATTCTTATCGGTCAGACTTTATTATTATTTAGATGCTCATGTACTCAGTGACACCGAGTTTTGGGAGTATATTTCACATCAGTACGTGGGAGTTTTCTATTAAATATAAATATATATATATATATAAATATATATATATATATATATATTATATTTTCAAACTTAAAAGAAATTGTGGCTTATTGAGGTTGTCGCCTTACTTAGTATTGTGATAGGCGCCATCACGACATGCGGATTTTGGGTCGTGACAACAAACAACATTCTTTAGCTCCATTAAAATCATCAATGAACTCACATCCACCCAATTGTTACTAATTTATTCATTACAAAATCTCTACAATACCCAATAATCTAGTTTAAGTATTTATGACTTCCAAGCACCCTCCAATAAGTGCTAATGCTTATTTCTTGCTCATATACTCATAATAAATCAATGCATATATGTCTAAGGGCGTAGGTTACCGTTTGGAAGAAATCTTGCCAAAACCCTCTTTTGAGTTCTTGAAGCAATTTCTTTAAGATCTAAGGATTTCATGGTGGATTGAGTTAGTTCTAGAGTGGAAATGATAGAATGAAACACCAAATTAGTAGGGATTACTCACCTTGGATATGGGGGGAGATGGAGGTCTTGAGAGAGCGGAGGAAACCCCCAAAATTCGGCCAAGAGGAATAGGGAAAAATGAACCTCGAATTGAGTATATAACATTTTGAGCGCCACTGGTGGCATGGGGTGTTACCTGTGGCCCAATTTCCAGAACCTAAAAAATCCAGGGCTAGCGCCCCACGCTACCCTGGGCGCTGGCGATGGAAAATCTTTTTTGTTTTACCCGAAAATGGGCATAACTCTCTAATATGATGTCCGAATTTGACGATCTATTTTTCTATGGCTCCGTAATTTCAATATGGATCTAATGCTTCAATAAAAACTAAATTTGTAACTCATTTGCTTAATGTGATACTTCTTACTCTTGAAGAAAATGACATCGAAATATTCTAGAAATATCCAAATTCTACATTCGATGCCGAAACCTATCAAATCAAGTCCGATTGACCTTGAAGTTTGCACACAAATAATAAATGACGTAACAGACATATCAAAATTTTCATAACTGGATTCCGACCCCGATATCAGTAAAGTCAACTCCTGGTCAAACTTTCAAACCTTCCATTTCCATCTTTCTCCATTTCAAGCCAAAATCAACTACGAAATTCTCAAAACAACAAGTCAGGCCATTACAGTTGTGGCGTGCAACCCGATCCCACACAATAAAAATCATATCTATTGCGATGTGCAACCTGATCCCATACAATATTAATCATATTTGTTGTGGCGTTCAACCCGATCCCACATAATGATAATCATTTCTCATTAATCATTTATCATTTATCATTGATCATTTTCATTTCTGCTGCGGCGTGCAACCCGCTCCCCATTATAAAAATTAAACAAATCTGTTGCGACGTGCAACCCGCTCCTCAATATAAACATTAAATACATCTGCTGCAGCATGCAACCCGCTCCTAAAGCAACACAAAATAAGCAACCAATTTACAACAACTATGGTGTACCACAAAATCAAAAGGAATAGCGAGGATACACAAAGAAGTCACAACTAATGTAAAAGGCTACACGATAGCTCACGAAATTAAATAGCAAGGAAATGACAATCCATAAACCAAGGCACAATGTATGAGCATCTATTAAGAATTAAGGTATTTACCAAATAAAGCATGAATTCAACAGGTGATTACAATCAACAATTGACATATAAGGGTGAACTTGACAACAAAGATGGAACATGCGCTAACAATTTCAAGTAAAGCACGTACAAACAATTCTAACAACAAAAGATATAGTCATAAAACGATAACTACAATTAATTACATGAAGGAAGCATAACAGTCCAAACCAGTCAAATGCCACATATAGGTCGTGTACCCCCTCGTCACCTCGCGTACACAACCTTCACATAACATGAATGACACAATCATCTCAAATCCTAAGGGGTGATTTCCCCCACACAAAGTTAGACAAGACACTTATCTTAACAAAATTAGGTTGATATTTCAAAATAGCCTTATCACGTGAAATGACCTCCAGACGGCTCAAATCTGGCCAAATTAATTACATAACATCATTAAATTTTATTGGGAACAATTCCAAATAATAAAATATCGACTTTAAATTTTACTTTAAAAAGTCAACACCGAGGCCAGCCTATCGGAACCTGACAAAATTTTCACGAAATCTGAATACCCATTCCGATACGAGTTCAACCATACCAAAATTATCAAATTTTGATAACGGACCACCCTTCAAATCTTCATTTTACATTTTTGAAAGATTTTATAATTTTTACAATTTCTTATATTTGATTCACTAAATAAGGATGAAAATAATCATGGAATCATGAAATATAATGAAAATCGAGTAGGAAACACTTACCCCAATCCATTTAGTGAAAATCCTCTCAGAACCGCCCAAATCCGTGTTTCCTAGCTCCAAAAATGTTGAAATGAGCTTATAAAAAATTGTCCAATAAAAACACTAATCCGGTCGCTAAAAGCCTAATGCCCGTCACGAAAAGGGCCAAATCTGGTCGCTAAAGGTGCGCACCAGAACGTTCTTGCATTAGCAGTTTCTTTTTTACTAAAAAGGCTCTAAATCCATCATACGAACTCATAATTCAACGATTCTTGTTCCTATGAGTCACAAATAAAAATATGAACCTAGTCGTTCAATCGAAACTCAATTCAGAACTCATTTTCTCCATGTGATACCAACTTCGCTCATTAAATAATTAACTCATGTTTTGCCGTAAAAACCCAATCGCGACTTAATGAAATTAGACCAAACATTCCAGATCATTCCTATAATTTATTATCAAACTCTCTGAAGTTTCGAAATCAAATTTCAATCTCTAGAACTAAAAATGAACATTTGGATGATTAAATGTTTATGCTCAAAACAATGTCAAAATACCAAACACATTAGAAAACCCATCCAAAACTCATCTGAGCCCCATGGGACCCCAACCAAGTATACTAACAAGCCCCAAAATATGATACGAAATTGCTCGAAGCCTCAAATTACCTCCAACAATACTAGAATTATGAATCGCTCATCGATTCAAATCTAAGAAACTTATGAACTTCCAAATTCCAAAACTAATGTTGATTCATACCAAACCAACTCCGATTGACTTCAAATTTGCACACAACTCATAAATGACATAGCAAAGCTATTCAAATTTACGAAATCAAAATTCGACCCCGATATCAATAAAGTCAGCTCCCGGCTAAACTTCTCAATCTTCCAAAACTTAAATATTCCAATTTTTGCCAAAATGCTTCAAATTATTCTACGAACTTCCAAATCCAAATTCGGACATACGTCTAAGTCTGAAATCACCATACGAAACTATTGGAATCCTCAAAAAATACCATTCTGTAGTCATTTACATAAGCTTCTAAAATAAGAATTGTTCTTCCAATTTGATTCTGGATAGTCCAAAAACAAAACTCGACTTCACACAAAAGTCATGTTATATTTTTCAAAGCCGCTCGAAGTCTTGTGCCGCTGAATGGGATGCTAATTCTCAAAATAATAAATCGGGTCGTTACAATTAATTTGGCATTGTTTGGATTTGAAATCTTCCAAACATAAGAAAGAAAAGGAATATGTGAATTAAATGATTATGCTATGCAGTTTATAATGGGGGAAAATTTTGGGAATGGTACCAAAACCATGGACTGTGCTATTTTGTAATTTTAATTAAAGGAATTTGAAGGCAAACTATTTTGGTTGGTGCGCCAGGGTCAGCGCGAGTCGCTCCCCTAGACGCTGGAAGCGGGACTTTTTCTAGTTCGCTCGAGACAAGGTTATTTCGGCCCTACACGCCTCCAAATCATATAAAAAAGGGTCCTAAACCTATTTTGAGAGGGGGACAATATTTTTGTCACGACCCAAAATTCTCACCTTCGGGACCGTGATGGCATCTAATATTTCACTTGCTAGGCAAGCCAACATTAGAATAAATTTTAGCCAATTTTAACCGTTCAAATGAAATGATAATAAAGCAACCAAATATATTTGGAATAATACGAAATGGAAATTTTCTACAATCCCAAAATCGGTAGTACATGTCACAAGCTCTAAAGAGTTTACTAGAAAATCTCTAAATACAACTGTTCCATAGTTGAATCAATAGTGCAAGAAAATATCAAAAGGTGACTCCGAAACCTGCAAATGTGACAGCAGGTATAACTTGAGTCTCCACAACAATGCTCGATCAACTAATAAGAATATCAATAACTCTAGGGTACCTGGATCTGCATAATAAGATGTGTAGAAGCGTAGCATGAGTACACCATAGCGGTACCTAGTAAGTATCAAGCCTAACTTTAGTAGAGTAGTGACGAGGCCACGTTAGGACACCTACAAGATATATAAAGTTATACAATATGTTACATGAAGCTAACAAGGAAAGAGTATCAATGTAAGGCCAATAATAGAAGAATTTTCAATACAAATCAACAATGAAAATAATGAGAACACGGGTGGCATCGAGCAAACAATCAACCAATTGAGTAACAACATAGTTAGAGTACAAATATAATATAAAAATGGCATGGCATCACCCTTCGTTTACTCTCGTCCTTACCATGAAATGATGAATAATTTAAACACAATTAGACATATTTCCAACTTGAATATAGTAAAGCGTCAAATGAGTTATTAAGCCAATTTAGGATTTAAATAAGGTGAAATAGTAGAGAGATTGTGCAAATAGAATATCAAGTTAATTTAGTTTAGAAATATATGAGATCCAGTAAAATATTGTATTTATACAAAATAATACATTCAATCAAGTTATAACGAGATAAATATGGAATTTATTAAAGTAGAACATAATAACAAATTTTTCACTCAAATTACACGTTAATAATATAATGAGAAAGGTGAAGCCACAATTAGAGTAAAATACAATCACCAATTAATTTAGTAAATCTAAGAATAAGATATGAGTTTTGTTTTTGAAAGACACACAAGTGGAAGAGCTTGAAAATCCTTTTATTTACCTCTGCTAAATTCTCAGCAACTTAACATATCACATATGATGCATAACTCACCCAAAAAGTCCATATTTTTCCATTTTTAATATATATTGACGGTTAACTAATTATATTCAAAATACAATGAGGTGATTTAATAAACCACAGTAATCGTCCTACCATGAAATACATCAAGAGGATCACAATTAGAATTAAACTTAACATCACAATAATTTCATATTTGTTCATTTGTTGCGGCGTGCAACCTGTTCCCACAATATAATCCTACAATTAAATTTCATTGTGGAGTGCAACCCGATCCTACAATAAAAATTTTCAAATAAATTCCGTTGTGACATGCAACCCGATCCAACAATATAATCTTTCAAATAAATTTCGTTGCGGCGTTGAACTCGATCCAACAATATAATCTTTGAAATTAATTCCGTTGCGGCGTGCAATCCGATCCAACAATATGATCTTTCAAATAAATTCCGTTGCAGCATGCAACCTGATCCAATAATAATAAATCATATCTGTTGCGGCGTGCAACCCGATCCTCATGCAACACAAATTAAGCAACCAATTTACAACCAATTACGGTATACCACAAAATCAAAAGTAATAACGAAGCTACACAAAGAAGTCATAACTAATGAAAAAAGCTACACGATAGCTCATGAAATCAAATTCCAAGTAAATGACAATCCATAAGCCAAGGCACTATTTATGAGCATCAATTGACAATTAAGGAATGTAACAGGTACAGCATGTATTCAACGAGTGGTTACAATCAACAATTGGCATATAAGGGATCTCGACAATGAAGATGGATCATGTGCTAACAATTTCAAGTAAAGCATATACAAACAATTATAACACAAAAGATGTAGTCGTGAAACGATAGTTACAATTAGTTACATAAAGGGAGCCTTACAGTCTAAACTGGTCAAACACCAAATATAGCTCGTGTACCCACTCGTCAACTCGCGTACACGACCTTCATATAACACGAATGACACAATCATCTCAAATCCTAAGGGGTGATTTTCCCCCACACAAAGTTAGACAAGACACTTACCTTATTGAAGTTAGGCCAATATTTCACAATAGCTTTCTTGCTTGAATTGACCTTTGAAAAACTCAAATGTATCCAAATTAATTGTATGAATTCATTAAAATTCATCGAAAACAATTCCAGATAATAAAACGTCGACTTAAAAATTCACATTAAAAAGTCAACCAAAAGTCAACGCAGGGCCCGCCTCTCGGAACCCGACAGAATTTTCACGACATCTGAACACCCATTCTGATACGAGTTCAACCATACCAAATTTATTAAATTCTGATAACAACTCGACCTCCAAATCTTAAATTTTCGTTTTTGGAAAGATTTTACAAAAATCCCAATTTCTTCCATTTAAATCCGAATTAAATGATGAATATAACCATGGATTTATGAAACATAATCACTTTCGGATATAGGACACTTACCCAAGTTGAAGTCTTGAAGGAATCCTCAAAAATCGACCAAGAACCGAGCTCCAAACATCCCAATCAAAAATGAAGAAATTTCTTGAAGATCTAAGGATTTCATGAAGGATTGACTTACTTTTAGGGTAAAATTGATGGAATGAAATAACCAAATTAGTAAGGATTACTCACCTTGAAAATGGGGGGAGTTGGAGGTCTTGAGAGAGTGGAGGAAACCTCCAAATTTCGGCCAAGAGGAATGGGGAAAAATGAACCCCGAAACGAGTATCTAACATTTTGAGCTCCATAGGTGGCGTGGGGTGCTACCTGTGGCCTAATTTCCAGAACCTCAAAAATCCCAGCACCACTACCCTGGGCGTTGACGATGGGAAATCTTTTCTATTTCGCCCGAAAATGTGCATAACCCTCTCATACGATATCCGTATTCGATGATGCTTTTTGCTATGGATGCGTAATTCCAATACGGATCAAATGCTTTAATCAAAACTGAATTTGGAGCTCATTTGTTTAATATGATACTACTTATGCTTGAATAAACAATGTCGAAATATTCTAGAAATACCCAAATTCTACATTCGATCCTGAAACCTATCAAATCAAGTCCAATTGTGTCACGACCCAAAACCTAACCCGTCGTGATGGTTCCTATTGTGATACTAGGCAAGCCGACATTTCCAAAACACTTTTAACATTTAACTGAAATGAATTAAGACATTTAAAATAACTAGAGTTTTTCATAAAAACAGGGTAAAATCCAAACATAAGTGCAGAAAAATAGTCCGACATCGGGGTGTCACTGCGTCATGAGCATCTAGATGTCCAGTATAATACAAACAATGTCTAAGTATCAATACAGAAAAGCGAGAAAACATAGAAGGAGAGAGAAGGTCTGCGGACGCCTGCAGCTACCTCGTAGTCTCCGATACTCGATCGCGCATGAACTCAACGACCTCCGTGATCAAACACAACTGGATCTGCACATGAAGTGCAGGGTGTTGCATGAGTAAAACCAACTCAGTTGGTAGTGAACGAACTCAGAAGGTAGTGACGAGCTATACAAATACAGTTCATTTTCAATAATTCCAGCAAAGAGTAGACATGCTTTCAAATCCGGTAGTTCAAGTCAAATCAGTTTACACAGTTACAGTGCAAGTAATCCGGATAAAGGATCTTTCAGATATTTCACAACAATGACAGATATCAACTAAGTGCATCAACAAATGAAAAACAAGTACAACCTCTTAGGGCAACAAACACTCAACTCGTCACAACAGCTCAATCACTCATTTCTCAGCCCTCAGTACTCACACTCAATCAGTACCTGTGCTCATTGGGGGTTGTACAGATTCCGGAGGTGTTCCTTCCAGCTCAAGCGTTTATTTCGTTGGGCGTGCAGCCCGGCCCAATCATATAAGTAGCCATAAGGCTCATTGCGGCGTGCAACCCGATTCATATACCCTCACATAGTTCACAGCTCGGCACTCAGGCCCTATCTCAGTCACTAACCTCTCCAGCCCCCCGGGCTCACAGAATATCATAATAATCAGCCAAAACAGAAAATACAACAAGTATTAACAAGAAATGAGAAGGAACAGAGATATAACACACAAGTAAGACTGTGACTGAGTACAAGACAACAATTAGTAGTCAATGCACACACTGCCATATCTTCGGGTTCGCATCCTCTCCTTCGCGAACGCGTAGAGTAAAAACTCACCAACTCAGAGACACTCTTCGTGAAAGCGAGTCTAAAAAATGTAGCAACACATATCAGCTATCTCACCAAGGCCAAACATGATCCGTTACCCTCTCGAAACTCACCCGAGGAACTCGGGACCTCACCAAACATACCATCTAGTCCCAAAATACTATACGAACTTAGTCGAATCCTTAAACCGCCTCAAATAACATCAAAAACACGAATCAGCCTCTGATTCAAACTTAATGAACTTGAAATTTCCAATTCTACAATCGGTGCCGAACCCTATCAAACCACGTTCTATTGATACCAAATTTTGCACACAAGTCATATTTGGCATTACAGATCTACTCCAACTTCCGGAATCAGAATCTGACCCCGATATCAAAAAGTTAACCCTCCGGTCAAACTTTCCAAAATTTGACTTTCGCAATTTCAAGCCTAAATTAGCTACCCGGACACGCTCTTAAGTCCAAAATTACCCAACGGGGATAACGAAATCGACGAAACTCCATTCCAGAGTAGTCTTCACACACTTCCGACTACGGTCAAAATCTTAAGACTTAAGTTTCCGTTTTAGGGAGTAAGTGTCCGAAACACTTCGAAACCAAATACAAGAGCTCCCGACAAGTCACTTAAGCAAAAACAAATACGGGGTAGACAATAAATAGGTGATCGGGGCTAATACACTCAAAACGACCAGCCGGGTCATTACAGATTGACCTCGAATTTTGCACACAAGTCATAAATAACATACCAAACCTATCAAAATTTCCAAAACTGGATTCCGACTCCGATATCAATAAAGTCAACACATGACCCGGTCAAACTTCCAAACCTTCTATTTCCAACTTTCGCCATTTTCAAGCCAAAATCAACTACGGACTTCCAAATAAATATCCGGACACACTCCTAAGTCCAAAATAACCATACAAAGTTATTTGAATGATAAATATTACTTTTCAGAGTCGTTTTCTCAAAAGTCGACTCTCCCGTCAACTCTTTTCTTTTAAGCTTCTTATATAAGAATTGTTATCCCAATTTGATCCCAAATCGTATAAAAACCAAACTTAACCACACACGCAAGTCATAATACATATTACGAGGTTGCTCGAGATCTTAAGCCGCTGAACGTGATGCTAATTCTCAAAATGGCATGTCAGGTCGTTATATCCTCCACCTCTGAAACAAACGTTTGTCGTCGAACGTGCTAAGAATTATTCTGAGGTTATCAAATTGCTGATTTTACACTTAAACATAAAATCGCGGGCGATCTATGTTACGGCAACCGACATAGGTTTGACAACACCATCTCAATTGAGATTAATATTCCTATCCACACTTATAAACCTTAAAACCAATATTCTTACACTCCAATCAAATTTCAAAAGGGTCCGATTTTCATATCAACACACGGTATTAGTCTTAGCCGGCTGTAGCAACTTGTTCCTACGCTTGCATGACACAACCACATAATGTATCGCAATATGCATACGCCCATAACCACATCTACAGTCATAATAGTTGTTCATAGCCAATTACAGCATCGTCATTTAACTTCATGTTAACAAAAATCTCGTTTCAAACCTTCATAATACGGACAACGAGACTCGAGGCATGAAGGAATCATAATTATTTGCCTAAATTAACGAGTCACATTTAACGTCACCTGGGCAGTCACCTCGTAGGTTGAAACTCAATAATTACAACACGAACATGGCTAATTATGCACATATAAATTCATATAAGAATTTTAAAATAATCCTAACAGGCATGACTCCCTATTAGTACTATAGTACAAATTTAATTTCCCAAGGGAGAATTTAACACATAAAGTTTCATCACAAGGATGTCATCCTTATATAACTTCAACTGCGGCTTGTAGCCCGGTTTAAACATAAAAAATCATATTATAATACGAGGATCTCGTCCTCAGTTCTGAATCACAAGTAATATGCACATCGTGCCAATCAAAATCTTCCATTTTCTTTTTTAAAATAATTTCTGTTAAACAAAATCACAACACATAATAAACCCACATACAGGTAGGGCATATAATTCATAAAATTTTAATCAATTATCCTGAAATTACATCAAAACCCACGATAGTGAGTATTAGAAAGTCACATTTGGACTCATAGCCCTCAGTAGTGTACAAAACGAAATTAATAGACACGGGCTAACACCATCAAATCTCCCAACAGGGATAAACACGTGAGTAGAGTACAAATTCACAAACTCACTATATAAGGAGCATGAAAGGAAATCTCACCTCGATAATCCAAATCGAATCAAAATAAGAATAGTGATTCTCTATTATGAATTAAATCATACATGTAATGACACCATCTAGTGTAACGGCCTCAGCTAATTCATAGCAATTATATCAACGGGTCGGGCCTCCACCTCTAGGACGCTCTCTAACCAGTTGTCCTCCACCCATAACTGAATATGTAGGTATAGTAGAAATTGAAATGGAGCCCGTGGAATGAGTGCTCTGATGTAATATGTGTCTCCCAAGTCTGGGACAATCTCTCATGATATGCCTAGTATCATCACACTCATAACAACCCAGTAGCGATTTTGGCTTCTCATACTGAGTTTGTGCCGGATAACTCGAATAACCATTATAGGAATCTCATGCCGGTGGTATAGTAAAAGAACTTACTGGTTCATCCCCAGTAATTTGATGCGCGGACTAAGCTAACCGAATACTCGAGCATCCGCCATAATGAGTTATAGCTGCAGAGTAGCATCCACTAAATTCTCCAGAACCTCGAAACCTCTTGGTCTCCCAGTTTCTTTTTCCTCGCCTCAAACACGTTCTAACATCTTGGAAATTTCCACCCCTTGCTGAAATGAAGTATCAGCTTGTAGCCCCCGACTCATACAAAATCTAAGATCATAACTGAGTCCTTTAATGAATATGTGGACTCGCTCTCTGGCTGTAGGAACCAAAGTAGTAGTATGAAGGGCTAACTCACTGAACCTGATAGCACATTCTGACGCCGTCATGGTGTCCTGACGGAACCGTTCAAACTCTGTGCGCTACGGATTACAGAAGGTCTGGGGAACAAGCTCTCTCAAAAATATTTTTGAAAATTTAGCCCAAGTAGGCGGTGTTGCATTGGATGGACTGCCCTCTTCATAGACTTTTCACAAACACTGGTGGAGAATTATCTCTCCAAAGGCCAATTTCTTCCTTTGCTATGCTTACCTAGCATCGCCGAGCTGACCATTTCCTCATATATTCCTCGATTCTTCCTTGGGGTAATACTCCCCCCTATTTGTACACGATGATCCCAAAAATAATACTTCATACAGACAAATCTTTGCACGAACCACGTAGCCCATAAGCTCATCAACCACTGTACTTCCTCTGAAGCACCCCATACTGCCGCAAACGAGATGTCCATGTTGAATAAACCTTTTGTAAATTTGAAGTTGTTTCTATAACTCCTTTGATACTGAAATATATTATTATTAAGGACGCGGTCATACCGAAAGTCCCAACATTATCACCTGCAAAATCTCAGGCCTTAAACATGTGCAAATTTTGGGGTACTTTTTAGTACCACATATGTACATCTCAGGCCAAAACAGATACACTACAAGAAACACATGGTTTTTCCACGGCAAAATCAGTGGAAAATTGAGTTTTCACACTGCATTCCCACCGAAACAGATCACCCGAAAAAGGCCTGGTGGGAAAAAACTTCCCAGAGAAGTAGTGGGAAGTTTCCCAAGGTTTTACCAGCGAAGATTTAATAGGAAAAATAATGAAGTTTCCCACCAACAATCCGTGGGAAGTATTATTAGTAATTTTTATTATTTTAATATATTATCCAGGGAAGTGGTGGGAAAAATGTATGTAATGAAAACAAAAGTATGAACGTTCCCACCGATATTAGTGAGAATCGTGCAAGATCTATAGCTAAAAAGACGAACCTTCCCACGGATTCAGTGGAAGTATGGAAAATATTTTTGTGCATTGTGCTACTTTTTATACTGCACCACATACCAAACAAAAAATACAACCACCAACAACAAGCCTAAATACAATTAAACATTCACATATAAAATTCAGCATTGATTCTGATCCATTTCATAAACAACCAACCAAAACATAAGTACAATAAACCAATAATGTAACTAAACACTCAAACAAAAAAATCAGCATTCAATCTTATCCAATTGAATGAACTCTTCCGACGATTGTTTGAATTTTTGCAAGTCCATATAACTCTCCTGGGATGGTTGGATTGGCTTTCCTTGATCATCGGTAGGTTGGCTTTTAATGAACTCCTCCAATGATTGTTTGAAAGTATTCTGCAAAAAGAGTTACAACTATTATATGAAAGGAAAAGCTTTCAAGCTTCATAAAGCTAAATCGAGTTCAAAATCTAATAATAATCCTCTAACCTTTGATTTGACATGAGTGAATATGATATTACATTTGCTTTTACAGGAGTGAAAGCTCCTTGGACAAGAATGGAGGATTTGCAAAGAAGCGAATGAGAGAGAATGAGAGTGAAAATGAAAAGAAAGAAGAAGGGATGTACTATAATAGGAAAGACATTCCCGCTGATTCACTGAAAATATTTGTGGGAATTCTCTTATTAAATTCATTTTTTATGTGAAATTATTTTAATCTCGCGGGTTTTTTGGACCAAAATTTAGAATTTCCCACTATATACGTGGGAACATTAAAATAATTATTTATCTTTAGATTCTCACCGTTTCACTGGGAAGAGTTTAATAATTTTATGTAGTAATGTTTCTAATGTATTTTTCACTGATTCAGTGGGAAACAAATTGGATGTTTTTTGCACCAAATAATTCCCACCTATAGTCTGTGGGAACCTTTTTTTTAAAAAAGTAAAAGAAAACCCTTCCATTTTCCACTGCATCTGTGGGAATATTAAAATACTTTTTTATCTATAGATTCCCACCATTTTATTGGGAAAAGTTTAACAATTTTATATAGTAATTTTTCTAATGTATTTCTCTCTGATTCAGTAGGAAGCAAATTGCATTCCCACTAATTAGGTGGGAAACAAATTGCACTCTTTTTTGTGCCAAATAATTCCCACCTATATTCTGTGAAACCATTTTTAAATTGTAATTTTTCTAAATTGCAGTGGGAACTGCCACTGATAATATATCTGTGGGAAATTTTCCTTTGAAATTTGTATTTTTCTAGTAGTGATATAACATATGACCCCATAATATGTTCGTCTATAGAGGATTCCCCCACTTGGCGGGAAGCCATAAGACACAACGTCCGATGATCCACAATACTAACCTTCACCGCTTATACTCATCAACCAGATGCAAGAATCCGCCGCACCCACACATAAATCACTGAGTGATCCTTCAATACATCTGCATCTTTAGTCAAGACCACAAGTTGAGACAATGTTTGAGCATCCCTGGCCCCCTCGTAGTCTACTACAACATCATGAACCGTCGACGCACAGCTGATACCGAGTGCGCAATGTCATACATGAGTGGATGTGAATAGATATAAGATATATTCTTCAAGATGAATTAGGATCGCACGATAAGGAATAAAAGAAGTGAAATTTCCTAATAGTTTTCGTAGCCTCTCTAAGAAACGTACAGATGTCTCTGTACCAATCCGCAAGACTCTACTAAATCTGCTTATGACGTGTAGAACCCATGAACCTAAATCTTTGATACCAACTTGTCAAGACTCAAAATTTCCACCTTCGGGACCGTGATGCCGCCTAACATTTCACTTTCTAGGAAAGCCAATGTTAGAATAAATTTTATCCATTTTAAACCATTCAAATGAAATGATAATAAATCAACCAAATATCTTTGGAATAATCTGAAATAGAAATTTCCTACAATTCCAAAACCGGTAGTATAAGTCACAAGCTCTACAGAGTTTACTAAAAAATCTCTAAATACAAATGTTCCAGAGTTGAATCAACAATGCAAGAAAATATCATAAGGTGACTCCGAAGCCTGCGAATGCGACAGCAGGTATACCTTGAGTCTCCACAACAATGCTCGATCAACTAACAAAAATATCAATAACTCTTGGGTACCTGGATCTACACAAAAAGATCTGCAAAAGCGTAGCATGAGTACAAGATAGCGGTACCCAGTAAGTATCAAGCCTAACTTCAGTAGAGTAGTGAAGAGACAAGGTGAAGACACCTACAAGATATATAAAGTTGTACAATATGTTACATGAAGCTAACAAGGAAAGAGTATCGATGTAAGACCAATAATAGAAGAATTTCCAATACAAATCAACAATGAAAATAATGAGAACACGGGTGGCATTGAACCAATTTAGGATTTAAATAAGGTAAAATAGTAGAGAGATTGTGCAAATATAATATAAATTTGATTTAGGTATGTAGCAGGGAAAGAATGAATTCAGCAAGTGCTTACAATCAACAATTGGCATATAAGGTGATCTCTACAACGAAGATGGAACATGTACTAACAATTTCAAGCTAAGCACGTACAAACAATTCTAACACAAAAGATGTAGTCATGAAACAATAGTTACAATTAGTCACATGAAGGAAGCCTAAAATTCCAAACCGGTCAAATACCAAATATAGGTCATCTACCCACTTGTCACCTTGCATACACGACCTTCATATAACACGAATGACACAATCATCTCAAATCCTAAAAGGTGATTTCTCCCACAAAAAGTTAGACAAGACACTTAACTTTTTGAAGTTAGGCCGATATTCTAAAATAGCCTTCTTGCTTGAATTGACCTCCGGACAGCTCAAATCTATCAAAATTAATTGTATAACTTTATTAAAATTCATCGGAAATAATTTCAGATAATAAAATATCAACTTACAAATTCACATTAAAAAGTCAACCAAAGGTCAACGCGGGGCCCGCCTCTATGAACCCGACAGAATTTTCATGAAATCTGAACTCCCATTCTGATACGATTTCAACCATACCAAGTTTACCAAATTCCAATAACAACTCGACCTCCAAATCTTAAATTTCTGTTTTTGGAAAGATTTTGCAAAAATCCCAATTTCTTCCATTTAAATCTGAATTAAATGATGAATATAACCATGGATTAATGAAACATAATCACTTTCAGATATATGACACTTACCCAAGTTGAAGTCTTGATGAAATCCTCAAAAATCGCCCAAGACCGAGCTCCAAAACTCCCAATCGAAAATGAAGAAATTTCTTGAAGATCTAAGGATTTCATGGAGGATTGAGTCAGGTTTAGGGTGAAATTGATAGAATGAAACACCAAATTAGTAGGGATTACTCAATATGGGGGGAATTGGAGGTCTTGAGAGAGTGGAGGAAACCCAAAATATTCGGCCAAGAGGAATGGGAAAAAATGAACCCCAAATGAGTATATAACATTTTGAGCGCCACAAGGTGCGTGGGGCGCTACCTGTAGCCCAATTTTGAGAACCTCAAAAATCCCAGCGCCAGGGCTAGGGCCCCACGCTACCCTGGGCGCTTGTGATAAGTGGGGATTTTGACTACTTATTTGCGCCTTTTGACTTTCGTTTTAGTTCAAAATTGATTAAAGGTATTCCCGAAAACTGATGAAATATGCTTACTTGCAGGAGTATTGGAAAATGAGCCAAAGTGATGAAATTCAACTCAAGAAGGAGTGAGTTTTAACAAGGACAAAAATCAAGCAAAAAGGGCTAAAGTGCGGACTGTAGAATTTTGTATGCGGCCGCAGAACTAGAAGCAAATTTGACAGTGCTGCAATGTTAAGTGCGGACCGCACAATAATTGTGCGGCCACAGAAGTCAAGGTTCAGAGAGTTGGGAATTCAAGACAATCAAGATATGCGGACGTACCCAGAATTGTGTGGTCCGCAGAACTCAAGAAGTATGGCCGCAGTTCAGAATTGTGAGGCCGCAGAAACCGCTCCTGCCAAGAGCTACAGCAAAGTGAGGACCGCACACAGAATTGTGCGGCCGCAGAAACTCCTTTTGGGCAATTTTGTCCGAAAATTCTAGCTTTATATAAATAGACTACTTTCACGAAATTAGGTCAACTTTAGAATATCTGAATGGTTGTAGCCGTTTTTCTTTGCTGTTTTAGGAAGCATTATCATAGCTTGTCAATTTTACATTGGATTTTCATCTATTTATCATTAAATATGAGTTTAATAATTTTTGTTTTCTTTATTTTCTTCATCACCCACTATGAGTAGCTAAATTTCTAGCTAGGGTTGTGACCCAACCCTAGTGTGGGTACCTAATAGGTGTTTGCTTTAGGGATTGTTTATGGTTGGGTGTGTAATATTTAGCCTAGTTCTTGCTATAATTGGAGAATTAATGGTTTCAAACATTGATTCAAGCCTATTTGACTTAGTCTCTACTTGAGAAAGAGAGACTCAGTCTATGAAAACTTGGCTAACAAGAAATTGGAATGAACTCAAGAAACTGATAGTCCCAATTAAAGGGTTGGATCTAGAAATAGTAAAACCCGACTAGAGCATCTATCAACTATTTTGTGCATTACCCATTTGGACTTGAGAAAGCCAAATTGGGCAAAACCACTCTATTACCGAGAGGTATTTAGTGGTAATTATGTGTTGATTGCTATAATACACCCCGACCAACAAAACCCGCTCTAAATCCCACGACCCGTTAGGAAAACACCTAGGTGGAAGTCACAGCCCTAGATCTTTTACATACTTGAAAAACAACACCAAAAATATTATTCTCTAGCTTTACATTTACAAAAAGTAGCATAATTTAGAAGTAGAATCAAAACACAGTTTGTGGAAGTGCATCTTAGACACTTTACGTGTTTAATCCGCATATATACCTAATCCCATCTACGCTCCCTGTGGATTCGATCCCGACTCCTAGTTTGGTATTATTATTGCAATCGATCGCTTCACAACCCCAAACTGGGGTGTGATTTGGGCAAGACCAAATTTTGGCGCCGTTGCCGGGGAGCTTAAAAATAGATTTATCTATATACTTGGTTTTGTGTGTGATTTGTCTTCCTTTCCTTTCATGTTACTAATCTTTTTGGTGAAACAATTGTAGGTACAAAAATATGGCTCTCAACAATAATGATCCTCTTGGAAACTTGCCATTGGAGGAGGATGTGGATGATGACCAAGTTGACGAGGTTTCTCTTGAACCTCAAGCAAATAGACGAGGCCGATCACCTCTTGACAATGTTACCGTCCCTCCCCCACCGCCACCAAGAGCGGCTCCACACCGGGTGTTGCCGAATAAAGGGTATGCAAGTGCCATAGTCCCGCCCCTCATTAGGGCGGGCAACTTTTAAATCACAAAAGTTATGCTCACATTACTAGAGCAACTGGGACTCTTCACTGGGGTTCTGAATCAAAATGCGTACAAACACTTCAAAGGATTTGTGGACACTTGCTGGGGGAGTAAACAGACAAACGTCTCCGAGGATGCTTTAAGGTTGAGGCTATTTCCTTTTTCACTACGGGGGAAAGCCTTGGATTGGTTAGAAAGGTTTCCAAACCATTCCATCCATACATGGGATGAATTGGCGTAGAAATTCATTGCTAAGTTCTTTTCTCCCAAGCATATGGCTACTCTTAGAGACGATATTCTAGCATTCAAGCAAGAACCAAATGAGCCTTTGCACGAGATATGGGAAAGGTACCGTACTATGGTGAAAGAGTGCCCGAACAATGACATGACTGAGGCTATGATTCAACAAACTTTCTATAGGGCGATCAATACTACCAATCAATGCGTGGTCAACCAACTTGCCGGTGGAAATTTCATGATAACACCATACGTCGAAGCTTGTGAGTTCTTAGATGAAATGGCGGATACTTCATTGGAATGGAAAAGTAGAGAAAATGTTCCTCAAGGTGATCCAAATGTGATTCACCTACATAAAGAATTGCATGATCATGGGCAAGCAATTTCTGAGTTGACCACTACAATTAATCAATTAGCCAAAGCTCAACTTCAACAAGTTCAAGGTCCTAAACAAGTAAATGCAATGGAGGGTGTCAATATGATAGTAAAAAATAGAAGGTAAAAAGGTCAACAAGTGAAAGACCGTGCGGAACAATATGTGCAAGAAGATAGTGGGTTTGACCAACATGAATCATACAATGAACAAGAGGAGGAAGTGCAATATGTGAACAACTTCCAATGGCAACCCGCCTCATTATCCTTCCCATGGTCCTAGCTCTTCCAATAATGAGATGGGGCGAATTAAGAACATGTTTAAACAAATGATGGAGAAGAATTCCGACTCTTATGCTCAACTAGCCTCTCACAACACTTCAATTCGCAATTTAGAAGTTCAATTGGGGCAAATCTTGCAAGCTTTGAACACTTGTCCAAAAGGGGCACTACCAAATGACATGGTGGTGAACCCAAAGGGTGGGAAAAACATGGGACATTCCATGGCCATGACTACAAGGAGTGGAAAAGGTGGGGATGCAACCTCAATACAAAGAAGAATTGGGGATGATGAACAAGTCATTCAAGAAGATGAGATTCCAAACAATGTGGTGCAAGCAAATGAAGAAGTGAGAATTGATATTGATGAAAATGTGGAAGAGACTCAAGAAGAAGTGAACCCATCTAGGGAACACATTGTTGACATACCGGAACCGGTAGTGCCAAAGGCTAAGGCGCAAATGCCAAGGCCTCCTCTTCCATACCCTCATAGGCTTACCAAGCAAAATGGCGAGAACCAATTCAAAACATTCATTGACATGATGAAGATCTTATCTATTAATATGCCATTGGTTGAGGCTTTGGAGAAAATGCCCGGATATTCAAAGTTCACGAAGGATTTGGTGACAAAGAAGAGGTCGATGAATTGTGAGACTATAAAGATGACACATCAAGTGAATGCAATTGTGCACTCAATGGCTCCTAAATTCGAAGATCCCAGTGCTTTCACAATCCCTTGCATCATTGGAAGCACTGACTTTGCCAAAGCTCTTTGTGATCTAGGGGAGAGTATCAACTTGATGCCCTACTCGGTTTTCAAAATGTTGGGGATTGGGCAACCAAGACCCACTTCTATGAGGCTACAAATGGTGGATCATACTATGAAGAGACCATTGGGTATTATTGATGATGTGTTGGTTCGAGTTGATAAGTTCATCATCCCGATGGACTTTGTGATTCTTGATTGTGAAGTGGACAATGAGGTGCCTATTATTTTGGGTAGACCTTTCCTTGATACGGGTAAGGCTCTTGTTGATGTGGAAGCCGGCGAGCTCACCTTCCGGGTGGTTGATGAAAAGGTGGTTTTCCATGTGTGCAAATATATGAGGCAACCGAAAAGCTATGAAGTTTGTTCCTTTGTGGACTTAGTGACTGAGGTGATTGTTGATGATGCTAGTGCCATGATGAATGTTGATGATACTATGGAGGCCGTATTGCTTAATCATGAGATGATGAGAAGGATGGCTATAGGGAATGTGTGAATGCATTGCAAGGAATGGGGTCGTACACTTATGAACCCCGCAAATTGTCCTTAGATCTTGAAAATCGGAAGACTCCTCCAACAAAGCCCTCAATCGAGGAGCCTCCCACTTTGGAGTTAAAGCCATTGCCTCCATATCTCAGGTATGAAGTCCTTGGCCCGTGTTATACTTTATCAGTTATTCTATCCTCTTGTTTGACTAACGTATAGGTAGACTCTACTTTGGCGGTGCTACAAAAGAGGAAGAAAGCTATCAGATGGGCATTGGCGGATATTCGGGATATAAGCCCTGCCTTTTGCATGCACAAGATTATTTTGTAGGAGGATGCCAAACCCTCCATTGAACATCAAGGAAGACTAAATGAAGAAATGCAAGAGGTTGTGAAGAAGGAGATCATAAAGTGGTTGGATGTCGGGGTTGTTTACTCTATTTTTGATAGCTCGTTGACCTCTCCGGTGCAATTTGTCCCAAAGAAAGGGGGCATGACTGTGGTCACCAATGACAAGAACAAGTTGATTCCTACAAGAACGATGACTGGGTGGAGAGTGTGTATGAACTATCGCAAGCTCAACAAAGTCACAAGGAAAGATCATTTCCCAGTTTCATTCCTTGATCAAATGCTTGATAGGTTGGCCGGTCGTGCTTTCTATTATTTTCTTGATGGATATTCCTGCTACAATCAAATTCTTATTGCTCCGGAGGACCAAGATAAAACTACTTTCACATGTCCCTATGGTACTTTCGCATTCTTGTTGATGCCATTTGGGTTATGCAATCCACCGATGACTTTTCAATGGTGTATGATGGCTATCTTCACTGACATGGTGGAGGATTTTCTTGAGGTCTTCATGGAGGATTTTTCTGTGGTTGGGAATTCCTTTGATTATTGCTTGAAAAACTTGGATAAGGTCTTGGCAAGATGTAAGGAGACAAAATTGGTGCTCAATTGAGAGAAGTGTCACTTCATGGTTGAGGATGGCATTGCCCTTGGACACAAAATTGCTTCTTCCACGACGAGATAAATGACTCCTTCCCCGACGAGAAACTTCTACCCATTTCAATGAACGAGATGCCATGGTTCGCCGACTTAGCAAATTATCTTGTGAGCGGTATTGTACCGAATGAGTTTTCTTCAAACCAAAGGAAGAAGCTCAAATAGGATTGCCTTGACTATTATTGGTATGAACTGTATCTCTTCCAAATTTGTACCGATGGTGTGATTCGATGATGTGTGCCGGAGGAAGAACAAGTGGAAATTCTTGAAGCTTGCCACTCTTCACTATATGGTGCTCACCATGGTGGAGCAAGAATGGCAGCAAAAGTGTTGAGTTGTGGATTCTATTGTCCTACCCTTTAAAAGGATGCTAGTGATCTAGTCAAGTGTTGTGATGAATGTCAAAGGGCCGGTGGGATTTCTAAGAAAAATGATGTGCCACTCACTTCCATCTTGGAAATTGACATTTTTGATGCGTGGGGCATTAATTTCATGGGACCGTTCGTAAGCTCTTGTGGGAACACATACATTTTGGTAACTGTGGACTATGTGTCAAAGTGGGTTGAGGCCGTTTCTCTACCCAACAATGAAGCTCGAAGTGTGGTGGCATTTTTGAAAAAGAATATCTTTACAAGATCTTGCACTCGAAGGGCCATTATAAGTGATGGGGGATCGCACTTTGCAACAAAGCTTTTGATACCTTACTCACCAAGTATGGTGTCACTCACAAAGTCTCGACCCCTTATCATCCTCAAGCAAGTGGGCAAGTGAAAGTCTCCAACCAGGAGATCAAGAGTATTTTGTCAAAGACCGTGAATGCCAACCGGACGGATTGGTTGAAGAAACTAGATGATGCTCTAGGGCCTTATAAGACGGCTTACAAAACACTGATTGGGATGTCTCTATACCGGTTGGTATTCAGGAGATCTTGTCACCTTTCGGTGGAACTTAAGCACAAGGCTATGTGGGCATTGAAGAAGCTAAATCTTGAGTGGGATATCGCTGCCAACTTAAGGGTGGCACAATTGAATGAGCTTGATGAATTACGGTACCATGCATATACAAGTTCTTCCTTATATAAGGAGAAGATGAAGTACCTCCATGACAAATACATTCGGGACAAGGAGTTCAAAGAAGGTCATCTTGTGTTATTGTTCAATTCTCGGTTACGGATGTTTCGAGGAAAGTTGAATTCTAAGTGAAGTGGTTTGTTTGCGGTTGTGAATGTGACACCCTTTGGTGCATTAGACTTTAAGAATAAAAATGATGAAGTGTTTAGTGTCAATGGTCACCGGGTGAAGCATTATCTTGGAAAATTTGATGATGGCCATGTCGTGGAATTAATTCATTTCAAGCGATTGATGGTAATCTACGTCGTGTCGCGATGTTAAATCAGGCGCTTCTTGGGAGGCAACCCATATTTCTTTTTTTTTCTTTTTTTTCTTCTTTTTAGATAGGTTTTGTTTTGTGCTAACTGGTTTTGAAGTGAATTGCAGGAATGAGTGTACTTTGCAGGAACTATGCTCGAAAAAATGGCTAAGTGTTGAAACAGTGCGGACCGAAAAATCTTGCATGCCACAGGATAAAGCAGTTTGTGGCCGCACAACTGGAGACCCAAAAATGTAAACTCTCTAAAGTTTGCAATTGCAGAGAAGAGGCCAATCTTCGGCCGCATTTGGAAATTGTGAGGCCCGCATAAATAACTGCGGCCGCACCCAATTTTGTGCGGACCACAGATCTTCAGAGGGACTAGGTACAGAATGCGACTGCACACAAAATTATGCGGCCGCACTCAGCTACACATTTTGACCTAAATTGGTCAACCTATAAAGAGGCCCTCCTGTCACTGTTCCAAACTTCAGCACTTTGAAATCAGCAAGCACAGTGCACAAAAGTTTTTTCAAACATCACGCTCATTTCATCGTCCTAGATTTTCCCCTGCATCCCTCATCACTGGTATGTTCAATTCATGTTTAGATTTTTCAAAATTTTCTTAGTTAATCTCCTTAATTCGTATAGTTATTTTTACGCCTAAATGTCAGATGATTCATTATGTATGCTTAACATTGTGTGGGTAATTTCATATGTACTCATTAGGGGTTGGGTAAATCATATATCATGTCTAATTTGCCAATACCATGTCTAAATTGTGCAACAAATTGAAAAACCTATGTTCAGTGCCATCTAATTTTGAATTGTACGGCCGCACATGAAATTGTGCGGTCCGCAGATCCTTATTTTTAGGGGAAGTTTATCCATTCAATGTACGGACCGCACTCAAAATTGTGCAGTACGCAGAAAATGATATGCGGTCGCAGAAATATTTGTGTAACCGCATATCCAAACTTCAGAGAACTGGTATTACTGGGTCTGGAATTGTGCGGTTGTACTCACAATTGTATGGTCCGCACTTTCACCTTTGCATACTGTTTTGTCTGCAACTCTTTTTTAGCCTGCTTCTAAACGTTAAGTGACTTATGTTGCTTTGTATTGCAGACAATGGTTCGATCAAGAGGTCGTGGTGATACTTCTATAGGGAGGGGTGAACCCTTCTGAGACCGAGGAAGGGGTACTGAACCTATTGAAGTGCAGAAGAAAGCAATATCAAAGAAGCCAACCACTGGGAAAGGTAGGGCCACAGAGCCCTCAGAATCAAGTTCTTATATCCCGTCTAGGGAAGCTTCCGAGGGTCAAACTCCAAAATGAACCCTCCACCCCAGCAAGCTCTTCTGAGGGTTCGGATAAAGGCAGTCAGGGTTCAGAACTTCTACACACACTCCCGCTGCACCAGACCACAACCACCATGGATCACAACGGGGGTTCCCATTGCACGAGCTACCCTCAACTTTGAAGGAAAAGGATGGCAAACATTTGTGTGTAGCTGCATAGACCCAAGCCAAAATGAGAACAATCTTCCAATCCCCCAGGTAGTCTTGGTGGCATCTATCATGGTCGGGTACCCAATCAATATGGGTGCCATCATATCGGTCAACATATTAGTACTTGTCATACAGGGTGAAAGCTCCTACCCGTATACTAACACCCTCACGGATTATCTCATAGATGCGAGGGTGGAGCCGAGGAGCTTTAATACGATGTTTCAGTCTAAGAAGCCCTTTTTCTGGTATTTTTTGAAGGTCCCGAGGAACCCGAAGCTCAAGGGTAAGTCAATTGCTACCGTAGGCCAGTCTGATGAGCCATCGGTGGTGGTTGCAGAATCAGTGGCTATGCCTTCTACAGCTTCCATGCCTTCTACAACAACCGGTCCTTCCACCGAGATAGCTGACATGCCACCACCTCCATCTTCTAAACTATTAGCATCAGTATCAGTGCCTTCCTCCTTCACATATCCACTCACTGCGCTACGAGTCTCCCAGATATTGGCGAGTCTCAACAACTGGATGCAGACACCTACTGCAAAGCTGTTTGACATATCCAGTATTGTGCAGCTCAGTCTTCTACCCCAGCAGCACCATGAGTTCCTCTGTCAGTAGAGGAAACATTGAAGAAGATCTTGGACAATCAGAAGACCATCATGGATACATTGGTGGAACATGAGGTCGCTATTGGGGAGTTGGGTAAACAGGTGAAGAAGATGAGGAAATCACAGGCCTCAAGAAAATTAATGGACAAGTTGAGGAAAATGGTGACCAAGATAAGAGCAGTTGGGGATCTTCCATTTGACTTACTGATGGAGACAGATCTATCAGTACCAGCAGACCCAGCAGCGCCATCAGCACCAGTGGCACCAGCTGGCCAGTCTGACGAACCAGACCTTGCTGCCCATACTGCTGAGGAGGTGCTTCAGATGTTCACAAATCCCGTTACTCCCCGAGCAGAGGATGATGAGATCCAGTTGGAGGAGCCTGAGGGTGGTGATGCTGCCATGCACACTGAGACCACATAAGGAGTTCTCTTTACTCTCTTCCCTCCCTTATTTTGATTTTTGTTAAGCATTCAGGACAATGCTTATTCTTATTCAAGGGATGGTCCATTTTGATTTGATATGACATTGGCTTGTAATAACTATAATACTCTTTTTTATCTTTATTTTCTTTTTCATTTTGTATATATTCCTCCCTCTCTATTGATGTATATATTCTCTTTCCTATTGTCGGCTTGTATATTCATTTTTGCTTTCAGTAGTTACTTCATAGCTTCTTTATTTTTTTCTTAGTAGTTTAGCTTCTTATTTACTTTAATAGCTTCTTGTTGATTTGGTAGATTATTTGTATGTTTAAGTGATCAATAAACCTTTAGTTTTCTTAATGCCACTTTTCTTTCCAAAGGTAGTTTTTGTGTGAACCGGGTGGCTCTTCCCAACGATGGATGGTGTGACAACCTTCTTAAGGGATTGAGTCTGTTTGTAATTATTAGGTAAAAATAGTAGTAATAATGAATAAAATGGTCAAACATGCTTTACTTGGTACCAACACACTTAGCTACACGCTTATGGTTAAAAACAAGTTCTTGGAAAGAAATGGCTCTAGTTAGTGACCTTGTGACACTTGTGTTGACTTAGGTAATCATCGAGTGGTGTAGTTGAACCATTAGAGATTTTCAATCTTGAATACGGTTGTTGTGGGCCCTCACCTATACCCTATTTAACAATCCAGCTATGTGTGAGGTGAGATGTTTTGTTACAAGTCCAAGTACCCGTGCGAATGGTCTAGAACTTGCCCCGGATGTGTTTCTAGGCGAAATTCTAAGTTTTTCTTGGCTTGAGAAGTGATTGTAGGCTCTCTTTGGCCCATTTTGAAATTTTCCATGGCCCACCAATGATGTTATCCCTAGTCAACCCTTTTGAGCCTAACGTCTTTCTCGGTTGATAACAATGTTACAAGCCTTTACCCATTTTGTAGTGACCCTCTCTTAGCACCTGAGCTTTCCTTAACACTCATGAGAAGCAAATTGGCGAAAACATAAGTTTGAGGGAGAGACGAGGAGTTTGAAAGTGGAGTGCTTAAGTTTGGGGGAGAAAATGGAGTGCTTAAGGAAAGATGAACCCGTTGTATTCCAACATTTCCTACTTTAGTCCAAAAGCCTTCATTACATGCCGAAAATTCCCTACATGATTTCAAGCCGGGTGAGCTTACATTAGTGGTGATTTACTTGAGGGGAAAGCATATGGTACTTAGAGCCGTACTTGTGACATTCTTTTGAGAGTGATGAGCGAACGTTTCACAAATCATTGAATTGAGTGCCGCATTCTTAAGTGAGATGAGCTAACAGAGAGTATAGGAGGAGGAGTTTGAGATCCACAGTGACCTACATGAAAGTGCAAACTTCCTTGATGAGTAAAGTCAACTCTTGATGCTCAAGTGTCACATTAGAGCTATTTGGGCTTTAACCTTCAAAACATTGCCTTGTTGATGATTCATGAGTGTGTGGGTAATTGTTGGTTCCAACTGATGTATGTTTGATTCACCTTAGCTTAGCTGGAATAGCTCTTTTTCTTGTGGAGGTGGGAATTACCTTATTTTCTTGAGGACAAGAAAAAGCTTAAGTTTGGGGGAGTTGATAAGTGGGGATTTTGACTACTTATTTACGCCTTTTGACTTTTGTTTTAGTTCAAAAATGCTTAAAGGTATTCCCGAAAACTGATAAAATATGATTACTTGCAGGAGTATTGGAAAATGAGCCAAAGTGATAAAATTCAACTCATGAAGAAGTGAGTTTGAACAAGGACAAAAATCAAGTAAAAAGGGCTAAAGTGTGGACCGCAGAATTCTGTCTGCGGCCGCAGAACAAGAAGAAAATTTGATAGTGCTGCAATGCAAAGTGCAGACCGCACAATAATTATGTGGCCGCAAAAGTCAAGGTCCAAAGAGTTGGGAATTCAAGACAATCAAGATCTGCGGACCACACTATAATTGTGCAGCCGCAGAAATCAAATGTGCGGCCACACCCAGAATTGTGTGGTCCGCAGAACTCAAGATGTACGACCTCACCCAGAATTGTGTGGTCCGCAGAACTCAAGATGTGTGGCCACAGAAACCACTCTTGTTAAGAGCTGCAGCAAAGTGCGGACCGCACACAGAATTGTACGGCCGCAGAACCTCCTAAAGGGTAATTTTGTCCGAAAATTCCAGCTTTGTATAAATAGACTCCTTTCACAAAATTAGGTTAAGTTTTGAATATCTGAAAGTTGGTAGCCGTTTTGCTTTACTGTTTTAGGAAACTTTATCATAGCGTGTCAATTTTACATTGGATTTTCATCTATTTATCATTAAATATGAGTTTAATCATCTTTTCTTCTTTACTTTCTTCATCACCCACTATGAGTAGCTAAATTTCTAGCTAGGGTTGTGACCCAACCCTAGTATGGGTACCTAATGTGTGTTTGATTTAGGGATTGTTTATGGTTGAGTGTGTAATATTTAGCCTAGTTCTTGATATAATTGTAGAATTACTGGTTGCAAACATTGATTCACGCCTATTTGACTTAGTCACTACTTGAGAAAGAGAGACTCGGTCTAGGAAACTTGGCTAACAAGAAATTTGGATGAACTCAAGAAATTGATAGTCCCAAGTAAAGGGTTGAATCTAGAGATAGTAAAATTTGGCTAACAAGTAAAACTTGAACATCTATCTACTGTTTTGTGAATTATCCATTTGGACTTGAGAAAGACAAATTGGGCAAAACCACTCTATTACCGAGAGGTATTGAGTGGGTAATTGTGTGTTAATTGCTATAATACACCCCGACCAACAAAACTCGCTCTAAAGCCCACAACCCATTAGTCAAACACCTAGGTGGAAGTCACAGCCCTAGATCTTTTACATACTTGAAAAACAACACCAAAAATATTATTCTCTAGATTTACATTTGCAAAACGTAGCATAATTTAGAAGTAGAATCAAAACACAGTTTGTGGAAGTGCATCTTAGACACTTTACGTGCTTAATCCGAATATATACCAAATCCCATCTACGCTCCATGTGGATTTGATCCCGACTCCTAGTTGGGTATTATTATTGTAATCGACCGCTTCACAACCCCAAACTTAGGTGTGATTTGGGCGAGACCAATTGGCGATGGAAAATCTTTTCTATTTCGCTTGGAAATGGGCATAACTGTCTCATACGATGTCTGAATGCGACGATTCTTTTTGCTATGGCTCCATAATTTTAATATGGATGTACTGCTTCAATAAAATCTGAATTTTGGAGCTCATTCAATTAAGGTGATACTACTTATGCTTGAAGAGCGACGCCGAAACATTCTAGAAATATCCAAATTCTACATTCGATGCTGAAATCTGTCAAATCAAGTCTGATTGACCTCGAATTTTGCACACAAGTCATAAATGACATAATAGACCTATCAAAATTTGCAAAACTGAATTACGTCCTCGATATCAATAAAGTCAACTCCCAATCAAATTTCTAAACCTTCCACTTCAAACTTTCGCCATTTCAAGCCAAAATCAACCACAGACTTTCAAATAAATATTCGGACACACTCCTAAGTCCAAAATTACCATACGGAGCTATTGGAATCATAAAAATTCCATTTCGGAGTTATTTTCTCAAAAGTTGACTCTCCGGTCAACTTTTTTTTAAGCTTCTTAAATAATAATTATTCTCCAAATTTTATCCCGAATCATCCGTAAACCAAATAAACCACATACACAAGTCATAATAAGTATTATGAGGTTGCTCGAGATCTTAAGCTTCTGGCCGGGATGCTAATTCTCAAAATGACTAGTCGGGTCATTATAGTTTTTGAAAGGAACTTTTGACGAAAGGAAAGCACAGAGCTGCCATGGAGGTCGAGTTTCATCTTTTCTTCTACCAAACTTAGTAATTTTTATGTTTCTTTATATGGTTTACGTTTGGCTACCATATCTATGTGGATCTAAACTTCACATTCTAGGGTTGTGGTTCTTTCATGACTATTGTTATTTGGATATTGATTTTGATTTCTTATTTATCATATCGGTTTATTTATTCAATTTTGCGCTTAATTATTTGATTGCTTGATCTCCAATTGTAACGACACGACCTGTCATTTTGAGTCCTAGAATGACGTTCGGAAGTTTGAGGCAATGAGTAGCTTTACTTCAGGTATTATAACTTGTACGTGCGGCCGGAATTGAGTTTCGGGACGTTCGAAGTCGATTTCGAAAGAAAATTCTAAATTCGGAAGCTTTAAGTTGGAGGAACCGATTAATGTTTGACAATTGAATAAACGACCTCGAAATCAGGATTTGAAGGTTCCAACAGGTTCGTACGACGATTTTGGACTAGGGCGTATGTCCCGATCGGGTTTTGGATGACCTGGGAGCGTTTCGGCGCGTATTGTGAAACGTTGACATTTTGGAAGGATTTCAAAATTTTGGGTTTAAATGCATTTCAATGTTATCGATGTCTGTTTGGAATTCTGAGTCTAGGATTAGCTTAGTATGATGATTCTGGCCTTAGGAGCGCGCCCGAAAGTTGATTTGGAGGCCCGTAGGCAATTTTAGGGTCATTTGGCGAAAGTTGGAAATTTGGATAATTTTGAGAAGTTTGACCGGGAGTAGACTTTTTGATATCGGGGTCGGATTTCAATTCAGGAAGTTGGAGTTGGTCTGTAATGTTGATTATGACTTGTGTGAAAAATTTGGATTCAATCGGACGTGATTTGATAGGTTTCGGCAACGATTGTAGATGTTTGAAGTTTCAAAGTTCATTAAGTTTGAATTGAAGGGTGATTCATATTTTTAGCATTGTTTGATGTGATTTAAAGGCTTGATTACGTTTGTATGACCTTTTAGGACTTGTTTGTATGTTTGGTTGGGGTCTCGGGGGCGTCGGGTGAGTTTTGAATGCTTAACGGATCGCTTTTTGGACTAAGGAAAATGCTAAAGCAGCTGGTATCTGGTGTAACAGCACCTGCGAGGTTTTGGCCAAAGGTGTAGATCCGTAGAAGTGGCCAAGAGGGGGCGTAGAAGTGGAATTCGCTGGGGGAGATTGGGACTGCAGATGCGGTCAGGTTCTGCAGAAGCGGGACCGCACCTGCGCACGAAGAGCCGCAAAAGCGGAGGCGCAGAAGCTCTACCGGGCCGTAGATGCAGGAAATGAGGGGCCTGAAGGAGGATCGCAGAAGCGGTATTGTCACAAACCAAAATCCAACTAGTCGTGATGGCACCTAACCCAACCCGCTAGGCAAGCCAACTTTCAACTATCCAATTCCAATAACAATTATTAAAGCAATTTAAGTAAATAAAGATCTTAATCTTATACATTCCCCAAGAACTGGTAGTACAAATCATGAGCTTCCAAGAATAGAGTATGCAAAGCGGAGATGAAATAAATACATAGTCTGTTTGAATAGTACATAAACAGAGCTTTTATTAATCTAAGGCTACCATGAACAAGAGGTAGCTACAACAGGGACGCAGGTACATCTTCAAATACGGCAACCATCGAGCAAAGCAACAACAACAGCCAACATCTGCACGCAATGTGCTGAAGTGTAGTAATAGTACAACCCAACCCATGTACTGAGTAAGTAACAAACCTAACCTTAGGTTGAAAGCAGTGACGAGCTTTTACAAAGGTCAGGTCCAAAACCAATAGTCCACCACAGTCCATAACAACGTAAAGTAAACAATATAAGAAGTAACTCAGAAATAAAATGCTCAGCTAAATCATGATTTCTAAAAATAGTTCTTCCTTTCAACTACATCAGTGAAGAACCCAAATCGTTTACCGAAATTGCCAAAAAAAATATGAATAAGTTTGAAAGACAATAATTTTCCCAAATCCTTTCAACAATAAATGGGATGTTTCATTTTCTTTGCAGATAACCCGTGTAAAACAAATGCATCACTATGCCTATCTGTCAACATGTGTGAAAAATCATGAATAATGTGATACTGTACAGCATGAGGAAATTACATCTCTATGCTTGCATCTCAATGCGATGCAACTAGGTGATAAAATAATATGCATACTCTCAGAGTATCATTTCACTCAGTCCTCACAGTCACTCAATCCTCCCTATCGCTCAGCAGTCACACTCAGTAGGTACCTACGCTCACTGGGGGTGTTTAGTCTCATGAGGGGCTCCTACAGCCCAAGCGCTATAATCTGCACGGACAACTCATGTACTATAATAATATTTGGATCCGCACGGACAACTCATGTGCTATAATAATGTCTGGATCCGCAGGGACAACTCACGTGCTATAATAAAGCCTATAAGGCCTGCTGCAGGTAGGCAGCCCCAACCCACATAATAATCCTCACAATCAGGCCCTCTGTCTCACTCAGTTATTAATCTCTCCAGTCTCTCTCTCATGGGCTCACAATGTCATGAAAATAGCCCAAAAATGATGATATGATATGTAATGAAATGTATATGACTTAGTATGAATTTTCATTTTAAAATAAATAATTCACAGCAATATGACCTCTGGGTCCTAATAATACTGGCATATAGCCTCAACATGATTTTTAATAAGCTTTTCAGCTCAATTTCTTTAACACATAAAACCGCATGGAAAATGCCAAGATTTTTTAACTACAAAAATTTCACAGAAACAATTATGTTACAATTTCTATAGTGCACGCCCACACGCCCGTCACATAGTATGTGCGTCACCTCCCAATAATTCACAAAATATATATATTCAGGTTTCATACCCTCATCTCCAAGATTAGAAGAGTTACTTACCTCGAACAAGCCGAACCCAATGTCGAGCAAGCTAAACAATGCTCCAGAAATTCCATTCTTTGCATAACAACTTCCGAACGGCTCGAATCTAGTCAAAATTAACTTGATTCGGTCCATGAAATTATAGGAATTCATTTCATATAAAAATACTAATATTTTCTACAAAATCCCAATTTACGCCCCAAAAATCATCCGTGGGGCCCATATCTCAGAATCCGATGAAACTCACAAAATACGACAACTCATCCAATTACAAGTTCAACCATACTAATTTCACACAAATACGACTCCGAATCGGTATTCAAAACTCGAAAAATTCATTTTGTGACATTAAAGAAATTTCCTTCTATTTCTCTTGAAGAATCGATAATCTTACACAAAAAATGAAGATAAATTCATGAAATATAACCACAAGGGAGTCAAGAACACTTACCCCAAGTTGTGTGAAAACATTCCTCTCCAAAATCGCCCAAACCGAGCTCCACAATGTCCAAAATGAGAAAAATCGCGAACCCTCGAACTTATGGGGTTCTGTCCAGTTAATCCGTATCTACGAACAATATTTCTGCACCTGTGCCTCCGCTTGTGCGAGCAAAACTTAGCATTTGCGTACTTCACTCGCCTGCCCAGTTTGCGCATCTGCGAGGACATCATCGCATTTGCGAGGCCGCATCTCCGGGAAAGACATCGCAAATGCCAAAATCCTCAGCTTCCAGCCATCTCGCTTCTGCACCAAAATCGTCGCACCTGTGACCATATCACCTGCAAGACCATTTCCGCAGGTGCGATCACACCATAACAAGAAATCTTCAGCAGTGCAACATGAAATGAAAATGATCCGAACTTCGTCTGAAACTCACCCGAGCCACTCGGGAACCCGTCCAAATATACCAACAAGTCACATAACATAATATGGACCTACTCGAGGCCTCAAATCACGCCTAATAACATCGAAATGACGAATTACACTTCCATTCAAAATCATTAAACTTTTAAACTTCAAATTTTATATCTTGTGCCAAAACACATCAAATCATGTCCGATTGACCTTAAATTTTATACACAAGTCACATTTCACATTGCGGACCTATTCAAATTTACAGAATAGGATTTCGACCTCGATATCAAAAAGTCAACTCCCCGATCAAACTTCCCAAAAATTCAACTTTCGCCATTTCAAGCCAAATTCCACTAAGGACCTCCTAATACCTTTTCGGACACGCTCCTAAGTCCAAAATCAACATACGGAGCTACTGGAATCATCAAAATTTAAATCTGAGGTCGTTTACATGTAGATTAACATCCGATCGACTTTTCAAACTTAAGCTTTCCATTTAAGAGACTAAGTGTCTCATTTCACTCTAAATTCTCTCTATACCCGAATTAACTAACCCGATAAGTCGTACAATAGCTATAAATCACACTTGAGCAGTAAATGGGGAAATAGGGTTGTGATACTCAAAACGACCAATCGGGTCGTTACAGGTAATTTGGCCACACCTACGTAACCACGGAAGCGGCCGAGTGACCGCAGGTGCGGTGATCGTTAGGCAGAAGGTTTGCTTAAGTACGGGATTTTGGCCCATTTCCACTTAGTTAGGAGACTTTTGGAGAACTTAAATAAGGGATTTTCATCAAGTAACACGAGGTAAGTGATTCCCACCTATTGTAAGTTAAATACTTGGTTTATCTATGGATTTAAGCATGGAAATTGGTAGGAATTTGAATTTTGAAGAAAAACCTAAAAATTGGTATTTTTGGATTTTGACCACGAAATTGGATATGGAATTTGGAATAAGTGATATATTTGAGTTCGTGGTGTTATGGGTAAAGTTTATCTTCGAAAAATTTCAAAATTTGGGCATGTGGGCCCGACGGTAAATTTTACCGACGTTTCGAGCGGAGTTGGAAATTATTTAAATTGAGTAATTATGGGTATTATAGCACATTTTGATTTGTTTGAACCTTGTTTGCATAGTTTTGGATCAACAAGCATCGATTTGAGGTGTTAGAGTGGCGTTGGAGCTGGATATGGAGCTTTGGAGCGTGGTAAGTCTCTTTTCTAACCTTGTAAGAGGGAATTAACCCCATAGGTGAATATTTTTAATGTGTGCTTCTATTTGTGGGGGCTACGTACGCACGAGGTGACGAGAGTTCATGCGTAGCTACTATTATGCTTATGTCCGAGTAGTCTAGGACCCAAATCTTATTAAACTTATGATGTTTTCAACCTACTTGTTAATTTAATTGCTTGAATTATATTGGAACTTGTTAAAGGAACTGTAAAGGGTTAAACATCATTTTCTTGACCCTCAATGAGAATTGGTATTTCCTTGAATAATTTCCCCTTAAATAAATCTTGAATTGGTTGTTTTAAATGTATTTTATCTTTTGTTGACCCGGCCGAATGCCTCGGTTGTAGATAGAAGCATCTATGGTTCGTGTTGTTCAACCCTCGGCAGTGCACAGTTTAAATATTATGTTGAATCGGGCCATACGACCTCGGCATAATTTGCGCATGATAAATCTTTGGAACCAATTATAATTGATATTGCTTCTTTGGCTTGAGATATAAATTGTCAAATGACGGGAATAAATTTGGAAAACTTTCCTATTAATGAATGAATTATCCACTCACTTCCTGTTATTGAGTTTACAGTTGTTTCATACAATCCATGCTTAAGTATACTATCTGTATTTATTGTTAGCCCATAGTAAGTGTCGGAATCGACCCCTCATCACTACTTCTTCGAGGTTAGACTAGATACTTACTGGGTACGTGTTGATTTACGTACTCATACTACACTTGCTACACATTTTTGTGCAAGTACATATATGTCTAGTGGCCTTGCATGAATAGTGGTGTGGTTATTGCAGGGACTTAGGTGGGCTGTATTTTATACTATGATCTGCAACCAACAGAGTCTCCTTCAGAGTTATCTATATCTTTTCTGTCTAATTCGTATTCTGGACAAATGATGTATTTTATTTTACTCCCTAGTTAATGATCATGTACTTGTCACACCGGGTTTTAGGAGTGGTTATGGGTTGTTCATTATTTTAATTGCGGAAATATTATCATTTACTCCGTAAGTCCTATCTTTTACTATTTAATTGAAGGAAATTACGATTTGAAAAAACTAAAATGAGTAATTAAGTTAAGTAATTATCATTGGCTTGCCTGACAGCAGTGTTAGGCTCCATCACGACCTTTAAAGGATTTTGGGGTTGTGACAACATGGTATCAGAGCACTAGGTTCACTTAGGTCTCATGAGTCATGAGCGAGTCTAGTAGAGTCTTGCAGATCGGTACGGAGACGTTTATACTTATCTTCGAGAGGATACATGTCTGATAGGAGCACTTCCCTTCTTGATTCCTCATCATGCGATTTGATTCATTTGAGGCTTGTGCCTTTATTTAATTCCTACTCAATCTTATGCATCGTGAAACACTTGTTATCAATTGGGAATCGAGGAATTTTGATGGTACTACAGATGTGGTGCGGGATGTTTCTCCATGTGCAATTGCTTAGGCTATGGTCGTCACTTTGCGGAAGGTTGTCCTGTCATTTTAGCTCAGTATCAGTAATTTATATGGTTTTGAAGTTGGGCACTAGTTATTATGATGATTCATGAGTTGTTATAGCATAGTATTAATGTAATGGTAAAATGCTTGTCTATGTGTCGGGGAAGGGAATGACTTGAAATAAGTTTTTCTCATTGCACGATTTAGAGATTCGGCGTTTTATTTCCACCGGAGGAAAGGCAATCGGACTATAAATGTTCAGGGTTGGGTTGATGGAGTAACGAGACTTGGTATTTTCGAGCATGGCAAAGTTTTCATCTGTGATGTGGCATCGTTGTCCTTGTTGAATGTGTTAAGTTCGCCGGTTTTATGGTTTTCTTCAATTTGCCTTCGGGGCTGGTATAGTGGAATGATTCCGGAGAAGCGGCTATCAGAGATCACGGTATGCTGTGGTTCAAAATCGAGTCGGTGTTCCTAGTATTGATGGCTCGAGAAAGGTGATCTTCGGGGAGGTTTAAAGTTGGTAGCGATCTATAAATCCAAGTGCTACAGAGATGGATTTCGATTTAAGAAAATAGCTGGACAGCGAAGGATGAGGAAGGACATGTGGGAGGTATCTTGCGGTGGTTAAACTTCTAGAAGGCCAAGTGTAAGAAAACAAAAGTCGAGTAATTGCTTAAAGGAGAGGGTCTGACCAAAGTGGGAGAGTGTCCAGGTAGCATATTGGTTCTGTGGTAGGATAACTACACGTGTTGAGGAATGTTTAGAGTGATTTGGAACTCGTGGTGGACAGTAACTAAGTCTACAAACTTAATTTGGAATATTGGTTGCTATACGGAGAAATGTTGGATACGACGGAAAGGAGTTGCTTGATATGAAGAAGGATTCAACATGGCTTTGGATTGGAATGTATTGTCGCACCTTTAGTTGATATCCATGAGGAATGAACGAACTTGTACAGTTGGTGAATGAGCACGGGCTCAGGATGGTTTATTGGTTTCGTAGTAATTGTACTCGGTGCAGCGTCGTTGGAAGATGTCGGCATGGAATTTCCACAGGTGAGTTATTTTTGGTGAGCAGGTTAACTGTTATGTGGTGTTGATGAAGCTTCTGCGTAGCATTATATTGGCTACCTGGTATGAGGTCAAACAGGTGAATGTGGCTAGGGATTCAAAGCGTTCATGAAATGGTTAACAAGAAGATTTTGAGGAATTTGGCGGGTCGATTGCGCGAGGTCATCTAAGTAAGGAATATGGAATCTTGGTAGGTTCCAGGGTCATGTAATGCTAGCTTCAAACAAAGTATAAGAGCCCCACCGCCTACGATTAGATTGCATGGTTGTCTACTTGTGAGGTTTCTGGTTATCGATATATTGGTGGGTTATTACGAGTAAGGAAAGAAAACATCAATGGTTATTTGAGAAAAGTATTTGAGGAATGTGTGCTACAATTGGCCTTAGTGATTCATGTTCAGGCTTTGGGAAGACTCAGGATTTATGCTTCGTGCAGATGTGATGCACAAGAAAGGTGATTCAGTCAGGTGCTTCTTTGAGAGGGAGTTCATGTGCTAGCAGAGCCTTGGAGTTTGATCATATTTGGGAATAAGTCAGAGTGGGTGACTCTCAACGACGGTCCTAGTGGATTGAAATAATAATAATAATAATAATAATAATAATAATAATAATAATAATAATAATAATAATAATAATAATAAAGTGTGTTGCCTAAGGATTTCGAGTTTGTAGTATGGTTAAGTATCGAGTATTGCAGCGGATTACGAAAGGGGCTTGGTGTGTTTTTTGTTATAATCGTTATGCGGTGTAGCACTGGAGGAATGTAAGATAATAACTTCGGATTCATATAGGACATATCATAATGGGTGTACCAGTTGAAGATGCGAATGTGCGCACAAGGAGGGTATAAGATGGTTTGTGGGTTTTGAGACAAGGTGATCTCGTGAAATAGGGTCCTTCTGGATGAGTGCGAATTGGGTTCGCCATGTTTTGAATAGATCTATTGTTATTCCTAAGGTAGGTCTGGAGTAAATTAGAAGAAGTCGGATCGGTTAGCAATGGTGGAATCGGCATGATGTGGAAATTATCAGTTCCTTCAATGTGTTAAGGTTTACAGGTGGTTGTGGCGGTACGTACGAGGCTTGACGACTACAGTAATTGATTTTACTTGGAGGAATTCGATTTATTATGGCATGTTATGTGTAGATGGATCCCAGAAGGGTCATGGTGGTTTATAACACTACTTGGGGGGTGTATTTTCTGTGGTTATGAGAATTCGATCACGTGTTGCAATGGTTCTTTTGAAATGAGTTGAGTGAAAGGTTCCTATATGATGGGGTGTTTATTCTATTAGTGGACCAGGGGTTATTATGGAATTCTTGTACTCTCGCGTATTGTCGTATTAGATGCAGTGAGTGGCATGGAAATCGAAAGCTGAGGATCAAGGTTGTGGTTCAGTGTTGACAAGAATGTCACGAGCTCGGGCAAGCAGGAAAGAATTCAAATGGTTAGAATTAGCTGGTATTGTCTTTAGTGTCACCTGAGATTAGTGTCCTGTATAAGAGGCTTTGTGTACTGATTTGCGGATTCTTGATTTACTTTACAACATTAAAGTAGTTAGCAGTATGGAGGTGAAGACTTCTTACCTAGTGCGGAAGGTCGTGGGAGTGTATCCCACGAGAAGATTGTATAAGTATGACATGTAGTTACTTGATTGATTAAAGATTGAAATCGAGTATGAAGATTTTTGTACTATCGCTAATGTGAGGGTTTAGGCCTGAAAAGGCATTCTATTCAGTTGGTTGTGAATCGTGGAAGTTTGTTCCAAATTAAACTTTTGTTCTTGCGTGTCATGGGAAAAGGGTCATTGTAGATCCTTGAGAGGTTATTTGCCAAAGCATGGTATGATCAGAATCGGTTTATGGTCCGTTGATGGGTCCAAATGTGGATGTGTACTCTACACCAGCCTGGGTGTGTTTATTCAGAATAACATTCATTATGGAAAAGTATTCTGGCGTGGGATGTTAATTTCGTCGCCAACTATTTCATGTAATACTCTATTATGCCATGTGGGTTATGAGACGGCTTGATTATTTGTACAATGTGTTGAGGTCCCGCATAGCGGTGGTGTTATGTGAGCAGGATGGCTCTCGAGATGCAGATCATATATCGCACCTTTGTTGTGCTTGAGTTTTATAGCGTATGATGCTACCCGTCTCCCCAGGATTTGTATTATGCACTTGGTCTGCTTATGGTTGATATTCAGGCATTTCATGAGTTTAAGCGTTACGGCTCGATGTGTATTTTATTTAGATTCCAATAGCCCCATATGGTGATTTTGGACTTAGGAGTGTGTCCGGAAAATTATTAGGAAGCCCGTAGTTAAATTAGGTTTGAAATAGCGAAAATAGGAAGTTTAAGTTTGGAAGTTTGACCAGGGAGTTGACTTTTTGATATCGGGGTCGGTTCTGAAAATTTTCATTGATCCGTTATGACATTTATAACTTGTGTGCAAAATTTGAGGTCAATCGGATTGATTTGATAGGTTTCGGCATAGAATGTAGAAGTTGGAATTTCTTAGTTTCATTAAGCTTGAATTGGGGTATGATTCGTGTTTTTAGCGTTGTTTGATGTGATTTTAGGTCTCGACTAAGTTTGTATGATATTTTCGAACTTTTTGGTATAATTTGTTGAGGTCGCAGGGGCATCGGGTGAGTTTCGGATGGTTAACGGATCAAATTTGGACTTGGAACAAAGCTGGGAGTTACTGCCTACTGATGAAATCGCACCTGCGGAAATTATCATGCAGATGCGAGCTCGCAGAAGCGATCCTGGCATCGCAGAAGCGTGAGGTCCGCAGAAGCGGACGAAACCTCGTAGAAGCGCGACTACAGAAGTGAAAAAATGGTCGTAGATGCGGCCTGGGCTAAGGAGGGACTGGACCACAGAAGCGGACTCTTATCCATAGAAGCGGACTCTTATCCGTTGAAGCGAAGGAGGTGCAGAAGTGACAAAATGACCGCAAAAGCAGTTAAAAATTTCGCAGGTGCAGAACCTCTTGATGGTGTATAAAACCACAGGGTTCCGAGATTTTCTCATTTTTGAACATTTCAAACACGGTTGAGGCGAATTTTCAAAGAGTATTCACAGGAAAACTTGGGGTAAGTCACTTATGATCATTGTTAGTCAATAATATTGGATTACCGTTGAGTATTTCGACTAGATTACGTGTTTTGAAGGTGAAATATGAGGATTTGGGCCTAGAGATTTGAAAATAAGATTTGAGGATTTGGAGGTCGAGTTGTTGTCAAAATTTGGTAAATTTGGTATGGTTGGACTCGTAGTTGAATGGGCATCCATATTTTGTCACTTATGTTGGGTTCTGAGACGTGGGCCCCACTAATAATTGTTTTAGTTTAATTTCAGATTTGGTTTGAAAATTAGTATTTTCATATGGAATTAATTCCTATAATTTGTATTGACTGAATCGAATTAATTGTGACTATATTTGAGGCGTTCGGAGGCCGATTCACTAGGCAAGGGCATATTCGAATAAAGAATTACACGGTTTGAGGTAAGTAACACTTCTAAACTTGGTTCTGAGGGTATGAATCCATGAATTATGTGTTATGTGAATTGTTTGGAGGTGATGCACATGCTAGGTGACGGGAGTGTGGGTGTGCACCATGGAAATTGTGACTTAATTGATTCAGTGGAGTTGCATAGTCAAATAATAATGTCGTTGTTCACATATCCTCCATGTGTTAGAGGAAATTGAGATGAGACTCATGTTAAAGATCATGTTTAGGCTACGTGCCGATATGTTTGGCACAAAGGTCATATTACTGTTGAGTTATTTGTTTAAATTATAATTTTGTACTCAGTCACATCTATCATTTGCATATCATATCTCAGTCTCTGTTTCCATTCATTGATATGTCATATCATCATGTTGGGTTGATTTTAATGTCATTGAGAGCTCGGAAGACTGGAAAGTTTGAGTGATATATATGGGATCGGGCCGCATGCCGCACACCGCAACATGTTTTATTTATTTATGCCTGGATTTGGCTATTATAGCGCTTGGGCTGAAGGAACCCCTCCGGAGTCTGCACCCCCTACAGTGAGCGCGATTGATTTTATATTGAGGGATGGATCTTCCCTCGACATGGATCTTGTCTGAATCTTTACATTTGGGGATGGATCTTCCCCAAGGCATGGATCTTGCCCGGGTCATTTTGTAACGACCCGGCTGGTCATTTTGGGTGTTTTAGTCCTGATCCCCTATTTATTGTTTTCCCCTATCTGTTTCTGCTTATGTGACTTACCGGGAGGTCTTGTTTTTGGTTTCGGAGTGTTTTTAGATACTTAGTCCCAAAAACAGAAGCTTAAGTCTCAGGATTTTTACCGTAGTTAGAAGTGTGTGAAGACGAATCCAGAATAGAGTTCCATCGGTTACGTTAGCTCCGTTGGGTGATTTTGGACTCGGGAGTGTGTCCGGACTGTGAATTTGAGGTCTGTAGCTAATTTGGGCTTGAAATGGCGAAAGTCGAATTTTTGGAAAGTTTGACCGGGGGTTGACTTTTTTATATCGGGGTCAGATTCTAATTATGGAGTTGGGGTAGTTCTGTAATATTGAATATGATTTGTGTGCAAAATTTGAGGTGAATCGGACGTGGTTTGGTAGGTTACGTCGTCGTTTGTGGAATTTGAAAGTTTCGGAGTTCTTTAGGCTTGAATCCGGGTGTAATTGGTGTTTTAATGTTGTTTAGAGTGATTCGAAGGTTCGACTAAGTTCGTATGGGGTTATATGACTTGTTGGTATGTTTGGTTGAGATCCTGGGGGCCTCAGGTGTGTTTCGGATGCCCATCGGAAGGAAATTTGGACTTAGGCATTGCTGGTTTCTTCTGGTGTTCTGGTGTTTTGCACCTGCGGTGGGAGCCTGCAGGTGCGGCCACGCAGAAGCAAGGAGGAGGACACAGATGAGGGCAAGGCTGGGTTGGACTGGAAGCGCAAGTGCGAGGTTAGGAGCGCATCTACGAAATAGCAGATGCGGAAAAAGGCCTGAGTGGGAAGGATGGCAGAAGTAGGCTGGGCCCGCAAGTGCGAATATGTGACCGCAGATGCGGAATATAGGAAATTAAGTGGTATTTGCACCTAAGATGGAATTTCTGCAGGTGCGGTGAAGCAGATGCGACAGGAGGTCCATAGAGTGCGGCTTTGCTAGGCAGAACCTATAAATAGAAAACTTCGAGATTTTTCATATTTTGGAACTCGAATTTTTGGGATTTTGAGGAGGATTTTGAAGTGTTTGCTGAAGTAAGTTCCTTGTGCCTATTTATCTTCAATAATGGTGTTTTACCCACTGATTTTACACCTAGTTAGTGAGTTTTTGAGGTGTGATTTGAGAGATTAGGGCTTGGGAATTGGAGATTTGGATTTTTTGAGGGGCAAATGATGTTGGATTTTGATAAATTTGGTATGGATGGATTCGTGAGTGAACGGGCTTTCGGGTTTTGTAACTTTTGTTGAGTTTCGATACGTGGGCCCGGGGGCCGATTTGAGCCTATTTCGGATTTTGACTTATAATTTCGTATTTCTCTTGTGGAATTGATTCTTTTAGCCTAAATTAATTATATCGTACTGCTTGTGGTTAGATTCGGGGCGTTTGGAGATTGATTCGAGGGGAAAAGGCATTGCGGAGTAGGATTTTGCGCGATTTGAGGTAAGTAACAGTTTTAAATCTGGTCGTGAGGGTATGAAACCGCTGATTTTGGTATGATGTGACTATTTTGGAGGTGACGCACATGCTAGGTGACGGGAATGTGGGAGTGCACCGTGGGGGATTGTGACTTGGTCCGTCCCGTGAGACTGTAAAGTCTAATAGACTATTGCTAATTACCTGTTCTCTCTGTGTTATAGAGATTTGACTGCAAATCATATTAGAAATCATTCTTAATATGTTATCACTGTTGGGACCCACAACGGTCGAGTACTTGTTGAATTAACTGTTATTTGGTGTCTTGTACTCAGTCATGATTTTACTTGCGCATCATAGCTCAGTCTCTTCTTGATTCTTGTTGATACACTATGTTATTTTGTTTGGGCTGATCTTTATGATTTGTGAGGGCCGTGAGACTATAGAGGTACATGACTGCGTGAGGCCGAGGGCCTGGTAGTGAGGTATATATATCGTAGCACGTGAGTTGTCCGTGCGAATCATGATGTTTATACTTAGCACGTGAGTTGTCCGTGCGGATTCTGATATGATATTGTAGTACGTGAGATGTCCGTGCGAATCTTGATATGATACAATAGCACGTGAGTTGTCCGTGCGAATTATAGCGCTTGGGCTTAAAGGAGCCCCCCCGGATACTGCACACCCCAATGAGCGCAGGTACCTATTCAGTGTGAGTACTGAGGGCTGAAAGCCGAGTGATTGAGTTGTTGTGACGAGTTGAGTGTCTGTTGCCCTGAGAGGTTGTACTTGTTTTTCATTTGTTGATTCACTTAGTTGCTATCTGTCATTGTTGTGAAATTTCTCAATGATTCTATATCCAGATTACCTGTACTGTAACTGTATAAACTGATTTGACTTGAACTGTTGGATTTGAAAGCATGTCTACTCTTTACTGGAATTATTGAAAATGAACTGTATTTGTATAGTCATCACTACCTTCTCAGTTCCTTATTTATTTTTGTTACTTGCTGAGTTGGTTGTTCTCATACTATACCCTGCACTTCATGTGCAGATCCGGGTGTGTACGGTTCTGACGGTCGTTGAGTTCGTGCGCGAGCTGATTATCGGAGAGTTACGAGGTAGCTTCCGACATCCGCAGTCCTTGTTTCTCCTTTCTTATTATCTTTTCTCTCTTGTATTGGCATTTGGCATAGACTGTAGTAGACTCGGTTTCTAGATTGGTTGTTAGATGCTCATGACTAAGTGACACCCCGATGTCGGGCTATCATTCCGCACTGGTATTTTGGATTTTTACCCCGTTATTATGTAAACCTTCAGTTAGTTTAATTGCTTTAGCTCACTTATGTTATATATTTAAAGCATATTGAGAATATCGGCTTGCCTAGTTCCACAATAGCCATCACAATTGGTTAGGTATTTGGGTCGTGACACATTTATATCGAGGGACGAATCTTCCATAGACATAGATATTGTCTGAATTATTTATATTGGGATGGATCTTCCCCTAAGCTGGATTGACCTTATACAGTACTGAGTAACAGACTGTTAGTTGATGTATATATATATATGAGATGGATCTTCCCTGGGTTAGATTGGCCATATACAGTACTGAGTGATTGAGTATTTTGAGATTGTGAGTGCACGAGGTTTTTTCCCCACCGAGGTGCATCACATACAGCATGTGCATTGGCATGTAGATACAGAGATGTCATATTCCTCATATCATTCAGAATTGATCTATTTTATTTGTACTGAGTTTAACTGTGTACTTGAAAGCATGCATACGTTTCTGTATTGTTATTTCTATATTGGACTGTACCTGTTGAGCTCATCACTACTTTCAGCCCAAAGGTTAGTCTTGTTACTTATTGAGTACATGGGGTCGGTTGTACTCATACTACACTCTGCACTTCGTGTGCAAATTCAAGTACTTTTGGATACGATGGTTGCTAGATTTTTGAGTTTCATTTGTTGGAGACTATCGAGGTAGTTGCCTGGCGTCCGCAGACTTTGACTCTCTTTTCTTTCAGTTATTTGTACTGTTCTACGTTTCCAGATAGTGTTTGTATCAGTCGGACTATGTTGTCATCTAGATGCTCATGTACTTAGTGACACCGGGTTTTGGGAGTGTATATCAGTATTTGTGGGATTTTCTATTAAATTTAAATATCATATTTTCAAACTTAAAACAAATTGTGATTTATTGAGGTTGTCGGCTTGCCTAGTACTGGGATAGGCGCCATCACGACATGCGAATTTTGGGTCGTGATATTAACCCTATCAACCAATAAGCTAGATGATTTAGTTAGTCAATACAATTGAATAATACAATAGGAATATTAGATAGCACATAACCCTGAATCATTTTTATTACATTGAAAACATAAAAATCTATTCTTCGTTTCTTCAGAGTTCATTATTTATTTTCTTTTTAGTTTAATTACTTTAGCATCACTACTTTTGGGTTCAATTATTGTTTAGATAATTAGAATAGCTTAATTTAGTTAATAGTTGATAACAAGTCCTCGTGGGTTCGACACTCTATCTTATCACTTTATTACTTGACGACCGCATATACTTGCGTGTGCGTTTGGCCGCAACAGGTTGCCTTAACCAAGCCACTGACGGCTCATTCTTCAACAGGCACGCGGCCAGAGCCCTGGTTCCTCCCACTGCTTGGGAGCTTACAGTTTCATGTTCTATTTCACTCCTCCAAAGGACTCTTTTCACCCATCCCTCACGGTTACTTAACTATTGGTCACTCAAGAGTATTTCGCTGCAATGGTCCTTGTTGATTCACACGGGATTTCATGTGGCCCGTGCTACTCGGGTAAGAGCATCACTAGCTTATACACTCTCAAGGGCAAGAAAATTCAGAAACCCCATATTTGGCAAAATCATTAGGCTGCTTTAGATATATGCATGAGGAAGGGGGAAAAAGAAATGTGATAAGTATTCAATCTTTTATTTCTTAAATTGGTCTAGCCAGAACTCCTAGATTGAATGTCCACTATCATTACTTAAGGAAATAGTGTTTGAATCATCCAGGTGGGTCAACCTATAATTTTTACTCTAATAAATATATATATATATATATATATATATATATATATATATATATATATATAACAAAAAAAAAGAGGGAGAAAACTATTGGAACAATGTGACAAGTCTTACCTCCTTATTTACGGTATTTTCTAAAGTGACAACTATTTTGGATCAAATTTTTTCACTAAAGTGACAGATAAAAAGGACGCGAAAGAGTAATACAAGCAACATGCCAAGTAATTAATTTCGTTTCAATATAATTTTAGTACTGCTTAATAAAATTAACAATGAGTTAAAAGGGTCTACAACATTTAATTGCTAAGCAAAGCTCTCTCGGATGTCAATACACTGTTTAGTTTTTCAAAATAAATGACATAATGCTTTAACCATCCCAACAGGTAAATTTATAGGCGTCTATTTAAGCGAAGAATTTTTTTATGCCCGAAACTTGAATTATAGAATTTTTCCGCTAAGGGGCTACTTGTATGAGAAAAAGAAAGAGTCCTTTCGAAGGCTTTATATCATACATCTTCGCTAGAAGGCTTATTTTCCCATTGACTTGATAAGAACGACTTCCTTAGTAGGTTACGTTTATTATTAGACATAACATAAAAAGAATCTTTTGCTGAGTTAATTTGCTTGAGCCATCTTTGCAGACACAATTGTTGGTAAATAGAGCAAAACAATCCAATCCAAGGTCACCTTCAATCTTCATCATTATGAATAACAACTCCACTCTTTTCCATTATCTTAACAACCATATACCACTCTATTAGAAAAATGTCCTAAGCTTTTCCACTAAACTCGTCTCTGATCTTCATTATTGTTTTGGCTGCTTTCTTGGATATAAGGTTCCTAATGTTCTAACTCAGAAAGTATAGTCGTTCACTCTTCCCAACCCTTTGAAGTTTGACCAAACCCCTTTGTATTGGATTGATGCCTGATAGCTTTTCCTTCTCCACAACAGGATTGATGCCTGATAGCTTTTCCTTCGCCGCAACAGTTGTCATGTCCTGCTATGCTCGTTCTACTGTGCTTTCCTTTCTTGACCTAAGAAAACAGGCTAGTCACTTCTCTTATTTATAGGTGCAGCCAGAGGCGGAGTAACGATTTAAAATTAATTTTTTTCGGATTCTAAGTTACTAGGTTCTAAATTAATAATTTATATATATTCAATGAATTTTTAAAGAGTAGTCACTCTTGATCGTTGACAGAACTCTCTCATACAATAAGTGTCGGTTCAATCCTCATTATTTCTATTCTTTCTTACCCTTCCCTTATCTCTCAAGGTAATGGAAAAAGCCTCTTGATTTTAGAGTGGTCACCTAAATTCAAGCGAAAAGGAAATATGGTCATCTTTCTTCTTTTTTTTCTTTTTCTTTTTTTTTGATGAAAAAAAATTCTTTTTTTTTTCTATAATAGACTCCTTTTAAGGAATTGGTTGGACGGCTAAAGTGGCTATGTAAATGCAGTCTTTTTCTTGTTCTTTTTTTTTTTTTTTATGAAAAAAAATATCTTTCTTTTTTTCTTTTCTATAATAGACTCCTTTAGAGGAATTGGTTGGACGGCTAAAGTGGCTCTGTAAATGCCAGTCTTTTTCTCTCTTTTATTGCAATGCGTGTAACCTTCGATTTGCCCTTCCACATCTAATCTGCACGTACAAAACTTAAAAGTTTCCACAAAACTATGAATAGTGAGCTGACATTTAGGTCCCTCAACTGTCTGCACTGATGTTATCACCTGTGAATTGATTGAAATATTTATTTTTTAAGTTTTATGGTCTTTGGAATAAAGGTAGATCCTAGATTTAAAGTGTATATATATATATATATATATATATATATATATATATATATATATATATATATTCCTTTTAATATATTTTTTCAATTACTTAACCCAACATTTTAATTTGATGGTTCAGTTTTTAGGTTTTAATCTTTGAACGCTCTGCATTTTTGAAATTATGGGTTTAAATATTTTAATAACATTTGACACACACACACACACACACACACACATATATATATATATATATATATATATATATATATGGAGCACGTCACTGTTCACGTGCTCCAATCACCATAGATCAAATATAAGCTTTAAGGTATATACATTAACAGATTAAAGAATTTTTATATTATAAATGTAATTCAATTGATGACTGAAGGTTATACTACTGATTTACGTTATGTATTAGGTTATATATCAGGCTTGATGTGATGACCCGAAAGGTTATCTTTAAATTCAATACTCATTTCTGTGATCTGAGACCTCGAATAGCACCACTTAGCATTCATCGGCTTACGTGCGCAGTTCGTATATTTTTTCCGAAAAAGCTTTTATGTGAAAATTTGTAAAAATGAGAAATAATGCTTTAAACCTAAACTGAATTGACTTCGATCAACATTTTTAGCAAACGAACCCAGATCAGTATTCTGACAGTCTCGGTGGATCCGTATCGTGATTTGGTACTTGGGCGTATGACCGAAATCAAATTCGGAAATCCCTAACTTGAATTATCGCTATTTGACGAAAACTAGAAGCTTAAAGGCTTAAAGATTTCAAAGTTTGACCACAAATTGACTTTTATTGATATCGGGGTCAAAATTCAATTCTGAAAATTTTCATAGGCCCGTTATATCATTTATGACTTGTGTGCAAAATTTGAGGTCAATCGGACTTGATTTGATAGGTTTCGGCATCGAATGTAGAAGTTGAAAATTCTTAAGTTCCTTAAGCTTGAATTGGGGTATGATTCGTGGTTTTAACGTTGTTTAATGTGATTTGAGCTTTCGACTAAGTTCGTATGATACTTTAGGACTTGTTGGTGTATTTGGTTGAGGTCCCGGGGACCTCGGGTAGATTCCGGATGGTTAACGGATCAAAATTTGGACTTAAAAAAAATCTAAAATTTTGGCATTCTGGTGCAATCGGACCTGCGGATTTTTGACCGCAGGTGCGAGCTCGCAGAAGCGAGCTTGGCCTCGCATAAGCGGATGGTCCGCAGAAGCCGAAGGGGCATCACAGATGCGGCCTGGGCTAAGAGGCCTTGGACCGTAGAAGCGAATCAACAGTAGAAGCGACCTCCGCAGATGCGGCCAAGTGCATCGCAGATGCGGAAATACTGGCAGTGTTAAAAACAGAGGGGTTCCGAGATTTTTCTCATTTTTGGACATTTCAAGTACGAGGTTGGGGCGATTTTTGAGCAAACATTCACTGAAAGAACTTGAGGCAAGTCATTTGTGATAATTGTTAGTCAATAATATTGAATTACCATCGATTATTCCGACTAAATTATGTGTTTTTGAGGTGAAATTCGAGGATTTGGGCCTAAGAATTTGAAAATAAGATTTGGGGATTTGAAGGTCGAGTTGATGTCGGAATTTGGTAAAATTTATATGGTTGGACTCGTGGTTGAATGGGCTTTCATATTTTGTAACTCTTGAAGGATTCTGAGACGTGGGCTCCACTGTCGATATTTTGAATTGAATTTCGGATTTTGATTGGAAAAATTAGTATTTTCATATAGAATTAGTTTTTATAATTCGTATTGAGTATATTATATTATTTGTGACTAGATTTGAGGCATTTGGACAATAATTCGTGAGTGAAAAGTGTATTGGAATCTTGAGTTAGTTGCAAAGCGAAGTAAGTGTCGTGGTTAACCTTGACTTGAGGGAGTAAGACTAATTTTTCTATTTGCTACGTGATTTAATGTGTGGGTACAACGTATATGTGAGGTGACGAGTACTTATGCGTTGTGGTTGAGTCAAGGCATGCGGGCGAAATTTGTTTATTGTGAATAATTGTCTATTTAATTATGATATTCCTTCTTAAGTTATTATTGTTATTTGATTTTGTTCATGAGATTATCGCTGGTTTAATTATTGTTGATTATTTTGGAAGGTGAGGTCGGTATTTTGGTATTGAATTGATTGATAAGTATATATCCCCGCATTTAAATACTCTTCAGAATTTATATTATTTTCTTCATGATAAGGAAGAATGTAAAAGCACCAAGGGTGATGCCGTGCTATTTATATTATTTTTATTATCTTTGTCATGGTGAGAAAGAGTGTAAAAGCACGAAGAGTAATATCGTGCCATTTTCAAAGAGTGTAAAAGCACGAAGGGTGATGCCGTGCCAGAAGAGAGTTAAATCATGAAGGGTGATACCGTGCCAGAAGAGAGTTAAAGCATGAAGGGTGATGCCGTGCCAATCTTATTATTTATAAATTTATGGGAAGAATGAGAGTATAAGTACGAAGGGTGGTGTCGTGCCATTCTCATATTATCAGCTGCTCATTTAATTGTTGATGAATTAATTGGCCGCAATGTGACACTTCTCCTGCTGAAATTTCTATATCATTCCCCTTTGCATCTTCCCTCCCAAATTTATAAATTGTTATTTATTGTATTATGGTTGCTTCGTATTTGTATAGTCTTGTACAGGTTATTTGTGTACGTGTATTGTCATAGCCTCATCACTACTTCGTCGAGGTTAGGCTCGACACTTATGGTGTACATGGAGTCGGTTGTACTCATACTACACTCTGCTCTTCTTGTGCGGATTTTGGAGTTGGTCCCAGCGGCGTACCATAGACTTGCTCGGATTCAGCTACCCATAGGAGACTTGAGATATAATTACACAGCGTCCGCAGTTCTGAAGTCCTCTTCTATCTTTTCCTAGTTGTGTATTATCTTTCAAACAATTTGAATTTTATTCAAACTTTTATTTGTATTATTCTAGAAGCTCGATCACTTATGACACCCGATTCGGGGATGTATTTGGATGATTTGGTTGCTATGGTCTTCCACACTTTATTTCAGTAATTGACTTCCGTTTCATTTGATTTATTTAAAAATGGTTAAGATGATTTTAACGTTGGCTTGCCTAGCAAGTAAAATGTTAGGCGCCATCATGGTCCTAAAAGTGAAAATTTCGGGTCGTGACAAGTTGGTATCAAAGCACTAGGTTACTTAGGTCTCACGAGTCACGGGCAAACTTAGTAGAGTCTGAAGGATCGGTACATTGACGATTGTACTTATCTTTAAGAGGATATGAAGTTTAAGAACAATATCACTTATTTTTTATTCTGTCATGCAATTCTATTCTATCACCGATGATTGAACCATTCTATTCTTATTCTTTCGTAAATGGTGAGAAGACGAAATACATCTACCGACGGACAGGGACCAGAGCCCCCGGTAGAAACTATGACCAGGGATAGAGTTCGAAGCTGAGGCTGAGCTCGAGTAGCAGTACCCGTAGTGGAGCCTCATGAGGAGGTTCCAGTTCAGACGTACCCGTTGGACCAGTTCAGGTTCCAGAAGGATTCATAGCTACTCAAGTGCTTTAGGGCTCTCTAGTCCATTTGGTGAGCGTAATGGAGGGTGTTCCTTAGAATGGTACATTTCCAATGGCACCAGCCATCTCACAGGCTGGGGAGGAGCATAAACTCCCACTACTCCCGCTCCGGAGTAGATGGCTCCCCAGTATCTGGCTCCAGCAGCCCCACAAGTTGGGGTAGTTCATCTAGTTGTTGCGGCACAGGCCAGTGATAGGCCCATAATGTCTTTTGAGGATTTATTGAGGATGGACAAATTTACTAAGCTCTTTCTAGTTTACTTCTGTAGTATACCTTCTGAGGACCCACAGGATTATCTTGACCGCTGCCATGAGGTGTTGTGGAACATGGGTATAGTTGAGACCAATGGGGTCAATTTTGCTGTATTTCACATGACGAGTTCCTCCAAGAGGTAGTGGAGAGATTATATGTTGACCAGACTAGCTGGGTCACCTGCATTGACTTGGGAGCAGTTCTCATGGCTATTTCTAGAGAAGTTCCTCCCTATCACATTGAGAGAGGATTACCGCAAGCAATTTGAGCATCTCCAGCAGGGCAGTATGACTTTTACTCAGTACGAGACCCGTTTTGTGGATCTAGCTCGGCATGCTCTCCTTTTATTTCCTACGGAGTGAGAGAGAGTGAGGAGGTTTATTGATGGACTCACTCACCCTATCAATCTTCATATGGCCAAGGAGACTAGAAGTGAGATTCCCTTTCAGGCAGTTGCTAATGTTGCTAGGAGGATCGAGATGGTTCTTGCACAGGAAAGAGGGCAGGGGTCTGACAAAAGGCCTCATCAGTTATGTGGGTTCAGTGGCTCCTCGTATGGAGGCAGGGGGAATTTTGGTAGAGGCCATCCTCCCAGGCCATTTCATCCAGTGCTCCAGGCATCCCACAGTGCTTCAAGTGGTCGCGGCCCTTATATGTCTCGTTTCGACCAGCTAGCTTACAGTGCACCACTAGCTCCTATTAGTGCACCTCCGCACCATAGTCATCAGAGTAGTTATCCTGGTCGACATGGCCAGTTCCAGGGTCAGGAGTCACAACAGCCGAGATCCTGTTATATTTGTGGTGATACGAGGCACATTGCTAGATTTTGCCCCAGGTTTTAGGGCAGCATGCAACAACAGGGTTCTCGTGCTATGATTCCAGCACCAGTTGAACCGCCACCCTCCCAACCAGCTAGGGGAAGCTGTCAGACAGCTAGAGCTGGAGGTCAGGTCGTTAGAGGTGGAGGCCAGCCAGTTAGAGGCCGTCCTAGGGACGCGATTCAAAGTGGTAGGGCCCAGTCCCAATTTGATGCTTTTTCAGCTAGGCCTAAGGCCGAGTCATCTGATGTCGTGATCACATGTATTGTTCCATTTTTCCATAGAGATTCTTCATTTCTATTTGATGCAGGATCTACTTATTCTTATGTGTCCTCTTATTTTGCTTCATATCTGGTTGTGCCTCTTAATTCTCCGAGTGCTCATGTGTGTGTGTCCCCACCGGTGGGATATTCAGGTAGATCATATCTATCATTCGTGTATGGTTACTATTCGGAGTCTTGAGACTAGAGTGGAGCTTCTACTATTTGATATGGTAGATTTTGATGTCATCTTCGGTATGGATTGATTGTCACCTTATAATTCTATATTGGATTGTCACGCCAAAACGGTGACCTCAGCCTTGCCGGGGTTGCCTTAATTAGAGTAGAAAGGGATTCTTGGCCATTCTACCAGCAGGGTTATCTCTTATGTGAAGGCTCGACGTATGGTCGAGAAGGGTTGTCTAGCTTATTTGTCTTATATTCGCAATTCTAGTGCGGATGTTCCCTCTATGGATTCAATCCCAGTTGTCCGTGAGTTTCCAGGTGTATTTCCTGCAGTTTTGCCAGGGATGCCACCCGACGAAGATATTGACTTCTGTATTAATTTGGCTCCGAGCACCCAACCTATTTCTATTCCACCATGTCATATGGCCCCGCCAAAGCTAAAGCTATTGAAGGAACAGTTATAAGACTTGCTTGATAAGGGATTTATTAGACCTAGCGTCTCACCTTGGGGTGCACCAGTGTTATTTGTATAGAAGAAAGATGGTTCAATGCAGATGTGTATATATTATCGGTAATTGAACAAGGCTACTATCAAGAACAAGTATTTGTTGCCAAGAATTGATGACTTATTCGATCAACTTCAGGGTGCTAAGGTGTTTTCAAAGATCGATTTGAGGTCTGGTTACCATCAGTTGAAGATTAGGGCATTTGATGTCCCTAAGACAGCTTTCAGGACTCGATATGGGCATTACGAATTCCTAGTGATGTCATTTGGGCTAACAAATGCCCCAACAACATTTAAGTATTTAATGAACCGGGTATTCAAGCCCTGTTTGGATTCTTTTGTGGTTGTATTAATTGATGATATCTTGATTTACTCCAACAGTCGAGATGAGCATGAGCAGTATCTTCAGAGTGTGCTTAAGACTTTGAAAAATAATCAGTTATATGCCAAATTTTCATAATGTGAATTTTGGTTTGACTAAGTTGCCTTTTGGGGGCATGTTGTATCGGCAGAAGGCATAAAAGTGGATCCTAAGAAGGTTGAAACATTTCAGAATTGGCCTAGACCTACTTCGGCTACAGAGATCTGGAGTTTCCTTGGGTTGGCAGGTTATTATCGCCGGTTCGTGGAGGACTTTTCATTTATAGCATCTTCATTAACCAAATTAACCCTAAAGGATGCCCCGTTCAGATGGTCAGACGAGTGTGAGTTGAGCTTTCAGAAGCTCAAGACCGCTTTGACGATGGCGCCAATATCGGTATTACCCATAGGTTCAAAATCTTATACGGTGTATTGTGATACATCTCGCGTTAGGCTTGGTGCAGTATTGATGCAATATGGCAGGGTGATTGCATATGCGTCGCTGTAGTTGAAGCTTCATGAAAAGAATTACCATGTTCATGACTTAGAATTGGAAGCCATTGTTCATGCACTGAAGATTTAGAGACATTACCTTTACGGTGTCTTATGTGAGGTATTTACTGATCATCGTAGTCTACTGTATCTGTTCAAATAAGAAGATCTCAATTTGAGGCAGCGAAGATAGTTGGAGCTATTGAAAGACTATGATATCACCATTTTGTATCATACTGGGAATGCCAATGTGGTGGTCGCTTCTTTGAGTAGAAAGGCTGTGAGTATGGGTAACCTTGTGTATATTCTGGTTGGTGAGAGATCGTTAGTTGCAGATGTTCAGACTTTAGCTAATCAGTTCGTAAGGTTAGATATTTCAGTGCCCAGTCAGGTTCTAGCTTGCACAGTCCGGTCTTCTTTTTATAAGCATATCAGAGAGCGACTGTATGATGATCCTCATTTTCTTTTATGTAAGGACATGGTACGGCACGGTGGTTCCAAATAGCTTGTTGTGGGGGAAGATGGAGTTCTGCGGATGCAGGGTCATATTTGTGTGCCTAATGTGGATGGGCTTCATGAATTAATTCTGGAAGAGGCCCACAGTTCCCGGTATTCTATTCATCCAGGTGCCGCCAAAATATATCAAGATTTGCGGCAACATTATTGATGGAGGAGAATGAAGAAGGATATAGTTACATATGTAGCTCAGTGTCTAAATTTTCAGCAAGTCAAGTATGAGCATCAGAGACTTGGTGGTTTGCTTCAGAAGTTAGAAATTCCTGAGTGGAAGTAGGAGCGTATCATTATGGATTTTGTTGTCGGACCTTCATGGACTCAGAGAAAGTTTGACGCAGTATGGGTCATTGTGGACAAGTTGACCAAGTCAGCACATTTCATTCCAGTAGCAGTTACCTATTCTTCAGAGCGGTTAGCGGATATTTACATCCGCAAGATTATACGTCTTCACGGCGTGCTCGTGTCTATTATTTCATATCGAGGTGCGCAGTTCACCTCGCACTTCTAGAGGGTTTTACATCATGAGTTAGACATGCAGGTTGAGTTTAGTACAACATTTCATCCACATATAGACGGACAATCAAAGCGCACTATTCAGATATTGGAAGATATGCTTCGCGTTTGTTTTATAGACTTTGGAGGTTCTTGGGATCAGTTCTTTCCACTTGCGGGGTTTGCCTATAATAACAGCTACCAGTCGAGCATTCAGATAGCTCCATATGAAGCATTATACTGAAGGCGGTGTCGTTCGCCAGTCTGCTAATTTGAACCGGGAGAAACTCGGTTGTTGGGTACCGATTTGGTAAAGGATGCCTTGGATAAGGTCAAGATTATTCAGGATCGACTTCGCACAGCTCGGTCTAGGAAAATGATTTATGCCGACCGTAAAGTTTGTGATGTGGCATTCATGGTTGGAGAAAGAGTATTGCTCCGAGTTTCACCTATGAAGGGTGTAATGAGGTTTGGAAAAAAGGGCAAGTTGAGCCCTAGGTATATCGGACCCTTTGAAATTCTTGAATGGGTGGGTGAAGTAGCCTACACGCTTGCACTACCACCTAGTTTATCAAAATTTCATCCGGTGTTACATGTGTCTATGCTCCAGAAATATCATGGTGATCCATCCCATATGTTAGATTGTAGCTCAGTCCAATTGGACAAGGATTTGACTAATGAGGAGGAACCGGTAGCTATTCTAGCCAAACAGGTCCGACAATTGAGGTCTGTATCATGTTTTTGGACTTGGGCGTACAACCGTAATCAAATTCAGAAATCTCTAGCTTGAATTATCGCCATTTGATGAAAACTAGAAGCTTAAAGGCTTAAAGATTCCAAAGTTTGACCACAAATTAACTTTTATTGATATCGGTGTCGGAATCCAATTCTGAAAATTTTTGTAAGTCCACTATGTCATTTATGACTTGTGTACAAAATTTTAGGCCAATCGAACTTGATTTGATAGGTTTCGGTTTCGAATGTAGAAGTTGAAAATTCTTAAGTTCCTTAAGCTTGAATAGGGGTATGATTCATGGTTTTAGCATTGTTTGATGTGATTTGACATTTCGAATAAGTTCGTATGATGCTTTAGGACTTGTTGGTTTATTTGGTTGAGGTCTCGGGGGCCTCGGGTAGATTTCTTTATGGTTAACGGATCAAAATTTGGAGATAAGGAAAATCTGAAATTTTGGTCTTCATGTGCAATCGCACCTGCGGAGTGTTTACCGCAGGTGCAAGCTTGCAGAAGCGAGCCTGGCCTCACAAAAGCGGACAGGGCATCACAGACACATGACCGCAGAAGCGACACAATGGTCGCAGATGCGGCCTGGGCTAAGGGGCCGTGGACCACAAAAGCGAGTCCGCTTAAGCGGACTCTTGTTAGAGTCTCATTTCATTCCGGGTCTTGTATTGTACCTTTTGTTTATATTGTGGTCACTTTTGAGGTATAGAAAGGACCTTATTGTTGGCACCATCTTTACTCTCTTTTGTATCTTTAGAGGCTCCGTAGACACTATGTGGGTTGTATATGGGTATTGGGAATGTTAAAAAAGTATATGTTGTGTTTGATCACTTGTTCCTCTCAGACTATAAGAATCGGTGTATTTTGAGACTTAAAGGCAAAATAGCTAATGAAACGGATTAATGTTGTATGTATGAACTTCCTTCTGTTTAATTAACGAAATCACGTCTTTTCTTGATCATGGGTTAATTGGGATGTGATAGTGATTTAATGTGTGGGTACAACGTATATGTGAGGGGACGAGTACTTATGTGTTGTGGTTGAGTCAAGGCATGCGGGTAAAATTTGTTTATTGTGAATAATTTTCTATTTAATTATGATATTCCTACTTGAGTTATTATTGTTATTTGATTTTTTTTTCATGAGATTATTGCTGGTTTAATTATTGTTGAATATTTGGAAGGTGAGGTCGGTATTCTGGTATTGAATTGATTGATAAGTATATATCCCCGCATTTAAATTCTCTTCCGAATTTATATTATTATTTTCATGATAAGGAAGAGTGTAAAAGCATGAAGGGTAATGTTGTGCCATTTATATTATCCTTGTCGTGGTGAGAAAGAGTGTAAAAGCACGAAGGGTGATGCCGTGCTAGAGGAGAGTTAAAGCACGAAGGGTGATGCCGTGCCAGAAGAAAGTTAAAGCACGAAGGGTGATGTCATGCCAATCTTATTATTTATTTATAAATTTATGGGAAGAATGAGCACTAACAGTGGTGTTGTGCCATTTTCATATTATCAGTTGCTCATTTTATTGTTGATGAATTAATTGGCTGCTACGTGACACTTCTCATGCTGAAATTTCTATATCATTCCCCTTCGCATGTTCCCTCCCAATTTTATAAATTATTTATTATTGTGTTATTGTTGCTTCGTATTTGTATATATGCTTGTACAGGTTGTTTGCATACGTGTCTTGTCATAGTCTTGTCACTATTTCGTCAAGGTTAGGCTCGACACTTATGGTGTACATGGGTCGGTTGTACTCATACTACACTCTGCACTTCTTGTGCAGATTTTTGAGTTGGTCCCATAGCGGCGTACCATAGACTTGCTCGGATTGAGCTACACTGTACAGCGTACGCAGTTCTGAAGTCCCCTTCTATCTTATCTATTATTCTAGAAGCTCGTGCACTTGTGACACCAGATTCGGGGATATATTTTGATGATTCGGTTATTATGGTGTTCCGCACTTTATTTCAGTAATTGACTTCCGTTTTATTTGATTTGTTTAAAAATGTTTAAGATTATTTTAACGTTGGCTTGCCTAGCAAGTGAAATGTTAGGCACAATCACGATCTTGAAGGTGAAAATTTTGGATCGTGGCACTTGATATAATAATATTACAAGTTGTTGTAAGTCAAGTTAGTCTGGTATCAAATAAAATTTATAGTTATTTCTGCACGGCTCGAACCTGTCAATTGTTGGCCACACAAGACAATATTTACTGTTGTTCCAAGGTTCCCGTTCGAATTTTCTAAAGAAGAATTTTGATTTAAAATTCAACAACCTACCACTTAATACATGTTATACATTATAACTGATTAACTTTTTTATATACATGTTATACATTATAACTGATTAACTTTTTTATAGCTAGTTATTAGACTTTAAACATCACCAATTGTGTTGCATAATAAGACAATCAAATTTATTTCACATCTTCCTTCAACTAAATGTACTCTCTTAAAGACATAATTATAGTCCATGTTAGCACTATAGTCGACAATAAATTAATATAGTGCCATAAGTCTTAAAATCTTGATAAATCAATGTCAATTTCTTATGGTTCATTGGCAAGAAGATTATCGTGCGTCGTTGTACCATTTTTAACACGTTTATTAGCTAGTTCAAATTATATTCCTATGTACTTTTTTCTTTGAGTCAATCACCTTTTGTGTACTTTTTCTTCTACCGACTAAAACTGTAAGCTTACAGCAATATGTCATAATCTTTCTTTATTTTATGTTATACTCTTTACATTTCAATTGGTTTTAAAAAGAATTATATCATTTATTATTTAAAAATAAATAAATTTAACCTTTTTATTTACCTTTAATGGCATGATTTTATAATCACATAGATCTCATAACAAGTTCAAAACCACAAATTCTAAAGAAACTTGCTTTTCAAACATGTGACGAGTCAAATAAATTCAAATAAATTGAGGCTGAAGGAGTAACTAAAAACATAAACCACTAATCAACTTTCTTCCTCCGACTTCTTTAGCCACTTCCACATCTGTCGTATTCAAGAAAGCTTGTTTCGTGGCGGAGCATTTAGCAATACCAGCAGTCTTGTGAGGAAGGGTGGTCTGATGATAGGTTAAGGCAGGGCCTGGTGATATCCGTTGGTATCAGATTCAAGAGACTAGTGCACCCTTCAAAACAACATAACAACATTCAATTAGAAACAACTAAAAAGTCTATTCGAGGTGTAAATGAGAAATATTTTGTTCCACTACAAAATAATATTTTTATTCTTGTCTTTCAAATGCACTAAGAGCAGGGAATGAATCTTTATCGACTTCCTTTTTAATAACTTGGATAACATCTTTATGGACATCTAAGAGAGGTTCTTTCTACTTGTGCTTCTCCTGCTGCTAATGCTAGTGCAACTTTGAAAGTTGTTAAAGCAAAGATTTTATACCTCTTTTATTATTAATTAATAATTGGCATTCTCTGATCGGCCTAATCTGGTAATACATGGCTATGTCCCTCACCTGAGACTAATGCAATCAGTTCCTTCCTTTATCTTCTCTTTCAACGCTCGCCAATTGGAGAGGACATCCGATTTAATCTGAACCTTAATTTAAAGATGGAAGGAAGACTCGGGTGGACTTAATTAGGAGCACGGGCAACCCTTCGCACACGAGATAGCAATAACAGGAGATTGAACGATCGGGGTCGAGTGATCCTCAGGGTTTAGGGCTCCTTCTACTGCTACTACTATCTCCCTTTCTCTTATCTTTTAGAAAAGTAAAGGACCACCAGAGAGGCAAGTGCTTTCATGAATGCGGTAAACCAAACAATCTTTTCGTTACATATCAGGGACAAGGAACTAGCCCAGCGAACTCGATTTCCCGAAGAAAAGAGAGGGCGCACTTCTAATATTTATCTCCTACCTGCTCTACCTCTCTATTTTCAAAAGCCCTGCTCACTTATAGCCCTATAACCAAGCAGGAAGGCGAGACATCAGAGCAGCTATAGAATGGAGATTGTAATTCTATTTTTTTTATATGAAAGAGGTGGCATGTGAAACCAGTAATCCCATATTGTGGAATTAGAGCAGTGGAACTTGCGAAAATAGGTTTTGAGGAATGGACTTATTGAACGAAGGAACTGAACTAATGGACGAGGAGAAATAATAAGTCAATCTTGGTCGGAATCGAAAGCGGGAAAACTGACCACATGATCGGCAATGGGCATAAACCCTAAAGCAAGATTCACTCGTTCTTCAGTCCTCACGTAGGTATGAAGGGGAGGCCTAACAGGTAGGATTTAGATTTCTGAACGGGGAAAGCATTTTTTGTCGGCCTATATGCTGACTCTAAATCAAAGATTTACTCACTGCCAATAAAAACATACTATATTTACTAGTTTAAATCGATTCACTAAGCTAGTTAAAAGCCTTATTACTTAAAGTGAATAATCCATAATAATCGCGATGTCTAAATACCATCCCAGAACTGAAGTCACAAGTGCACGAGCTTCTAGAATGATACAAGTAAAGGTCTTAAATAAATTCAAGTGTAGTTATACCTCAAGTCTCCACTAGTAGCAGTATACGGACAAATCTACTGTATGTCGCTGGGATCAACTCCAAAATCTGCACAAGAAGTACAGAGTATAGTATTAGTACAACTGACCCTATGTACTGGTAAGTACCGAGCCTAACCTCGACGAAGTAGTGACGAGACTAATGCAGGTCACTTACATTAACCTGTATGCAATAATAATAATAATAACAACAATAAAAGAAATAAATCAGGTAACTCATTTTAACAGTTGAAGTCAACTCGTCAGTCATAACCAATTATTATTTCAATTAATTTCTGTTATGACGTGTAACCCACTCCAACAATATAAACTTTAAAATAAGTTTGTTGCGGCATGCAACCCGATCCCCCAATATAAACTTTTAAAAACTCTGTTGCGGCGTGCAACCCGATTCCCCAATATAAACTTTTAAATAAGTCTATTGCGGCGTCCAACCCGATCCCCCAATATATTTATTTTTATTTTCGTTGTAGCGTGCAACCCGATCCCCCCATATATTTTAACAACTCTTAAATGTAATAAACATACTCCAATAAATACCACGTTTAATGAGAGACTATTAAACATCAAGGCATACAATAATTATAATCTATTTATGAAACAAACAATGAGAAGTAGCAATTAATTATGGAAATTAGGGAGAAAATAGGCAGTTTAATTTTTAATATGCTAAATGTCAAGTGGCAATTAAGACACATAAATCAAATAAGCATGTAACAATTATTGCAGGAATTCAAGAATTAATATTTGACATGGAATAGGAGAGAAACAGTTATTATAACAATTAATTCATGTCTTAAAATAATTAAAGATATTTAAATAATTAAGCAAACAATTAATTTGACAAAGTGTATGCACTCGTCACCTTGCCTATACATCGTTACATATGAAATTCACGTAGCAAATAATTCAAGGGTTTTATTCCCTCAAGTCAAGATTAACCACGACACTTACCTCGCTTCGCAACCAAATTCAAGTTTCCAATACACCCTTGCCTCCAGAATTAGTTTCTGAAATCCTCAAATCTAGTTATAAACAATTCAATATATTCAATACAAATCGTAGGAATTAATTCCATATGAATTTACTAATTTTTCAAATTAAAATCCGAAATTTAGCTAAAAACTTAGCAGTGGGACCCATGTCTTGAATCTCGGAAAAATGTATTAAATCCGAATACCCGTTCCGATACGAGTTCAACCATACAAATATTATTGAATTCCGACATCGGATTGGCTTTCAAATCCTCATTTTACATATTTGGAAGATTTTATAAAAATCTGATTTTTCTTCCATAAATTTACAGATTCATGATGCAAATGAGTATGGAATCATGAAATATAATCAGTATAGGATAAAGAACACTTACCCTCAATGTTTTTCCATGAAAATCGCCCAAACATCGTCTTACCCGAGCTCAAAATCGAAAATGGTAAAAAAATGGGTCAAAATCCCTTTTACAAAACTTAAGTTTTGTTTGCCTAGGTTTTTACCCTATGCGATCGCGTACAATGCTTCACGATCGCAATGCACATTTTTATGCTGCCCAGCTTTTGCTCTACGCGAACGAGGCAGTACTGTCACGAACGCGAAGCACAGCTTCTCAGCCTTCTGCGATCGCGAACTTCCTTGAGTGATCGCGTGGCACAAATTTTGTGCTTCAGCTCTGCCTCATTCCTTCTTCTCGAACGCGGCTTGGCCCTCGCGTTCGCGGTGACTTAGTTGCTGCAACTGTGCGATCGCAGACCTCACTATGGGATCGCATAGTACAAATGTTATCCGTGACCATTAAGCCTTCGCGATCACGGACACAGTCACGTGATCGCATAGAAGGAAACCAGTAGTAGCAGGTTTAGCAGTTTCATGGTTCCAATATGCGCCGATCCTGATCCGAATTAAACCTGATCCCTCGAGGTTACAAACCATATATGTACACCAGTCCAAAATCTTAATACGAACTCGCTCGCGTAATCAAAACACCAAAATAAAACCTTGAACTACGAATCAGACCCCAAATCAAATGACATTTTTAAGAAAACTTTAGAATTTCTATTTTAACAACCACACGTTCGAATCACGTCAAACCAGCTCTGTTTCTCACCAAATTTGGCATACAAGTCATAAAAATAGTAATAGAGCTATACCGGGTTCCGGAACCAAAATACAGATCCGGCATCAACAAAGTCAAACATTGGTCAATTATTTAAAGTCATTAAGCCTTAAACTTCAAGATTTCGACAACATGCGATAACTCGAGCTAGGGACGTCCGAATTTGATTACGGGCATACGCCCAAGTCCCAAATCATAATACAGACCTACCGGAACTGTCAAAATACTGATCCATATCCATTTTCTCAAAATGTTGACTAAAGTCAACTCAATTGAGTTTTAAGGCTCTATTTCTCATTTTAATCAATTTTTCATATAAAAACTTTCCAGAAAATTATACGGACTGCTCACGCAAGTCGAGTATTGATGAATAGTGTTTTCGAGGTCTTAGAACATAGAAATAAATAATAAATTTAAAGATAACATTTTGGGTTATCACATTCTCCACCTCTAAAACAAATGTACAAACGTTTGTCCTCGAACAAAATTAGAAACAAGTACCTGTGCTGTTGAAAAGGTTTGGATATTTACTCTGCATGTCCGACTTGGAATCCCGGTAGATGCTTCTACTGGCAGACCTCTCCATTGTACCCAAACTGAAGGATAACTCTTAGACCTCAACTGCCGGACCTGCCGGGATAGAATAACTATCAGTTTCTCTTCATAAGTCAAATCTTTGTCCAACTGGACTGAGCTGTAATCTAGTACATGGGACAGATCACCATGATATTTTCGGAGCATAGACACATAAACACCGGATGAACTACTGATAAACTAGGTGGTAGTGCAAGCCTGTAGGCTACTTCACCCACCCTTTCAAGAATTTCGAAAGGTCCTATATACCTAGGGCTCAACTTGCCCTTCTTTCTGAACCTCATTACACCTTTCATAGGTGAAACCCGGAGCAATACTCTTTCTCCAACTATGAATGCAATATCACGAACATTACGGTCGGCATAACACTTTTTCCTAGACTGAGCTGTGCGAAGTCGATCCTGAATAATGTTGACCTTATCCAAGGCATCTTGCCCCAAATCGGTACCCAACAACCGAGCCTCTCCCAGTTCAAACCAGCCAACTGGAGATCGGCATCTCCTTCCGTATAATGCTTCATATGGAGCCATCTGAATGCTCGACTGGTAGCTATTATTATAAGCAAACTCCACAAGTGACAAGAACGGATCCCAAGAACCTCCAAAGTCTATAACACAAGCGCAAAGCATATCTTCCAATATCTGAATGTGTGCTATGACTGTCCGTCTGTCTGTGGATGAAATGATGTGCTCAACTCAACTTGCATTCCTAACTCTCGTTGTACAACCTCTAGAAATGTAAGGTAAATTGCGTACCTCGATCTAAAATAGTAGACACGGGCACACCGTGAAGGCGGATAATCTTACGAATGTAACTTTCAGCTAACTGCTCTGAAGAGTATGTAACTGCCACTGGAATGAAATGTGCTGACTTGGTTAACCTATCCACAATCTCCCAAACTGCGTCAAATTTTCTTTGAGTCCATGGGATCCCAACAACAAAATTCATAGTGATACGCTCCTACTTCCACTTAGGAATTTCTAACTTCTGAAGCAAACCACCAGGTCTCTCGTGCTCGTACTTGATTTGTTGACAATTTAGACATCGAGCTACATATGCAACTATATCCTTCTTCATTATCCTCCACCAATAATGTTGCCACAAATCTTGATATATTTTGGCGGCACCTGCATGAATAGAATATCTGGAACTGTGGGCCTCTTCCAAAATTAATTACCGATGCCCATCGACATTAGGCACACAAATATGACCCTGCATTCGCATAACTCCATCTTCCCCTACAGCAACCTGTTTGGCATCATCGTGTCGCACCGTGTCCTTAAGAACAAGTAAATGAGGATCATCATACTTCCGCTCTCTGATGCGCTCATATAAAGAAGACCGAGCGACTGTGCAAGCTAGAACCCGACTAGGTTCTGAAACATCTAACCTCGCGAACTGATTAGACAAAGTCTGGACATCTACAGCTAACGGTCTCTCACCAACAAGAATATAAGCAAGGTTGCACATACTCACAGCCTTTCTACTCAAAGCATCGACCACCATATTAGCTTTTCCGGGGTGATACAAAATGGTGGTATCGCAGTCTTTCAAAAACTCCAATCATTTCCTCTGCATCAAATTAAGATCTTATTGTTTGAACAGATACTGAAGGCTACGATGATCAGTAAATACCACACACGAGGCACCGTAGAGGTAATGCCTCCAAATCTTCAGCGCATGAACAATGGCTGCCAATTCTAAGTCATCAGCAGGGTAATTCTTCCTGTGAACTTTCAATTGTCGTGATGCGTATGCAATCACCCTGGCATATTGCATTAATACTGCACCAAGACCAATGTGAGATGCATCACAATATACCGTATAAGATCCTGAACCTGTGGGTAATACCAATATTGGCGCCATAGTCAGAGAAATCTTGAGCTTATGAAAGCTCAACTCACACTCGTCTGACCATCTAAATGGGCACCTTTCTGAGTCAGTCTGGTCAATGGGCTTACTATAGATGAAAACCCTTCCACAAACTGACGATAATAACCTGTCAAACCTAGGAAACTCGGGATCTCTATAACTGAACTAGGTCTAGACCAATTATGAACAACCTCAATCTTTTTATGATCCACCTTTATGCCTTATGCCGATACAACATGCCCTAAAAAGGCAACTGAGTTTAACCAAAACTCGCATTTTGAAAATTTAGCATATAACTGATTATTCTTCAAAGTCTGAAGCACACTCCGAAGATGCTGCTCATGCTCCTCTCGACTGCTGGAGTAAATCAAGATATCATCAATGAATATAACCATAAAAGAATCAAAATAGGGCTTGAACACTCGATTTATCAAGTCCATAAATGTTGTTGGGGCATTTGTCAACCCAAATGGCATTACTAGGAATTCATAATACCCATACCAAGTCTAAAAAGCTATCTTAGGCACATCAAATGCCCTAATCTTCAACTTATGGTAACCAGACCTCAAGTCATTCTTTGAAAACACATTGGCACCCTGAAGCTGATCGAATATGTCATCAATTCTTGGCAGTGGATACTTGTTCTTGATAGTAGCCTTGTTCAACTACCGATAATCTATACACATTCGCATTGAACCATATTTCTTCTTTACAAATAATACTGGTGCACCGTAGGACGAGACACTGGGTCTAATGAATCCCTGATCAAGCAAGTCTTGTAACTGCTCCTTTAATTATTTCAACTTCGGTGGGGACATACGGTATGGTGGGATAGAAATTGGCTGAGTGCCCGGAGCTAAATCAATATAGAAGTCAATATCTCTATCGGGTGGCATCCCCGACAAATCTGCAAGAAATACTTCTCAAAATTCACGAACAACTGGTACTGAGTCCATAGAAGGAACATCCTCACTGGGATCGCGAATATAAGCCAAATAGGCTAGACACCCTTTCTCAACCATACGCTGAGCCTTCATATAAGAAATAACCCTGCTGGTAGAATGACCAGGAGTTCCTTTCCACTCTAACCGAGGTAACCCTGGCATGGCTAGGGTCACCGTCTTGGCATGACAATCTAATATATCATGATAAGGTGACATCCAATCCATACCCAAGATGACATCAAAATCTATCATATCAAGAAGTAGAAGATCCATACTAGTCTTAAGACTACCAATAGTAATCACACATGAACGATATACATGGTCTACTACAACAGAGTCTCCCACCGGCGTAGATACACACACAGAAGCACTCAGAGAATCACGAGGCACAACCAAATATGAAGCAAAATAGGAGGACACATATGAATAAGTAGATCCTAGATCAAATAGAACTGAAGCATCTCTATGGAAAACTGGAATAATACCTGTGATCATGACATCGGATGACTCGGCCTCAGGCCTAGCTGAAAAAGCATAAAATCGGGGATGCACCCCACCACTTTGAACTACGTCTCTGGAACGGCCTCTAACTAGCTGGCCTCCACCTCTAACGGCCTGACCTCCACCTCTAATGGCCTGACCTCCATCTCTAGCTGCCTGACCCCTACCTCTAGCTATATGAGCAAGCGGTGAAGCAACTGGTGCTGGTATGATGGCACGAGAATCCTGTCGAGATCTATTACTCGACAATCTAGGGCAATACATCCTGATGTGGCTAATGTTCCCACACTCATAACATACATCCTGATGCCATGGCTGCTGAAGCTGAAGCTAGCCCGAACGGGCCGGATAACCGCTGTAGTGACTCTGGAGTGGTGGTGCACTAATAAGAGCTGAATGTCATCTAAATGATGGCTGTCCAGAGTAAGGCATAATAGGATCATGACTCCACAGACCAGAGCATTCTTCTCAAGAAAAAATAAATGAAGCATAGTGAGAAACCTAAAGTGCTGAATGAAACGGACTGGGAGGATGACCCCTACCAGAATTACCCCTGCCTCAAAAGAGGCACCACTGAACCCACCGAGCTGACGAGGCCTCTTATCAGACCGATGCCCTATCTCCTACGCAAGAACCTTCTCGATCCTCCTCGCGACATTAGTAGCTGCCTGAAAAGAAATCTCACTTTTGGTCTCCTTGGCCATCTGATGCTTTATAGGGTGAGTGAGTCCATCAATAAACCCCCTCACTCTCTCTCCCTCCGTAGGAAGTAAAAGGAGAGCATGCCAGGCTAGATCCACAAAACGGGTCTCGTATTGAGTAACAATCGTACTGCCCTACTGGAGATGCTCAAATTGCTTGCGTTAATCCTCTCTCAAAGTGATAAGGAGGAACTTCTCTAGAAATAGCTGTGAGAACTGCTCCCAAGTCAATGCAAGCGACCCAGCTAGTCTGGTCAACATATAATATCTCCACCACCTCTTGGCGGAACCCATCATCTGAAATACAGCAAAATTGACCCCATTGGTCTCAACTATACCCATGTTCCGCAACACCTCATAGCAGCAATAAAGATAAACATGTGGGTCCTAAGAAGGTGTACCACTGAAGTGAACTGGAAAGAGCATAGTAAACTTATCCAGTCTCAATAAGGCCTTAGAAGACATGGCGGGCCTATAACCGGCCTGTGTCGCAACAACTGATTGAACTACCGCAACGGGCGGGACTGCTGGAGCTTGATTCTGGGGAGCCATCTGCTCCGGAGTGGGAGTAGTGGGAGTTTGTGCTCCTCCCCCAGCCTGTGAGACGGCTGGTGCCACTGGAAATGTACCATTTTGGGCCATGCCCTCCATAAGACCTACCAAACGGACTAGAGTGTCCTGAAGCACTGGAGTATCTATGAATCCTTCCGGGACCTGAATTGGTCCAACTGGTACAGTCTAAAAAGGAACCTCCTCCTGAAGATCCACCCGAGGTTCTCCAATAGGTACGACTACACAAGCTCTAGACTGAGCTCTACCTCTGCCTCGACCTCTAGCACGACCTTGGCCTCGACCTCTACCCCTAGCCATAGTTGCCGCCAGGGGCTCTGGTCCCTGTCCATCGGTAGATTTATTACGTGTTCTCTCCATCTACGAGAGAATAAGAATAGAATGGTTCAATTATCCATGATAGAATAAAATCGCACGACAAGATAAGACAGAAGTGATATTGTTCCTAAACTTTATAGCCTCTGAAAGATAAGTACAAACATCTCCGTACTGAGACCTATGTAACCTAGTGCTCTGATACTAACTGTCACGACCCGAAATTCCCACCTTCGGGACCGTGATGGCGCCTAACATTTCACTTGCTAGGCACGCCAACGTTAGAATATAATTTGCCATTTTAACAAAATTTTAAATTAATTAACAACAAAGAAACAAATGTGGAAATAAAGTCTAAAATAAAGTGAATAATCTATAATTATCGCGATGTCAAAATACCATCCCAGAAGTGGAGTCACAAGTGCACGAGCTTCTAGAATAATACAAATAAAGGTCTGAAATAAATTCAAGCTCTTTGAAATATAATACACAACTGAGAAAAGATAGAAGGGGACTTCAGAACTGCGAACGTTGTGCAGTTATGCCTCAAGTCTCCACTGGTAGCAGTATCCGGGCAAATCTACAGTACGCCGCTTGGATCAACTCCAAAATCTGCACAAAAAGTTAAGAGTATAGTATCAGTACAACCGACCCTATGTACTGGTCAGTGTCGAGCCTAACCTCGACGAAGTAGTAACGAGGCTAAGGCAGGTCACTTACATTAACTTATATGCAATATAATAATAACAACAATAATAGAAATAAATCACGTAACTCATTTTAACAGTTGAACTGAACTCGTATATCATAACCAATTATTATTTCAATCAATTTTCGTTGTGGCGTGCAACCCGCTCCAACAATATAAACTTTAAAATAAGTCTGTTACGGTGTGCAACCCGATCCCCAACATAAACTTTCAATAAATCTGTTGCGGCGTGCAACCCGATCCCCCAATGTAAACTTTTAAATAAATTTGTTGCGGCGTGCAACCCGATCCCCCCATATATTTTACCAACTCTTAAATGTAATAAACATACTCCAATAAATAACACGTTCAATGATAAACTATTAAACATCAAGGCATATAATAATTATAATTTATTTATGAAACAAACAATGACATGTAGCAATTAATTATGGAAATCAGGAAGAAAATAGGCAGTTTAATTTTTAATATTCTAAATTTCAAGTAGCAATTAAGACACATAAATCAAATAAGCATGTAACAATTATTACAGGAATTCAAGAATTAATATTTGACATGGAATAAGAGAGAAATGGTTAATATAACAATTAATTCATGTCTTAAAACAATTTAAGATGTTTAAAAAATTAGGCAAATAATTAATTTGACAAAGTATAGGCACTCATCACCTTACCTATACATCGTTACACATAAAATTCACGTAGCAAATAATTCAAGGGTTCTATTCCATCAAGTCAAGGTTAACCACGATATTTACCTCGCTTCGCAACCAAATTCAAATTTCCAATACACCCTTGCCTCGCGAATTAGTGTCCAAAATCCTCAAATCTAATCATAAACAGTTCAATATATTCAATACAAATCGTAGGAATTCATTCCATATGAATTTACTAATTTTCCGGATTAAAAGCCGAAATTTATCTCAAACATCATCAGTGGGATCCACTTCTCAAATCTAGATAAAACATACGAAATCCGAAAACGTGTTCCGATACAAGTTCAACCAAACAAAAATTATCGAATTCTGACATCGGATTGGCTTTCAAATCCTCATTTTATATTTTTGGGAGATTTTATAAAAATCTGATTTTTCTTTCATAAATTCATGGATTTATGATGCAAATGATTATGGAATCATGAAATATAATCAGTATAGGATAAGGAACACTTACCCCCAATGTTTTCCCATAAAAATCGCCCAACAATCGTCATACCCGAGCTCAAAATCGAAAATGGTAGAAAATGGGTCGAAATCCCATTTACAGAACTTAAGTTTTGTTTGCCTAGGTTTTTACCCTATGTTATCGCGTACAATGCTTCGCGATCGCAAAGCACATTTTTAGGCTGCCCAGCTTTTGCTCTACGCGAACGTGAAGCACAACTTCTCAGCCTTCTGCGATCGCGGACTTCCTTGTACGATCGGACCCCAAATCAAATGAAATTTTTAAGAAAACTTTAGAATTTCTATTTTAACAACCGGACATCCGAAACACGTCAAACCTGCTCCGTTTCTCACCAACTTTGGCAGACAAGTCATAAATATAGTAATTGAGCTATACTAGGTTCCGGAACCAAAATACGGACATGGTATCAACAAAGTCAAACATTGGTCAATTCTTTAAAGTCATTAAGCCTTAAACTTCAAAATTTCGACAACATGCGATAACTCGAGCTAGGGACCTCCGAATTCAATTCCAGGCATACACCCAAGTCCCAAATCATGATACGAATCTACCGGAACTATCAAAACATTGATCAGAGTCCGTTTACTCAAAATGTTGACCAAAGTCAACTCAGTTAAGTTTTAAGGCTCTATTTCTCATTTTAATCAATTTTTCATATAAAACCTTTCCAGAAAATTATACGGACTGTGCACGTAAGTCGATGAATGATGAATAGTGCTTTTCGAGGTCTTAGAACATAGAAATATTATTAAATTTAAAGATGATCTTTTGGGTCATCACAATGTAATACATCCAACATTCGCAATATTAAACACTTTTGGCAAGCGAAAGCAAGACTTCTCTGTGGGAACGCCTCGGTAAAGGAGACATGTCTAGTCAAATAGGCTTCTAATAAAAAATTAGCTCATCCATTACTTATGTAATAACTTTCTTTTTCGTAGCGTCAACATTACCTTTATGTCTCCCTCGTCTAATCGAGATTCCCTAAGAGAAAGGGATCAAATCTGTAGTTGTAGTTTCTATACGTCAGTCCAATCTCGCTTCAATTCATCATCCATTATGAGAAAGGATTATTGAATAACATGCTAAGAATTGTCACGACCCAAAATCTCACCCGTCGTGATGGCGCCTAGCCACCTATCTCGATACTAGGCAAGCTGACTACATCAATAACCCAAAATATCTTTTAAACACGGAGAACATCATAATTAAGTTTAATAGAAAATCCCACAAATTCTAGGTAAAACATATTACAAAAATTCGGTGTCAATGAGTATTTGAGCATCTATACATTACAAGTCTGGAAAATATAGTCTATAATAGTCTAAGACCAAATACAGTAAACAAGGAGATAGGGAAGGAGAGACAAGGTTTGCGAAACACGACAGCTACCTCTGAATCTCCGAAAAATCAACTGTGTGAAAGAATCAACACCCACTATGTATGGGATCACCTGGATCTACGCACGAAGTGCAGGGTATAGTATGAGTACAACCAACTCAGTAAGTAATAATAATAAATAAGGAACTGAAAGAATTGACGAGCTTCTCAGCTAAGTCCAAATACAGTACTTTCCATCATAAAAGGGTAGGCATGCTCTCAAGTTCAACATTTATAATTTCACAGAAATTTCATATCAAATTTGACTGAAACATAAAATAATGTTTTTCTGAAATTTCTAAAATACTGATATATGACAGCTGAAATGCAGCAAATAATGAATTCAATGCATCCTCTCAAAGTAATAGTCACTCAGTCCTCCCATTCACTCCAACCTCCCAGTCACTCTTTCCTCACAGTCACTCATTCCTCATAGTCACTCATCACTCGGCACTCGATACTAGGCACTTGGCACTTGCACTCGCACTCAGTAGGTACCTACGCTCACTAGGGGTGTGTACAGACTCTGTAGGGGCTCCTTCAGCCCAAGCGCTATAACAAGCCAATCATGACATATAATAATGAAACATGCTGCGGCATGCATCTCGATCCCATAAATATCCTCACAATTAGGCCCTCGGCCTCACTCAGTCATCAACCTCTCCAGCCTCTCGGACTCAAGATGTCATAAAAATCAGCCCAAAATGATAATATGATGCATCAATAAATAGTAACAGAGACTGAGATACGATATGAAATGAATGAACATGACTAAGTGTGAAATTACAATTTGAACATATAATTCAACCACAGAAATGACCCCATTGGGTACCAATAATAACATCATATGTCTAAGCATGATTTTTAATACGAGTCTCAGCTCAATATTTCTCTAACATGTAGAGAATGTACGGATATCAACAGATAATTCAACTACACGGTTCCATGAAATTTGACCAAGTCACAATTTCTACGGTGCACGCCTACACGACCGTAACCTAGCATGTGCGTCACCTCAAAACCAATCACATAACACATAATCTTGCGTTTTATACCCTCAGGACTAAATTTAGAACTGTTACTTACCTCGAACTGTGTAATTCATTATTTCGCTATGCCCTTTCCACGAGAATTGGTCTACGAAAGTCTCGTATCTAGCCACAATTAATTTCATTCAGTCAATACCAATTATTGTAATTAATTCCACAAGGAAATACTAATTTTCCAATAAACATCCGACATTAACTCAAAAATCGCCCGTGGGGCACACGTTGTCGCGCCCCCTTTTTCTCGCAAAATCGGGTTTCGGCATTTACAACTCTTTTAAAAAGGGAGGAAGGGTTATTAAAAGAGAGTTGTCACCTAATGGATTAAGGTGCATTAGGGCACCTATTGCAAATGACTCAGGTTTACTAGTTTGCATCACTAAAGATCGGGTAAAAGCTCAAATTATCTCGAGGAGAAGGTGTTAGGCACTCCTCGAGGTCCACAACGGTGGGTCGCAGCCGAACTTAAATCATGTGAATTAGTCTAAGAGAGAATCACAACATAAAGAACGAATTTTAATAGGAGTGGGGTATCCTAAGTTTTTTAGCCAAAAGGATCACTCCGTGCAATATAAATAATATTTCGTAACTCCCCCAAGACGGGAGTGTTACTCATATTATTCAATGGGCACAGACTATCATCTCCTACTACCCGATTACTATCTTTATGTTATTTATCTAAAGCACTCTAATCAATTCTAAATCATACCCTATGTGTGCACTACCCATCCTTTGCCTATGGCCCAGGAGGCGTTTGGACCTCTATTATTTTGGATGGTTCTGTACTTAACTTAGGTTGCTCAAAAATGATAAAAACTAGGCGAAATACAAAACAAATCGAACTTTCATATAAAAGCAAATAAGGGCTCAGGTTAGCCTCCACACTTAGGCAGCAAATACACGCAAACAAATTAGGCATTTTGACAGTTTCAACAATTGAAGTCGTTAGGCCCTATAGACATGATTTCTATATGATTCTGGATTTTAATCATGCGAGCAGTTATGCAAAGTAATTTCTAAGTGACTGCACAGTTGTCTATAGATTATAATCATAAGGGGTTGAAACCTATAAACATGTTATCTAGGTGATTTACTCAGTATTTGGCAGTAATAAATGCGAGAGATATTTAGAACTACTCAGTTGTTCCTATAGGAATGCTTTCTACTGGTGTTCATCGAGGCAGTGTTTTAAAGCCTGATTTTAGTGCTTAACACAGATAGTGATTACCCTATAAATATGATTCCTACCCTTGATGATTGAAACTGGTTTTAGTTCTTATATACTAAATGAGCAAGTATGACAATAGCATATCAATCAATTAAGAACCCTATTGGCATGACTTCTAAAAATGCAGATTTATAAATGATCCTATGATCATTATGCCTGATGAATATGCTGCAATGCAAATTAAACTTTGGGTATTTTATTCCCTATAGGCATGGTATCTAAAAGGTAGAATAGGCAGGTTATCCACAGAGCTTATTCGAGCAAGTAAACACCTATAGGCAGGTTATCTACAGAGCATATTCGAGCAAAATAAACACCTATAGGCAGGTTATCTAACATACAATAGCAGAATGTATTTGAATAAAGTAAACACCTATAGGCAGGTTATCTAACATATAATAGCAGAATGAGCAAAGTAAGCACCTATAGGCATGTTATCTAACACAATAGCAGAATGAGCAAAGTAAACACCTATATGCAGGATTTCTACCCATTCTCATGCAAATGTTAAAATAAACCCAGTTTCCCTATTTACTAATACTCAATTGTTTTTACAAATAATTATTATAGACCGGAATTGAATGAATAAATTACAAAGTGTAAAAACTATAGGAAGCTTTCAGCAGGCCCAAATACACCTGGACAGGCCAGGCCATCAACTCACAGTAGCTCCAAAAGCCCATGTTCAAAGATACACAGTAACCAGCAGTGAATTATTCACCCATATCTCAAGGATAAGCAAATAGAACCCAAATCTCTAGTGTGTCAGAGTTCCCATGGGGCTTCAAGAACCCAGGGCAAGGCTCACACTAGAGGAGAATGATTAGAACAGTTCAAAGAAGACTAGGGACGAAATCCTAGTGTGTTAGAGTTCTCGTGGGTCTCATATGAACCCTGAGCAGTACTCACACTAGGGAGGCCAAGGGACAGAACCTAAATTTCTTTGGCTTTCAGCCAGCAAAGAGTGAGAATTCAGGAGAGTAGGATAGGATTAAGGGGGTACAGAATCACACATAGAACACAAATAAATAGCATCACATTTGAACCTAGGCAGATTAAATTCAATTTTTAGAAGTTAACACGGTTACATGCTAATAAGACCAAATCATAAGCATGTTCAGAGTGATAACAAAGACTGCAGATCAGACTAAGTCATAGAAAGAAAGCTCATTGATTAACAGTAGGTCAGGAACACACTAATTAGTATTAGGAACTGATTAAACAATTTAGCAGAGGTATCATAACATAGTGAGCACAGAACCAAACAAGTCACAAGGTGACAGGTTCAATAAACAAACTGATGAATCTGTTAAGGCACACATAACTAAACAGTCCTTAGGAAAGGTATGAAGGCATTTAAGGCTAAAGAATAGCCCTAAATTACACAGAGTTAGGCAGATTCAAACTAAGTTCAACATGTCTTAAATACAGGTAATAGCATTTGGGGTAACATGGTTTGATAACAGTAACACATTAAGCATTTAATCATAATGGAATAGTAAAGGATCCAATAAACTCACCAGTTAAGATGAAACAGGAAAAAGGAATCCAATAGTGTAGCAATTGTTACCAACAGAAGCAAAACAATTGAGGACTTCTGGCCTTGGCTTCTAGCCGGCCAGGAATCAAAAGCATAGAGTAGTATTGCTAGGAGTGAAAACATTTGAGTTCTAAACCTTTTCTTCAAAGGGGAGTGGGGATGGGTTTAAATAGTGTAGGAACTAAACACATAAATATGAAAATATAATTAATTCAAACAATTAGTAAAGAAGAAAAATTTTGAAACCCTAGTTTTTAGGTAAACTCCACAAAATCGGCAGAAAATAAAGGCAAAGAAGCACATATTGTATAAAATGAACATAAACATGAATATTATTCACAAAACACAGAACCGAACCAGATTTGGTTCAAATAAAAAGAATCTGAAACACTAATTTAAGGCAAGTAAAAATAATCGGCAGAAATAGACAGATTCATACATAATAAGGCGAATATAGACGAGATAGTACTTAATATTAAAGATTAAACCAATTTTGGTTCGAATCAAAGAGAATCTGTAACCCCTAACCTTAGGGTTAAGTATGAATCAACAAGATACAGACAAATCGAACTCACACGGTGCAAAATAACGTGTTTGGACTTAATATCATCCAGATTCAAGAGATGAAGATCTATTAGGAAAGAATCAGAGTAGGGTACTTTCCATGTCTAGGCAAGTACTAAGTAATACCATAAAAGAATCAACCAATAAAAGGAAATATGTCGAAATGGTAAGTAAATGGGAAGAAAATCCCATTAGGAACGGGATTAGGGCAGGATTTTGGAGAGGCGGCGGGCTAGGGTTCTTCAGAGGGAAGGGAGTAGAGAGGCGGAGGATTAGGGGAAATGGGGTTAGGGTTTGGGAGATGGGTGATATAAGGAAAATGAGGGGTCGTTTATAAGTCGTTGATCATTTTTGATCAACGACTGGGATTTAAGCAGGGGTTGGGTCGGGTTTTAATTAAATGGGTAATGGACTGGGCTAATGGTGTTGGGCTTGGGGTGATTGGGTTATGTTTGGGTAGTTTAGGTCCGAAATTAATTATGAAATTAGGGTTATATTTTAAATACCCAATTTTAATAAATAATAATTTATAAACAATAATAGATAAATAATAAAAAAATATTATTTGTGCATGAAAATGATTAAAAATAATTATTTAATATTATAAAAATATAAAAAGTTATTCTTTTGCATAAATAATGTAATTATACATGCATATAGGCTATTATTGCAAAATATGCAATTTAGCCTTTAAAATACAAATGTAATTATACGAAATACACTAAAAGTATTTAAAACCTTTTATGGGTGTAAATGATAAGTTTAGAAGATAAAATCATCATAAAAATAATTTGTAAGGTAATTAATAGGTATTTATATAATAAAAATACAGAAATAAATTGATTTAAAGCCTTTAATAATTATGGAAAATTATGACAAATACTTGTATATGCTTGTGAATCAAATGATGATGCATATGCACTATTATGAAAGTATATATATATATATATATATATATATATATATATGAGAAATATGAGGAAAAATTGGCTATCAACAGCTGGCCCTCTTTACCTGGGAAAGATGAAAGAGTTGTCGAGTAAAGAAATGATGACCGATTTTGACCGAATGGAGTGTTTTGAAAAATATAGGCCGCACCCTGGTCTCTCAGCTTCCTACATATCTCTGATTTTATAGGAATCAGGCCATGTGTAGTTCTGGATCCAACGGTGGAATAAACCAATGGAGTTGTTGTAAGAACAGACAAAATATTCTGGATAGGACAAATCAGGATTTGGAATGGATGTGTCTTAGAATGGTTATGGATATTTGAACGGGTAAGGAAACTGGAGCGAAGATTTCTCCCGTTAAGAGAACGGTTACTTTCTGGATCACCTGCAAATTCAAAATACGATGCATGCATATAGATTATCGCATAAATTTAAACATGATGCAATTCCCTCTGGACCAAGGAGATCGTCTTTGGACGGTGAGGATGATGTCCTTAGACCATGACGTCCTGGGCCATGAGTTGTGAGATAGGGGATTCGCATGCGATGAAATGATGTTCTCGGGCTATGAAGATGGTGCCTCTAAACCATGATGCCTTTGAGTAATGATGTACAATATTAAGAGATCTTCAGGCCATGGCATGGTGTCTTCCGGCTATGAAGATGATGCCTTCGGACTATGACGCCCTCGAAAAATTTGGCAAATCAGCCCATGAGATGTAAAGACATGATGCTTGAGATGAAACAAGACATGGCTTAGTCTTGTGTAAGATCGGAGGCAGAGATTAGCCCCGAGAGAAGAGAATAATGCAAGGTTTTGGAAAAGAAACATTTGTGGTTATGCAAGGGGAGACAATGCTTGGTCTCATATGGGGGAAAGCAGAGCTTAGCCTTATGCATTTGAGAGGCAGGGCTTAGCCTCATGCAAAATTTGAGACAATGCTTGGTCTCATGCAATGAGAAGGCAATGCTTAGCCTTATGCAATTAAGGAGTCATGGCTTAGCCTAATGCAAAGATTTGAGAAAATGCTTAGTCTCATGCAATAGGGAGGTAGTGCTTAGCCTTATGCAATTAAGGATTCAGGGCTTAGCCTCATGCAAAGATTTGAGACAATGCTTAGTATCATGCAATGGGAAGGCAGAGCTTAGACTTATGCAATTAAGGAGGCAAGGCTTAGCCTCATGTAAAGATTTGAGACAATGCTTAGTCTCATGCAATGGGAAGGCAGAGCTTAGCCCTATGCAATTAAGGAGGCAGGGCTTAGCCTCACGCAAATATTTGAGACAATGCGTAGTCTCATGCAATAGGAAGGTAAAGCTTAGCCTTATGCAATTAAGGGGGCAGGGCTTAACCTCATGCAATGATTTGAGACAATGCTTAGTCTCATGCAATGGCAAGGCAGAGCTTAGCCTTATGCAATTAAGGAGGCAGGGATTGGCCTCATGCAAATATTTGAGACAGTGCTTAGTCTCATGGAATGGGAAGGCAGAGCTTAGACTTATTTAATTAAGGAGGCAGGGCTTAGAATCATGCAAATATTTGAGACACTGCTTAGTCTCATGCAATGGGAAGGCAGAGCTTAGCCTTATGCAATTAAGGAGGCAGGGCGTAGCCTCATGCAAGGTTGAGACAATGCTTAGTCTCATGCAGTGGGAAGGCAGTGCTTAGCCTCATGCAATTAAGTAGGCAGGGGTTAGACTCATGCAAGGTTGAGGCAGTTCTTAGTCTCATTCAATTAAGGAGGCACGGCTTAGCCTCACGCAGTTGAAGAGGCAAGGCTTAGCCTCATGCAAGTTTTGAGACAATGCTTAGTCTCAAGCAATGATTAAATAATAAGTGATAGCGGAGCATTTCTTAGCTGGAGATAAGTTCGGTAGCTTTGTTGTTATGAAGATATTGATTCTAAGGTGTGCACGTACTGGCGACTATTTCTTGTTTCTGCATTCAAGGAAAAATAGTGAGTTTTGCAGGGGAGGTTGGTTCGTGCCTTTGTCTCCTTGCTTTGCTCTGTTCCGCATTGAAATCCTGTACGAGTTACCATGGGTAGCATCTAGCTAAGAATAAAGTTTTCAAAAAATATGCATGTATAGTTATTCAAAACATAGTAATATGGAATTTAAAAATTGATTAGATGAACCGGTAACTGTGACATCATCAGAGACATTGCGACCTTCTTTTCATAGAAGTTTGAGGGTCCTCCTCAAAATTCTTCCCCAGTTATCTAGACGAATTTCTGGTTGTTTCGCATGCGGTGCCGTTGGCTGAACTTGCTCCAGAATTTTGAGGGTCCTCCTCAAAATTTTGTCCCAGTTTCCGATTATGGGGAAAATGAAATTTTATTGTATTGTGACCGAACCCATAGGGTTGCCTACGTATCCCTTCTTAAATGGGAATCAGGTCAGTTGGGTGAGAATTTTGAGGGTCCTCCTCAATTACATCATATGAAGAAATGCAAAAAGTTTATACATGGTATCTTTTGACTGCGTTTGAATTAATAGGCTTTGCCCAAATTTCTCCATCCATCTCTGCGAGTATGAGTGCTCCTTCTGTTAGTACCCTGTGAACCATATAAGGTCCTTGCCAGTTGGGTGAGAATTTTTCTTTGGCTTACTCCTAATGTGGAAAGAGCCATTTCAGTACCAGCTGCCCTGATGTGAACTGTCTAGGTTTGACCCTTTTGTTGAAAACTTTGGACATTTTGTTCTGATAAAGCTGACCATGACACACCGCATTCATTCTTTTCCCATTAATGAGAGCTAACTTCTCGTAGCGGCTTCTTATCCATTCCACATCACTAAGCTCAGCTTCTTGTATAATTCTCAAGGAAGGAATTTCTACCTCGGCGGGGATGACGGCTTCAGTACCGTAGACCAATAGGTTAGGAGTTGCCCCGGTTGACGTGCAGACTATGGTACGGTATCCCAATAAGGCAAATGGTAACACTACTTGTAATTCTCTACCATCTTCCTTAGTATCTTCTTAATGTTCTTGTTGACGGCTTCCACAACTCCATTCATTTGGGGTCGGTATGCTGTGGAGTTTTTGTGCTTGATCTTGAAGGTTTCGCACATGGCTTTTGATTAGATCAATGTTGAGATTGGCGGCATTGTCAGTGATGATGGATTCTGGAACACCGAATCGACAAACAATACGGTCCCTGACAAAATCTACGACGACTTTCTTGGTTACAACTTTGTAAGATGCAGCTTCAGCCCACTTTGTGAAATAGTCAATAACCAATAGAATGAACCTGTGCCCGTTTGAAATGGTGGGCTCGATTGGTCCAATGATTTCCATTCCACAAGCAGCAAAAGGCCAAGGTGCGCTAGTTGCATTAAGTTCATTTGGAGGTACCCGTATCATATCTGCGTGTATCTGGCACTGATGACATTTCTGGACATACCGGATGCAGTCTGTTTCCATAGTCATCCAAAAGTATCCGTCTCTGAGTATCTTCTTGGCTAGGACGAAACCATTCATATGTAGGCCGCAGGTTACAACGTGTATCTCTTCAAGTAGTTTGGAGGCTTCTTTGGCGTCAACACACAGTAATAGACCTAGATCTGGAGTTCTTCTATATAGAATTCCTCCACTCTGGAAGAAATGGTTAGACAACCTCCGAAGTGTGCATTTCTGGGTGTGGCTTGCATGCTCTGTATATTCTCCTTTTATTAAATATTCCCTGATATCATGGAACCATGGATTCCCATCTGTTTCTTCTTCAAAATGAGCACAGTAAGCCGACTGATTATGGATTCTTACCGGAATGGGATCGATGAAGTTCTTGTTCGGGTGTTGTATCATGGAGAACAAAGTGACCAATGCATCTGCGAACTCATTCTAGATTCTCGGGACATGTCTAAACTCTATCTTTGTGAACCTCTTCATCATCTCTTGCACATGATATAGATATGGTAATATCTTGGTATTCTTTGTAGCCCATTCTCCCTGCACCTGATATACCAACAAACCTAAATCGCCAATTACCAGTAATTCCTTGATATTCATGTCAACGGCCAAATTGAGCCCCAATATGCAAGCCTCATATTCTCCTCATATGGGATTTTTTGCAAGATGATCTGCTAATGCCTGTCCTTTAACTTCCTTCTGAGTTACATAGATGATGTCAAATTCGCTCAACAATATTTGACATTTGGCCAGCTTTCCTGTAGGCATGGATTTCTGGAAGATGTACTTCAGAGGGTCCATCCTTGATATGAGATATGTGGTATAGGCACAGAAGTAGTGCCTCAATTTCTGAGCTATCCAGGTCAAAGCACAACAGGTGCATTCCAGCAAAGAATACCGTGCTTTGTAGGTTGTGAACTTCTTACTCAAATAGTAAATGGCATGTTCTTTCCTTCCTGTCTTGTCGTTTTGTCCCAAGACATAACCGAAAGCCCCATCTCATACAGAGAGATAGAGTAGCAGTGTTCTGCCAGGTTCTGGCAGGACCAGGACTGGCGGTGTGGACAAATATTCTTTGATTCTGTCAAAAGCTTTCTGGGAGTCTTCAGTCCAATTGGTTCTGGCATCCTTCTTTGACATTTTGAAAATCGACTCACAGATCACGGTTGATTGTTCTATGAAGCAACTGATGTAATTAAGATGTCCCAAGAAGCTCATCACGTCTTTCTTCTTCTTTGGAGGCGGCAAATCCTGGATAGTCTTGACCTTTGATGGGTCTAACTCAATTACTCGGCGGCTAGCTATGAACCCTAATAACTTTCCTGCGGGGACCCCAAAGGCACATTTTACGGGATTCAATTTCAAATTGTACCTCCGAAGCGGATCAAAAAATTTCCTCAAGTCTGCTATGTGATCTGTACTCTTCTTGGATTTGATGATGACATCGTCCACATATTCCTCTATCTCCTTGTGTATCATATCATGGAAAATAATTGTCATGGCCCTTATATAAGTGGCCCCAGCATTCTTCAGACCGAACGACATCATTTTATAGCAATACCCCCTCATGGTGTGATAAAAGTTGTCTTTTAGGCATCCTCTTCATCCATCCAAATCTGATGATATCCCGCTAAGCAATCCACAAAGGATTGGAGTTCATGATTTGCGCAATTGTCAATCAGTATGTGTATGTTGGGTAACGGGAAATCATCATTGGGGCTTACTCTGTTTAGGTCCCGATAATCGACACATACTCTGACTTTCCCATCCTTCTTCGGAACTGGCACGATGTTAGCCAACCAAGTGGGATATTCAATCACTCTGAGAACCTTAGCTTTGATCTGTTTGGTGACTTCTTCTTTGATTTTCAGACTCATATCTGGCTTGAAATTTCTGAGCTTCTGCTTTACTGGCGGACACATTGGGTTGGTAGGTAGTTTATGAGCCACTATGGACGTGCTCAAACAGGTCATATCATCATAGGACCATGCAAAGATATCGTCATATTCCTTCAGGAAACGAGTGTATTCTTCTTTCTCTGATGGTGACAGGTGAATGCTTACACGTGTTTCCTTGACTGTTTCAGAGTCTCCTAGATTAACTGTTTTAGTCTCATCCAAATTGGACTTAGTCTTGTTTTCAAAGTTTTCCACTTCTCTGACAATTTCCTCAGGAATTATATCCTCTTCCAGATCCTCTGAATCATTATCCTTATGTTGTGTTGTCTCATTACATATCACAGCCGTAAGTTCATCGGGATAGGTAATAAGAATGCTGTAGAGAAAAACAAACGTAAAGAATAATAATAAATACTAAAAACATCGATGCATTTAGAAAAATATTTAAAACGTTAAACAGGTGCGGCTCGATGACCCGAGCAATTATTTCAAAACAAAACATGATTTAAACAAAATGCTGAAAACGTCTTAAATGCTCATAAATATTGCTTTTAAAAATAATTGATGCTAATTGCCAGGCTACCCAGGAACTCGATAGGCCCTTGATGGTGTAGCAGTCCAATTTTTGAGAACGGATCCTTTCTCCACGGTCTGAATAATGAGGCCTTCCTCCTCCTCCTACTCGACTATCTCACTGTAATCCATGTCTCCATCATCCAGAAATAGATTTCTTATACCGTCTAGAACTTCATCTTCTTCGGACTCCCACATCATGTCATCTTGGTGAAATGACTGACTCAAATGTGGTACCGGTTGCTCTAGAGGGTAATAAGGACCACGCCATGGTGGCGACCAATTCTGATACTCGTGCTAGGTGTATTCAAACCCAAGCCTAAAGGTTATGTTGTGACGCTCTAGCTGTATTGGTTTGGTGATCCTCTGGAGATTCTTGCCGATACCTTTGCCAGGCACATACCCTGTCCATGCCAATATGCCTTCTATCTTACTGCTCCGCCATTTATCCTTTTCAATTGCGTTGACGCGCTCGATGTGATGGTATGTTTCTCCACCCAACTTCCTTCTATTCTCGATGACCGGAACAGTTTGATTGGTGTAAATGGGATTACTTCCGTCCCCATGGATGATCACTTCTTGATGGTTCCACTCAAACTTCACGACCTGATGTAGAGTAGAAGCAACGGCCCCAGCGGCATGTATCGAAGGTCGTCCCAACAATAGATTGTAGGTAGCAGATATGTCCAACACTTGAAACTCAACATCAAACTAGGTTGGGACTATCTGTAGGCTAAGGTTGGTCTTCCAAATTGTGGCCCTTTGAGACCCATCAGATGCTTTCACATTTATACTTCCTACTCGTATCTCGTGCAGGCCTTTACCCAATCTTTTCAGAGTGGTTAGTGGACATATGTTAAGACTTGAACCCCCATCTATCAGGACTCTGGCAATGAACTTATCCTCAAATTTCACTGTGATATGCAGTGCCCTATTATGACTTAGTCTTTATGGTGGTAGCTCGTCTTCATGAAAAGTGATCTTGTGTCTTTCCAACACTTGTCCTACCATATTGGCCATCTCTCTACTGGTAATGTTGTTGGGTACAAAAGCCTCATTCAACACTTTTATCAATGCGTTCATGTGTGCCTCTAAATTCTGCAGTAGTGATAAAATGGATATCTGAGCAGGGGTTTTGTTCAAATGATCAACCACAGAATACTCCCCTGCTTGCACCTTTCTCCAAATATCATTCGGGCCGGTTTCAATGATGGGCTGCTTGGAAACGGCTTTTTTACTTGTTCCCCCTAAATGATCGGGCGTGTAAACCCTACCAGTTCTGGTCATACCTTGTGCTGCACTAGTTCCTTCCATTTTCCCCTTTCCTTTTTACTTCTGCAACATAATTCCATGGTATAACTTTAGACTTATAAGATGGTGTAGGTGCTACCGTCACAGTGAAGGGTGTGGTCACTTCTACTTCAAACGGAGCAGGTGTAGCTACATGTGTTGTTACTTCCACCTCAAACGGCATCAGTGTGGCTACTTCAACTTCGACTGGTAGTTGAATATGTACCATGATAGGTGTGAGAGTGATTGGAGATGTTTCGGGATTATCCTCTTCTCGAATGAGTCCAATTGACCCCTCTGAGTCCCATTCTTCATCGGTCTCTATCATGTTTACCCCTCCGCCCCTGTGATCCGGGAGAGGATTGTTACGGACATTGGGTGCAACCTCCTTTGCCTGTATAACTTTGGTATCAATTAATGTTTGAATCTTATACTTCAAAGTACGACACTCGTCAATAGTATGACCTTTTATGCCTGAGTGATAGGCACATGTCTTGTTTGGATTGACCCATTTATAGGAGTTTTCCATGGCAACAGCGGGAATAGGGATGACATATCCAGTAGCTTTCAGTCTCTCGTATAATTGATCGATGGGTTCAGCAATAGGGGTGTATTGTCTGGGTGGCCTGCGGTCGAAATTTGGTCTGGGTTTCTGATAGTTTTGGCGGGCTGGCGGTGAGTGATAATATGCTGGTTGGGTGTTATAAGTGTGGTAGGTAGTGGCAGGTTGTGTATATCTGGGAGGTAAAGTCTGATATGTGGGTGGAGGTGTTTGGTATGTATGAGGAGATCATGGACCTTGGGCTACCATCACGGCCCCTACTTCTTTCTTCTTGGATATATCCCCTGACTACAAAGCTTTATTTGTGGCTTGTAATGCTTCAAAATTAGTTACCATTCCGCTCTTGATCCCTTCTTCAATCCTTTTTTCCCAATTTGATGATGTCGGAGAATTTGTGATTCTCGATAACTATTTATCTTTCGTAGTATTGTGGATCCTGGGCCCGGACGAAGAACTTGTTCATCTGCTCTTCTTCCAATGCCAGCCTTACTTTTGCAGCTTCCGATCTCCATCGAGTAGCATACTCGCAGAAAGTCTCTTTTGGCTTCTTCTTGAGATTCTGGATATAGAAGACATCTGGCGTGTTCTCCGTATTAAACCTGAATAGATCCATAAAATCTGATGCCATGCTTACCCAACTAACCCATTTCTTTGGATTTTGGCTGATGTACCACAATATGGCGTCTCCAGTGAGGCTTCTCATGAATAGTTTCATGCAAATCCTTTCATCTTTTCCAACTCCTACTAGCTTGTCACAGTATGTCCTTAGATGTACCTTTGGGTCACCTATTCCGTCAAACATCTCGAACTTGGGAGGTTTGTAACCCTCTGATAGTTCTATGTCTGGCTGAATACACAGATCTTCATAGTTTATACCCTCAATGCCTTTACCCCCTTCGACACCCTGGACTCGGCTTGTGAGCTTTTTAAGTTCCTCTACCATATTCTTGATGAGCATGTCCTTCTCGGCGGATTCTGGTGTGTATGGGGTTTGTTGAGTGGGGTGAGGTAGAGTTTCTATGTATATGGGGTTACTTTGGTGGATACTGAGGATTTGGTTATAGTGATGATTATTGGTTGAATTCTGCGGATTGGGGGTAGGTTGCGGTGTATTTTGAGAAGTATGGTAGGTAGTAGTTTATGGATACTGTGTCGGAAGATGTTGGTGTTGAGGAGGAGTTGGCACTAGTGGAGGGTTAGAATTTTGAGGAGGTGCGGGAGGATTTTGTGGATGTTGTTTTGGTGTGTTTTGAGGAGGTGCTGAGTTTTGGGTGTTCTGTTGGCTAATATCCGGGACATTTAAGGTGAGGGAAAGGTTTGCCAAGTTATGGACCTGCTCAAGTTCCCCTTGCAATTCCAGTATTTTTTGCTCCAACCATAGAACCAAATCATTATGTGCCAGAGTACTCCGACCATCTGAAGTTTCAATATCTTCCGTATGCGCAATGTTATCTTTCCTGATACCACTCATGTCATCCATCTTAGCCTTTCCCTTACTTTTAGGATTACTTGGAGGAGGAGGAGGAGGTGGAGGGCCTCTCGATCTTGTATGATACGCTGATGATGCCAGTATGCAAGAACCAACCTTAGGGGATGGGAATAATCAAAACAAAGAAAAAAAGCAAAAAGATAAACAAGTCAGTAGGGAATTTTGGGAACGATATTTGCAGTATTTAAACATGTATCATAAATTCGCGTCCTAATTTTGGGCACCTCATTGTGCCTGAGGTAGGCCTAGAGACATGTAGATTTAGAGAAACTTAATGACGATAATTGCCTTATTTCATTAATGTAATAAATAAGTCAAATCTCTAAAACGACAATAATAAAAAGGGAGTTGCTAATGGCATTTTCCTTATTACAATCAATTTCTAAAACGACTCTAGAAAAGCAAGTAAATAATAATTCTAATCTACTTGGTCCCGAAGGGACCCTCTCCAAGCTTGGCCTTCTTGGCCCCATCGATCAGATTCCCCACGTTGCGCATGTCCAATAGCAGATACGCCCTTGCTAGGTGTCCTCCTTCATTGCCCTCTGCATTCTGCCAATCCACGATCCTTTTCCTCATATTCCCTTCAAGTTCCATCAGACCCTGCTCTAAGTACTCCAACCTCTCTGTTGATTTTGTAGCAATTTCCCTCCATTCATTGATTGATTCCATGTCTACTTTGTGTTGTTCCAAGAGTCTGGCCTCATACTCAAGGATTCTCTTGCGCAACCTCTTGTATTTTACATGTGCTTTGGCAGCTTCATCTATGACCATGTTTCCTCGATCGATCACTGGCTCGACTTCTCCAGCTATGTCATCATCCAACCATGATAGGTAGAAATACACATGACCGACATGGTACCGATCTGGTTCGATGGTATCCTTTTCTACAATAATCTTCAGATGTCATCTTAGAAAGTTTGTTTTGTAGTGAACCATCTTAGAAACTCACGGTATGACTTGTTTTCTCTCAGCCTGTCTCATGACCCTGATAGGAGCATAAGGATAGATACCCCTCAAACTGATAAGCACTAAGTGAGGAACATCCCTGGACTTGATGATGAACTCGCTAGTAGGGAACCACTCGAACATCCAATGGACCAAGCCATCAGTCAAATTGCTAAAGAAGTGTGCCCAATCCACGGCGTTTTCCGGTTGTCCAAACCTGTCTAGAATGAAAGTCATTCTTTTTGGATGGTGAAAGGCTATGTGGTCATTCCATGATCGCTGCGGAAATTCCTGACGGTACTGTCCTCTTTGAAGATGCTCCAACAACCATATTTGCAGTAACAAATTACAACCCTCAAAATGTCTGAATCCCTTCTTACAGTGGTCCAAAGCTCGGTATATCTCTGCCACGATCATTGGGACAATAGTGTAAGTATGTCCCTCAATACCTTCCATGAAGGTCTTGGTAACCATAGCTAAACGAGTGTGAATCCTGTCTCCTTGAATTGGAAATACTAGCATACCCTGAAAACAGACGATGAACACAAAAACCCGACGATGAGTCCAACCTAGAGAAGTGATGACAAACTCATCATGAAAAATACGGTGGGATGTGTTGTGCCCATAAAGCTCGTAAAGGAAGTCGAAAGGTATGTAGGACTTCTTCAAGCAGACTAACTCTTCATTCTTTCTAAGACCCATCATTTTCAGAAATCCCCTAGAAGTATGATTTTCCGGTACCAGCAGACCAGAGTTATCCCAGGGTAGCCCGGCAAAACCTCCTATTTCCTCAAGAAGGGGAGTCATATCTAGATTACCGAAACTAAAAACGGCCCTCTTTTCGTCCCAGAACATGATGGCAGCCTCGATCAGTACATTATTTGGCTGAATGTCTAGCAAGGAAGGTAAATTTCCGAGAACTCTTTTCACATAGTTTTTGTCGCTTGGCGAGATATTTTCCCACCAGTCTGGCAATAGAGGTGAGATACTTCGGACCATGCCGAACCTGGGGACTTTGTGCGTCATTTCTGCAAAACAAATAAAGTTAGCCCTTTCCCCCTCCAAGTTTGACTACTTACACATTAATGATTATTATATCAGCATGTTTTCTCCAAATAATGCACATATCATGATTGTGCCCGTTGGGATTATAGAAATCTCGATGGAATTTGGACAAGGTTTGCCTTAGAGAGTTATTATGCGGACAACATTCTAACCCGTACTAGGTTCTGACATGATGCATGCACAGTTAACATCAGAGTGGGTTTTTCTATAAGAGTCTATACCGGTACCCTCAAGTGGACAACCTGAGAGGGAAAGGCATGGAACCGTCGACTGCACCGCTGATCGACTAGGTTTACTGCAAATAAGCCTTTTCAAATTTAAAAGGGTGATATAGGAAGAGCGCGGACACTCATCAAGTGCCGCTATGGTATTAATTATGCACGAGTTGAATATGATGTAGAGCATGCAATTATGAAAAGATAAAACAACATGTTGTCAAGTAGTTTGCAAGGTAAAGCGATGAATGCAGTATTTAATAAATGTAAAGACAGAAAAGAAAGAAAATCAAGAAAAGAGTTATTCCGTATAATGGAAAAATTGTAAAAAGATAAAAAGGGGTAGGGATTGGGAAATACATAAAGATTGAAGCCAGCGAACAAGGCTAAATGAAAAGTTGCATGTAAATTCATGTAAAAGGGAAAATAGGGAAGGGTGTGTGCGTGTAGCAAGTAAACGGTGAATTTTAGCATAAAATAATAAAGACACGCTTAGCGAAGGAGACTAATTCACACAGACCAAGTTCATTATGGTAAGAGCCTAAGGATATCCCCAACAGAGTCACCATGCTGTCGTGCCCCCTTTTTCTGGCAAAATCGGGTTTCGGCATAGGAGGAAGTTTTATTAAAAGAGAATCGCCACCTAACGGATTAAGGTGCGTTAGAACACCTATTGCAAATAACTCGGGTTTACTAGTTTGTGTCACCAAAGATCAGATAAGGGCTCAAATTACCACGAGGAGAAGGTGTTAGACACTCCTCAAGGTCCACAACGGTGGGTCCCGGCCGAAATTAAATCATGTGAATTAGTCTAAGAGAGAAGAGAAACATAAAGAAAGAATTTTAATAGGAGTGGGGGGTCCTAAGTGTTTTAGCAAAAAGGATCACCCCGTGAAATATAAATAATACTTCGTAACTCCCCCAAGATGGGGGTGTTACTCATATTATTCAGCGGGCACATACTATCATCTCCTGCTACCCGATTACTATCTTTAAGTTATTTACCTAAAGCGCTCTAATCATTTCTAAATCGTACCCTATGCGTGCACTACCCGTCCCTTGCCTATGGCCCAGGAAGCGTTTGGACCTCTATTTTTTGGATGGTTCTAGACTTAACTTAGGTTGCTCAAAAATGATAAAAACTAGGTGAATAAGGGCTTAGGTTAGCCTCCACACTTAGGCAGCAAATATACGCAAACAAATTAGGCATTTTGACAGTTTCAACAATTGAAGTCGTTATGCCCTATAGACATGATTTCTATATGATTCTGGATTTTACTCATGCGAGCAGTTATGCAAAGTAATTTCTAAGTGACTGCGCAGTTGTCTACAAATTATAAGCATAAGGGGTTGAAACCTATAAACATGTTATCTAGGTGATTTACTCAGTATTTGGCAGTAATAAACGCGAGAGATATTTAGAACTACTCAATTGTTCCTATAGGCATGCTTTCTACTGGTGTTCATCGAGGCAGTGTTTTAAAGCCTGATTTTAGTGCTTAACACAAATAGTGATTACCCTATAAACATGATTCCTACCCTTGATGATTGAAACTGGTTTTAGTTCTTATATATTAAATGAGCAAGTATGACAATAACATATCAATCAATTAAGAACCCTATTGGCATGACTTCTAAAAATGCAGATTTATAAATGATCCTATGATCATGATACCTGATGAATATGCTGCAATGCAAATTGAACTTTGCGTATTTTATTCCCTATAGGCATGGTATCTAAAAGGTAGAATAGGCAGGTTATCCACAGAGCTTATTCGAGCAAGTAAACACCTATAGGCAGGTTATCTACAGAGCATATTCGAGCAAAATAAACACCTATAGGCAGGTTATCTAACATACAATAGCAGAATGTATTTGAATAAAGTAAACACCTATAGGCAGGTTATCTAACATATAATAGCAGAATGAGCAAAGTAAGCACCTATAGGCATGTTATCTAACACAATAGCAGAATGAGCAAAGTAAACACCTATAGGCAGGATTTCTACCCATTCTCATGCAAATGTTAAAATAAACCCAGTTTTCCTATTTACTAATACCCAAATGTTATTACAAATAATTATTATAGACCAGAATTGAATGAATGAATTACAAGGTTTAAAAACTAGAGGAAGCCTGCAGCAGGCCTAAATACACCTGGACAGGCCAGGCCTTAAACTCACAGTAGCTCCAAAAGCCCATATTCAAAGATACACAGTAACCATCAGTGAATGATTCACCCATATCTCAAGGATAAGCATACATAACCTAAATCTCTAGTATGTCAGAGTTCCCAAGGGGCTTCAAGAACCCAGAGCAGGGCTCACACTAGAGAAGAATGATCAGAACAGTTCAAAGAAGACTAGGGACCAAATCCTAGTGTGTCAGAATTCACGAGTGTCTCATATGAACCCTGAGCAGTGCTCACACTAGGGAGACCAAGGGATAGAACCTAAATTGCTTTGGCTTTCAGCCAATAAGAGTGAGAATTCAGGAGAGTATGATGGGAATAGGGGGTATAGAATCACACATAGAACACAAACAAATAGCAACACATTTGAACCTAGGCAGACTTAATTCAGTTTTTAGAACTTAACGCAGTCACATTCTAATAAGACCAGTTCATAAACATGTTCACAATGATAACAAAGACTGCAGATCAGACTAAGTCACAGAAAGAAATCTCATTGATTAACAGTAGGTCAGGAACACACTAATTAGTATTAGGAACTGATTAAACAATTTAGCAGAGGTATCATAACATAGTGAGCACAGAACCAAACAAGCCACATGTGACAGGTTCAATAAACAAACTGATGAATCTGTTAAGGCACACATAACTAAACAGTCCTTAGGAAAGGTATGAAGGCATTTAAGGCAAAGAATAGCCCTAAATTACACAGAGTTAGGCAGATTCAAATTAAGTTCAACATGTCTTAAAAATAGGTAATAGCATTTGGGGTAACATGGTTTGATAACAATAACACATTAAGCAGGTAATCATAATGGAATAGCAAAGGATTCAGTAAACTCACCAGTTAAGATGAAACATGAAAAAGGAATCCAACAGTGTATCAATTGTTACCAACAGAAGCAAAACAGTTGAGGACTTCTGGCCTTGGCTTCCAGCAGGCTAGGAATCAAAAGCACAGAGTAGTATTGCTAGGAGTAAAATAATTTGAGTTCTAAACCTTTTCTTCAAAGAGAAGTGGGGAGGGGTTTAAATAGTGTAGGAACTAAACACAGAAATATGGAAATATAATTAATTCAAACAATCAGTAAAGAAGAAAAATTTTGAAACCCTAGTTTTTAGGTAAACTCCCCAAAATCGGCTGAAAATAAAGGCAAAGAATCATATATTGTATAAAATGAACATAGACATGAATATTATTCATAAAACACAAAATCGAACCAGATTTGGTTCAAATAAAAAGGATCTGAAACACTAATTCAGGGTAAGTAAAAATAATCGGCAGAAATAGACAGATTCATACATAATAAGGCGAATATAGACGAGGTAGTACTTAATATTAAAGCTTAAACCAATTTTGGTTCGAATCAAAGAGATTCTGTAAACCCTAACCTTAGGGTTAAGTATGAATCAGCAAGATACGGACAAATCGAACTCACACGGTGCAAAATAACGTGCCTGGACTTAATATTATCCAGATTCAAGAGATGAAGATCGATTAGGACAGAATCAGAGGACGGTACTTTCCATATTTAGGCAAGTACTAAGTAATACCGTAAAAGAATCAACCAATAAAGGAAATATGTCAAAATGGTAAGTAAATGGGAAGAAAATCCCATTAGGAACGAGATTAGGGGAGGATTTTGGAGAGGCGGTGGGCTAGGGTTCTTCAGAGGGAAGGGTGTAGAAAGGCAGCGAATTAGGGGAAATGGGTTTAGGGTTTGGGAGATGGGTGATATAAGGAAAATGAGGGGTCGTTTATTAGCCATTGATCGTTTTTGATCAACGGCTGGGATTTAAGTAGGGGTTGGGTCGGGTTTTAATTAAATGGGTAAGGGACTGGGCTAATGGTGTTGGGCTTGGGTGATTGGGTTATGTTTGGGTAGTTTACGTACGAAATTAATTATGAAATTAGGGCCAGATTTTAAATACCCAATTTTAATAAATAATAATTTATAAAAAATAATAGATAAATAACAAAAACAAAACTTATTTGTGCATGCAAATGATTAAAAATAAATATTTAACATTATAAAAATATAAAAAGTTTAAATTTTTGCATAAATAATGTAATTATACATGCATATAGTGTATTATTGCAAAACGTGTAATTTAGCTTTAAAAAATGCAAATGTAATTATATAAAATACACTAAAAATATAAAAACCTTTTATGGGTGTAAATGATAAGTTTAGAAGATAAAATCATCATAAAAATAATTTATAAGGTAATTAATAGATATTTATATAATACAAATGTAAAAATAAATTGATTTAAAGCCTTTAAAAATTATGGACAATTATGACAAATACTTGTATATGCTTGTGAATCAAATGATGATGCATATGTACTATTTTGAAAGTATAAGTATATATATATATATATATATATATATATATATATATATATGAGAAATATGAGGGAAACATTGGGTATCAACACACGTCTCGGAATCTGTCAAAAGTTACAAAATATGAATGCCCATCCAACCACGAGTCCAACCATACAAATGTCACCAAATTCCGACATCAACTCGACCCTCAAATCTTCAATTAAAGTCTTAGAAAATTTCCACCGTTTTCAACCCAATCTCTACCCATTTGAACTTAACAATCTTTCCATAAACCTTATTGATACGTATAAATAATACTCTTAATCACCCATCTTTACCCAAATTCGAAATTGAAGACTAGGGGTTAGAACCTTACCTCTTGGGTAAAGATCGTATGATATTTCCTTGTTGGATTTCAAAACTTGAATAAGATCTTAATGAACAAAGTACTTGAGCTTCTTCCTCTCTCTGGAACACTCTCCCTTCTCTCTAAAAATGTCAGATTGTTTCTCCAAAATGAGCTTCAAGGGCTATAAATGGAAGTTGGGTCGGGTCAAAAAGTAGAAAGAATTGAAGTCCCGACACAGATTTGCGATCGCATAACACGTATGCGGTCCACAAACTGACCGCATAATTGAAGCACCAAAACGAGGGTCGCCTGGATAGGTGTGCGGTGATTATGTGGCCCGCATACCTGTTCAGCGGTCGCATAATGCACCGCATAACAGGTCTACGGTCGCATAATGCACCGCAAATTTTTCTCAAATCTTGCCTCACATCTGATTCACTCTGCGGCCATTATGCGATCCATAGAGTGATTCTGCGACTGCATAGTGGGCCGCAAAAATAACTTCTTCTGCCGAAAATTTTCCTTTACTCCTCAGTGCATTGTTCAGCCTAAAAAGTTAACTTTTGTACTAATTGATCTAACTCGGCACCACAAAACCTTAATTTCCTTAGCAAAATTTTTCGGGGTCGTTACACATAAGTCAACATCCGGTTAACCTTTTCAACATAAGTTTTAAACCTTGGAACTAAGTATTCCAAAAACTTACCGGACCCAAACCCATTTCCATGGCAAGCCAAATAACAACCATAGATCACAATTGGAGCAGTAAATGGGGGGACGGGATTGTAATAGTCAAAACGATCGGACGAGTCGTTACAAGAATAGTCTTGTAAGTCCTTGTCCGTTATGTATGCTCCAATAAGAAAGTCCCTTACTTTGGCTAATAAGGATTTTCATTTTAGACAAGCAAGTTGCAACGCGAGTACCCTTTTTTGACTTTTGCTGCAATAGAGGAGATTTTTATTGGACTAGTTAAAAAACTTAGATAACACACCGGGTTTATATAAGAAAAAGTTCATGTAGAGAAAACCCGATAAAGAAAAAGTAAGGGCAGGCCCCATACATCAGAGTGAACTAACACAAATATAGTAAACTACAATGAAAACATTTCCCCCATATACCTAAACAATCAAATGGTCATGAGTAGTTGCATTTGTTTTAGTGGTTCTTCATCCTCATTTTCTAACCATAGTAGTTGCTAGTCAAAGATGATGTACTAGAAGTATTTAAACATTTCTTTTTTCGAGGTAGGTAATTAAAGTACTCGCTCAATTTTACTTACGAGTTTTCTGTAGCTTGCCTTTTTTCCATTACTTTAAAGTTCAATCAAAAGCCTAAAAGAAAGACTATTACCTACCAATTCAATAAATAAATAGAGTAGAAGAGATGCCGCAAAAAACAAAGTTGACTGAGACTAAAGAAGAGCAGAAGTTACGATGTCAAAGCCTACTAATTAGAGGGGTATAGTATAATTAGAAGAGGATCTAAAGAATGACATTTTTTATTATTGTTTATAAAATTTACTTTAATTGATGGATCGTTCTTAGCATTTATTTGCTCTGTCACAAAGTTTTCAAAATTGAACTGTATTTGTACGTGCATTACTGAAGAAAGAAAAGAGCAACTTACTTGCAAGTAAAACACAAGATATAGTTACAATAATATACCATGTGCAAGTGTGTTAATTAATATGACTGAAAGTCTTTTATTATGGCAAATATTTCTAGCGCTTGATTGATGAGTACGTCAAAAATAACTTCTGAAAAATAATAGATATATTATATATTATAGATTAACGATAATATTAGCAAATGAGAGAGCGTTTTAATAAAACTTTTGAGTATTTAAGATTAATTCTACGATATATAAATGGTAGTTGGAGCAGGAAATTAATGTGAAGTTAAAAATTCATATAGTGGTAAGGAAAACGAGTGTCGCTCATAAGTGAGGGAAGACATCTTCGCCATTTGACGAGACAGCTAGAAAATAACTTTTTTGTGGACTAAAAATTTCAGAAAAAAATAACTTCCTTCGTACCAAACACGCTGAAGTAGACATATATTGAGAACACTAGGTAATAGTGATTGTGACCATTTGTGCTGGAGCGGATAGTACTCATTTCATTATTAATTAGAAGTCTCGGGTTCGAGTTATGAGTATAAAGAGTCGTCTTTGTTATGGAACATTTTACCCCAATGAGAAATTTTAAGGCCTAAATCCAGATTTAATCATGCTTCGATACGAATACCAGACACCGATACAAAACCACAAAAATACGTGTTTGGTTTAAATCAGTTGGCTATATATTTAGTTGCAACAAACTCATCATATTCGTTACTAACTTTCTCTTGATTTTACATCTTTCTTCTTCACTTCTCTGAGCACTTGTCAGCAAAATTCTTCAAATCAATAAATAAGAACAAAATGGTACATTCAAAGAAGTTCAGAGGTGTCAGGCAACGCCATTGGGGTTCTTGGGTTTCTGAAATTCGACACCCCTTGTTGTAAGCTCTTCCTATATATATTTACCACATTCTTCTTATATAACATCTCTCTCTTTTTCAACTTCTTCTTCTTATCTAACCTAATTTATCAATTTGCAATGTTGGTTTTGGGAATGGGATGGGAGATTAGTCATGTAAAAAATAAAAATAAAAAGTAGTGTGGTGCACAAAGCATCTTGCATTTACGCAAGGTTCGGGAAAGGCAACAATATAATGTAGGCAGTCTACCCTTTACAAGTATCAGTAGTTGATTTTACGGCTCAAACCCGTGACCTACAGGTCATACGGAGACTCCAAGGCTCCCTTCAGATTAGTCATTCATGTATCAGCTACAAAAAGTAGCTACTATGATATATAGAAACCTATGTTATCACTTTAAAGAAGTGATCCCGTCAATCCAACCTTCGAGCTATCCATTATAACTTGTTTTTATCTTGTAAGATACGTCTAGTTCTCCATCCGCTTGCCTATTGCAATAGGATTGGAGTAGTCTCTGATTTCAAAGAAAAAGCTGAGGCGATGTATGTGTCCAAAGACGGACCTGGAGTATTAAATATGGGTTGAGTCGAACCTACTATTTTCGGCTGGTTAGAACACCGTGAAATGTATATGAATTTGAACTTGAGTTATAAACATTATTATTCAATTTTCTTTTTACAGTATCAGTGCAATTTGGTTATAGCAGCCAAATTATTAGTGTAGTTATTACTCCTTTTTTCACGTCACTGCTTATTAGACATTTTATGGAAGTTACTTGTTATTATAGTTCAACTTAAACTGATAGTGTAAATATTTTGTACACTACTCTTTAAATACTACGTTTTGAATCTATATTTCAAATTCAAAGAATTCAAAACGTGAATCCATAAAATTTAAATCTTGTGTTTGTGTTACAGGAAAAGAAGGGTATGGCTTGGCACATTTGATACAGCAGAAGAAGCAGCAAGAGCATATGATCAAGCAGCAATATTAATGAGTGGCCGCAATGCAAAAACCAACTTTCCAATCACTCAAGATTCAGATAATAAAGAATTAAAGGCTAAAGATCAAGAATTTTCATCAATTCCCTCACCAAAAGCCTTATCTGAAATACTCCATGCCAAGCTTCGCAAATGTACTAAGGTATCATTCTTCATCCCCTTTTTTTCATAAGAAAAATTCATTATACTTCCTCAGTTTCATTTTATGTGACACTATTAAACACATAGGAGCTTTCAGCAAAATTTTTGTAGGAGGTCTGTTAGAAATATGGGATTTTTGATGGAATGTCCGTCAGAAAAGCTTCTGACGAGTTGTTGAAGCTTTTCCGTCGGATCTCCCTCAAATATTTTTGTCGAAATTCAGTTGTTTGTAGTAGTGTGACGACATTCTTTGTTTCAAATTACCCCAAAAAGACTTACATGTTTCTATATTTAAGAGTAATTTAACTTTAACCTTCTAATTTTATAGCCACATAAATAACATGACATGTTTAAGACCGCAAGTATGTTTCAAAAGTCTATTTTTTTCTTAAATTTCTTGTCTGATTAAACACCTTCATATAAAACGAACCGGAGGAATCATATTACATTTATTATTGCATAATATTATATATTGGGATATTAGAGCCGAGTATTTATCGGAAACATCCTCTCTACCTGCACAAGGTAGGGATAAGGCTGCGTACACGCTATTCTCCCCAGACCCTACTTGTAAAAATATACTGCATATGTTATTGTTGTTATTTATATATCGGGATATGTCTTGTGAAATTAATACATTTCAAGTCTTGTTTTCATGATATAGGTGCCATCACCATCTCTTACTTGTTTGAGGTTGGATATTGAGAATTCACACATAGGAGTGTGGCAAAAACGTGCTGGCCCTTCTTCTGATTCGAAATGGGTGATGACAGTTGAACTTCAGAAAAAGAATAATGTCAATGCTGCTATTGAAGGAGAATTAAATTCTTCTTCTACTTCTAGTTCCAAGAATTGTGGAGAAATAGTTGAAGGTATAAGTATTAGAAGTGAAATGGATGAAGAAGAAAGAGTTGCATTGCAAATGATAGAAGAATTGCTTCAGATAAATAGTCCTTGCCCTTCATTTGATATTTAAGAAAGGGAGAAATTGATCATTCTACATTATCTAAAGTTTATTTATCATTTAATATTTGAAGGGGAGCCTTGGAGAGCAACATCGAAGTTGTCTCCACTTGACCTATAGGTCATGAATTCGATCGAGCCCCGAAATCTGTGAACCTAGAATGTTTTGTGCATCCCGCTACCTTTTATGTGTTGTTATATATTATATTATATTAGTTTCTAAGGGTTTGGGCAAGAAGTGACTGTGTAAGTAGTAATAATAATTAAAGAAAAAGAAACAAGTCAAGAAAGTTGTATGTACTTGTGTAGACTAATTAAATCAACATTGTCATCTTCTGAGTGAAGAAGTTGATAAATAAAATTTACTAAATTGATTGTATTTTCTAAAGCAAATCCACCCTTTATCTGTATCCTCTTTTTTTCCTCGTCAAATTTGTTTCTGAGAAGCTGCAAGTAATATTTGTGTGTGTATCTATCTATATCTATATCTATATCTATCTATACTATATTAAAAGCACGAAGGCCCTTAGCGAAATGTCGTTCGCCTTTTTTACCCTTTAAAAGTAGATTTCACACTAGACAAAAAAGTCATTTAAATCATTTACCTAAGATTTAGAATTAATCATTTTATTATCTCCTTAATATTTAGGGATTCTAAATTAATTCAATTTAATATTGAAACGATATGAAAACCCTAAAAATAAGGTTAAGAGTTTTGGAATAGAAGGACTACAACACATAATGAGTTAATTGAATACGTAAAGAAAGATTTTAAAAAGATTTGAATTTAAATGCAAGGAAAGATTTTAAATATAAAATAGCTAAAAAATCGATATTAAGTATTTTGACAATTCTTCTATAAATGGTAGATAAATCACTTCTGAGTTATATCTTTTCTGTAGTTCTTCGTCTGCTTGTGTGCCGTAGTTTTTATTACAATAGAAGAACTCTTTTATTTTACAAGTATCATTATGAAACTTATTCATTCTTCTACCTCTTTTATTTAATTTGATAAATAAAATTCTTGTGGACGAAAAGACCTATAAAATATGTAAACTTAGCAAATTAATTATGTCTGTTCCTAAAACTTCTAGGAATTAAGTTGCCTATTACAAGTTGAAATCATTTAACAGATGCGCTACTGCTCCAACAATAGTCTTATTTAAGAATAAATTGTTGACAACAAGCATTGTAAAAAAACATCAAATTTTAGAAATACTTTTGTAATGACACATGATAATTGAACGCAATATATACATAGATTAATATATTATGTGATTTTTTAACTTTATACTTATTAAACTAAGGTACACGTGCAAAGCCTGTACCTTATAATTAGTATATACTATATTAAAAACACGAAGGATGTCGTTCGCCTTTTTTACCCCTTTAAAATAGAGTTCATATTGGACAAAATCAACATTTAAATTGTTTCCTAATATTTAGAAATTTCAAATCAATTAAAGTTTGTGCCTTAAATTCTTCCTTATTTGAACTAGGTAAGAAATCCTAATATTTAAAACTTTAAAATCAATTAAAAAATAAATCATTAAAAAAAGAGGGGAAAGAAATAACTATCAACAACCCCAAATCAACAACAAACCATTGGGAAAGATTAGTGGTACGTGCATTAAAAAATGGTTACTAATTTATGTAGATTTTCTTATGTAGACCAACGCAATATTACTTATGCTATTACGAGGAGGAAAACATAAATGCCACAAAATTAAATGATGGAAACCATTGTAGACATGAACAAAAAATATAATAGAGTGATTAATTATTAATATTAGTTTATATAATTTATCTCATATTATAATATTTGAAAATTACACCTCAATAATTTCAACAAGTAACTATAAAAAAATAAGAGAGAGAGAGAGAGAGAGAGAGAGAGAGAGAGAGAGAGAGAGAGAGAGAGAGAGAGAGAGAGAGAGAGAGAGAGAGAGAGAGAGAGAGAGAGAGAGAGAGAAATGTGTTCTGTTGACACGAATAACTTTGCAAATACAAATATCAAAACTTAAAAATTTGATTGATTTTTTAGGCTTGAAAAATATAATTCTAAATAAAATTATAACTATAGTCAAATATTTAAAACTTGTAATGAATTAATATTACTAATTATCAACAAAAAATAAATCATTGCTTTTAAAAAGAATAAATATTAAAATTTTGAATTAACAAATTAAAAAATAAATCACATTCAATTTCTTTCCAAATTCATCTTAAGTAAACATCTTTTTTCATTTGACAAAACTCTTAGATACAAAAATTATATTTTTTTTATAGGAATAGCATTTGTGGTGGAAAAAAAAAAAACTAATGCAAAATCGATTATAATCTAGTAATAAGCATTAACCGCAAAATCCTATAAAACTCTTGAATAAATTCATACATATAATCTCATACATGGAAAGTTAAAAACAAAAATGAGTAATTAATTAGAATGTAGCGGTTGAATTTATTTTTGCGATAGTAATTTATTTTTTTAATATATTGGAAATAATTTATATGATATTTCTTATATACTAAAGAAATAGAACAAATTGCATTTTGCTCGTGAGCAAAAAGAAGGCGTCTTCGGATAAAACTTTTGTTAACAAACGTTTTTAATTTTGTACTGTTGAGTACTTTAATTAAGAATATTATAGTTTATTACTCTATGCATTTGTTAGTATTCAAACCAAATAAACCGAAACCGAAAGGAGAGACCATACCAAATTTAATTTGGTACGGTATTGATATAGCATTTTAAGAAACCGAATACCGAAAATACCGAAACGTCTAAATACTGTACCAGGTACCGACGAACACTCCTAATTACAATATGTTGTTTATTTTATTCAATTTTCAAATGTTGTCGCTTAAACCATTGAAAATAGTCCATTGGATAGAGGGAGCAAAACTAATGAGAAAAAATTTTCCTTTATGAAAATTGGAGTTTGTTCAGCTATGTGCATAAAGCAACATAATTGAAGAGAATTATTTCACTATGTTTATGTTGAATAATTTTTACATACTACTGTTGAACTAGGTAGGTTTAAAATTTTATTTTTATGCCCCACACTACCTATTCAATTATCAAAGACTATATGATGCATTTATTTTATTTTTTGAAAAAGACCCAATGCTAATGCTATGAGTATCACCATTATTATTGAGCCGTTAATTAATCGCATATGCTAGGAATTAAAAGCGAAAGTCTCTCTCATTGAAAAGTCATCACAAAGTAGTATTGTAACTTGGGATTTTCCAAGTATTGGTGCGTGCACTATAAAAAAAATTCTTCTAATGTGTATGTAAATAATATTACTTAGAAAAATAATATGCCTATACAATAAACAAACATCGCTTGAAAATAATAAAAAGAAGTTAGTCTATGCTCTGTATTAAATTTTTTAGAGATAGATTTATAGCTTGATGGATTTGACCTTTAAAAATTTAAGCACTAAAATTATTGTACTTTTAAAATTATAATTTAATTCTAATATTTATTAAGCTTTTCGTTGATTTTCTCTCACACACACAATATATATATATATATATATATATATATATATATATATATATATATATATATATATATATATATATAAATACTCCATTATAACTACTAAGTTCGAATGAACCCGCTACAATTGACTCAAACATATTTCAGTGCTAACTCGTGTAACCTGGTGCCACAGTAGATCAGGTGATCAAGATTGTTATGGGCCGAACATTAGCCCAAAAAACTGAAACGAGAGGTACATAAATAGCCAATTTTAGGACTGTTATTTATGGTTTAGCCAGTACTTATTTTGTGCCGAAAATTTGAACTGAAAATCTTAACTTCAAGACTTTGTGTCCTGAAAAATTAAACTGAAAAATTTAAATTCAGAATACACTATCAAATTTCTAAATAATAACACTATAAAGTGGCTACCTGATGTCATTTCTACAAAAACTGAAGTAGGCAGTACAAGTCCAAAATAGTTCATAATTGTAATATTTTCATATGTATATTTTGATTATTCCATTCCAAAATATCAAGAACTTGAGAATATAACAAAGAATTTCACTTGTCCAACTCTTTAAGCAGTTTGTGCAAAGACATTTAATCAATATCCAACTTCTTTAGATGTTGGAAAGGCCAGATTTACCAAAATCCAGACCATACATATAGACACTGGGCTTGGGTCGCTCTCTTCTGGGACCCAATTCTTTTAGGGGACCCTTGGAGTCCAGATTTGATGTTTCTTGAAGGGCAAGTCACACATTCGCCCGTTAGCCTAAAATATTATATCTGCTAGCTAAACATACAAAAATATGCATAGATTATATATAAAATATTATATAATAATATATAAAAATATATTTTTCGGCTCCAGGCTTAGCTTATTGGTTATCTCCGGCGGGATCCCTGTCATGTCAAGGTGGGACCAAGCGAAACAATCTATCTTAGCTATAAGAAACTGAATGAGGTTTTTCCTGAGCACAGGATTTAACCCTGTGCCCAGGTATACTTTTCGATCGGGTAGATGCTCGACCAATATGACCTGTTCCAGCTCCTCGACCGTCGATTTAGTAGTGTCGGAACCATCGGGGGATATAAAAGACCTGGGTACCCCGTAGTCATAATCATCGTCTTCATCAGTCCCCTGTTTCTCCAGTTGGGTCAGTGTCGGTAATTGCTATTTACTTTCTGGATTTGTGACCGAACTCGACCCCTTTGTTGTTGCAAATGTGGATATCAGAATCACCTCTTCGATTGCAAACATCTCCTTTGTGGCTGGTTCTTCTCCATAGATTATTTTAATTCCGCCTGGTGTTGGAAATTTTAACACTTGGTGCAGAGTTGGGGATACTGCCCTCATGTTGTGGATCCATGGCCTTCCGAACAAAGCATTGTATCTCATGTCTCCTTCGATTACATAAAACTTAGCTTCCTGGATGGTCCCGGCGGTGTTCACAGGTAAAGTTATCTCACCCTTAGTGGTTTCATATGCCATATTGAATCTGTTTAGAACTCGTACTGCAGGCACGATTTGATCTTGTAGACCGAGCTGCTCCACGGCCCTCGATCGGATGATGTTGGCCGAGCTACCTAGAACAATTAACACACATTTAACTCAAATTTTATTTACAAGTACAGATATTACCAGTGCATCATTGTGGGACTGCACGATCCCTTTCGCGTCCTCGTCTTTGAAAGACAAGTTTCCTTCCGGTGTGTAATCTCTAGTTCGTTTCTCCCTCGTGATGGACACTTTGGTGCGTTTCAACATCGGCTTCTAAGGGACATCGACCCTACCAATGATCATGTTAATGACGTGTTGAGATTATTCTTGTTCAATTTGTTTGTTAGAATCCCTATTCCTGAAATGATTCTTGGCTCGGTCACTCAGGAATTCTCGAACATGCCCGCTGTTGAATAGTCGAGCTACTTCCTCTCTCAACTGTCGGCAATCCTCTGTCATGTGGCTATGAGTGCCGTGATGTTTACTTATCTGGTTAGGATCCATTTGGGTTGGATCAGATTGTAGAGGTCAGGGCCATTTGGTATCTTTGATACATCTGATAGTTGATATAATGGCGGCATCATCGACATTAAAGTTGTATTTCGATAACCTCGGTGCTTCTTTAGGCCCGATGTGCCTATCGAAGCTATTTTTGCTCATGTGTCACCTATTGCTCTGACCTCTGTCACTTCTCCTTTCGTTTCTCATAGAGTTCCGCCCAGACCCACTACTTCTTCGATCTCCATTATACGGCCGGTATCGATCCCTGTTTAGTCTCGATTCATGATCGATATCTCTCTTAACTCTATCGATGTTTCTGATGGGATAAACAGACCTCGAAGGGGCCCCGAGTTTATCATCTTCCACTCTGATCTTTGATTGATACAGATTATGTATGTCGGCCCAAGTAACAGCTAGATATTCTATCAGGTTTTATTTCAACTGTTGTGAAACCACTGAACTTCGAACATTGAGCCCCTGGGTGAAAGCCTGAACGGCCCAATCATCAGCGACAGGTAGCAGGTCCATTCGTTCCATATGAATTTGAGACACGAACTCTTTGAGCATTTCGTTATCCTTCTGTTTTACTTTGAAAATGTTTGATTTCTTGGTTTCGACCTTGATGGCCCCGGCGTGTGCTTTCACGAAAGAGTCCACAAGCATAGCAAATAAATCAATAGAATTAGGAGGTAAGTTTTGATACCATATCATAGTCCCTTTTGACAGGGTCTCTCCGAACTTCTTCAATAGGACAGATTCGATCTCATCTGTAAGGACTCAGCCGGTTGTTTTGAATATTATAACCCCATTCCCCTATTTACTACTCAATTTATGCCTTGCTATTGATTTATGACTTATCAAGTTAGTTGGTTCGGGTCTGAAAGGAATTCGGAGTGAAATTAGACACTGTCTTAAAATTGAAAAAAAAACAATTAAGTTAGAAAAGTGGATCAGATATGGACCTATGTGTAAATAAACTCGGATTTGAATTTTTATGATTCCAATAGCTCCGTATGGTAATTTTGGACTTAGGAGCGTGTCCGAAAATTTATTTGGAGGTCCATAGTGGAATTAAGCTTGAAATACCGAAAGTTGAAGTTTTGGAAAGTTTGACCCGGGGGTTGACTTTTTGATATCCGAGTCGGAATCTGATTCTGTAAATTTGAATACCTCCGTTATGTCATTTATGACTTGTGTGCAAAATTTTTGGTCAATCAGAAGTGATTTGATAGGTTCCAGAGTCATTTGTAGAAATTAGAAATTTCAAAGTTCATTAGGCTTAAATTGTGGTGTAATTCATGGTTTTAGCAATGTTTGAGGTGATTTGAGGATTCGACTAAGTTCATATGATATTTTAGGACTTTTTTGAATATTTGGTTGAGGTCCCGAGGGCCTCGGGTGAGTTTCAGATGGTTAACGGATCAAAAATTGAACTACAACAGGTGTTGTAATTTGCTTATGTTGGAAATTTCTTCTGCCAGATTCGAGACCAGAACCTGCCAGAATCGAGCCCAAGGTCGAGGTCCACGATCTAAGCCATGATCGAGCCTAAGGTAGAGGGCCACTGTCGAAGTCAGGGTCGAAGACATAATCGAAGGCCAGGGTCGAGGGCCACGATCGAGGCCGAGGATCGAGGGCCAGGATCCAGGCCTAGGATCGAGGACTAGGATCGAGGACCAGGATCGAGGGCCAGGATCTAGGCCTAGGATCTAGGACTTCGATCGAAGGCCAAGATTGAGGCAGAACCGAGGTTGTCTGGGCAGAATTATAAAAACAGGGACTTCGTCCCATTCGCCATTTTTGACAAATTGGAGCTTGATGAGAGACGATTTTTGTTATATTTTCAAGGAAAACTTGAGATAAGTCACTTGTGATCATTTCTACTGCATAATATTGAATTATCATCGAATAATCCAACTAGATTACATGATTTTGAGGTGTATATAGGAGATTTGAACTTAGAAATTTAGAAATAAGATTTGTAGATTTGAAGGTCGAGTTGAGGTCGGATTTTAGAAAAATTGGTATGGAAAGACTCGTGGTTGAATGAGATTTCGGATTTTGTAACTTTTGTCGAGTTCCGAGAGGTGGGCGCTACGGGCAATATTTGAGCTAAAATTTGGACTTTTATGGGAAATTAACATTTTTTATGGAATTAATTCCAATAAATTTTATTGACTGAGATGAATTATTTGTGACTAGATTCGAGACATTTGGAGCCCGATTTGCGAGGCAAAGTCATAGCAGAGTAAAGAATTTAATGGTCTGAGATAAGTAACAGTTTTAAATTTGGTCCTAAGGGTATTAAACCCCGCATTTTGGTATCATGTGATTATTTTGGAGGTAAAGCACATTCAAGGTGACGGGCGTGTGGGCGTGCACTGAGGGGATTGTGACTTGGTCCTTCCCGGAAAACTGTAAAGTTGAATTAATTTATTGTTAGTTATATGCTCTCTATGTGTTGATAAAATTTGACTGTAAATCATGTTAGAAATCATGCTTAGGCTATGTGATAGTACTGTTGGGACCCACAGAGGTCGCGTACTTATTGAATTGCCTGATAAATGCTATATGTACTCAGCCTCAGCTTTTACTTGCACATTGTATCTTAGTCTTTATTGTTATTATTGATACATCATATCATTGTTGTTTGGGCTGATTTCATGATTATTAAGAGTCCGAGAGACTGGAGGGATTTATGACTGAGTGAGGCCGAGGGCCTGATTGTGAGATATTGATACTATAGAACGTGAGTTGGCCATGCAGATTCTTATATTATACTATAGCAAGTGAGTTGGCCATGCAAATTCTTATATTATACTATAGCACGTGAGTTGGCCATGCAGATTATAGCGTTTGGGCTGTAGGAGCCCCTCCGGAGTCTGTACACCCTCAGTGAGCGCGAGTACCCATTGAGAGTGAGTGATGAGGGCTGGGATCCCAGTGAGTGATTGTTGTCTTAGGAAGTTGTACTTGATTTCCATTTGTTGTTTCACTTAGTTGCTATCTGTCATTGCTGTGAAATCTTTGAAAGATTGTTGATATACGGATTACATGAACAGGAACTGTATAAAAATTGATTTGACATTAAACTTCCAGATTTGATAGCATGTATATTCATTGCTGGAATTACTGGAAATGAACCATAACTGTGTAGCTCCTTACTATCTTCAGTTCTTTATTTATTATTGTTACTTCCTGAGTTGGTTGTACTCATACTACACCCAGTACTTAGTGTGCAGATCTAGGTGTTCCCGGACATAGCGGGTGTTGATCCTTTCACGCGGTTGATTTTCAGGAGATTTTGAGGTAGCTGCCATATTCCGCAGACCTTGTCTCTCCTTCTCTATCTCTTTATTTACTGTATTTGGTCTCAGACTATTATAGAATATATTTTTCAGACTTGTATTCATATTAGATGCTCATGTACTCAGTGACACCAGGTTTTGGGGAGTATTTGTATTGTATTTAAATATTATATTTTCAACCTTAAAGAGAAGTTTTGGTTTATTGAGATTAGAAATACAGTCTACTACAGTGTCTAGAGATATAAAATGAAAGTACGACAAAGCTAAAGAATTAGAGTCAAGGCCTGCGAACACAGTGCAACTACCTTGATAGCCTCCAAAACTCTAGGATCCTCAATCAGCAACCGCTGCTACGACCGATATCGCCTGGATCTGCACACGAGGTGCAGGGAGTAACGTGAGTACACCAACTCAGTAGGTAACAAGTCCAAAATTTGGACTAAAAGGTAGTGACGAACTCAACCTCAACAGGTATAACAAAAATAAATGTGCAAAAATGTAGGCATGCTTTCAAGTCAATTATACAACTCAAACAGTAAAGGAAGTACAGATTTGAACAGTGTAAGGTACACAACTCAGCTATCTCTACATGCCAATGCACAGACTGTATGAAATCCACCATGTGCTCCACTCTCAAGTATTCAACCACTCGGTACTGTATATAGCCATACGGACCAGGGAAATCCATCCTGGAACATATACAACACTAACTATAAGTCACCAGTACGAAGGAAAAAGGGCAATCGAACCCTGTGGAGAAATCCATCTCCAGGTATCAAGTACTTTGGACAAATCCATGTCGAGGAAAGTCTATCCCTCAATAATATCATCCGCACTCACTGGGAGTGTGTTACAGACTCCGGAGGGGCTCTTACAGCCCAAGCGCTATCATAATCATCAATATAACCACTGCGGCGTGCAACCCGATCCTATAACTGGCACTCATAACCAGGATCTCGGCCTCACTCAGTCATCAACCTCTCCAGTCTCACCACGGGCTCACAATGTCATGAAAATAACCCGGAACAATGATATGATGAATCAATAAATAACTGAGACCGAGATATGATATAAAAATGCATGATCATGACTAAGGATGGAATATTAAATGAAAACTAGTGAGATGACAACAAGAAATGATCGATAATGGTCCAAATAATACCGACACAAGCCTAAACATAATATCTAGCATGATCTACAGCTCAACTACTTTATCACACGATGAAAACATGCATATCAATAGGATAGAGTCACTAAACGGTGCCACAGAATCACCCAGGTCACAATTCTCATGGTGCACGCCCGCACGCCCGTAACTTGGCATGTGTGTCACTTCAATACCAATCGCATAACACATAACTTGGGATTTCGAACCCTCAGAACCAAGTTTGAAAGGGTTACTTACCTCAAACCAAGCAAAGTCCTACTCCGAAATGCCCTTGCTTTTCAATTCGGCCTCCAAACGTCCCGAATCTAGCCACAAGCAATACTATCAATATAAGCTAAAGGAATCAATTTCCACAAGAAAAAAATACCAAATCATAGCCAAAATCTGAAATCAGCTCAAACCCGGCTCCCGGGCTCACATCTCAAAATCCGACAAAAAATACAAAACCGGAAAGCCCATTCACTCACGAGTTTAGTCATACAAAATTTACCAAAATCCGACAACAAATTCCCCTTCAAAACCTCAAAATTCCATCTCAAGAACTCTTCCACCTTTTCCCCAATTTTGCACCCCAAATCATAATTTAGATGATAAAAATCAAGATATAATCATGGAATTTAACCAAAACCAAGTGATAAACACTTACCCAATCAACTCTGCAAAACTCCCTTTAAGAATCGCCCAAATTCGTGATCTCTAGCTCAAAATATGAAAAATGAGCTCAAACCCTCGATTTTTGAATTTAATACTACCTGCCCAGATTCCTTCTTCGCGAACGTGACCGTTCTCTCGCGTTCGCGTAAACCAACTCAGACTGCCTCTCCTCTTTACTCTTCGCGAACGCGACCACTGCTTTGCGAACGTGATGCCTTACTAGCTCAAACCTTCGCGAACGTAACCCCTACCTCGCGAATGCGTAGACCAAGGACCTAGGGTCCCCAACACCTTTACTCCTCTTCGCGAACGCGATTCCACTCATGCATTCGCGAAGCACACACTTCCCAACCCTTCGCGTTCACGTCCTTACCTTCGCGAATGCGTAGAACAAAATTTCACCATCTCAGAAATACTCTTCGCGAACTCGAGGCCCCTCTTGCGAACGCGTAAGAGGAAACCAGAACCAAAATATAGTAGTAGATCAACTATCTCACCAAGGCCAAAAATGATTTGTTAACCACCCGAAACTCACTCGAGGCCCTCAGGACCTCAACCAAACATACCAACGCATCCCATAACATCATACGAACTTAGTCGAACCTTCAAATCACCTTCAACAACACTAAAAATACGAATTACACACCGATTCAAGCCTAATAAACTTAGAAATTTTTGAATTCCACAAACGACGCCGAAACCTACCAAACCACGTCCGAATGACCTCAAATGTTGCACACAAGTCAAAAATGATACCACGAACCTACCCCAACTTCCGGAAATCCAATTCGACCCCGATATCAAAATCCACTGCCAGCCAAAATTGCCAAAATTCTAACTTTCTCCAATTCAAGCTTAATTCTACCACGAACCTCCAAATCACATTCCGGACGTGCTCCTAAGTGCGAAATTACCTAACGGGACTAACAGGACCATCAAAATTCAAATTCGAGCTATCCACTTCTGGTCAACCTTTCTAACTTAAGGTTTCAATTAAGAGACTATGTGTCTTAATACACTCCGAACCCCAACCAACTAATCCGGTATAACAAAATATAGCTGAAGAACACAAAAAGATGCAGAAATTTTGAAAATGGGGCTATAACTCTTGAAACGACCAGACGGGTTGTTACAATAATAATCCAAGCTTTGTACATTTTAGTTCCATGACTTACATCTGTCTAGAACTTATAAAACAACATTTATTTGTAGAGAGAACTGAATGTGTTTTATTATTGTAATGACCCGACCGGTCGTTTTGAGAATCTAAGTCACGTTCGGCGGCATAAAGCCCTGAACAGCTTCGTATTATGTGTATTTGCTTGCGCGCGTAGTTGAATTCAGTTACCAGATGATTCAGAGTGATTTGGGATACTTGGTCCCTAAAACGGAAGTTTACGTCTTAGGATTTTGACCGTAGTCAGAACTGTGTGAAGATGACTCCGGAATGGAGTTTCGTCGGTCCCGTTAGCTCCGTTCGGTGATTTTGGACTTAGGAGCTTGTCTAGACTGTGAATTTGAGGTCCTTAGCTTATTTAGGCTTGAAATGGAGAAAGTAGAATATTTTTAGAGATTTGGACCGGTAGTGGAAATTTTGATATCGGAGTCGAATTCTGATTTCGGAAGTTGGAGTACGTCCATAATGTCAATTATGACTTGTGTGAAAAAGTTGGGGTTATTCAGACGTGATTTGATAGGTTTCGACATCAGTTGTAGGAATTTGAAGTTTCAAGTTTTTTAAGTTTGAATTGGAGGGTGATTCATGATTTTAGCGTTAGTTGATGTTATTTGAGGATTCGACTAAGTTCGTATGGTATTTTAGGAGTGGCAGGTATGTTTGGTTGAGGTCCCGGGGGCCTCGGGTGAGTTTCGGGTGCTTAACGGATGGAAAAACTGGACTTATGCAATTGCTGAAGATTTTCTGGTTCTGGTATTTTTGCACCTGCGGAAGGGCGACCGCAGGTGCAGACTCGCACATACGAAGGTGGAGGCGCATGTGCGAGAAGAGCTGGACTTGGCAGTCTCTGCAGGTGCGGAGAAGTTTTGTGGATCAGCGGCTCCACAAAAGCAGAGTGTGGGATGCATAAGTGAGAGAAAGCACAGGTGCGGTTGGACATACACAACTGATGCAGCTAATTATGTCGCACGTGCGGTCACGCCTGGGCAAAAAAGAGAAATTCGAGGGTTTGATTTCATTTTTTATTTTTGGACTTGAGAGCTCGGAATTTGGTGATATTTCAAGGGATTTTCAGAGGAAGCTTTAGGGTAATGATTCCTTACTCGTTTTTGGTTGTTTTCCATTAATCTATAGTTATTTTCTCCATTTAATTTTGGATTTGGGTTGAAAAGTTGGGAAAATGGGGGAAAGGTTATTCAATCAAAATTTTGAGTTTTGATTAGGATTTAGACATCAGATTTGGATAATTTTGGTATGAGTGAACTAATGAGTGAATGGGTGTTCGTATTTTTTGACTTTTACCCGATTTTGAGACGTGGCCCCGAGTCGACTGTTTAGGGTGAATTTCGGAATTTTTGTTAAAGTATTGATTTCATTAATTAGCTGAGTCGATTATGGTTGTATTCGTGATATGCCATTGTGTTTATTTAAATTTGGACCATTCAGAGTCGTATAATTGAGAAAAGGGCATTCTTATGGACTGATTGAGCTTGGTTCGAGGTAAGTATCTTGCCTAACCTTGTGTGTGTATGGGGAGGGGGGCATTTTCCTCTTAGGATTTAAGTCTTCTATGTTGATTGTAGTCCATGTACGCGAGGTGACTAGTGCGTGCTCGGACTTATTTGTGGAAAGCTGGCATTTTAGGATTCTTAGGTCCTTATATTCACTGAGTATGAATTTGTTCTTGATATGATTAAGTTCCTATTTACTAGTTTCACCTCTACATGCTTTAATTAGATTTAATTTCTTCAGGATTCACTCTTATTTGACTTAACTGAAGATTTTACCTCTTCTATTGCCATGCTATCTTTTCATATCTTCTTATTTTTATTTGGAGTTTATTTGACTCATGTTAGCTTCACTGTTGTTGAAATGTATATTGTGGGATCATTGCTACATATTAGTTTTTCCTTGTTGAGCTGATCTCTTTACGCCTAGCATTCTTTACTTTGGTTATTCCTTGCGAATTGGTTCTACCATTTCTTGTGATTTAAAGTTCTTGAGTTGATTTACATGTCGTACTTTGTATTATTGCCATTGTTGCTGTTGTACTTGTTGTGGCGATGCACAAGGTTTCTTCCATGTGGTTATGGTTATTGTGATGCACGAGGTTTCTGCAGTGCGGTTATTATTATGGGGTTACACGAGGTTTCTGTCGTGCTAATGTTACTATTGATATTTGCACATGCGGCGTGACAAGGCTGGATATATATATATATATATATATATATATATATATATATATATATATGTGTGTGTGTGTGTGTGGGGGGGGGGGGGGGGGGGCACATGTGGCGAGACAAGGTGGGAACATTGTTATGCACGTATGGCGAGACAAGGCGGGCACTTACTTTATTACTGCACACGTAGCGAGACAAGTTGGGCTGTGTCAGGGATTGATTTGTGGCCTGGGGGCATTCTTGTTGTTGATATTTGTGTAGTGGTATACATACCTGTGTGGGCGTTATCTTGTGAAAGCTGTGAGACAATACTCTACATGTTGTTCGTTATTTTTCCTTTTGCTTATTTGTTGATATGGACTATGGTAGGACACTTGCACAAGCATACACATAGTTAATCACTCTTATCGGGTAAGAGGTGTTCTTGATATTATTGAGCATAGATGCCCACCCTTGTTTACTTGCCTTCTATGTGAGAATGGCTCTATTGGCACGTGAGTCGTCAGTGCGGTTATGAGGTGTTATGAGGGCACCAGATGCCAAGTGTTAGGGTTCAAGTATTGAGACCCGTGAGTTGTGATTTGTCCGAGGTTCGGTACCTCGTGGAGTTATTGACTAAAATCTGGAATAAAAGCGGTTGTAGTTGCTGAGTTATTACTTGTCTTTGCTGTATTTGTGATTCCGGATTTAGGTTGTGTTCCAATTCACTTTGTCTGTGTCATTTTCATGATATTCCGCTGATAGTTAATGTTTCCTTCTTTATTGCCATTACTATATTGTGAGCCATATTGCACAGTCTTTATGTAGACATCATACTTCTGTTGTTCATATACTTATACCTGTTCAGTTTATTAGACCAGTAGGTGTCTTGACTGTTCCTCGCCACTACTACACCGGAGCTAGTCTTGATACTTATTGGGCATCGCTGTGGTGTGCTAATTCTACACTTCTGAACATTTTTGTGCAGATCCAAGTACTTTTTCGTTAGCTAGCTATGTGGACTGTTGCTGTGGAGACTCAAGGTAAACCTGCTGCTGCGTTCGCAGGCTTTAGAGTCACTTTCAAGTTTTCATTTTGCACAGTTTATTCCTATTTATGGACAGTTGTATTAAGAGGTTTTCTAGCAAATATTCTGTAGAGATTATGACTTGTACTATCGGTTTTGGGAATTGTAAGAGATTCTATTTAAATAATGTTGTTGTTTCAATTAATGTTAGGCTTATCTAGTCCCTAAGACTAGGTGTTATCACAATACCCAAACAGAGAGAAAATTCGATCGTGACAATTATCTCGTAATATTTTTTTGAGTCACATTCATACGAGTCAAATAAAGCATCTTTTGAAGTATTTGGTGTCTCAAACATGAGGCGTATGAGGCCTATACTGGTGAGGTATGCGAGCCAACATCTACAAAACACTGCATCATTTGATAGAAAAATAAAACAAGAAAAGGGACTAAAGAAAAGATAAAGAATTTTCAAAATGAATACTTAGTCTCAAACTAACATAATTAATATTTCACTGATAGATACGTTACATTTTAAGAGTACAATGTTCGATCCATGTCATTTATTGATTTCCTCTCTCGTTTGTCAATTCCTAACGTCCTTACTCCAAGAAGACTGCAAATAAAACGAGCAGCGTAGTGCACAAGACATTCCGTGTTCACGTAGAGTTCAGGAAAAAATCACACCTCAAGAAGTGTGATGTAGAGATGCATTAGCAAAATAAGGTTGGGTAAGTTTTTGCTTGGATAGTTTGATAGTACGAGAATACACTATACTCTTAATGAGAAGTTTTGAGTTCGAGCCATCAGAATAGAGAAACTTTTATTTTTAATGAATCGTACGGAACGTTAATTTGAATTAATCAGTCTAGTGCTTACCGGGTATAAGTTGGTTATAAAAAGTGAGGCAATATATACTACAACTCTCCAAGTTCAGTAGTAATTCTGTGTACGTCTAACTCTACCAACAACCACAAGAACATACACGGTATATTCTTACAACGTGGGGTTTGAATCTCATACTCTACCACTAACGCCAATTAAATACAAGCAGTCACATTTTGTGTGAATGCAAATGTAATATCGGATATTATATTATATAGTAATAACTAAAATATTTCTTTTTAAGCAAAAAAACAATATTAACAATTTTGTTTTAGAGCTCATTAATGTCACGATCCAAATTCCCTTTGTAGCATGTCGTGATGGCATCTAGTCTTAGGGACTAGGTAAGCCTAACACTTACTGAATTAGTGGCAATTCAACCAACAATTATTAAATATGAAATAATAATTTTCTACATTCTCAAAACTGGTAATACAAGTCACAAGATCTATAGATTTTACTAGAAAATCTCTAAATACAATTGTTCCAGAATAGAATCAAACAGTACAACGAAAGATATCAAAAGGTGACTCTGTGGCTTGCGAACATGACAGCAGGTACACCTTGAGTCTCCACAGAAATGCCCGATCAAATAATAGGAATATCAACAAATGTGAGGTACTTGGATCTGCACAAAAAAATGTGCAGAAGCATAGCATGAGTACACAACGGTACCCAACAAGTATCAAGGTTAACCTCGGTGGAGTAGTGACGAGGCCAGTTCAAGACACCTACCAGACATATAAACATATACAAAATGTTACATAAAGCTAACATGGAAAGAATATCAATGTAAGGCTAATAACAGAAGAATTTTCAATTCAAATAAATAATGAAAACAATGATAACACGGATGGCAACGAGAAAACAATCAAGTAATTAAGCAACAACATAGTCATAGTACAAATGACATATGAATGGGTTCAAGCATGAAATCATATTATAAATTAATCAATTAAATTATTTATAATGCATGAATTTCAACATGAATTACCTGAGGTATCACTCCTCGAAATCTCAAATCATAATTCACAACTTTCAATTCTTACACATGTGGCATCTTGTGTCCACATCTTTCCGAATCACTTTTGCACGGCAAAATCCTCGTGCTACCATGTGTATAGTTTCCGTATCAATATCAACCAAGATGGCCAATGAATAATTTAAACACAATTAAATACATTTTCCACATTGAATACAGTGAAGCGTCAAGTTATTAAACCAATTTAGGATTCAAATAATGTAAAATAATGGAGAGATTGTGTGTCACGCCCCAAAACCGGGGAGCGCGACCAACGCTCAATCGAGTGAACCCGACCGAGCAAGCCTGCTAGATTCCTTCTACCCGAACTCATTCATGAATAAAGAGAATATATGTTTTTCTTAATTAAACAATAAAGTGGCCATGTCTGCAATTACCAATTTCTTACCATAAGTTTCATCATTTTTAAAGTCTCAATTGGACAAGTAATATAACCAAAACATAGCATAGTTTGTCTTTCCAAGTACCAATACACAACCCATACTATGTCTACAGAGCCTCTATAGATAAAGATGAGTACAATGATAATGTTGGCAACAAGGCCCCGACTATACCTCAAATAGAATACACAAGGAACAAAAGATACATGACCCCGGGATGAAGTGGGGCTCACCAAGTCAACTGGGAAGAAGGTGTACTTCTATCACTGATCAATATCTCCTGCTGTGGAGCCCCCTGTATCCATTTAAAGATGCAGCGCCCCCTGCAAAAGGGACGTTAGTACCATCGAATAGTACTAGTATGAAAACTAAACACCAATTTAAGAATTTTGAAATACAAGATGAATATGATAAACTAGTGCAGCAATTATATAATATATATAACCGTTTAAACCAGAGCAAGCTTATTAAGAGCTATCAATAACATTTATAGGATTTAAGATGAAATCCTCTGTAACCATCTTCACACAAAGTGGCCCCGCCGCCTCACCCGATGTATGCAGGTGGATGTGTATGTACAATACCACAACTCTACTCAAGCGGCCCTGCCGCCTCACCCCAATGTATGCGGGTGGATGTATAACCACAGTACCAAGAACCTACACAAGCGGCTATGTCGCCTCACCCCAATGTATGCAGGTGGAAATGCATCAACAATACCAATACTAACACAAAGCGGCTATGCCGCCTCATCCCAATGTATGAGGGTGGAGGTGCATTAACGATACCAATACCACCACAAAGCGGCTATGCCGCCTCACCTCAATGTATGCGGGTGGAGGTGCATCAATGATACCAATACCAAAACAAAGCATCCATGTCATCTCACCTCAATATATATATATGGGTGGTGGTGCCACAACAATACCAAACTATACACTAAGCGGTCGTACCGCCTCACCCCTATGTATGTGGGTGGAGGTTCAGTCCCACAATACCATAATCCCTATACAAAGCGGCTAAGCCTCCTCACCTCAATATATGCGGGTGGAGGTGTATCAAAATCTCAATCTCTACACAACTTGGCATAATAACTTTCACATAAATCACGACTTGAAATTATAACATATAGATACACAATCCATAGTTTGAAACACATCCCCAATTTATAATGTAATCTGGTAAGAGCATTTGAAACACAAATTGAACATATATCTTTATCACAAAACTTATCGAAGTACTCGGTTTGTAATCAATTTCTTGGAACTTACAAGGATAATGAGAATTCCAATTCTTAAAGAAGAGTTTAGCCAACATACCTCACTTGAGCTTCCTTACACTCTAAATATTCCGGAATTCTTAGCAACTTCAATCTATTTTAGAAATATAACAAATTGAACCATTATGGTTCTAGCTCATTTGAGCATTTTATCAAACACTAGGTGTGCATTAAGGTTTCAAGGCCCTTTTATGGAGGATTCCATCATCCCACAACCCAATCTTTACTATTCTTAGCTCAACAATCTTCCGACACCCTTTTTATAACACATGCATGTAAGATAAATAACTCTCGTGCCCAAATATTATCTTGCTAATTACCCATTTTCAGAAAAATTCAAAATTAGGGTTTAGGGTGTAGAATCTTACCTCTAGGATGAAGACCTAGTGAGCTTCCCTTCTCAATCTTCCAAAACTTGAGCAAGAATTGAAGAACAACTATTGAAGAACACCTTCTCACTCTAGGGCGCTCTCTCTCACTCTAAAATATCAGATTATAGCTAAAAAAGGCCCAAAGAGTGTATTTAACGAAATAGGGTCGGGTTTTAATAACCCAAAATGGAGCTCCGGAACAAGGCATGCGATCGCATAACCGATATGCGGACCGCATACCGGTCGCATAATTGGTTACAAAATAGCCAAAAGAACTGCCTGTGTATGCGGTCACTATGCGTTGCGCATAACTATTATGTGGTTGCATAATGCACCGCATAACAGTTATGCGGTCGCATAGTCGATCACATACATGTTTCCAGAATGGCCTTCTCCTGCTCACTTCTGCGGCCATTATGCGGCCCGCAAAGTGATTATGCAGTCGCATAATGGACCGCATAAACACACTTTTTCGGAAAAACTTTTCCTTTACTTTCCTAGTCCGGCACCATGAAATATTATTTTCTTTGCAAATTTTATCAGGCCTTACACTTAAGTACTTTGAAATTTTTCGGGGTGTTACATTGTGCAAATAGAATATCAATTGAGTTTAGTTTAGAAATATATGAGATCCAATAAAAATATTATATTTATATAAAAATAGGACATCAACCAAATTTTAACGAGATAAATATGGAATTTATTAAGGTAATACAAAATAACAATTTTCACGTAAATTACACAATAATAAGATAATGAGTGAGTTTGAAATACCAATTAGAGTAAAAATGTAATAACCATTTAAATTAGTAGAACTCAGAATAAGATATGAGTATTACTTTGAAAGACTTGCAAGTGGAACAACTTGAAAATTCTTTCATTTAATTATGCTAAAGTTTTAGCAACTTAACATATCACATAGGATGCATGACTCACACCAGAAGTCCATATTGTTCCATACTTTTTGAAATATTGATGGTTAATTAATTATGATCAAAATACAATGAAGTGATTTAAGAAACCGCAGTAACCGTCCTAGCATGAAATGCATCATGAGAATCACAATCGGAATTAACCTTATTGTCACAATAATTTCATATTTGTACATTTATTGTGTTGTGCAACCTGATCCCATACAATAATAATCATATCTGTATATTTGTTGCTGTCACGACCTAAAATTCCCACTTTCGGGACCGTGATGGCGCCTAATATTTCACTTGCTAGGCAAGATAATGTTAGAATAAATGTTAGTCATTTTTAACAGTTCAATTTCAATGGTAATAAAGAAACTAATTATCTGGAATAATCTGAAATAGAAATTTCCGACAATCCCAAAACCGGTAGTACAAGTCACAAGCTTTACAGAGTTTACTAGAAAAATCTCAAAATACAACTGTTCCAGAATAGAATCAACAGTGCAGGAAAATATCAGAAGGTATCTCTGAAGCCTGCGAACGTGACAACAAGTATACCTTGAGTGTCCACAATAATGCTCGATCAACTAACAAGAATACCAATAAATCTGGGGTACCCGGATCTACACAAAAAGATGTGTAGAAGCGTAACATGAATACACCATAGGATTATCCAGTAAGTATCAAGTCTAACCTCGGTAGAGTAGTGACGAGGACATATCAAGACACCTACCAGACATATCAAGCTGTACAATATGTTACATGAAGCTAACAAGAAAAGAGTATCAATGTAAGGCCAATAATAGAAGAATTTCCAATACAAATCAACAATGGAAATAATGAGAACACGGATGGCAACGAGCAAACAATCAAGCAATTGAGCAACAACACAGTCAGAGTATAAATATAATATAAAAATGGCGCGGCATCACCCTTCTTGCTTTTACTCTCGTCCTTACTATGAAAAGATGAATAATTTAAACACAATTAAACAAAATTCCAACTTGAACGTAGTAAAGCGTCAAATGAGTTATTAAGCCAATTTAGAATTTAAATAAGGTAAAGTAGTAGATAGGTTTTGCAAATAGAATATCAATTGAGTTTAGTTTAGAAATATATGAGATCCAATATAATATTGTATTTATACAAATTAAGACATTCAATCAGATTTTAACGAGATAAATATGGAATTTATTAAAGTAAAATGTAATAACAATTTTTCCATATAAATTACACGACAATAAGATAATGAGAAAGTTGAGGTATCAATTAGAGTAAAAATATAATCACCATTTAAATTAGTAAATCTTCGAATAAGATATGGGTTTTATTTTTGAAAGACACACAAGTGGAACAATTTGAAAATTCTTTCATTTATATCTGCTAAATGTTCAGCAACTTAACATACCACATAGAATGCATGACTCACACAAGACGTCCATATTATTCCATTTTTAATATATTGACGGTTAATTAATTATGTTCAAAATATAATGAAGTGATTTAAGAAACCACAATAACCGTCCTAGCATGGAATGCATCATTAGAACCAAAATCAGAATTAACCTTAATATCACAATAATTTTATATTTGTTTATTTATTGCGGGGTACAACCCGTTCCTACAATATAATCCTTCAATTAAATTTCGTTGTGGCGTGCGACTCGATCCAACAATATAATCTTTCAAATGAATTCCGTTATAACGTGCAACCCGATCCAACAATATAATCTTTTAAATAAATTCCGTTGCGGCATGCAACCCGATCCAACAATATTATCTTTCAAATAAATTCCGTTGTAGCGTGCAACCCAATCCAACAATATAATCTTTCAAATAAATTCCGTTGTGACGTGCAACCCGATCCTCAAGAAATACAAATTAAGCAACCAATTTTCAACCAACTACGGTATACCACAAAATCAAAAGGAATAACGAGGCTACACAAAGAAGTCACAACTAATGAAAAAGGCTACACGATAGCTCACAAAATCAAATAGTAAGAAAATGACAATCCATAAACCAAGGCACAATTTATGAGCATCAATTGACAATTAAGGCATGTAGCAAGTAAAGCATGAATTCAACGAGTGGTTACAACAAAACATTGGCATATAAGGTGATCTTGACAATAAAGATGGTACATGTGCTAACAATTTCAAGTAAAACACGTACAAACAATTCTAACACAAAACATGTAAAGACTCGATCGGTCGTTTTGAGCCCTAGCGCGTTGTTCGACAGTCTGAAGCCATGAGTAGTCTTATATATGGTATTATGATTTTTGCGCGTGGTCGGAATTGCATTTATTGAAGTTAGGAGTTGATTTGGAAAGAAAACTCTCATTTCTGAAACTTTAAGTTGGAAGAATCTCACTAAGGTTTGATTTTTGAGTAAACAACATCGAAAACGAGATTGAAAGGTTCCAACAGGTTTGTATGATGATTTTGGACTTGGGCATATGTCCAGATCGGCTTTTGGATGACCTAGGAGCATTTTGGCGCCTATTGTGGAAGTTGGCATTTTGTAAGAATTCCATAAAAATTGGGTTGAGGTGTATTGCAATTTTATCGATGTCTGTTTGGGATTCCGAGTCTGGGAATAGATCCGTACGGTGATTCTGGTATTAGGAGCGTGTCTAGAAGTGGATTTGGAGGTACGTAGGTCATTTGGAGGAAGTTAGAAATTCAAAGGTTTCTGAGAAGTTTGATCAGGACTGGACTTTATGATATCGAGGTTGAATTCGGATTCCAGAAGTTGGAGTAAGTTCGTAATGTCAAATGTGACTTGCGTGCGAAATTTGAGTTCAATCAGACGTGATTTCAAAGGTTTTGGCATCGAATGTAGAAGTTTGAAGTTCTAAAGTTCATTAAGCTGGAATTGGGGTGCGATTCTTAGTTTTAATGTTGTTTCGAGAGTTCTGAGGCTTCAAGCAAGTCTGTTTTATGATTCCATACTTGTTGGTATGTTGGGGCGGGGCCCCGGGGGCCCTGAGTGTCAATCGAACGAGGCTCAGAACAAGTTGGAAATTGGGAGCAACATCTGAAGCTCCCAGTTGATGTAATAATCACACCTGCGCTTGGCCAGCCGCAAGTGCGAGCTTGCAGGTATGAGCCGCAGAAGCAAAAGAGTGAGGGCAGCCCAGCCACCGCAGGTTAAGTGATGGTAAGTGATTCCCGTGTATTGTGAGTTAAATACAAGATTTATACATGGATTCAAGCATGAACATTTGTAGAAATTTGGGATTTTGAAGAAAAACCTAGAAATTTGTATTCTTGGATTTCGATCACGTATTTGGGCATGAAATTGAGAATAAATTATATATTTGAGATCGTAGTGCTATGGGTAGTGTTTGTCTTCGAAAACTGTCGGAATTCGGGCACGTGGGCTCGAGGGTTGCTTTATCGATTTTTCGAGCGGAGTTGGAAATTGTTATAAATTGATTAATTATGAGTATTAGAGTACATTTTGATTGGGTTGCATCTTAATTGACTAGTTTGGAGCAACGATCATCGGTTTGAGGTGTTAGAGAGGCTTTGGAATCGTTTATGAAATTTCAGAGTGAGGTAAGTCTCCTGTCTAACTCTGTGAGGGGAAAATTACTCCTAAGTGTTGTATATTGATGTGTGCTACTTGTTGTGGGGGCTTACGTACACGTGAGGTGACGAGAGCCCGTACGTAGCTACATTCATGTTATTGTCTGGGTAGACTTAGATTCACATCATGCTATAGCTGTACTATTTAAGCAAAATCGCGCCTATTAAATTCCTCCGTTTTACCTTACTACTTGAGACTAGACGTGCTATTGTAGAGACTCGACAAGTTCATGATTTGTCACCGAATAATTTTACTCCTCTTACGGCATGTTTCCGTGGTATATATGTTTCATTGAAAGGTTTTTGTTAAAGAAATTACAACTCACACGTTTATTCGTGAGTGGGGTCAAGAACCCGTCAAAGCTTCTTACTCTTCTGGGATCGAGCCGTTCACCTCGACAGGAATTTGTATTTCACTCTTGTGGGATCAGACCGTTTGCCTCGACAAGATTTATGTATCACACTCTCATAAGAGTGAGACGTTCTCCTCGACAGTTTAATAGATGTATCTATGGTTCGGGCCGTTCGACTATCGGTAGTGCACAATTTAAATATTTATGTTGGATCGGGTCATATGCCTCGACATTTCCTATATCATATCCTCATGGATTCGTGCGTAATATTTGGCAAAAAGCCAGTGTATCTGTGAGTTTTCTCGATTTGAATTATGATGATCTATCCGATGAGATCCAATATATATATATATATATATATATATATATATATATATATATAGCTCCGGTTAAGAAGGAGATTTCTAATGGAGAGCTTGAGTTTCTCGTAAAGAGGGGGATTTATACCACGTGATTTATTACTTGTTTACCTTATTTATTTACTCTGCCTCATATTTACTTATCTCTTTAATGTACCTGATGTTATTGGACCACTAGTGAGTGTCTATGTCGACCCCTTGTCACTACTCCTCGGGAGTTAGGCTAGATATTTATTGGGTACATGTTGATTATGTAGTCATGCTACACTTGCTGCATAATTTTGTGCAGGTACATATGTGACTAGGGGCCTTACATGAGCTGCATTCCACTTTACGACATGTAGCCGGCAGAGTCTCCTTCAGAGTATTTATATTTCTCCTGTCCAAATTTGTATTCCGAACAGATGCTGTATTTTATTTTACATTTCTAGTTGATGCTCATGCACTTGTGACACCGGGTTTTGGGGTGATTATGAGTTATTTTGTATTGAAATTATTAAAAATATTATCATTTACTCTGCAAATTCCATCTTCTACTATTTAATGGAAGGAAAAATATAATTTTAAAATATTAAAACGAGAATCAAATTGAGTATTTATTGTTGGCTTGCCTGACAATGGTGTTCGGCGCCATCACGGCCTTTATTAGATTTTGTGTCATGACAACATGGTATCAGAGCGCTAGGTTCACTTAGGTCTCACGAGTCATGAGCGAGTCTAGTAGTGTCTTGCTGATTGGTACAAAGACGTATGTACTTATCTCCGAGAGGCTACAAGGCTGTTAGGAGCACTTCCCTTATTGATTCCTTATCGTGCGAATTGATTCTTTTGAGGCTTGTACCTTTATTTCTTTCCTATTCAATCTTATGCGATATGAAGCGCTTGCTATATATTGGAAATCAAGGAATTGTCATGGTACTACAGAGGTGGTGCAGGATATCTCTGCCAGCGTGTTTTGATTGGGCTATTACCGTTGCCTTGCGGAAGGTCGTCCTGTCATTTCAGCTCAGCATCAGTATTTCCTATGGTTTTGAGATTTGGCACTGATTGTTATGATGATTTGTGTGTTGTTATCGCACCGTGTTTGTGTAGTGGTAGGATGCCCGTCTATGCTTGAGGCAGTGAATGACTTGAAAGGAGGTTTTACCCAGTGCATGATTCAGAAGTTCAGCATTTTATTTCTGGCGGAGGAAAGGCAATCGGACTAAGAATGTTTAGATTTGGGTTGATGGAATAACGGGACTTGATATTTTCGAGCGCGGTAGAGTTCTCAATTGTGATGTGGTGTCATCGTCCTTGTTGAACGCGTTAAGGTTCACCGATGCTATGGTCTTCTTTAATTTGCCTTCGGGCAGGGTGTTGTGAAATGGTGCCTGAGATGCGTTTGTCAGAGATAATGGAGTGTAGCGATTTCGGAATCGAATTGGTACTTCTAGTATTGATGGATCGAGAACGATGATCTTTTAAGAAGTTTTGAGTTGGTGTCGATTCATGTGATCGGATGTTGCAGAAATTGTTTCAGGTTTGGAGCAACAATTGGGCAGCGAAGGACATGTGGGAGGTGTCTTGTGGTGGTAGGAGATCAAGTGTGAAAAGTAGAAGTCGAGGAGTTGCTTAAAGGAGAGGGTTTGACCAAAGTGGGAGAGTGGCAGAGTAGCATATGGGTTCTGTGGTAGGATAGTCACTCGCCTTGAGGGAAGCTTAGAGAAATTTTGGAATCGTGATGGACAGTGACTAGGACCATGGATTTTATTTAGATGCAACATGACTTCGAGTTTGGAATGCGTTGTTGGACTTTTAGCTGATGTCAATGGGGAAGAAGGAACCTTGGCAGGTCCTAGGGTTATGTAATTATAGCTTCAAGCTAAGTGGGAGAGCCCCACCGTCTATGATTGGATTGCGTAGTTGTCAACTTGTGCGGTTTGTGGCTATCGGTGTATTGATGGGTTATTTCGACTAAGGAAAGAAAATATCAGTGGTAACTTGAGCAAAGGATTTGAGGAGTGTGTACTATCTTTTTCCATATCGGTTCATGTTCAGGTCTTGGGTAGACTCAAAGTCTATGCTTCGTATGGATGTGATGTATAAGGAAAGGAATTCAGCCGGTTGCTTCTTGGAGAGGGTGTTCATGTGCTAGCAGGGCCTTGGAGTTTGATTATATTCGGGGATAAGTCAGAGTGGGTAACTCTCAACAATGGTCCTAGTAGGTTCAAAATTAAAGTCCGGTGCCAAAGGATTTTGAGCTAGTAGTATGGTTAATGTTACGACCCAAACTCTAATCATGGTCGTGATGGCGCCTATCGTGTTACAAGGCAAGCCTATTTCCCAAAATATTACTACTAAATCGATTATAAGAATTTAATAAAACGATACCAACATTTGAATTTCTCATAAACTAAATCAACTCTAAATATAATATAGAAAATACGGAAACGAGCCCCAAACAATGGGTTGTCACTAAGTCATGAGAATCTAAAACTATGAACTAAGATATATAAACTATCTAACTGTCCAAAAGAGGAAATGACAAGAGGAGTAACAAAGTCCTGCTGACGCTAACAGCTACCTTACAATCTCCAAAGATAGCCGGCCTGAACTCAACGATCGCCGCCTTCTAACTCACTTGGATCTGCACATAAAGTACAGGGTTATGAGTACAACCGACTCAGTAGTAGTAGAAATAACTAAGGAACTAAGGAGTATTGACGAGCTAAGCAGAATAATCCAATTATTATTTCCACAATTAAGTATAAACATGAGTAGACAGGTAATTTCATAAATCAATAAGACTACAAGGAAAATTAACAGGTAAATGCAGAAACAACAAAAGTAAATGCAACCTCACAGCAATGTCACTCCACCACTCGACACTTGTACTCAGCACTCAACGCTCAACACTCTGCGCTCACTGGGGTGTGTACAAACTCCGGAGGGGCTCCCAAAGCCCAAGCACTAAGCACGGATAACTCACGTGCCATCATATCAATACCTGGATCCGCACGGTCAACTCACGTGCTACGTGGACAACTCATGCACTATGGTATCAATACCTGGACCCGCACGGTCAACTCATGTGCTACGCGAACAACGCATGCGCTATGGTATTAATATCCTCACAACCAGGCCCTCGGCCTCACTCAATCATATATCTCACTAGCCTCACCATCATCAACAAATAAGAGAACACAACCCACATCAAGTATCACAACATATTAGCAAATAATAGAGACTGAGGTAAACATGTACAATAATTATATGACTTAGTACAAATAATGTGAGCATGAATAAAACCTAAGCATGATCTCTAACATGAAGGCAGATAAGTTCAACAACAAGTAACTATGTAAACACAAATGATGGCCATGAGGCCTTAAGGGACGGACCAAGTCTCAATCCCTCGAGGTATACACCCACATGCCCGTCACCTAGCGTGGGTATCACCTCCAAACAGTCACATGATATCAAATTCTCCGGGTTTATACCCTCAAAGCCAAAGTTAAAACTGTTACTTACCTTAACAACGTAGTCTCTAGAATCGGAATCGATCTCTGGAAGCATACCCTCAAGTGATTCCCGCGTATTGTGAGTTAAATACAAGATTTATACATGGATTCAAGCATGAAAATTTATAGAAATTTGGGATTTTGAAGAAAAACTTAGAAATTTGTATTCTTGGATTTTGATCACGAATTTGGGCATGAAATTGAGAATAAATTATATATTTGAGTTCGTAGTTCTATGGGTAGTGTTTGTCTTCAAAAAGTTTAGGAATCCGGGCAGGTGGGCCCGAGGGTTGCTTCGTCAATTTTTCGAGCGGGATGGAAGTTGTAATAAATTGATTAATTATGAGTATTAGAGTACATTTTGATTGGGTAGCACCTTAATTGACTAGTTTGGAGCGACATGCATCAGTTTGAGGTGTTAGAGAGGCTTTAGAGCTGGTTATGGAACTTCGTAGCGAGGTAAGTGTCCTGTATAACTCTGTGAGAGGGAAATTACCCCTAGGTGTTATATATTGATGTCCGCTACTTGTTGTGGGGGCTTACGTACGCGTGAGGCGACGAGAGACCGTACGTAGCTACATTCATGTTATTATCTGGGTAGACTTAGGTTCACATCATGCTATAGCTGTACTATTTGAGCAGTCTCTCACATATTAAATTCTTCTGTTTTACCTTACTACTTGAGACTAGACTTGCTATTGTAGAGACTAGACAAGTTCATGATTAGTCACCAAACAATTGTACTCCTCTTACGGCATGTTTCCGTGGTATATATGTTTCATTGAAAGGTTTTTGTTAAAGAAATTACAACTCACGCGCTTATTCTGAGTGGGGTCAAGGACCCGTCAAAGGTTCTTACTCACCTCGGCAGGAATTTGTATTTCACTCTTATGGGATTGAACCGTTCGCCTCGACAGGATTTATGTACCACACTCTCATGGGAGCGGGACGTTCGCCTCGGCAGGTTAATAGATGTATCTATGGTTCGGGCCGTTCGACCCTAGGCAGTGCACAATTTAAATATATATGTTGGATCGGGTCGTACGCCTCGACATTTCTTATTACATATCCGCATGGATTCGTGCCTAATATTTGGAAAAAAGCTAGTGTATATGTGAGTTTTCCCGATTTAAGTTATGACGATCTATCCGATGAGATCCACTATATATCTATATATGCTCCGGTTAAGGAGGGGATTTCTAATGGAGATCTTGAGTTTCTCGGAAAGAGGTGGGATTTATACCACATGATTTATTACTTGTTTACCTCATCTATTTACTCTGCCTCTTATTTACTTATCTCTTTACTATACCTAATGTTATTGGACCACTAGTGAGTGTCTATGTCGACCCCTCGTCACTACTCCTCGGGAGTTAGGCTAGATACTTACTGGATTCATGTTGATTAACTCATGCTACACTTGCTGCATATTTTTGTAGAGGTACATATGTGACTAGTGGCCTTGTGAGAGCAGAAGCGTGTATGCATGCAGGGACTTACGTGAGCTGCATTCCACATTACGACCTGCAACCGGTAGAGTCTCCTTCAGAGTATTTATATTTCTCCTGTCCAAATTTATATTTCGGACATATGCTGTATTTTATTACATTCCTAGTTGATGCTCATGCACTTATGACACCGGGTTTTGGGGGATTATGAGTTGTTTTGTATTGAAATTGTTAAAAATATTATCATTTACTTTGTAAATTCCATCTTGTACTATTTAATGGAAGGAAAAATATGATTTAAAATATTAAAACGAGAACCAAATTGAGTATTTATTGTTGGCTTCCTTGACAGCGGTGTCCGACGCCATCACGACCTGTAATAGATTTTGGGTCGTGACTAAATATGTAGTCATGAAAAGATAGTTACAATTAGTTACATGATGGGAGCCTAATAGTCCAACCCGGTGAAATACCAAATATAGGTCATATACTCACTCGTCACCTCGCATACACGACCTTCACATAACACAAATGACACAATCATCTCAAATCCTAAGGGGTTGTTTCCTCCCACACAAAGTTAGTCAAGACACTTACCTCGATGAGACTAAACCAATATTTTAAATGATCTTTGCGAGTGAAGCCACTTCCGGAATAGAGTTTTGATAATTTCAATTGCTCCGTATGGTGATTTTGGACTTAGGAGCGTGTCTAGAAAATTATTTGGAAGCCCGTATCTAAATTAGGCTTGAAATGGATAAAACAGGAATTTATGTTTGGAAGTTTGACCGGGGAGTTGACTTTTTGATATCAGAGTCGGAATCTAATTTTGAAAATTTTCATAGCTCCGTTATTTTATTTATGACTTGTGTGCAAAATTGGAGGTCAATCGGACGTGAATTGATAGGTTCTGATGTCGTTGGTAGAATTTGGAAGTTTCCAAGTTTATTAGGCTTGAATCTATGTGTGATTCGTTTTTTTAGCGTTGTATGATGTGATTTGCGATTTCCAAGTTTTTTTTAGAGTTTTTTCCATTTTTGGCATTTCAAGCTCGGGCTGAGCGATTTTGAGTGAGGTTTTCACAGAAATTCTTTAGGAAAGTCACTTCTGGCCATTTTTAGTCAATAATATTGAACTATCGTCGGTTATTCCGACTAGATTACGTGTTTTTCAAGTGTAAATCGGGAATTTGGACCTAGGGATTTTGAAATAAGATTTGTTAATTTGGAGGTCGAGTTGATGTCAGAATTTGGTAAAATTTATATGGTTAGACTCGGTCGAATGGGCGTTCATATTTTATAAATTTTGTCAGGTTCCGAGACGTGGACCCCACGGGCGAAGTTTGAGTAAATTTCGGATTTTGTTGGAAAATTTGTATTTTCTTATGGAATTAATTCCAATAATTCTTTTTGATTGAATCGAACTAATTGTGACTAGATACGAGGGTTTCAGAGGCTAATTCGCGAGGTAAAGGCATAGCGGAGTAAAGAATTGCTCGCATTGAGGTAAGTAACACTTTTAAACTTGGTTCTGAGGGTTTGAATCCTTGAACTACGTGTTGTATGAATTATTTGGAGATGAAGCACATGCTAGGTGACTGGCGCATGGGCGTGCATCATAGGAATTGTGACTTAATTGATTCCTTGGAGTTGCATAATTAAATAAATGTCATTATCCCCATATCCTCTACGTGTTAGAGAAATTGAGCCGAGACTCATATTAAAGATCATGTTTAGGCTGCACGTCGATATATTTTGGGACCCACATGAGTCTTATTGCTGTAGAACTATATGTTTAAAATATAATTTTGTACTAAGTCATATCTATCACTTAGATATCATATCTCAGTCTCTGTTGTCATTTATTGATACATCATATCATTATGTCGGTTTGCTTTTCGTGTCATTGAGAGCCCAAGAGACTTGAGATACTTAGTGATATTTATGTTTATTTATTTATGCCTGGATTTGGCTATTATAGTGCTTGGGCTGAAGGAGCCCCTCCAGAGTCTGCACCCCCCCCGCCCCACAGTGAGCGCAGTTGGTATATAAAGATATATATATTGAGGGATGGATCTCCCCTGGGAATGGATCTTGCCCGAAGCATTTATATTGAGGGATGGAGTTTCCCTGGGCATGGATCTTGTCCGAAGCATTTATATTGAGTGATGGATTTTCCCTGGACATGAATCTTGCCCGAATCATTCATATTTGGGTATGGATCTTCCCCTGGGATGGATTGTCCTTAAACAGTACTGGGTGATTGACTGTCAGTTTATGTGTACATATAGTTGAGGGATGGATCTTCCCTGGACTAGATTGGCCATATATAGTACTGAGTGATTGAGTATTTTTAGATTGTGCGCACACGAATTTTTTACTAAGGTGCATAATATACGGTATGTACATTGGCATGTAGATACATAGATGTAATATTCCTCATATATTTTAGAATTGATCTATTTTTACTTGTGTTGAGTTTAACTAGTGAACTTGAAAGAATGCCTACATTTCTGTACCGTTATTTCTATACTGGAATGTACCTTCTAAGCTCGTCACTACTTTTAGCCCAGAGGTTAGCCTTATTACATATTGAGTTGGTTGTACTCATACTACACTTTGCATCTCGTGTGCAGATACAGGTGCTCCGTGATACGGCGGTTGCTAGACTTGGTGATTTATCTGTTGGCGACTATGAAGGTAGCTGCTAGGCGTCTGCAGACCTTGTTTCTCTTCCCTTCAGTTATTGTGTTGTTCTACATTTTTCAAGTAGTATTCTTATCGATCAGACTTTATTATTATTTAGATGTTCATGTACTCAGTGACACCGAGTTTTGAGAGTATATTTTACATCAGTACGTGGGAGTTTTCTAGTATATATATATATATATATATATATATATATATATATATATATATATATATATATATATATATATATGTTTTCCAACTTAAAAGAAATTGTGGCTTATTGAGGTTGTCGCCTTGCTTAGTATTGAGATAGGCGCCATCACGACATGCGGATTTTGGGTCGTGACCACAAACAACCTTCTTTAGCTCCATTAAAATCATCAATGAACTCACATCCACCCAATTGTTATTAATTTATTCATTACAAAATCTCTACAACACCCAATAATCTAGTTTAAGTATTTATGGCTTCCAAGCACCCTTCAATAAGTGCTAATACTTATTTCTTGCTCACATACTCATAATAAATCAATGCATATATGTCTAAGGGTGTAGGTTACCTTTTGGAAGAAATCTTGCCAAAACCCTCTTTTGAGTTCTTGAAGCAATTTCTTGAAGATCTAAGGATTTCATGGTGGATTGAGTTAGTTCTAGAGTGGAAATAATAGAATGAAATACCAAATTAGTAGGAATTACTCACCTTGGATATGGGGGGAGTTGGAGGTCTTGAGAGAGCGGAGGAAACCCCCAAAATTTGGCCACGAGGAAGAGGGAAAAATGAACCTCGAAATAAGTATATAACATTTTGAGCGCCACTGGTGGCATGGGGCGTTACCTGTGGCCCAATTTCCAGAACCTAAAAAATCCAGGGCTAGCGCCCCACGCTACCCTGGGCGCTGACGATGGAAAATCTTTTCTGTTTTGCCCGAAAATGGGCATAACTCTCTAATATGATGTCCGAATTTGACGATCCATTTTTCTATGGCTCCGTAATTTCAATATGGATCTAATGCTTCAATTAAAACTGAATTTGTAACTATTTGCTTAATGTGATACTTCTTATGCTTGAAGAAAACGACATCGAAACATTCTAGAAATATTCAAATTCTACATTCGATGCCGAAACCTATCAAATCAAGTCCGATTGACCTCGAAGTTTGCACACAAATCATAAATGATGTAACAGACCTATCAAAATTTTTCCATAACTGGATTTCGACCCCGATATCAGTAAAGTCTACTCCTGGTCAAACTTTCAAACCTTCGATTTCCATCTTTCGCCATTTCAAGCCAAAATCAACTACAGAATTCTCAAAACGACAAGTCGGGCCATTACAGTTGTGGCGTGCAACCCTATCCCACAAAATAAAAATTATATTTGTTGCGACGTGCAACCTGATCCCATACAACATTAATCATATTTGTTGTGGCGTTCAACCCGATCCCACATAATGATAATCATTTCTCATTAATCATTTATCATTGATCATTTTCATTTCTGCTGAGGCGTGCAACCCGCTTCCCATTATAAAAATTAAATAAATTTGTTGCGACGTGCAACCCGCTCCTAAAGCAACACAAAATAAGCAACCAATTTACAACCAACTCCGGTGTACCACAAAATCAAAAGGAATAGCGAGGATACACAAAGAAGTCCCAACTAATGTAAAAGGCTACACGATAGCTCACGAAGTTAAATAGCAAGAAAAGTACAATCCATAAACCAAGGCACAATGTATGAGCATCTATTAAGAATTAAGGTATTTACCAAATAAAGCATGAATTCAACAGGTGATTACAATCAACAATTGATATATAAGGGTGAACTTGACAACAAAGATGGAACATGTGCTAACAATTTCAAGTAAAGCACGTACAAACAATTCTAACAACAAAAGATATAGTCATAAAACGATAACTACAATTAATTACATGAAGGAAGCATAATAGTCCAAACCAGTCAAATGCCACATATAGGTCGTGTACCCCCTCGTCACCTCGCGTACACAACCTTCACATAACACGAATGACACAATCATCTCAAATCCTAAGGGGTGGTTTCCCCCACACAAAGTTGGACAAGACACTTACCTTAACGAAATTAGGTTGATATTTCAAAATAGCCTTATCACGTGAAATGACCTCCGGACGGCTCAAATCTGGCCAAATTAATTACATAACATCATTAAATTTTATTGGGAACAATTCTAGATAATAAAACGTCAACTTTAAATTTTACTTTAAAAAGTCAATCCCGAGGCCCGCCTCTCGGAACCTGACAAAAGTTTTATGAAATATGAATACCCATTCCGATACGAGTTCAACCATACCAAAATTATCAAATTTTGATAACGGACCACCCTTCAAATCTTTATTTAACATTTTTGAAAGATTTTATAATTTTTACAATTTCTTCTATTTGATTCACTAATTAAGGATGAAAATAATCATGGAATCATGAAATATAATAAAAATCGAGTAGGAAACACTTACCTCAATCCATTTAGTGAAAATCCTCTCAGAACCGCCCAAATCCGTGTTTTCTAGCTCCAAAAATGTTGAAATGAGCTTATAAAAAACTGTCCAATAAAAACACTAATCCGGTCGCTAAAAGCCTAATGCCCATCACGAAAAGGGCCAAATCTGCTCGCTAAAGGTGCGCACCAGAATGTTCTTGCATTAGCAGTTTCTTTTTTACTAAAAAGGCTCTAAATCTATCATACGAACTCATAATTTGACGATTCTTGTTCCTATGAGTCACAAATAAAATTATGAACCTAGTCGTTCAATCGAAACTCAATTCAGAACTCATTTTCTCCATGTGATACCAACTTTGCTCGTTAAATAATTAACTCATGTTTCGCCGTAAAAACCCAATTGCGACTTAATGAAATTAGACCAAACATTCCAGATCATTCCTATAATTTATTATCAAACTCTCTGAAGTCTCGAAATCGAACTTCAATCTCTAGAACTAAAAACAAACATTTGGATGATTATACTTTTATGCTCAAAACAATGTCAAAATACCAAACACGTTAGAAAACCCATCCAAAACTCATTTGAGCCCCATGGGACCCCAACCAAGTATACTAACAAGCCCCAAAATATGATACGAAATTGCTCGAAGCCTCAAATACCTCCAACAATACTAGAATTATGAATCGCTCATCGATTCAAATTTAAAAAACTTATGAACTTCCAAATTTCAAAACTAATGTTGATTCATACCAAACCAACTCCGATTGACTTCAAATTTGCACACAACTCATAAATGACATAGCAAAGCTATTCAAATTTACGAAATCAAAATTCGAGCCCGATATCAATGAAGTCAGCTCCCAGCTAAACTTCTCAATCTTCCAAAACTTAAACATTCTATTTTTTGCCAAAATGCTTCAAATTATTCTACGAACTTCCAAATCCAAATTCGGACATATGTCTAAGTCCGAAATCACCATACGAAGCTATTGGAATCCTCAAAACACCATTCCGTTATCGTTTACATAAGCTTCTAAAATAAGAATTGTTCTTCCAATTTGATCCTGGATAGTCCAAAAATAAAACTCGACTTCACACACAAGTCATGTTATATGTTTCAAAGCCGCTCGAAGTCTTATGTCGCTGAATGGGATGCTAATTCTCAAACCAACAAGTCAGGTCGTTACAATTAATTTGGCATTGTTTGGCTTTGATATCTTCCAAACATAAGAAAGAAAAGGAATATGTGAATTAAATGATTATGCTATGCAGTTTATAATGGGGGAAAGTTTGAGAATGGTACCAAAACCATGGACTTTGCTATTTTGTAATTTTAATTAAAGGAATTTGAAGGCAAACTATTTTGGTTGGTGCACCAGGGCCAGCGCGAGACACTCCCCTGGACGCTGGAGGCGGGATTTTTTCTAGTTCGCTCGGGACAAGGTTATTTCGGCCCTACACGCTTCCAAATCATATAAAAAGGGGTCCTAAACCTATTTTGAGGGGGGGGGGGGGGAGGGGACAATGTTTTTGTCACGACCCAAAATTCTCACCTTCGGGACCGTGATGGCGTCTAATATTTTACTTGCTAGGCAAGCCAACGTTAGAATAAATTTTAGCCAATTTTAACCGTTCAAACGAAATGATAATAAAGCAACCAAATATATTTGGAATAATATGAAATGGAAATTTCCTACAATCCCAAAACCGGTAGTACAAGTCACAAGCTCTACAGAGTTTACTAGAAAATCTCTAAATACAACTGTTCCAGAGTCTCCACAAGCCTGCGAATGTGACAACAGGTATAACTTGAGTCTCCACAACAATGCTCGATCAACTAACAAGAATATCAATAACTGTAGGGTACCTGGATCTGCACAAAAAGATGTGTATAAGCGTAGCATGAGTACAACATAGCGGTACCTAGTAAGTATCAAGCCTAACTTTAGTAGAGTAGTGACGAGGCCAGGTCAGGACATCTACACGATATATAAAGTTGTACAATATGTTACATGAAGCTAACAAGGAAAGAGTATCAATGTAAGGCCAATAATAGAAGAATTTTCAATACAAATCAATAATGAAAATAATGAGAACACGAGTGGCATCGAGCAAACAATCAACCAATTGAGTAAAAACATAGTTAGAGTACAAATATAATATAAAAATGGCACGACATCACCCTTCGTTTACTCTCGTCCTTACCATGAAATGATGAATAATTTAAACACAATTAGACAGAATTCCAACTTGAACATAGTAAAGCGTCAAATGAGTTATTAAGTCAATTTAGGATTTAAATAAGGTAAAATAGTAGAGAGATTGTGCAAATAGAATATCAAGTTAATTTAGTTTAGAAATATATGAGATCTAGTAAAATATTATATTTATACAAAATAAGACATTCAATCAAGTTATAACGAGATAAATATGGAATTTATTAAAGTAGAACATAATAACAAAATTTTCACTAAAATTACACGTTAATAATATAATGAGAAACGTGAAGCAACAATTAGAGTAAAATACAATCACCAATTAATTTAGTAAATCTAAGAATAAGATATGAGTTTTATTTTTGAAAGATACACAAGTGGAGGAGCTTGAAAATCCTTTCATTTACCTCTGCTAAATTCTCAGCAACTTAACATATCACATATGATGCATAACTCACCCAAAAAGTCCATATTTTTTCATTTATAATATATATTGACGGTTAATTAATTATATTTAAAATACAATGAGGCGATTTAATAAACCACAGTAACTGTCCTACCATGAAATGCATCAAGAGGATCACAATTAGAATTAACCTTAACATCACAATAATTTCATATTTGTTCATTTGTTGCGGCGTGCAACCTATTCCCACAATATAATCCTTCAATTAAATTCTGTTGCGGAGTGCAATCTGATCCATCAATATAAACTGAAAACAAAATTTGTTTCGGCGTGCAACCCGATCCTACAATAAAAATTTTCAAATAAATTTCGTTGTGGCATGCAACCCGATCCAAGAATATAATCTTTCAAATAAATTTCGTTGCGGCGTTGAACTCGATCCAACAATGTAATCTTTGAAATAAATTCCGTTGCGGCGTGCAATCCGATCCAACAATATGATCTTTCAAATAAATTCTGTTGCAGCATGCAACCTGATCCAACAATAATAAATCATATCTATTGCGGCGTACACCCCGATCCTCATGCAACACAAATTAAGCAACCAATTTACAACCAACTACGGTATACCACAAAATCAAAAGTAATAACGAAGCTACACAAAGAATTCATAACTAATGAAAAAAGCTACACAATAGCTCATGAAATCAAATTCCAAGTAAATGACAATCCATAAGACAAGGCACTATTTATGAGCATCAATTGACAATTAAGGAATGTAACAGGTAAAGCATGTATTCAACGAGTGGTTACAATCAACAATTGGCATATAAGGGATCTCGACAATGATGATGGATCATGTGCTAACAATTTCAAGTAAAGCATATACAAACAATAATAACACAAAAGATGTAGTCGTGAAACGATAGTTACAATTAGTCACATAAAGGGAGCCTTACAGTCTAAACCGGTCACACACCAAATATAGGTCGCGTACCTACTCGTCAACTCGCGTACATGACCTTCACATAACACGAATGACACAATCATCTCAAATCGTAAGGGGTGATTTCCTCCAACACAAAGTTAGATAAGACACTTACCTTATTGAAGTTAAGCCAATATTCCACAATAGCCTTCTTGCTTGAATTGACTTCCGAAAAACTCAAATTTATCCAAATTAATTGTATGAATTCATTAAAATTCATCGGAAATAATTCCAGTTAATAAAATGTCGACTTAAAAATTCACATTAAAAAGTCAACCAAAAGTCAACGCAGGGCCCACCTCTCGGAACCAGACAGAATTTTTACGACATCTGAACACCCATTCTGATACGAGTTCAACCATACGAAATTTATTAAATTTTCATAACAACTCGACCTCCAAATCTTAAATTTTTGTTTTTGGAAAGATTTTGCAAAAATCCCAATTTCTTCCATTTAAATCCGAATTAAATGATGAATATAACTATGGATTTATGAAACATAATCATTTTCGGATATAGGACACTTACCCAAGTTGAAGTCTTGAAGGAATCCTCAAAAATCGACCAAGAACCGAGCTCCAAACATCCCAATCAAAAATGAAGAAATTTCTTGAAGATCAAAGGATTTCATGAAGGATTGACTTACTTTTAGGGTAAAATTGATGGAATGAAATAACCAAATTAGTAAGGATTACTCACCTTGAAGATGGGGGGAGTTGGAGGTCTTGAGAGAGTGGAGGAAACCTCCAAATTTCGGCCAAGAGAAATGGGGAAAAATGAACCCCGAAATGAGTATCTAACATTTTGAGCTCCATAGGTGTCGTGGGGTGCTACCTGTGACCTAATTTCCAGAACCTCAAAAATTCCAGCACTACTAACCTGGGCGTTGACAATGGGAAATCTTTTCTATTTCGCCCGGAAATGGGCATAACTGTCTCATACGATGTCCGAATTTGACGATACTTTTTGCTATGGATGCATAATTCCAATACGGATCAAATGCTTCAATCAAAACTGAATTTGGAGCTCATTTGTTTAATATGATACTACTTATGCTTGAATAAACAACGTCAAAATATTCTAGAAATACCTAAATTCTGCATTCGATCCTGAAACCTATCAAATCAAGTCCAATTGTGTCACGACCCAAAACCTAACCTGTCGTGATGGTGCCTATCGTGATACTAGGCAAGACAACATTTCCAAAACACTTTCAACATTTAACAGAAATGAATTAAGACATTTAAAATAACCAGAGTTTTTCATAAAAACAGGGTAAAACCCAAACATAAGTGCGAACAAATAGCCCGACATCGGGGTGTCACTGAGTCATGAGCATCTAGATGTCCAGTATAATGCAAACATTGTCTAAGTATCAATACAGAAAAGGTCTGCGGACGCCTGCAGCTACCTCGTAGTCTCCGATACTCGATCACGCATGAACTTAGTGATCAAACACACCTGGATTTGCACATGAAGTGCAGGGTGTAGCATGAGTAAAACCAACACAGTTAGTAGTGAACGAACTCAGAAGGAAGTGACGAGCTATACAAATACAGTTCATTTTCAATAATTCTAGCAAAGAGTAGACATGCTTTCAAATCCGGCAGTTCAAGTCAAATCAGTTTCTACAGTTACAGTGTAAGTAATCAGAATATAGGATCTTTCAGATATTTCACAACAATGACAGATATCAACTAAGTGCATCAACAAATGAAAAACAAGTACAGCCTCTCAGGGCAACAAACACTCAACTCGTCACAACAGCTCAATCACTCGGCTCTCAGCCCTCAGTACTCACACTCAATCGGTACCTGTGCTCACCGGGGGTTGTACAGACTCCGGAGGTGCTCCTTCCAGCTCAAGCGCTATATCGTTGGGCGTGCAGCCTAGCCCAATCATATAAGTAGCCATAAGGCTCGTTGTGGTGTGCAACCCGATTCATATACCCTCACAGAGTTCACAGTTCGGCACTCAGGCCCTATCTCAGTCACTAACCTCTCCAGCCCCCCGGGCTCACAGAATATCATAATAATCAGCCCAATCACAAAATACATCAAGTATTAACAAGAAATGAGAAGGAACAGAGATATAACACACAAGTAAGACTGTGACTGAGTACAAGACAACAATTAGTAGTCAATGCACAAACTGCCATACCTTCGGGTTCGCGTCCTTTCCTTCGCGAACGCGTAGAGCAAAAACTCACCAACTCAGAGGCACTCTTCGTGAAAGCGAGTCCAAAAAATGTAGCAACACATATCAGCTATCTCACCAAGGCCAAACATGATCCGTTACCCACTCGAAACTCACCCGAGGCCCCCGGAACCTCAACCAAACATACCATCTAGTCCCAAAATACTATACGAACTTAGTCGAATCCTCAAACCGCCTCAAATAACAACAAAAACACGAATCAGCCTCTGATTCAAACTTAATGAACTTGAAATTTCCAATTCTACAATCGATGTTGAACCCTATCAAACCACGTTCTATTGACCCCAAATTTTGCACACAAGTCATATTTGGTATTACAGATCTACTCCAACTTCCGGAATCAGAATCCGACCACGATATCAAAAAGTCAACCCTCCGGTCAAACTTCCCAAAATTTGACTTTCGCCATTTCAAGCCTAAATTAGCTACCCGGACACGCTCTTAAGTCCAAAATCACCCAACGGGGCTAACGGAATCGACGAAACTCCATTCCAGAGTAGTATTCACACACTTCCGACTACGGTTAAAATCCCGAGACTTATGTTACCGTTTTAGGGACTAAGTGTCCTGAAACACTCCGAAACCAAAAACAAGTGCTCCCGACAAGTCACTTAAGCAAAAACAGATACGAGGAAAATAGTAAATAAGGGATCGGAGCTAATACACTCAAAACGACCGGTCGGGTCGTTACAGATTGACCTCGAATTTTGCACACATGTCATAAATAACATACCAAACCTATCAAAATTTCCAAAACTGGATTCCGACTCCGATATCAATAAAGTCAGCACATGACCCGATCAAACTTCCAAACCTTCTATTTCCAACTTTCGCCATTTCAAGCCAAAATCAACTACGGACTTCCAAATAAATATCCGGACACACTCCTAAGTCCAAAATCACCATACAGAGTTATTTGAATGATAAATATTGCTTTTCAGAGTCGTTTTCTCAAAAGTCGACTCTCCGGTCAACTCTTTTCTTTTAAGCTTCTTATATAAGAATTGTTATCCCAATTTGATCCCATATCGTATAAAAACCAAACTTAACCACACACGCAAGTCATAATACGTATTACGAGGTTTCTCGAGATCTTAAGCCGCTGAACGTGAAGCTAATTCTCAAAATGGCAAGTCGGGTCGTTACATCCTCCACCTCTAAAACAAACATTTGTTCTCGAACGTGCTAAGAATTATTCTGAGGTTATCAAATTGCTGATTTTACACATACACATAAACTCGTGGGTGATCTATGTTACGGCAACCGACATAGGTTCGACAACACCATCTCAATTGAGATTAATTTTCCTATCCATACTTATAAACCTTAAAACCAATATTCTTACACTCCAATCAATTTCAAAAGGGTCTGATTTTCATATCAACACACGATATTAGTCTCAGTCGGCTGTAGAAACTTGTGCCTACGTTTGCACGATACAACCACATAATGTATCGCAATATGCATACGCCCATAACCACATCTATAGTCATAATAGTTGTTCATAGCCAATTACAGCATCGTCGTTTAACTTTATGTTAACAAAAATCTCATTTCAAACCTTCACAATACAGACAACGAGACTCGAGGCATGAAGGACTCATAATTATTTACCTAAATTAATGAGTCATATTTAACGTCACTTGGGCACTCACCTCGTAGGTTAAAACTCAATAATTACAACACGAACATGGCTAATTATGCACATATAAATTCATATAAGAATTTTAAAATAATCCTAACAGGCATGACTCCCTATTAGTATAATAGTACAAATTTAATTTTCCAAGGGAGAATTTAACACATAAAGTTTCATCACAAGGATGTTGTCCTTATATAACTTCAAACGCGGCTTGTAGCCCGGTTTAAACATAACAAATCATATTAAAATACGAGGATCTCGTCCTCAGTTCTGAATCACAAGTAATATGCACATCGTGCCAATCAAAATCTTCCATTTTATTTTGTAAAATAATTTTCGTTAAACAAAATCACAACACATAATAAACCCACATACCGGTGGGGCATATAATTTATAAAATTGTAATCAATTATACTGAAATTACATCAAAACCCACGGTAGTGAGTATCAAAAAGTCACATTTGGACTCATAGCCCGCAGTAGTGTACAAAACGAAATTAATAGACACGGGTTAACACAATCAAATCTCCCAACAGTGATAAACACGTGAGTGGAGTACAAATTCACAAACTCACTATATAAGGAGCATGAAAGGAAATCTCACCTCGATAATCGGAATCGAATCAAAATAAGAATAGTGATCTTCTATTATGAATTAAATCATACATGTAATGACACCATGTAGGACGCTCTCTAACAGGTTGTCTTCCACCCCTAACTGAATATGTAGGTAGAGTAGAAATTGAAATGGAGCTCGTGGCATGAGTGCTCTGATGTAATATGTTTCTTCCAAGTCTGGAAAAATCTCTCATGATATGCCTAGTATCATCACACTCATAACAATCCAGTTGCGGTTTCGGCTGCTCATACTGAGTTTGTGCCGGATAACTCGAATAACCATTATAGGAATCTCATGCCAGTGGTATGGTAAAAGAACTTACTGGTTCACCCCCAGTAATCTGATGTGCGGACTAAGCTAACTGAATACTCGAGCATCCGCCATAATGAGTTATAGCTGCAGAGTAGCATCCACTAAATTCTCCAGAACCTCGAAACCTCTTGGTCTCCTAGTTTCCTTTTCCTCGCCTCAAACACGTTCTAACATCTTGGAAATTTCCACCACTTGCTGAAATGAAGTATCAACTTGTAGCCCCCGACTCATACAAAATCTAAGATCATAACTGAGTCCTTTAATGAATATGTGGATTCGCTCTCTGGCTATAGGAACAAAAGTAGTAGTATAAAGGGATAACTCATTGAACCTGATGGCACATTATGACGCCGTCATGGTGTCCTGACGCAACCGTTTAAACTCTGTGTGCCACGCATTACAGAAGGTCTGGGGAACAAGCTCCCTCAAAAATATTTCTGAAAATTTAGCCCAAGTAGGCGGTGTTACATTGGCTGGACTGCCCTCTTCATAGACTTTTCACAAACACTGGTGGAGAATTATCTCTCCAAAGGCCAATTTCTTCCTTTGCTATGCTGACCTAGCACCGTCGAGCTGACCATTTCTTCACATATTCCTCGATTCTTCCTTGGGGTAATACTCCCCCATATTTGTACACGATGATCCCAAAAATAATGCTTCGTACAGACAAATCTTTGCACGAAACCACGTAGCCCATAAGCTCATCAACCACTATACTTCCTCTGAAGCACCCCATACTGCCGCAACCGAGACGTCCATGTTGAATAAACCTTTTGTAAATTTGAAGTTGTTTCTATAACTCCTTTGATACTGAAATATAAGATTATTAAGGACGCGGTCATACCGCAAGTCCCAACATTATCACCTGCAAAATCTCAGGCCTTAAACATGTATAAATTTTGGGGTACCTTTTAGTACCACATATGTACATCTCAGGCCAAAACGGATACACTACAAGAAACACATGGTTTTCCCACGGCAAAATCAGTGGAAATATTGAGTTTTCACACCTCATTCCCACCGAAACGGATCACCTGGAAAAAGGCCTGGTGAGAAAAAACTTCCCAGAGAAGTAGTGGGAAGTTTCCCACGGTTTTCCTAGCGAAGATTTAATAGGAAAAATAATGAAGTTTCTCACCAACAATCCGTGGGAAGTATTATTAGTAATTTCTATTATTTTAATATATTATCCAGGGAAGTGGTGGGAAAAATGTATGTAATGAAAACAAAAGTATGAACGTTCCCACCGATATCAGTGGGAATCATGCAAGATCTATAGCTAAAAGGACAAACTTTCCCACGGATCCAGTGGAAGTATGGAAAATATTTTTGTGCATTGTGCTACTTTTTATACTGCACCACCTACCAAACAAAAACTACAACTACCAACAACAAGCCTAAATACAATTAAACATTCACATACAAAATTCAGCATTGATTCTGATCCATTTCATAAACAACCAACCAAAATATAAATACAATAAACCAATAATGTAACTAAACACTCAAACAAAAAAAACCAGCATTCAATCGTATCCAATTGAATGAACTCCTCCGATGATTGTTTGAATTTTCGCAAGTCCATATAACTCTCCTGGGATGGTTGGATTGGCTTTCCTTGATCATCGGTAGGTTGGCTTTTAATGAAATCCTCCAACGATTGTTTGAAAATATTCTGCAAAAAGAGTTACAACTATTATATGAAAAGAAAAGCTTTCAAGCTTCATAAAGCTAAATCGAGTTCAAAATCTAATAATAATCCTCTAACTTTTGATTTGACATGAGTGAATATGATATTACATTTGGTTTTACAGGAGTGAAAGCTCCTTGGACAAGAATGGATGATTTACAAAGAAGCGAATGAGAATGAAAATGAAAACAAAGAAGAAGGGATGTACTATAATAGGAAAGACATTCCTGCTAATTCACTTGGAATATTTGTGGGAATTCTCTTATTAAATTTATTTTTTATGTGAAATTATTTTAACCTCGCGGGTTTTTTGGACCAAAATTTAAATTTCAAAATTTGAAATTTCCCACTACATACGTGGGAACATTAAAATAATTGTTTATCTTTAGATTTCCACCGTTTCACTGGGAAGAGTTTAATAATTTTATGTAGTAATGTTTCTAATGTATTTCCCACTGATTCAGTGGGAAACAAATTGGACGTTTTTTGCACCAAATAATTCCTACCTATAGTCTGTGGGAACGTTTTAAAAAAAAAGTAAAATAAAACCCTTCCATTTCCCACTCCATCTGTGGGAACATTAAAATACTTTTTATCTCTAGATTCCCACTGTTTCATTGAAAAAAGTTTAACAATTTTATATAGTAATTTTTCTAATGTATTTCCCACTGATTCAGTGGGAAACAAATTTCATTCCCACTAATTCGGTGGGAAACAAATTGCACTCTTTTTTGCGCCAAATAATTCTCACCTATAATCTGTGGAAACATTTTTAAATTGCAGTTTTTCTAAATTGCAGTGGGAACTGCCACTGATAATATATCTGCGGGAAATTTCCTTGCGAAGTTTGTATTTTTCTAGTAGTGATATAACACATGACCCCATAATATGTTCGTCTATAGAGGATTCCCCCACTTAGCATGAAGCCATAAGACACAACGTCTGATGATCCACAATACTAACCTTCACAGCTCATACTCATCAACCAGATGCAAGAATTCGCCACACCCCCACATAAATCACTGAGTGATCCTTCAATACATCTGCATCTTAAGTCAGAACCACACGTTGAGACAATGTTTGAGCATCCCTGGCCCCCTCGTAGTCTACTACAACATCATGAACCGTCGACGCACAGTACCGAGTGCGCAATGTCATACATGAGTGGATGTGAATGGATATAAGATATATTCTTCAAGCTGAATTAGGATCGCACGATATGAAATAAAAGAACTGAAATTTCCTAATAGTTTTCGTAGACTCTCTAAGAAACGTACAGACGTCTCTGTACCAATCCGCAAGACTCTACTAAACTTACTTATGACGTGTAGAACCCATGAACCTAAATCTTTGATACCAACTTGTCAAGACCCGAAATTTCCACCTTCGGGACCGTGATGCCGCCTAACATTTCACTTTCTAGGAAAGCCAACGTTAGTATAAATTTTATCCATTTTAAACCGTTCAAACGAAATGATAATAAATCAATCAAATATCTTTGGAATAATCTGAAATAGAAATTTCCTACAATTCCAAAACCGGGAGTACAAGTCACAAGCTCTACAGAGTTTACTAGAAAATCTCTAAATACAAATGTTCCAGAGTTGAATCAACAATGCAAGAAAATATCATAAGGTGACTCCGAAGCCTGCGAATGTAACATCAGGTATACTTTGAGTCTCCACAACATTGCTCGATCAACTAACAAGAATATCAATAACTCTGGGGTACCTGGATCTGCACAAAAAGATGTGCAGAAGCATAGGATAAGTATAAGATAGCGGTACCCAGTAAGTATCAAGCCTAACTTCAGTAGTGTAGTGAAGAGGCCAGGTGAAGACACCTACATGACATATAAAGTTGTACAATATGTTACATGAAGAAAACAAGGAAAGAGTATCGATGTAAGGCCAATAATAGAAGAATTTTCAATACAAATCAACAATGAAAATAATGAGAACACGGGTGGTATCGAACCAATTTAGGATTTAAATAAGGTAAAATAGTAGAGAGATTGTGCAAATATAATATAAATTTGATTTAGTTTAGAAATATATGAGATCCAGTAAAATATTGTATTTATACAAAATAAGACATTCAATCAAGTTATAACGAGATAAATATGGAATTTATTAAAGTAGAACATAATAACAATTGTTTTCACGCAAATTACGCGTCAATAATATAATGAGAAAGGTGAAGTATCAATTAGAGTAAAATATAATAACCAATTAATTTAGTAAATCTGTGAATAAGTTATGAGTTTTATTATTGAAAGACACACAAGTGGAACAACTTGAAAATCCTTTCCTTTACCTCTGCTAAATTCTTAGCAACTTAACATATCACATAGGATGCATAACTCACACAAAAAGTCCATATTGTTCCATTTTTAATATATATTGGCGGTTAATTAATTAAAAATTATAATCAAAATACAATGAGGTGATTTAAGAAACCACAGTAACCGTCCTATCAAGAAATGCATCAAGAGGATCATAATTGGAATTAACCTTAACATCACAATAATTTCATATTTGTTCATTTGTTGCGGCGTGCAACCCATTCCCACAATATAATCCTTCAATAAAATTACGTTGCGGCGTGAAACCCGATCCTACAATAAAATCTTTCAAATAAATTCTGTTGTCGCGTGCAACCCGATCCAACAATATAATTTTTCAAATAAATTTTGTTGCAGCGAGAAACCCGATCAAACAATATAATCTTTCAAATAAATTCCGCTGCGGCATGCAACCCGATCCAACAATATAATCTTTCAAATAAATTTTGTTGCGGCACGCAACCGGATCCAACAATATAATTTTTCAAATAAATTCCGTAGCGGCGTGCAACCCGATCCAATAATATAATCTCTCAAATAAATTGTGTTGCGGCGTGCAACCCGATCTAACAATAATAAATTATATCTGTTGCGGCATTCAGCCCGATCCTCAAGCAACACAAATTAAGAAACCAACTTACAACCATATATGGTATACCACAAAAACAAAAGAAATAACGACGCTACACAAAGAAGTCGCAACTAATGAAAAGGGCTACACGATAGCTCACGAAATCAAATAGAAAGGAAATGACAATCCATAAGCCTAGGCACAATTTATGAGCATCAATTGACAATTAAGGTATGTAGCAGGGAAAGCATGAATTCAACAAGTGGTTACAATCAACAATTGGCATATAAGGTGATCTCTACAACGAATATGGAATATGTACTGACAATTTCAAGCTAAGCACGGACAAACAATTCTAACACAAAAGATGTAGTCATGAAACAATAGTTACATTTAGTCACATGAAGGAAGCCTAAAATTCCAAACCGGTCAAATACCAAATATAGGTCATCTACCCACTTGTCACCTCATATACACGACCTTCATATAACACGAATGACACAATCATCTCAAATCCTAAGGGGTGATTTTCCTCACACAAAGTTAGACAAGACACTTACCTTTTTGAAGTTGGGCCGATATTCTAAAATAGCCTTCTTGCTTTAATTGACCTCCGGACAGCTCAAATCTATCAAAATTAATTATATAACTTCATTAAAATTCATCGAAAATAATTCCGGATAATAAAACATCGACTTATAAATTCACATTAAAAAGTCAACCAAAGGTCAATGCAGGGCCCGCCTCTATGAACCCGACAGATAACAACTCGACCTCCAAATCTTAAATTTCTGTTTTTGAAAATATTTTGCAAAAATCCCAATTTCTTCCATTTAAATCTGAATTAAATGCTGAATATAACCATGGATTAATGAAACATAATCACTTTCGGATATATGACACCCAAGTTGAAGTCTTGATGGAATCCTCAAAAATCGCCCAAGACCGAGCTCCAAAACTCCCAGTCGAAAATGAAGAAATTTCTTGAAGATCTAAGGATTTCATGGAGGATTGAGTCAGGTTTAGGGTGGAATTGATAGAATGAAATACCAAATTAGTAGGGATTACTCAATATGGGGGGAATTGGACGTCTTGAGAGAGTGGAGGAAACTCAAAAAATTCGGCCAAGAGGAATGGGGAAAAATGAACCCCAAATCAGTATATAACATTTTGAGCGCCACAGGTGGCGTGGGGCACTACATGTAGCCCAATTACGAGAACCTCAAAAATCCCAGCACCAGGTCTAGGGCCCTACGCTACCCTGGGCGCTTGTGATAAGTGGGGATTGTGACTACTTATTTGCGCCTTTTAACTTTCGTTTTAGTTCAAAATTGATTAAAGTTATTCCCGAAAACTGATGAAATATGCTTACTTGCAGGAGTATTGGAAAATGAGCCAAAGTGATGAAATTCAACTCAAGAAGGAGTGAGTTTTAACAAGGACAAAAATCAAGGAAAAAGGGCTAAAGTGCGGACTGTAGAATTCTATATGTGGCCGCAGAACTAGAAGCAAATTTGACAGTGCTGCAATGTTAAGTGCGGACCGCACAATAATTGTGCGGCCACAGAAGTCAAGGTTCAGAGAGTTGGGAATTCAAGACAATCAAGATATGCGGACGTACCCAGAATTGTATGGCCCGCATAACTCAAGAAGTACGGCCGCAGTTCAGAATTGTGGGGCCGCAGAAACTGCTCATGTGAAGAGCTACAACAAAGTGAGGACCGCACACAGAATTGTGCGGCTGCAGAATCTCCTTTTGGGCAATTTTGCCCGAAAATTCCAGCTTTGTATAAATAGATAACTTTCACGAAATTAGGTCAAGTTTAGAATATCTGAATAGTTGTAGCCGTTTTTCTGTACTGTTTTAGGAAGCATTATCATAGCTTGTCAATTTTACATTGGATTTTCATCTATTTATCATTAAATATGAGTTTAATCATTTTTTCTTCATTATTTTCTTCATCACCCACTATGAGTAGCTAAATTTCTAGCTAGGGTTGTGACCCAACCCTAGTGTGGGTACCTAATAGGTGTTTGCTTTAGGGATTGTTTATGGTTGGGTGTGTAATATTTAGCCTAGTTCTTGCTATAATTGGAGAATTAATGGTTTTAAACATTGATTCAAGCCTATTTGATTTAGTCTCTATTTGAGAAAGAGAGACTCAGTCTAGGAAAACTTAGATAACAAGAAATTGGGATGAACTCAAGAAATTGATAGTCCCAATTAAAGGGTTGAATCTAGATATAGTAAAACCCGACTTGAGCATCTATCAACTATTTTGTGCATTACCCATTTGGACTTGAGAAAGCCAAATTGGACAAAACTACTCTATTACCGAGAGGTATTTAGTGGTAATTTTGTGTTGATTGCTATAATACACCCCAACCAACAAAACCCGCTATAAAGCCCACGACCCGTTAGGAAAACACCTAGGTGGAAGTCACAGCCCTAGATCTTTTACATAGTTGAAAAACAACACCAAAAATATTATTCTCTAGCTTTACATTTGCAAAACGTAGCATAATTTAGAAGTAGAATCAAAACACAGTTTGTGGAAGTGTATCTTAGACACTTTACGTGCTTAATCCGAATATATACCTAATCCCATCTACGCTCTCTGTGGATTCGATCCCGACTCCTAGTTGGGTATTATTATTGCAATCTATCGCTTCACAACCCCCAACTGGGGTGTGATTTGGGCGAGACCAAATTTTGGCGCCGTTGCCGGGGATATTAAAAATAGATTTATTTATATACTTAGTTTTGTGTGTGATTTGTCTTGCTATTAGAGGAGGATGTGGATGATGACCAAGTTGATGAGGTTCCTCTTGAACCTCAAGCAAATAGATGAGGCCGATCGCCTCATGACAATGTTCCTGTACCTCCCCCACCGCCACCAAGAGCGGCTCCACACCGGTGTTGCCGAATGAAGGGTATGGAAGTGCCATAGTCCCGCCCCGCATTAGGGCGGGCAACTTTTAAATCACAAAAATTATGCTCACATTACTAGAGCAACTGGGATTCTTCACTGGGGTTCCGAATCAAAATGCGTACAAACACTTCAAAGGATTTGTGGACACTTGCTGGGGGAGTAAACAGACAAACATCTCCGAGGATGCTTTAAGGTTGAGGCTATTTCCTTTTTCACTACGGGGGAAAGACTTGGATTGGTTAGAAAGGTTTCCAAACCATTCCATCCATACATGGGATGAATTGGCGTAGAAATTCATTGCCAAGTTCTTTTCTCCCAAGCATATGGCTACTCTTAGAGACGATATTCTAGCATTCAAGCAAGAACCAAATGAGACTTTGAACGAGATATGGGAGAGGTACCGTACTATGGTGAAAGAGTGACCGAACTATGACATGACTGAGGCTATGATTCAACAAACTTTCTATAGGGGGATCAATAATACCAATCAATGCATGGTCAACCAACTTGCCGGTGCAAATTTCATGACAACACCATACGTCGAAGCTTGTGAGTTCTTAGATGAAATGGAAGATACTTCATTGGAATGGAAAAGTAGAGAAAATGTTCCTCAAGGTGATCCAAATGTGATTCACCTACATAAAGAATTGCATGATCATGGGCAAGCAATTTCCGAGTTGACCACTACAATTAATCAATTAGCCAAAGCTAAACTTCAACAAGTTCAAGGTCCTAAACAAGTAAATGCAATAGAGGGTGTCAATATGATGGTAAACAACAGAAGGCAAAAAGGTCAACAAGTGAAAGACCGTGCAGAACAATATGTGCAAGAAGATAGTGGGTTTGACCAAGATGAATCATACAATGAACAAGAGGAGGAACTGCAATATGTGAACAACTTCCAAGGGCAACCCGCCTCATTATCCTTCCCATGGTCCTAGATCTTCTAATAATGAGATGGGGCGAATTAAGAACATGTTTAAACAAATGATGGAGAAGAATTCCGACTCCTATGCTCAACTAGCCTCTCACAACACTGCAATTCGCAATTTGGAAGTTCAATTGGGGAAAATCTTGCAAGCTTTTAACACTTGTCCAAAAGGGGCACTACCAAGTGACACGGTGGTGAACCCAATGGGTGGGAAAAACACGGGACATTCCATGGCCATGACTACAAGGAGTGGAAAATGTGGGGATGCAACCTCAAGACAAAGAAGAATTGGGGATGATGAACAAGTCATTCAAGAAGATGAGATTCCAAACAATATGGTGCAAGCAAATGAAGAAGTGAGAATTGATATTGATGAAAATGTGGAGGAGACTCAATAAGAAGTGAACTCATCTAGGGAACACATTGTTGACATACCGGAACCGGTAGTGCCAATGGCTAAGGCGCAAATGCCAAGGCCTCCTCTTCCATACCCTCAAAGGCCTTCCAAGAAAAATGGCGAGAACCAATTCAAAATGTTCATTGACATGATGAAGATCTTATCTATTAATATGCCATTGGTTGAGGCTTTGGAGAAAATGCCCGGATATTCAAAGTTCATGAAGGATTTGGTGACAAAGAAGAGGTCGATGAATTGTGAGACTATAAAGATGACTCATCAAGTGAACGCAATTGTGTACTCAATGGCTCTTAAATTCGAAGATCCCAGTGCTTTCACAATCCCTTGCATCATTGGAAGCACTGACTTTTCCAAAGCTCTTTTTGATCTAGGGGCGAGTATCAACTTGATGCCCTACTCGGTTTTCAAAATGTTGGGGATTGGGCAACCAAGACCCACTTCTATGAGGCTACAAATGGTGGATCATACTATGAAGAGACCATTGGGTATTATTGATGATGTGTTGGTTCGAGTTGATAAGTTCATCATCCCGATGGACTTTGTGATTCTTGATTGTGAAGTGGACAATGAGGTGCCTATTATTTTGGGTAGACCTTTCCTTGATACGGGGAAGGCTCTTGTTGATGTGGAAGCCAGCGAGCTCACCTTACGGGTGGTTGATGAAAAGGTAGTTTTCCATGTGTGCAAATATATGAGGCAACCGAAAAGCTATTAATTTTGTTCCTTTGTGGACTTAGTGACCGAGGTGATTGTTAATGATGCTAGTGCCATGATGAATGTTGATTATACTCTGGAGGCCGTATTGCTTAATCATGAGATGATGAGGAGGATGGCTATGGGGAATGTGTGAATGCATTGTAAGGAATGGGGTCGTACACTTATGAACCCCGCAAATTGTCCTTAGATCTTGAAAACCGGAAGACTCCTCCAACAAAGCCCTCAATCGAAGAGCCTCCCACTTTGGAGTTAAAGCCATTGCCTCCATATCTCAGGTATGAAGTCCTTGGACCGTGTTATACTTTATCGGTTATTCTTTTCTCTTGTTTGACTAACGTATAGGTAGACTCTACTTTGGCGGTGCTACAAAAGAGGAAGAAAGCTATCAGATGGACATTGGCGGATATTCGGGGTATAAGCCCTACCTTTTGCATGCACAAGATTATTTTGGAGGAGGATGCCAAACCCTCCATTGAACATCAAGGAAGACTAAATGAAGCAATACAAGAGGTTGTGAAGAAGGAGATCATAAATTGGTTGGATGCCGGGGTTGTTTACTCTATTTTCGATAGCTCGTGGACCTCTCCGGTGCAATTTGTCCCAAAGAAAGGGGGCATGACTATGGTCACCAATGACAAGAACAAGTTGATTCCTACAAGAACGATGACCGGGTGGAGAGTGTGTATGGACTATCGCAAGCTCAACAAAGTCACAAGGAAAGATCATTTCCCAGTTTCATTCCTTGATCAAATGCTTGATAGGTTGGCCGGTCGTGCTTTCTATTATTTCCTTGATGGATATTCCTGGTACAATCAAATTCTTATTGCTCCGGAGGACCAAGAGAAAACTACTTTCACATGTCCCTATGGTACTTTCGCATTCTTGCGGATGCCATTTGGGTTATGCAATGCACCGATGACTTTTCAATGGTATATGATGACTATCTTCACTGACATGGTGGAGGCTTTTCTTGAGGTCTTCATGGAGGATTATTCTGTGGTTGGGAATTCCTTTGATTATTGCTTGAAAATTTTGGATAAGGTCTTGGCAAGATGTGAGGAGACAAACTTGGTGCTCAATTGGGAGAAGTGTCACTTCATGGTCGAGGATGGCATTGTCCTTGGCCACAAAATTGCTCCTTCCCCGACGATAAACTTCTACCCATTTCAATGAACGAGATGCCATGGTTCGCCGACTTAGCAAATTATCTTGTGAGCAGTATTGTACCGAATGAGTTCTCTTCAAACCAAAGGAAGAAGCTCAAATGGGATTGCCTTGACTATTATTGGTATGAACTGTATCTCTTCCAAATTTGTACCGATGGTGTGATTCAACGATGTGTGCCGGAGGAAGAACATGTGGAAATTCTTGAAGCTTGCCAATCTTCACCATATGGTGCTCAGCATGGTGGAGCAAGAACGGCGGGAAAAGTGTTGAGTTGTGGATTCTATTGCCCTACCCTTTATAAGGACGCTAGTGATCTAGTCAAGCATTATGATGAATGTCAAAGGGCCGATGGAATTTCTAAGAAAAATGATGTGCCACTCACTACCATCTTGGAAATTGACATTTTTGATGTGTGGGGAATTGATTTCATGGGACCGTTCGTAAGCTCTTGTGGGAACACATATATTTTGGTAACTGTGGACTATGTGTCAAAGTGGGTTGAGGCCATTTCTCTACCCAACAATGAAGCTCGAAGTGTGGTGGCATTTTTGAAAAAGAATATCTTTACAAGATTTGGCACTCGAAGGGCCATTATAAGTGATGGGGGATCGCACTTTTGCAACAAAGATTTTGATACCTTACTCACCAAGTATGGTGTCACTCACAAAGTCTCGACCCCCTATCATCCTCAAGCAAGTGGGCAAGTGAAAGTCTCCAACCGGGATATCAAGAGTATTTTGTCAAAGACCGTGAATGCCAACCGGACGGATTGGTTGAAGAAACTTGATGATTCCTTATGGGCTTATAAGACGGCTTACAAAACACTGATTAGGATGTCTCTATACCAATTGGTATTCAGGAGATCTTGTCACCTTTCGGTGGAACTTGAGCACAAGGCTATGTGGGCATTGAAGAAACTAAATCTTGAGTGGGATATCACTACCAACTTAAGGGTGGCACAATTGAATAAGCTTGATGAATTACGGTACCATGCATATACAAGTTCTTCCTTATATAAGGAGAAGATGAAGTACCTCGATGACAAATACATTCAGGACAAGGAGTTCAAAGAAGGTCATCTTGTGTTATTGTTCAATTCTCGGTTACGGATGTTTCGAGGAAAGTTGAAGTCTAAGTGGAGTGGTTTGTTTGCGGTTGTGAATGTGACACCCTTTGGTGCATTAGACTTGAAGAATAAAAATGATGAAGTGTTTAGAGTTAATGGTCACCGGGTGAAGCATTATCTTAGAAAATTTGATGATGGCCACGTCGTGGCATTAATTCATTTCAAGTGATTGATGGTAATCTACGTCGTGTCGCGACGTTAAATCAGGCGCTTCTTGGAAGGCAACCCATGTTTCTTTTTATTCTTCTTTTTCTTCTTTTTAGATAGGTTTTGTTTTGTGCTAACTGGTTTTGAATTGAATTGCAGGAATGAGTGTACTTTGCAGGAACTGTGCTCGAAAAAATGGCTAAGTGTTGAAACAGTGCGGACCGAACAATCTTGCATGCCACTGGAGAAAGCAGTTTGTGGCTGCACAACTGGAGACCTAAAAATGTAAATTCTCTAAAGTTTGCAATTGTAGAGAAAAGACCAATCTGTGGCCGCATTTGGAAATTGTGAGGCCCACACAAATATCTACGGCCGCACCCAATTTTGTGCGGACCACAGATCTTCAGAGGGACTAGGTACAGAATGCGGACTTCACACAAAATTGTGCGGCCGCACTCAGCTACACATTTTGACCTAAATTGGTCAACCTATAAAGAGGCCCTCCTCTCACTGTTCCAAACTTTAGCACTTTGAACTCAGCAAGCATAGTACACAAAAGTTCTTTCAAACATCACACTCATTTCATCGTCCTAGATTCTCCCCTGCATCCCTCATCACTGGTATGTTCAATTCATGTTTAGATTTTACAAAATTTTCTTAGTTTTTCTCCTTAATTAGTATAGTTATTTTTAGGCCTAAATGTCAGATGATTCATCATGTATGCTTAACATTGTGTGGGTAATTTCATATGTACTCATTAGGGGTCGGATAAATCATGTATCACGTCTAATTTTCCAATACCATGTCTAAATTGTGCAACAAATTGAAAAACCTATGTTCAGTGCCGTCTAATTTTGAATTGTACGGCCGCACATGAAATTGTGCGGTCTGTAGATCCTCAGTTTTAGGGGAAGTCTATCCATTCAATGTGCGGACCGCACTCAAAATTGTGCGGTACGCATATAAATAATTTGCGGTCGCAAAAATATTTGTGCAACCGCATATCCAAACTTCAGAGAACTGGTATTTCTGGGCCTGGAATTGTGCAGTTGTACTCACAATTGTGTGGTCCGCACTTTCACCTTTGCATATTAATTTGTTTGCAACTCTTTTTTAGCCTGCTTCTAAACTTTAAGTGACTCATGTTGCTTTGTATTGCAGACAATGGTTCGATCAAGAGGTCGTGGTGATACTTCTATAGGGAGGGGTGAACCCTCCTGAGACTGAGGAAGGGGTACTGAACCTCTTGAAGTGCAGAAGAAAGCTATATCAATGAAGCCAACCACTGGGAGAGGTAGGGCCACAAATCCCTCAGAATCAAGTTCTTATATCCCGTCTAGGGAAGCTTTCGAGGGTCACTCAGTGGAGGAACAACCTGAGGCTCAATCTCAACCACCACAGTTCCATGGGAGATACAAACTACGAAATGAACCCTCCACCCCAGCAAGCTCTTTTGAGGGTTCAGATAAAGGTAGTCAGGGTTCAGAACCCTCTTCTACACACACTCCCGCTGCACCAGTCACAGTGGTTGATGATGATGATATTCCAGATGATGGTAGAGGGGGTAATACGAGAGTGGCCGGCCTAGAGAGGTCAAAAAAGAAGGAAGTTTGGGAAGACAGATTTGAGAGATTGACGGCATTCAATAAATTCAGAGAGTGGTGGACCCAGAGATCGCTCACACTTAAGAAACATTTTCTATTGAAGGATTTGGATAGATTCAATCCAAATGTGGCTAAACAGTTCAGGGAGCGAAAGGGGTAGACATGGTTCACTCAGAGTGTTATGGATGCCAATGAGCATTTAGTATGGGAGTTCTATGCCAATGTGGCACATATCAAGAAGGGTACTAAAGTGACCAAGGGGAGAAACTTGAAGGTTCATTTTGATCAAAGAACTCTGAACACTTACTTGAGGTTTGAGGAAGTGGAGCCAGTTTAGTACTTGGAAAAGTTTTCAATGGGTGATGCAACTCGCTCTTGGTTATAGAGATCTTGGCAGCCCCAGGACCATAACCACCATGGATCACAACGGGGGTTCCCATTGCACGAGCTACCCTCAACTTTGAAGGAAAAGGATTGCAAACATTTGTGTGTAGCCGCATAGACCCAAGCCAAAATGAGAACAATCTTCCAATACCCCGGGTAGTCTTGGTGGCATCTATCATGGTCGGGTACCCAATCAATGTGGGTGCCATCATGTCGGTCAACATATTAGTACTTGTCATATAGGGTGAGAGCTCCTACATGTATACTAACACCCTCACGGAGTATCTCATAGATGCAGGGGTGGAGCCGAGGAGCTTTGATACGATGTTTCAGTCTAAGAAGCCCTTTTTCTGGTATTTTTTGAAGGACCCTAAGCTCAAGGGTAAGTCAACTGCTACCGTAGTCCAGTCTGATGAGCCGTCGGTGGTGGTTGCAGATTCAGCGGCTATGCCTTCTACAACAACCGGTCCTTCCACCGAGATAGCTGACATGCCACCACCTCCATCTTCTAGACTATTAGCATCAGTATCAGTGCCTTCCTACTTCACATATCCACTCATTGCACTGTGAGTCTCCCAGATATTGGCGAGTCTCAACAACTGGATGCAGACAGCTACTGCAAAGCTGTTTGACATATCCAGTATTGTTGCAGCTCAGTCTTCTACCCCAGCAGCACCACGGGTTCCTCTGTTAGTGGAGGAAACATTGAAGAAGATCTTGGACAATCAGAAGACCATCATGGATACATTGGTGGAACATAAGGTCGCTATTGAGGAGTTGGGTAAATAGGTGAAGAAGATGAGGAAATCACAGGCCTCAAGAAAATTAGTGGACAAGTTGAGGAAAATGGTGACCAAGATAAAAGCAGTTGGGGATCTTCCATTTGACTTACTGATGGATACAGATCTATCAGTACCAGCAGACCCAGCAGTGCCATCAGCACCAGTGGCACCTGCTGGCCAGTCTGACGAACTAGACCTTGCTGCCCATACTGGTGAGGAAGTGCTTCAGATGTTCACAAACCCCGTTACTCTCCGAGCAGAGGATGATGAGATCCAGTTGGAGGAGCCTGAGGGTGTTGATGTTTCCATGCACACTGAGACCACATAGGGAGTTCTCTTTACTCTCTTCCCTCCCTTATTTTGATTTTTGTTAAGCATTCAGAACAATGCTTATTCTTATTCAAGGGGTGGTCCATTTTGATTTTATATGACATTGGCCTGTAATAAATATAATACTCTTTTTTATCTTTATTTTATTTTTCATTGTGTATATATTCCTCCCTCTCTATTGATGTATATATTCTCTTTCCCATTGTCGGCTTGTATATTCATTTTTGCTTTCAGTAGTTACTTCATAGCTTCTTTATTTTTTTTCTTAGTAGTTTAGCTTCTTATTTACTTTAATAGCTTCTTGTTGATTTGGTAGATTATTTGTATGTTTAAGTGATCAATAAACCTTTAGTTTTCTTAATGCCACTGCTCTTTCCAAAGGTGATTTTTGTGTGAACCGGGTGGCTCTTCCCAACGATGGATGGTGTGACAACCTTCTTAAGGGATTGATTCCATTTGTAATGATTAGGTAAAAATAGTAGTAATAATGAATAAAATGGACAAACATGCTTCACTTGGTACCAACACACTTAGCTACACACTTATGATTAAAAACAAGTTCTTGGAAATAAATGGCTCTAGTTAGTGACCGTGTGACTCTTGTGTTGACTTAGGCAATCATCGAGCGGTTTAGTTGAACCATTAGCGATTTTCAATCTTGAATACGGTTGTTGTGGGCCCTCACCTATACCCTATTTAACAATCCAGCTGTGTGTGAGGTGAGATGTTTTGTTACAAGTCCAAGTACCCGTGCGAATGGTCTAGAATTTACCCCGGATGTGTTTCTAGACGAAATTCTAAGTTTTTCTTGGCTTGAGAAGTGATTGTAGGCTCTTCTTGGCCCATTTTGAAATTTTTCATGGCCCACCAATGATGTTATCCCTAGTCAACCCTTTTGAGCCTAAAGCCTTTCTTAGTTGATAATAATGTTACAAGCCTTTACCCATTTTGTAGTGACCCTCTCTTAGCACCTGAGCTTTTTTTAACACTCATGAGAAGCAAATTGGCGATAACATAAGTTTGTGGGAGAGACAAGGAGTTTGAAAGTGGAGTGCTTAAGTTTGGGGGAGAAAATGGAGTGCTTAAGGAAAGATGAACCTGTTGTATTCCAACATTTCCTACTTTAGTCTAAAAGCCTTCATTACATGCCGGAAATTCCCTACATGATTTCAAGTCGAGTGAGCTTACATTAGTGGTGATTTACATGAGGGGAAAGCATATGGTACTTAGAGCCATACTTGTGACATTCTTTTGAGAGTGATGATCGAACTTTTCACAAATCATTGAATTGAGTGTCGCATTCTTAAGTGAGATGAGCTAACGGAGAGTATAGGAGGAGGAGTTTGAGATCCACAGTGATCTACATGAAAGTGCGAACTTCCATGATGAGTAAAGTCAACTCTTGATGCTCAAGTGTCACATTAGAGCTATTTGGGCTTTAACCTTCAAAACATTGCCTTGTTGATGATTTATGAGTGTGTGGATAATTGTTGGTTCCAATTGATGTATGTTTGATTCACCTTAGCTTAGCTGGAATAGCTCTTTTTCTTGTGTAGGTGGGAATTACCTTATTTTCTTGAGGACAAGAAAAAGCTTAAGTTTGGTGGAGTTGATAAGTGGGGATTTTGACTACTTATTTGCGCCTTTTGACTTTCATTTTAGTTCAAAAATGCTTAAAGGTATTCTCGAAAACTAATGAAATGTGTTTACTTGCAGGAGTATTGGAAAATGAGCCAAAGTGATGAAATTCAACTCATGAAGAAGTGAGTTTGAACAAGGACAAAAATCAAGCAAAAAGGGCTAAAGTGCGGACCGTAGAATTCTATCTGTGGCCGCAGAACAAGAAACAAATTTGACAGTGCTGCAATGCAAAGTGCAGACCGCACAATAATTGTGTGACCGCAGAAGTCAAGGTTCAGAGAGTTGAGAATTCAAGACAATCAAGATCTGCGGACCGCACTATAATTGTGCGGCCGCAAAAATCAACTGTGTGGCCACACCCAGAATTGTGTGGTCCGCAGAACTCAAGATGTACGACCTCACCCAGAATTGTGTTGTCCGCAGGACACAAGATGTGTAGCCGGAGAAACCACTCTTGTCAAGAGCTGCAGCAAAGTGCGGACCGCACACAGAATTGTGCGGCCGCGGAAACTCCTAAAGGGCAATTTTGTCCGAAAATTCCAGCTTTGTATAAATAGACTCCTTTCACAAAATTAGGTTAAGTTTTGAATATCTGAAAGTTGATAGCCGTTTTGCTTTACTGTTTTAGGAAACTTTATCATAGCTTGTCAATTTTACTGTGGATTTTCATCTATTTATCATTAAATATGAGTTTAATCATCTTTTCTTCATCACCCACTATGAGTAGCTAAATTTCTAGCTAGGGTTGTGACCCAATCATAGTGTGGGTACCTAATGAGTGTTTGATTTAGGGATTGATTATGGTTTGGTGTGTAATATTTAGCCTAGTTCTTGATATAATTGTAGAATTAATGGTTGCAAATATTGATTCAAGCCTACTTGACTTAGTCACTACTTGAGAAAGAGAGACCCGGTCTAGGAAACTTGGCTAACAAGAAATTGGGATGAACTCAAGAAATTAATAGTCCCAAGTAAAGGGTTGAATCTAGAGATAGTAAAATTTGGCTAACAAGTAAAACTTGAGCATCTATCAACTATTTTGTGGATTACCCATTTTGACTTGAGAAAGATAAATTGGGAAAAACCACTCTATTACCGAGAGGTATTGAGTGGGTAATTGTGTGTTGATTGCTATAATACACCCCGACCAACAAAACTCGATCTAAAGCCCACAACCCATCAGTCAAACACCTAGGTGGAAGTCACAGCCCTAGATCTTTTACATACTTCAAAAACAACACCAAAAATATTATTCTCTAGATTTACATTTGCAAAACGTAGCATAATTTAGAAGTAGAATCAAAACACAGTTTGTGGAAGTGCATCTTAGACACTTTACGTGCTTAATACGAATATATACCAAATCCCATATACGCTCCATGTGGATTTGATCCCGACTCCTAGTTGGGTATTATTATTGCAATCGACCGCTTCACAACCCCAAACTTAGGTGTGATTTGGGTGAGACCAATTGGCGATGCAAAATCTTTTCTATTTCGCTTGGAAATGGGCATAACTCTCTCATACGATGTCCGAATGCGATGATTCTTTTTGCTATGGCTCCATAATTTCAATACGGATGTACTGCTTCAATAAAAACTGAATTTTGGAGATCATTCGATTAAGGTGATACTACTTATGATTGAAGAACGATGTCGAAACATTCTAGAAATATCCAAATTCTACATTCAATGCTGAAATCTGTCAAATCAAGTCTGATTGAGCTCGAATTTTGCACAAAAGTCATAAATGACATAATAGACCTATCAAAATTTCCAAAAGTGAATTATGTCCCCGATATCAATAAAGTCAACTCCCAATCAAACTTCCAAACCTTCTATTTCTAACTTTTGCCATTTCAAGCCAAAATCAACCACGAACTTTCAAATAAATATTCGGACACACTCCTAAGTCCAAAATCACCATACGAAGCTATTGGAATCATAAAAATTCCATTTCGGAGTCATTTTCTCAAAAGTTGACTCTCCGATCAACTCTTTTTTTTAAGCTTCTTAAATAATAATTATTCTCCAAATTTGATCCTGAATCATCCGTAAACCAAATAAACCACACACACAAGTCATAATAAGTATTACGAGGTTGCTTGAGATCTTAAGCTTCTGGCCGGGATGCTAATTCTCAAAACGACTAGTCGGGTCTTTGCAGTTTTTGAAAGGAACTTTTGATGAAGGGAAAGCACAAAGCTGCCATGGAGGTCGAGTTTCATCTTTTCTTCCACCAAACTTAGTAATTTTTATATTTCTTTATATGGTTTACGTTTACCATATCTATGTGGATCTAAACTTCACATTCTAGGGTTGTGGTTCTTTCATGACTATTGTTATTTGGATATTGATTTTGATTTCTTATTTATCATATCGGTTTATTTATTCAATTTTGTGCATAATTATTTGACTGCTTGATCTCCAATTGTAACGACACGACCTGTCATTTTGAGCCCTAGCACGACGTTCGGCAGTTTGAGGCCATGAGTAACTTTACTTCAGGTATTATAACTTGTACGTGTGGCCGGAATTAAGTTTCTGGACGTTTGAAGTCGATTTCGAAAGAAAATTCTAAATTCGGAAGCTTTAAGTTGGAGGAACCGACTAATGTTTGACATTTGAATAAACGACCTCGAAATTGGGATTTGATGGTTCCAACAGGTTCGTACGACGATTTTGGACTAGGTCGTATGTCCCTATTGTGAAACGTTGACATTTTGGAAGGATTTCAAAATTTTGGGTTTAAATGCATTTCAATGTTATCGATGTCTGTTTGGAATTCCGAGTTTTAGATTAGCTCAGTATGATGATTATGGCCTTAGGAAGGTGCCCGAAAGTGGATTTGGAGGCCCGTAAGTCAATTTTAGGGTCATTTGGCAAAAGTTGGAAATTTGGATAATTTTGAGAAGTTTGACCGAGAGTAGACTTTTTGATATCGGGGTCAGATTCCGATTCAGGAAGTTGGAGTTGGTCTGTAATGTCGATTATGACTTGTGTGAAAAATTTGGATTCAATCGGACGTGATTTGATAGGTTTTGACATCAATTGTAGATGTTTCAAGTTTCAAAGTTCATTAAGTTTGAATTGGAGGGTGATTCATATTTTTAGCATTGTTTGATGTGATTTAAAGGTTTGATTAAGTTTGTATGACCTTTTAGGACTTGTTTGTATGTTTGGTTGGGATATCGGGGGCCTCGGGTGAGTTTTGGATGCTTAACGGATCACTTTTTGGACTAAGGAAAATGCTAAGGCAGCTGGTATCTGGTGTAACAGCCCCTGCGAGGTTTTGGCCGCAGTGCAGATTCGTAGAAGTAGCCAAGAGGGGGCATAGAAGTGGGAATTCGCTGGGGGAGATTAGGACCGCAGATGCGATCAAGTTCTGCAGAAGCACGACCGCACCTGCGCACGAAGAGCCGCAGAAGCGGAGGCGCAGAAGCGCTGCTGGGCCGCAGATGCAGGAAATGAGGGGCCTGAAGGAGGATCGCAGAAGCGGTATTGTCACAAACCAAAATCCAACTAGTCGTGATGGCACCTAACCCAACCCGCTAGGTAAGCCAACTTTCAACTATCCAATTCTAATAACAATTATTAAAGCAATTTAAGTAAATAAAGATCTTAATCTTATACATTTTTCAAGAACTGGTAGTACAAATCATGAGCTTCTAAGAATAGAGTTTGCAAAGCGGAGATGAAATAAATACATAGTCTGTTTGAATAGTACATAAACATAGCTTTTATTAATTTAAGGCTACTATGAACAAGAGGTAGCTACAACAGGGATGCAGGTACATCTTCAAATACGGCAACCATCGAGCAAAGCAACAACAACAGCCAACATCTGCACGCAATATGCAGAAGTGTAGTAATAGTACAACCCAACCCATGTACTGAGTAAGTAACAAACCTAACCTTAGGTTGAAAGCAGTGATGAGCTTTTACCAAGGTCAGGTCCAAAACCAATAGTCCACCACAGTCCGTAACAATGTAAAGTAAACAATATAAGAAGTAACTCAGAAATAAAATGCTCAGCTAAATCATGATTTCTAAAAATAGTTTTTCCTTTCAAGTACATCAGTGAAAAACCAAATCGTTTACTGAAATTTCCAAAAAAAATATGAATAAGTTTGAAAAACAATAATTTTCCCAAATCCTTTCAGCAATAAATGGGATGTTTCATTTTCTTTGCAGATAACTCGTCTAAAACAAATGCATCACTATGGCTATCTGTCTACATGTGTGAAAAATCATGAATGATGTGATATTGTACAGCATAAGGAAATTACATCTCTATGCTTGCATCTCAATGCGATGCAACTCATTGATAAAATAATATGCATACTTCAGAGTATCATTTCACTCAGTCCTCACAGTCACTCAATCCTCCCTATCACTCAGCACTCGCACTCAGTAGGTACTTGCGCTCACTGGGGGTGTTCAGACTCATGAGGGGCTCCTACAGCCCAAGCGCTATAATCTGCACGGACAACTCAAGTACTATAATAATATTTGGATCCGCACGGACAACTCACGTGCTACACGGACAACTCACGTGCTATAATAATGTCTGGATCCGTAGGGACAACTCACGTGCTATAATAAAGCCTATAAGTCCTGCTGCAGGAGGGCATCCCCAACCCACATAATAATCCTCACAATCAGGCCCTCGTTCTTACTCAGTCATCAATCTCTCCAGTCCCTCTCTCATGAGCTCATAATGTCATGAAAATAGCCCAAAAATGATTATATGATATGTAATGACATGAATATAACTTAGTATGAATTTTCATTTTAAAATAAATAATTCACAGCAATATGACCTTTGTGGGTCCCAATAATACTGGCACATAGCCTCAACATGATTTTTAACAAGCTTTTCAGCTCAATTTCTTTAACGCATAAAACTGCATGGAAAATGCCAAGATTATTTAACTATAAAAATTCCACGGAAACAATTATGTTACAATTTCTATAGTGCACGCCCACACGCCCGTCACATAGCATGTGCGTCAGCTCCCAATAATTCACAAAATATATATATTCAGGGTTCATACCCTCAGCTCCAAGATTAGAAGAGTTACTTACCTCGAACAAGCCGAACCCAATGTCGAGCAAGCTAAACAATGCTCCAGAAATTCCATTCTTCGCATAACAACTTCCGAACGGCTCGAATCTAGTCAAAATTAACTTGATTCAGTCCATAAAATTATAGGAATTAATTCCATATAAAAATACTAATATTTTCTACAAAATCCCAATTTACGCCCCAAAAATCATCTGTGGAGACCATATCTCAGAATCCGATGAAACTCACAAAATACGACAACCCATCCAATTACAAGTTCAACCATACTAATTTCACATAAATCCGACTCCGAATCGGTATTCATAACTCGAAAAATTCGTTTTGTGACATTAAAGAAATTTCCTTCTATTTCTCTTGAATAATCGATAATCTTACACCAAAAATGAAGATTAATTCATGAAATATAACCACAAGGGAGTCAAGAACACTTACCCCAAGTTGTGTGGAAACATTCCTCTCCAAAATTGCCCAAACCGAGCTCCACAATGTCCAAAATGAGAAATATCGCGAACCCTCGAACTTATGGGGTTCTGTCCAGTTAATCCATATCTACGAACAATATTTCCGCACCTGCGCCTCCATTTGTGTGAGTAAAATGTAGCATTTGCGTACTTCACTCGCCTGCCCAGTTTGCGCATCTGCGAGGACATCATCGCATTTGCGAGGCCGCATCTGCGGGAAAGACATCACATATGCGAAAATCCTCAGCTTCCATCCATCTCGCTTCTGCACTAAAATCATCGCACCTGTGACCATATCACCTGCAAGCCCATTTCCGCAGGTGCGATCACACCATAACCAGAAATCTTCAGCAGTGCAACATGAAATGAAAATGATCTGAACTTCATCTGAAACTCACCTGAGCCACTCGGGAACCCGTCCAAATATACCAACAAGTCACATAACATAATATGGACCTACTCGAGGCCTCAAATCATGCCTAATAACATCGAAATGATGAATTACACTTCCATTCAAAATCATTGAACTTGTAAACTTCAAATTTTATATCTTGTGCCGAAACACATCAAATCACGTCCGATTGACTTTAAATTTTACACACAAGTCATATTTCACATTGCGGACCTATTCAAATTTACAAAATAGGATTTCGACCCCGATATCAAAAAATCAACTCCCCGGTCAAACTTTCCAAAAATTCAACTTTCGCCATTTCAAGCCTAATTCCACTAAGGACCTCCAAATAACTTTACGGACACGCTCCTAAGTCCAAAATCAACATACAGAGCTACTGGAATCATCAAAATTCAAATCTGAGGTCGTTTACATATAGATCAACATCTGATCGACTTTTCAAACTTAACCTTTCCATTTAAGAGACTAAGTGTCTCATTTCACTCTAAATTCTATCTGTACCCGAACTAACTAACCCGATAAGTCGTACAATAGCTATAAAGCAAAGTTGAGCAGTAAATGGGGAAGAAGGGTTGTGATACTCAAAAAGACCGATCGGGTCGTTATAGGTAATTTGGCCGTACCTGTGTAACCACAGAAGCGGCCGAGCGACCGCAGGTGCGGTGATCGTTAGGCAGAAGGTTTGCTTAAGTACGGGATTTTGGCCCATAACCACTTAGTTAGGAGACTTTTGGAGAACTTAAATAAGGGATTTTCATCAAGTAACACGAGGTAAGTGATTCCCACCTATTGTAACTTAAATACTTAGTTTATCTATGGATTTAAGCATGGAAATTGGTAGGAATTTGAAATTTTGAAGAAAAACCTAAAAATTGGTATTTTTGGATTTTGACCACGAAATCGGACATGGAATTTGGAATAAGTGATATATTTGCGTTCGTGGTGTTATGGGTAAAGTTTATCTCCGAAGAATTTTGAAATCTGGGCATGTGGGCCTGACGATGAATTTTACCGACGTTTCGAGCGGAGTTGGAAATTATTTAAATTGATTAATTATGGGTATTATAGCCCATTTTGATTGGTTTGCACCTTGTTTGCATAGTTTTGGATCAACATGTTAGAGTGGCGTTGGAGCTGTATATGGAGTTTCGGAGCGAGGTAAGTCTCTTTTCTAACCTTGTAAGAGGGAATTAACCCCATAGGTGAATCTATTTAATGTGTGCTTCTATTTGTGGGGGCCACGTACGCACGAGGTGACGAGAGTTCATGCGTAGCTACTATTATGCTTATGTCCGGGTAGTCTAGGACCCAAATCTTATTAAACTTGCGATGTTTTCAACCTACTTGTTAATTTAATTGCTTGAATCATATTGAAACTTGTTAAAGGAACTGTAAAGGGTTAAATATCATTTTCTTGACCCCAATGAGAATTGGTATTTTCTTGATTAATTTCCCCTTAAATAAATCTTGAATTGGTTGTTTTACATGTATTTTATCTTTTGTTGACCGGGTCGAATACCTCGGTAGCAGATAGAAGCATCTATGGTTCATGTTGTTCAACCCTCGGCAGTGCACAATTTAAATATTATGTTGAATTGGTCCATACAACCTCGGCATAATTTGCGCATGATAAATCTTTGGAACCAATTTTAATTGATATTGCTTCTTTGGCTTGAGATATAAATTGTCAAATGAAGGGAATAAATTTGGAAAACATTCCTATTAATGAAAGAATTGTCCACTCACTTCTTGTTATTGAGTTTACCATTGTTTCATACAATCCATGCTTAAGTATACTATCTGTATTTATTGTTAGCCCATAGTAAGTGTCAGAATCGACCCCTCATCACTACTTCTTCGAGGTTAGACTAGATACTTACTGGATACGTGTTGATTTACGTACTCATACTATACTTTCTACATATTTTTGTGGAAGTACATATATGTCTAGTGGCCTTGTAGGCATAGTGGTGCTTTTATTGCGGGGACTTAGGTGAGCTGCATTTTATACTATGATCCGCAACCAGCAGAGTCTCCTTCAGAGTTATCTATATCTTTTCTGTCTAATTCGTATTCCGGACAGATGATGTATTTTATTTTACTCCCTAGTTAATGATCATGTACTTGTGACACCGGGTTTTGGGAGTGGTTATGGGTTGTTTATTATTTTAGTTGCGGAAATATTATCATTTACTCCGTAAGTCCTATCTTTTACTATTTAATTAAAGGAAATTACGATTTGAAAAAACTAAAATGAGTAATTAAGTTAAGTAATTATCGTTGGCTTGCCTGATAGCAGTGTTAGGCTCCATCACAACCTTTAAAGGATTTTGGGGTTGTGACAATATGGTATCAGAGCACTAGGTTCACTTAGGTCTCATGAGTCATGAGTGAGTCTAGTAGAGTCTTGCGGATCGGTACAGAGATGCTTATACTTATCTTCGAGAGGATACATGTTTGATAGGAGCACTTCCCTTCTTGATTCCTCATCATGTGATTTGATTCCTTTGAGGCTTGTGCCTTTATTTAATTCCTACTCAATCTTATGCGATATGAAACACTTGGTATCAATTAGGAATCGAGGAATTTTGATGGTACTACAGATGTGGTGCGGGATGTTTCTCCATGTGTAATTGCTTGGGCTATGGTCGTCACTTTACGGAAGGTTGTCCTGTCGTTTTAGCTCAGTATCAGTAATTCATATGGTTTTGAAGTTGGGCACTAGTTGTTATGATGATTCATGAGTTGTTATAGCATAATATTGATGTAATGGTAAAATGCTTGTCTATGTGTCGGGGCAGTGAATGACTTGAAATGAGGTTTTTCTCATTGCACGATTCAGAGATTCAGCGTTTTATTTCCACTGGAGGAAAGGCAATCGGACTATAAATGTTCAGGGTTGGGTTGATTGAGTAACGAAACTTGGTATTTTCGAGCATGGCAAAGTTTTCATCTATGATGTGGCGTCGTTGTCCTTGTTGAATGTGTTAAGTTCGCCGGTGTTATGGTTTTCCTCAATTCGCCTTCGGGGGCTGGTATGGTGGAATGGTGCCGGAGAAGCGGCTATCAGAGATCACGGTATGCTGTGGTTCAGAATCGAGTCAGAGTTCCTAGTATTGATGGCTCGAGAAAGGTGATCTTCGGGGAGGTTTAAAGTTGGTAGCGATCTATTAATCCAAGTGCTACAGAGATGGATTTAGATTTAAGAAAACAGCTGGACAGCGAAGGATGAGGAAGGACATGTGGGAGGTGTCTTGCGGTGGTTAAACTTCTAGAAGGTCAAGTGTAAGAAAACATAAGTCGAGTAGTTGCTTAAAGGAGAGGGTCTGACCAAAGTGGGAGAGTGGCCAGGTAGCATATTGGTTCTGTGGTAGGATAACTACACATGTTGAGGAATGTTTAGAGTGACTTGGAACTCGTGGTGGACAGTGACAGAGTCTACGAACTTAATTTGGAATATTGGCTGCTATACGGAGAAATGTTGGATATGACGGAAAGGAGTTGCTTGATATGAAGAAGGATACAACATGGCTTTGGATTGGAACGTATTGTCGCACCTTTAGTTGATATCCATGAGGAGTGAACGGACTTGTACAGCTGGTGAATGAGAACCGGCTCAGGATGGTTTATTAGTTTCGTGGTAATTGTGCTCGGTGCAGCGTCGTTGGAAGATGTCGCCATGGAATTTCCACAGGTGAGTTATGTTTGGTGAGCAGGTTAACAGTTGTGTGGTGTTGACGAAGCTTCCGCGAAGCATTATATTGGCTACCCGGTATGAGGTCGAACAGGTGAATGTGGCTAAGGATTCAAAGCGTTCATGAAATGGTTAACAAGAAGATTTCGAGGAATTTGGCGGGTCGATTGCGTGAGGTCATGTTAGTGAGGAAGAGGGAATCTTGGTAGGTTCCAGGGTCATGAAATGCTAGCTTCAAACTAAGTAGGAGAGCCCTACCGCCTACGATTAGATTGCATGGTTGTCTACTTGTGAGGTTTCTGGTTATCGACATATTGGTCAGTTATTACGAGTAAGGAAAGAGAACATCAATGGTTATTTGAGCAAAAGATTTGAGGAATATGTGCTACAATTGGCCTTAGTTATTCATGTTCAGGCTTTGGGAAGACTCAGGATTTATTCTTCGTGCAGATGTGATGCACAAGAAAGGTGATTCAGTCGGGTGCTTCTTTGAGAGGGCGTTCATGTGCTAGCAGAGCCTTGGAGTTTGATCATATTTGGGAATAAGTCAGAGTGGGTGACTCTCAAAAATGGTCCTAGTGGATTCAAATAATAATAATAATAATAAAGTGTGTTGCCTAAGGATTTCGAGTCTATAGTATGGTTAAGTATCGAGCATTGCAACGGATTATGAAAGGGGCTTGGAGTGTTCTATGTTATAATTGTTATGCGGTGTAGCACTGGAGGAATGTGAGATAATAACTTCGGATTCATAAAGGACATATCATAATGGGTGTACCAGTTGAATATGCAAATGTGCGCACAAGGAGGGCATAAGATGGTTTGTGGGTTTTGAGACAACGTGGTCTCGTGAAATAGGGTTCTTCTGGATGAGTGCGAATTTGGTTCGTCATGTTTTGAATAGATCTATTGTTATTCCTAAGGCAAGTCTAGAGTAAATTAGAAGAAGTCGGATCTGTTAGCAATGGTTGAATCAGCATGATGTGGAAATTATCACTTCCTTCAATGTGTTAAGGTTTACAAGTGGTTGTAGCAGTATGTGCGAGGCTTGACGACTACTGTAATTGATTTTACTTAGAGGAATTCGATTTATTGTGGCATGTTATGTTTGGATGGATCCCAGAAGGGTCATGCTGGTTTATAACACTACTTGGGGGGTGTATTTTCTGCGGTTATGAGAATTAGATCGCGTGTTGCAATGGTTCTCCTGAAATGAGTTAAGTGAAAGGTTCCTATATGATGGAGTGTTTATTCTATTAGTGGACCAGGGGTTATTATGGAATTCTTGTACTCTCGCGTATTGTCGTATTAGATGGAGTGAGTGGCATAGAAATCGAAAGTTGAGGATCAAGGTTGCGGTTCAGTGTTGACAAGAATGTCACGAGCTCGGGAAAGCAGGAAAGAATTTAGATGGTTAGAATCAGCTGGTATTGTCTTTAGTGTCACCTGAGATTGGGCTCCTGTGTAAGAGGCTTTGTGTACTGATTTGAGGATTCTTGATTTGCTTTACAACATTAAAGTGGTTAGCGGTATAGAGGTGAAGACTTCTTACCTGGTGCAGAAGGTCGTGGGAGTGTATCCCACGAGAAGATTGTATAAGTATGACATGTAGTTACTTGATTGATTAAAGATTGAAATCAGGTATGGAGACTTTTGTACTATCGCTAATATGAGGGTTTAGGCCTGAAAAGGCGCTCTATTCAGTTGGTTGTGAATCGTGGATGTTTGTTCCGGATTCGACTTTTGTTCTTGCATGTCATCAGAAAAGGGTCATTGTGGATCCTTGAGAGGTTATTTGCCAAAGCATGGTATGATCAGAATCGATTTATGGTCCGTTGATGGGTCCAAATGTGGATGTGTACTCTACACCAGAATAGCATTCATTATGGAAGAGTATTTAGGCGTGGGATGTTAATTTCGTCGCCAGCTATTTCATGTAATACTCTATTGTGCCATGTGGGTTATGAGATGGCTTGATTATTTGTACAATGTGTTGAGGTCCAGCGTAGTGGTGGTGTTATGTGAGAAAGATGGCTCTCGAGATGCAGATCATATATCGCACCTTTGTTGTGCTTGAGTTTTATAGCATATGATACTACCCGTCTCCCCAGGATTTGTATTATGCACTTGGTCTGCTTATGGTTGATATTCATGCATTTCATGAGTTTAAGCGTTACGGCTCGATGTGTATTTTATTTAGATTCCAATAGCCCCGTATGGTGATTTTGGACTTAAGAGTGTGTCCGAAAAATTATTTGGAAGCCCATAGTTAAATTAGGCTTGAAATAGCGAAAATAGGAAGTTTAAGTTTGGAAGTTTGACCGGGGAGTTGACTTTTTATTATCGGGGTCGGTTCTGAAAAATTTTCATTGGTCCATTATGATATTTATAACTTGTGTGCAATATTTGAGGTCAATCGGATTGATTTGATAGGTTTCGGCATAGAATGTAGAAGTTGGAATTTCTTAGTTTTATTAAGCTTGAATTGGGGTATGATTCGTGTTTTTAGCGTTGTTTGATGTGATTTTAGGTCTCGACTAAGTTTGTATGATATTTTCGAACTTTTTGGTATAATTTGTTGAGGTCCTTGGGGCCTCGGGTGAGTTTCGGATGGTTAACGGATCAAATTTGAACTTGGAACAAAGCTGGGAGTTTCTGCCTACTGATGAAATCGCACCTGCGAAAATTATCATGCAGATGCGAGCTCGCAGAAGCGAGCCTGGCATCGCAGAAGCGGATGAAACCTCGCAGAAGCGCGACTGCAGAAGCGACAAAATGGTCACAGATGCGGCCTGGGCTAAGAAGGGACTGGACCGCAGAAGCGGACTCTTATCCGTAGAAGCAGACTCTTATCCATAGAAGCGAAGGAGGTGCAGAAGCGACAAAATGACCGCAAAAGCGGTTAAAAATTCTGCAGGTGCAGAACCTCTCGACGGTGTATAAAACCACAGGGTTACGAGATTTTCTCATTTTTGAACATTTCAAATACGGTTGAGGCGATGTTTCAGAGAGAATTCACAGGAAAACTTGGGGTAAGTCACTTATGATCATTGTTAGTCAATAATATTAGATTACCGTTGAGTATTTCGACTAGATTATGTTTTGAAGGTGAAATATGAGGATTTGGGCCTAGATATTTGAAAATAAGATTTGAGGATTTGGAGGTCGAGTTGTTGTCGGAATTTGGTAAATTTGGTATGGTTGGACTCGTAGTTGAATGAGCATTCATATTTTATCACTTATGTTGGGTTCTGAGATGGGGGCCTCACTGAAAATTGTTTTAGTTTAATTTCGAATTTGGTTTGAAAATTAGTATTTTCATATGGAATTAATTCCTATAATTTGTATTGACTGAAACGAATTAATTGTGACTATATTTGAGGCGTTCGGAGGCCGATTCACTAGGGAGGGCATATTCGAATAAAGAATTACATGGTTTGAGGTAAGTAACACTTCTAAACTTGGTTCTGAGGGTATGAATCCGTGAATTATGTGTTATGTGAATTGTTTGGAGGTGATGCACATGCTAGGTGACGGGCGTGCGGGTGTGCACCATGGAAATTGTGACTTAATTGATTCCGTGGAGTTGCATAGTCAAATAATAATGTCGTTGTTCACATATCCTCCATGGGTTAGAGGAAATTGAGATGAGACGCATGTTAAAGATCATGTTTACGCTATGTGCTGATATGTTTGGCACAAAGGTCGTATTACTGTTGAGTTATTTGTTTAAATTATAATTTTGTACTCAGTCACATCTATCATTTGCATATCATATCTCAGTCTCTGTTGCCATTCATTGATACATCATATCATCATGTTGGGTTGATTTTCATGTCATTGAGAGCTCGGGAGACTGGAAATTTTGAGTGATATATATGGGATTGGGCCGCACGCCGCAGCATGTTTTATTTATTTATGCCTGGATTTGGCTATTATAACGCTTGGGCTGAAGGAGACCCTCCGGAGTATGCATCCCCCCCCCCACAATGAGCGCTATTGATTTTATATTGTGGGATGGATCTTCCCTCGACATGGATCTTGTCTGAATCTTTACATTTGGGGATGGATCTTCCCCTAGGCATGGATCTTGCCCGGGTCATTTTGTAATCACCCGGCCGGTCATTTTGGGTGTTTTAGCCCTGATCCCCTATTTATTGTTTTCCCCCTATCTGTTTCTGCTTATGTGACTTATCGGGAGGTCTTGTTTTTGGTTTCGGAGTATTTTTGGACACTTAGTCTCTAAAACAGAAGTTTAAGTCTCAAGATTTTTACCGTAGTCAGAAGTGTGTGAAAATGACTCCTGAATAAGGTTCCATCGGTTCCGTTAGCTCCGTTGGGTGATTTTGGACTCGAGAGTGTGTTCGGACTGTGAATTTGAGGCATGTAGCTAATTTAGGCTTGAAATGGCGAAAGTCGAATTTTTGGGAAGTTTGACCGGGGGTTGACTTTTTTATATCGGGGTCGGATTCTGATTATGGAGTTGGGGTAGCTCCGTAATATTGAATATGATTTGTGTGCAAAATTTGAGGTGAATCGGATGTGGTTTGGTAGGTTACGTCGTCGTTTGTGGAATTTGAAAGTTTCGGAATTCTTTAGGCTTGAATCCGGGTGTAATTGGTGTTTTAATGTTTGGTATGTTTGGTTGAGGTCCTGGGGGCCTCAGGGGTGTTTCGGATGCCCATCGGAAGGAAATTTGGACTTAGGCATTGCTGGTTTCTTCTGGTGTTCTGGTGTTTCGCACCTGCGGTGGGAGCCTACAGGTGCGGCCACACAGAAGCAAGGAGGAGGAGACAGATGCGAGCAAGGCTGGATTGGATTGGAAGCGCAAGTGCGAGGTTAGGAGCGCATCTACGAAATAGCAGATGCGGAAAAAGGCCTGAGTGGGAAGGATCGCAAAAGTGGGCAGGGCCCGCAGGTGCGAATATGTGACCGGAAATGCGGAATATGGGAACTTAAGTGGTATTTGCACCTGCGATGGAATTTTCACAGGTGCGGCGAAGCAGATGCGACAGGAGGTCCACAGGTGCGACTTTGCTGGGCAGAACTTATAAATAGAAGATTTCGAGATTTTTCACCATTTTTCACATTTTGGAACTCGGATTTTGGGGATTTTGAGGAGGATTTTGAAGTGTTTGCTGAAGTAAGTTACTTGTGCCTATTTATCTTCAATAATGGTGTTTTATCCACTGATTTTACACCTAGTTAGTGAGTTTTTGAGGTGTGATTTGGGATATTAGGGATTGGGAATTGGAGAGTGAATTTTGGGGGTTTTGAGGGGAAAATGATGTTGGATTTTGATAAATTTGGTATGGATGGATTTGTGAGTGAAAAGACTTTCGGTGTTTGTGACTTTTGTCGAGTTTCGATACGTGGGCCCGGGGGCCAATTTGAGCCTATTTTGGATTTTGACTTATAATTTCATGTTTCTCTTGTGGAATTGATTCTTTTAGCCTACATTAATTATATCGTACTGCTTGTGGTTAGATTCGAGGCGTTTGGAGATTGATTCGAGGGGAAAAGGCATTGCGGAGTAGGATTTTGCGCAGTTTGAGGTAAGTAACAGTTTTAAATCTGGTCGTGAGGGTATGAAACCCTGGATTTTGGTATGATGTGACTATTTTAGAGGTGACACACATGATAGGTGACGGGGATGTGGGCGTGCACCGTGGGGAATTGTGACTTGGTCCTTCCCGTGAGACTGTAAAGTCGAATAGACTATTGCTAATTACATGTTCTCTATGTATTATAGAGATTTGACTGCAAATAATGTTAGAAATCATTCTTAATATGTTATCACTGTTGGGACCCACAACGGTCGAGTACTTGTTAAATTAACTGCTATTTGGTGTCTTGTACTCAGTCATGATTTTACTTGCGCATCATATCTCAGTCTCTTCTTGATTCTTGTTGATACACTATGTTATTTTGTTTGGGCTGATCTTTATGATTTGTGAGGGCCGTGAGACTATAGAGGTACATGACTGAGTGAGGCCGAGGGCCTGGTAGTGAGGTATAGATATCGTAGCACGTGATTGTCCGTGCGAATCATGATGTTTATTCTTAGCACGTGAGTTGTCTGTGCGGATTCTGATACTATATTGTAGTACGTGAGATGTCTGTGCGAATCTTGATATGATATGATAAGGAGCCCCTCCGGATTCTGCACACCCCAATGAGCGCAGGTACCTATTCAGTGTGAGTACTGAGGGCTGAGAGCCGAGTGATTGAGTTGTTGTGACGAGTTGAGTGTCTGTTGCCCTGAGAGGTTGTACTTGTTTTTCCTTTGTTGATTCACTTAGTTGCTATCTGTCATTGTTGTGAAATTTCTGAATGATTCTATATCCGGATTACCTGTACTGTAACTGTATAAACTGATTTGACTTGAACTGCCGGATTTGAAAGCATGTCTACTTTTTACTGGAATTATTGAAAATGAATTGTATTTCTATAGTCATCACTACCTTCTCAGCTCATTATTTATTTTTGTTACTTGCTGCGTTGGTTGTTCTCATGCTACACCCTGCACTTTATGTGCAGATCCGGGTGTGTACGGTACTGACGGTCGTTGAGTTCGTGCGCGAGCTGATTATCGGAGACTTACGAGGTAGCTTTCGACGTCCGCAGTCCTTGTTTCTCTTTTCTTATTATCTTTTCTCTCTTATATTGGCATTTGGCACAGACTGTAGTAGACTTTGTTCTAGATTGGTTGTTAGATGCTCATGACTAAGTGACACCCCGATGTCGGACTATCATTCCGCACTGGTATTTTGGATTTTTACCCCGTTATTATGTAAACCTTCAGTTAGTTTAATTTCTTTAGCTCACTTCTATTATATATTTAAAGCATATTAAGAATATCGGCTTGCCTAGTTCCACGATAGCCATCACGACTGGTTAGGTATTTGGGTCATGACACATTTATATCGAGGGATGAATCTTCCATGGACATAGATGTTGTCTGAATTATTTATATTGGGATGGATCTTCCCCTAGGCTGGATTGACCTTATACAGTACTGAGTAACTGACTATTAGTTGATGTGTGTGTGTGTGTGTGTGTGTATATATATATATATATATATATATATATGAGATGGATCTTTTCTGGGCTAGATTGGCCATATACAGTACTGAGTGATTGAGTATTTTGAGATTGTGAGTGCACGAGGTTTTTTCCACCGAGGTGCATCACATATAGCATGTGCATTGGCATATAGATACAGAGATTTCATATTCCTCATATCATTCAGAATTGATCTATTTTATTAGTATTGAGTTTTACTGTGTACTTGAAAGCTTGCATACATTTCTGTATTGTTATTTCTATATTGGACTGTACCTGTTGAGCTCGTCACTACTTTCAGCCCAAAGGTTAGTCTTGTTACTTATTGAGTACATGGGGTCGGTTATACTCATACTACACTCTGCACTTCGTGTGCAGATTCAAGTACTTCCGGATACGACGGTTGCTAGATTTTGGAGTTTCATTTGTTGGAGACTATCGAGATAGTTGCCTGGCGTCCGCAGACTTTGACTCTCTTTCCTTTCAGTTATTTGTACTGTTCTACATTTCCAGATAGTGTTTGTATCAGTCGGACTATGTTGTCATCTAGATGCTCATGTACTCAATGACACCGGGTTTTGGGAGTGTATATCAGTATTTGTGGGATTTTCTATTAAATTTAAATATCATATTTTCAAACTTAAAACAAATTGTGATTAATTAAGGTTATCGGCTTGCCTAGTACTGGGATAGGCGCCATCACGACATGCGGATTTTGGGTCGTGATATTAACCCTATCAACCAATAAGCTAGATGATTTAGTTAGCCAATACAATTGAAGAATACAATAGGAATGTTAGATATCACATAACCCTGGATCGTTTTCATTACATTGATAACATAAAAATCTATTCTTCGTTTCTTCAGAGTTCATTATTTATTTTCTTTTTAGTTTAATTACTTTAGCATCACTACTTTTGGGTTCAATTATTGTTTAAATAATTAGAATAGCTTAATTTAGTTAATAGTTGATAACAAGTCCTCGTGGGTTCGACACTCTATCTTATCACTCTATTACTTGACGACCGTATATACTTGCGTGTGCGTTTGGCCGCAACAGGTTGCCTTAACCAAGCCACTGACGGCTCATTCTTCAACAGGCACGCGGCCAGAGCCCTGGTTCCTCCCACTGCTTGGAAGCTTACAGTTTCATGTTCTATTTCACTCCTCCAGAGGATTCTTTTCACCCTTCCCTCATGGTTACTTAACTATTGGTCACTCAAGAGTATTTTGCTGCAATGGTCCTTGTTGATTCAAACGGAATTTCACGTGGCTCGTGCTACTCGGGTAAGAGCATCACTAGCTTATATACTCTCAAGGGCAAGAAAATTCAGAAACCCCATATTTGGCAAAATCATTAGGCTGCTTTAGATATATGCACGAGGAAGGGGGAAAAAGAAATGTGAAAAGTATTCAATCTTATATTTCTTAAATTGGTCTAGCCAGAACTCCTAGATTGAATGTCCACTATCATTACTTAAGGAAATAGTGTTTGAATCATCCAGGTGGGTCAACCTATAAATTGTACAGACATATATATATATATATATATATATATATATATATATATATATATATATATATATAAAGAGGGAGAAAACTATTGGAACGATGTGACAAGTCTTACCTCCTTATTTACGGTATTTTCTAAAGTGACAACTATTTTGGATCAAATTTTTTCACTAAAGTGACAGATAAAAAGGACGCGAAAGAGTAATACAAGCAACATGCCAAGTAATTAATTTCTTGTCGATATAATTTTAGTACTGCTTAATAAAATTAACAATGAGTTAAAAGGGTCTACAATATTTAATTGCTAAGCAAATCTCTCTCGGGTGTCAATACACTCTTTAGTTTTTCAAAATAAATGACATAATGCTTTAACCATTCCAACAGGTAAATTCATAGGCGTCTATTTAAGCGAAAAATTATTTTATGCCCGAAACTTGAATTATAAAATTTTTCCGCTAAGGGGCTACTTGTACGAGAAAAAAAAAAAATTCTTTCGAAGGCTTTGTATCATACATCTTCGCTAGAAGGCTTATTTTCCCATTGACTTAATAAGAACGACTTCCTTAGTAGGTTACGTTTATTATTAGACATAACATAAAAAGAATCTTTTGCTGAGTTAATTTGCTTGAGACATCTTTGCAGACACAATTGTTTGTAAATAGAGCAAAACAATCCAATCCAAGGTCACCTTCAATCTTCATCATTATGAATAACTACTCCACTCTTTTCCATTATCTTAACAACCATATACCACTCTATTAGAAAAATGTCCTAAGCTTTTCCACTAAACTCGTCTCTGTCTCTGATCATCATTATTGTTTTGATTGCTTTCTTGGATGTAAAGTTCCTAATGTTCTAACTCAGAAAGTATAGTCGTTCACTCTTCCCGACCCTTTGATGTTTGACCAAACCCCTTTGTATTGGATTGATGCCTGATAGATTTTCCTTCTCCACAACAGGATTGATGCCTGATAGCTTTTTCTTCTCCGCAACAGTTGTCATGTCCTGCTATGCTCGTTCTACTGTGCTTTCCTTTCTTGACCTAAGAAAGCAGGCTAGTCACTTCTCTTATTCATAAGTGCAGCCAGAGGCGGAGTAACGATTTAAAATTAATTATTTTCGGATTCTGAGTTATTAGGTTCTAAATTAATAATTTATACATATTCAATAAATTTTTAAAGAGTAGTCCCTCTTGGTCATTGACAGAACTCTCTCATACAAAAGTGACGGTTCAATCCTCATTATTTCTATTCTTTCTTACCCTTCCCTTATCTCTCAAGGTAATGGAAAAAACCTCTTGATTTTAGAGTGGTCACCTAAATTCAAGCGAAAAGGAAATATGGTCATCTTTCTTTTTTTTCTTTTTCTTTTTTTTTTTGATGAAATTTTTCTTTTTGATGAAAAAAAAATTCTTCTTTTCTTTTCTATAATAGACTCCTTTTAAGGAATTGGTTGGACGGCTAAAGTGGCTATGTAAATGCAGTCTTTTTCTCTCTTTTATTGCAATGCATGTAAATAGCCATCGATTCGCCGGTCGATCCACATCTAATTTGCACGTACAAAACTTAAAAGTTTCCACAAAACTATGAATAGTGAGCTGACATTTAGGTCCCTCAACTGTCTGCACCGATGTTATCACCAGTGAATTGATTGAAATATTTATTTTTTAAGTTTTATGGTCTTTGGAATAAAGATAGATCCTAGATTTAAAGTGTATATGTTCCTTTATATATATATATATATATATATATATATATATATATATATATATATATACATATATATTCCTTTATATATATATTTCCAATTACTTAACCCAACATTTTAATTTGATGGTTCAGTTTTTAGGTTTTAATCTTTGAACGCTCTGCATTTTTGAAATTATGGGTTTAAATATTTTAATAACATTTGACATATATATATATATATATATATATTATATATATATATATATATATATATATATATATATATATATATATATATATATATATATATAGAGCACGTGAACAGTTGAACCCATTGTTCACGCGCTCCAATCACCATAGATCAAATATGAGCTTTAAGATATATACATTAATAGATTAAAGAATTTTTATATTATAAATGTAATTCAATTGATGAATTATACTACTGATTTACTGTATGTATTAGGTTATATATCAGGCTTGATGTGATGACCCGAAATGTCATCTTTAAATTTAATACTCATTTTTGTGATTTGAGACCTCGAATAGCACTACTTAGCATTCCTCGACTTACGTGCGCAGTTCGTATATTTTTTTCGAAAAAGCTTTTATGTGAAAATTTGTAAAAATGAGAAATAATGCTTTAAAACTAAACTGAATTGACTTCGATCAACATTTTTAGCAAACGAACCCAGATCAGTATTCTGACAGTCTCGGTGGGTCCGTATCGTGATTTGGTACTTGGGCGTATGACCGAAATTAAATTCGAAAATCCCTAGCTTGAATTATCGCTATTTGACGAAAACTAGAAGCTTAAAGGCTTAAAGATTTCAAAGTTTGACCACAAATTGACTTTTATTGATATCGGGGTCAAAATCCAATTCTGAAAATTTTTATAGGCCCGTTATATCATTTATGACTTGTGTGCAAAATTTGAGGTCAATCGGACTTGATTTGATAAGTTTCGGCATCGAATGTAGAAGTTGAAAATTCTTAAGTTCCTTAAGTTTGAATTGGGGTATGATTCGTGGTTTTAACATTGTTTAATGTAATTTGAGCTTTCGACTAAGTTTGTATGATGCTTTAGGACTTGTTGGTGTATTTGGTTGAGGTCCCGGGGGCCTCGGGTGGATTCCGAATGGTTAACGGATCAAAATTTGGACTTAAGAAAATCTGAAATTTTGGCATTCTGGTGCAATCGCACCTGCGGATCTTTGACCGCAGGTGCGAGCTCGCAGAATCAAGTTTGGCCTCGCATAAGCGGATGGTCCGCAGAAGCCGAAGGGGCATCGCAGATGCGGCCTCGGCTAAGAGGCCTTGGACCGCAGAAGCAAATCAACATCAGAAGCGACCTCCGCAGATACGGCCAAGTGCATCGCAGATGCGGAAATACTAGCAGTGTTAAAAACAAAGGGGTTCCGAGATTTTTCTCATTTTGGACATTGCAAGTACGGGGTTGGGGCGATTTGTGAGTAAAAATTCATGGAAAGAACTTGAGGTAAGTCACTCGTAATAATTGTTAGTCAATAATATTGAATTACCATCGATTATTCCGACTAGATTATGTGTTTTTGAGGTGAAATTCGAGGATTTGGGCCTAGGAATTTGGAAATAAGATTTGGGGATTTGAAGGTCGAGTTGATGTCGGAATTTGGTAAAATTTATATGGTTGGACTCGTGGTTGAATGGGATTTCATATTTTATAACTTTTGAAGGATTCCGAGACGTGGGCTCCACTGTCGATATTTTGAATTGAATTTTGGATTTTGATTGGAAAAATTAGTATTTTCATATAGAATTAGTTTCTATAATTCGTATTGAGTATATTGTATTATTTGTGACTAGATTTGAGGAATTCGGACAATAATTCATGAGTAAAAAGTGTATTGGAATCTTGAGTTGGTTGCAAAGCGAAGTAAGTGTCGTGGTTAACCTTGACTTGAAGGAGTAAGACTTATTTTTCTATTTGCTACGTGATTTAATGTGTGGGTACAACATATATGTGAGGTGACGAGTACTTATGCGTTGTGGTTGAGTCAAGGCATGCAGGTGAAATTTATTTATTGTGAATAATTGTCTATTTAATTATGATATTCCTTCTTAAGTTATTATTGTTATTTGATTTTTTTTCATGAGATTATCGCTGGTTTAATTATTGTTGAATATTTTGGAAGGTGAGGTCGGTATTCTGGTATTGAATTGATTGATAAGTATATATCCCCACATTTAAATACTTATATTATTATCTTCATGATAAGGAAGAATGTAAAAGTATGAAGGGTGATGTTGTGCCATTTATATTATTTATATTATCCTTGTCATGGTGAGAAAGAGTGTAAAAGCACGAAGAGTAATGTTGTGCCATTTTCAAAGAGTGTAAAAGCACGAAGGGTGATGCCATGCCAGAAGAGAGTTAAATCACGAAGGGTGATACCGTGCCAGAAGAGAGTTAAAGCACGGAGGGTGATGCCGTGCCAATCTTATTATTTATAAATTTATGGGAAGAATGAGAGTAAAACCACGAAGGGTGGTGTCGTGCCATTTTCATATTATCAGCTGCTCATTTAATTGTTGATGAATTAATTGGCTGCAACGTGACACTTCTCCTACTGAAATTTCTATATCATTCCCCTTCACATGTTCCCTCCCAAATTTATAAAGTGTTATTTATTGTGTTATGGTTGCTTCGTATTTGTATATGCTTGTACATGTTATTTGCATACGTGTATTGTCAAAGCCCCGTTACTACTTCGTCGAGGTTAAGCTTGACACTTACGGTGTACATGGGGTCGGTTGTACTCATACTACATTCTGCTCTTCTTTTGCGGATTTTGGAGTTGGTCCCAGCGGCGTACCATAGACTTGATCGAATTTAGCTACCCATAGGAGACTTGAGATATAATTGCACAGCGTCCGCAGTTCTGATGTCCCCTTCTATCTTTATCTAGTTGTGTATTATCTTTCAAACAATTTGAATTTTATTCAAACTTTTATTTGTATTATTCTAGAAGCTCGATCACTTGTGACACCCGATTCGGGGATGTATTTGGATGATTTGATTGCTATGGTCTTCCGCACTTTAATTCAGTAATTGACTTCCATTTCATTTGATTTATTTAAAAATGGTTAAGATGATTTTAACGTTAGCTTGCCTAGCAAGTGAAATGTTAGGCGCCATCACGGTCCTGAAGGCGGATATTTCGGGTCGTGACATGTTGGCATCAAAGGACTAGGTTACTTAGGTCTCACGAGTCACGAGCAAGCTTAGTAGAGTCTGAAGGATCGGTACATAGATGATTGTACTTATCTTTCATAGGATATGAAGTTTAGGAACAATATCACTTATTTTTTATTCTGTCGTGCGATTCTATTCTATCACCGATGATTGAACCATTCTATTCTTATTCTTTCATAAATGGTGAGAAGACGAAATACATCTACCGATGGACAGGGACCAGAGCCCCCGGTGGAAACTATTACCAGGGATAGAGGTCGAGGCTGAGGCTGAGCTCGAGTAGCAGTACCCGTAGTGGAACCTCAGGAGGAGGTTACAGTTTAGACGTACCCGTTGGACCAATTCTGGTGAGCGTAACGGGGGGTGTGCCTTAGAATGGTACATTTCCAATGGAACCAGCCATCTCACAGGCTGGGAAGGAGCACAAACTCCCACTACTCCAGCTCCGGAGTAGATAGCTCCCCATTATCTGGCTCCAGCAGCCCCACAAGTTGGGGTAGTTCATCTAGTTGTTGCGGCACAGGCCAGTGATATGCCCATAATGTCTTTTGAGGATTTATTGAGGTTGGACAAATTTACTAAGCTCTTTCCAGTTCACTTCAGTAGTACACCTTCTGAGGACCCACAGGATTATCTTGACTGCTACCATGAGGTATTGCGGAACATGGGTATAGTTGAGACCAATGGGGTCGATTTTCCTGTATTTCACATGACGGGTTCCGCCAAGAGGTGGTGGAGAGATTATATGTTGACCAGACTAGTTGGGTCACATGCATTGACTTGGGAGCAGTTCTCATGGCTATTTATAGAGAAGTTCCTCCCTATCACATTGAGAGAGGATTACCGCAAGCAATTTGAGCGTCTCCAGTAGGGCAGTATGACTTTTACTCAGTACGAGACCCGTTTTGTGGATCTAGCCCAGCATGCTCTCCTTTTACTTCCTACGGAGTGAGAGAGAGTGAGGAGGTTTATTGATGGACTCACTCACCCTATCAGGCTTCATATGGCCAAGGAGACTAGAAGTGAGATTCCCTTTCAGGCAGTTGCTAATGTTGCTAAGAGGATCGAGATGGTTCTTGCATGGGAAAGAGGGAAGGGGTTTGACAAAAGGCCTCGTCAGTTCGGTGGGTTCAGTGGTTCCTCATCTAGAGGCAAGGGGAATTTTGGTAGAGGCCATCCTCCCAGGCTATTTCATCCAGCGCTCCACGCATCCCACAGTGCTTCAAGTGGTCGCGGCCCACATATGTCTCGTTTTGACCAGCTAGCTTACAGTGGACCACTAGCTCCTATTAGTACACCTACGCACCATAGTCATCAGAGTAGTTATCCAGGTCGACATGGCCAGTTCCAGGGTCAAGAGTCACAACAGCCAAGATCCTGTTATATTTGTGGTGATACGAGGCACATTGCTAGATTTTGCCCCAGGTTTAAGGGCATCATGCAACAACAGGGTTCTCGTGCTATGATTCCAGCACCAGTTGTACCGCCACCCGCCCAACCAGCTAGGGGCAGGGGTCACACAGCTAGAGGTGGAGGTCAGGTCGTTAGAGGTGGAGGCCAGCCAGTTAGAGGCCGTCCCAGGGACGTGATTGAGAGTGGTAGGGCCCATCCCCAATTTGATGCTTTTTCAGTTAGGCCTAAGGCCGAGTCATTTGATGTCATGATCATATGTATTTTTCCATTTTTCCATAGAGATGCTTCAGTTCTATTTGATGCAGGATCTATTTATTCTTTTGTGTCCTCTTATTTTGCTTTATATCTGGTTATGCCTCTTGATTCTTTGAGTGCTCATGTGTGTGTGTCCCCGCCGGTGGGATATTTAGGTACATCATATCTATCATTCGTGTATGGTTACTATTTGGAGTCTTGAGACTAGAGTGGAGCTTCTACTATTTGATATGGTAGATTTTGATGTCATCTTGGGTATGGATTGGTTGTCACCTTATAATTCTATATTGGATTGTCATGCCAAAACAGTGACCTTAGCCTTGCCGGGGTTGCCTTAATTAGAGTGGAAAGGGATTCTTGGCCATTCTACAAACAAGTTTATCTCTTATGTGAAGGATCGACGTATGGTCGAGAAGGGTTGTCTAGCTTATTTGGCTCATATTCGCAATTCTAGTGCGGATGTTCCATCTATGGATTCAGTCCCAGTTGTCCGTGAGTTTCCAGATGTATTTCCTGCAGATTTGCCAGGGATGCCACCCGACAGAGATATTGACTTCTGTATTAATTTGGCTCCGAGCACCCAACCTATTTCTATTCCACCAAGCCATATGGCCCCGCAAGAACTAAAGCTATTGAAGGAACAGTTACAAGACTTGCTTGATAAGGGATTTATTAGACCTAGCGTCTCGCCTTGGGGTGCACCAGTGTTATTTGTAAAGAAGAAAGATGGTTCAATGCAGATGTGTATATATTATCGGCAATTGAACAAGGCTACTATCAAGAACAAGTATTTGTTGCCAATAATTGACGACTTATTCGATCAACTTCAGGGTGCTAAGGTGTTTTCAAAGATTGATTTGATGTATGGTTACCATCAGTTGAAGATTAGGGCATTTGATGTCCCTAAGACAGCTTTCCGGACTCGGTATGGGCATTACGAATTCCTAGTGATGTCATTTGGGCTAACAAATGCCCCAACAACATTTACGTATATAATGAACCGGGTATTCAAGCCTTGTTTGGATTCTTTTATGGTTGTATTAATTGATGATATCTTGATGTACTCCAGCAGTCAAGATGAGCATGAGCAGTATCTTCAGAGTGTGCTTAAGACTTTGAAAAATAATCAGTTATATGCCAAATTTTCATAATGTGAATTTTGGTTAGACTCAGTTGCCTTTTGGGGGCATGTTGTATCGGCAGAAGGAATAAAAATGGATCCTAATAAGGTTGAAACAATTCATAATTGGCCTAGACTTACTTCAGCTATAGAGATCTGGAGTATCCTTGGGTTGGCAGGTTATTATCGCCGGTTCGTGGAGGAGTTTTCATCTATAGCATCTTCATTAACCAAATTAACCCTAAAGGATGCCCCGTTCAGATGGTCAGACGAGTGTGAGTTGAGCTTTCAGAAGCTCAAGACTACTTTGACGATGGCACCAATGTTGGTATTACCCATAGGTTCAAAATCTTATACGGTGTATTGTAATACATCTCGCGTTAGGCTTGGTGCAGTATTGATGCAATATGGCAGGGTGATTGCATATGCGTCGCTGTAGTTGAAGCTTCATGAAAAGAATTACCATGTTCATGACTTAGAATTGGAATCCATTATTCATGCACTGAAGATTTGGAGACATTACCTTTACAGTGTCTCATGTGAGGTATTTACTAATCATTGTAGTCTACCGTATCTATTCAAACAAAAAGATCTCAATTTGAGGCAGCGAAGATGGTTGGAGCTGTTGAAAACTATGATATCACCATTTTGTATCATACTGGGAATGCCAATGTGGTGGTCGCTGCTTTGAGTAGAAAGGCTGTGAGTATGGGTAGCCTTGTGTATATTCTGGTTGGTGAGAGATCGTTAGTTGCAGATGTTTAGACTTTGGCTAATAAGTTCGTGAGGTTAGATATTTCAGCGCCCACTCAGGTTCTAGCTTGCACAGTCGCTCGGTCTTCCTTGTATAAGCATATCAGAGAGCGACTATATGATGATCCTCATTTTCTTTTCCGTAAGGATACGGTACGACACGGTGGTTCCAAATATCTTGTTATGGGGGAAGATGGAGTTCTGCGGATGCATGGTCATATTTGTGTGCCTAATGTGGATGGGCTTCATGAATTAATTCTAGAAAAGGCCCACAGTTCCCGGTATTCTATTCATCCAGGTGCCGCCAAAATGTATCAAGATTTGCGGCAACATTATTGGTAGAGGAGAATAAAGAAGGATATAGTTACATATGTAGCTCAGTGTCTAAATTTTCAGCAAGTCAAGTAGGAGCATCAGAGACCTGGTGGTTTGCTTCAGAAGTTAGAAATTCCTGAGTGGAAGTGGGAGCGTATCATTATGGATTTTGTTTTCGGACCTCCATGGACTCAGAGAAAGTTTGACGCACTATGGGTCATTGTGGACAAGTTGACCAACTCAGCACATTTCATTCCAGTAGCAATTACCTATTCTTCAGAGCGGTTAGCGGATATTTACATCTGCAAGATTGTACGTCTTCACGGTGTGCTCGTGTCTATTATTTCATATCGAGGTACGCAGTTCACCTCTCACTTCTAGAGGGTTTTACATTATGAGTTAGACATGCAGGTAGAGTTTAGTACAATATTTCATCTACGGACAGTCAGAGCGCACTATTCAGATATTGAAAGATATGCTTCGCGCTTGTTTTATAGACTTTGGAGGTTCTTGGGATCCGTTTTTTCCACTTGCGGGGTTTGCCTATAATAACAGCTACCAGTCGAGTATTCATATGGCTCCATATGAAGCATTATACTCAAGGAGGTGTCGTTCGCCAGTCTGCTAGTTTGAACCGGGAGAAACTCGGTTGTTGGGTACCGATTTGGTACAGGATGCCTTGGATAAGGTCAAGATTATTCAGGATCTACTTCGCACAGCTCGGTCTAGGAAAATGAGTTATGCCGACCGTAAAGTTCGTGATGTGGCATTCATGGTTGAAGAAAGAGTATTGCTCCGGGTTTCACCTATGAAGGGTGTAATGAGGTTCGGAAAGAAGGGCAAGTTGAGCCCTAGGTAAATCGGACCCTTTGAAATTCTTGAATGGGTGGGTGAAGTAGCCTACACACTTGCACTACCACCTAGATTATCAGAATTTCATCTGGTGTTACATGTGTCTATGCTTAGGAAATATTATGGTGATCCATCCCATGTGTTAGATTGTAGCTCAGTCCAATTGGACAAGGATTTGACTAATGAGGAGGAGCCGGTAGCTATTCTAGCCAGACAGGTCCGACAATTGAGGTCTAAGAGTTATCCATTATTTCGAGTGCAATGGAATGGTCAGCCGATAGAAGCATCTACCTGGGAGTCCGAGTCGGGCATGCGGAGTAGATACCCACACCTTTTCACCAGCCCAATTACTTTTTCAAATTTCGTTCTAGGAAGAATGTTTGTTTTAGAGGTGGAGAATGTGATGCCCTGAAAAGTCATCTTTAAATTTAATACTCATTTATGTGATCTGAGACCTCGAATAACACTACTTAGCATCCATCAACTTGTGTGCACAGTCCGTATATTTTTTTCGGAAAAGCTTTTATGTGAAAAATTAATAAAAATGCGAAATAATATTTTAAAACTCAACTGAGTTGACTTCGATCAATAGTTCTAGCAAACAGATCCAGATCAGTGTTCTGACAGGCCTGGTGGGTCTGTATCATATTTTTGGACTTGGGCGTACAACCGTAATCAAATTCGGAAATCTCTAGCTTGAATTATCGCCATTTGATGAAAACTAGAAGCTTAAAGGCTTAAAGATTTCAAAGTTTGACCACAAATTGACTTTTATTGATATCGGGATCGGAATCCAATTCTGAAAATTTTCATAGGTCCACTATGTCATTTATGACTTGTGTGCAAAATTTTAGGTCAATCGAACTTGATTTGATAGGTTTCGGCTTCGAATGTAGAAGTTAAAAATTCTTAAGTTTCTTAAGCTTGAATAGGGGTATGATTCATGGTTTTAGCATTATTTGATGTGATTTGACGTTTTGAATAAGTTCGTATGATGCTTTAGGACTTGTTGGTTTATTTGGTTGAGGTCTCGGGGGCCTCGGGTGGATTCCTTATGGTTAACGGATCAAAATTTGGAGATAAGGAAAATCTGAAATTTTGGCCTTCATGTGCAATCGCACCTGCGGAGTGTTTACCGCAGGTTCAAGCTCGCAGAAGCGAGCCTGGCCTCACTGAAGCGGACAGGGCATCACAGACACGTGACTGCAGAAGCAACACAATGGTCGCAGATGCAGCCTGGGCTAAGGGGCCTTGGACCACAGAAGCGAGTGCGCTTAAGCGGACTCTTGTTAGAGTCCCATTTCATTCCGGGGTCTTGTATTGTACCTTTTGTTTATATTGTGGTCAAATTTGTGGTATAGACAGGGCCTTATTGTCGGCACTATATTTACTCTCTTTTGTATCTTTAGAGGCTCCGTAGACACTATGTTGGTTGTATATGGGTGTTGGGAATGTAAACAAGTATATGTTGTGTTTGATCACTTGTTCCTCTCAGACTATAAGAATCGGTGTATTTTGAGACTTAAAGGCGAAATAGGTAATGAAACGGATTAATGTTGTATGTATGAACTTCCTTTTGTTTAATTAACGAAATCACGTCTTTTCTTGATCATGGGTTAATTGGGGCGTGACAATGATTTAATATGTGGGTACAACGTATATGTGAGGTAACGAGTACTTATGTGTTGTGGTTGAGTCAAGGCATGCGGGTGAAATTTGTTTATTGTGAATAATAGCCTATTTAATTATGATATTCCTGCTTGAATTATTATTGTTATTTGATTTTTTTTTTCATGAGATTATTACAGGTTTAATTATTGTTGAATATTTGGAATGTGAGGTCGGTATTCTGGTATTGAATTGATTGATAAGTATATATCCCCTCATTTAAATACTTTTCCGAATTTATATTATTATTTTCATGATAAGGAAGAGTGTAAAAGCATGAAGGGTGATGTTGTGCCATTTATATTATTTATATTATCCTTGTCATGGTGAGAAAAAGTGTAAAAGCACGAAGGGTGATGCCGTGCTAGATGAAAGTTAAAGCACGAAGGGCGATGCCGTGCTAGAAGAGAGTTAAAGCACGAAGGGTGATGTCATGCCAATCTTATTATTTATTTATAAATTTATGGGAAGAATGTGCACGAACAGTGGTGTTGTGCCATTTTCATATTATCAGTTGCTCATTTTATTATTGATGAATTAATTGGTTGCTACGTGACACTTCTCATGCTGAAATTTCTATATCATTCCCCTTCGCATGTTCCCTCCCAATTTTATAAATTGTTTATTATTGTGTTATTGTTGCTTCATATTTGTATATATGCTTGTACAGGTTGTTTGCGTACATGTCTTGTCATAGTCTTGTCACTACTTCGTCGAGGTTAGGCTCGACACTTACGGTGTACATGGGTCGGTTGTACTGATACTACACTCTGCACTTCTTGTGCAGATTTTTGAGTTGGTCCCATAGCGGCGTACCATAGACTTACTCGGATTCAGCTACCCAGAGGAGACTTGATGTATAACTGTACAACGTCCGCAGTTCTGAAGTCCCCTTCTATCTTATCTATTATTCTAGAAGCTCGTGTACTTGTGACACCAGATTCGGGGATATATTTTGATGATTCGATTATTATGGTGTTCCACACTTTATTTCAGTAATTGACTTCCGTTTTATTTGATTTGTTTAAAAATATTTTAGATTATTTTAACGTTGGCTTACCTAGCAAGTGAAATGTTAGGCGCAATCACGATCTTGAAGGTGAAAATTTCAGATCGTGACACTTGATATAAAAAAGTTACAAGTTATTGTAAGTCAAGTTAGTCTGGTATCAAATAAAATTTACACAAGAAAGAAAGATGTCAATTCCAAGGAACCGAGACATTTCAAAAAGGTTGAACGTTCCCTTTTTTTTGGAAGGGGCGGGGGCGTATTTTACCTACTTAGAAGCTTATCAGTTATTTTTCTTGACTTGCGCACCCTTATGTATTAACCCCCTCCGTGACATTGGAATCACACATGTACTCCCTCTTAGAGATTCAGCATTTTTTAAAGGCTTTTACCACTATTACACGGTGGAAAATCGATCCCGATATCATATTTGTTACGACTTAAGCACATGATACCATTCAAAGATATACCACAAGGAGACATGCATTTTAGAGTATGGTCGAGTATTTTTTAGTGTTTCTTTCTTCTTTACGTAGAAATATTTAGGCTAACTTTGAGCCAAGAAACACCATAATAAGATGCCACAATATTCGTGGTCCAAACTAAGGAAGAAAAAAAAATTGGACAAACATTAGCATGTTAATAATATGATTTAAAGATACCACATGGGATCTAAGTAAACACATTTGATTGTACGAGAGTACTCAAAATTCACCTACTATGTTTTGTAATGATGATGTTTGGTACGTTATTAATAATATTTCCTACTGACAAAAAACAAAAAGTACCAAAATTCTCTAAAAACAATCCTTTTACCTCCATGTCTTTTGGAGATGGTGCCCATTTGTTTATGTAACTGTCTACAAATCTCTTCTTGGTAAATGATTGTCAATCTTTTTCATATATAAAGTGTCAAATAAATTTTTTAATTCTACCGATGCACTAAGCTTTTGCTACGCACATGATTCAGGAAAGGACCAGTTTATTATGTATATAATCTTACTATGTATTTTTACAAGTAGTTATTTCTGCATGGCTCGAACCTGTTAATTGTTGGCCACACAAGACAATATTTACTGTTGTTCCAAGATTCCTGTTCGAATTTTCTAAAGAAGCATTTTGATTTAAAATTCAACAACCTACCACTTAATACATATTATACATTATAACTGATTAACTTTTTTATAGCTAGTTATTAGACTTTAAACATCACCAATTGTGTTGCATAATAAAACAATCAAATTTATTTCACATCTTCCTTCAACTAAATGTACTCTCTTAAAGACATAATTATAGTCCATGTTAGGACTATAGTCGACAATAAATTAATATAGTGCCATAAGTCTTAAAATCTTGATAAATCAATGTCAATTTCTTATGGTTCATTGGCAAGAAGATTATCGTGCGTCGTTGTACCATTTTTAACACTTTTATTAGCTAGTTCAAATTATATTCCTATGTACTTTTTTCTTTGAGTCAATCACTTTTTGAGTACTTTTTCTTCTACCGACTAAAACTGTAAGGTTACAGCAATATGTCATAACCTTTCTTTATTTTATGTTATACTCTTTACATTTCAATTGGTTTTAAAAAGAATTATATCATTTATTATTTAAAAATAAATAAATTTAACCTTTTTATTTACGTTTAATGGCATAATTTTATAATCACATAGATCTCATAACAAGTTCAAAACCACAAATTCTAAAGAAACTTGCTTTTCAAACATGTGACCAGTCAAATAAATTCAAATAAATTGAGGCTGAAGAAGTAACTAAAAACATAAACCACTAATCATCTTTCTTCCTCTAACTTCTTTAGCCACTTTCACATATGTCGTATTCAAGAAAGCTTGCTTCGTGACGGAGCATTTAGCAATACCAGCAGTCTTGTGAGGAAGGGTGGTCTGAGGATAGGTTAAGGCAGGGCCTGGTGATATCCGTTGGTATCAGATTCAAGAGACTAGTGCACCCTTCAAAACAACATAACAACATTCAATTGGAAACAACTAAAAAGTCTATTCGAGGTGGAAATGAGAAATATTTTATTCCACTACAAAAAAATATTTTTATTCTTGTCTTTCAAATGCACTAAGAGCAGGGGATGAATCTTTATCGACTTCCTTTTGAATAATTTGGATAACATCTTTATGGACATCTAAGAGAGGTTCTTTCTACTTGTGCTTCTCCTGCTGCTAATGCTAGTGCAACTTTGAAAGTTGTTAAAGCAAAGATTTTATACCTCTTTTATTATTAATTAATAATTGGCATTCTATGATCGGCCTAATCTGGTAATACATGGCTATGTCCCTCACCTGAGACTAATGCAATCAGTTCCTTCCTTCACCTTCTCTTTTTATGTTCGCCAATTGGAGAGGACATCCGATTTTAGTCTGAACCTTAATTTAAGACCCGGATGGACTTAATTAGGAGCACGGGCAACCCTTCGCACACGAGATAGCAATAACAGGAGATTGAACGATCGGGGTCAAGTGATCCTCAGGGTTTAGGGCTCCTTCTACTGCTACTACTACCTCCCTTCTCTTATCTTTTAGAAAGGTAAAGGACCACCAGAGAGGCAAGTGCTTTCATGAATGCGGTATACCAAACAATCTTTTCGTTACATATCGAGGATAGGGAACCAGCCCAGCGAACTCGATTTCCCGAAGAAAAGAGAGGGGCACTTCTAATATTTATCTCCTACCTGCTCCACCTCTCTATTTTCAAAAGCCCTGCTCACTTATAGCCCTATAACCAAGTAGTCAGGCGAGACATCAAAGCAGCTATAGAATGGAGATTGCAATTCTATTTTTTTTATATGAAAGAGGTGGCATGTGAAACCAGTAATCCCATATTGTGGAATTAGAGCAGTGGAACTTGTGAAAATAGGTTTTGAGGAATGGACTTATTGAACTAAGGAACTGCACTAATGGACGTGGAGGAATAATAAGTCAATCTTGGTCGGAATCGAAAGCGGGAAAACTGACCACATGATCGGCAATGGGCATAAACCCTAAAGCAAGATTCACTCGTTCTTCAGTCCTCACGTAGGTATGAAGGGGAGGCCCAACAGGTAGAATTCAGCTTTCTGAACGGGGAAAGCATTTTTTGTCGGCCTATATGCTGACTCTAAATCAAAGATTTACTCACTGCCAACAAAAACATACTATATTTACCAGTTTAAATCGATTCACTAAGCTAGTTAAAAGCCTTATTACTTACGCAATTCCACCAGTGTGTATGTCACGACCCGAAATTCCCACCTTCGGGACCGTGATGGCTCCTAACAATTTCAATTGTTAGGCAAGCCAACGTTATAATATAATTTGTCATTTTAACAAAATTATAAATTAATTAACAACAAAGAAACAAATGCAGAAATAAAGTATAAAATAAAATGAATAATCCATAATAATCGCGATGTCTAAATACCATCCCAGAACTGAAGTCACAAGTGCACGAGCTTCTAGAATGATATAAATAAAGGTCTTAAATAAATTCAAGTTGTTTGAAATATAATACACAACTGAGATAAGATAGAAGGAGACTTTAGAACTGCGGACGTTGTATAGTTATAGCTCAAGTCTCCACTACTAGCAGTACACGGGAAAATCTTCTGTACGTCGCTAGGATCAACTCCAAAATCTGCACAAGAAGTACAGAGTGTAGTATTAGTACAACTGACCCTATGTATTGGTAAGTACCGAGCCTAACCTCGACGAAGTAGTGACGAGGCTAAGGCAGGTCACTTACATTAACCTGTATGCAATAATAATAATAACAACAATAAAAGAAATAAATCAGGTAACTCATTTTAACAGTTGAAGTCAACTTGTCAGTCATAACCAATTATTATTTCAATTAATTTATGTTATGGCGTGCAACCCACTCCAACAATATAAACTTTAAAATAAGTTTGTTTCGGCATACAACCCGATCCCCCAATATAAACTTTCAACAACTATGTTGCGGCGTGCAACCCGATCCCCCAATATAAACTTTTAAATAATTCAATTGCGGCGTGCAACCCGATCCCCCAATATATTTATTTTCATCTTCGTTGCAGCGTGCAACCCGATCCCCCCATATATTTTAACAACTCTTAAATGTAATAAACATACTCCAATAAATACCACGTTTAATGAAAAACTATTAAACATCAAGGCATACAATAATTATAATCTATTTATGAAACAAACAATGATAAGTTGCAATTAATTATGAAACTTAGGGAGAAAATAGGCAGTTTAATTTTTAATATGCTAAATGTCAAGTGGAAATTAAGACACATAAATTAAATAAGCATGTAACAATTATTGCAAGAATTCAAGAATTAATATTTGACATGGAATATGAGAGAAACAGTTATTATAACAATTAATTCATGTCTTAAAATAATTTAAGATGTTTAAATGATTAAGCAAACAATTAATTTGACAAAGTGTATGCACTCGTCACCTTGCCTATACATCGTTACATATGAAATTGACGTACCAAATAATTCAAGGGTTTTTATTCCCTCAAGTCAAGGTTAACCACGACACTTACCTCGCTTCGCAACCGCTTCGCAACCAAATTCAAGTTTCTAATACACCCTTGCCTCCAAAATTAGTGTGTGATTGGCTTTCAAATCCTCATTTTACATATTTGGAAGATTTTATAAAAATTATATTTTTCTTCTATAAATTCACGGATTCATGGTGCAAATGAGTATGGAATCATGAAATATAATCAGTATAGGATAAGGAACACTTACCCTCAATGTTTTCCCATGAAAATCGCCCAAACATCGTCTTACCCGAGCTCAAAATCGAAAATGGTATAAAATGGGTCAAAATCCCATTTACAAAACTTAAGTTTTGTTTGCCTAGGTTTTTACCCTATGCGATCGCGTACAATGCTTCGCGATCGCAATGCACATTTTTATGCTGCCCAGCTTTTGCTCTACGCGAATGAGGCAGTGCTCTCACGAACGCGAAGCACAGCTTCTCAGCCTTCTGCGATCGCGAACTTCCTTGAGCGATCGCGTAGCACAAATTTTGTGCTTCAGCTTCTACCTCATTCCTTCTTCGCGAATGCGGCTTGGCCCTCGCGTTCGCGGTGACTTAGTTGCTGCAACTGTGCGATCACAGACCTCACTATGTGATCGCATCGTACAAATTTCATCCGTGACCATTAAGCCTTCGCGATCACGGACACAGTCACGCGATCGCATAGAAGGAAACCAGTAGTAGCAGGTTCAGCAGTTTCATGGTTCCAATATGCGCCGATCCTGATCCGAATTACACCCGAGGCCTCGAGGTTCCAAACCATATATGCACACCAGTCCAAAAACTTAATACGAACTCGCTCGCGCAATCAAAACACTAAAATAAAACCTTGAACTACAAATCAGACCCCAAATCAAATGAATTTTTTAAGAAAACTTTAGAATTTCTATTTTAACAACCGGACGTCCGAATCATGTCAAACCAGCTCCGTTTCTCACCAAATTTGGCATACAAGTCATTAATATAGTAATAGAGCTATACCGAGTTCCGGAACCAAAATACAGATCCGGCATCAATAAAGTCAAACATTGGTTAATTATTTAAAGTCATTAAGCCTTAAACTTCAAGATTTCGACAACATGCGATAACTCGAGCTAGGGACGTCCTAATTTGATTACGGGCATACGCCCAAGTCCCAAATCACGATACGGGCCTACTGGAACTGTCAAAACACTGATCCATATCCATTTGCTCAAAATGTTGACCAAAGTCAACTCAATTGAGTTTTAAGGCTCTATTTCTCATTTTGATCAATGTTTCATATAAAAACTTTCTAGAAAATTATACGGACTGCTTACGCAAGTCGAGGAATGATGAATAGTGTTTTTTGAGGTCTTAGAACATAGAAATAATTAATAAATTTAAAGATGACATTTTGGGTTATCACATTCTCCACCTCTAAAACAAATGTACAAAAGTTCGTCCTCGAACGAAATTAGAAAAAAGTACCTGTGCTGGTGAAAAGGTGTGGATATTTACTCCGCATGTCCGACTTGGAATCCCGGTAGATGCTTCTACTTGCAGACCTCTCCATTGTACCCAAACTGAAGGATAACTCTTAGACCTCAACTGCCGGACCTGCCAGGCTAGAATAACTATCGGTTCCTCTTCATAAGTCAAATCTTTGTCCAACTGGACTGAGCTGAAATCTAGTACATGGGACATATCACCATGATATTTTCGTAGCATAGACACATAAACACCGGATGTACTACTGATAAACTAGGTGGTAGTGCAAGCCTGTAGGCTACTTCACCCACCCTTTCAAGAATTTCGAAGGGTCCTATATACCTAGGGCTCAACTTGCCCTTCTTTCCGAACCTCATTACACCTTTCATAGGTGAAACCCGGAGTAATACTCTTTTTCCAACCATGAATGCAATATCATGAACATTACGGTCGGCATAACACTTTTGCCTAGACTGAGCTGTGCGATGTCGATCCTGAATAATCTTAACCTTATCCAAGGCATCTTGCACCAAATCGGTACCCAACAACCGAGCCTCTCTCGGTTCAAACCAGCCAACTGGAGACCGGCATCTCCTTCCGTATAATGCTTCATGTGGAGCCATCTGAATGCTCAACTGGTAGCTATTATTATAAGTGAACTCTGCAAGTGGCAAGAACAGATCCCAAGAACCTCCAAAGTCTATAACACAAGCGCAAAGCATATCTTCTAATATCTGAATGGTGCACTATGACTGTTTGTCTGTCTATGGATGAAATGATGTGCTCAACTCAACTTGCGTTCCTAACTCACGTTGTACAACCTCCAGAAGTGTGAGGTAAATTGCGTACCTCGATCTAAAATAGTAGACACGGGCCCACCGTGAAGGCGGATAATCATACGAATGTAAATTTTAGCAAACTGCTCTGAAGAATATGTAACTGCCACTGGAATGAAATGTGCTGACTTGGTCAACCTGTCCACAATCACCCAAACTGCATCAAATTTTCTCTGAGTCCGTGGGAGCCCAACAACAAAATCCATAGTGATACGCTCCTACTTCCACTTAGGAATTTCTAACTTATGAAGCAAACCACCAGGTATCTCGTGCTCGTACTTGATTTGTTGACAATTTAGACACTGAGCTACATATGCAACTATATCCTTCTTCATTATCCTCTACCAATAATGTTGCCACAAATCTTGATACATTTTGGCGGCAACTGCATGAATAGAATATCTGGAACTGTGGGCCTCTTCCAAAATTAATTCACGAAGCCCATCCACATTAGGCACATAAATATGACCCTGCATTCGCATTTCTCCATCTTCCCCCACAACAACCTGTTTGGCATCACCGTGTCGCACTGTGTCCTTAAGAAAAAGTAAATGAGGATCATCATACTTCCGCTCTCTGATGCGCTCTTATAAAGAAGACCGAACGACTGTGCAAGGTAGAACCCGACTAGGTTCTGAAATATCTAACCTCGCGAACGGATTAGACAAAGTCTGGACATCTGCAGCTAACAGCCTCTAACCAACAGGAATATAAGCAAGGTTGCACATACTCACAGCCTTTTTACTCAAAGCATCGACCACCACATTAGCTTTTCCGGGGTGATACAAAATGGTGATATCATAGTATTTCAACAACTCCAACCATTTCCTCTGCATCAAATTAAGATCTTATTGTTTGAACAGATACTGAAGGCTATGATGATACGTAAATACCTCACACGAGGCACCGTAGAGGTAATGCCTCCAAATCTTTAGCGCATGAACAATGGCTGCCAATTCTAAGTCATCAACAGAGTAATTCTTCCCGTGAACTTTCAATTGTCGTGATGCGTATGCAATCACCCTGGAATATTGCATTAATACTGCACCAAGACCAATGTGAGATGCATCAAAATATACCGTATAAGATCCTGAACCTGTGGGTAATACCAATATTGGCGTCGTAGTCAGAGAAATCTTGAGCATAAGAAAGCTCAACTCACACTCGTCTGACCATCTGAATGGGCACCTTTCTGGGTCAGTCTGGTCAATGGGCTTGCTATAGATGAAAACCCTTCCACAAACCGACGATAATAACTTGTCAAACCCAGGAAACTCGGGATCTCTGTAACTGAAGTAGGTCTAGACCAATTATGAACAACCTCAATCTATTTTTGATCTACCTTTATGCCTTATGCCGATACAACATGCCCCAAAAAGGCAACTGAGTTTAACCGAAACTCGAATTTTGAAAATTTAGCATATAACTGATTATTCTTCAAAGTCTGAAGCACACTCCGAAGATGCTGCTCATGCTCCTCTCGACTGCTGGAGTAAATCAAGATATTATCAATGAATACAACCACAAAAGAATCCAAATAGGGCTTGAACACTCGATTTATCAAGTCCATAAATGTTGTTGGGGCATTTGTCAACCCAAATGACATTACTAGGAATTTGTAATACCCATACCGAGTCTAAAAAGCTATCTTAGGGACATCAAATGCCCTAATCTTCAACTTATGGTAACCAGACCTCAAGTCGTTCTTTGAAAAAACATTGGCACCCAGAAGTTGATCGAATATGTCATCAATTATTGGCAGTGGATACTTGTTCTTGATAGTAGCCTTGTTCAACTACCGATAATCTATACACATTCGCATTGAACCATATTTCTTCTTTACAAATAATACTGGTGCACCCCAGGGCGAGACACTAGGTCTAATGAATCCCTGATCAAGCAAGTCTTGTAACTGCTCCTTCAATTATTTCAACTCCGATGGGGACATACGGTAAGATGGGATAGAAATTGGCTGAGTGCTTAGAGCTAAATCAATATAGAAGTCAATATCTCTATCGGGTGGCATCCCCGACAAATCTGCAAGAAATACTTCTCGAAATTCACGAACAACTGGTACTGAGTCCATAGAAGGAACATCCGCACTGGGATTGCGAATATAAGCCAAATAGGCTAGACACCCTTTCTCAACCATACGCTGAGCCTTCATATAAGAAATAACCCTGCTGGTAGAATGACCAGGAGTTCCTTTCCACTCTAACCGAGGTAACCCTGGCATGGCTAGGGTCACCATCTTGGCATGACAATCCAATATATCATGATAAGGTGGCATCCAATCCATACCCAAGATGACATTAAAATCTACCATATCAAGAAGTAGAAGATCCATACTAGTCTTAAGACTACCAACAGTAATCACACACGAATGATATACATGGTCTACTACAACAGAGTCTCCCTCCGGTGTAGATACACACACAGAAGCACTCAGAGAATCACGAGGCACAACCAAATACGAAGCAAAATAGGAGGACACACATGAATAAGTAGATCCTGGATCAAATAGAACTGAAGCATCTCTGTGGAAAACTGGAATAATACCTGTGATCACAACATCGGATGACTCGGCCTCAGGCCTTGCTGAAAAAGCATAAAATCGGGGCTGCGCCCTACCACTTTGAACTACGTCTCTGGGACGGCCTCTAACTAGCTGGCCTCCACCTCTAATGGCCTGACCTCCACCTCTAATGGCCTGACCTCTACCTCTAGCTGCCTGACCCCTACCTCTAGCTATATGAGCAGGCGGTGAAGAAACTGGTACTGGTATGATGGCACGAGAATCCTGTCGAGATCTGTTACTCGACAATCTAGGGCAATACCTCCTGATGTGGCCAATGTTCCCACACTCATAACATACATCCTGATGCCATGGCTGCTGAAGCTGAAGCTAGCCCGAACAGGCCGGATAACCGCTGTAGTGACTCTGGAGTGGTGATGCACTGATAGGAGCTGAATGTGATCTAAATGATGGCTATCCAGAGTAAGGCATAATAGGATCGTGACTCCCCAGACCAGAGCATTCTTCTCAAGAAAAAATAAATAAAGCACCGTGAGAAACCTAAAGTGCTGAATGAAACGGACTGGGAGGATGACCCCTACCAGAATTACCCCCGCCTCAAACGAGGCACCACTGAACCCACCAAGCTGACGAGGCCTCTTATCACACCCCTGCCCTCTCTCCTGTGCAAGAACCATCTCGATCCTCCTGGCGACATTAGCAGCTGCCTGAAAGGAAATCTAACTTGTGGTCTCCTTGGCCATCTGATGCCTGATAGGGTGAGTGAGTCCATCAATAAACCTCCTCACTCTCTCTCCCTCCGTAGGAAGTAAAAGGAGAGCATGTCAGGCTATATCCACAAAACGGGTCATGTCAGGCTATATCCATAAAACGGGTCTCGTATTGAGTAACAGTCATACTTCCCTGCTGGAGACGCTCAAATTGCTTGCGTTAATCCTCTCTCAAAGTGATAGGGAGGAACTTCTCTAGAAATAGCTGTGAGAACTGCTTCGGGGTCAATGCAAGCGACCCAACTAGTCTGGTGAAGATATAATATCTCCACCACCTTTTGGCGGAACCCATCATCTGAAATATAGCAAAATTGACCCCATTGGTCTCAACTATACCCATGTTCCGCAACACCTCATGGAAGCAGTCAAGATAAACATGTGGGTCCTAAGAAGGTGTACCACTGAAGTGAACTGGAAAGAGCATAGTAAACTTATGCAGTCTCAATAAGGCCTCAGAAAACATGGCGGGCCTATAACCGGCATGTGTCACAATAACTGATTGAACTACCCCAACTGGCGGGACTGCTGGAGCTTGATTCTGGGGAGCCATCTGCTCTGGAGAGGGAGTAGTGGGAGTTTGTGCTCCTCCCCCAGCCTGTGAGATGGCTGGTGCCACTGGAAATGTACCATGCTAGGCCATGCCCTCCATAAGACCTACCAAACAGACTAGAGTGTCCTGAAGCACTGGAGTAGCTACGAATCCTTCCGGAACCTGAATTGGTTGCCTAGCCATAGTTGCCACCAGGGGCTCTGGTCCCTGTCCATCGGTAGATGTATTACGTGTTCTCTCCATCTGCGAGAGAATAAGAATAGAATGGTTCAATTATCGATGATAGAATAAAATCGCACGACAGGATAAGGCAGAAGTGATATTGTTCCTAAACTTCATAGCCTCTGAAAGATAAGTACAAACATCTACGTACTGAGACCTATGTAACCTAGTGCTCTGATACCAACTGTCACAACCCAAAATTCCCACCTTCGGGACCGTGATGGCGGCTAACATTTCACTTGCTAGGCAAGCTTGTTAGAATATAATTTTTCATTTTAACAAAATTTTAAATTAATTAACAACAAAGAAATAAATGTGGAAATAAAGTCTAAAATAAAGTGAATAATCCATAATTATCACGATGTCTAAATACCATCCCAGAAGTGGAGTCACAAGTGCACGAGCTTCTGGAATGATACAAATAAAGGTCTGAAATAAATTCAAGCTCTTTGAAATATAATACACAACTGAGATAAGATAGAAGGGGACTTCTGAACTGCGAACGTTGTGCAGTTATGCCTCAAGTCTCCACTGGTAGCAGTATCCGGGCAAATCTACAGTACGCCGCTTGGATCAACTCCAAAATCTACACAAAAAGTGCAGAGTATAGTATCAGTACAACCGACCCTATGTACTAGTAAGTGTCGAGCCTAACATCGATGAAGTAGTAACAAGGCTAAGGCAGGTCACTTACATTAACTTGTATGCAATAATAATAATAACAACAATAATAGAAATAAACCACGTAACTCATTTTAAAAGTTGAAGTCAACTTGTCAGTCATAACCAATTATTATTTCAATCAATTTCCGTTGTGGCGTGCAACCTGCTCCAACAATATAAACTTTAAAATAAGTCTGTTACGGTGTGCAACCCGATCTCCAATATAAACTTTCAACAACTCTGTTGCGGCGTGCAACCTGATCCCCCAATGTAAACTTTTAAATAAGTCTGTTGCGACGTGCAGCCCGATCCCCCAATATATTTATTTTCATTTTCGTTGCGGCGTGCAACCCGATCCCCCCATATATTTTAACAACTCTTAAATGTAATAAATATACTCCAATAAATAACACGTTCAATGATAAACTATTAAACATCAAGGCATACAATAATTATAATTTATTTATGAAACAAACAATGACATGTAGCAATTAATTGTGGAAATCAGGGAGAAAATAGGCAGTTTAATTTTTAATATTCTAAATGTCAAGTAGCAATTAAGACACATAAATCAAATAAGCACGTAACAATTATTATAGGAATTCAAGAATTAACATTTGACATGGAGTTGAAGCATGTGCAACATAAATAATACTCTGTAACTCCCCCAAGACGGGGGTGTTACTCATATTATTCAGCGAGTACAGACTATCATCTCCTACTACCCGATTACTATCTTTATGTTATTTATCTAAAGCGCTCTAATCAATTCTAAATCGTACCTTATGCGTGCACTACCCGTCCTTTGCCTATGACCAAGGAGGCGTTTGGACGTCTATTTTTTGGATAGTTCTGTACTTAACTTAGGTTGCTCAAAAATGATAAACACTAGGCGAAATACAAAATAAATCGGACTTTCATATAAAAGCAAATAAGGAAGCAAATAAGGGCTCAGGTTAGCCTCCACACATAGGCAGCAAATACACGCAAACAAATTAGACATTTTGACAGATTCAACAATTGAAGTCGTTAGGCCCTATAGACATGATTTCTATATGATTCTGGATTTTAATCATGCGAGCAATTATGCGAAGTAATTTCTAAGTGCCTGCACAGTTGTCTACAGATTATAAGCATAAGGGGTTGAAACCTATAAATATGTTGTCTAGGTGATTTACTTAGTATTTGGCAGTAATAAACGCGAGAGATATTTAGAACTACTCAGTTGTTCCTATAGGCATGCTTTCTGCTGGTGTTCATCGAGGCAGTGTTTTAAAGCCTGATTTTAGTGCTTAACACAGATAGTGATTACCCTATAAACATGATTCCTACCCTTGATGATTGAAACTGGTTTTAGTTCTTATATACTAAATGAGCAAGTATGACAATAGCATATCAATCAATTAAGAACCCTATTGGCATGACTTCTAAAAATGTAGATTTATAAATGATCCTATGATCATGATGCCTGATGAATATGCTGTAATGCAAATTGAACTTTGGGTATTTTATTCCCTATAGGCATGGTATCTAAAAGGTAGAATAGGCAGGTTATCCACAGAGCTTATTCGAGCAAGTAAACACCTATAGGTAGGTTATCTACAGAGCATATTCGAGCAAAATAAACACCTATAGGCAGTTTATCTAACATACAATAGCAGAATGTATTTGAATAAAGTAAACACCTATAGGCAGGTTATCTAACATATAATAGCAGAATGAGCAAAGTAAGCACCTATAGGCATGTTATCTAACACAATAGCAGAATGAGCAAAGTAAACACCTATAGGCAGGATTTCTACCCATTCTCATGCAAATGTTAAAATAAACCCAGTTTCCCTATTTACTAATACACAATTGTTATTACAAATAATTATTATAGACCAGAATTGAATGAATGAATTGCAAGGTTTAAAAACTAGAGGAAGCCTGCAGTAGGCCCAAATACACCTGGACAAGCCAGGCCTTAAACTCACAGTAGCTCCAAAAGCCTATGTTCAAAGATATACAGTAACCATTAGTGAATGATTCACCCATATCTCAAGGATAAGCATATAGAACCCAAATTTCTAGTGTTTCAGAGTTCCCAAGGGGCTTCAAGAACCCAGGGCAAGGCTCACACTAGAGAAGAATGATTAGAACAGTTCAAAGAAGACTAGGGACGAAATCCTAGTGTGTTAGAGTTCACGTGGGTCTCATATTAGCCCTGAGCTGTGCTCACAGTAGGGAGGCCAAGGGACAGAACCTAAATTTCTTTGGCTTTCAGCCAGCAAAGAGTGAGAATTCAGGAGAGTAGGATGGGATTAGGGAGTACAGAATCACACATAGAACACAAATAAATAGCAGCACATTTGAACCTAGGCAGATTAAATTCAGTTTTTAGAAGTTAACAGAGTTACATGCTAATAAGACTAGTTCATAAACATGTTCACAGTGATAACAAAGACTGCAGATCAGACTAAGTCACAGAAAGAAAGGTCATTGATTAACAATAGGTCAGGAACACACTAATTAGTATTAGGAACTGATTAAATAATTTAGCAGAGGTATCATAACAAAGTGAGCACAGAACCAAACAAGTCACAAGGTGACAAGTTCAATAAACAAACTGATGAATCTGTTAAGGCACACATAACTAAACAATCCTTAGGAAAGGTATGAAGGCATTTAAGGCTAAAGAATAGCCCTAAATTACACAGAGTTAGGCAGATTCAAACTAAGTTCAACATGTCTTAAATACATGTAATAGCATTTGGGGTAACATGGTTTGATAACAGTAACACATTAAGCAGGTAATCATAATGGAATAGCAAAGGATCCAATAAACTCACCAGTTAAGATGAAACAGGAAAAAGGAATCCAATAGTGTAGCAATTGTTACCAACAGAAGCAAAACAGTTGAGGACTTCTGGCCTTGGCTTCCAGCCGGCCAGGAATTAAAAGCATAGAGTAGTATTGTTAGGAGTGAAAAGATTTGAGTTCTAAACCTTTTCTTCAAAGGGGAGTGGGGAGGGGTTTAAATAGTGTAGGAACTAAACACATAAATATGGATATATAATTAATTCAAACAATCAGTAAAGAAGAAAAAATTTGAAACCCTAGTTTTTAGGTAAACTCCACAAAATCGGCAGAAAATAAAGGAAAAGAAGCGCATACTGTATAAAATGAACATAAACATGAATATTATTCATAAAACACATAAGTGAACCAGATTTGGTTCAAATAAAAAGAATTTGAAACCCTAATTTAAGGCAAGTAAAAATAATCGACAGAAATAGACAGATTCATACATAACAAGGCGAATATAGAGGAGATAGTACTTAATATTAAAGCTTAAACCAATTTTGCTTCGAATCAAAGAGAATTTGTAAACCCTAACCTTAGGGTTAAGTATGAATCAGTAAGATACAAACCAATCGGACTCACACGGTGCAAAATAACGTGTTTGGACTTAATATCATCCAGATTCAAGAGATGTAGATAGATTAGGAAAGAATCAGAGTAGGGTACTTTCCATGTTTAGGAAAGTACTAAGTAATACCGTAAAAGAATCAACCAATAAAGGAAATATGTCGAAATGGTAAGTAAATGGGAAAAAAATCCCATTAGTAACGGGATTAGGGCAGGATTTTGGAGAGGCGGCGGGCTAGGGTTCTTCAGAGGGAAGGGAGTATAGAGGCGGAGGATTAGGGGAAATGGGGTTAGGGTTTGGGAGATGGGTGATATAAGGAAAATGAGGGGTCGTTTATGAGTCGTTGATCATTTTTTATCAACGGCTGGGATTTTAGCAGGGATTGGGTCGGGTTTTCATTAAATGGGTAAGGGACTAGGCTAATGGTGCTGGGCTTGGGGTGATTGGGTTATGTTTGGGTAGTTTAGGTCCGAAATTAATTATGAAATTAGTGCTAGATTTTAAATACCCAATTTTAGTAAATAATAATTTATAAACAATAATAGATAAATAATAAAAAAAATATTATTTGTGCATAAAAATGATTAAAAACAATTATTTAACATTATAAAAATATAAAAAAGTTATTCTTTTGCATAAATAATGTAATTATACATGCATATAGGCTATTATTCCAAAATATGCAATTTAGCCTTTAAAATACAAATGTAATTATACGAAATGCATTTAAAATATTTAAAACCTTTTATGGGTGTAAATTATAAGTTTAGAAGATAAAATCATCATAAAAATAATTTGTAAGGTAATTAATAGGTATTTATATAATAAAAATGCAGAAATAAATTAATTTAAAGCCTTTAATAATTATGGAAAATTATGACAAATACGTGTATATGCTTGTGAATCAAATGATGATGCATATGCACTATTATGAAAGTATATATATTTGAGAAATATGAGAAAAAAATTGGCTATCTACAGCTGACCCTCTTTACCCGGGGAGGATGAAAGAGTTGTCGAGTACAGAAATGATGACCGATTTTGACCGAATGGGGTGTTTTGAAAAATATAGGCCACACCCTGGTCTCTCAGCTTCCTACATATCCCTGGTTTTATAGGAATCAGGACATGTGTAGTTCTGGATCCAACGGTGGAATAAACTAATGGAGTTGTACTAAGAAAAGACAAAATATTTTGGATAGGACAAATCAGGATTGGGAATGGATGTGTCTTAGAATGGTTATGGATATTTGAACGGGTATGGAAACTGGAGCGAAGATTGCTCCCGTTAAGAAAATGGTTACTTCCTGTATCACATGCAAATTCAAAATAAGATGCATGCATATAGATTATCACATAAATTTAAACATGATGCAATTCCCTCTGGAAAAAGGAGGATCGTCTTTGGACGGTGAGGATGATGTCCTTACACCATGACGTCCTGGGCCATGAGTTGTGAGATAGGGAATTCGCATGCGATGAAATTATGTTCTCGGGATATGAAGATGGTGCCTCTAAACCATGATGCCTTTGAGTACTGATGTGCAATATTAAGAGATCTTCAGGCCATGGCATGGTGTCTTCCGACTATGAAGATGATGCCTTCGGACTATGACGCCCTCGAAAAATTTGGCTATGTATCATCCCATGAGACGCAAAGACATGATGCTTGAGATGAAACAAGACAGGGTTTAGTCTTGTGTAAGATCGGAGGCAGAGATTAGCCTCGAGAGAAGAGAATAATGCAAGGTTTTGGAAAAGAAACATTTGTGGTTATGCAAGGGGAGACAATGATTGGTCTCATACGGGGGAAAGCAGAGCTTAGCCTTATGAATTTGAGAGGCAGGGCTTAGCCTCATGCAACATTTGAGACAATGCTTAGTCTCATGCAATGAGAAGGCAATGCTTAGCCTTATGCAATTAAGGAGTCATGGCTTAGCCTAATGCAAAGATTTGAGAAAATACTTAGTCTCATGCAATGGGAAGGTAGTGCTTAGCCTTATGCAATTAAGGATGCAGGGCTTAGGCTCATGCAAAGATTTGAGATAATGCTTAGTATCATGCAATGGGAAGGCAGAGCTTAGCCTTATGCAATTAAGGAGGCAAGGCTTAGCCTCATGTAAAGATTTGAGACAATGCTTAGTCTCATGCAATGGGAAGGCAGAGCTTAGCCTTATGCAATTAAGGAGGCAGGGCTTAGCCTCATGCAAAGATTTGAGACAATGCTTAGTCTCATAAAATGGGAAGGCAAAGCTTAGCCTTATACAATTAAGGGGGTAGGGCTTAGCCTCATGCAAAGATTTGAGACAATGCTTAGTCTCATGCAATGGAAAGGAAGAGCTTAGGCTTATGCAATTAAGGAGGCAGGGATTAGCCTCATGCAAAGATTTGAGACAGTGCTTAGTCTCATGCAATGGGAAGGCAGAGTTTAGCCTTATGTAATTAAGGAGGCAGGGCTTAGCCTCATGCAAATATTTGAGACACTTCTTAGTCTCATGCAATGGGAAGGCAGAGCTTATCCTTATGCAATTAAGGAGGCAGGGCTTAGCCTCATGCAAAGTTGAGACAATGCTTAGTCTCATGCAGTGGGAAGGCAGTGCTTAGCCTCATGCAATTAAGGAGGCAGGGGTTAGCCTCATGCAAGGTTGAGACAATGCTTAGTCTCATGCAATTAAGGAGGCAGGGCTTAGCCTCACGCAGTTGAAGAGGCAAGGCTTAGCCTCATGCAAGTTTTGAGACAATGCTTAGTCTCAAGCAATGAATAAATAATAAGTGATAGCAGAGTATTTCTTAGCTGGAGATAAGTTTGGTAGCTTTGTTGTTATGAAGACATTGATTCTAATGTGCGCACGTACTGGCGACTATTTCTTGTTTCTGCATTCAAGGAAAAATAGTGAGTTTTGCGGGGGAGGTTGGTTCGTGCCTTTGTCTCCTTACTTTGCTCTGTTCCGTATTGAAATCCTGTATGAGTTACCATGGGTAGCATCTGGCTAAGAATAAAGTTTTCGAAAAATATGCATGTATAGTTATTCAAAACATAGTAATATGCAATTTAAAAATTGATTAGATGAACTGGTAACTGTGACATCATCAGAGACATTGCGACCTTCTTTCCATAGAAGTTTGAGGGTCCTCCTCAAAATTCTACCCCTGTTATCTAGACAAATTTCTGGTTATTTCGCATGCGGTGTCGTTGGCTGAACTTGCTCCGGAAGTTTGAGGGTCCTCCTCAAAATTCTGCCCCAGTTTCCGATTATGGGGTAAATGAAATTTTATTGTATTGTGATTGAACCCATAGGGTTGCCTACGTATCCCTTCTTAAATGGGAATCAGGTCAGTTGAGTGAGAATTTTGAGGGTCCTCCACAATTACATCATATGAAGAAATGCAAAAAGTTTATACATAGTATCTTTTGACTGCGTTTGAATTAATAGGCTTTGGCAAAATTTCTCCATCCATCTCTGCGAGTATGAGTGCTCCTCCTGTTAGTACCCTGTGAACCATATAAGGCCCTTGCCAGTTGGGTGAGAATTTTCCTTTGGCTTAATCCTAATGTGGAACGATCCGTTTCAGCACCAGCTGCCCTGATGTGAATTGTCTAGGTTTGACCCTTTTGTTGAAAGCTCTGAACATTTTGTTCTAATAAAGCTAACCATGACACACCGCATTCATTCTTTTCCCATTAATGAGAGCTAACTGCTCCTAGCGGCTTCTTATCCATTCCGCATCACTAAGCTCAGCTTCTTGTATAATTCTCAAGGAAGGAATTTCTACCTCGGTGGGGATGACAGCTTCAGTACCGCAGACCAATAGGTAAGGAGTTTCCCCGGTTGACGTGCAGACTATGGTACGGTATCCAAATAAGGCAAATGGTAACTTCTCGTGCCACTACTTGTGATTCTCTACCATCTTCCTTAGTATCTTCTTAATGTTCTTGTTGGCGTCTTCCACAACTCCATTCATTTGGGGTCGGTATGCTGTGGAGTTTTTGTGCTTGATCTTGAAGGTTTTGCACATGGCTTTTGATTAGATCACTATTGAGATTAGCGGCATTGTCAGTGATGATGGATTCTGGAACACCGAATCGACAAACAATACGGTCCCTGACAAAATCTGCGACGACTTTCTTGGTTACAACTTTGTAAGATGTAGCTTCAACCCATTTTGTGAAATAGTCGATGGCCAATAGAATGAACCTGTGCCCGTTTGAAACGGTGGGCTCGATTGGTCCAATGACATCCACTCCACAAGCAGCAAAAGGCCAAGGTGCGTTAGTTGTATTAAGTTCATTTGGAGGTACCCGTATCATATCTGCGTGTATCTAGAACTGATGACATTTCTGAACATACCGGATGCAGTCTGTTTCCATAGTCATCCAAAAGTATCCGGCTCTGAGTATCTTCTTGGCTAGGACTAAACCATTCATATATGGGCCGCAGGTTACAGCGTGTATCTCTTCAAGTAGTTTGGAGGCTTCTTTGGCATCAACACACAGTAATAGACCTAGATCTGGAGTTCTTCTATATAGAATTCCTCCACTCTGGAAGAAATAGTTAGACAACCTCCGAAGTGTGCATTTCTGGGTGTGGCTTGCATGCTCTGTATATTCTCCTTTTGTTAAATATTCCCTGATATCATGGAACCATGGATTCCCATCTGTTTCTTCTTCAACATGAGCACAGTAAGCCGACTGATTATGAATTCTCACCGGAATGGGATCGATGAAGTTCTTGTCCGGGTGTTGTATCATGGAGGACAAAGTGGCCAATGCGTCTGCGAACTCATTCTGGATTCTCGGGACATGTCTAAACTCTATCTTCGTGAACCTCTTCATCATCTCTTGCACATGATATAGATATGGTAATATCTTGGTATTCTTTGTAGCCCATTCTCCCTGCACCTGATGTACCAGCAAACCTGAATCGTCAATTACCAGTAATTCCTTGATATTCATGGTAACGGCCATATTGAGCCCAAATATGCAAGCCTCATATTCTCCTCATACAGGAGTTTTCGCAAGATGATCTGCTAATGCCTGTCCTTTAACTTCCTTCTGAGTTACATAGATGATGTCAAATTCGCTCAACAATATTTGACATTTGGCCAGCTTTCCTGTAGGCATGGGTTTCTGGAAGATGTACTTCAGAGGGTCCATCCTTGATATGAGATATGTGGTATAGGCACAGAAGTAGTGCCTCAGTTTCTGAGCTATCTAGGTCAAAGCACAACAGGTGCGTTCCAGCAAAGAATACCGTGCTTTGTAGGGTGTCATCTTCTTACTCAAATAGTATATGGCATGTTCTTTCCTTCTTGTCTCGTCGTGTTGTCCCAAGACATAATCGAAAGCCCCATCTCATACGGAGATATAGAGTAGCAGTGTTCTGCCAGGTTCTGGCGGGACCAGGACTGGCGGTGTGGACAAATATTCTTTGATTCTGTCAAAAGCTTTCTGGGAGTCTTCAGTCCAATTGGTTGCGGCATCCTTCTTTAACATTTTGAAAATCGGCTCACAGATCATGGTTGATTGTGCTATGAAGTGACTGATGTAATTAAGACGTCCCAAGAAGCTCATCACGTCTTTCTTCTTATTTAGAGGCGGCAAATCCTGGATAGTCTTGACCCTTGATGGGTCTAACTCAATTACTCGGCGGCTGGCTATGAACCCTAATAACTTTCTTACGGGGACCCCAAAGGTATATTTTGCGGGATTCAATTTCAAATTGTACCTCCGTAGCGGATCCAAAAATTTCCTCAAGTCTGCTAAGTGACCTGTACTCTTCTTGGATTTGATGATGACGTTGTCCACATATTCCTCTATCTCCTTGTGTATCATATCATGGAAAATAGTTGTCATGGCCCTCATATAAGTGGCCCCAACATTCTTCAGACCGAACGACATCATTTTATAGCAGTACAACCCTCATGATGTGATAAAAGTTGTCTTTTAGGCATCCTTTTTATCCATCCAGATCTGATGATATCCCGCTAAGCAATCCACAAAGGATTGGAGTTCATGATTTGCGCAGTTGTCGATCAGTATGTGTATGTTGGGTAACGGGAAATCATCTTTGGGGCTTACTCTGTTTAGGTCTCGATAATCGACACATACTCTGACTTTCACATCCTTCTTCGGAACTGGCACGATGTTAGCCAACCAAGTGGGATATTCAACCACTCTGAGAACCTTAGCTTTGATCTGTTTGGTGACTTCTTCTTTGATTTTTAGACTCATATCTGGCTTGAACTTTCTGAGCTTCTACTTTACTGGCGGACACATTGGGTTGGTAGGTAGTTTATGAGCCACTATGGATGTTCTCAAACAGGTCATATCATCATAGGACCATGCAAAGATATCCTCATATTCCTTCAGGAAACGAGTGTATTCTTCTTTCTCTGATGGTGACAGGTGAATGCTGACATGTGTTTCCTTGATTGTTTCGGAGTCTCCTAGATTAACTGTTTTAGTCTCATCCAAATTGGACTTAGTCTTGTTTTTAAAGTTTTCCACTTCTCTGACAATTTCCTCGGGCATTATATCCTCTTCCAGATCCTATAATCATTATCCTTATGTTGTATTGTCTCATTACATATCACAGTCGTAAGTTCATCGGGAGAGGTAATAAGAATGTTGTAGATAAAAACAAACGTAAAGAATAATAATAAATACTAAAAAAATCGATGCATTTAGAAAAATCTTTAAAACGTCAAACAGGTACGGCTCGATGACCCGAGCAATTATTTCAAAATAAAACATGATTTAAACAAAATGCTGAAAACGTCTTAAATGCTCATAAAAATTGCTTTTAAAAATAATTGATGCTAATTGCCAGGCTACCCAGGAACTCGATGGGCCCTTAATGGTGTAGCAGTCCAATTCTTGAGAACGGCTCCTTTCTCCACGGTCTGAATAATGAGGCCTTCCTCCTCCTCCTCCTCCTACTCGACTATCGCACTGTAATCCATGTCTCCATCATCCAGAAACAGATTTCTTATACCATCTAGAACTTCATCTTCTTCGGACTCCCACATCATGTCATCTTGGTGAAATGACTGGCTCAAATGTGGTACCGGTTGCTCTATAGGGTAATAAGGACCACGCCATGGTGGCGACCAATTCTGATACTTGTGCTAGGTGTATTCAAACCCAAGCACAAAGGTTATGCCGTGACGCTCTAGCTGTATTGGTTTGGTGATCCCCTGGAGATTCTTGCCGAGACCTTTGCCAGGCACATACCCTGTCCATGACAATATGCCTTCTATCTTACTGCTCCACCATTTATCCTTTTTAATTGCGTTGACGCGCTCGATGCGATGGTATGTTTCTCCACCCCACTTCCTTCTATTCTCGATGACCGAAACAGTTTGACTGGTGTAAATGGGATTACTTCCGTCCCCATGGATGATCACTTCCTGATGGTTCCACTCAAACTTCATGACCTGATGTAGAGTAGAAGCAACGGCCCCATCGGCATGTATCCAAGGTCGTCCCAACAATAGATTGTTGGTAGCAGATATGTCCAACACTTGAAACTCAACATCAAACCAGGTTGGGACTATCTGTAGGCTAAGGTTGGTCATCCAAATTGTGGCCCTTTGAGACCCATCAGATGCTTTCACATTTATACTTCCTGCTCGTATCTCGTGCAGGACTTTACCCAATCTTTTCAGAGTGGTTAGTGGACATATGTTAAGACTCGAACCCCCATCTATCAGGACTCTGGCAATGAACTTATCCTCGAATTTCACTTTGATATGCAGTGCCCTGTTGTGACTTAGTCCTTCTGGTGGTAGCTCATCTTCATGAAAAGTGATCTTGTGGCTTTCCAACACTTGTCCTACCATATTGGCCATATCTCTATTGGTAATGTTGTTGGGTACAAAAGCCTCATTCAACACTTTCATCAATGCGTTCATGAAATTCTGCAGTAGTGATAAAATGGATATCTGAGCAGGGGTTTTGTTCAAATGATCAACCACAGAATACTCCCTTTCTTGCACCTTTCTACAAATATCATTCAGGACGGTTTCAATGATGGGCTGCTTGGAAACGGCTTCTTTACTTGTTCCCCCTAAATGCTCGGGCGTGTAAACCCTACCAGTTCTGGTCATACCTTGTGCTGCACTAGTTTCTTCCATTTTTCCCTTTCCTTCTTACTTCTGCAACATAATGCACTAGTTTCTTCCATTTTTCCCTTTCCTTCTTACTTCTGCAACATAATCCCATGGTATAGCTTTAGACTTATAAAATGGTGTAGGTGTTACCGTCACAGTGAAGGGTGTGGTCATTTCTACTTCAAACGGAGTAGGTGTATCTATAGGCGTTGTTACTTCCACCTTGAACGACGTCGGTGTGGCTACTTCAACTTCGACTGGTGGTTGTATATGTACCATGATAGGTGTGAGAGTGACTGGAGATGTTTCAGGATTATCCCCTTATCGAATGAGTCCAATTGACCCCTCTGAGTCCCATTCTTCATCGGTCTCTATCATGTTTACCCCTCCACCCCTGTGATCTGGGAGAGGATTGTTACGGATATTGGGTGCAGCCTCCTTTGCCTGTATAACTTTGGTGTCAATTAATTTCTGAATCTTATACTTCAAAGTACGACACTCGTCAATAGTATGACCTTTCATGCCTGAGTGATAGGCACATGTCTTGTTTGGATTGACCCATTTAGAGGAGTTTTCCATGGAAACAATGGGAATAGGGATGACATATCCAGTAGCTTTCAGTCTCTCGTATAATTGATCGATGGGTTCAACAATAGGGTTGTATTGTCTAGGTGGCCTGCGGTCGAAATTTGGTCTCAGTTTCTGATAGTTTTGGCGGGCTGTCGGTGAGTGATAATATGCTGGTTGGGTGTTATAAGTGTGGTAGGTAGTGTCGTGTTGTGTATATCTGGGAGGTGAAGGCTGATATGTGGGTGAAGGTGTTTGGTATGTAAGAGGAGATCTTGGACCTTGGGCTACTATCACGGCCCCTACTTCTTTCTTCTTGGATATATCCTCTGGCTACAAAGCTTTATTTGTGGCCTGTAATGACTCAAACTTAGTTACCATTCCGCTCTTGATCCCTTCTTCCATCCTTTTTCCCAATTTGATGATGTCGGAGAATTTGTGATTCTCGATAACCATTTATCTTTCGTAGTATTGTGGATCCTGGGTCCGGACGAAGAACTTGTTCATCTGCTCTTCTTCCAATGCCGGCCTTACTTTTGCAGCTTCCGATCTCCATCGAGTAGCATACTCGCGGAAAGTCTATTTTGGCTTCTTCTTGATATTCTAGATATAGAAGACATCTAGCATATTCTCCGTATTAAACCTGAATAGATCCATGAAATCTGATTCCATGCTTACCCAACTGACCAATTTCATTGGATTTTGGCTTATGTACCACAATATGGCGTCTCCAGTGAGGCTTCTCATGAACAGTTTCTTGCAAATCCTTTCATCTTTTCCAACTCCTACTAGTTTGTCACAGTATGTCCTTAGATGTACCTTTGGGTCACCTATTCCGTCAAACATCTCGAACTTAGGAGGTTTGTAACCCTCCGGCAGTTCTACGTCTAGCTGAATACACAGATCTTCATAGTTCAAACCCTCAATGCCTTTACCCCCTTCGATACCCTGGACTCGGTTTGTGAGCTTCTTAAGTTCCTCTGCCATATTCTTGATGAGCATGTCCTTCTCGTCAGATTTTGGTGTGTATGGGGTTTGTTGAGTGGGGTGAGGTAAAGTTTCTATGTATATGGGGTTACTTTGGTGGATACTGGGGATTTGGGTATAGTGATGATTATTGGTTGAATTCTGCGGATTATGGGTAGGTTGCGGTGTATTTTGAGAAGTATGGTAGGTAGTAGTTTGTGGATACTGTGTCGGAAGATGTTGGTGTTGAGGAGGAGTTGGCACTAGTGGAGGGTTAGAATTTTGAGGAGGTGGGGGAGGATTTTATGGATGTTGTTTTGGTGTGTTTTGAGGAGGTGCTGGGTTTTGGGTGTTCTGTTGGTTAATATCTGGGACATTTAAGGTGAGGGAGAGGTTTGTCAAGTTACGGACCTGCTCAAGTTCCCCTTGCAATTCCAGTATTTTTTGCTGCAACCGTAGAACCAAATCATTATGTGTCGGAGTACTCCGACCATCTGAAGTTTTAACATCTTCTGTATGCGCAGCGTTATCTTTCCTGATACCACTCATGTCATCCATCTTAGCCTTTCCCTTACTTTTAGGATCACTTGGAGGAGGAGGAGGTGGAGGGCCTCTGGATCTTGTATGATACGCTGATGATGTCAGTATGCAAGAACCAACCTTAGGGGATGGGAATAATCAAAACAAAGAAAAAAAGCAAAAAGGTAAACAAGTCAGTAGGGAATTTTGGGAACGATATTTGCAGTATTTAAACATGTATCATAAATTCGCGTCCTAATTTTGAGCACCTCATTGTGCCTAAGGTAGGCCTAGAGACACGTAGATTTGGAGAAACTTAATCCCGATAATTGCCTCATTTCATTAATGTAATAAATAAGTCAAACCTCTAAAACGACAATAATAAAAAGGGAGTTGCTAATGGCATTTGCCTTATTACAATCAATTTCTAAAACGACTCTAGAAAAGCAAGTAAATAATAATTCTAATCTACTTAGTCCCGGAGGGACCCTCTCCAAGCTTGGCCTTCTTTTCCACATCGATCACATTCCCCAGGTTGCGCATGTCCAGCAGCAGATACGCCCTTGCTAGGTGTCCTCCTTCATTGCCCTATGCATTCTGCCAATCCACGATCCTTTTCCTCATATTCCCTTCAATTTCCATCAGGCACTGCTCTAAGTACTCCAACCTCTCCGTTGATTTTGTAGCAATTTCCCTCCATTCATTGATTGATTCCATGTCTACCTTGTGTTGTTCCAAGTGTCTGGCCTCATACTCAAGGATTCTCTTGCGCAACCTCTTGTATTTTACATATGCTTTGGAAGCTTCGTCTATGACCATGTTTCCTCGATTAATCCCTGGCTCGACTTCTCCTGCTATGTCATCATCCAACCATGATAGGTAGAAATACACATGACCGACATGGTACCGATCTGGTTCGACGGTATCCTTTTCCACAATAATCTTCAGATGCCATCTTAGAAAGTCTGATTTGTAGTGAACCATCTTAGAAACTCGAGGTATGACTTGTTTTCTCTCAGCCTGTCTTATGACCCTGATAGGAGCATAAGGGTAGATACCCCTCAAACCGATCAGCACTAAGTGAGGAACATCCCTGGACCTGATGATGAACTCGCTAGAAGGGAACCACTCGAACATCCAATGGACCTTGCCATCAGTCAAATTGCTAAAGAAGTGTACCCAATACACGGCATTTTCCGGTTGTCCAAACCTGTCTAGAATGAAAGTCATTCTTTTTGGATGGTGAAAGGCTATGTGGTCTTTCCATGGTCGAGACGAGTATTCTATGTTTTGGTGATTGGCCAGTCTGGAGGACTTGAGTCCAAGGTTAGACCGCAGCTTAAGCTCGGAAGTTTCGGATGTGAGAACTTGTGAGTTTGTACTTATGCGTCAGTAGTATCCCTATGAGTGGAATTTGTGGGTCGCTTGTCGGTTGAATGACAATATGATGAGTATGATGTGAATGCGGGATGTGTTCAGGTAGGTTGAATGAGACGAATAAAGTTTACTTGCGACTCTAGAGTCTGCTATTGAGTAATTGATTCCTATTTTGATGTGACGTACAGTCTTGAGTTGTGAGTGAGTTGAGGGATATGCCATGTTGTTTAATTGTGGAGCGGAGTAGATTTTCATGTCGTGTTGATAAGTTCAAACTCAGAAATATTAAGTAATTTTGTGGTCATTGTGGATGCGAAAGGGTATAGCAAGATGCCAATTTGAGGCTAAACAGGTGGATTATCTCCTGTGAAATAATCTACGTAGGTGTGTTCCTTATAATGTTCAGTGGAGAGTTTCTTTTCTACCAGCGGGGCGTATGTGTTGGGATTTGTTGGTTAATCTCATTAATATATTTAATGAATATGTATGCGACATTTTTATCATTAAGGTTTATTCATGGCTAAATACATATAGAGACACTTAAAATTGGCACGATTTTTCATTTAGACACCCAAACTTAAGGGTGTTCCTAGTGAGAACGTACATTACATGAACTTTGTTCCAACTAGGCACTTCTTGCTGAGTTGGCACATAGAGTGAGTTTCACCCAATATAGGCGCGGGAAGAGCCCAAAAAATAGATTTTTTCTTTTTTTTTTTCTTTTTTTTTCCTTCTTCTTTCTCTCCACCACCATTGCCTCCTCCACTTTCACCATTGTTGTGCCTCTACCATTGATTTAGCTCGAAAGTGTGAACCAGCAATCGTCCCTATTGATTAAAACTGAAATGAGTCCGAGTTTTGCATTTCAAATCGAAAAACCATTAATGGGATCTTTAAAAAGCTTGAAGGTTTAAAATGGGCTACTTGATTTGATAAAAGTTTGAGAAATTAATGTTGGGTTTGTCTTCAGGTCATCGTGGGGAATCTTTAGATGAAGTTATAACAAATTTGGAGGAGTTTCTCTTAAAAATTTGGATTAAAATCGTGGTTCAAACAAGAACACACATGAAGATAGTGAAGAACACCAAGAACACTAATTTCCAAAACAACAATGTCTTATTTTTTTAAAATGTGTTCTTTCCTGATTGGGTGTAAATTAAGTTTTTCTTTTCTTTTTGAGAATGTTATTTTTATTTTGTTTATTGAATAGATTTAACATAGTTTTTCCTCTCTTTTTTTTAACTCAAAAAGATATATGTCCTCATTTTATTCATCATTTGCCATATTAGCAGCGAGTGTATTGTACACACTTTGTAAGTTTCGCTAATTGTCAAAAGAGTGTCTAATTGGAACAAAGTTCGTGTAATGTACGTGCTCATTAGGAACGACCCTAAGTTCAGGTGCCTAAATGAAAAATCGTATCAACTTTAAGTGTCTCCGTATATATTCAGCCTTTAATCATTACTTATTGTCACGACCCAATTTCCCATCTGTTGGGTATCGTGATGGCACCTAGTCTTAGGGACTAGGTAAGCCTAACATTTTCTGAACAACAACAATAATTAATAATATCTGATAATTTTTTAAATGGAAATCTCTATAAAATTTACAATTCCCAAAATGGTAGTACAAGTCATAAGCTCTACAGAGTTTGCGATAATTTTCTAAATACACTTGTTTGAAATGAAGTAACAATATGAATACAAATCATATGGTGACTCCGAAGCCTGTGGACGCAGCAACAGGTTTATCTTGAGTCTCCACAGCAACTATCCGCACAGCTAGCTAATGATCAACTGACTTTAAAATGCCTGGATCTGCACAAAAATGTGCAGAAGTATAGTATGAGTACACCACGACGGTACCTAGCAAGTATCAAGACTAACCTCAGTGGAGTAGTGACGAGGAATAGTCAAGACACTCACTAGTCAAATAACATGTGCAATATAGCATACAAAAATAATAGAAAACAAATAGCAATGCTAGAAACACCAATCAACTAGTGATTTAAATATCAAGGCAACAAGAACACCAAAAATATTTCTCAAACGAATAATAAACACAGGTACATCAAATTAATCAAGTCTTTCAAATATACATCTTTTATCTATAAGTTTTAAATAAAAGTCTCTAGAATATAATCCTTTCCAATAAATATATTTCGAATATACTTCCTCCAAATAAATATCTTTCTATTATAATTCTTTCAAATAAATATCTTTCGAATATAATTTATTTCAAGTAAAAGTCACCATTTGACACCTCATTTAACTTTCCTAGTGTGAGAAATATATTCAACGCATCACATGAAATGGCACGGCAATACCTTCGTGCCCTTGTCTCACTCTCACCCAATATATACATATGTAGACCAAATCAATTGGCACGGCAACACCCTTCGTGCATTTATACTCTTCCTCACCGTGCAAACATATAACAATACCAACTAGGTGGGAGAAAAGTCAATAACAATAAAAGAAATAAAGCGAGAGGCACACAATAAGCAACAACGACTACCAGTCACATAGAAAACATAAGTGCACAATAACATATCAAGATAAAGAAGGCATGAATGTATACACAATAAAAAGATCACAATATAATGTATGTCTCTTGTCCTCGTCTGCAGGAAACGCCCTTCGTGCCATGAATATATGATAATATAAAAATAATGGCACGACATCACCCTTCGTGCTTTTACTCTCATCCTCACCTGCTAATATAAATAAAATGGCAAGGCATCACCCTTCGTGCTTTTACACTCTCAATGGCACGGCATCACCCTTCATGCTTTACACTCTCAAATGGCACGACATCACCCTTCGTGCTTTACATTCTCAAATGGCCTGACATCACCCTTCGTGCTTTACACTCTCCCTTATATGATAATATAATTCAAATGGCAAGACATCACCCTTCGTGCTTTACAATAACAACAACCGTATGGCAAAAACCTCGTACATCACAACAACACGTACAACAACAACAATGACAATAATAGAAGGTTACGACAAATAAGTCAAATCAGAGATTCCAGAACTTAAAGAAACGGAGGAACTAATTCACAAGGAGTAGCCACAATCGGGGAATGCTAGTCATAATAAGAACATCTCAACAAGAAAGGAAATACTATGTAACAATGGTCCACAATATACAGTTCGACAACGAGGAAGCTAACACAAGTCGAATAATTCCAAATAAGGACAAGTCAACCAAAATATAGGATATCTAACTTCTTTTAAGGTTGAGCAATTAGGAAAAAGAAGTAACAAATTCAGATAAGAAGAAGCAGAGGAAAAGGTAACCTTAACCTCAATTAAGGCTGAACAATTACAGAAGTGATAGTAATAATTTCAATTAAAGATAAGCAGTTAGGGAAAGGATAACATGGCAATAGAAAGGTAACAATTTCAGTTAAGGCACATATGAATCAAATAAACAATAAGAGTGAATCATGAAGTAATTAATTCCAATTAAGCAGGTAGAGGTGAAACTAGTAATTAAGAAGCGTAATCATAACAAGAACAACTGCATATTCAGTGAATACAAGAGCCTAAGGACCCTAAAAGTCTAATTTTCCACAAATAAGTATGAGCATGTACACGTCACCTCGCGTACACGGACTACAACTAGCATAGAAGAGTCAAATCCTAAGGGGTATTTCCCCCCACACGAAGTTAGGCAAGATACTTACCTCAAAGTAGACAGACCGATACTCAAAAATGAACTTCTCGGTGAAATGGCCTCCGGACGGCTCAAATCTAATCAAAATAACTACAGAGCACAAATAAAACTCATAAGAAACTATTCTGGTTCATAAAGCTCAATCTTTATCAAAATCTAAAAATCGGACCCAAAAGTCAATCCCCGGGCTCACACCTTGATACCCGAAAAATTTCACAAAATCCGAACACTCATTCCGATACGAGTTCAACCATACTAAAATTATCAAATTCGATACCAATTCGTCCATCAAATCATGATTTTTCATTTTGAAAGTTTTCTTCAAAAATCTTTATTTTACTCAACTCAAAACACAAATTAAATGATAAAAATAAAGATGACATCATGAAAATAATAAATTCTAGGTGAAGAACATTTACCCAATCGATTTGCTTGAAAAACTCATAAAGAATCGCTAAAAAACGAGCTCTACAAGTCAAAATATGATGAAAAATGGCCTAACCCTCAATTTGGAAAACTTATATTCTGCTCAGGTCTGAAAGCATCGTGAATGCGGAGTGCGAACGCGAAGAACAAGGGATGGAACCTACGCGAACGCGAACACGAAGAAGAAATATGAGCCTGCCAGGAAGAGCTTCGCGAACGCGGGTGGCTAATCGCGAACGCGGTGAAGGGGAAAGGCAAACCTTCATGAACACGATAGGTTGAATGCGAACGTGAAGAAGGATCTCGAGGTGGTCAGCAGTAACACTTCGCGAACGCGAAATGCGCTTCGCGATCGTGAAGAAGAACACCAAAAAGTAGGAACAATAGTTAAAAAATAGTGGAAAAGGACTTGTAGCCCTCCCGGAACACACCTGAGGCCCCGGGGACCCCGTCTAAACCCACAAAAAAGTTCTATAACCTAACACAGACTCGCTCGGGGCCTCAAATCACATCAAACAACGTCGAAAATACAATCGCACTGCGAATCGAACTTATCAACTTTCAATTCTTCCAATTTCGAAAATTCGTGCCGAAACCAATCAAACCAACCCTGAATGATGTCCAATTTTATAGGCAAGACCCAAATGACATTACAGAGCTGTTCCAACTCTCAGAATCGCATTCTGACCCCGATATCAAAAAGTCCACTTCCGGTCAAAATCTCCGAAAATTCGACTTTCGTCATTTCAAGCCTAAATGAGCTACATACCTCAAATTCACCATCCGTACACGCTCCTAAGTTCAAAATCACCCAATAGAGCTAACAGAACCGCTGGATTTCCATTCCGGAATCGTATTCACACAGTTCCAACTACGGTCAAAATCCTAAGACTTAAGCTTCCGATTTAGGGACTAAGTGTCCCAAATCATTCTGAATCATCCGGTAACTGAATTCAACCACACACGCAAGTCAATACACATAATACGAAGCTGCTCAGGGCCCTATCCACCGAACGGGACTTAAATTCTCAAAACGACCGGCCGGATCGTTACACTTATTGACTGTACCTTTCATGAGTTGTCAAAATCTGTCTAACAATGTTTTTTAATGAATTAATGGTCATCGTATCGAGTCCCGCGAACTTTATTTTAAGAATTAATAAACTGTTTTTTTTTACGACCATTGAATTAGTCGATGCCTTTTAATAAAGAAGAAGAACTATTTAATATTTTTATGGGCGCATAAATGCCAAATATAATAACTTCTTGACTTAAGTTTTATTAATAAGATTCCAATTGTATGTCATCACAATTTGTTGTTTATTTTATTCAATTTTTAAATGTTGTCGCTTGCGCCATTGAAAATAGTCTATTGGATAGAGGGATCATAATTAGAGAAATAAATAATTATTTTCTCAAAATATTGGAGTTTGTTGAGCTATGTGCATAAAACAACATAATGGAAGAGAATTATTTCGCTATGCTTATGCTCAATAATTTCTACATACTACTGTTGCACTAGGTAGGTTTAAAATTTTACTTTTGTGTCCCACACTACGTACCTATTCAATTATCAACTATATGATGCATTTATTTTATTTTTTGAAAAAGACCCGATGCTAATGCTATGAGTATCACCATTATTATTGAGCCGTTAATTAATCCCATATGCTAGGAATTAAAAGCAAAAGTCTCTCTCTCATTGAAAAGTCATCACAAAGTACTATTGTAACTTGGGATTGTCCAAGTATTGGTACGTGCACTATAAACAAATTCTTCTAACGTGTATGTAAATAATATTACTTTAAAAATAATATGCATATATACAATAAACGGACATCGCTTGAAAGTAATAAAAAGACCTTAGTCTATGCTCTTGTTAAAGTTTTTAGAGGCAGAATAATAGCTTGATGTGTTTGACCTTTAAAAATTTTAGTACTGAACTTATTGTATTTTTAAAATTATGATTTAATTCTAATATTTATTAAGTTTTTCGTTGATTTTAACATATATACACTCCATTATAAGTACTAAATTCGAATGAACCCGCTACAATTGACTCAAACATATTTCGGTGCTAACCTGCTACAAATCCCACCCGTGATATTATACTGGGTTGTTGTTGTTATTGTTATTGTTGTTGTTGTATATTTCGCGTGCTAACTCAGGTAACCTGGTGCCATAGTAGATCAAGCCTGATTAAGAGTGCTATGGGACCATGCTTAGCCCAAAGACTGAAGTAGGCAGTACAACCCAAAATATTTCATAATTGTAACATTTTCATATGTATAGTTTGATGAAGAATTAACCCAAATAGTCGCCCATCCAACCTCTTAAACTAAAAATAGCCGGTAGATATATAATATATGCATAGTTTATGTATTATATATGTATAATCAATGTATAAACTATACATATGGCTAGAAAAAGAAACAATAGATATGAATAGCTATTTTTCTAAAGATCCCTTCCATTCCAAAATATCAAGGACTTGAGAGTATAACAAGAGAATTTCACTTGTCCAACTCTTTAAGCAGTTTGTGCAAAGACATTTAATCATTATTCAACTTTTTAGACGTAGGAAAGGCCAAATTTACCAAAAGCCAGAATTCCAGACTATACATGTAGACATTGGGCTTTGGCTCACTCTCATTTGGGCCCAAATCTTTTGGGGACCCAATTGGAGTCCAAGAGTTTTACTTTTTCATGTTTCTTGAAGGGTAAGGGGCATTTGGCATGGCATGACAACTAGGTCCTAAAGTTATTCTATCTCTTCTAATGGTTCAATCACCATCCTAAAAATAAGCCTCATCAAAACTATTTTCCTTAAAAATAGAAAAAAATATTTAAAACCCTCTCTCTCTTCTCTCATAACAACCATCATCCTAGAAATTAGGTTCCATTTCCTTCAGCAGTATCCGGAAAAACTCCCAAATATTTTTTAATTATTTTTCTAATTTTTTTATCTGTATATCCAAATATAGATAACACAATAATAATTATATTATTTGTATATCACAGTGTATAACATAATAATAATGTGTTTATCAAAAACGTATATTAAAATTTTATTTTCCTTCTTTGTATAACACATTTCAGATTGAAAACCCATGTTCAAGATGACTCCACATGTCTATCCCCTATTGTATCCCGTGAATATCTCTATGTACATCAAGGATATCTCATATATATCATGTGTATCTGTGTATATCTATAAAAATTTATAATATATATAAGATATACAATGTGATATACACGGGCGTCCATAACAAAATTGTGTTGTATACACGATATACAAAGTGATATATACAGACATCCTTAAAACCCTAGGTGTGATATACACAATATACAATATGATATACATATGTCGCAATTGGATATTTAGGTCTGATTATTTTACCCGAAACCAGTCTAAATCACTTCTAATCTTGCTCAAATTCTGTATATAGCCTCGTTTAGGTATTTTCAATCAATTTCAATCACACCCACTCATTCAATCCAATAAAAAAAAAGAGAGAAGAAAAACAAAATTGAAATGTATTTTTTCTCTCTTAGTTTTTGCTTCTTATTTTCTCTGATGTGAGATCAATATTACCTTTTCATCCCACTGAATTTTTTACATAATTTGCAAGAATATTTGCTAAACTATGAGAGCGAAAGAGAAGAGATAGAAGAAGAAATACAAGGAGAGAAATGGGGAGGGAAGTTGTGAACAAGAAGAGAAGTGAGCGGTGAAGAGAGGGGGCGGGAAGCAGACGGTTTGGGGCCAATTGTTTGAGAGAGAATATATATGCCACGACACAAAATCCAAAACGTTGTGATGACACCTAACCCAACCCGCTAGGTAAGATAATTAAATATAAAACAAAATGTAATAATACTGATGTGAGTCAAAGATGAGATAACTGAATTTTATACAACTCCCCAAGGCCTGGTAGTACAAAGCATGAATGTCCAAGATTTTGATTCTTACAAAACTTAATTAAAATAAATACAACATCTATTTTAAATATAATTGAACCGAATTCGAATCTAATGCTACCAAGGACAAGTGATACCCATACCTGGAATGCATGTACATCTTCCGATCCAGCTCCCGTCGTACGTAGAAACATCAACATCCAACATCTGCATGCAAGGTGCAGAAGTGTAGTATGAGTACAACTGACCTCATGTATTAAATAAGTAACAAACCTAACCATAGGTTGAAAGTAGTGACGAGCTGGGACAAGGGTAAGAGTCCAACTCCAATAACCAGCAACAATCATAACAATAATAATAAAATGGTACATGAAAATAAATCCAAGGTAAGATGGTCAACTCGTTCAGAGTTACGGAAAGATAAGCATGTTTTTCAAGTATAACAGTAAATCCCAAATCTTTCACTGAAAGCACCAAAAGCATATGAATAAGTTTGAAAACCGTGATTTTTCCCAAAAACCTTTCAATAATAAATAAGATGTTTCATTTTCAGATAGCATGAGGAAAATACATCTCTATGCATACATGTCAATATACATGTGAAATCATGAATGTCACCAAAGCCGGGTAGCAGAAGGAAATACATCTCTATGCATGTATCTCAAGTACGCATGTCAACTGCGATGCATCTCAATGATGAACTAGTGTACTCACCCTTTTAGAGTACTCCATCTCATTGTCTCGTATTCTCACTCATACTCAATCACTCAGTACTGTACATAGAAGATCCAGTGTAACGAACCGGCCAGTCGTCTTGAGAGTAATAGCCCCGATCCCCTATTTACTGCTTCTCCCATATCTATTTCTGCTATTGTGACTTTCCAGGAGGTTTCGTTTTGGTTTTTTTGGAGTGTTTGAGGATTCTTAGTCCCTAAATGAAGGTTTAAGCCTTAGGATTTGGACTGTAGTCGGAACTATGTGAAGACGACTCCATAATGGAATTGTGTTGGTTTTGTTAGCTCTGTTAGGTGATTTTTGCCTTAAGGGCATGTCCGGATTGTGTTTTGGAGGCCCGTAGCTTATTTAGGCTTAACATGGCAGAAGTTGAATTTTTGGAGATTTTGACCGGTAGTGGACTTTTTGATATTGGGATCGGATTACGATTCTGGAAGTTGGAGAAGGTTCGTAATGTTAATTATGACCAGTGTGCAAAATTTGAGGTCAATCGGACGTGATTTGTTAAGTTTCGACATTGGTTGTAGAAGTGTATAGTTTCAAGTTCATTAAGTTTGAATCGGAGGGTGATTTGTGATTTTAGCGTTGTTTGATGTGATTTGAGGGCTCGACTAAGTTCGTATGGTGTTTTAGGATTGGTTGGTATATTTGGTTGAGGTCTCGGGGAGCTCGGGTGAATTTTGAGTGCTTAACGGATCAAAAAGTTGGATTTGTGTTGTTGCTGAAGTCTTCAGGCATCTGGTATTTTCGCACCTGCGGTGGAGAGACCGCAGGTGCGGGATCGCACGTGCGGAGAGGCAAGGGCAAAAGCGAAAAAGTGGAGGAGTGCCAGGGGTCGCAGGTGCGAGGTGAATTCCGCATCTGCGATGCCCGCATATGCGTTAGGGTCATCGCATGTGCGCAAGGTCCGTAGAAGTGGAAGGGATTTCCGCAGGCGCGCATGCGCAGGTGCGGCCTTTTTATCGCAAGTGCAGAGGAAGAAGAGGTAAGTGAGCTGCGTAGATGCGCACATTTTGCCACACAACCACACCCGCAGGTGTGGAAATACCTGGGCAGTGGTTAAAACCGAAGGGCTTCGTAATTTTTGTCATTTTGGACTTGGAAAACTTGGTTTAGGGCGATTATTTAGAGCATATTAGAGAGATTTCTTGAGGTAAGTTCCTTGTGCTTATTTTTGATCAATAATCTTTCTTCCCCATTTATTTTCCCATCTAGTTAGTGTGTATTTGAGGTGGAAATTGGGAGTTGAAGGCTAGGGATTTGGAAAGTTTGAATTGTGGATTTGAAGGACCATTTGGTGTCGGATTTTAGTAAATTTGATATGGTTAGACTAGTGAGTGAATGTGATTTCGGATTTTGTAATCTTTATCCGATTTCGAGACGTGGGCCCGGGTCGACCTTTTAGGGTGAATTTCGAATTTTTTGTTAAAGTATTGATTTAATTGATAAGATGAGTCTATTATGGCTATATTTATGAGATGTAATATTTTTGGCTAGATTTGGGCCACTCGAAGCAGGATATTCGTGGGAAAGGCATTCTTACCGATTGATTGAGGTTGGTTCGAGGTAAGTGGCTTGCCTAACTTTGTGTGGAGGAAATTCCCTTATGATTTGGAACTATTGTGATATGTGAGCGTCGTGTACGTGAGGTGACGAGTACGTACACGGGCTAGTTGTGGTAAAACCCGATTTTCTTACTGAGCAGCAACATGTTTTCCTTTTATTTCGAGTTATACTATTTTAATGAGTACTAATCTATTTTCATTCTTAATAGAGTTATTACAATATGTGTAGCTATCATGTTTATTCTAATACAACATGTTTGCGTGTCTTAATTGTTTATGTGAATTCTGTGCATCATGCTTAGTGAATTTTCTACTTCTTCCCTGACTGGTACTTAGTCTAAATTGTAAGAATTTCGTGATGTAGTTGTATTTCTATCATTCGTTCTGCATATTTACTTTGGGACTACAGAACGGTATTCCGAGAGATCCCCCTGTACTGCATATTTACTTTGGTACTACGGAACGATATTTCGGGAGATTCCCCTGTACATTTACGTTTGGGATTACGAGACGGTATCTCGAGAGATCCCCTGTTGTGATTTCTGTGTACTAAGTTGTTACCTTCTATGATTTCATTGTTGTTAAATTTCAGCCTTCATTTTATTGCAGTATTACACTCTATATTGTTTTTATTATATATTTTCCAGTAGGGCCCTACCTGACCTCGTCACTACTCGACCGAGGTTAGGGTTGGCACTTACTGGGTACCGATTGTGGTGTACTCATGCTACTCTCTGCACATGTTTTTCGTGTGCAGATCAAGGTGCACCTTATCAGCCGCACTATCAGCGAGCCGGGACAGCTTTGGAGACTTCAAGGTATATTTGCCGCATCCGCATACCTCGGAGTCCCCTTCTACTCATTCTCATGTCCATTATCTTCTATATTTTTCCTTGTTAGATTCTGATGTATAGAGACAATAGATTTTTCCTTCTGTAGTTTGTGATTCACGATATTCCGGGTTTTGGGATTTGTTGTGTGTTTTTGAATAGTTGGTTAAATTTATATTTTTATTTCACTATTCCGTAGTAATATTAGGCTTACCTAGTTGTAGAGACTAGGTGCCGTCACGACGTCACACAGAGGGAAAATTTGGTCGTGACATCCAGCCCAAATGCAAATGAACCAAGGCATATCCAGCCCAAAGATGCAAATAAACCAGGGCAAATCCAGCCCAATGCAAATGAACCGAGATGCAAATAAACCAGGGCAGATCCAGCTAAATGCAAATGAACTAGGGCAGATCCAGCCCAAATGTAAATGATTGCCAGAAATTGTGCCCATTGTGGGTGTACGGACTCCGGAGGGGCCAATCTAACCGAAGCGCTATAATAAGCCAAATGCTGGCATGAATCAATAAAACCTGCTACGACGTGAAACCCGATCCCATAAATATCACTCACAATAGGCCTCGACCTGTAACGACCCGACCATTCATTTTGAGAATTAGCATCTCGTTCAGTGACTTAAGTCCCCGAGCAGGTTCGTAATGTGTATTATGACCTGCGTGTGTGGTCGAGTTTGGTTTTCGGATGATTCAGGATCAATTTGGAAGAAACAATTATTGTTTTGAAGCATAAGTGAAAAGAGTTGACCAAAGATTTGACTTTTGTGTAGACGACTCCAAAATGGTGTTTTGATGATTCCAATAGCTTCGTATGGTGATTTCAGACTTAGGCGTGCGTCCAGATTTGGATTTGGGGGTCCGTAGGATAAGTTGAAGCTTTTGGCGGAAGTTGGAAATTGAAATTCGAAAGTTTGACTGGGAGTTGACATTATTGATAAAGAGCTCAGATTTTGATTCCTAAAATTGGAATAGCTTTGTTATGTCATTTATAACTTGTATGCAAAATTTGAAGTCATTCTCGATTGATTTGATATGTTTCGGCACAAATTATAGAATTTGGAAATTTCATAACTCATAATTCGATTCAAGGTGCAATTCGTAGTTTCGGTATTGTTTGATGTGATTTGAGGCCTCGACTAAGTTCGTATCATGTTTTGGGACTTGGTGGTATGATTTGACGGGGTTCCGAGGGGCTTAGTGTATATTTAGATCATTAGTTGAGAGACTAGTAAAGTTAAGAAATCGGGAGTTTGACCATGGTCAATATCGGGTCAAGACGACCTATTTTCTGTGTTTTGAAAGCGCGAGCAAGTCCGTAGAGTGTTTTATGATTGAAATTCATATATAGTTTGTGTTCTGAAAGTTCCAGATAAGTTTCAAGGTTATTTTCTGGTGTGGCACTATTCATTCGCAATTGCAAACACTTACTTTGGAGTTTATTGTTCATTCACAAATGATAAGTTTTTCCACAAATGCGAACATGGACTTTGACTTGGATAAGTGTTCTATATTCGAAAGTGATTATATTTCATAAATCCATGGTTGTATTCAACATTTATTTCGGATTTAATTGAAGAAATTGAGAAAAATTGTGAAATCTTCCGAAAATGAAACAAATGTAGATTTGGTGGATGATTTGTTATTAGAATTCGATAAAATTGATATGGTGGAACTCGTATCGAAATGGGTGTTCGGATTCCGTGAAAATTCTCCCGGGTTCTGAGATGCGGGCCGTGCATTGACTTTCGGGTTGCCTTTTTAATGTGAAATTTAAAGTCGATGTTTTATTATCCAGAATTATTTTCGATAAATTTTAATGAAGTTATGTAATTAATTTGATTAGATTTGAGCCGCCCGGAGGTCATTTCATGCAAGAATGCTATTTTGGAATATCGGCCTAACTTCAAAAAGGTAAGTATCTCTCCTAACCTTGAGTGAGGGGATTACCCCTTAGGCATTGAGTCGTATGTGCCATTTGTGTAATGTGAAAGTCGTGTACGCGAGGTGGCGAGTACTTACTCGGGCTTATATGTGCAAATTTTATTATTTTAATGTATTAAGCATTTTTATGTATTAAATTGGAAATTGCTGGCACTTATTAATCTTTATTTGTCATGCCTCATTCTTTGTTTGTCGAATTTGTTTTATATGATAATTTGGTGTGATTGCTACTTTGATTTTATGTGAATTCTGTGTGTTTTTTGAGTTGACGTTTTCTGGAAATAATTACATTATGGATTTTTCATCTGTAAATAATTAATTAAATAAGTTTAAAAAGAGGCATTAATATATTTATCAAAACATTGGATTTAAAGAAGGTGTTGTTCTTGCTGAGTTACGTGTCCATCCTTGTTGTTGTTTTTGAGATTTTATATACATTGTGTTGAGCCGTGGCCTGTCTGTTGTGAAATTAATTGATTTCGTTGTACCTTTGGAAAGGTTGTGGCCTATGGGCAATTTGTAAATACGAGTTGATTATGCTGTATTGTTGTGATAATATTCTGTGTGAATTGTTGTGTGATTTGAGTTACTATTATGTGGCGTATAAGGGTGGCATTCCACTGTTGATTTTATGCGGGCATAAGGGTGGCATTTCACTATTCTTATGTGTATTGAGATATTGTCTGGACGGAGTGAAAAGGGAGGCTATTAAACGGAGAGATAATGGAGGCTGTTATAGAAGTGATAAAGGTGAATATATGAGCGATAAGGGTGGCTATTGATATTGGCAGAGCGGACGGACAAGGGAGGCTATTATAGGAGTGATAAGGGTGACCATAGGAGAGATAAGGGTAAATATTGTCAGGGATGATATTTGATAATATGGGGTTATTGTGCTGGTGATTTTCACGTGATGTTGTAATTTCCTTGTGATTATTTTTATATCTTATGCAACTTGTTTTGTTAATTCAATAAATTTGATAATAGTATGATTCATGTTGAAACTGTGAGTTTGTGGATATTGCTGGGCGGAATATGTTATTGGCACGTGAGCTGTCCGTGCGGTTGTGATATGAAATGTGGGCACAAGGTGCCGTGGGTATATAATGATTATGATATCGGCACGTGAGTTGTCCGTGCAGTTCTGAAATGATATGTGTGCATGAGTTGCCGTGAGTAAATGATGATTTTATTATTGGCACATGAATTGTCCGTGCAGATCTTATATATTGATATTTTGGCACGTGAGCTGTATGTGCGGTTGTGAAAGATATATAGGCACGAGGCGCGAAAAAAATATGAAAGTGGTCTAAGACCCGTGTTTCGAAAATATTAAAGTGGGCCGAGACCCGTATTTTATGATTTTGAAATGAGGTGTCAGAGAGTGACTTTTATTTGAAAGAATTATATTCGAAAGATATTTATTTGAAAGAATTATATTCGAAAGATAGTTATTTGAAAGAATTATATTCGAAAGATAGTTATTTGAAAGAATTATATTCGGCAGGTATTTATTTGAAAGAATTATATTCGGAAGATATTTATTTGAAAGAAATATATTCGAAATATATTTATTGGAAAGAATTATATGTGAAAAAATTATATTTGAAGGACTTGATTAATTGGTTGTACTTGTGTTCCTTATTCGTTTGAGCAATAATTATGGTGTTCTTGTTGCCTTACTGTTTATATCGCTGGTTGATTTTTGTTGCTATCATTGCTAGTGGTTTTCCAGTACTATTGTATACTGCTATATTGCACAAGTCATTTGACTAGTGAGTGTCTTGACTGTACTACTCCACCGAGGTTAGTCTTGATACTTACTGGTATAAACTGTGGTGTACTCATACTACACTTCTGCACATTTTTCTGCTGAGCTAGGTATTGGAGATATCAGACTCGGACAGAGTTAGAGTGTGATCACAAGGATTCAAGGTAGAGTTGCTTGGTCGTCGCAGTCCCTTGTAGTCTTTCCATTTTATTGTACTGTCAACTCTTAGTTGAAAAGTATTGTATATTCGATCCTTGAGATCATTGCATGTATTCAGTTAGAGTTCGTGACTCAGTATTACCAGTCTTGGGAGGTTGTTATATTTGTTTTCACTTTTGGTTTAGTCACTTGTATTAAATTATATGTTTAAAAACATGGCTCGAAATGTAATTGTAATCGACTTACTTAGTCTTAGAGACTAAGTGTCATCACGATGCTTGTGGTGGGAATTTGGGTGGTGACAAGCTGGTATCAGAGCCCTAGGTTCATAGGTTCTATGAGTCACGAATGCATCTAGTAGAGTCTTACGGATCGGTACGGAGACGTCTGTACTTAACTTCGAGAGGCTACAGAACTATTAGGATATTTCCACTTCTTTCATTCCTGTTGTGCGGAATTTGTTGATTATGGAGTTTAAGCCTTTTGTATCTCTATTCTCTCACAGATTGTAAGGACACGTGCTACCGGGTCAGCTGAGCAGACACCCGTACATTTGTCTAGGGCCGCAAAAGGTCGGGGCCGAGGTAGAGTTCGAGGAAGGGCACGTGCCGCAGCTACAAGTAATCTATGATTTGGATCCTAAGCTACCCGTACATAAGCATGAATAGTAGTTACGCACGGACTCTCGTCACCTCGTGCGTACGTAGCCCTCCAAAATTAGAGGCAAATATTAATTCAAATCACCTATGGGGTAAATTCTCTCTTACAATGTTAGGCAAGAGACTTACATGATCTCATGGCTCACTTTCCGGTCACAATTTCGCTATAAAGCCCCAACTTGGTGCCGAACAATCCAAAACCAGTCAAATGTTATATAAATTAATCAATACATGTTCAAAAGTTCAGATTCAAACTATTAGAGTGATTACCCAACTCCAATTGAAGGATTCCTAAAATTCATCCCCGGGCCCACGTGCCCGGATTCCGAAAATTGTCAAAGAAAGTTATTACCCATAACCTCACGAACTCAGATATATAATTTTCACCCACTTCCCTAACTATTTTCGTGGTTAAATCTCATTTTTATCAAAACCTAAATTTTTCATCTAAACCCACGATTCTCACAATTTTACATATTAAAATCTGCCCATAATCTATGTATTTAACTCACATTATATAGAAATTACTTACCTCAACGTGCTAGGTTTTTCTTGAGCCGAGGGTCTTTCAGAAACAACCTCTCTACTCCTTTAGGGTAGGGGTAAGGTCTGCGTACACACTACCCTCCCCAGACCCCACTAGTGGGATTTTACTGGGTTGTTGTTGTTGTTGTTGTTGAATGTGCTAGGTGAAAGCCCCTCTCCAAGAGCCCCAAATTCGCCCAAGAGGTGAAAGAAAATGAGTCAAAATCGTCTAAGTCCCGCATTAAATGGACAATTTTGCCTCCAGGACTACCGCATCTGCAGAAGGTTCATCGCAGATGTGGTCCTCCCTTGGCTGGCCTAAGTCCGCATCTGCGGAATGATGGTCTCTTCTGCGATGCCGCTCCTACGGTAGATGAGTCGCACCTGCGCAAATCGCCTTGTCCTCATTTGCAGTTTCTGGCTGCCCATGCTGGGCCACTTCTGCGGTTGTTGGCTCGGTTCTGCGAGCGCGCACCTGCAGCTGGCCCTCCGCAGGTGCAGTTACACTAGAAGTTGGGTGCTTCAGCTGTTCACCCATGTCTGAGCGAGCTCCGTGCATCATCCGAATGGCAATCCGGGGCCCTTGAGTATCCGTCCAAACTGCCAACAAGTTCGAAATCATAAAAAGGACTCGCTCGCACCCTCAAAACGCGGAAAACAACATCAAATCTAAGAATCACACCCCAAACCGAATTGAATCAACTTATGAACTTCAAGTTCTTCCAACTTACTCTGAACGCGCTGAAACATACTTAAACTACTTGGAATGATACCAAATTTTGCGTGCAAGTTTTAAATCACCATAAAGAACTATTCCCCAGCTCGAAATACCAAACGGACCTCGACAATACCAAAACCTACTCCAAACCAAATTTAAAGAAATTTTAAACCTTCAATAAGCAAACTTTCAATGTTAAGCGCCGAAATGCTCCCGGGTCATCCAAACCACGATCCCAATATACGCCCAAGTCAAAAATCAACATACGAACCTATTGGAACCATCAAATCCCGGTTCTAAGGTCGTTTGCTCAAAATGTTGACCAAAGTCAAACATAGCCTTTTAAAAGCCAACTAAGGAACTAAGCGTTCCGATTTCAACCCGAACCCTTCCAAATCCCGAACTAACTATCCCCGCAAGTCATAAAATAGTAAAAGCACATACGAGAAGTCTTATTTAGGGGAACGGGGACTTAGGAAGCAAAAAGACCAGTCGGTTCGTTACATTCTCTACCTCTTAAACAAATGTTCGTCCTCGAACGGGTCTAGAATCATTCATGGAGTGCTGAACAAGTGTGGATATCTTCTCTGTATGTCCTCCTCGGTCTCCCAAGTCGCCTCCTTGACTGGTTGACCCCTCCATTGAACCTTTACTACAGAAATCTTCTTGGACCTCAACTGGCGAACTTGTCTGTCAAGAATGGCAACTGGCTCCTCCTCATAACCCAGGCTCCCATCTAACTGAACCGTGTTATAGTCCAACACATACGACCTGTCGGCACGATACCTCCGGAGCATAGACACGTGGAAAACCAGATGAACTCCCAATCAATTGGGACGCAAAGCAAGCTCATAAGCAACCTCACCAACTCGTCTCTACACCTCAAACAGACCTATAAACCTTAGGCTCAACTTTCCCTTCTTTCCAAACCTCATGATTCGCTTCATCGGCGAGACCTTCAAGAGAACTTTCTCGCCCACCATTAAAGATAAATCATGCTCCTTTTGATCCGCCTAACTCTTTTGTTTGGATTGTGATGTGCGAAGTTGCTCCTAAATCAACTTTACCTTTTCCAAGGCATCCTTCACCAAATCAGTACCATACAACTTAGTGTCACAGCCAGAAATTTCCACCTTCGGACCGCGATGGCGCCTAAACTTTCACTTGCTAGGCAAGCCAACGTTAGAATAATATTATCCATTTTTAAAACAACTTTTTAAATTTATTAATAATCAAAGAAATAAATGCGGAAGTAAAATCTAAAATATAGTGAATAATCCTTAAAAACAACGGTGTCTAAATACCATCCCAGAATTTAGTGTCACAAGTGCACGAGCTTCTAGAATAATACAAATAAAGGTCTGAATAAAATAAAGCTGTCTGGAAATAATCACACAGCTTCAGTAAAATAGACGGGGATTTCAGAACTGCGGACACCATACAGTTATACCTCAGGTCTCCTTTGGTAGCTGAAATCCGAGCAAGTCTATGGTACGCCGTTGGGACCAACTCCAAAATCTCCTCAAGAAGTACAGCGTGTAGTATGAGTACAACCGACCCCATGTACTGGTAAGTGTTGAGCCTAACCTCGACGAAGTAGTGACGACGCTAAGGCGGGTCACTTACATTACTTGTACGCAATATTAGTAACAACAACAATAATAGAAATAAATCATGTAACCAATTTATAATAATTGAAGCCAACTCAGCAGTCATAACCAATTATCATTTCCATCAATTCTGTTGCAGCGTGCAACCCGCTCTCACAATATATTCACATTCAATTCCGTTGCAGCGTGCAACCCGTTCTCCCAATAAATTCCTTTTAATCAAGTCTGCAATATATTTATTTCAATCAAGTATATATAAACTTTTAAATAAGTTTGTTGCGGCGTGCAATCCGATCCCCCAATGTTAACTTTTTAATAAGTCTATTGCGGCGTGCAACCCGATCCCCCAATATGGACTTTTAATACGTCTATTGCGGCGTGCAACCCGATTCCCCAATATGGACATTTAATAAGTCTGTTGCGGCGTGCAACCCGATCCTCCAATATATCCATTTACCAATTCTTATAGAAGAAATTTCTCCAATAAATGCAATAATTAATATAAAATTATAAGACAATAAGCATACAATAATTATGATTTAATTATGAAACAAACAATGACAAATAGCAAATTATTATGGAAATCAGGGAGAAAATAGGCAGTTTAATATTTCATATGCTAAATGTCAAATAACAATTAAAACACATAATTCAAATAGCATGTAACAATTAATGCAGGAATTCAAGAATTAATATTTGACAAAGAATATGAGAGAAACAATTATTATAATAAATAATTCATGATTTAAAATAATTTATGATTTTTCAAGTAAGTAGGCAAACAATTACTTTGATGATGTATAGACACTCGTCACCTCGCCTATACGTCGTTCACATGCATTTCACATAACAAATAATTTAAGGGTTATATTCTCTCAAGTCAAGGTTAACCACGACACTTACCTCGCTTTGCAAATTCCAATCAATTACTCAACCACAACTTTTTCTTTTAAAATTTTCTCCAAAAGCTTCAAATTTATTCACATAACAATTCGATATATTCAATACGAATCATAGAAATTAATTCCATATGAATTTACTAATTTTTCGGATAAAAACCCAAAATTCATTAAAATATTCGACAGTGGGACCCATGTCTCAAATCCTGAAAAAACTCGCGAAATCCAAACACCCCTTCCGCTATGAGTTCAACCATACAAAAATTATCCAATTCCGATATCAAATGGACCTTCAAATCTAAATTTTTCGTTTTTGAAAGCTTTTATTAAAATTCTAATTTCTTCCATCTAAGTCCGAAATAAAGGATGAATATAGACATGGATTTATGAAATATAATCACTTTTGGTTATAGAACACTTACCCAATTCAAAGTTGTGAAAAATCGCTTTGGAATCGCCAAAATCCGAGACTCAAAACTCAAAAATGAGTAAAAATGGCGACTTCCGAATTTATGGGCTTTGCCTAGACATTTTCGCATCTGCGGATAAAATTTCCGCATTTGCGGACTCGCATTTGTGAGACAAGGCTCGCATTTGCGATGCTAGGCTGCCAGGTGAAGTTCCGCATCTGCGGACATTCCTGTCGCACCTGCGACATCCGCCTCTGCGCAAAATGGCCGCACCTGCAAAGACCCTAGGCCAGCCCAGTCCCGCATCTGTGCAATTCCGCCACACCTGCAGCATCGCTCCTGAGGCCAAGACCCTCGCAGGTGCGATTACATCAGAGGTAGAAATTTCCAGAATTGGCTTAAGTTCACAATTCGATCTGATTTCGATCCGAATCATACTCGGGGTACTCGAGACCCCATCCGAATATACCAACAAGTCCCGTAATATAATACGAACTTACTCGGGGTCTAATATCATGTCAAACAATGCTAAAATTACAGTTCACACCCCGATTCGAACTTTTGAGCTTTAAACTTTTCAATTTGCAAATCTCATGCCAAAACATATTAAATAAATCCGGAATGACTTCAAATTTGACACACAAGTACTAAATGACATAACAGAGCTATTCAAATTTCCAGAATCGGATTCCGGCTTCGATATCAAAAAGTCAACCCCGTGGTCAAACTTGGAAATCTTTAGCCTTTAAATTACTAATTTTCGTTAAATGGTCATAACTTGAGCTAGGGACCTCCAAATTAAATTTCGGGCATACGCCCAAGTCCCAAATCACGATACGGAGCTACCGGAACTGTCAAAATATTGATCCGGGTCCGTTTGCTAAAAGTGTTGACTAAAGTCAACTCAATTGAGTTTTAAGACTCTATTTCACATTTTAATCCATTTTACACATAAAAACTTTCCGGAAAATTTTGCAGACTGCGCACGCAAGTCGAGGAATAATAATTAGTGATTTTCAAGGTTTTAGAACATAGAATTACTTATTAAATTTAAAGATGAAATTTTGGGTCATCACATTCTCCACCTCTAAAACAAACGTTTGTCCTACCTGAGCTGGTCAATAAGTGTGGATATTTACTCCGCATGTCCGACTCGGACTCCCAGGTAGATGCCTCTACCGGCTGACCTCTCTACTGCACCCGAACTGAAGGATAACTCTTAGACCTCAACTGTCGGACCTGCCGGGCTAGAATAGCCACCGGCTCCTCCTCGTAAGTCAAATCTTTGTCCAATTGGACTGAGCTAAAATCTAACACATGGGATGGATCACCATGATATTTTCGTAGCATAGGCACATGGAACACTGGATGAACCGCTGATAAACTAGGTGGTAATGCAAGCCTACTTCACCCACCCTTTCAAGAATTTCAAAGGGTCCGATATACCTAGGGCTCAAATTGCCCTTCTTTCCGAACCTCATTACACCTTTCATAGGTAAAACCCGGAGCAATATTCTTTCTCCAACCATGAATGCAATATCACGAACTTTACGGCCGGCATAACTCTTTTGCCTACACTGAGCTGTGCGAAGTTGATCCTGAGTAATCTTGACCTTATCCAAGGCATCTTGTACCAAATCAGTACCTAATAACAGAGCCTCTCCCGGTTCAAACTAGCCAACTGGCGAACGACATCGCCTTACGTATAATGCCTCATATACGGTCATCTGAATGCTCGACTGGTAGCTATTATTATAAGAAAACTCTGCAAGTGGCAAGAAATGATCCCAAGAACCTCCAATGTATATAACACAAGCGCGTAGCATATCTTCCAATATCTGAATAGTGCGCTCCGACTATCCATCTATCTGTGGATGAAATGTTGTACTCAACTCCACCCGCATGCCTAACTCATGCTGTCCAACCCTCCAAAAATGTGAGGTAAACTGGGTACCTCGATCTGAAATAATAGACACAGGCACACCTTGAAGGCGGACAATCTCACGAATGTAAATTTCAGCTAACCTCTCTAAAGAATAGGTAACTACCACCGGATTGAAATGTGCTGACTTGATAAACCTGTCCACAATGACCCAAACTGCGTCAAATTTTCTCTGAGTCCGTGGGCGCCCAACAACAAAATCCATAGTGATACGCTCCCACTTCCACTCAGGAATTTCTAACTTCTGAAGCAAACTACCAGGTCTCTGATGCTCGTACTTAACTTGCTGACAATTCAGACACCGAGCCACATATGCAACTATATCCTTTTTCATTCTCCTCCACCAATAATGTTGCCGCAAATCTTGATATATTTTGGCAGTACCTGGATGAATAGAATACCTGGAACTGTGTGCTTCTTCAAGAATTAATTCACGAAGCCCATCCACATTAGGCACACAAATACGACCATGCATTCGCAGAACCCCATCTCACAACAACTTGTTTGGCATCACCGTGCCGCACCGTGTCCTTAAGGACAAGTAAATGGGGATCATCATACTGCCTCTCTCTGGTGCACTCATATAAAGAAGACCGAGCGACTATGCCAGCTAAAACCCGACTAGGTTGTGAAACATCTAACCTCACAAACTGATTAGCCAAAGTCTGAACATTTGCAGCTAATGGCCTCTCACCAACCAGAATATACACAAGACTGCCCATACTCACAGCCTTTCTACTCAAAGCATCGGCCACCACATTGTCCTTTTCGAGGTGATACAAAATGGTGATATCATAGTCTTTCAACAACTCCAACCATCTCCTCTGCCTCGAATTAAGATCTTTTTGTTTGAGAATGTACTAGAGGCTACGATGATCAGTAAATACCTCACACGAGACACAGTAGAGGTAATGCCTCAAAATCTTCAACGCATGAACAATGGCTGCCAACTCTAAGTCATGAACATGATAATTCTTCTCGTGAACCTTCAACTGCCGCGACGCATATGCAATCACTCTGCCATCTTTCATTAATACTGCACCAAGCCCAACGATGTGGGTAATACCAACACTGGCACCGTAGTCAAAGCAGTCTTGAGTTTCTGAAAACTCAACTCACACTCGTCTGACCATCTGTATGGGGCACCTTTCTAGGTCAGTCTGGTCAATGGGATTGCTATAGATGAAAGTCCTTCCATGAACCGACGATAATAACCTACTAAACCCAGGAAACTCCGGATCTCTGGAACTGAAGTAGGTTTAGGCCAATTCTGAATAGCCTCAATCTTCTTAGGAACCACCTTCATGCCTTCTGCCGATACAACATGCCCCAAAAAGGCAACTGAGTCTAACCAAAACTCGCATTTTGAAAAATTGGCATATAACTGATTATTCTTCAAAGTGTGAAGAACACTTCGAAGATGTTACTCATGCTCCTTTCGACTGCTGGAGTAAATAAATATATCATCAATGAATACAACCACAAAAGAGTCCAAATAAGGCTTGAACACCCGTTTCATTAAATCTATAAATGTTGCTGGGGCATTTGTCAACCCAGATGACATCACTAAGAATTCCTAATGCCCATACACAGTTTGAAAAGCTATCTTAGGGACATAAGATGCACTAATCTTCAATTGATGGTAACTAGACCTCAAATCAATCTTCAAAAATACCTTGGCACCCTGAAGCTGATCAAATAAGTCATCAATTCTTGGCAGCGGATATTTGTTTTTTATAGTGGCCTTGTTCAACTACCGATAGTCTATACACATCCGCGTAGAGCCATCTTTTTTCTTTACAAATAATACTGGTGCCCCCTAGGGCGAGACACTAGGTCTAATGAATCCCTGATCCAGTAACTCTTATAACTTCTCTTTCAATTCTTTCAACTTTAGCGGGGCCATATAGTATGGTGGAATAGAAATGGGCTGAGTGCACGGAGCCAAATCAATACAAAAGTCAATATCTCTATCGGGTGGCATCCCCGGAAAATCTGCAGGAAATACTTCTGGAAATTCATGAAAAACTAGTACTGAGTCCATAGAAGGAACATCCGCACTGGGATCGCGAATTTAAGCCAAATAGGCTAGACACCCTTTCTCTACCATACGCCGAGCTTTCATATAAGAAATAACCCTGCTGGCAGAATGACCAGAAGTTCATTTCCACTCTAACCGAGGTAACCCCGACATAGCTAGGGTCACTATCTTGGCATGACAATCCAATATAGCATGATAAGGGGACAGCCAATCCATACCCAAGATGACATCAAAATCTACCATATCAAGAAGTAGAAGATCCACACTAGTTTCAAGATTACCAATATTAACCACACACGAATGATAGACATGATCTACTATAACAGAGTCTCCTACCGGTGTAGATACATACACAAAAGCACTCAGAGAATCACAAGGCACAACCAAATATGAAGCAAAATAGGAGAACACATAGGAATAAGTAGATCCTGGATCAAATAGAACTGAAGCATCTCTATGAAAAACTGGAATAATACATGTGATCACACCATCAGATGACTCGGCCTCAGGCCTAGCTGGAAAAGCATAAAATCGGCGATGGGCCGCACCACTCTGAACTGCATCCCTGGGACGACCTCTAACTGGCTGGCCTCTACCTCTAATGGTATGACCTCCACCTCTAATGGCCTTACCTCCACTTCTAGCTGCCTGACCCCTACCTCTAGCTGGCTGAGCAGGCGGTGAAGCAACCGGTGCCGGTATGACAGCACGAGAATCTTGCCGAGATCTGTTACTCGCCAATCTAGGACAATACCTCCTAATGTGACCAATGTTCCCACACTCATAACACCCATCCTTATGTCGTGGTTGTTAAAGCTGAAGCTGACCCAAATGGGTCGGATAACCGTTATAGTAACTCTGGAGTGGTGATGCACTGATAGGAGCTAAATGTGCACTAAATGTTGGCTGTCCATAGCAAGACATAATAGGGTTGTGACTCCCTGAAGCACCGGGAGATGTATGAAGTGCTAAATGAAATGGCCTGGGAGGATGACCCCTACCAAAATTACCCCTACCTCCAGACGAGGCACCACTAAAACCACCGAACTGATGAGGCCTCTTGTCAGACCTTTGCCCTCTCTCTTGTGCAAGAACCATCTCGATTCTCCTCGCGATATTAGAAGCTGCCTGAAAAGAAATTACACTTCCGGTCTCCTTGGACATCTGAAGCCTGATAGGGTGAGTGAGTCCCTCAATAAACCTCCTCAATCTCTCTCCCTCAGTAGGTAGTAAATGGAGAGCATGACAGGCCAAATCCATAAAACGGGACTCATACTAAGTAACAGTCATACTACCCTGCTGTAGACACTCAAATTGCTTGCAGAATTCCTCTCTCAGTGTGATAGGAAGGAACTTCTCCAGGACTAGCTGAGAGAACTGCTCCCAGGTAAGTGCAGGCGATCCAACTGGTCTGGTCAATGTATAATCTCTCCACCACCTCTTGGCAGAACCCGTCATCTGAAATACAGCAAAATCAACCCCATTGGTCTCAACTATACCCATGTTCGGAAGAACCTCGTGGCAGCGTTCAAGATAATCCTGTGGGTCCTCAGAAGGTGTACCACTGAAGTGAACTGGAAAGAGCTTAGTAAACATATTCATTCTCAATAAGGCCTCAAAATACATTTCAGGCCTATCACCGGTCTGTGCCGCAACAACTGGCTGAACTACACCAACTGGCGGGGCTTTTGGTGCTTGATTCTGGGGAGCCATCTACTCCGGAGCGGGAGTAGTGTGAGTTTGGGATCCTCCCCCAGCCTGTGAGACGGCTGGTGCCACTAGAAATGTACCATTCTGGGCCACGCCCTCCATAAGACTTACCAAATAGACTAGAGCATCCTAAAGTACTGGAGTGTCTATGAATCCTTTCGGGACCTGAACTGGTCCAACTAATACATTCTGAGCTGGAACATCCTCCTAAAGGTCCACCTGAGGTTCTTCAACAGTTGCAGCAGCTCGAGATCTGGACTGAGCTCTACCTCGGCCTCTGCCTTGACCTTTAGCACGACCTCGGCCTCGACCTCGACCTCTACCCCTGGGCATAGTTTCCACCGGGGTTTTGGTACGTGTCCATCGGTAGAGGTATTACGTGTTCTCAGCATCTGCGAAAGAATAAAAGTAGAATGGTTCAATCATCGATGATAGAATAAATTTGCAAGACAGAATAAGAAAGAAGTGATATTGTTCCTAAACTTCACAGCCTCTGAGAGATAAGTACATACGTCTCCTTACCGATCCTTCAGACTCTACTAAGCTTTCTTATGACTCGTGAGACCTATGTAACCTAGTGCTTTGATAGCAACTGTCACGGCCCGAAATTCCCACCTTCGGACCGTGATAGTGCCTAACATTTCACTTGCTAGGCAAGCCAACGTTAGAATAATATTATCCATTTTTAAAATAATTTTTAAATTTATTAATAATCAAAGAAATAAATGCGGAAGTAAAGTCTAAAATATAGTGAATAATCCTTAAAAACAATGGTGTCTAAATACCATCCCAGAATTTGGTGTCACAAGTGCACGAGCTTCTAAAATAATACAAATAAAGATCTAAATAAAATAAAGCTGTCTGAAAATAAACACACAACTAAATTAAAATAGAAGAGGATTTCAGAACTGCGGATGCCATGCAGTTATAGCTCAAGTCTCCTCTGGTAGCTGAAATCCGAGCAAGTCTATGGTACGCCGCTGGGACCAACTCCAAAATCTGCACAAGAAGTGCAGAGTGTAGTATCAGTACAACCGACCCCATGTAGTGGTAAGTGATGAGCCTAACCTCGACGAAGTAGTGACGAGGCTAAGGCGGGTCACTTACATTACCTGTACGCAATATTAGTAATAACAACAATAATAGAAATAAATCAAGTAACCCATTTATAATAATTGAAGCCAACTCAGCAGTCATAACCAATTATCATTTTCATCAATTTTGTTGCAGCGTGCAACCCGATCTCACAATATATTCACATTCAATTCTGTTGCAGCGTGCAACCTGCTTTCCCAATATATTACTTTTAATAAAGTCTGTCATATATTTATTTCAATCAAGTATATATAGACTTTTAAATAAGTCTGTTGCGGCGTGCAATCTGATCCCCCAATGTTGACTTTTAAATAATTCTATTACGGCGTGCAACCCGATCCACCAATATGGACTTTTAATAAGTCTTTCGGCGCGCAACCCGATCCCCTAATATGAACTTTTAATAGGTTTGTTACGGCGTGCAACCCGATCCTCCAATATATCTATTTACCAATTCTTATAGAAGAAATTTCCCCAATAAATGCAACAATTAATATAAAATTATAAGACAGCAAGCATACAATAATTATGATTTAATTATGAAACAAACAATGACAAATTGCAAATTATTATGAAAATCAGGGAGAAAATAGGCAGTTTAATATTTAATATGCTAAATGTCAAATAAAAATTAAAACACATAATTCAAATAGCATGTAACAATTAATGCAGGAATTCAAGAATTAATATTTGACAAAGAATATGAGAGAAATAATTATTATTATAATTAATTCATGAATTAAAATAATTTATGATTTTTCAACTAAGCAGGCAAACAATTACTTTGACGACATATAGACACTCGTCACCTCGCCTATACGTCGTTCACATGCATTTCACATAACAAATAATTTAAGGGTTATATTCCCTCAAGTCAAGGTTAACCACGACACTTACCTCACTTTGAAAATTTCAATCAATTACTCAACCAACACTCTACCTTTTAAATTTATCTCCAAAAGCTTCAAATCTATTCACAAACAATTCGATTTACTCAATACGAATCATAGAAATTAATTCCATATGAATTTACTAATTTTCTGGATAAAAATATGAAATTTATTAAAATATTCGACAGTGGGACCCACATCTCAAATCCCAGAAAAACTCACGAAATCCGAACACCCGTTCTGCTACGAGCTCAACCATACAAACATTATCCAATTCCGATGTCAAATGGACCTTCAAATCCAAATTTTTCATTTTTGAAAGATTTTATAAAAATTCTAATTTCTTCCATCTAAATCCGAAATAAATGATGAATATAGACATGGATTTATGAAATATAATCACTTTTGGTTATATAACACTTACCCAATTCAAAGTCCTGAAAACTCGCTTTGGAATCGTCAAAATCCGAGACTCAAAACACAAAAATGAGTAAAAATGGCGACTTCCGAATTTATGGGCTCTGCCCAGATATTTTTGCATCTGTGGATAAACGTTTCGCATTTGCGGACTCGCATTTGCGATGCCAGGCTGCCAGGTGAAGTTCCGCATCTGCAGAGATTCCTGTCGCACCTGCGACATCCGCTTCTGCGCGAAATGGCCGCACCTGCGAAGACCCCAGGCCAGCCCAGTCCCGCATCTGCGCAATTCTGCCGCACCTGCGGCCAAGACCCTGCCAGGTGCGATTACATCATAGGCAGAAATTTCCAGAATTGGCTTAAGTTCACAATTCGATCCGATTTCGATCCGAATCACACTCACGATACTCGAGACCCTGTCCGAATATACCAACAAGTCCCGTAATATAATACGGACTTACTCGGGGTCTAATATCACGTCAAACAACGCTGAAATTATAGTTCACACCCCGATTCAAACTTTTGAGTTTTAAACTTTTCAATTTGCAAATCACGTGCCAAAACATATTAAATGAATCCGGAATGACTTCAAATTTGGAACACAAGTCCTAAATGACATAACGGAGCAATTCAAATTTCCAGAATCGGATTCTGGCTCCGATATAAAAAAGTCAACCCCGTGGTCAAACTTGAAAATCTTTAGCTTTTAAATTACTAGTTTCCGTTAAATGGTCATAACTTGAGCTAGGGACCTCCAAATTAAATTCCGGGCATACGCCCAAGTACCAAATCACAATACGGAGCTACCGGAACTGTCAATATACTGATCCGGGTCTGTTTGCTCAAATTGTTGACCAAAGTCAACTAAGTTGAGTTTTAAGGCTCTATTTCACATTTTAATCCATTTTTCACATAAAAACTTTCCGAAAAATTTAACGGATTGCACACGCAAGTCGAGGAATGCTAATTAGTGCTTTTCGAGATTTTAGAACACAGAATTACTTATTAAATTTAAAGATGATATTTTGGGTTATCACACTCAGCCTTGCCATGCTCAAGCCATCCGATGGGAGAATGACATCGCCGACCACATAAAGCTTCAAATGGAGCCATCTTGATGTTGAACTGATAACTGTTGCTGTAAGCAAATTAAGCCAAAGGCATGAATCGATCCCACTTCCCTCCGAAGTCAATCACGCATGCTCTGGGCATATCCTCCAAGATATGAATTGTCCGCTCCGACTGCCTGTCGGTATGCAGATGAAAGGCTGTGCTGAGATCTATACGGGTCCTTAACTCACTCTGTACTGCTCTCTAGAAATGCAAAGTAAATTGAGGGATTCTATCTGATATAATGGAAACATGTACACCATGCAACCGAACAATCTCCTGAATATAAATCTGGGCCAACCTCTCTGAAGAGTACGTGGTAACAACTAGAATGAAGTATGCCTACTTGGTCGACCTATCGACAATGATCCAAACTGTATCAAACTTCCGCAAGGTTCGCGGCAACCCAACTACGAAGTCCATAGTAATGCGCTCCCATTTCTACTCAGGTATAGTCATCTGCTGAAGTAGGCCACCTGACCTTTGATGCTTATACTTGACCTGCTGGTAATTTAGGCACCTCGCCACATACTCAACTACGTCTTTATTCATCCGCCTCCACCAATAATGTTGCCTCAGGTCGCGATACATCTTTGTAGCACCTGGAGGAATAGAATACCAAAGGATGTGTGCCTCCTCTAGAATCTTCTCCCTTAAGCCATCAATATTAGGAACATATAGGCGACCCTGGAGTCGTAGAACACCATCCTTACTGAGAGTAACCTCCTTGGCACCACCATGTAGTACCGTCTCTCTAAGAACCAGCAAGTAAGGATCATCATACTAGCGAGCCTTGATCTGCTCGAATAGTGAATACTGAGCAACAACGCATGTAAGAACTCGGCTGGGCTCTAAAATATCCAACCTCACAAGTCTGTTATCCAAGGACTGAATGTCCAAAGCTAGTGGCCTCTCCTCTGCTGAAATGAATGCCAAACTACCTATACTATCCGCATTTATGCTCAAGGCATCCGCAAGTACATTTGCCTTTCCTGTGTGATAAAGTATGGTAATATCATAATCTTTTAGTAACTCAAGCCACCTGCGCTGCCTCAAATTAAGATCCCTCTGCTTGAAAAAATGCTGCAAGCTGCGATGATCGGTGTAAACCTAACAGGAAACTCCATAAAGATAATGCCTCCAGATTTTAAGTGCATGGACAATTGCATCCAACTCCAAATCGAGTACCGGTTAATTCTTCTCGTGAGGCTTCAGCTGATGTGAAGTATATGCAATAACTCACCCCTTCTGCATCAGTACACAACCCAATCCAACGCGTGAAACATCACAATACACCGTATACATCCCTGAACCAGAAGGCAACACTAACACTTGTGCTGAAGTCAATGCGGTCTTGAGCTTATGAAATCTCACCTCACAATCATCGGACCATTAGAACGGAGCACCCTTCTTGGTCAATCTAGTCAAAGGTGCTGCGATTGATGAGAAGCCCTCCACAAACTGGCGATAATAACATTTTAACCCCAAAAAGCTCTTAATCTCAGTCGTTGTGGTAGGACGAGGCCAACTCTGAACTGCCTCAATCTTCTTGGGATCAACCTTAATACCCTCGCCTGATACAACATGCCCCAAGAATACTACAGAATCTAGCCAAAACTCACACTTGGAGAACTTAGCATATAGCTTCTGTTCCCGCAAGGTTTGAAGTACTATTCTCAAAGGTTGCTCGTGCTCCTCCATTCTGCGAGAGTAGATCAAAATGTCATCAATGAAGATAATGACAAATGAATCAATATATGGCCTGATCACCCTGTTCATCAAATCCATAAACGCCTTCGGCGCATTAGTCAAACCGAAGGACATCACTAGGAACTCATAATGGCCATATCTAGTCCGAAAAGAAGTCTTCGGAACATCTGAATCCCGGATCTTCAACTGATGGTACCCCGATCTTAAGTCGATTTTAGAGAACAACGGATACTTGTTCTTAATGGTAACTTTGTTCAACTGGCAGTAATTATTGCACATCCTCATAGTCCCATCTTTCTTCATCACAAATAACACTGGTGCACCCCAAGGCGATATGCTCGGTCTGACGAACCCCTTTGCTAAAAACTCCTCAAATTGTTCCTTCAACTCCTTTAACTCTTTTGGTGCCATACAGTATGATAGGATAGAGATAGGATGGGTACCTGGAGCCCATTAAATATAGAAATTGATATAATGATCTAGTGGTACGCCTGCAAGATCAGAAGGAAACACATCGGAGAACTCCCGGACAACGGGCACTGAATCAATCGTCGGAGACTCTGCAGTAATATATCTAACATAATCTAGATAAGCCAAACAATGCTTCTCGGCCATGTGTCGAGCCTTAAGAAAAAAGATAACCCAGCTAGATACACTAACAGACGAACCCTTCCACTCTAACCTAGGAAACTCTAGCATCTCCAAGGTAATAGTATTGACATGGAAATCAAGGATGGAGTGATATGGAGATAACCAGTCCATACCCAGGATGACCTCAAAGTCGGTCATATTGAGCAACAAAAGATCCGCTCTAGTCTCATAACCACAAAAAGTAACAATGCAAGACCAATAGATCCGATCCACAACAATGGAATCACCTATAATAGTGGATACATAAACAGGAGTACCCAAGGACTCATGAGAAACACAAAGGAAATGAGCAAACAGATATGAAATATATGAATACGTAGACCGTGGATTAAGTAGTACTGAAGCATCCCTGTCGTGGAGAAAACAAATACTTGTGATCATGACATCTGAGGCCACTGCACCTGGTCTGGCAAAAAGCATAGAACCTAGCTGGAGTACTACCTGGCTGGCCTCTACCTCTAGGACGACCCCTACCTATCTTCCCTCCGCCTCTAGGCAGTCGAACGGCTAGTGGGGCAGCTTGTGCTGCAATCATATGTTGCTGATCCAGCTGCACTACCTTGCCCCGAATCCTGGGGCAGAACTTCCGCACATGAATGAGATCCCCGCACTCGAAACAACCTCTCGGTACAGTGATTTGCTAACCTGAAGTCTGACCCTGATGGCCTAATTACCCACTTGAGGAACCCTGAAAAACTAGTGGTAGGAACTCTCTGCCATGACGCTGATATAAGGTCACACTGGAGCACCCCGAGGAGGTGGCGGTGCTGGATATGTGGGCCTGCTAGACTGACCCCTTACTAACTAGCCTTTGTCCCTATTCGGGGCACCTATGAACTCTCCCGAATACCGAAATCGCTTATCCCTCATAGCCTACTCTCGTCTATGCTGATGTACACCCTCGATCCTCCGAGTTATCTCTATACATAATTCGTAAGAAGTCCCCATCTGAACCTCTCGGGCCATGGTTTCATGAATGCCAGTGTGCAAACCTGCAACAAACCTCTGCACTCTCTCTGCATCGGTGGGACTGATCATAAGTGCATGTCGAGATAACTCATAGAACCTTGCCTCATTGTCGGTCACTAACATCTGACCCTGCTGGAGCTGCTCGAACTGAAACCGTAACTCTTCCCTCTGAGTGGGTGGAATATACATATGCAGGAAAATATGGGTGAACCTGTCCCAAGTCATGGGAGGAGAATCCGTTAGTCTACCGAGAAGATATGACTACCACCACCTACGGGCCCTGCCCTCCAGATGGAAAGCAGTAAAATCCACCCCATGGGACTCCAATATCCTCATATTGTGCAGTCTGTCCCTGTACCGATCAATAAAGTCCTGGGGGTCCTCATTTCGCCCACCTCCGAAGACAGGGGGATGAAGCCTAGTCCATCTGTCGAATAGTTTTTGCGGACCGCCGACCACAGCTGGTCTGGGCTCAGGTATAGCTGTTGTAAGTGACTGAGCTCCACCCACGGGTAGTGCGCCCGGGGTCAGACACATGACAGTTGCATGCCCTGGAGCTTGAGCGGTAGGGGTCTGTGCTCCCCATCCTGCCTAAGATGTGGCTAGGTCTGCTAGAAATTAACCAGCCTAAGTCATAGAATCTATGAACCGCAGCGTACGGCCCATGAGCTCTTGGAATCCCGGTGTGGACATGAAATCCAATGGACCTGGCTCTGCTGCAGAAACCTCGCCCTGCTTCTCAATGATAGGATCCTCTACTGGATCCACTAGTGTCATAGTTGGAGTAACCCTAGGGCGTCCTCATCTTCTACCACGGGTTGGGACCCTCATTCGGCCTCTGCCTCTAGCAAGAGGAGGAGAAACTCCTCTATGGTCTGGAACATCAGCTGCGTTCATTCTCACCATTTGTGAGAGAATAAGAGAAATATACTTAGTACCACATCAACTGCACGATAGGAGATGAAGAAAGCGTAATTTTCTAACACCCTATAGCCTCTCGAAGATAAGTACGGATGTTTTCGCATCGATCCGCAATACTTTATTAGGCCTGCTCAGAAGTTATTAGACCTACATGAACCTAGTGCTCTGATACCATATTGTCACGACCCAATTCTCCTATAGGCCGTGATGGAGCCCAACGTTACCGCTAGACAAGACAACAATAAATTAAACCATGTTATTTCTCAATTAATAAGTTTTTAAGTAATTAAATTCCATTAACTAAAAGGTTAAGAAACCTCAAATTGATAAATTAATAAACGAAAGCAGTTGAGTGCAATCATAAGCATAGAATAATCCAAAACCATACGTCTGCTAATGTGTGTGCCAAGACCTGGTGTTACAAGTGTATGAGCATTACTAGATTATACAAAACTCTAGCTAATGTCTGGAATAAAAATAGACAGAAATAAATGCAAATGAGAGACACTAGGTGTTGCGGAACGACTCAGGAAGCAGCTCACCACTAGGCCTTGGGATATCTGGGATGTGCGCCGGTAGTACCGCCAGATACACCTGCCTCAGATCTTGCATGATTACTGCAAAGGTGTAGCGTGAGTACATAAACAACATGTACTCAGTAAGTATCTAGTCTAACCTCGAAGAAGTAGTGACGAGGGGTCGACTTCGACACTTACTATGGGCTAACAAAATTCGACACTTTCAAAAATTAATAAATTCCCATCATTAATAAGTGTAACCTCATAAGCCACAAAATAATATCAAGTATGATGTCACGACCCAAAATCCATTAAAGGTCGTGAGGGCGCCTAACACCACTGTCAGGCTAGCGAACCATAAAAGTTTAACTTAATTACTCATTTTAGTATTACTGAAATCGTAAATTTGCTTCAATTAAATAGTAAGAGATAAAGTTTTACAGAGTAAATGATTATATCTTCACAACAACAATACGGAACAACCGATAATCATCACCAAAATATGGTGTCACAAGTGCATGAGCATTTATTAGGAAGTAAAATAAAATACAACATTTGTCCGGAATACAATTTGGACAAGAGAATATAAATAACTCCGAAGGAGATTCTGTGTGATGCGAATTCGCAACATGGGTTGCAGCTCACCTAAGTCCTCGAAATAGTCGTGCCTCTGCGCCCACAAGTCTGCTAGACATATATGCACCTGCACAAAAATGTGCAGCAAGTGTAGTATGAGTACGTAAATCAACACGTACCCAATAAGTATCTAGTCCAACCTCAAAGAAGTAGTGACGAGAGATCGACTTTGACACTTACTATGGGCTAACAATATGAATACAGAAATTCTAAATAAGCTTGAGTTATGTAATTAATAATAATAACCCATTAACAAGTAGGAGAAAATAATTCTTTCACAAATTAATAAATTCCCGTCATTGATAAGTGTAACCTCATAAGCCACAAAATAATATCAAGTATGATGCCACGAACCAAAATCTATTAAAGGTCGTGATGGCGCCTAACACTACTGTCAGGCTAGCCAACCATAAAAGTTTAACTTAATTACTCATTTTAGTATTTCTGAAATAGTAAATTTCCTTCAATTAAATAGTAATAGATAAAGTTTTATAGAGTAAATGATAATATCTTCACAACAACAATACGGAACAACCCATAGTCATCCCCAAAATCTGATGTCACAAGTGCATGAGCGTTTATTAGGAAGTAAAATAAAATACAACATCTGTCGGTAATACAAATTGGACAGGAGAATATAAATAACTCCGAAGGATGTGTGATGTGAATTCGCAACATGGGCTGCAGCTCACTTAAGTCCCCGAAATAGTCACGCCTCTGCGCCCACAAGTCTGCTAGACATATATGCACCTGCACAAAAATGTGCAGCAAGAGTAGTATAAGTACGTAAATCAATGCGTACCCAGTAAGTATCAATTCCAACCTCGAAGAAGTAGTAACGAGAGATCGACTTTAACATTTACTATGGGCTAACAATATGAATACAGAAATTCTAAATAAGCTCGAGTTATGTAATTAATAATAATAATCCATTAACAAGTAGGAGAAAATAATTCTTCCACAAATTAATAAATTCCAAATAAATTCCCGTCATTGATAAGTGTAACCTCATAAGCCACAAAATAATATCAAGTATGATGTCACGAACCAAAATCCATTAAAGGTCATGATGGCAACTAACACAATTGTCAGGTTAGCCAACCATAAACTTTTAACTTAATTACTCATTTTAGTAGTTCTGAAATCGTAAATTTCCTTTAATTAAATAGGAAGAGATAAAGTTTTACAGAGTAAATGATAATATCTTCATAACAACAATACGGAACAACCTATAATCATCCCCTAAATCTGATGTCACAAGTGCATGAGCATTTACTAGGAAGTAAAATAATATACAACATCTGTCGGTAATACAAATTCGACAGGAGAATATAAATAACTCTGAAGGAGACTCTGTGTGCTGAGAATTCGCAACATGGGTTGTAGCTCACCTAAGTCCCCGAAATAGCCGCGCCTCTGCGCCCACAAGTCTGCTAGACATATATGTACCTGCACAAAAATGTGCAGCAAGTGTAGTATGAGTACGTAAATCAACGCATACCCAGTAAGTATCTAGTCTAACCTCGAAGAAGTAGTGACGAGGGGTCGACTCTGACACTTACTATGGGCTAACAATAAATACCGATATTATACTTAAGCATGGATTGTATGAAACAACTGTAAACTCAATAACAAGAAGTGAGTGGACAATTCTTTTATTAATAGGAAAGTTTTCAAAATCCATTCGCGTCATTTAACAATTTATATCTCAAACAAAAGAAGAAATATCAATTACAATTGGTTCCAAAGATTTATCATGCGCAAATTATGTTGAGGTCGTACGGCCCGATCCAACATATTATTTATATTGTACACTATTGAGGGTCGAACGACGCGAACCATAGATGCATCTATCTACTACCGAGGCGTTCGGACCGCTCCACAAAATAGAAAATACATTTACAACAACCAATTCAAGATTTATTAAGGTTAAATTACTCAAGGGAATACCAAATTCTCATTAACGGTCAAGAAAATGAAGTTTAACCTTTTACAATTCCTTTACCAAGTTTCAATATGATTTAAGCAATTAAATTAACAAGTAGGGCGCAAACATCGCAAGTATAACATGATATGGGTCCTAGACTACCTGGACAATAGCATAATTAGTAGTTACGTACGGATTTTCGTCACCTCGTGAGTACGTAGCCCCCACAAATAGAAGCACATTTTAATTCAATTCACTTATATGGTTAATTCCCTCTTACAAGGTTAGAAAAGAGACTTACCTCACTCCGAGATTCCATAACCGGTTCCAAATACTTTCCAACAACTCAAATCGATGCCCATCACTCCAAAACTATTCAATAAATGTGCAAATCCATAAATATATACTCTAATACTCATTATAATCCAATTTACAACAATTCCCAACTTCGCTCGAAAAGACGATAAAAATCACCCTCGATCCTATATGCCTGGATTTCGAATATTTTCGAAGATAAACATTACCCATAGCCACACGAACTGAAATATATAGATTATTCTCAATTTCATACCCAAATTCGTGGTCAAAATTCAAAATTACCAATTTCTAAGTTTTCTACCAAAACCCCAAATTTCTAAAAAATTTGCATGAATTTCCATGTTAAAATCTATGTATAATCCAAGTATTTAACTCAAAATACACGGGAATCACTTACCTCTTTGATGTTGATGGAACCCCTCTCAAGATGCTCTCAAAACCGTCCAAGACCAAGTGGGAAATGAGGGAGATAAGGCTAAGTTCCGCATTAAAAGCTATTGCACAAGTCGCAGATGTCGCATTTGCGACACCTGGTTCGCAAATGCGTAGGTCAAAAATACGACAAAATCATCGCAAATGCGAAGCTGAGCTCCCCAATGCCAAGGTCGCAAATGCGACCAAAAGCTCGCAAATGCGAATGGAAATCTCGAAAATATGAGTCTTGCCTAGATCAGGCTTCTTCGCAATTGCAAAGCCTTTCTCGCAAATGCGAACCAATTCTGGCATTTGTGATACCTGAGACACCAACAAAGAAAAACGAGAAAACTGAAGCCTTATCAACCATCCGAACATGTCTGAAACTCACTCGAGCCCTTAGGGCTCCACACCAAATGTCCACACAAGTCTAAAAACACCATACGAACTCGCTCGCGACCTCAACTAACATCAAACAACATCGAAATCATGAATCACACCCCAATTCGATCTTACTGAACTTTAGAACTTCAAACTTCTATATCTGATGTCGAAACCTATCAAATCACGTCCGATTGATCTCAAATTTTGCACACAAGTCACATTTGACATTAGAAAGTCCACTCCCGGTCAAACATCCCAAAAATCTTCAAACCTTCAAACATCCCGGACGCGCTCCTAAGACCAGAATCACCATATAGAGCTATTCCCAGGCTCGGAATCCCAAACGAACCTTGATAACATTGAAATACACTTCAACGCAAATTCATGAAATTCTTCCAAAATGCCAACTTTTTACAATAGGCGCTGAAACACTCCCAGGTCATATAAAATCCAAGTCCAAAATCATCTTACGAACCTGTTGGAACCTTCAAGTCCTGATTCCGAGCCCGTTTACTCGAAATCACACCTTAGTAAATTCTTCCAACTTAAAGCTTCTGAAATGAGAATGTTCTTTCTAAATCATCTACGAATTTCGCGAAATTTAATTCCGACCACATGTACAAGTAATAATACTTGAAGTGAAACTAATCATGGACTCAAACTTCCGACCAATGTGCTAGGGCTGAAAAAGACCGATCGGGTCGTTACATATGATTAGGCTCCGAGTATTATTAAGCACGATTTATTCTGAGGTCGTACGACCCGTTCCAGAATAACGCGTACACTACCGAGGGACGTGCAGCATGATCTATATATGCATCTATATACTGTCGAGGCATTCGACCCACTCCATAAGAAGAGAGGATACTTTATAAACTTTTGACTTAAACGTTATAACATGACTAATACACAATGTAATAAAATTTCCATTAACGGTCAAGTAATCTGCTAAAAATTCAAGTAAGTGAAATTCGGTCTTTTACAATTCTTCTAACAAGTCCTACTATAATTTGGGCACTTAAATTAACAAATAGGGTGCAGACATTACAAGTAATCCATGATTTGGATCCTAAGCTACTCGGACATAAGCATGAATAGTAGCTACGCACGGACTCTCGTCACTTCGTGCGTATGTAGCTCCCCACAATTAGAGGCAAATAATAATTCAAATCACCTATGGGGTAAATTCCCTCTTACAAGGTTAGACAAAAGACTTACCTCGTCTCAAGGCTCACCTTCCGATCACAATTTCGCTCTAAAGCCCCAACTCGGTGCCGAACAATCCAAAACTAGTCAATTGTTATATAAATTAATCAATACATGTTCAAAAGTTCATAATCAAACTATTAGAGTGATTACCTAACTCCAATTGAAGGATTCCTAAAATTTATCCCGAGCCTACATGCCCGGATTCTGAAAATTTTCGAAGAAAGTTTTTACCCATAACCTCACGAACACAAATCTATATTTTCACTCACTTCCCTAACAATTTTCGTGGTTAAATCCCATTTTTATCAAAACCTAGGTTTTTCATCTAAACTCATGATTCTCACAATTTTACATGTTAAAATCTACCCATAATCTATTTATTTAATTCACATTGTATAGAAATTACGTACCTCAAAGTGCTAGGTGAAAACCCCTGTCACGGTCCAAAATCCACTAAAGGTCGTGATGGTTCCTAACACCGCCGTTAGGCAAGCCAACGGTGATTGATCACTTATTTTCTCATTTTAGAATTTTTAAATCATAACTTTCATTAATAAAATAGTATGAAATAAATTTTACGGGGTAAAGGGAAATATATACACGAACTACAATAATGTACCACCCGTAGGAACCCCAAAACCCGGTGTCACAAGTGCATTAGCATCAACTAGGAAAGATAATAAAATACAACATCTGTCTGAAATACAAGTTAGATAGGAGAATATAAATAACTCTGATGGAGACTCTACAGGCTGTGAATCGTAACATGAAATGCAGCTCACGGTAAAGTCCCCGCAATAGCCGCGCATCTGCGCCCAAAATACCACCAAACATATATGTACATGCGCGAAAAGTGTAGAAGTGTAGCATGAGTACGTAAATCAACACGTACCCCAGTAAGTATCTAGCCTAACTCCATAGAAGTAGTGACGATGGGTCGACATCGACACTTACTAATGGTCCAATAAGACAGATGCGGTAGAAGTAAATAGGTGTGAGACAGAGTAAATAAGCAAAATCACAAGTATATGTAAGGACCCGACTTGTCGTTTAAAGAATATATGCCCCGTTCAGTGACTTAAGGCCTCGAGCAGCTTTGCAATATGTATTATGACCCGCGGGCATAGTTGAGTTTAATTTTCAGAAGATTCGGAATAAAATTAAAAGAACAATTCTGATTTAAAAACTTAAATGAAAAGAGTTGACTGGGGAGCAGACTTTTGACCAAATGACCCCGGAATGGAATTTTGATGATGGCAATAGCATCGTATGGTGAGTTCGTACTTAGGCAGATGTTTGGATTTGGATTTGGAAGTCTGTAGGACAATTCGACGCATTTTGAAGAAAATTAGAAAATAAAGATTTTAGAAAGTTTGACCGAAGGTGGAATTTTTATAACCAGGTCGGATTTTGATTCCGGAAATTTGAATAGCTCCATTATGTTATTTATGACTTATGTGCAAAATTTGAAGTCATTCCGGATTGATTTGATACGTTTCGGCACAAAATATAGAAGTTGGAAGATTTGAAAACTCAGAATTTGATTTGATGCGCGATTTGTAATTTTGGTGTTGTTTGATGTGGTTTGAAGCCTTGACTAAGTTCGTATTGTATTTTGGGACATATTGGTATATTTGGTTAAAGTCTTGAGGGCCTCGGGTGGATTTCGGATGGCTAACGGGTTGATATTTTGACTTGTTGAAGATGTTGGCTTTTTCTAGGCAGCAATTGGTATAATCGCACCTGCGAGTTTTGGTGCGCAGGTGCGCGCTCGCTCCTGCGAGATTTCTGGTCGCTTCTGCGATGAATGAGGCAGTCAAGTTGCTCGCTTCTGTGGAAAGGGGAGCACATGTGTGCGATCGCACCTACGAGACATTAATTGCAGATGCGATGCCCAACATTTTTGTTGTTCGCTTCTGCGGCATTGATGTCACATCTGTGAAAGCGCATCTGCAAAAGGTCCCTCACAGATGCGCAAACTGGGTAGAATCACAAGGACCAAAAATGGTCATTTTGCCATTTTCGATTGGGATTTTGGAGCTCGATATTTGGGCAATTTTGGAGGAGTTATTCAAGGCGTTGACTTGGGTAAGTGTCCTATATCCTAAAGTGATATTATTTCATGAATATATGGTTATATTCATCGTTTAATTAAAGTTTAATGGAGGAAATGAGAAATTTTGTAAAAACTTTTCAAAAATGAAAATTCAAGATTTGGAGGACGATTTGTTATTGGAATTTGATAAAATTTGTATGGTTGAACTCGTATCAGAATGGGTGTTCGGATTTAGTGGAAATTTTATCGGGCACCGAGAGGCGAGCCCCGCGTTGACTTTTGTTTACTTTTTAGAATAAATTTTTAAATCGGCATTTTATTAACCAAAATTATTTTCGATGAATTTTAATGAAGTTATACAATTAATTTGGTTAGATTTGAGCGGTCCGGAGGTCAATTCAAGCAAGAAGGTGATTTTGGAATATCGGCATAACTTCAAAAGGTAAGTATCTTGCCTAACCTTGAGTGGAGGAAATTCCCCCTAGGCATTGAGTCTTATGTGCAATTTGTGTAATTAAAAACCATGTACGCGAGGTGACGAGTACGTTCTTGGTTTATATGTGCAAATTACATTGGTTAAAATCCTTAGACGCCATTATGTATTAAATTGAAAATTATTGGAACTTATTAAATCCTTTATTATCTAGCCTAAATCCTTGTTTTGTTGGATTTGTTTTTATATGATGATTTGGTGTGATTGCCACCTTGATTTTTATGTGAAATATTATTTTGTTGAGTTGTTCACTACCAGATATATTTGTTAAGATTTTGTGAACATTATGGTCAAGAAATGGGCTCCTAATTTTGGAAAATAATGTATAGTTGAATTTTCTGGCGAGTTGTAATATTTGAGCCTTTGATGTACAATCTGTGATAAATTGTAATATTTGAACACTTGATGTGCAATCTGTGAAATGTTATAGTATTTGAGAACTTGAGGTGCAATTTATGAGATGTGATATTGGCACGTTATATTATTGGAAAGTTTTATTCGGGTGTTTTCACGAGGTTTCTACCGTGCCATTAGTACTATTGATTTATGCACAAGCGGCATGACAAGGCGGGCTATATATATATATATATATATATATATATATATATATATATATATATATATATATATATATATATATATATGGGGGAGGGGGAGGGTGCGCATGTGGAGAGTCAAGGTGGGAATATTATTATGCGTGTGTGGCGAGACAAGGAGGCCATTTACTTTATTACTGCGCATGTGGCGAGAAGAGGTGGGCTATGTCGGGAATTGAATTGTGATGATTTGTGATAGACTGGGGCATTGTTGTTTGTTGCATATTTACTTTAGGACTACGAGGCGGTACCTCGGGAGATCCCCCTGACTTGCATATTTGCTTTTGGGAATACGAGACGGTACCTCGGGAGATTCCCTGTTGAGCATTTACTTTTGGGACTACGAGACGGTATCTCAGGAGTGCCCTTTGTCGACACCTCTCTATGGTTGCACTTGTCTTTGGTTATTTTGTATTCCCGTGATAGGTCAATCCTTGTGATCTGTCGTGATGTATTATTTGTTTTTACTATGTGTTTGTATTCTTTGTTGTATTGTGTTGGCTTGGGCTTTTAGTACGAAACTCTGAAGATTTATATTCCTGGTTTTTACCGGTTTTTGATGAATGAGTTATTTTAAATAAAAGAAGTTACTATTATGTTTTAATTTAATAAGTTTTACATCCGAAGCAATAGATTATCTGATGTTTTATTTTAATTGAAATGTCACTTTTCTTTACTCAAATTATTTATAAAATAAGCTCATTTCTTTGTTGAATTCTTACTTGGTTTAAAAACTTTAACCTTACTTTATTGAAAATAAATTAATCGTGTGGATCTTATGTATTGAAATATTTGGCACGAGAGTTGTTCGTGTGGTTGTGATTAGAGATATAGGCACGAGATGCCGTGAGAATATGAAAGGGGGTCGAGAATCATATTTTGTGAGTATGATATGAGATATTTATTTGGAAGAGTTTAATATTCGAAGGATACTTATTTGAAGAAATATATTTGGAGGGTATTTATTTGAAGAGATTATATGTGAAAGACTTGTTTAACTGGTTGTTCGTGTGATTCTTATTCGTCTAAGTGATAATTATGGTGTTCTTGTTTCCTTACTGTTTATAGTACTAGTGGATTATTGTTGCTATCACTACTATTTGTTTTCGATTATTTTAGTATGGGTGGGTTATTTGTCTAGTGAGTGTCTTGACGTACCTCGTCACTACTCCACTGAGGTTAGTCTTGATACTTACTGGGTACTAACTATGGTGTACTCATACTACACTTCTGCATATTGTTATGAAGAGCCAGGTAATGTGGAGTCAGTTGACCGATCGCTAGCAGTACAAATCTTGCTGTGGAGACTCAAGGTAAACTTGTTGCTGCGTTCGCATGCTTCAAAGTCACCTTCTGATATTGTATTTGCACTGTTTTATCTCTATTTCAAAATAGATATATTTATAGGCTTTCTAGTAACTTAGTAGAGCTTATGACTTGTACTACCGGTTATGGGATTGTAAGTATTGTATAGAGATTCATATTTCGTATTTGTCAGTTGTTATTTAATATTGTTATTATTTTAGTAAATGTTAGGCTTACCTAGTCCCTAAGACTATGTGCTATCACGATATCCTACGGAGGGAGATTTTGGGTCGTGACAAATTGGTATCAGAGCTCTAAGTTTATAGGTGCTACGAGTCATAACAGAGCTTAGTAGAGTCTTGCGGATCGGTACAAAGACGTCTGTACTTATCTTCGAGAGGCTACGAGACCATTAGGATAGTTTCACTTCCTTCATTCCTATCATGCGAGTTTATTTATCTCGGAGTTTGAGTTTTACCATTCTATTCTCTCACATATTGTGAGAACATGAGATGCAGTTACCGATGACACTGCTCCTAGAGCAGGTAATGCCAGAGGCAGAGGCAGAGGCCGAAGGGGAGCACGTGTCACAACTAGGGAACCTACTAGAGCAATAGTTGAGGAGCCATTAGTAGCTCCGATTGGGGGACAGGTACCGGAGGCGCCTGCTGTTACCCCTGGACTTCAGGAGACCTTGGCACAGTTCCTGAGCATGTTTGGTACATTGGCTCAGGCGGGGTTGATTCCGATTGCACTAGCTACTTCACAGATCGGGGAGGAATTTAGACTCCCGCCGCCCGTACTCCAGAGCAGCGAATCCGCATTGGTCATGTTCCAGGAGTCATGACGACTCAGCTTGTGGTCCCAGTTCAGCCCTTGGTTAGGGCCGCAGCATCTAAGGAAGAACAGCTTAGACTTGCAAGGTTCAAGAAGTATGACCCTCCTACCTTCAGTGGTTTGGCTTCAGAGAGTGCACAGGGCTTTCTAGAGGAGTGCCATCGCATTCTCCTTACTATGGGTATTGTGGAGACAAGTGGACTGCTTTTACTATGGTCCAACTTAAGGGATCGACATATCAGTAGTGGCGGGCATACGAGTTGGGTAGCCCGGCCGATGCAACTTCACTTTCTTGGGCTCAGTTTTTGGAGATGTTCCTGAGAGAGTTTGTTCCTTAGTCCCTTCGGGATGCATGGCGTGCAGAGTTTGAGCAGTTGCGCCATGGAACTATGTCAGTGTTAGAGTATGATGTTAGATTCTGTGATTTGGCCAGATATGCACCTGCTTTGGTCGCTACAGTTAGAGAGAGAGTTGAAGTCAAATATTCTATTGCAGCAGGTGGTGGGGATCTCCCGCAGATTTGAGGGTATGTGGGACCAGGAGAGAGATGATAGGTAGGGCCAATAACCATCTCGATCCTCCTAGCGACATTAGCAGTCGCCTGAAAGGAAATATCACTTCCGGCCTCCTTGGCCATCTGAAGCCTGATAGGGTGAGTAAGTCCCTCATTAAACCTCCTCACTCTCTCTCCCTTAGCAGGTAGTAAAAAGATAGCATGACGGGATAAATCCACAAAACGGGATTCATACTGAGTAACAGTCATATTGTCTTGCTGTAGATGCTCAAATTGCTTGCGGTAATCCACTCTCAATGTGACAGGGAGGAACTTCTCTAGAAAGAGCCGTGAAAACTGCTCCCAGGTCAATGCAGGCGATCCAACTAGTTTGGTCAATGTATAATCTAACCACCACCTCTTTACGGAACTCGTCATCTGAAATACAGCAAAATCGACCCCATTGGTCTCAACTATACCCATGTTCAGCAACACCACATAGCAGCGGTCAAGATAATCCTGTGGGTCCTTAGAAAGTGTACCACTAAAGTGAACTGGAAAGAGCTTGGTAAACTTATCCAGTCTCAATAAGGCCTCAAAAGACATGGTGGTCCTATCACCGGTCTGTGCCGCAACAACTGGCTGAACTTCCCTAACTGGCGGGGGCTACTGGAGCCTGATTCAAAGCGGGAGTAGTGGGAGTTTTTGCTGAACTTCCCTGGGGGCTACTGAAGCCATCTGCTCCGAAGCGGGAGTAGTGGGAGTTTTTGCTCCTCCCCCATCCTGTGAGATGGATGGTGCCACTGGAAATGTACTATTCTAGGCCACGCCCTTCATAAGACTTACCAAACGGACTAGAGCATCCTGAAGCACTGGAGTAGCTATGAATCCTTCCGGGACCTGAACTGGTCCAACTGGTACAGTCTGAACTGAACCTCCTCCTGAAGATCCACCTGAGGTTCTACAACAGGTGCGGCAGCTCGAGCTCTAGACTGAGATCTACCTCGGCCTCGGCCTCTAGCACGACCTCGGCCTCGACCTCTACCCCTGGCCATAGTTTCCATCGAGGGCTCTGGTTCCTGTCTATCGATAGATGTATTACGTGATCTCACCATCTACAAGAGAATAAGAATAGAATGGTTCAATTATCGATGATAGAATAAAATCGCACGACAGGATAAGAAACAAGTGATATTGTTCCTAAACTTCATAGATTTTGAAAGATAAATACAGACGTCTCCGTACCGATCCTTCAGACTCTACTAAGTTTGCTCGTGACTCGTGAGACCTATGTAACCTAGTGCTCTGATACCAACTGTCACGACCCGAAATTTCCACCTTCGGGACCGTGATGGCACCTAACATTTTACTTGCTAGGCAAGCCAACGTTAGAATATAATTAGCCATTTTAAAACAATTTTAGATTAATTAATAACAAAGAAACAAATGCGGAAATAAATTCTACAATAAAGTGAATAATCCATAATACACACGATATCTAAATACCATCCTAGAATTGGAGTCACAAGTGCACGAGCTTCTAGAATAATACAAATAAAGGTCTGAATAAAATTCAAGTTGTTTGAAATATAATACATAGATGAGATAAGATAGAAGAAGACTTCAAAACTACGTACGCTATGCAGTTATACCTCAAGTATCCATTGGTAGTTGTATCCGAGCAAATCTACAATACGCCGTTGGGACCAACTCCGAAATCTGCATAAGAAGTGCAAAGTGTAGTATCAGTACAACCGACCCCATGTACTGGTAAGTGCCGAGCCTAACCTCGACGAAGTAGTGACGAGGCTAAGGCAGCTCACTTACATTAACTTGTACACAATAATAATAATAATAATAATAATAATAATAATAATAATAATAATAATAATAATAATAATAATAATAATAATAATAATAATAATAATAATAATAATAATAATAATAATAATAATAATAATAATAATAATAATAATAATAATAATAATAATAATAATAATAATAATAATAATAACAATAATAAAAATAAATCAAGTAACTTATTTTAACAGTTGAAGTCAACTCGGTAGTCATGACCAATTATTATTTCAATCAATTTCCGTTGTGGCATGCAACCCGATCCCACAATATATTTTCAATCAATTATGTTGCGGCGTGCAACCCGCTCCTACAATATATTCATTTCAATCAATTATGTTGTGGCGTGCAACCCGCTCCTCCAATATATTCATTTCAATCAATTCTGTTGCGGCGTGCAACCCGTTCCTCCAATATATTCACTTTCATTTCCATTGCGGCGTGCAACCCTCTCCTCCAATATATTCATATACCAATTCTTATAAAAGAAATTACTCCAATAAATGCAACAATTAATATGAAATTATAAGACAACAATCATACAATAATTATGATTTATTAGAAATAAGTGATGACAAGTAGCAATTAATTGTGAAAATTAAGGATGTAATAGGCATTTTAATAATTAGTATGCTAAACGTCAATTGGCAATCAAGTCACATAAATCAAATAAGCATGTAGCAATTATAGCATGGATTAAAGGCATGATATTGAGCAAAGAACATGAGAGAAACAATTAATATAGTAATTAATTCATGATTTAAAATAATTTATGATTTTTCAAGTAATTATACAAATAATTAATTTGACGGCGTATAGACACTCGTCACCTCGCCTATACATCATTCACATGCATTTCATATAACAATTAATTTAAGGGTTCTATTCCCTCAAGTCAAGGTTAACCACAATACTTGCCTTGCTTTGCAACCAAATTCAAGAATCCAATAAATCTTTGCCTCGCGAATTCGTGTTCGAAATCCTCAAATCTAGTCATAAACAATTATATATACTCAATATAAATCGTAAGAATTAATTCCATAAGAATTTACTAATTTTCCGGATTAAAATCCAAACTTTATCTCAAAACTCATCAGTGGGACCCACGTCTCTAATCTCATTAGAGACGTGGACCTTCAACCATACAAAAATTATCAAATTCTGATGTCAAATGGACCTTCAAATCTTAATTTTCATTTTTGGAAAATTTTACAAAAATTCCAATTTCTCCCATCTAAATCCGAAATAAATGGTGAATATAGACTTAGATTTATGATATATAATCACTATATGATAAAGAACACTTACCCAGTTCAAAATCATGAAAACCTCCTTTGAAATCGCCCCTAAACCGAGTTCTAATTGAGGGTTTGTGAGAAATGGGAAAAATCCCGGTTTGGTTCTGTTTTAAGGTCTGGGCGTTTCGCGATGAGCAGCAGCCCGAGTGGCTTTCACGTTCGAGAGTCCTCTTTCATGTTCGCGAAGGCATCTCCCCCTGGACTTCGCGTTCGCGAGCCAATGCTCGCGTTCACGTAGAAGAATGACTGACACTTCCCCCCAGGTCCCTAAAACTTCGCGTTCGCCGGAAGCTGGTCGCGTTTGCGAAGGGTAAGGCCCCCATTTCTTAACGTTCGCGACATAGTTACCACATTCGTGATTAGGAAAATCACCATGCCCGAGTTAACTCTTCGCGTTCGCGAGAGTACCTTCACGAACGCAAAGAAGAACACACCAGATATCAGCGAAAGACAAAAGAACAGATTTTTCTACGTTTCAAAACACCTGTAGCCTATCTGAAACGTGCCCGTGCCCTCGGGGCGCCAAACCAATTATGAAAACAAGTCCAAAAACCTCATACGAACTCGCTCGCATGAACAAAACACCAAAATAACGATTAGATCTACGAATCAGACACCAAATCAAATGAAATTTTTCAAGAAAACTTTAAACTTCTATTTTCACAACCGAACATCTGAATCACGTCAAATCAACTCCATTTCTCAGAACATTCGACATACAAGTCATAAATAACACAACGGACCTATGAAAATTTTCAGAACCCGAATCCGACCCCGATATCAATAAAAGTCAATTTGTGGTCAAACTTTGAAATCTTTAAGCCTTTAGACTTTTAGTTTTCGCCAACTAGCGATAATTCAAGTTAGGGACCTCCAAATTAAATTCTGAGCATACTCTCAAGTCTCAAATTACTATACGGACCTACCGGAATAGTCGAAATACTGATCCAAGTCTGTTTGCTCAAAATATTGACCACGCAATTCGAGGAATGATGAATAGTGCTTTTTGAGGTCTTAGAACACAGAATTAATGATTAAATTTAAAGATGACCTTTTGGGTCATCACAGAAAGACTTGTTTAATTGGCTGCTCGTGTGTTTCTTATTCATCTAAGTAATAATTATGGTATCCTTGTTGCCTTACAGTTTATAGCACTAGTGGATTATTGTTGCTATCACTGCTATTTGTTTTCGATTATTTTAGTACGACACATGTTATTTGTCTAGTGAGTGTCTTGACTGTACCTCATCACTACTCCACTGAGGTTAGTCTGGATACTTACTGGGTACTGGCTGTGGTATACTTATACTACACTTTTGTATATTTTTGTGCAGAGCCAGGTAATGTGGAGTGAGTTGACCGATCTCTAGCACTACAGATCTTGTTGTGAAGACTCAAGGTAAACTTGTTGCCGCATTCGCAGGCTTCGTAGTCACCTTCTCATATTGTATTTGCATTGTTTTATCTCTATTTCAAAATATTTGTATTTATAGGCTTTTTAGTAACTCAGTAGAGCTTATGACTTGTACTACCGGTTTTAGGATTGTAAGTATTGTATAGAGATTCATATTTCATATTTGTCAGTTGTTATTTAATATTGTTATTATTTCAGTAAATGTTAGGCTTACCTAGTCCCTAAGACTAGGTGACATCACGACATCCTACGGAGGGAGATTTGGGTCGTGACAGTATAATACGTGGTACAATCCTCCTCTCAGCAATAACTCAAACTCTCAGCTAGTAGCTACATCCTCAATCGAAGTATATATATAATGGACCTTACCATATAGGTCATCACAGTTCAATCAGGAAAAGCTCACAGATATGTTGGCTTCTTGCCAATCATTACGCACGATTTTATAAGAGTTTCTTTTATAGAAATGTCGAGGCATACCCGATCCATCATAACATTGTCGAACCATAGATAGATCTATTTTTATTGCCGAGGCAAATGACCCGCTCCCAAGAGAGTGTGGTACATAAATCTTGTCGAGACATACGGCCTGATCCATTATAGTTTGCGCACTGCCGAGGGTCGAACAGCATGAACCATAGATGTATCTATCATGCCGAGGTGAACGACCCAATCCCATTAGAATAGGAAGCTTTGACGGGTTCTTGACTCCACTCACGAGTAGACGTGTGAGTTATGTATATTAAGGGAAACCTTTCGGTGAAACACAATACGCGGAAGAATTTTTAAGAGGAGTACAATCATTTCACGACTAATTATGAAGTCCGCCGAATCTATACAATATCGAGTCTATCACTCTACACAAGTCTAGTCTCAAGTCACAACGTAAAATAAAGGAATTTAATAGGCAGGAGACAACTCAAGTAGTACAGTTATAGCATGGTGTGAACCTAAGTCTAACTGGACATAACATGAATCTAGCTACGCACGGACTCTCGTCACCTTGTGCGTATGTAGCCCCCGCAATAAGTAACACATAACAAATACATCACCTAGGGATAGTTTCCCCCTCACAGAGTTAGACATGAGACTTACCTCAATCCGAAGTTCCATAACTGGCTCTAAAGACTCTATAAAACCTCAAACTGATTCCCATCAATCCAAAACTAGTCAAACAAGGTGCAAACCAATTAAAATATACTCCAATGCTCATAAACATTCTCAACTCCGCTCGAAGTGTCTATAAAGTCAATCCTCGGGCACACGTGCCCGAATTCAACAATATTTGGAAGATAAACATTACCCATAACATTATGAACTCAAATATGTAATTATTCTCCATTCCACGTCTAATTTCGTGGTCAAAATCCAAAAATACCAAATTCTAGGGTTTCTACCAAAACCCCCACAATTTCTACTAATTTCTATGTTTAAATTCTTATACAAACCTTGTATTAAACTTGTAATAGGTGGGAATTACTTACCTTGTGCTGCTTGATGAAAATATCCCCTTGAAGCTCTCCAAAATCGCCTCAACCTAGTGAAAATGGAAAAAAAGGGGCCAAACCCCGTTTTTGTTTTATAAAACCTCACTGCCCAATGACATCTCGCATCTGCAGAACCTTAGCCGCTTCTGCGGCTCCCCTAAAGTCCCTCAACCTTCGCATATGCAGCCCCTCCAGCCCTTCTGCGGCTTCTCATGCGCATGTGATGTTCTGCTTCTGCGGAACTCGACCGCATCTGCGGTCCCAGCCTTCCCCGACCATTCCGCTTTTGGGCTCAAGGACGCCGTATCTGCGCCATCGTAGATGCAGAAATGGTCGCGTACCTACGCCGCTACCTTGCTCACCTAGAACCGCTTCTGCGACCCTCTTGTCCGCTTCTGCGACTCCTCACCTGCGGCCAAAACCTCGCTGGTGCGGTTACACTAGATGTGCTGCCACCAGCAATTTCATAAGGACAAATTCAATCCGTTAACCAACCGGAATCCATCCGAGACCCCCGGGACCTTGACAAAATATACCAACGCATCTCAAAATACTATATGAACTTAGTATAAGGCTTAAACCATGTCAAACAACATCAAAATCATGAATCGCGCCTCGAATCAAACACATATATTTCCAAATTTCCAAATTCTATGGCTTGTGCCGAAACGTATCAAATCTAGTCCGACTGACCACAAATTTTGCACACAAGACATAAATGACATACCGAAGCTATTCCAAAGCTCGGAATCACAAACGGACATCGATAACATTAAATCCACTTAAAGTCAAACTTAAGAATTTTTAAATTTTTAAAATACCAACCTTCCCTAATAAGCCTAAAAGTCTCTCGGGTGATCTGATACTCAACCCGAACATACGCCCAAGTCCAAAATCACGCCCAAGTCCAAAATCATCATGCGAACCTATTGGAACCTCCAAATCCCGATTCTGAGGTCGTTTACTCAAAAGTCATACTTTAGTTAATTCTTCCAACTTAAAGCTTCTGAAATTAGACTTTTTCATCCGAAACAACTCCGAACTTTCCTAAAATTCAATTCCCCGTACAAGTCATAATACCTGAAGTGAAGGTACTCAATGCCTCAAACCTCCGAACGGCGTGCTGGAGCTCAAAATGACCGGTCGGGTCGTTACATTCTCCCTGTATTAAACATACGTTCATCCTCGAACGTGCTAAGAGTTGCTCCGGAGTTATCAAAAATCACTGTTTAACACATCGTGTAGCTACCAGTGCCATCACATTCCAGTTGAACACATTAGCTCGAGCCAAACTGAAAATCCTCCCTTTCATTTAGTCAATAAGTCTTGGAACAAAATTCCAACCTACGAATTTCTATGCAAGACCTGATTCTAACATACGAACACCGTACCAATCACCACACATCATACCAAAACACGATCGTACACCTTTTGCTGAATTCACACCATGCATCGCATAATTCATATGCCCATAATAACATCCTCCGGCCATAATAGCTGTAATTTTACAAATCTGATGCTTGTAATACACTTGCTTCCAACTTTCGCAATACTGCCATGATGAAATAGACGTGTAGAAACTCATAACCACTTGTCAAATCAATAATTCATGGAGTCTCATCTCCTGACAAGAACATTACCTCATTCTGAACTGAATAACGATATTGTTTTGTACCTTATATAAATCTGGTTGCACAAATTTCAGGTCCAATAATCTCGTCTCACCCAGTACAAGTTGCTCAGGAAATAAGCCACCTCAACCACTGACTCAGATCTCATATGACTCCATCAATCTGCCAAATAGCTATAACTCGAATATGACATATAAGGAGGAACAAACTCTGGAAAAGAATTACCCAGCCCGCATAACGAATAAAACGGACGAACATATGTTATGAACCCTTCTAAGAGGATGAGAAACAAAATATGCAGGAATAGATATAGGGAACCATACTCAACATAACACTTTAACGGCGTGCAACCCGATCCAAACATGATACCATTACGGCGTGCAACCCGATCCAAATAACGTACTCATGGTGGCGTGCTACCCGATCCACTCATAACAATAAATAAGGACATACCCATCAAGCCATAATGCTTCTACCTACGAAATACCGAATATAGGCTACAAGCATGCCAAGTGCGAAAATATAACTCTGGGGAGACGGATAGCGCAATATGCCACAAAACCAAGCACGACTAAGGTGCGATAAATGACCTGCATCTCAAGAGCCATCCTGCTCATATGACACCACAAACTACACGGGACCTCAACACATGTGCGAATAATCAAGCCATCTCAATCTGGAACAACCCCTATAGTCCGCAATTAAATGAATAGAGCGCCTCACAGGCATAAACTCTCACATTAACGATAGTTCCGAAAATCTCCGTACTTGGTCTCGATCTTTAACAATCAAGTGACTATCATGTCACACTCATACAATATCCCCGTGGGGTACGCTCTCATGACCTTCCGCTCAGGTAGCCAAGTCTGCACATCCATACAACCAACTGTAAAAATTCTGTAAAGCAAATCAAGAATCTGCAAATCAACACACAATGCTCCTTCCACAGAACACCATTCCCAGGCCACATTAGGATAATGTCAGCTTACTCTGAACATTTAATTCTTCCCGGCTCATCCAGACTCGTGACATTCTTTTCAACACCGAACTGCAACCTTCGTCCTCAACTTTCAAATTCCCATGCCGCTTACTGCACCTATCATGCCGCTATGCGAGAATACACGAATTCATTATAACTCATGAACTACCAGTAGAATAACACTCCATTGGCTAGAAACCTTTCACTTAGCTCATTTCGGAAGAGCCCATGTGTCACGGCCCGAAATTACCACCTTCGGGACCGTGATGGCGCTTAACATTTCACTTGCTAGGCAAGCCAACGTTAGAATAATTTAAACTATTTTTAACAATTCATTTTAATTAAATAATAAAGAAACCAACAAACAGAGTAATATCTGAATTTAAAGTAAACAAATCAAAATGATAACGATGTCTAAATACCATCCCAAAACTAAAGTCACAAGTACACGAACTTCTAGAATAATACAAACAACGGTCTGAATAAAAATAAAGTTGTATGAAAGAAAGCACGCAGCTAAGATAAAGTAGAAGGGGCTTCGGAGTTGCGAACGTCGTGCAGCTATACCTCAAGTCTCCTCTGGTAGCTGCATCTGAGCAAATTTACATTTCGCCGCAAGGACCAACTCTGGTATTTGCATAAGAAGTGCAGAGTGTAGTATGAATACAACCGACCCCATGTACTCTGTAAGTGTCGGGCCTAACCTAGACGAAGTAGTGACGAGGCTAAGTCAGGTTGCTTACATTAACTTGTACGCAATAATAATAATAATAATAATAGAAGTAAGACCAGTAAATCATACCAATAATTGAAGTCAGTTCAGCAGTCATAAACCTTCAATTAATTTTCGTTGCGGCGTGCAACCCGCTCCAACAATATAAACTTGGAATAAAACCATTGCGGCGTGCAAGTTGATCCAACAATATAATCTTTCAATTAAATTCCGTTGCAGTGTGCAACCCACTCCAACATTATAAACTTTCAATAAATCTGTTGCGGCGTGCAACCCGCTACAACAATATAAACTTAAAACAAATCTGTTGCGGCATGCAACATGCTCCAACAATATAATTAAGCAACTCTTAAATTTATAATTACTCCAATAAATACCATTTTAATAAGAAATTATTAGGCAACAAAGCATACAATTATTTTGATTTATTTAGGAAACAAGTAATGACAAGTAGCAATTAAGTGAGGAAATCAGGGAGAAAATAGGTAATTTAATATTTAATGTGCTAAATGTCAAGTAGCAATTAAGACACATAATTCAAATAAGTATGTAAAAATTATAACATGAATTCAGGACATAATATTGGACAAGGAATATGAGAGAAATAATTAATATAATAATTAATTCATGATTTAAAATAATTTATGATTTTTAGATAAATATGCAAACAATAACATTGATGACGTATAGGCACTCGTCACCTCGCCCATACGTCATTACACATGAAATTCATTTAACAAATAATTCAAGGGTTCTATTTCCTCAAGTCAAGGTTAACCACGACACTTACCTCGCTTCGCAACCAAATTCAAGATTCCAATAAACATTTGCCTTCACTTCAGAATTGGTGTCCGAAAGCTTCAAATCTAATCACAAACAATCCAATATACTCAACATGAATCGTAGGAATTAATTTCATATGAAATTACAAATTTCTGAATAACAATCCAAAATTCATCTAAAAAAAATTCAACAGTGGCGCCCACGACTCGAATCTCAGAAAAACTCAAGTAATTCGAACACCCGTTCCGATACAAGTTCAACCATATAAAAATTACCGAATTTTGTCGAATTTCCCTTCGAATCCTAAAATTATAGTTTATGAAGTTTTATATTTTTTCCCAAATTTGCATCTCAAAATAATAATTGAATGATGAAAACAATGATATATTCATGTATATTAACCAAACTCGAGTTAGAATCACTTACCCCGATGAATTTCTTGAAAAACCCACGAAATATCGCCACATCTTATCAACCAAAAAATGAAAAAAGAGATGAAACCCTCGTTTATATGGTACCACATCTTATCTCCCAATGTGTTGACCGCACATTGTTTTGTGCGGTCCGTACATCCCACGTTCTGCGGCCCCAATCCAAATTGTGCAGTCACACTTCAGTAGCTCTTCACTACCATACTTCAGTACATAGACCATACCTTTCTATACAAATGTCCAAATGATTAATGGTACACCTTTCTGGAAACTAGACTCAAAGGGATACATCCTTCGTTATTGAATCATTTCCAAATTCCTTGTAGATTAAAAGATATAAGCTTCCGAAGTCGGACCATCCAACCTGCAGAATCTCCTTTCTTCGGTCACGAAAGGAATTTTACAAACCGCACAATTTAAACTATGGTCCGCACAATTACCACTGCCTCCGCACTTTGGGAGTTTGCGTCCTCACATACGCACTTCAAAATGTGCCCTCCGTGGAGTGTCGAAATGCCCAAAGGTAGTTCAAAACTCACCCCGAAACTCACCCAAGCCACTCGGGACCACGTTCAAATATACCAACCAGTCCTGTAACATAACGCTGACCTACTCGAGGTCTCAAATAACGTCAAACAACGTCGAAACTACAATTCTCACCATGATTCCGACTTGTGAGTTTATGAAATTTTCAATTCTATAACTCACGCTGAAACATGTCAATTCAATCCGAAATAATCTCAAATTTTGCAGGTAAGTCCCAAATGACATAACGGATCTATTACAACTCTCGGAATCTCAATCAGAGTCTGATATCGATAAAGTCAAATTCACGGTCAAACTTTGGAAATCTTTAGCCTTTAGATTTCTAGTTTTCGTTAAATGGCGATAATTTGAGTTAGGGGCCTCCGAATTTGATTCCGGGCATATGCCCAAGTGCCAAATCATGATACAACCTACCAAAACTATCAAAATACTGATCCGGGTCTGTTTTCCCAAAATGTTGACCGAAGTCAACACATTTGAGTTTTAAAGCTTTTGTCATATTTTAATAAATATTTGACATAAAAACGTTTTGAAAAAATTTATGGACTGTGCACACAAGTTGAGGAATACTGAAAGGTTCTATTTGACGTTTTAGAATACAAAAATAATTATTAAATTTAAAGAGGACCTATCGGGTCATCACATTCTTCACCTCTAAAACAAACATTCGTCCTCGAACGGAATTAGAAAAGTACCTGGGCTGGGGAAAAGGTGTGGATATCTACTCGGCATGTCCGACTTGAACTCCCATATAGTTGCCTCAATCGACTGATCTCTGTATTGCACCCGAACTGAAGGATAACGCTTAGACCTCAACCGTAGGACATGCTGGGCTAAAATAGCTACCGGCTCCTCCTCATAAGTCAAATCCTTGTCTAATTGGACTGAGCTGAAATCTAACACATGGGATGGATCATCATGATATTTCCGGAGCATAGACACATGGAACAACAGATGAACTGCTGATAAACTAGGTGACAATGCAAGCATGTAAGCTACTTCACCCACCCTTTCAAGAATTTCAAAGGATCCAATATACCTAGGGCTCAACTTGCCCTTCTTTCCGAATCTCATTACACCTTTCATAGGTGAAACCCAGAGCAATACTTTTTCTCCAACCATGAATGCAATATCACGAACTTTATGGTCAGCATAACTCTTTTGCCTAGAATGATCTGTGCAAAGTCGATCTTGAATAATCTTGACCATATCCAAGGCATCCTGTACCAAATTGGTACCCAACAACCGAGGCTCTCTCGGTTCAAACCAGCCAACTAGTGAACGACATCGCCTCCCGTATAATGCTTCATATGGAGCCATATAAATGCTCGAATGATAGTTGTTATTATAGGAAAGCTCCGCAATGGCAAGAACTGATCCCAAAAACCTCCAAAGTCTATAACACAAATGCGAAGCATATCTTCCAATATTTGAATAGTGCGCCTGGACTGTCAGTCCATCTGAGGATAAAATGTTGTACTCAACTCAATCCGCATGCCCAACTCACGTTGTACAGCCCTCTAGAAGTGTGAGGTGAATTGCGTACCTCGATCAGAAATGATAGACACGGGCACACCGTGAATGGGGACAATTTCGCGGATGTAAATCTCCGCTAACCGCTCTGAAAATAGGTAACTGCTACTGGAATGAAATGTGCTGACTTGGTCAACCTGTCCATAATGACCCATAATACAACAAACTTTCTCTGAGTCTGTGGAAGTTCAACAATAACATCCATAGTGATACGCTCCCACTTCCACTCAAGAATTCCTAACTTCTGAAGTAAACCACCAGTCTCTAATTGTCACGACCCAAAAATCTCACCCGTCATGATGGCTCCTATCTCAATACCAATCAAGCCGACAATCTCAATAAACGACCATATCTTTTAAGTTTGAAAACATAATATATAAATTTAGCGGAAGAAAAACTCACAAATATATATATATATATATATATATATATATATATATATATATATATAAACACTCCCAAAACCCGGTGTCACTGAGTACATGAGCATCTAATATGATTACAAGTCTGGAAAATATGGTCTATGATAGTCTGAGACCAAATATAGTAAACAAGCAGATAGGAAAGGAGAGACAAGGTCTGCGAAACACGACAACTACCTCAGAATTTCCGAGAAATCAACTGCTTGAAAGAATCAACACCCGCTATGTCCGGGAATACCTGGATCTGCACACAAAGTACAGGGTGTAGTATGGGTACAACCAACTCAGTAAGTAACAATAATAAATAAGGAATTGAAGATAGTGACGAGTTGCACAGTCATAGTTCATTTTCAGTAATTCCAGCAAAGAATAGACATGCTTTCAAATCCAGCATTTTAAGCCAAATAATTTTATACAATTCAATTTCATGTATTCCGGATATAAAATCTTTCAAAAACATTCATAGCAATAATAGATAGCAACTACGTGCAACAACAAATGAAAAGCAAGTATAACCTCTCAGGACAACAATCACTCACTAGGCTCCCAGCCATTAACACTCACACTCAGTGGGTACCCGCGCTCACTGGGGGTGTACAGACTCCGGAGGGGCTCCTACAGCCCAAGCGCTATAATCTGCATGGACAACTCACGTGCCATAGTATAAATATCTCGATCTGCACGGGCAACTCACGTGATGCACGGACAACTCACGTGCTATAGTATAATATAAGGATCCGCACGGACAACTCACGTGCTGCACAGACAACTCACGTGCTATAGTATAATATCTCATATTTAGGCCCTCGGCCTCGCTTAGTCATAAATCTCTCTAGTCTCTCGGACTCTCAACAATCATGAAATCATCCCAAACAATAATGATATGATGCATCAATCATGAACAATAGAGACTGGATACAATAATCAAGTAAGTTGTGACTGAGTACCAAATAATAATTAAGAAGATAGTTCAACATGTACACGACCTCTGTGGGTCCCAACAGTACCAAAATATAGCCTAAACATGATTTCTAACATGAGTTATAGTCAAATTTCCACAACACATAAAGAGAACATAGTTATCAACAAGTTATTCAACTTTATAGTTTTCACAGGACGGACCCAGTCACAATCCCCTCGGTGCACGCCCACACACCCGTCACCTAGCATGTGTGTCACCTCTAAAATAGTCACATGACACAAAATCCGGGGTTTCATACCCTCAGAACCAAATTTATAACGGTTACTTACCTCAAACCGTGAAATTCTTATTCTGCAATGCCTTTGCCTCGCAAACCGTCCTCTGGATGCCTCGAATCTAGTCACAATAATTCGTTTCAGTCAATAAAATTTATTGGAATTAATTCCATAAGAAAATACTAATTTTCCATAAAAATCTTAAATTTAGGTCAAAAGTCACCCGTGGGGTCCACGTCTCGGAACCCGACAAAAGTTACAAAATCTGAAAGCCCATTCAACCACGAGTCTAACCATACTAATTTTACCAAAATCCGACCTCAACTCGACCTTCAAATCTTAAGTTCAAATCCCCAATTTACACCTCAAAAACATGTAATCTAGTCGAATTATTCGGTGATAATTCAATATTATGGAGTAGAAAGGATCTCAAGGGACTTACCTGTAACTTTCCCATGATTTCTCGCTCAAAAATTGCCTCACCCGCTTTTGGAAATTTCAAAAATGAAAAATATCTCGGACTCCTCGGTTTTTTACATTCTGACCAGGAATTTTGCATCTACGGCTCCATTTTCTCATTTGCGGAGCCGCATTTGCGATCAAAGCTCCGCTTCAGCGGAAAAATCATTTAAGCCTGCCTCCGCTTCTGCGATCAAGGGACCGCATCTGCACTCAACACATGTGCGGAATTTCCCTAGCACCTGCGACCACTACCTCACACCCATCTGCCTGCATCTGCGCTTGCCCGCATCAGATGGCGGAAACTTCAGATTTTTCTTCTAAGTCTGAATTTAATCCATTAACCATCTGAAACTCCCCCGAGGCCCCCGGGACCTCAAACAAATATATCAACAAGTCCTAAAACATCATACGAACTTAGTCGAACCTTCAAATCACCTCAAACAACGCTAAAACAATGATTCATACCCCCAATTCAAGCCTAATGAACTTTGAAATTTCAAGTTTCTACAAATGACGCCGGAACCTATCAAATCGCGTCTGATTGACCTCAAATTTTGCACACAAGTCATAAATGAAATAACGGAGGTATTCAAATTTTCAGAATCAAATTTTGACTCCGATATCAAAAAGTCAACACCCCTGGTCAAACTTTCCAAAAATTCAACTTTCTCCATTTTAAGCTTAATTCCACTACCGACCTCCAAATAACTTTTCGAACATGCTCCTAAGTCCAAAATCACCATACTGAGCTATTGGAATCATCAAAATTCAATTTCGAGGTCGTTTACTCATAAGTCAACATCCGGTTAACTTTTCTTACTTAAACTTTCCATTATGAAACTAAGTGTCTCAATTCATTCCGAAATCTTTCCGTACCCAAACCAACTAACCTGATAAGTCATAAATCAATTGTAAGGCATAAATTGAGAAGTAAATGGGGGAACGGGGATGTAATACTCAAAACGACTAATCGGGCCATTACATTCTCCCCCACTTAAACATGTGTTCGCCCTCGAACGTACCAAGAGTTGTTCCAAGCCATCAAATCACTATTCCATCTTACCACGCGCGTACCCGGGGTGATCCCACGTCACCTTATTCCACATAGGCCTGACAACACAATACAACTGGAAATCCTTAATTTAGCCTTAGCCCAAAACCTTGGAATTCAATTCCTAACCTTCAGAATTTCTTTTCAAGACATGAATATTACATTTACACACTGTATGAGTCTAAACAAGATGCATCGAGATATAACTATAATCACGGATATAATCACCCGGCATATTACACAACTCGCCCGCTCGTAGCACCATTCTTGATCACAATAACTACTCCAAACCAACCAAGTACTAGTATAAAACCCCGCAGTTAACAGAACCTCATTCCACAACCTTCGTACACTGCCAATGATAAAAGAAACAATCAAAACGCATAACCACTCATCAGATCAACTAGCCATGGAGCTCTCTCGCCCCAACCAAAACCATAACCCTCTTGAATATACCATAAGCAAGCCTGATAGTACCCATTATAGGTCCAATGACAATATATTATTAAACATAACTATCCCACAGACACGCCATATCAATATAACTCCAGCCACCACTGCGTTATCCGTGTACCCAAATATGGGAGATGTATCAAGGAAGAGAACCATATTGCAAGTTCAACAAGCACCACCACAACCACAATGTTATAACCAACTCCTCAAATTTCATGAAGAGGATAACCGTACGTGCATGTACATAATTCCTCAAATACGTTGCTAATGTAATTTTTATCGTAGAGGAAGGAAAGCAATGAAATCCGATAAATAATCAAAGAAATAAAATTCACACACACGGCATGGACAACTCGCGTGCCAATGGTATGAATCGCCTGGCATGATCACATGCCTCTAGTCCCAGCATTTCATACAGGAGCAATTAAACAAGTACAGTTGTATATGATAATGAAATAAGATTCCCATACTCTTGGACTGGAATAATTAGCACGCCTTAGTGTAAGCATGTGCAAAGTCTACTATCACACTTCAAATCGGCAATTTTACACAGAATAAGTAACTACCCCGCTTATTTAGGGAATCATCTTCTTTGTAACCTCAAGTATAGCCTAGATAGTTCTCAACACAGGTACGAATACGGGAAACGTTATAACTTTACGCTAAACAGTCAACTCTAGGCATATAATAGCCTAAGCATTCTTTTGAGTATAAATACTTGCCCCGATGCCCGCACATTGGCTCAAACCTCACATATATGCACACTTATAGCGCATAGCTATCACAAATACTTAACTTCACTAGTGCCTCCACTGAGTTAAAATAAAATACTCACCTCAAACAGGTCGCAACCCAAAATAATATACTTCTGAAAACTCCCAGTCTCCAAATTCATCAAACACATGACTCACGTAACTGATCCCAACTCCAGCACTAGAACAACTAACACACCTTCCATTCACGACCTTCCCATAAGGAATACTTTCATAATTCTTCTGTGCATCATAGAAATAATTTGAATATCAGCAGTCTATCAACCATGTGAGTATTGCAATACCAATGAACATACGTAAGTCAAAACACAATGCGCCTTTTGAAATGCGCACCCTTCTCAGGGATTACCGACCAGTTATAACATTTATCTAATTATCTGAAATTGACCATTCTATCTAAAATTCGTGATCTTCCTTTCAAGAATGAACTTTCACCTTGTACATGTAAGTCCTAATCCCGCACAACACACCGCATCTATTATGCCATCATGTGACAAGCACAAGAACCCCACACCAAAAAATTACATACCCGATTAGTTAGAAACCTTCCTCTTGCTTCCTTCTAGGAGGGAATCACAATACACAACACATTTCCCACACCATTAGAAAATATCTGGTTCAAACCATGGTAGAAATAATCAAGAACTCTTTGAAATCTATTTGCACATAACTAGTCTATCAAAACTGAATTCCTCTAACTCGACCAAGCCACGTAGGTTACCAACCCAAGAATATTGCCACTAAAACATCTATAGAGTCTCACCACATCATATTTACCAAAAAAGAGCCAAACATGCCATTACCATACTGGTCTAGCCTACTACCCAGTGGTCCTTTTTACTTGATTTTCTTATGCATTATCCTCAAGGTGATACTTCTCTTTATCAGAACTCCACGATCCTTACCCAAAGCTCACTACCAGACGTCCTAACATAAAATCGCTTCGTCCTAACGCCCATAAGTTCCTATATTCTTCTTAAGCACCCCCATAAGTAACACAACTGAAACGTCCACTCTGAAAATAGCTTATGTGAATTTAAAATTGTTTTCCTTACCCTTCTTACACTAAAATGTAGAATCCATAGTCATACAGAATTACAATACGTCCTGATACCATCCAATGTAAGTAACTGATTCTAGTGATATACAAATTCGAAACATTTTCAATTGCCACATATACATTTTGAATCCATTAGAACCCTCTCGAGAGTCATCCACTCTGCTTAAATCTAATTTGATCCGCCCAAACGGGCCAAAAGACATATGCTCCTTTAGCACGATCAACTCTCAAAGAAGTAACTCTACCTTAACACGACCAGTTGAATTCATACTTCGTGCGCACTACATCCTTCAAAATAACAACTTAATCATTTCATAATTTTTCATATTTTCATAAAGTTCAATGTAACCCGTATCCAAGAATTTACTTACCTGAATCATCCTCGATCTCTACCTCTGAAAGTCATAAATAACCCACAAGTATGCCTTAAACCAAAACTAAAATTTAACATATATCCATGAAATTGAATTGTCAATAGCAAACTTCCCACTTGGCTCAAAGCCATAGAACAAAACACTCGATAACTCATAATACCCATAGTTCATTCCTGCCATAATACTGCAGTCAGTTCAACGAAAAATTTTCTCAAGCTTATGCAACACCCACCATAAATACCTCAATCATCTGCTAAGTTAGCATTTATTCTCGCGACAATCAAGTCAAATTTTCTCAACCCGATTCAAATTCAAATCTCAACACATACGCCCCGTTGGTAGAAAAGAAACTCTCTATTCATATCATAAGGAACGCACATACATAGATTACTGCGCAAGAGATAACCCACCTGCTTAGACTCAAATTGGCATCTTGTTATACCCTTTCGCAACCACAATTACTATGAAATCGCTTAATCTTTCTGAGTCCAAACTCATTAACCAGACACGAGAATTTAATTTGCCCCAAAATTTAACAACGTGAAAGATCTTTCAAAACATTCACACTCGAGATTGTACGTCACATCAAAACGAAAATAAAGAACCCAATGGCCTTCCTTTACATTTCAAGGAAACACTTCTCATCACATTCAAATCGCCTTAATACATCTCGTAGTTACATCATACTCATCACAAAGCCATTCCACCGCTCATCGAGCCACAAATTCCACTTATAGGGACATTATCGGACATATGAGTCCAAATATACAAGTTATAACTGAAGCTACCTAGCCTAAGTTGCGGTCTAAACCTGGCCTCAAGTCCTCCAAACTAGCCCATCACCAAACACAGAATACATATCTTGAACCTCGTTCATAGAATCACAAGTTGGCGATGCACAGCTGATACCGAGCGCTCATGTGCGCATATGAATGCGCGAAAGGAATTCAAAGAGTTATGTTCCAAGCTGAATCAATTCCGCATGATAGAATATAAGAAAGTGAAATTTTCCTAAGGGTTCGGCAGCCTCTCAAAGATAAGTACAAACGTCTCTGTACCGATCTGCAAGACTCTACTCAACCTGCTCATGACTCGTGAGACTTATGCAACCTAGGCTCTAATACCAACTTGTCAAGACCAAAAATCTTACCCGTCTTAATGGTGCCTATCTCAATACTAGGCAAGCTGACAATCTCAATAAACCACCATATCATTTAAGTTTGAAAACATAATATCTAAATTTAACGAAAAAAATTGGAATATATATATATATATAAACACTCCCAAAATATGGTGTCACTGAGTACATGAGAATCTACTATGATTACAAGTCTAGAAGATACGGTCTGTTATAGTCTAAGACCAAATATAGTAAACAAAGAGATAGGGAAGGAGACTCAAGGTCTGCGAAATACGACAACTACCTCAGAATCTTCGGAAAATCAACTGCCCGAAAGAACCAACACCTGTTATATCCGGGAACACCTGGATCTGCACACGAAGTGCAGGGTATAGTATGAGTACAACCAACTCAGTAAGTAACAATAATAAATAAGGAACTGAATATAGTGACGAGCTACATAGTTATAGTTTATTTTCAGTAATTCCAGCAAAGAATAGACATGCTTTCAAATCCAGCATTTTAAGTCAAATCAATTCTACACAGTTCAAGTTCATGTAGTCCGGATATAAAATCTTTCAAAAAGTTTCACAACAATGACAGATAGCAACTAAGTGCAACAAAAAATGAAAAGCAAGTACAGCCTCTCAGGACAACAATCACGTACTGGGCTCCCAGCCCTCAGCACTCACACTCAATGGGTACCCGCGCTCACTGGGGGTGTACAGACTCCGGAGGGGCTCCTATAGCCCAAGCACTATAATCTGCACGGATAACTCACGTGTTGCACAGACAACTCACGTGCCATAGTATAAATATCTGGATCCGCACGGAAAACTCACGTGATGCACGGACAACTCGCATGCTATAGTATAATATAAAGATCCGCACGGATAACTCACACGATGCATGGACAACTCACGTGCTATAGTATAATATCTCACAATTAGGCCCTCGGCCTCGCTCAGTAATAAATCTCTCCACTCTCTCTGGATCTTAACAATCACGAAATCAGCCCAAACAACAATGATATGATGCATCAATCATGAATAATAGAGAGTGGGATAAAATAATCAAGTAAGTTGTGACTGAGTACAAAACAACAACTAAACAGATAGTTCATCATGTACACGACCTCTGTGTGTCGCAACAGTACCAACATATAGTCTAAACATGGTTTCTAACATGACTTATAGTCAAATTTCCACAACACATAGAGAGCACATAGTTATCAATAAGTTATTCAACTTTACAGTTTCCACGGGACGGACCCAGTCACAATATCCTCGGTGCACGCCCACACGTCAGTCACCTAGCATGTGCATCACCTCTAAAATAGTCATATGACACAAAATTCGGTGTTTCATACCCTCAGGACCAGATTTATAACTGTAACTTACCTCAAATCGTGAAATTCTTATTCTGCAATGCCTTTGCCTCGCAAATCGGTCTACGGATGCCTCGAATCTAGTCACAATAATTCGTTTCAGTCAATAAAATTTATTGGAATTAATTCAATAAGAAAATACTAACTTTCCATAAAAATCCGAAATTTAGCTCAAAAATCACCCGTGGGGCCCACGTCTCGGAACCTAACAAAAGTTACAAAATCCGAAAGCCCATTCAACCACGAGTCTAACCATACTAATTTTACTAAAATCTAACCTCAACTCGACCTCCAAATCTTCAAATCATATTTTCAAATCCCTAAGTTTAAATCCCCAATTTACACCTCAAAAACATGTAATCTAGTTGGATTATTCGATGATAATTCAATATTATGGAGTAGAAAGGATCACAAGGGACTTACCTCAAAATTTCCCGTGATTCCTCGCTCAAAAATCGCCTCACCCGCTTTTGGAAATGTCAAAAATGACAAAACTTTCGGACTCCTCGGTTTTTAACATTCTGACCAGGAGTGTCGCACATACGGCTCCATTTCTGCATCTACTGAGCCGCATCTGCGATCAAAGCTCCGCTTCTGCTTTCGACCATCTGAAACTCACTCGAGGCCCCCGGGACCTCAACCAAATATACCAACAAATCCTAAAACATCATACGAACTTAGTCGAACCTTCAAATCACCTCAAACAACGCTAAAACCATGAATCATACCCCCAATTCAAGTCTAATGAACTTTGAAATTTCAAGTTTCTACAAACGACGCTGGAACCAATCAAATCACGTCCGATTGACCTCAAATTTTGCATACAAGTCATAAATGACATAACGGAGGTATTCAAATTTTTATAATCGGATTTCAACTCCGATATCAAAAAGTCAACCCCCGGTCAAACTTCCCAAAAAATTAAATTTCGCCATTTTAAGCCCAATTCCACTACCGACCTCCAAATAATTTTCCGAACACGCTCCTAAGTCCAAAATCACCATACGGAGCTATTGAAATCATCTGAATTCAATTACGAGGTCGTTTAATCATAAGTCAATATCCGGTTAACTTTTCCAACTTAAGCTTTCCATTATGAGACTAAGTGTCTCAATTAATTCCGAAATCTTTTCGGACCCAAACCAATTAACCCGATAAGTCATAAATTAATTATAAGGCATAAATTGAGTAGTAAATGGGGGAACGAGGATGTATTATTCAAAATGGCCGGCCGTGTCATTACACTGATGTTCGTACTTGACTTGTTGACAATTTAGACACCGAGCTACATATGCAACTGTATCCTTTTTCATTCTCCTTCACCAATAATATTGCCGCAAATCTTGATAAATTTTGGTGGCACCTGGATGAATAGAATATCGAGACCTATGGGCTTCTTCAAGAATTAATTCACGAAGACCGTTCACGTTAGGCACACAAATACGTCCTTGCATCCGCAGAACTCCATCTTCCCCCACAACAACCTTCTTGGAACCACCATGCCGAACCATGTCTTTAAGGACAAGCAAATAAGGATCATCATATTGTCTCTCTTTGATGCACTCATATAAATAAGACATAGCGAATGTGCAAGCTAGAACCCGGCTGGGCTCTGAAACATCTAACCTCACGAACTGATTGGCCAAAGTTTGAACATCTGCGGCCAATGGCCTCTTACCAACCAGAATATACGTAAGGCTGCCCATACTCACAGCCTTTCTACTCAAAGCATCGGCCACTATAATAGCATTTCTAGGTGATACAAAATGGTAATATCATAATCTTTCAACAGATCCAACCATCTTCTCTGCCTCAAATTGAGATATTTTTGTTTGAACATATATTGTAAGCTATGATGAGCAGTGAATACCTCACACGAGACATCGTAAAGGTAATACCTCCAAATCTTCAGTGCATGAACAATGGCTGCCAATTCTAAGTCATGAATAAGATAATTCTTCTCGTGAACTTTTAATTATCGCGACGCGTATGCAATCACCCTGCCATCTTGCATTAATATTGTACCAAGCCCAATGTGAGATGCATTACAATATACCTTATAAGATCCTGAACATGTGGGCAATACCAACACTGGCGCCGTAGTCAAAGCAGTATTGAGCTTCTCAAAGCTCAATTCACACTCGTCTGATCATCTGAATGGGGCACCCTTCTAAGTTAATTTGGTTTGTGGGGATGTTACGGATGAAAATCCCTCCATAAACTGGCGGTAATAACCTGCCAAACCCAGGAAACTCCAGATCTCTATAGCTAAAGTAGGTCTAGGCCAATTCTGAAATGCCTCAATCTTCTTAGGATCCATTTTTATGCCTTCTGCCTATACAACATGCCCTAAAAAGGTAACTGAGTCTAACCAAAATTCACATTTCAAAAATTTGGTATATAACTGATTATTCTTCAAAGTCTAAAGTTCAATCCAAAGATACTTCTCATACTCCTCTCGACTGCTAGAGTAAATCAATATATCACCAATGAATATGACCACAAAAGAATCCAAATAGGGTTTGAACACCTGATTCATCAAATCCATAAATGTTGTTGGGGAATTTATTAGCCTAAATGACATCACTAGGAATTATAATGCCCATACCGAGTCTGAAAAGCTGTCTTAGGGACATCAGATGCCCTAATATTCAACTGATGCTAACCAGACCTCAAATCGATCTTTGAAAACACCTTGGCATATTGAAGCTGATCGAATAAGTCATCAATTTTTGGCAACTGTTACTTGTTCTTGATAGTAGCCTTGTTCAACTACTGAGAATCTATACACATCCGCATTGGACTATCTTTCTGCTTTACAAATAACACTGGTGCACCCCAAGGCGAGACATTAGGTCTAATGAATCCCTAGTCAAGCAAGTCTTGTAACTGCTCCTTCAACTCCTTTAGTTCCGGCTAGGCCATACAGTATGGTGGAATCGAAATGGGCTGGGTTCTCGAAGCCAAATCAATACAGAAGTCAATATCCCTATCGTGTGGCATCCCCGGCAAATCTGCAAAAAATACATCTGGAAACTCACGGACAATTAGGAAAGAATCTATAGAAGTAACATATGCACTGAGATCACAAATATAAGCTAAATAAGCTAGATATCCCTTATCGACCATACGCCGAGCTTTCACGTAAGAGATAACATTGCAGGTGGAATGGCCAAGAGTCCCTTTCCACTCTATCCTAGGTAACCCAGGCATGGCTAAGGTCACTGTTTTGGCGTGACAGTCCAAACAGCATGATAGGGTGACAACCAATCCATACCCAAGATGACATCAAAATCTACCATATCAAGAACTAGAAGATCTACGCTAGTCTCAAGACTCCCAATAGTAACAACACATGAACGATAGATATGATCTATAGCGATAGAATCTTCCACCAGGGTGGAAACACACACAGAAGTACTCAAAAAATCACGAGACATAACCAAATATGAATCAGAGTATGAGGACACATAAGAATAAGTAGATTATGGATCAAATAAAACTGAAGCATCTCTATGGCAAACTAGAATAGTACTTGTGATTACGACATCGGATGACTCGGCCTCAGGCCTAACTGGAAAAATATAAAATCGGGGTTGGGCCCCACCACATGGAGCTATATCTCTGGGACGGACTCTAAATGGCTGGCCTCCACCTCTAACAACCTGACCTCCACCTTAAACTGCCTGACCCCTGCCACTAGCTGGTCAGGCGGGCGGTGGAGCAACCGGTGCCGGTATGATGGCACGAGAATCCTGCTGAGATTTGTTGCTCGACAACCTAGGGCAGTACCTCCTGATGTGACCAATGTTCCCAGACTCATAACACCCATCATGTTGTTGTGGATGCTGAAGCTGAAGTCGACCGAACAGACCAGATAACCGCTGTAGTGACTCTGGAGTGGTGGTGCACTGATAGGAGATAGATATGCACTAAATGTCGGCTGACCAGAGTAAGTCATAATAGGATCATGATTCCCTGAAGCACTGTGAGATGCCTGAAGTGCTGAATAAAATGGCCTGGGAGGATGGCCCCTACCATAAGTACCCCTACCTCCAGATGAGCCGCCTCTGAAATTACGGGAATGACAGAGCCTCTTATCTGACACTGGCCCTCTCTCCTGAGCACGAACTAACTCGATCCGCCTAGCAATATTCACAGTTGTCTGGAAAGAAATACCACTCATGTCTCTTTGTACATCTGAAGTATGATAGTATCAATGAGTCCATCAATTAATCTCCTCACTCTCTCTCACCTCAGATCAAGATGAAGGGTTGCTTGTCAAGATGGCCTATATATAATAATAAGAAATTTCTTTCTATTTTATATTATTATATAATTATAAGAAAATGGAAAGATTCGCTTTCTTTTAACCGGCTCCTTCTTCTTTGTCAACACTACTAAGGACCTATAGGTTTTCCTATTTTACTTATTAAAGATAATGAGAATGGGTTATTCAAACAAAAAGAAAAAGGCCATACTTAGTTGACTGACAATGACAAAGGCTTGTGAAACTAAGTAGGGCCCGAGGTAGGAGGCAAAACGATGGCATGACGTGCTAAGTACACAAATCGAGTCTCATACTGGGTAACAATTATACTACCCTACTGGAGACGCTCAAACTGCATGCGGTATTCCTCTCTCAGTGTAATAGGAACAAACTTCTCCAGATATAGTTGTGAGAACTTCTCCCAAGTAAGTTCAGGCAAATCAGCTAGTCTAGTAAATACATAATCTCTCCACCACCTCTTGGCAGAACCAGTCATGTGAAATACAACAAAATTGACTCTGTGGCTTTCAACTATTCCCATATTCCGCAACATCTCATGAAAGCGGTCAAAATAATCCCGTAGGTCCTCAGTAGGTGTACCACTGAAGTGAACTAGAAAGAGCTTAATAAACTTGTCTAATCTCAATAGGGCCTTAGAAGACATGGCGGGCCTATCACTGGCATGTGCCGCAACAACTAGCTGAACTATCCCAACTGGTGGAACTACTGGAGCAAGATACTGGGAGCTATCTGCTCCGGAGCGGGAGTAGTGGGAGTTTGTGCTCCTCTCCAGCCTGTGAGGCGGCTGGTGCCACTAGAAATGTACCATTCTCGGCCAACCTTCTATTAGGCTCACCAAACGGACTAGAGCATCCTGAAGTACTTGAGTATGTATGATTCCTTCCGGGACCTTAACAGCACAAGACTGAGCTCTACCTCTGCCTCTACCTCGGCCACTGGCACGATATTGGCCTCGACCTCTACCCCTGGTCATAGTTGCCACCGGGGGCTGTGGTCCCTGTCCGTCGGTAGATGCGCTATGTGTTCTTGCCATCTTCAAGAGAAAAAGAATAGAATGGTTCAATCATCGATGATAGAATAAATCGCATGATAAGTACCAATCGCATGATAAGCCAGCATTATAAATCGCATGACAGAATAAGAAAGAAGTGATATTGTTCCTAAACTTCATAGCCTCTGAGAGATAAGTAAAAATGTCTCTGTACTGATCCTTCAAACTCTACTAAGCTTGCTCGTGACTCGTGAGACCTAAGTAACCTAGTGCTCTCATACCAACTTGTCACGACCCGAAATTCCCACCTTCGGGTCCGTAATGGCGCCTAACATTTCACTTGCTAGGCAAGCCAACGTTAGAATAATTTAAACCATTTTTAACAATTTATTTTAATTAAATAATAAAGAAACCAACAAATGAAATAATAATGAATTTAAAGTAAACAAACCAAAATGATAACGATGTCTAAATACCATCCCACAACTTGTGTCACAAGTGCACGAGCTTCTAGAATAATACAAATAAAGGTCTGAATAAAATAAAGATGTCTGAAAGAAAGCACACAACTAAGATAAAGTAGAAGGGGACTTTATAGCTGCGAACGTCGTACAGCTATACCTCAAATCTCCCCTGATAGCTGAATCCGAGAAAATCTATAGTACGCCACTAGGACCAACTCCGCTATCCGTAAACGAAGTGCAGAGTGTAGAATGAGTACAACCGACCCCATGTACTCTGTAAGTGTCGAGCCTAACCTCGATGAAGTAGTGACGAGGCTAAGGCAGGTTGCTTACATTAACATGTACGCAATAATAATAATTATAATAATAACAACAGGAATAGAAGTAAGACCAGAAAATCATATCAATAATTGAAGTCAGTTCAACAGTCATAAACCTTCAATTGATTTCTGTTGCGGCGTACAACCCGCTCCAACAATATAAACTTAGAATAAAATCCGTTGCGGAGTGCAACCTGATCCTTGTGGCGTGAAACCCGCTCCAACATTATAAACTTTCAATAAATCCATTGCGGCGTGCAACCCGCTCCAACAATATAAACTTAAAATAAATCTGTTGCGGCGTGCAACCGCTCCAACAATATAATTAAAAAACTCTTAAATGTAAACATACTCCAATAAATACCACATTTAATAATAAATTATTAGGTAACAAAGCATACACTTATTATGATTTATTTAGGAAACAAGTAATGACAAGTAGCAATTAATTGTGGAACTCAGGGAGAAAATAGGTAATTTAATAATTAATGTGCTAAATGTCAAGTAACAATTAAGACACATAATTCAAATAAGCATGTAGCAATTATAGCATGAATTCATGACATAATATTAGACAAGGAATATGATAGAAATAATTAATTTATAATTTAAAATAATTTATGATTTTTAGATAAATATGCAAACAATCAATTTGACGACGTATAGGCACTCGTCGCCTTGCCTATACGTCATTACACATGAAATTCACTTAACAAATAATTCTGGGGTTCTATTCCCTCAAGTCAAGGTTAACCACGACATTTACCTTGCTTTGCAACCAAATTTAAGATTCCAATAAACCTTTGTCTCGCGAATTGGTATCCGAAAGCTTCAAATCTAGTTACAAATAATCCAATATACTCAACACGAATTGTAGGAATTAATTCCATATGAAATTACTAATTTTACAAATTAAAATCCGAAATTCATCTAAAAAGAATCAACAGTGGGGCCCACATATCGAATCTCAAAAAAAACTCACGAAATCCGAACACTTGTTCCAATAAGAGTTCAACCACACAAAAATTATCGAATTCCGATATCGGATTGCCCTACGAATCCTAAAATTATAGTTTATTAAGTTCTATAATTTTTCCCAAATTTTCATCTCAAAATACCCATTGAATGATGAAAAGAATGTAATATCCATGTATATTAACCAAATCCGAGTTAGAATCACTTACCCCTGATGAATATCTTGAAAAACTCACGAAAACTCGTCTCAAACCGAGCTCTCTAGGTCCAAAATGAAAAATGAGATGAAACCCTCATTTATATGGTATCACATCTAATATCCCAATGTGCTGACTGCATTTTGTGCGGTCCGCACATCCCACGTTCCGCGGCAATAATCCAAATTGTGTGGCCGCACTTCAGCAGCTCTGCACTATCAAGCTTCAGTAAATTAACCATACCTTTCTCTATATATATCCAAATGATTAATGGTATACCTTTCTGGAAACTAGACTCAAAGAGCTACAACCTTCGTTGTTGAATCATTTTCAAATTCCTTGTAGATTACAAGATATAAGCTTCCGAAGTCGGACCATCGAACCTGCAGAATCTCCTTTCTGCGGCCGCGATAGGAATTCTGCGGACCACACAATTACAACTGTGGTCCGCACAATTACCACTGCCTATGCACTTTGGGAGTTTGCGGCCTTACATTCGCACTCCAAAATGTTCCCTCCGCACTTCAAATGTTCCAAAACATCATCAAAGTGACGAAATGCCCATACTCATTCAAAACGCACCTCGAAACTCACCCCAAGCCACTAGGGACCCCGTTCAAATATAACAACCAGTCCCGTAACATAAAGTCAACCTACTCGAGGTCTCAAATCACGTCAAACAATGTCGAAACTATAATTCGTACCTCGATTCGGACTTATAAATTTATGAAATTTTCAATTCTATAACTCACACCTAAACATGTCAATTCAATCCGAAATAATCTCAAATTTTGCAGGTAAGTCGTAAATGACATAAAGGAGCTATTCCAACTCTCAGAATCTCAATATGAACCCGATATCGATAAGGTCAAATTCACGGTCAAACTTTGGAAATCTTTAGCCTTTATATTTGTACTTTTCATTAAATGGCGATAATATGAGCTAAGGACCTCTGAATTCGATTCCGGGCATACTCCCAAGTCCCAAATCACGATACGGACCTACAGAACTGTCAAAACACCGATATGGGTCCATTTTCTCAAAACGTAGACTAAAGTCAAGTTAGTTGAGTTTTAAAGCTCTATTTCATATTTTAATCAATATTTTACATAAAAACTTTTCGAAAAATATTTACGGACTACGTACGCAAGTCGAGCAATACCGAAAGGTGCTATTTGAGGTTTTAGAACACATAAATAATTATTAAATTTAAAAATAACCTATCGGGTCATCACCCCATACGACACGCAACTAAATTCACAAACCGCAGAAAAACTATAACCTCAAGCCGTGATGTAAACCATCATAACTCTTCCGGAATCCATTTATACAACAAATCCATTTGAATCAAATACCTCCCAAATCAATCAGGTCATGGTGGCTGTCAAACCCGCACGTATGACCACAAACCATATCTATAACTTCACATACCGAAGGAACTGATGATTGCCATAACCATGTATATTCAACCATTACTAACTGACCCAACTTCTTTCAATGTAATATTGACCTGTCCTAGAAATAATAATAATAATAATAATAATAATAACACTCCTCCCGAGTGACCCGAATCACGAGACCACATCGTTTCAATACCCATGAATCATCGCATCCCCTTTCAAGCACACAATAGCATCTCCAACTAGTACCCCCAATTTTGCAAGACCTTCCGCGATTTCGAAGCTATTTCTTCCTTTACTCCAATGTTGCACCGCGTAACCATTGATAACATAGAAAATTCCTAGTCTTGTTCGTAATCCATTGCAAAAACTTGATCCTTAACCACACAACAGACCCGAAATACTTAGGCTCTGCACCCTAAATTCCTGAACCCACTAGGACCGTTGTTAAGAGTCGCCCACTCTTCCCTGATCCCGAATCTAACCAATTTCAACTCTCTGCGAGCACATGAACACCCTCTCAAAGAAGCAAGTGGCTGAATTCTTTTCCTTGTACATCACATCCACAAAGCATACACTCCAAGTCTTCCCAAAACCTGCACATGAATCGATAGGGCGGAATATATCACACATTTATCAACTCTTCTACTCGAATTGCCCTTGATGTTTCCCTTTCTTAGTCACAAATAATCCACCAATGCACCGATAACCAGAAGTTGCACAAGCCGAGAACCACACGATCCAATTGTAGACGGCGGGGCTCCCCCACTTAGCTTTAAACTACAGTCACTTAATGTAAATCCCACAACGATTCCTCCTTCCCATTTACCATAATCCAGCACCATTAACCCTCCAAATTTCTCAAAGTATTTTGTTAAGCTTTTCATGAACATTCTGAATCATCAGTCACAATCACACACTCGATCTCTTACCAGGTAACAAGTGGTATTCTTCGTAGAAGCTTCATCAACATCACGCAATTGCTAACCTGCTCACAGGAGATAACCCACATGTGAAATTCCTTACCGACATTTTCTAACGATGTTGCATTGGGTACAACTACCACGTAATCAGTAATTTCTCCTGAGCTCATGCTCGCCCACCAGCTGTATTAGTCTGCTTCTTCCCTATGGACATCAACTGAAAGTTCAACAGTACCTTCTGAACTCAAGTCATATTGCATTTGAAATGATAATCGAATCTTCACACCGCTCTTCATTTCAAGCAAACTCTTTTTTGTCGTATTCGATCTTCCTCAGTACATCAACCACCATCCTAAATAAAATTCGTAGACCATATCACCTTTCTTCACGATTCCCAAAATCGCTCTAAACTCTCTCAAAGTACGTGCCTATCCTACCACAGAATCTATATGTTACTCTGCCACTCCCACTTCGGTCAAACCATCTCCTTTAAGCAACTTTCCGATCTCTGTTGTTCATATTTGACCTGCTAGTGATTCAACTACCGCGAGACACTTCCTGCAATGTCCTCCCTCATATTTTTCTACCCAATTGCTAGCTTATACCAACTCCCTATCTGTAGCACCGGAGCTAATGAATTGCTGCCAACTCTAAACCTCCTAGAAGAGCATCTTTCCCGAGCCATCAACATTATAAATACCAATTCGATTCTAAACCGCTGCACACCACTATCTATGATAACCACTCCTCAGGCACCATTTCACGACACCCTGACCCGAAGGCAAATGAAGAAGACCATACCACCGGCGAACCTTAATGCGTTCAAACAAAGACGACACCGCATCACAATGAAATTCCACCATGCTCAAAAATACCAAGTCTCGCTACTCCATTAGCCAAAACTGGAGCATCCACAGTCCGATTACCTTTCCTTTGTTGGAATTAAATGCTAAACCTCTAAATTATGCACCAAAAATCCTCCTTTCAAGTCATTCACTGCCTCAACACATAAACGAGTGCCTTACCATTACACCAATATTGTGTGATAACAATGCATAGACATCGTAGCAAGTCGTGCACGGTCTTGAAACCATAGAAAATACAGATACTCAGTTGAAACAAAAGAACATCCTTCTGCAACGCGACGATAATAGCATGCCCGAACATGCAGGGGAACACATCTTGCACCACGTCTGCAGTACCACTACAAATCCTCGATGCCCAATTGATAACAAGTATTTCACGTCGCATAAGATTGAGTACGAAGGAAATAAAGGAACATGCCTCAATAGGATCAAACCGCACAATGAGGAAATCAAGAAGGGAAATGCTCCTAACAGCCCAGTAGCCTCTCGAAGATAAGGACAGACGTCTCTGTACCGATCCACAAGACTCTACTAGACTTTCTCATGACTCGTGAGACCTAAGTGAACCTAATGCTCTTATAGCAAGATGTCACGACCCAAACTCCACTAAAGGTCGTGATGGCACCTAACACCGCCGTCAGGCAAGACAACTGTGATTGATCACTTATTTTCTCATTTTAGTATTTTGAAATCATAACTTTCATTAATAAAATAGAATTTATAGGGTAAAGGCTAATATTTACATGAACTACAATAATGAACCACCCGTAGGAACCCTCAAAACCCGGTGTCGCAAGTGCATGAGCATCAACTAGGAAAGATAATAAAATACAACATCTGTCTTGACTACAAGTTAGACAGGAGAATATAAATAACTCTGATGGAGACTCTGTAGGTTGTAGATCGTAACATGAAATGCAGCTCACGGTAAAGTCCCCGCAATAGTCTCGCCTTTTCGCCCAAATGACCACCAGACATATATGTACATGCACGAAAAGTGTAGCATGAGTACGTAAATCAATGTATACCTAGTTAGTATCTAGCCTAACCCAGAGAAGTAGTGATGAGGGGTCAACATTGACACTTACTAGTGGTCCAATAAGACAGATGCAATAGAAGTAAACACATGTGAGACAAAGTAAATAAGCGAAATAACAAGTATAATGCGTGGTACAATCCTCATCTCAGCAATAACTAAAACTCTCATCTAGTAGCTACCTCCTCAATCGGAGTATATATATAATGGACCTTACCAGATAGGTCATCACAGTTCAATCAGGAAAAGCTCACAGATATGTTGGCTTCCTGCCAATTATTACGCACGATTTCATAAGAGTATTTTATAGAAATGTCGAGGCGTACGGCCCGATCCATCATAACATTGTCGAACATAGATACATCTATTTTTATTATCGAGGCGAACGACCCTCTCCCATGAGAGTGTGGTACATAAATCCTAGTGAGGCGTACGACCCGATCCATCATAGTGTGCACACTGCCGAGGGTCGAATGCCACGAACCATAGATGTATCTATCTTGCCGAGGCGAACGGCCCGATCCCATTAGAATAGGAAGTTTTGACGGGTCCTTGACCCCACTCACGAGTAGACGTGTGAGTTATGTATATTAAGGGAAACCTTTCGGTGAAACGCAATATGCGGAAGAATTTTGTAAGAGAAGTACAATCATTTCGCGGCTAATCATGAAATCCATCGAATCTCTACCATATCGAGTCTATCACTCTACATATGTCTAGTCTCAAGTCGCAACATAAAATAAAGAATTTTAATAGGCAGGAGACAACTCAAGTAGTACAGCTATAGCATGGTGTGAACCTAAGTCTACCCGAACATAACATGAATCTTTCTACGCACGGACTCTCGACACCTTGTGCGTACGTAGCCCCCGCAATAAGAAACACATAACAAATACATCATCTAGGGGTAGTTTCCTCCTCATAGAGTTAGACAGGAGACTTTTCCCACTCCAAAATTCCATAACTGGCTCCAAAGCCTCTCTAATACCTCAAACCGATGTTCGTCAATCCAAAACTAGTCAAACAAGGTGTAAACCCATCAAAATATACTCCAATGCTCATAATAATTTCCAACTCTGCTCGAAGAGTCTATAAAATCAACCCTCGGGCACACGTGCCCGGATTCCGAAACTTTTTGAAGATAAACATTACAAACTAAAATATATAATTTATTCTCCATTCCACGTCTAATTTCGTGGTCAAAATCCAAAAATACTAAATTCTAGGTTTTCTACCAAAACCCCCATAATTTCTACTAATTTCTATGTTTAAATCCTTATACAAACCATGTATTTAACTTGTAATAGGTGGGAATTACTTACCTTGTGTTTCTTGAAGAAAATCTCCCATTGAAGCTCTCCAAAATTGCCCCAACCAAGTGAAAATGGAAGAAAATGGGCCAAACCCCGTTGTTTTATAAATCCTCTCTGTCCAGCGGCATCTCGCATCTACGGAACCTTAGCCGCTTATGTGGCTCCGAGTCCGCTTCTACGGCTCCCTTCAGGTCCCTCAACCTCCGCCTTTGTGGCCCCTCCAGCCCTTCTGTGCATTCGCTTCTGCGGCTTCTCATGCGCAGGTGCGGTTCCGCTTCTGCGAACCTCGACCGCATCTGCGGTCCCAGCCTTCCCCAACCATTATGCTTCTGCGCTCAAGGACGCCATATCTGCGCCATCGCAGATGCAAAAATGGTGTCACACCTGCACCACTGCCCTGCTCCCCCAAAATCGCTTATGCGACCCTCTTAGCCGCTTCTGCGGCTCCACAACTGCAGCCAAAACCTCATAGGTACGGTTACACCAGATGTGCTGCCAACATCAATTTCAAAGGGCCAAATTCAATCTGTTAACCATTCAGAATCCACTCGAGACCCCCGGGACCTTGACCAAATATACCAACGCGTCTTAAAATATAATACGAACTTAGTAGAAGGCTTAAACCATGTAAAACAACATCAAAATCATGAATCGCGCCTCGAATCAAACTTATAAATTTCTATATTTCCAAATTTTATATCTTGTACCGAAACGTATCAAATTAAGTCTGATTGACCTTAAATTTTGCACACAAGTCATAAATGACATAACGAAGTTATTCCAAAGCTTTGAATCCCAAACGGACATCGATAACATTAAATCCACTTCAAGTCAAACATAAGAATTTTAAAATACCAACCTTCCATAATAAGTCTGAAATGCTCCCGGATGATCCGATACTCAACCCAAACATACGCCCAAGTCTGAAATCATCATGCAAACCTATTGGAACCTCCAAATCCCGATTCTGTGTTCATTTACTCAAAAGTCACACGTTAGTCAATTCTTCCAACTTAAAGCTTCAGAAATTAGAATTTTTCATTTGAAACAACTCTGAACGTTCCCGAAATTCAATTCCGACCACACGTACAAGTCATAATACCTGAAAAGAATCTACTCAAGGTCTCAAACCTCCGAACAATGTGCTAGAGCTCAAAACGACTAATCAGGTTGTTACAACCCCTCTCTAAGAGCTCCAAAATCGCTCAAGAAGTGAAAGAAAATGAGTCAAAATCGTCTAAGTCCCGCATTAAATGGACCATTCTACCTCCAGGACTTCCGCATTTGCGGTCCCTAGGCCACATCTACGGAAGGTTCATCGCAGATCCGGTCCTCCCTTGGCTGGCCTAAGTCTGCATATGCGGAATGAAGGTCGCTTCTACGATGCCGCTCCTGCGGCAGATGAGCCGCACCTGCACAAGTTTTGCTTTTGTGGTCCCTTGACCACTTCTGCGGTTGCGCATCTATGGTCACATTGTCCATATATGCGATTTCTGGATGCCCATGCTGAGCCACTTCTACGGTTGTTGTCTCGCTTCTGTGTGCTCACACCTATGGCTGGCCCTCCGTAGGTGCGGTTACATCAGAAGTTGGGTGCTTCAGCTGTTCACCCATGGCTAAGCGACCTCCGCGCATCGACCGAGTGGCAATTCGGGGGCCCCGAGGCCCTGTCCAAACATGGCAACAAGTTTGAAATCATAAAACGAACTCGCTCACCCCCTTGAAACATGAAAAACAACATAAATACTAAGAATCACACCCCAAACTAAATTGAATCAACTTATGAACTTCAAGCTCTTCCAACTTACTCTGAATGTGCCGAAACATACTTAAACTACTCGGAACGACACTAAATTTTGCGTGCAAGTCTTAAATTACCATGCAGAACTATTCCCCTACTCGTAATCCCAAACGGACCTCGATAACACAAAAATCTACTCCAGAACAAATTTAAAGAACTTTTAAATCTTCAATAAGCAAACTTTCACCCTTAAGCGCTGGAACGCTCCCGAGTCATCCAAAACTCGATCCGATCATACGCCCAAGTCCAAAATTATCATACGAACCTACTGGAACTGTCAAATCCCGGTTCCGAGGTCATTTACTCAAAAGGTTGACCAAAGTGAAATTTAGCATTTTAAAAGACAACTAAAGAACTAAGTGTTCTGATTTTAACCCGAACCCTTCCAAATCCCGAACTAACTATCCCCGCAAGTCATAAAACAGTAAAAGCATGTACGGGGAGTCTTATTTAGGGGAACATGGACCTAGGAAGATAAACGAACGGTCGGGTCGTTACACCTGCTAAGAAGCCCTAATCATTTATACAAGATGTGACAAGATACGATAACAGAGATTGAGATATGATATGAAATATTGAATGCGACTGAGCACATAACTGCAATTAGGCAAATAACTCAACATCAAAGAATGACCATTGTGGGTCCCAATAGTATCAACATATAGCCTAAACATGATTTCTAGCGTGAAATACAACTCAAGTTCTCTAATACATAGAGTACAGTAAACATGTTCAGATAAAATAGCTACACAGTTGGATGGAATTGAGTAAATCATAATTTACACAGTACACGCCCGCACGCCCGTCACCTAGCATGCGCGTTACCTCAACATCAATCACATAGCACTTAATTTGGGGTTTCATACCCTCAGCACCAAGTTTAGAAGTATTATTTACCTCGAACAAGACAAATCCAATACCTAACAAGCCAAGCGATTCTCCAAAAATTCCATCCCGCGCGTACCGGCCTCTGAACGACTCGAAACTAGCCAAACGCAACTCAAGTATATCAATTAATGCCAAAGGAAACAAACCCAATCGATAAAGGTCAAATCTTTAATCAAAAGCCTAAAATCAACCCAAAAGTCCAACCTGGGCCCGTGCCTCGGAACTCGATGAAACTTGTAAAATCCGACAACCATTCAATTATGAGTAAAACCATACTAGTTTCACCCAATTTCGACTCTGAATCGCTGTTCAAAACTCAAAAACTCAAGCTATGAAACTTTAGGCTAAAACCCTCAATTTCTCTTTAAAATTCATAATCCAAATGTCAAAAACGAGAATAGATTCATGAAATATAATAAAAAATGAGTATAGAACACTTACCTCAATCCACATGGTAAAAATTGCTTAAAAATCGCCTCAATCCGAACTCCATAACTCCAAATAGGAATAAAATAACCAAACCTTCGATATATAGCTTCTGTATGGGCATCTTCGATTTTGCGAACAAATTAGTCGCTTCTGCGGAATCAGCTCACTGCCACAAAAAAGGCTTTTGCCGACAATTATTTAGTGGCAATTAGCTACTTTCCAGTAATTTAATTCTTTCAATACAAACATTAGCGGCATTTGTGTATTTGCCATGAAATCGTGTTCTTTTACCCGCCATTCAAAATAATGGCCAGTAAAGGTCAAACAATTAAGTCTATTTACAGTGGTTTTATTCTCCCTCCAACTTTTTCCTGTAAAATATTCGCTCCCTCCATTGTGCAAGCACACATTCTCCCACAAGTTGCAAATAGGTCTTCTCTGCCACAGCAAGTCGCAAAATTGAGCAGACCTCTCCCACTCTATCATCGTTGTCAGCGCCCAACTCATCTCTCTCATCATCACCGGCCACCATCACCAGGTAATCTCTCGCTTTCTTTCCTTTTGGTTTTGATTTTGATGACCCTATACTCGTGAAATGCAAAGCAAAAGTGTATAAATATTAATTTTGCGTTCATAGTGAGTGCAGAAGAAGGTGTGCCTTCTTTAGATTCTTATGCCGATTATATTAAATACATATTTGATCAATCCTGAAGAACTAGGGTTTCTCTACTAGTCAAAATTCACTTCTCTTTTGTTCGTTTCTCTATACTTTAGACCTTATGTGTTTCTTCTTCCTTTGCTGGTAGGCCTCATTAAATCTCAGCCTTTTTTTCTTTTCTCTAGAACCTCTATTGGAAAGGTTCAATGTAAACTTACCTAACCTAAAGTTGATCCATAACTTTGATACAAAATTGAGAAAAAGAAAGTAAAATTTAAGATGCATTCTGGTGAATTCGGTCTTGTGAAAAAATGGAGATTTCATTTGGTAATTGGATAGGCAATATGTGTATGTTTCTCAAATTCTGTTGAAGGCATGCACTTTTGATATAAAATCAAATTGATATGCATTTAACCTGCTTCTAGTGAGTATAATTTAATTACTAATATTCTTTTATAAGAAGTGGTGGAGAATTCACAATATGGGGATGTTTCTTATGTCTTTACATCGTGTTGTTTTGACATTCATTTTATTTTCACTTCTAGCTATTTCAGTTCTAAAGTTACGCATTTTTCTTTTATTTTGAAAAAAAGAGGTAAAAGAAAATAGTTTTGCGAGTCTACATGCTTGACATGAGATGATTATTTTATGGTGTTTGTATTTTTCGCCGCCGAATGGTCCAAGACCAAATATTTAGGTACTAGTCTTTTTTGAATCGATTATTAAGCTTTTGTACAAATTCTAAGACATTGGAATGAATAACTGGAGTTATACATCATATCTTTGTTGAGAGTTACATCTTTCATGCTAAGTTATTTGAATTCTAGTATTTGTAAAATCTAAAATATACTTCACTATGTTTTCTTTGTCGATTAACATATCAAAATTATTAAAAAGAGAAATGAAGTGCATGCTTATAAAAAAATAATGCCAACCAGACTTTAAATGCTATATATATTAAATTTTTCTGAGCTGGAACAAAGCCTACTGATTAGTATGTTTTGCTGCAATGTGCCACGTAGGAATATGAATCTCGAAAATTAGGTGATTTTTACTGTGCTCAACAATGGAATTTATGTGTAAATATCTTTCAGAAAGTTGGCAGTGTAGTTACCTGCTCCGTTTCTGATTTGTTTTTGTTAGAATTTGTTCAAAGTATAGAATAGTTAGGCTTTAAACTCATAAGGTGGCTTTTCAGATTTAATCTTTAACATCTATTGTATCTTTCTACTGCTAGAACTTCTATGTGCTTTTCAATGCATCGAAGAAAAAGTAAAAGCTTGTCTCAGTGGAATCAAGTAGATTTATTTTTAACATTGTTATATGTTCATGAGGATATAAATCACTCGGTACTTCCTCTTCTTTGATGTTTCAATGAGTGCTTTTAAGTGACTCTAAAATATTTTGTGTGCTTACTTTAGTTGTTTGGAGCATTCTAGGAGTCAAATTAATATTCTACCAACTTAAATTGTGTAGTGATTTTTTTCTAGATTATAGAAAAATGTTGCCATGAATCTGCTGAAGCATTCTCGTTGGGATAGGCACACGCATGAATCCAACATTGATACGCTTTGATATACTAGGCTAACAAGTTCTTGGAGCGTTGGAACAGTGCCTGAATTATTTTTTGAACTGGAGGTAAGAAATGATAAATTGAATCGGAGGCTACCAAATTTGTGAATTTGTTCTCAAGGTATAATGAACTAGATTCAATAAAGTTTACGCTTTCTTCTGTATTTTAAGGTACACTTTTTCTTGCTGGTGAAGAGAGATTGGATTGCAAAAAGGGGTCAGTAAAACATGTAGGGTTGCAAAGCTGGTGAAGAGAGACTGGATTAAGTTGCTCATTCAAGCTGTGTACTTCTTTTTTGGTGTTGACACTATAAAAGCTATGGATTTGTCATTTTGTTTGTATATGTAATGAAATGTTATTTTGTAGAGCGAATATTATCATTATGTTGGAATGAATAAAAGCAGAATGTTTATTTTATCATTTCAGGCTATAGCAAATACTGTTAGAAAGATCACATTTTTATCTCCAATAAATTGAATATTTATTAACCGCAAATAAAATTTATTAAATGCAAAAAATGCAGATTTAGTTGCCACTAAAAGATGTTACCATTATCGACATTTAAGTTGGTCTTTACCGGCAAGTGTGATTGCCTCTAAATGTATGAACTAAGATATCCCTTAACCACTTTTAGTGGTCATTTTAATTGCCGGCAGGTAATTGCCACTAGTTGTCACACCTTTTAGCGGCAATAATTTGGGGTTTTACCAGCACACTTATTTATTGCCGCTACAGCCTTTAGCGACGGTGAATTCAACGGCAAACACTTAATTGCCGGTAAAAGAATTTGCGGCTATTGTTATTGCCGCTAAAAAAGATCATCTTTTGTCGCTAAAAGCCTTTTTTGTTGTAGTGCTGAGAACTCGACCCTCACACCTGCGGACAAAATATACGCTTGTGGCAGGTGTGAGCCATCATCTGCACCTATGCAAGACCTCGCTCTTACGCTCCATCCCTTCGCATCCGCACATGCGTCCCAAATCTCCGCTTCTGCGATCTTCCTCACCCAACTCACACCGATGTTGTAGCTAATCCTTTGTCGCTTCTGCGACCATAGCACATGCGCAAAACCAGCCACATGTGTGAGCACACCAGATCCTGCCACCAGCAGCCTTATCCAAAATTGATCCAAATGATCTGAACCTCGTCCGAAACTCTTCCGATCCACTCGTGACCCTATCCGAATATACCAATTATTCCAATAACATAACGCGAACCTACTCGAGGCCTCAAATCACGCATAACAACATCGAAACGATGAATCGCACCTCTAATCAAAAGTAATGAACTTAGAACTTTCAACTTCCAAAACTCGCGTCGAAACATACCAAATCAACTCGGAATGAACTCTAATTTTGCACACAATTCCCAAATGACATAACGAAGCTACTCCAATTCCCAAAACCACAATCTGAATCCGATATCAACAAAGTCAATACTCGGTCAAATTTATGAACTTTCCAATCCTTCAAATTTCCAATTTTCTCCAATTAGTGTCGAATCCTTCTAGAAATATCCAAATGTAAATCCGGGCATATGCCCGAGTCCAAAATCACCAAACGGATCTAACGAAACCATCAACGCTCCATTTCGGGGTCAAATTCACAAAAGTCAAACTTAATCACCTCTTCCAACTTAAAGCTTCAATCATGAAATTCATTCTTCCAGATCGATTCCAAGTAACCTGAAAACCAAAACCGACGATTCACACAAGTCATAATATATCATACGGAGCTACTCATGCCCTCAAACTGCCGAGCGAAGTACAAATGCTCAAAACGACCGGTCTGGTCGTTACATTATAAGAGAGTAATTTTTTTAGAATTTGTCTATATAATGCCAATTGTTTGGGATATCTTTGCCAAACCTAATATAAGGTTAAAAATTGTCAATTCCTGTTATGTTTTGTCACCTGGTGCCATTTTATCAAGGGTAAGTTACATATTTGGCCCGTCTTCCAATATTAATTATATTCGCTAGCCAAATATACAAAAATATACATAGATTATGTATAGAATATATACATTAATATACATATATATTTTGTCGGCTATTATTTTTTAGAGCGGCTATACATTATAGTTTTCCCTTTCTTGAATGTATTATAATTTCTCTTCTTTTTCCGGAGCATAATTTCTTGTTTCTAGACAAGTTACAAAGACATGGCAAGTTTATATATATATAACGATATAAACTATTTTTAAACAAAACTATTTAATTGATTATATCAAACTATCACTCTATTTTTCAAGCTATTGTATCAGATTTGATATGTGAAATTACATATTATGTAGGTCAAATTATCCGTGCGTAGAACGTAAACTTAATTAATAGCTGGAGTTATTCACTCAGAAAATATAAATATCAAATGCTTTTCTATAAACAAAAATAACTCAACCAAGTTGTAGGGCAAGATGACATGCAATGCTTATCCATTTTATCAATATTCTCGTCATCAACTTACTTCATTATAGTTTTATAACGACATTGTCGCTCAATACTTTTTATTGATTAATCACACAAAAGGATTTTAAAACACAAAGAAAAAATAGAATAAGAACCAGCAGATATTAGCCCTTTTATATTTACTTGTTTTGAAGGTCTTAATAAGTATGTTTTCAGTTGGTGATATATATATATATATATATATATATATATATATATATATATATATATATATATATGGTAACGACACGACTTAATATCCACAAGTGGTGTAATGAAATTTCATTATTAGTGCAATTCTAACTTGATGTAAAAGGTTAGTTGCCTTGTTTTTAGGATAATAATTTCGTTTATTATTATTTATGAATAACTATTTATAATTACCTTTTAAATAATCTGATAATGTAAAATATTTGTACACCGTCAACCTATAAAAGTTAAACTTTTATTGTAGTTTTGGTAAGAGTGGTGTTGCAAACAAAAAAATTCAAATATTTCTAAAATGCATAATATACCAAAATAATAAGTACTAATTAACTAATTGAATTTTTCTTTTCCAAGAAACTCTGGATTTTCTTAGATTGAAAAGGCTTGTTAACTGTTGGAAAATCATCAGTTGGTAGTTGAAAGGTCCTTGTTGAAGATTGCGATCAAAGGAGAAGTTAAGAAAACCATATAGGGTGTGTTTGGTATAACGGAAAATGTTTTTCATGGAAAATATTTTTCAAGATAATGTTTTCTTGGAAAACAAGTAGTAATTTTATTCTTTTTCCGGTGTTTGGCACGCAAATTAAGGAAAATAACTTCTCAAGAGTATTCATAAATAATTTAGATTCAATAAACAAGAAGTCATAAACTTTCGAACCAACAACCTTTCGAACTCACAAATTTCATAAACTTTCGAACCGCTAAACTTTCGAAACCGCGAAATTTCGAACCCGTAAACTTTAAAATTTCTAAACTCGTAAACTTCCAAACACATAAACCTCCGAACTCATAACTTTGAAACTTGTAAACCAAAAGATGAAAAAATTAAAATTGAAAATATATTAAAAAAATATTTTTTTCCCGGGGGTGCAGAAAAACGAAAAAACAAAAATTTGAAATTACAAAAAAAAAGTTTAAAAAAAAAATTGCAGGGTGGGGGCAGTGGGGTATAGGAATTGTAAGGTAAGGTTTAGCTCAGTATGTGTTTGGAGATCACTATTGTAGTTTTTGCTCTCCTTACTTGTACTCTTCCTTTGTGGTTTTTCTTTTATTATTAATAAATTAGCAACTCGGACTGCCCAGTAGTTAAAGCTTCAAAAACAAAAGTGGGGTGGGCGTGGGGGAGGGGGTGGCTGGTGCAGAAAAAAAATAGAAATTTGAAAATTACAACAAAAAAAAGGTAAAAAAAAAAAAAATTGTGCGGGGGGAGGTAGTGGGGTGGGTTATAGGGTGGGGTGGGTGGTGCAAAAAAAATGAAAAAACAGAAATTTGAAATTATTTTTTGCGGGTGTGTGGAGTGGGTGGTGATGGAAAAAAAACTGAATTTTTTTTAAAAAAAAGCCTTTTTGGAGAGAGGGGGTGGGGTTAGGTGGGTGGGTGTGAGGGTGTGGGGTGGGGTGTGGGGTGGGTGGGGAAGGTTGAGAAGGAGCTTTGGAAAATATTTCCCTTTCTCTTGATAAGGAAAACATTTAAGCCAACAAAACATTGAAAAATTAGAAATTCATGCCAAACACACCCATAAAGATATGTCATTATCAATGATAACATATATAGAATAAGAGGGTGTTTGGATTGACTTTTAAGTTAGTCAAATTTGTTTATAAGCTTTTTTTAGTTTTTTTCGGTGTTTGACAAAGTTAAAAACTACTTAAAATAAGTTAAAATCTGCTTAAAACAAGTCAAAAGTATTGATTTTTTGGTTAAAAGCTATTTCTGCGGATTTTTTTTTTATAAATACAATCCAAACGGGGTCTAATAATCAAACAATATGGTCCATTCTTGCTTTATCTTGCGGTCAAATATCCCAATTGGGATAATTACACTTTCGAACCCTTAATTATTAGTAAATTGTAATTTTGTCGGTGAGATCTTAAGTGATATTTAACCTTAAATTAACTAAGACATGTAATTTTAGTTACTTTTAATAACAAAAATAACGTAGTCAGTGTGATCCCACTAGTGAGATCTGATTGGGTAGAGTGTATGCAGACTTTACCCCTATCTTGTATGGGATAGAGATACTATTTTCGCTAAACTCTCGACTTAAAAAAAAATTCTAAAACTATATTACACTCAAATATAGGATAGTAAACTAGTAAAAATACAAAATTAATATAATATAAATAATTTAATAGTTAATAACTTTTTAAATTTGTAGAGATTCACAAGTAAAGGGATAAAAGTGCACATTTCAATTAATTGAAAATTAAAATGTGCTTATATTTTGTAGTAAGAAACTAAAATTAAAGTTTGTCGATATTGAAGGGACTAAAAGTGAAAATTTCTCCTCCCAATAATAAATAAAACCAAAGAAAACCATCACCTCAAAGAATATGCTTAGCTTCTTTCTTGCTTTCTCTAGTGGGGTAAGCTCTCAATAAATAATAAATAAAATTAAAATAAAAACAGAACCAAAAGGGAATTAAACCATTTCAAAGAATATGCTTTGTGGCTTTTTTTCTTTTCTATTTCTAACTAATCAAATCTCATCCTATTAAGTTTCTGCACGTTTTACTTAAAAGAAAGTTCCTAAGAATCTTTAGAGAAAATGCCATATGGATAAAGCATAAACTTTCATTAATCTAATCCAAGTTGTGCTTTCATAGATAAGGTGTTTGAAGCTGTAGCAGAGTCAGAAATTCTAATAAGAAATTTGAAAAATGTAAAAAAAAATAAAAATATTATATTTACGTTGTATAATCTTACGATGAAGAATATTAAGTTGGACTCTCAGCCTTCGGACCATGTAACTCCACTTCCGCAAGTTGTTGTTTCGTGTTAATCATAGTCAAATTGCAATTAGCTACATACTTAAAAGCTTTGAGAGTTATTATTAGAAAAGATATTAGGTTATTAATTATCATTTGAGTGTAGTTGATCCTCACTTTACTTGTCAAACAGGGGCGGATTTAAGGGGCGGAAGAGGTTTACCCGAACCCTTTCGCCGAAAAATTACATAGTATATATAAGGCAAAATCTATTATTTACCTCTATATATTAAATTGTGAACCCCCTTGACATAACCCAAAAGTGTAGCTTAGTGGTTAAAATGGTTCAAAATTTTTAAAATATCATAAGTTCAATTTCACTAACTACGATCTTTTTTTTCTTGAACCCCTTCGCGGAGATCCTCCGCCACTGTTGTTAAATACTACTACAAGATATCATGCCTTTTTTACATCAATAATGAAGCCAAATCCATGCTTGACTAATATGTTTGTCTTTTTCCACATTTTTTTGTTTTTTTGTTGTCTTAACTAATAAATATTGATGGTGTTAATAACATAGAAATACTACATTAATATAACAATCCAAGCTTTATACATTTTAGTTCCATGACTTACATCTGTCTAGAACTTAAAAAACAACATCTTTTAGTAGAGAGAACTGAATGTGTTTTATTATCTCGTGATATTGTTTTGAGTCACATTCATATGAGTCAAACAAAGCATCTTTTGAAGTATTTGGTGTCTCAAACATGAGTCAACATCTACAACACACTGCATCATTTGATAGGAAAAAAAAACAAGAAAGGGGACTAAAGAAAAGAGAAAGAATTTTCAAAATGAATACTTAGTCTCAAACTAACATAATTAATATCGCACTGATAGATACGTTACATTTTAAGAGTACAATGTTCGATCCATGTCATTTATTAATTTCCTCTCTCGTTTGTCAATTCCTAACGTTCCTATTCCAAGAAGACTGCAAATAAAACGAGCAACGCAGTACACAAGACATTCCATGTTCGTGCAGAGTTCAGGAAAGAATCACACCCTAAAAGGTGTGATGTAAAGATGCATTAGCAAAATAAGGTTGGGCAAGTTTTTGCTTGGATAGTTTGCTAGTACAAGAATTTATTGTACTCTTAATCAGAAGTTTTGAGTTCGAGTCATCGGAATAAAGAAACTTTTATAAGTAACACTTTCTTTTTTAATGAATCGTACGGAACGTTAATTTGAATTAATCAGTCTAGTGCTTACCGGGTATAAGTTGGTTATAAAAAGTGAGGCAATATATACTACAATAACTCTCCATGTCCAGTAGTAATTCTGTGTACCTCTACTCTACCAACAACAACAAGAATATATATAATATATTCTTACGGTGTGGGGTGTGGATCTCATACTCTTCCACTAATGCCAATTAAATCCAAGCAGTCACATTTTGTGTGAATGCAAATGTAATATTGGATATTATATTATATTACTATATAATAATAAATAAAATATTTCTTTTTCAGCAAAAAAACATTTAAACAATTTGTTTTGGAGCTCATTAATTTGGCATGGTTTGGCTTTGAAATCTTCCAAACATAAGAAAGAAAAGGAAGACATGAATTGAAGGATTATGCTTTGTAGTTTGTAATAGGGGAAAGTTTGAGAATGGTACCAAAACCATGGATTGTGCTATTTTTGGCATATACCCTAAAATAGATCCGGATCTATCCTTTTCTTGGAAGGTGCCAAAATGTCAAAAGAATATAGACAAAATAGACAAAAACATTAGTAATAATAAATAAATAAATAAATAAATAAACCGTAGCCCCGTGAATGAAACATTTCACGTTTACGCGGAATTCGAAGAAAGACCAAGCACCCCAAAGGGTGTGATGTAGGTAGCCTACCTATCAGTGACTGATTTTAAGGCTAAAAAATATAACTTATAAGTCACATAGAAATAACTTTATCGTTCCAAGATTTTCTTTCAAAAACATTAATACTAATAGCTTAAAAGGAAAAATTTAAAAGAGAAAAAAAAAGAGAGAAGCAATCATAAATGTTTATGTTAGACAGGGAATTATAATTTTACCATTTAAAATAGAAAAAATGGCCCCATTTGTTGGGTTTATTGTTTGTCCTTTTGTGGAATTTTGTTTTGACGAAAGCTACACACATATTGCTCAAACCCTGGAATTATACCAATCTTCTTACATACATCTGCGGTAGTAAAGTCAATCGGCTGGGCTTTAGCCCGAGATCGATTTCTTCTCGCTTTTGAGCCATAAATTATAGCAGCGATTCATTTATTTATTTTAAAATTAAATAATACACATCTAAATATTAAGTATTATATCTAAATTTCAATATTGAATAATTAAAACTTTTTGTTAAAAAATCCTGTAACAAAATAGTTATTATACTCCATCCATCATATTTTAACGGTCGCGTTATCTCTTTTTACGTCCATCAAGAAAAATAATAATTACTAGGTTCTATAATTTACTAAATTTACCTTACTAAATATTCTTGCAAATTGAGTAATATTAAAAAGAACTATTACTCTTTAATATTAAGGGTATAGCCAGAAACAACTAACAAATTAAGTCTTGAAATCTTAAAGTGATAGTTATTTTCGTTTTGTTTTTGGAACTAAAGCGACCATTAAAATAGACAGAGGTGTAATACTTTTGTTTCATGTATTTTTGGATGAAAGATTTTTTTTTTTGGGATTGTTTCATTATTTTCAAGAAGACAAAAACACCTCCTATCTATCTATATTTATCTATATTATTATAAAAGTACAAATATTTTACACTAAATGTTGAATGACAAAAATATCGTTAAAATGTTGATAGACTTTTATGTCCTCTAAAAGATAAATTATAGGAAACGGTCCCTATAATTTTTGTGTAGAGGTAGATTCCTGATTTGAGACCTGTTGGATGCAAGAGGTCAAGATTAAGACTCTAAACTGTGTTTATGGTAGAGCTAGATGGTATCGTACGTGAAAGGAGTATTATTTGGTGCATTAGAGTACTTTAAACCTTTAAAATATAATTGATATTTCTTGCAAAGAATTGTTGGACGGAGGCAAAAGCCTGATACTTATTTTTGGTGTACGATTTACTTATTTTCACATCTTGGTGCTCTTATGGTTTTTATATATCACAAGTGCTCTTGTTTCCGACTTCAAACAACTGGTATATATTTAGCACTTGATGTTTTCTCTTTAGTTTGCTTAGTTTTTCAGCGCAGTCTTCAAATAGCTTTGTGCATGAACACAACCAAGTCCTCTACACTGGTAACTGTTGGTAATCAGTATCGATAGAGGTGGATAAGAGACGTAAATGACCGCTGCAAATTTATGTTGCAATTTTGTACTCTTCATGCTAATTTCAGTCAGGTACATGTCATGCAATTAAATTATCTATGACAGAAATTTCTTTTTAGGGGTGTTTATCCGAAAAATGGATAGAGTTGAATTTATACGTAGTTCCGAGGATATGTGGCGTAACTTAACACAAAATGCAAGGATAAATAAGAAGTGTAAATATAGATTGGAGAGAATGCTAAAATAGATAACATTATCAGGAACAATGAATCTCACGATTCAACAAATAGACTCAAACTAAGAAATCTGAAAGAACGGTACTTTTTGTAGAAGAATATATCCCTTTTATTACGATGTAGGCCTTCAAAAACTTGTGTTACAGAAATAGTAACCAAGCCCTTTTATAGTGGAGGGATTTGACTCTAAGCATAATAAAATAAACATTCAGTGGAAGACCCATGATAAGTCAGCCTTTCCATAATTTCTGCCAAGATTCTCTCTAGTGGGATTGCAACGGCTTTTGTCAATGAGCTCGATCTTGCTTAGAATCCTCGATTTTGGTTTGAGCTTGATTTCGGCTCGAACTCATGATCTTGGCTCGAGCCCTCGAATTGATTCGAAGTCAATGTTGGTTGGTCTTCTGGATTGTCAGCATGGTAGATCTTGATTCGAGCTTGGTAATGATATCGAACTTGACACGGATCGGCCTCCCCAGGTTCGAGGATAGTTTGCTCCACCTTCGGGATCTCACTTTGATAAATCATTGTTTGAACTCGATCGGACGTGCTAAGGCCGAAACCAATTTCGACCGTATATAACGGGTTACAAAATTACGACATATCATTCATATCGACAAAGTGTTTTTCGTGTGCCCTTAGATGTACTTATTTTGGTCTGTTTTTTTAATTATAGAAAGAAATATATATATATATATATATATATATATATATATATATATATATTACTTATGTGGTGTAGCCTTTGATTTCAATTGTCACAAATATGAGTGAATATCCGTCAAAATTTTCACGATGTGGCATGATCGAGTCTACTGCTATTGGAACACATAGTTGGTACTTAAAAGCTTCATAATAGCTTCTACATCTAAAAAGGTTGAGTTGAATTAATTAATTTTATCCGCTTTTTATGAGTTGATCTAAAACAATATTGTCCAAAGCTATGACACTAGAGGTCTTCCAACTAAAAATATCAAGAGACTCTTAAATTGATCTTATTTTAATCCAGTTTGTTTGCAAATTAATTCGAAGCGAAGAGAGGAAAATATTTAATGCAAATAGTATAGAAATCAACCTAGGAGTCAGAAGCCCATGATTATTGCTGCAAGCATTTTGAAGGTATAACTTGGATTATATATATGATATTTTTCTATTTTCGTTTTTTAAGTAAATGATTATTGAACTTAGTATATACGGAAAATGGTCAAATATGCCTATGCAGTATAGAAAATAGAGCAATTATGACATCCGTTTGTATTTGGGTACAGAATTGTTCTTGCCATTAATAAAGTGGTTCACTTTTGCCCCTCCCCACTAACAGACTCCACATCAAGGACAATTTTGTACCCAAATACAAACGAAGGATATAATTGCTCTATTTTCAATAGTTAGGGGGCATATTTGACCATTTTTCGTATAAAATAATACTACAATGACGAGAAATCTCACAGGTGCGCATTTCCTCTTTTGGCCTGGCACCGCACTTGCGGACAAATTGCTCGCTTATGCGCAAGTGCAGGTGCGCCCATTCCTTTGCATCTGCGGTTGTTGGGCAGCTCCTCTCCTTCGCACCTGCGGCTGGCCCATGCGCAGGTGCGATTCTGACAGAAGCTGGAAGCTTCAGTTCTTCTTCAAAAATCCAAAATTAACACTCGGGGCTCCCGGGGCCCCACCCGAACATACCAACAGGTTTGAAATCATAAAATGGACTCGCTCGAACTCACGAAACGTGTAAAACAATATCAAATCTAAGAATCATACCCCAAACCAAATTGAATCAAACATAAGAACTTCAAGTTCTTCAATTTACTTCCAATATACTGAAACGTACTTAAACTATCCGGAAAGACACGAAATTTTGCGTGCAAGTCTTAAATCACTATACAGAACTATTCTCATACTCAAAAATTCCAAACGGATTTTAATTACTCTAAAACCTACTCCAAACCAATTTTTAAAGAACTTTAAACCTTCAAATAGTTAATTTTCACTATTAAGCGCTAAAGCACCCTAGGTTATCCAAAACCCGATTCGAACACACGCCCAAGTCCGAAGTCATCATACGAATCTATTGGAACCGTCAATTTCTGATTCCGGGATCGATTTCTCAAAATGTTGACCGAAGTCAAACTTGACCTTTTAAGGCTAACTTAAGGAACCAAGTGTTCCGATTTTAACCCGAACACTTCCAAATCCCGAATCAACCATCCCCGCAAGTCATAAATCATTAAAAGCACATACGGAAAGTTTTATTTTAGCGAACAGGGTTCCAAAAGTTAAAATAACTGGTTGGGTCATTACATTCTCTCCCACTTAAATATACGTTCGTCCTCGAACTTGCTAAGGATTGTTCCGGAGTTGTCCAAAATCGCAGTTTAACACTTCGAGCACCTACCCGTGCTACCACAACCAATTGAGCACATTATATCGAGCCAATTTGACGATTCTCCCCTTTATTTAGGCAATTAAGTCTTCGAGCCCAATTCTATCATCCAGAATTCTCCAACATACATGTTTCCAACCTACAAATACCGCATCAATCACTACACGACGTCCCAATACTGGATTGCATACCTTTGTTGAATTTAGACCATGCACCGCACCATTCACATGACCATAATAACATCCTCCGATAACAATAAGCGAAATTCCACGAATCTGATGTTCACAACACACCTCATGATACATATAAGTCCTGTTTCAACTCTTGAAATGATTCCACGATGGAAGAAATGTGTAGAAATTCATAATCAACTGCCGAGTCAACAAATTATTGAGTCTTTCCTCATGACTACAATCATCACCCCATTATAACCAAATAATGGTATTTGCTCTTTATTATACTTTATATAATCCGATCGCACTGACCCCGGATCCAATAATCTCGTCTCTGAGCTACTTGGGAAATAAGCCACCTCCGACACGACAAAATGCCTCATATAACGCCACAATGAGCTAATAAGTTACAGACTCGATTGTGATACATAAGAAAAACAAACTCTGGAAAGGATTTCTCAACCCACGTGACTAATTAGACAATTGAAAAGGTGTCATGAATCTTCCTCAGAAAATGGGCACAAATAAAAAAAATAGAATATAAGGGACTATACTCAACATCACACTGTTACAGCGTGCAACCCGATCCAAACAACATACCCGTGGCGGCGTGCCACCCGATCCGCACAAAAAGAATCTATAAGGAAATACTTACCGAGCTAGAATTCTCATTACTTACAAAATATCCGAATATCAGAAACAAGCACGCTAAGTGCATAATGGACCGACCGCGCCATATGCTACAAAACTCAAGCACAACTAAGGTGCGATATATGATTTGAATCTCGAGAGCCATCCTGCTCACATAACACCATCACCACGCGAAACCTCAACACATAAGAAATCTATCAAGCCGTGTCACAACTCACACGGCATAATATAGTATTACAGAAAATAGCCGACAATGAAACGACTTCCAACGTCCGAATACTCCTCCATAAGGAGCGTTATGCTGAAATGAACATATCCGGCCTGATATAGAGCCCATATTCATATTCAAATCCATCCACATACCTTAGGTCGATTCTGATCGCAACATACTAGGCTAATAACCTTTCAAGGATCCATAATAACCCTTTTTCCCATAACGCACAAGAACATCTATCATAACCGGAACAAACTTTCACAGTCCATAACCAAGTGAACCGAGCGCCCTCCAGGCATAAATTATCGAATCAGTGATATTACCACAATCTTCATACTTGGTTTAAAATCTTCACTCAATCAAGTGACTATATGTCACTCTTACACAATCTTTCCGTGAGACACGCTCCCACGACCTTCTGCACCAGGTAACAAGTCTGCACATGCATGCTACCGGTTACACTAATATTGTAAAGCATATCAAAAATCCACAAATAAATACACAAGGCCTCTTACACCTGACATCGACCTTAAGTGATGCCGAAAACAATATCATCTTACTTTAAACATCTAAATCCTTTTCCTGCTCATACGAGCTCATGATATCCTTGTCAACACCAAACCGAAATCTTGAATCCTCAACTTTCGAATTTCAAGCTACTTAGTGCACTTAAGCACGAAAATGTGCAGGAGTACAAGCATTCCATCATAACTCTCGAACCACTAATAGGGTAAACACTTCATCATATAGAAATCTTCTACTTAACTTATTTCAAAAGAACCATTTCAACACGTGACTGAATTCCCATATCCGCAGAAAATACCGGCCTCAAGTAGTGGTCTAAACCACGATAACTCTTCTGGGATCCCTCTACACATAACATGCCATAATACTTGAACTCCTCCAAATAAAAATCAATTACGGCGGCTGTCAAGCCTAGCACGTACCGTCACAAATCACATGCATAATTCAATGCGCTGAAGGAACTGATCATTGCCACCATCATGCCAGTTCAACCATTGTTAGCCGACCCGTCTTTTCTTAATTTATTCTTAACTTGCCTTAGAAATAATAATAGCTCCAATCATTACATCAAGAACTCAAATCCACACTCATCCCGAGTGACATTATTTCATAAGACCACGATGTTTCAAAATCCACAAATCATCTCATACCCCTCCTTGTGTGCATTTTTACATCTTCAACTGATACACCCTTTCTGATACTTCTTTTATGAATCCGAAGTTATTTTCTTCCGTTTCTCAAATGTTACACCACAACCTGAAGATAACGCAGAGTACTCCAAGCCTCGTTTCATAATCTGCTGTAAAAGCTTGATACTCAACCATACTACGGATTCGAGATCCTTAGGCACCACACTTTAAATTTTTGAACCCTCTAAGACCGTTATCGAGAGTCACTTGCTATGACTTGTTCCCAAACATGATCAACTCCAAGGCCCTGCTAGCACATGGACACTTTCTCAAGGAAAACCCCGACTGTCTTACTTTCCCTGTGCATTACATCTACATGAAGAATAAACTCTAAGTCTTCCAAAAAACCTGAATATGAATCGATAAGGCCAAATATGGCACACATTCCCCAAATCCTTTGCTCAAATTTCCACTAATGTTTTCTTCCCTTAGTTGCAATGACCCACCAATACACCGATAACCAGGAACCTCACAAATAGACAATCATGCAATCCAATTGTAGATGGTGGGGCTCTCCCACTTAGCTTGAAGCTACAATTACATGACTCTAGAATCCACCGAGATTCTTTCTTCATCGTTGACATGATCCTACACACGCAACTTGCCAAATTTCTCGAAATCCTTCTATTAACCTTTAATAAACACTCTGAACCACTAGCCACATTTTCATATTAAATCTCTTACCGGGGTAGCCAGTAGAATTCTTCGCAGAAGTTTCGTCAACACCACGCGACCGCTAACTTGCTCAAAGGAGATAACCCACCTGTGGAAATTGCATGCCGACATATTCCAACATCGCAGCACTAGGTGCAATTACTACGAAATTAGTAGATCATCCTGAGTTCGAGCTCATTCACCAGCTGCATCAGTCCATTCACTCCTCATGGACGTCCACTAGAGGTGCGACAATACATTCCAATCCAAAGTCATGTTGTATCCTTCTTCATATCAAGCAACTCCCTCATGTTGTATCCAATCTTCCTCAATATAGCAGCTAATATTACAACTTAAGTCTGTAGATCTAGTCACTATCCATTCTACATCCCAAATCACTCCAGACTTTCCTCAAGACGTGTAATCATCCTACCACGTAACCCATGTGCTACCTTGCCACTCTCCCACTTTGGTCAACCATCTCCTTTAAGAAACTACTCGACTTCTGTTTTCTTACACTTGGCCTTCTCGGGACCTAACCACCACAAGATACCTTCCACATGTCCTTCCTCATATTTCGCTACCCAGTTGTTGCCTTAACTAAAAATCCGTCTCTGTAGCACTTGAATCAATAGGCCGTTACCAGCTTTAAACTTTTCCGAGGATCATCCTTCTCGAGCCATCAATACTAGGAACACTGCTTGGACCCTGAACCACTGCACACCGCGATCTCTAACAACTGCTTCCCCTATATATATTCCTAACAGTCCGCCGTGAAGGCGAGTTGTAGAAAACTATAACACCGGCAAACCTTAACGCATTTAACTAGGCGATGATACCACATCAAAATTGAGAACCCTACCACGCTCGAAAATATCAGACTGTGTTACTCCATCAACCCCAAACCTGAACATTTATAGTCTGATTTCCTTTTCTCTGCTGGAAATAAAATATGGAACCTTTGAATCATGTACTGGGAAAAACATTCTTTCAAGTCGTTTACTGCCCTGACATATAGACAAGCATTTTACCATTACATAAACACTGCACTATAACAACGCACGAATCATCATAACAATCAATGTCAAATCTCAAAACCTTAGGTAGTACTGATACTTAGCTTGAAACAACAGAACGGCCTTCCGTAAGGCGACGACAATAGCCCAATTAATTACACAGGGAGAAGCATCCTGCACTACATCTGTAGTACCAATAGAAATTTCCTCGATCCCCAATTTATAACAAGCATTTCATGTCGCATAAGATTGAATAGGAAGGAAATGAAGGCATAAGCCTCAAAGGAATCGAATCGCACGATAAGGAATCAAAAAGGGAAGAATTCCTAACAGCCCTGTAGCCTTTCGAAGATAAGCACATATGTCTCCGCACCGATCCGCAAGACTCTACTAGACTTGCTCATGTCTCGTGAGACCTAAGTGAACCTAGTGCTCTAATACCACGTTGTCACGACCCAAAATCCATTAACGGTCGTGATGGCGCCGGGCACCGCTGTCAGGCAAGCCAACAATACATACTTAGCTTAATTACCCATTTTAGTATTTTTGAAATTAAAATTTCTTCAATGAAATAAATAAAAAATAATAATAAATAAAACTCATAGAGTAAATGATAAATAGAAAATATAATAACTCTCAATGAGACTCTATTGGCTGCAGATCATAATACAGAATGCAGCTCACCTATGTCCCCACAATTATTAACCACACATCTGCGCCCACAAGGCCGCTAAACATATATGTACTTGCACAATAAAAAGTGCAGCATGAGTACGAAAACAACGTGTAACCAGTAAGTATCAAGCCTAATCTCGAAGAGGTAGAGACGAGATGGCCGACTTTGACACTCACTAAGAGTCAATAATAATAAATGAAATAAAAATAGCAATATCTAGATCAACATGATTTATAGAATTTACAATGATTTTCTTTAACCAGCAGAAATAACTAAATTCCTTCAAATGCAACAATTCTCAATATATTAATTAAATTCTTTCAATTCTAATAAATTTCCAATTTATCAATTACCCTCATTTACAGGAATAACAATAATTCCTTAACAAGCAGAGATAATTAATTCTTTAAATTTTAAAGATTTTTAATTTATCAATTAGCTTCACAAGCTGCAATAAACTATCAAAGTATCGTGTAATTATTATTGTTAGGCACGATTTCTGCCGAGGTCGTACGACCCGATCCAGAGTGTCGTGTACACTGCCAAGAGACGTGCGACGCAATCCATAGATGCATCTATCCTGCCAAAGCGTTCGGCCCGCTCCACAAGAAAGGATATTTTTTATGTACCTCTGGAAGGATAGTATATTTATTATAAGATAAATTCGTGAGAATGAATAATTTTTTTTAACAATTAATTAATTTAAACAGAAAATTTAAGCATATGGGATTTTCATCTTTTAATATTTTTACCTGACAATTCACAATATATATATATATATATATATATATATATATATATATATATATATATATATATATATATATATATATATATATATCAAATAATATTAATTAAACAAGGAATACAATTTGCACAAATAATTCATGCTTTGTGTCCTAAACTACCCGAACTTTAGCATTAATAGTTGCTACGTATTGACTCTCGTTACCTCGTGCGTACGTAGCCCCCACAATTAGCAACAATTATTAATTTAATTACCTATGAGATAATTTTTCCCTCACAAGATTAGACAAGAGACTTACCTTGTCTCAAAGTCCACTTTTCGATTACCACGTCGCGTTAAATTCACAATTCGGTGCCGGAAAATCCGAAGGTATCCAAAATTATATAAAATAATTAATACATATTCAATAATTCGAATTTAGGCAATTGAATAAATTACCCTAACCAAAACAGTAAAATTTCTAAAATTCACCCGGACACACGTGTCCGGATTCTGAAATTGTTTGGATGAAAGCGTTACCCATAATCTCAAGAACTTAAATATATAATTTCCATCCAATTTCATAACCATTTTCGTGGTTAAAACTCATTTTATATAAAATCTAGGTTTTTCATCTATATCTTTGATTTCTAAGATTTACTAGTTATAATCTACCTATAATCTATGTATTTAACTCAAAGTGTGTAGAATTAACTTACTTCCAAATTGCTAGTTGAAATCTCCTCTCAAGAAGCTCTGAAATCGCCCAAACATGGAAGAAAAATGAATAAAATTGGACTGAGCTTCGTCCGTTTTAAGGTTCTGCCCAACAATGATTTTCACACCCGCGGAGGAGTACAGCACATGCAGCTTTTGCACCTGCGGAAATTCCTCGTAGGTGCGCATTTCCTCTTTTGGCTTGGCACCGCACCTGCGGATAAATTGCTCGCTTCTGCACAAGTGCAAGTGCGCCCATTCCTTCGCATCTGCGGTTGCTGGGCAGCTCCTTTCCTTCGCACATGCAAGCTCGCACCTGCGGCTGGCCCATGCGCAGGTGCGATTCTGACAGAAGCTGGAAGCTTCAGTTCTTCTTCAAAATTCAAAAATTAACACTCGGGGCCCACGGGCCCCCGCACGAACATACCAACAGGTTTGAAATCATAAAATGAACTCGCTCGAACTCACGGAACGTGTAAAACTACATCAAGTATAAGAATCATACCCCAAACCAAATTGAATCAAACATAAGAACTTCAAGTTCTTCAATTTACTTCCAATGCACCAAAATGTACTTAAACTATCCGAAAAGACACAAAATTTTACGTGCAAGTCTTAAATCACTATGCGGAACTATTCTCAAACTCGTAAATTCCAAACGAACTTCAATTACTCCAAAACCTACTCCAAACCAATTTTTAAAGAACTTTAAACCTTCAAATAGTTGATTTTCACTATTAAGCGCCAAAATGCCCTGGGTTGTCCAAAACCCAATTCGAACTTACGTCCAAGTCCGAAATCATTATAAGAACCTATTGGAACCGTCAAATCCCGATTCCGGGATTGTTTTCTAAAATTATTGACCGACGTCAAACTTGGCCTTTTAATGCTAACTTAAGGAACCAAGTGCTCCGATTTCAACCCGAACACTTCCAAATCCCGAACCAACCATCCCCGCAAGTCATAAATCATTAAAAGCACATACGAGAAGTTTTATTTTAGGTAACTGAGTTCCAAAAGTTAAAATGACCGGTTGGGTCATTACAATAGCAGCTACATAAAGCTCTAATTCATGGCCAAAAAAGAATAACTGAATTTAAATTCAATCCACTATTTATCAAGATCTAATGGTTTGAATTGATTTCCTTACGAAAATATATTGGTGTAATTTTAATTTTTAACATTCGAATGTAGTAAATTTTATTTGACAGAAAAGTTGGAAAATAATACAATAAGTACATATTTGGCTGCCTGTAAAACTACAATCTGAAGTCAAATTACCTATTAATTGCAGTCTCAGAAAAAAAAAATTTCTCTTTTTTCGGTTTAAAACTTTCAATTATTTCTACACATGCATTGCTATTTCAATTTTTTTGTTTGTTCGTAAGCTTCCATGGTTAGTTATTAATTGTTGGATAGGCTTTTGAAAGCTATTTAGTTCTCTTTCTGATAGGTTTTTATAAAAAAGTTCGATTTTCTTCAAATATATTTTTGTATTTGATATTTATTTATCTAATGAATATAGTATTCATTTGATTTTAGGACGAGATTAGGAAGAATGATTTCTTTTAGTCTTTTAAATTTTTTTAATGTGCCATGTATTTCATAGTTCTTATAAATGTTTTATTGGCATGATAACATAATCCTATTAATTTATGATCTAAGCTTTAATTATTGATTTAAACTTCATGCCTCTTAGTATTTTTTATGTTCGTCTGTAACTTTATTCTCATATGTGATATTTATTTATATATTGTTCTCGTGCCATTTAGGTTGTACAAATTTTTATGAGATCAGAATAAGCAGGCGACTCAAAAGAATGGAATAAAATGGTGAGAATAACCCTAAATATTTTGAGATGACTAGATTCATTTTTCTTATTCCAAAACTCTAATTTTCTAGATTGTTTTCTCTAACTACCCGACTTGTCGTTTTAAGAATTTACGTTCCATTTGGTGGATTAAGGTCTCGAGCAGCTTTGAAATGTGTATTATGACTTGCGAGGGTGGCCAAGTTTAGTTTTCAGATGATTCAGGATTTAATTGAAAGAACAATTCTTGTTTTGGAAGCTTAAGCTGAAATAATTGATCAGATGGTGAATTATGTGTAAACAACCCCGAAATAGAGTTTTGATGATTCCAATAGTTTCGTATGGTGATTTTGGACTTAGGAGTATGTCCGAAATATTTTTTGGATGTCCGTAGTAAAATTTTGCTTGAAATGGCAAAAGTTAATTTTTGGGAAGTTTGACCGGGGAGTGGACTTTTTGATATCGGAGTCGGAATCCAATTCTGAAAATTTTTATAGATCTGTTATGTCATTTATGACTTATGTGCAAAATTTGAGGTCAATCGGAATGTCACGACCCCAAATTCCCTCTGTAGGATGTCGTGATCGCACCTAGTCTCTAAGACTAGGTAAGCCTATCAATGCGGAATAACAATAAAAATTTGAAATAAATAATCTTCAAATTCACATAATTTCCTCTCCCAAAACCCGGTAGAAATAAGTCACATGATTCTAAGAATTTATCCTCAATGTATCTATCTATATATCTATATATATATATATATATATATATATATATATATATATATATATATATATATATATATATATATATATATATATATCAGGGTCTAAGAAAAATAAGGAAGCAACATAATAATGATAGAAGGGGACTTCAGAGTCTGCGGACGCTGGGAGATATACCTCAATGTCTTTGTACACAGGTAGCTCACTAATGTCTGGACTGGTAGGATGTACCTAAATCTGCACAAAACGATGTGCAGAAGCGTAGTATGAGTACACCACAGCGGTACCTAGTAAGTGTCGAGCCTAACCTCGGTAGAGTAGTGACGAGGTCGGGTCAGGCCCTACTGAAATAATAAAAGACAAGGTGAAATATTTAACAATATAATAAAACTGAAATGGCAATGGAAATGAATCAAAAAAGTAGTATGTCACCAATTAACTACGCAAAATAATGACAAATAATACCTCGTGGAAACAAAACAGAATTCTTTACAACTTTAAGAAAATCACAACAATAATCAAAGGCAACTGCGGCCATAAATCAATATCAACAAAGGCACTCCCGAGGTATCGCCTCGTAGTCCCAAATCATAAATAAATTCACAATATCTCATTTCCTTATATCACCGCGAGAGCCTTCACATTTAATTTTAAAGAAAAACATTTTTTCCCGAAATAACATCTCGCGTTTTAGCCACCCTTATCACACCGCATGACTTCTAGTAGTTCCCCTACTAGCCATGCATATCAAGCCACCCTTATCTCACCGCATGCGTTTCAACACCCATACCTTATACCACCGCATGCGTATCAATATCACAATTTGCACCTCAAGTGCCCAAATATTTAATTTGTCAAAATAAACAACATCAACAATATTTTTCACAACAGGGATCTCACAGCTTAATCACAATGAGTACAAACATATCACAAAATATTCGGGAATTAAATAAGTCAACAAAAATAATATTTAAAAGTTTTTAATACGTTGCCTTAGTTCCAAATTTAAAATATCAAATACTTCATATTAATAATATTTAAGTTAAAAAAATTTCACCTTCAAATAATGCACAGAATAAAAGAAACCAAGTTTCAGCTAAACAGGTAAAAACAATTAGCAGGGGAAAGTCAAGCAAATTTAAAGTATATAAATCAGATCAATGATAAAAAAATATAACAAGATTTAATAATTTAATTAATATGCAATAGTGATCTACACAATTTAAAAATATAATCTTTAACATTTAGCCAGTGTACACACTCGTCACCTCGTATACACGACTTTCATCACATTACAATTATCACATCAATACCAATCCTAGGGAAAATTCCCCCCACACAAGGTTAGACAAGTCACTTACTTCGACTTGTTTTAATTTAATCAAGTAGTATGCCTTTTCCTCAATTTTTCGACTCCAATCGACTCGAATCTAGTCATAATTAGAATCAATTCCATAAGAAAATGCTACATTTTTCAATAAAAATCCGAAATTAACTCAAAAACATCGCCTGTGGGGCCCACGTCTTGGAATCCGGCGAAACTCACAAAATCCGACAACACATTCAATTACAAGTCCAACCATACTAGTTCCACTCAAATCCGACTTCGAATCGACATTCAAATCCCAAAAATTCATTTTATGAATTTTCTACAATTTCTATTGTTATTCCGCATTGGTAGGCTTGCCTAGTGTTAGAGAATAGGTGCCATCACGACATCCTACGGAGGGAATTTGGGGTCGTGACAAGTTGATACCAACTTGTCCCGACCCAAAATTCCCACCGTCGGGACCGTGATGGCACCTAATATTTCACTTCCTAGGTAAGCCAACGTTAGAGAATCATTCAACCAATCATTATTCCATTCAGTAAATAACAACAAATAAGCGAAGATGAAGTATAGCAAGTGCAGAATAATATAGAAACTGCATTAGTTACTACCACCCGAATTTGGAGTCACAATTCACGAGCATTCTAATATTCACTACAAGTAATAGTCTCAGAGAAATACAATTGTTTGAATGAAATAAACAGTAAAACCGAAAAGATAGGCGGGGACTTCAAGGTCTGTGAACGCCAACAGATCTACCTTGAGTCTCCGGATAGCGGGTCCAACAACAAAAGTCCCGATCAACCCGAGCTGGTACCAAAATTTTCACAGAAAGTGCAGAGTGCAGTATCAGTACAACCGACCCCATGTACTGGTAAGTGTCGAGCCTAACCTCGACGAAGTAGTGACGAGACTAAGACAAGACACCTACAAATTAGCCTATACAATTTAACAGTGTATATACAAATAACAACAATGAAGAGACAGACAGGAAATATCGGGAGGGGGAAACATGTTGAGGGAAATACGAGATATAGAACTACAACAGAATGATGACTGGAGCAACCAATATACTATGAATCAACAGGAACAATGAATACAGTAAAGGAAAAATACACGGCATCGCCCTTCGTGCTTTTACTCTCAACCTCAACATAAAATCAATAGAAACGACACGACATCACCCTTCGTGCATTAACTCTCATATTATGGAACAACATCACCCTTCGTGCATTAACATTCATAATATGGCACGGCATCACCCTTCATACATTAACACTCACAATATGGCACAACATCACCCTTCATGCATTAACACTCTCCCTTACCATAATGCAATGAACAAATAACAACATGGAGATAGAATAACAAGTACAAGTCTGACTTCAACATTTGGTTCCACAATATCAACCTCAACTTCGGAGTCAATACTCAATTATCACCAGAAAATCTGTGAACATGATAAGAACGATCAGTATAACAACACTAGTCTAAACACGTAGCAATTAGGCATGGGAAAAAGACAATATGAGAAACATTGGAGAAACAGGGAAAACAGGTAAATTGGCGGCACATAAGTACTCGTCACCTCACATATATACCGCTCACTTGAATTTCACATAGCAAATAGTCTGAGGGTTCCTAATTCCCTCAAGTCAAGGTTAACCATGACACTTACCTTGCTCTGAAGGCCACTCAATAATCAATCACAGCTTTTCCTCTAGAATCCACCTACAAACCACTCGTATCTATTCAAAAACGACTCAATAATATCAAATATTGCTAAAGGAATCAATTACATTGCATAAATTTAGATTTTCTATACTTTCCCCCAAAAAGTCAAAAATCGACCCCGGGCTCGCTTGATCAAAATCCGAGGTTCGGACCAAATTCTATTTACCCATTCACCCCCGAGCTCGGATATATAATTGGTTTTGGAAGTTTCTACCCAAAAATCCCCAATTCTACCATAAAAACCTTAGATTTTAGGTTGGAAATTCATGAAATATAATGGGTAATTGAAAGAAAATGGTTTAGAATCAGTTACCAACACTCTGGGGAAGAATTTAGCTTGGTAGAATAGCCTCTAGGCCATTTGGATTTTTAAAAGTTGAAAGAATGGCTTAAGTCCCGTTTTGGGATTGTTTTATGAACTGGGCGACAGTGTTCATCACGTTCGCGAGGAAACTGTCGGGTTCGCGAAGAGCATATCTTTCCAAGCTTACACGATCGCGAAACTCCTATCGCGTTCGCGAAGGTTACATCCCCCTCGCCTTCGCATTTGAAGAGGATTTTGTTGTCAGATTTTGGTAAATTTGGTATGACTAGACTCGTGAGTGAATGAGCTTTCGGGTTTTGTGATTTTTGTTGGATTCCGAGGCATGGGCCCGTGGGGCAGGTTTGAGATAATTTCGGACTTTGGCTATAATTTGGTATTTTTCTTGTGGAATTGACTCCTTTTGCCTATTTTGATCGTATTGCATTACTTGTGGATAGATTCGGGACGTTCGGATGTCGAATTGAGAGACAAGGGCATTCCGGAGTAGGACTTCACTTGGTTTGAGGTAAGTAACATTTTAAAACTTGGTTATGAGGGTTCGAGATCCCAAACTATATGTTATGTGATTGGTATTGAGGTGACGCACATGCCAAGTGACGGGCGTGCGGGCATGCACCGTGGGAATTGTGACCTGGGTGATTCCATGGCACCGTTTAGTGACTCTATCCTGTTGAAATCCATGTTTTCATCATGTGATAAAGTAGTTGAGTTGTAAATCATGCTAGATATCATGTTTAGGCTTTGTGCCGGTATTGTTTGGACCCTTAGCGGTCGTTTCTTGCTGCCATCTCACTAGTGTCATTTACTATTTCATACTCATTCATGATCATGCATTTTTATATCATATCCCAGTCTCAGTTATTTATTGATTCATCATGTCATTGTTCCGGGTTGTTTTCATGATATTGTGAGCATGTGGTGAGACTGGAGAGGTTGATGACTGAGTGATGCCGAGTGCCTGATTATCAGTGACAGTTATAGGATCGGGCTACATGTCGCAGTGGTTATATTGATGATTATGATAGCGCTTGGGTTGTAGGAGCCCCTTCGGAGTCTGTAACATACCCCCAGTGGGCGCGAATGATATTATTGAGGGATGGATTTCCCTGGATATGGATTTGTCCGAAGTACTTGATACCTAGAGATGGATTTCTCCACAAGGTTGGATTGCCCTTTTTCCTCAGTACTGGTGATTATAATTAGAGTTGTATATGTTCCGGGAAGGATTTCCCTGGGCCGGATGGCCATATACAGTACCGAGTGGTTGAATACTTGAGAGTGGAGCACATGGTGCATTTCATACAGACTGTGCATTGGCTTGTAGAGATAGCTGAGTTGTATATGTTGCACTGTTCAGATCTGTATTTCCTTTACTGGTTGAGCTGTATATTTGACTTGAAAGCATGCCTACATTTCTGTACATTTACTTCTGTTATGCCTCTTGAGTGAGTTCGTCACTACATTTTAGTCCAAAGTTTGGACTTGTTACTTACTGAGTTGGTGTACTCACGTTACTCCTTGCACCTCGTGTGCAGATCCATGCGACACTGGTCATAGCGGCTGCTGCTGATTGAGGATACTAGAGTTTCAGAGTCTATCAAGGTAGTTGCACTGCGTTCGCGGGCCTTGACTCTCCTTCTTTATCTTTGTCGTACTTTCAGTTTATATCTCTAGACACTGTAGTAGACTGTATTTCTGATCTAGACACTTATATACTCAGTGACACCCTGGTTTTGGGCTGGATTGTATCAATTGGGGATTTTCATATATTTTAGACAGTTTTTCTTTAATGTTAAATGCTTCCGTTAGCATTTTCAAACTTATTGTTGTTGGTGTAGGGTTGTTGAGTTGAGGCTGGCCTAGTTCCATGATAGGCGCCACCATGACGGTTGATTTTGGGTCGTGACAGGGGAGGCCCAGCCCGTTGATATATTTGTTATGGTGTGGCTGAAGCCACTACACCAGATGGTGTCGTTACAGGTATGATCCTGATCTGTTATAAAAGAATATTTTTCCTTAATTTGATTCAGTTCTGAATATTGAGGCGAGTCCTTCTATTATGCTCCGCTTATGGGCGAGCTTCGTAATATTGTGACCCACTTATATGTTTATCCCTATAGAGAGATATGATGATGTTAGCCCATGTCTATCATTTTTATTTTTGTACACCATTGAGAGCTATAAGTCCAAAAGTGATTTTTATTACTCACTACAATGGGTTTTGATGTAATTTTGGAATAATTGATTTCAATTTTATGAATTTTATGCCCTATTGGAATGACGGGTTCACTATGTGTTGAGAAAATTGTTTACGTTATTTATTGAAAAGAAGAAAGAAAGGAAATTGAAAATTTCAGTTGGCACAATGTACAAAATACTTGTGATTCGAAGTTGAGTACGAGATCCTCGCATTTTTATATGATATGAAATATTTAAATTTGGCTACAAGCCGCGATGGAAGTTATATAAGGACGAGATCCTTGTGGTGAAAAATTTATGAGTTTAAATTCTCCCTTTGTGAAATTAAATTTGAACTATAGTATTAATGGGGAGCCATGCATGTTAGGCCTATTTGATAATTCTTTTATATGTTTTTGTGCATATCCATATCCGTGCAGTAAATATTGCATTTTAGCCTATAAGGTGAGTGCCCAGGTGGTGTTAAATGTGACTCGTTGATTCGGATAAATAATTATGAGGTCTTCATGCCTCACGTGTTGCTGTCAGTGTTGCAAAAATTTGAAATGAGATTTTAGTTAATATGAGATTAATTGAGGATGCTGGAATTAATTATAAACAGCTATTATGACCAAAGATGTGGTTATTGGTATACGTTGATGTGTGCATAGGCACGAGTTGCTATAGCTTGTTGAAACTAATACCGTGCGTTGATGTGATAACAAGGCCTTTTTAAATTAATTGAAGTGAAAGAAGTTGGCTTTACAGTTTATAAATGAGGATAGAAGAAATAATATGGTATTGTCGGACCCATGCTAAATTGTAGTGACGTAGAATCAACCGCGAATATGCGTCTAATAGTACACTCAGAAATTTAATGTCTTCAGAATAATTCTTGGTACGTTCGAGGACGAACGCATGTTTTAAGAAGGGGAGGATGTAACTATCCGACTTGTCATTTTAAGAATTTATGTTCCGTTCGGTGGCTTAAGGTCTCGAGCAGCTTTGAAATGTGTATTATGACTTGCGAGGGTGCTCAAGTTTGGTTTTCGGATGATTCAAGATTTAATTGAAAGAACAATTTTTGTTTTGGAAACCTAAGTTGAAATAATTGATCGGATGGTGAATTATGTGTAAACGACCCCGAAATAGAGTTTTAATGATTCTAATAGCTTTGTATGATGATTTTGGATTTAGGAGCATGTACGGAAAATTCTTTGGAAGTCCGTAGTGAAATTTTGCTTGAAATGGAGAAAGTTCAATTTTCGGGAAGTTTGACCGGGGAGTTGACTTTTTGATATCAGAGTCGGAATCCAATTCTGAAAATTTTCATAGATCTGTTATGTCATTTATGACTTGTGTGCAAAATTTGAGGTCAATCAGAATTGATTTAATACGTTTCGGCGCAAAATATAGAAGTTGGAAGATTTAAAAACTCATAATTCGATTCGATGCGCGATTCGTAATTTCGGCGTTGTTTGGCATGGTTTGAAACCTCAACTAAGTTCGTAATGTATCTTGTGACATGTTGGTATATTTGGTTAAGGTCCCTAGGGCCTCGGGTGAATTTCGAAAGGTTAACGGAATGGATTTCGGACAAAAGGAGCTGCTGGAATTTTTCTGCTGCAGAAGCTGTTTTTGGACAGTAACTGGTACAATCACACAGCCGCCTTTGGAAACTTATATCTCAAAATTTATAAGAAATATGAAAATATTCAAAACATCAAAGTTGTAGCCCTTTGATTTTAGTTTCCATAAAGTTAAACCATGTATCATTTGGACATTTGTACAGAACGTTATGGTCGACTAAATGAAGGCTGGTAAAGCAGTTTCGCCAGAAATTTCTGATGCGTGGAGCTTATTTTGGAAGCTTATATCTCGAAATCTATAAGGAATATGGAAATTATCAAAACATGAAAGTTATATCCCTTTGATTCTAGTTTCCCGAATAATAAACCATTTATCATTCCGACATTATTACAAAAGATTATTGTCGATTGACGGAAGCTGGTACTGTATTTTTTGGTACACATGGCTGACTTTGGGAGCTTATATCTCGCAATCTATAAGGAGTTGGGTGATGAGAAAAACATGAAAGTTGTAGCCCTTTGTATCTAGTTTGCAAAAATTTAAACCGTTTGGAAGTTGGAGTTGATTACAAGAAGTTATAGTTGATATACTACAAGCTATCGGGGAAGAGTTTTGGAAGAGTTTGATGTTTTCAGCATAAGCATGTAATGATCCAAAGGTCCATTTTTAGTTCTAGAGATTGAAATTTGATTTCTAGACTTTCGGGATTTTGATAATGAATTATAGGAGTGATCTGGAAAGTTTGGTCTAATTTTATCAAGTCGCGATTGGGTTTTTAGCGCAAAACATGAGTTAATTATTTAACAAGCAAAATTAGTATCGCATTGAGCAAATGAGCTCTGAATTGAGTTTCGATCGAACGACTAGGTTCGTATTATTATTTGTGACTCATAGGAACATGAATCGGCAAATTCTGAGTTCGTATGATGGAGTTAGAGCCTTTTTAGTGAAACAATTACTGTTAATGCAATCAAGTTCTGGTGTGGACTTTTAGTGGCGAAAAATGGACTTTTAGTGATGGAAAATGGACTTTTAGTGACGGATGAGCAGAAACTTAAGTACTAAAAATGGTCATTTCCTTCATTTCATTTTTGGATTTTCGGAGCACGGTTCTTAGGCTATTTTGAGGATTTCGTCACGACTTCGACTTGGGTAAGTGTCCTCCTATATCCAAAAGTAATTATATTTCATAAATCCATGGTTATATTCATCATTTATTTTTGATTTAAATAGAAGAAATCAAGATTTTTGCAAAACTTTTCAAGAACGAAATATTTAGATTTGGAGGTCGAGTTGTTATCGAATTTTGATAAAAATAGTATGGGTGGACTCGTAATTGAATGTGTTGTCGGATTTTGTGAGTTTCATCGGATTCCGATATGTTGACCCCACAGGCAATTTTTGAGTTAAATTTCGAATTTTGTTGGGAAATTAGTATTTTCATATGGAATTAATTCCTATAATTAGTATTCACTGAATTGAATTAATTTGGTTAGATTTGAGCCGTCCAGAGATTATTTTATGCAAGAAGGTTATTTTGGAATATCGGCATAACTTCAAAAAGGTAAGTATCTTACCTAACCTTGAGTGGAGGAAATTTCCCATAGGCATTGAGTCTTATGTGCAATTTGTGTAATTGAAAACTATGTACGCGAGGTGACGAGTATGTACTTGGTTTATATGTGCAAATTACATTGGTTAAAATCCTTAGACGCACTTATGTATTAAATTGGAAATTAATGGCACTTCTTAAATCCTTTAATCGTCTTGCCTAAATCCTTGTTTTGTTGGATTTATTTTTATATGATGATTTAGCGTGATTGTCATCTTGATTTTTATGTGAAATATTATTTTGTTGAGTTGTTCACTCCCTGATATATTTGTTAAGATTTTATACACATTGTGGTCGACCCATGGGCTCCTTATTGTGAAAAATAATGTATAGTTGAATTTTATGGCGAGTTGTAATATTTGAGCACTTGATGTGCAATTTATGATATGTTGTGATATGTGAGAACTTGAGGTACAAATTGTATTATGATGTGATATTTGGGCACTTGAGGTGTGATTTGTGAAATATTGTGATATTGATACGCATGCGGTAATATAAGGTCAGGGTGTTGAAATGCATGCGGTGAGATAAGGGTAACTTAAAACGCGTGTCTAGTAGGGGAACTACTAGAAGTCATGCGGTGTGATAAGGGTGGCTAAAAAGCGGGATGCTATTTCGGAGAAAATAATTTCTTTAAATTTAAATGTGAAGGCTCCTGCGGTGATATAAGGAAATGAGATATTGTCAATTTATTTATGATTTGGGACTACGAGGTGGTACCTCGAGAGTGCCCTGTTAATATTTCTTTATTTATGTTCTTGTCTTGGGTGATTTTGTTTTATTTAATATGTAAATTCATGTATTCTTCCGTGATGTACTAGTTGACTTTATTATTATGTGTTTTGTGCTCCTAGTTGTATTATGTTGGCTTTGGCTTTTTAGCACGAGACTCTGAAGAAGTATATTTCTGGTTTTTCTTACTGATTGAGTTGATTTAAATAAAAGAAATTATTATTATGTTTAAAATTAAATAGTTTTATATCCAAATCAGTAGTTTATCTGATTCTTTAATTTAAGTGCAATGTTATTTTCTTCACCCAAATGATTTCTAAAATAAATTCATTTTCATGTTGATTTCTAATTTGATTTAAAAATTGTAAACTCACTTTTGTGGAAATAAATTGATCATGTGGATCTTATATACATTGATATTATTGGCACGTGAGTTGTCCGTGCAGTTGTGATAGAAATATGAGCACGAGGTGCCGTGAAAATATGAAAGTGAGTTGAGACCCGTATTTTTATGATTATGAAATCAGGTGTCACAAGGTGACTTTTATTTGAAGGAATTATATTCCAAAAATATTATTTGAAAGAATTATAGTTGAACGAAATTTATTTGAAGGGAGTATATTCGAAATATATATTTATTTAACAAGGTTATATTCTAAGGAGTTTTATTGAAAAACTTATATTTGAAAGATTTATACTTGAAGTATTTACATTGGAAAGATATTTATTTGAGGGACTTGATTGATTGGTTGTATTTGTGTTCCTTATTCGTTTGAGCAATATTTATAGTATTCTTGTTGCCTTGTTGTTTACATCATTTATTTATTCTTGTTGCCATCATTGCCATTTATTTTTATTATTATTATATACTGCTACACTGCACAGGTTAATAGATTAGTGAGTATCTTGATTGTACTTCGTCACTACTCCACCGAGGTTAGTCTTAATACTTAGTGGGTATCGACCGTGGTGTACTCATACTACACTTCTGCACATTTTTGTGCAGAGCCAGATATTGAAGATATCGGACTCGGGCAGAGTTAGTATGTTGATCGCAAGGATTCAAGGTAGAGCTACTTGATTGTCGCAGTCTCTTGGAGTCTTTCCATTTTATTGTATTATTAATTATTATTCGAACAATATGGTATATTCGATCTTTGAGATCATTTCATAAATTAAGTTAGAGTTCGTGACTCAATATTACAAGTCTTGGGAGGTTTTTTAAAAAAATTCGATGTTGGTTTCGACACGTGTATTAAATTATATCTTTATAAATAAATTTAAAAAAAGGGAGCCTGAATTGTAATTGTAATCGGCTTACCTAGTCTTAGAGACTAAGTGTCATCACGACGCCTGTGGTGGGATTTTAGGTCGTGACATTTTCTAAATTTTTCTCGCCTTGAAATTACAACAATTAAAAATGTAGTACAAGCTAAGGTTAGTATATATGAAAATTATCACAAATATATCAATGCAAAATTGATAAGAAAAAATATAAAATCGGGATGAAGCATTTATAGTCAAACATATTATTTTTGTACATATATTTACTTGACGCTGGGCACACGTGCAATGCACGTACACTAAACTAGTACTATATTAAAAGCACGAAGGCGCTTAGCAAAATGTCGTTCGCCTTTTTTACCCCTTAAAAATAGATTTCACATTAGATAAAATTATAATTTAATTATTTTCCTAATATTTAGCACTTTGAAATCTACTAAAATTTTGGCTATGAAAACTCCTAATACTTAAAAACTTAAATCAAATAAATTTTTTACTTATAAATGTTTTCCTTATTGCGATTGTATAAAGTAACTAACATTTTTCCTATATGTATACGATAAACAAATTTACTGATGAAAATTTAGATCTAATTTTATGTCTTCAAAATTGAAGATTACTGTATAATGTAAAATCAAACTAATACACATATTAGGACGAGTAAGAAACTATCTGTAAACAAGATTATTATGACATGCCAATGTTTTGAAAATATTGGTAATTGTTTTTTGGTAATTAAATAATTTTATTTACCAGTATCAATATGTACAATTTAAAAAAAAAAAACTGAGTCTAGACAACCCCATCCTCATACAACTTTAACAACTCACCATATGTAGTAAAGACTAAACATAAAAATTTATGGCAAAATACGTAAGTTACCCCCTAAAGTATGGGCCAAATTCCTCTTACATAATTTCTGACCACAAAAATTATATTACACATTCAATCTTTTTAGGGTGTATCTAATACACACTTTTTTGATATGTGGCTGGCGTGTGCTTAGCAAAAGAAATGAGCTGGTAATATTTTGTCAAAATAAGAATATTTCCTTTATTTTTCATTTTTATCAAATAAAAAAAGCTGCCAAACTTCTCTGTCTCCGGTCTTACCAAACTATCAGGGCCCCCCTCCCCCCTCCTTCCTCTCCGATCTTCCCCAGACACCCATCCCGTTTCGTCTCTTCCTTTGTGATTCACAAAAATCCGCAAAACTCATGATAAAGAATTTAAAGGAAGTGCTGCAAATTTTCTTTAAAATTGTCGTTCTAAAATTCTCCTGCTTCTTTTTCTATCATTAAAACCCACAAACAATTTAATCTTTACATAAATAAAAAATATATATTTCATGAGAATGACTGAAATTATAATTAATTTTTTTCATATAAGGGTAGGTTTGAGATTTTATTCACAATGGAGTTGTTTAATTCATGGAAATGAAAAATTGACTTTGATTTGCTTTGTTTGGTTGTGGTATGAGATCTGAAAAATAGAGGAGGAAAATGAAAATCAGAGGAGTTGCAATTTCAATTTCCATCTCTTCCATTCTCGATTATGGAGGAATCATTGCAAAATTGAATATGCATGAAGTTAAGAAGTGGTGGTTATGACTTTTTTCTGGTGGTGTCCCCTGCTGACAACCTCTTGCACAATCTGTCTAACTAACATTTTCGGTGTCTTCTGTTGCCCTTGAAATACTCTCATGTTTCGTTCCTTCCATATATGATAAACAACACATGCCAATATCAACCTGTATAGTTGTATAGATGCACTATTTCCTTTTGCATTGTCTTCTGCTCATCGTATCTCCCTATGCCACTCCATCGCAAGCTTTGCTATGCCTTGCCAGGTGAGCAACTTACTTCATATGTTTTCAGCTACTCCACACCTAAACATCAAGTGATTCATAGATTAATTTGCGTCATTACACATTGGACGGTTTAATATATCTGTCATCCCCTATGCATGGAGCTTGTCCCTTGTAAGAAGCCTATTTTGTAGTCATATTCAACACAAAAATTCATTTTGGAGCCCCTAAGTTGTTGCACGTCAATTTCCTCCAAGTTACTTTTTGAAATTCTCCTCTCATAGGATTATACAGCTTCTTAACAGAGAAATAATTCAAAGAGGCCATTTTCTGCATATTGATTCCTATTGTTTCTATATATCCATTGGCTTTAATGATCTTCTGGACCATCCAAGATGCAGCGTTTGGAGCGCTTTCCTACACTATTTACTTCTTCCCATAATACAGGTGAACCCACAGCTTGTCTTTTTTCTTACAAAGATTCCATAGTATTTTACAAATTGCAGCCCTATTCCAAGTATATACATCAAGTATATTTTTTTCACCAGCAGTCTTTGGGGAGCATACTTTCTCCCATGATAGTAAAGCCTTTTCTTATGCTTCTACTCCCCCTGTCCATAGAAAGGTCTATAGACAGTTTGTATCTTTTTTACTAGCTTCTTAGGCATCACAAATATATGTGACCAATAAATTTGGAAGGAAAACAACATTGTTTTGATCAATTGAAGCCTTCCTGCATAGGATAAATACTTTGAGGTCCAGGAAGTGATCCTTCCTATCATTTTCTCCCATAGTGGTTGTCACTGTGTCAGAGAGATCCTCCTGGTGCTTAGTGGAACACCCAGGTATTCGAAAGGCATCCCTTGCTAAATCCAACTGCTTGCATTATGTTATGTTGTATGTCTTGTGGTACACCACCAAAGTATATAGAACTCTTTGCCACATTTGCTTTTAGCCCAGATGCTTAAGAAAATTCCATAAAGCAATTGTATACCATTTGGACAGACAAAGTATCTCCTCTGCATAATAACTACAAGTCATCTGCAAACCCCAACTATATAATGTTAAGCTTATCACATCTGGGATAAAAGTTGAAGTCAGGATCATTCTTCAAGGTCTTGAGCAGCCTAGTAAGATATTCCATACCAAGGACAAATAGGTATGGAGGCAATGGATCACCTTGTCTTAAGCCTTTCCTAGATTTAAATGGTTCCACATGTTTCCCATTTATATGAATTGTGTAGGACATAGTGCAAACACAAGCCATTATCCATCTAATAAACCTCTTTCGTATATTCAGACTAGCCAGGACTTGCTCTAAAAAAACCATTCGATGGAATCATAACCTTTCTGCAAGTCCAATTTAATCATGCATCTAGGTCAGATACCCTTCCTCCCATACCCTGTTATGATCGAATAATCAAAGCAATTTGCAGAGAGAACAAATTAGAACCTTATTTCTGAGAGAAAAAGAATGGGAAAATTTTATTCAACGTAATAAACTGAGTTCTCTAACCTTTACAAATCAGCCAACTACTGTATATATATACAAAGTAAAGAATGTTATATGTGTAAAAGAATAGCTACTACTAAAATAAGGTTACAATTATAAATATAACTAAGGGTCTTCTGGGTTGTCTTTATTATGGGCCACTGATCATGTGTCTTTAAGTTGGGCTGAAGTGGATATGGGAGAAGAATGTGGTCCAACATCCCCCACAAGCTGGAATGGGGAACCAAGCCAAGCTTGGGGAGGAAAGAGCAATGATGAATACCAGGTAAAAATTTAGTGAAGACATCAGCCAGCTGGGAAGTAGTAGAAACACCATGCAAATCAATGAGGCCAGACATAACCTTTTCACGCACAAAATGGCATTCAATATCGATATGTTTAGTGCGCTCACGAAAGATAGGATTCCTATCAATGTGGATAGCAGAACGATTGTCACAAAAAACTGGAATATGAGAGAGTGAAAAAAATGCCAAACTCACCTAGAAACCTAACTATCCAAACAATTTCAGCAACTAAATGCTTCAGAGCTCTGTACTCAGCCTCTGCAAAAGAGAGTGAAATAGTAGCATGCTTTTTGGACTTCCAGGAAACAGGACACCCACCTAATAGTAACACAAAGCCACTAACAGACCTTATAGAAGTAAAAAAACTGGCCCAATCAGAGTCACAGAAGCCAGTTAAGGAAAAAGAAGAGGAGTTGCTGAATAGCAAACCTAAATCAGGTGTACCGACTAAATATCTCAACACGTGCTACCCAGCTTCAAAATGAGGAACTGTGGGTTGGGACATAAACTGACTAAGATGTTGAACACTATAAGAAATGTCATGCTGAGTATGTTGAAGAAATTTTAACTTGCCTACTAATTTTCTATACAAGGAAGGGTCTGGAAGTAAGTCTCCGGAATCAACATCCAACTTAGAATGTATGTCCAAAGGTGAAACAACAGAACTAACATGGAGGCAATTAAATTCAGAAAGCAAATCCATAAAAAACGTATGTTGATTGACTATCATACCTTGAGGATGCTTAATAATTTGCAAACCTAAGAAATAATGTGCTTCCCCTAAATCTTTGATCCAGAATTGAGCTTCCAAAAAAAATTTCAAGACAAAAAATTCAGTATGATCATCACCAATCAACAAAATATCATCCACATAAACAGCTACAATAGTAAGGGAGCAACCAATCAGTTTAGTAAATAAGGAATAATCATTTTTACTATAAATGTACCCCTTTGACTGAAAAGCTGAGGATAGCTTTGCATACCACTAGCTTGAAGCTTGTCTAAGGCCATACAAAGATTTATTAAGTTTGCATACTAGAGGGACAGAAGGATCAGAAGAAATAACTTGTAGGCCAAGAGGTATCTTCATATACACCTCTTCATCTAAATCACCATGTAAAAATGCATTATTCACATCCAATTGGAAAATAGTCCAATGTTTCTTAACATCAATACTAAGCAAGCATCTAATAGTGGTAATTTTATCAACAGGAGAAAATGTTTTAGTAAAATCAATTCCCTCTTGTTGAGTGTCCCCTCTAATGACAAGCCTAGCTTTGTACCTTTTTATACTACTATTTCCTTTTGTTTAACCTTATAAACCCACTTAGAAGAAATAGCCTTCTTACCAAAAGGAAAAGGTACAATTGTCCAAGTATTATTGGCCTCTATGGTCTGAAATTAAGCCAGCATAGCAGCCTGCCAAGAAGGGTTAAACACAACCTGATGGTAAAATTGCGGTTCAAATAAGCAAGCATCAGAAGTAGAATTAGAGTCCTTAGAAACAGACACACTCGTGCAAATATAATCCTTTGGGTGTGGTGGAGGGTTATTAGGTCTGGATGACCTCCTTAGAGAAACAGAAGAATCACCAGAAGAGGAAGTAGAAGGAGAAGTGACATTAGGAGAAATATGATAATCAACAGGAGCAGAAATGGAAGAAGGAAAAAAGGCATGGGGAGAAGAAGCAGTATAAGAAAAGACAGACTCTTGGAATATAACATCTCTTGATTGAAACCTGTCCCTATAAGGCTTAGGAACAACAGCAAAGCATAAACAACCAAAAACTTTAAGGTGAGAGTAAGAGGGAGGCTGACAATATAACAATTCATAAGGTATTTTATGATTAAGCAAGGGTGATGTGAACTTGTTAATAAGGTAAGTAGTAGTGAGAAGACACTCCCCCCAGTACTTAAGAGGCAACTTAGATTGAAACAGTAGAGATCTTGTCACGACCCCAAATTCCCTCTGTAGGATGTCGTGATGGCACCTAGTCTCTAAGACTAGCTAAGCCTATCAATACAGAATAAAAATTGAAATTTGAAATAAATAAACTATAATTCAAACAATTTCAACTCCCAAAATCCGGTAGAAATAAGTCACAAGCTTCTAAGAATTTATTCTCTATGCCTCTATACATCAGAGTCTAAAGAAAATAAGGAAGACAACATAGTAAGATAGAAGGGGACTCCGGAATCTGCGGTCGCTGGCAGATATACCTCAAAGTCTCCTCGTACAGCTAGTTTACTGATGTCTGATCTAATAAGATGTATCTGGATCTGCACAAAAGGATGTGCAGAAGCGTAGTATGAGTACACCACAGCGGTACCCAGTAAGTGTCAAGCCTAACCTCGGTAGAGTAGTGACGAGGTTAGGTCAGTCCCTACTAGAAAATAATAATAGCATGGTATAATGTTAATAATATAATAAAATAAATGACAATGGAAATGAATCAAGTAGCATGTCACCATTTAGTTACACACAATAATGGCAATTAGTATCTCGTGGAAACAAACAAAATTTCCTTTCAATTTTAAGAAAATCACAACAAATAATCAAAGGCAAATGCGGCCATATATCAATATCAACAAAGGCACTCCCGAGGTACCGCCTCGTAGCCCCAAATCATAAATAAATTCACAATATTTCATTTTCTTATCTCACCGTGGGAGCCTTCACAATTTATTTGAAAGAAAATATTTTTTCCGAAATAGTATCCCGCATTTTAGCCATCCTTATTGCACCGCATGACTTTTAGTAGTTCTCCCTACTAGCCACGCGTATCAAGCCACCCTTATCTCACCGCATGCATTTCAATACCCAGACCTTATACCACTGCATGTGTATCAATATCATAATATATCACAATTTGCACCTCAAGTGCTCAAATAATTTAACCTGACAAAATAATTCAACAACAATATTTTTCCACAATAAAGAGCTCACGGCTCATGTCAAAACAAATCATCAATAATATTTTTCCACAATAAAGAGCTCACGGCTCCATCACAATGAGTACGAAAATCTTACAAAAAAATATTCAGGAATAAATAATTCAGGAAAATAATATTTCAAAATCTTTAATACGTTGCTTCAATATCAAGTTTAAAAATGTCAAATACTTCATATTAATAATATTTAATTTAAAGAAAATCAACCTTCAAATAATGCACAGAATAAAAGAAACCAAGTTTCAACTAAAGAGGTAAAACAATTAGCAGGAAAAACTCAAACAAATTTAAAGTATATATCTTAGATCAATGATGAAGAATATAACAAGATAAAATAATTAAATAAATGCGCAACAGTGATCTACATAATTTAAAAATATAATCTTTCACATTTAGCCCATGTACACACTCGTCACCTCGTGTACACGACCTTTAACACATTTCAATAATCACATCAATACCAATCCTAGGGGAAATTTCCCTTACACAAGGTTAGACAAGTCACTTACCTCGACTTACTCTAATTTAACCAAGTATTATGCTTTTTCCTTGATTTTTCGACTCTGATCGACTCGTATCTAGTCATAATTAATTCGATATAGTCAACAAAAATTATAGGAATCAATTTCATAAGAAAATGCTACATTTTTAAATAAAATCTGAAATTAACTCAAAAATTGCACTTCTCGAAATCCAGCGAAACTTACAAAATTCGACAACCCATTCAATTACGAGTCCAACCATACTAGTTTCACTCAAATCCGACTCCGAATCGACATCGAAATCTCAAAAATTCGTTTCTATGAGATTTCTAAAATTTTCCCAAATTTCTATCTGAAAACACTAATTAAATGGTGAAAACAATGATATATTCGTGTATATTGACCAAATCCGAGTTAGAATCACTTACCCCCACTGTTTTTCCTTCAAAATATATCAAAATCGTCTCTCCTCAAGCTCACATTCGTTAAAAATGGCAAATGAGACAAAGTCCCCTGTTTTTATAACTTACAGATCTGTCAGGGAGCCCGATTTTGACAGGGACCCCGATTTTGACAAGGAGCCCGATTTTGACATGGAGTCCAATTTTGACAGGGAGCCCGATTTTGATAGGGAGCCCGATTTTGACAGGGAGTCCGATTTTGACAACATTTCCAGCAGAAATATTGCAGCAGCTAAGTCTCATTTTTGATCCGTTAACCATCTGAAACTCACCTGAGGCCCTCGGGACCTCAACCCAATACACCAACAAATCCTAAAACATCATACGAACTTATGTGAAACCTCAAATCACATCAAACAACGCTAAAATCACAAACCATACCCAATTCAAGCTTAATGAAACTTAAGAATTTCCAACTTCTACATTCGGTGTCGAACCCTATCAAATCAAGTCTGATTGACCTCAATTTTTGCACACAAGTCATAAATGACATAACGGAGCTATGAAAAATTTTAAAATTAGATTCCGACCACGATATCAAAAAGTCAACTCTCCGGTCAAACTTCCAAACTTTAAATTCCTATTTTGTTTTTGCCATTTCTAGCCTAATTTCACTACGGACTTCCAAATAAAATTCCTATCATGCTCCTAAGTCTAAAATTATCATACGGAGCTGTTGGAATCATCAAAATTCTATTCGAGAGTCGTTTGTACACAATTCGACATCTGATCACTATTTGAATTTAAACTTTTAATTTTTCATCAAAATTCCATATCTCGGGCTAGGGACCTCGGAATTTGATTCCGGGCAAACGCCCAAATCCCAAATAACGATACGGACCTACCGGATCAAAATACTAATCCAAGTCCGTTTGCTCTAAATGTTGACCAAAGTCAACTCAGTTGAGTTTTAAAACTCTAATTCACATTTTAATCCATCTTTTTCACATAAAAACTTTCTGGAAAATTTTACGGACTGCGCACGCAAGTCGAGTAATGATAAATAGTTTTTTTCGAGGTCTTAGAATACATAATTAATTATTAACTTTAAAGATGACATTTTGGGTCATCACATTCTCTACCTCTAAAACAAACATTTGTCCTCGAACGGAGTTAAAAAAGTACTTGAGCTGGTGAATAAGTGTGGATAAATCTGCGCATATCATGCTTGGTCTCCCAAGTCGCCTCCTTGACCGGATGACCCTTCCATTGAACCTTCACGGAAGCAATATTCTTTGACCTCCGCTTTCGAACCTGCCTATCTAAAATAGCCACTGGTTCCTCAACATAAGATAGATACTTGTCCAACTGAACCGAACTGAAGTCTAAACACATGAGACGGATCATCGTGATATTTTCGAAGCATAGAAACATGAAATACCGGATGAACTGCATAGAGACTAGGTGGTAGTGCAAGTTTGTAATCCACATGCCCAACTCTCTCAAGAATTTCAAAAGGTCCAATATACTTAGGTCTGAACTTGACCTTCTTCCCGAACCTTATCATCCCCTTCATAGGTGAAACCCGGAGCAAGAACCGCTCACCAACTAAGAATGCAACATCACGAACATTCCGATCCGCATAACTCTTTGGTCTAGATTGGGTTGTACGAAGTCGATCCTGAATAAACCTAACCTTTTCCAGGGTATCTTGAACCAAGTCGGTACCCAATAGCCTAGCCTAGACTCGCCCGATTTGAACAAACCCACTGGAGACCGGCACCGCTTACCATACAATGCCTCATACAGAGCCATCTGAATGCTTGATTGGTAACTGTTGTTGTAACCAAACTCCGTAAGTGGTAAGAACTAGTCCCAAGCACCCCCCCCAATATCTATCACACACTCACGAAGCATATCCTTCAGTATCTGAATTGTGCATTCGGACTGCCCGTCTTTCTGAGGGTGAAATGTTATACTCAACTCTACCCGAGTACCCAACTCACATTGTACTTCCCTCCAGAACCGTGATGTAAACTGCGTACCCCGGTCAGGGATGATAGATACTGGTACGCCGTGAAGTCTGACAATCTCGCGAATATATACTTGAGCCATCTGCTCTGAAGAGTAAATAGTAATCATAGGAATGAAATGAGCTAACTTGGTCAATCTATCCACAATCACCCAAACTGCATTGAACTTCCTCCGAGTCCGTGGGAACCCAACAACAAAATCCATGATGATACGCTCCCATTTCCATTATGGAATCTCTAACTTCTGAAGTAATCCACCCGGTCGCTGATGCTCATATTTCACCTGTTCACAATTTAGACACCAAGCTACATACTCTGTTATGTCTTTCTTCATCCGCCTCTACCAATAGTGTTGTCTCAAGTCCTGATACATCTTTGCAGCACTCGGATGAATGGAGTACCGCGAACTGTGAGCCTCTTAGAGAATCAACTCACTCAAGCCATCTACATTGGGTAAACATAGACTGCCATGCATCCGTAATACACCGTCATCTCCAATAGTAACTTCCTTGGCATTACCGTGCTGAACTGTATCCTTAAGGACAAGCAAGTGGGGGTCATCATATCGACGCTCCCTAATACAATCATAAAGAGAAGACTGAGAAATCACACAAGCAAAAACTCGACTCGGCTCGGAAATATCCAATCTGACAAATTGGTTAGCCAAGGCCTGAACATCCAAGGCTAAAGGCCTCTCTGCTACCGGTAAATATGCTAAGCTGCCCAAACTTTCTACCTTACGACTCAAGGCATCAGCCACTACATTGGCCTTCCCAAGATGATAGAGAATGGTGATATCATAATCCTTAAGCAAGTCCAACCACCTCCGTTGCCGCAAATTAAGATGATTCTGTTTAAACAAATGTTGTAGACTTCGGTGATCGATGTAGACCTCTCAATGGACACCGTACAAATAACATCGCCAAATATTTAAGGCATGAATAATAGCTTCTACTCAAGGTCGTGTAAAGGATAATTCTTCTCAAGCACCTTTAACTGTCTGGACGCGTAGGCAATCACCCTACTGTCTTGCATCAACACTACACCGAGACCAATATGCGATGCATCAAAATACACAGTATAAGCCCCTGAACCTGTAGGTAATACCAATACAGGGGTTGTAGTCAAAGCTGTCTTGAGCTTTTGGAAGCTTTCCTCGCATTCCTCGATCCACCTGAGCGGAGCACCCTTCTGGGTCAATTTGGTCTTAATAGTTGTTCATAATCAATTACAGAATCGTCAATTAACTTCATGTTAACAAAAATCTCATTTCAAACCTTCACAATACTGATAACGAGACACGAGGCATGAAGACATCATAATTAATTACCCAAATTAATGAGTCACATTTAACGTCACCTGGGCGGGAACCTGCTTCGTAGGTTAAAACTCAATAATTACAACACAAATTTGGCAAGTATGCATAGAGAATTTCATATAAGAATTTTCAAATAAGCCTAATAGGCAAGACTCCCTATTAGTACTATAGTACAAATTAGATTTCACAAGGGAGAACTTAAACACAAGAATTTTCCTCACAAGGATCTCGTCCTTATATAACTTCCACCGCAGCTTGTAGTCCGGTTTAAACATATCAGTTTATTATGACAGGGAGCCCGATTTTGACATGGAGTCCGATTTTGACAAGGAGTCCGATTTTTACTAGGAGCCCGATTTTGACAGGGAGTCCGATTTTGACAGGAAGTTCGATTTTGATAGGGATCTCGATTTTGACAGCATTTCCAGCAGAAAAATTACAGCAACTAAGTCTCATTTTTGATCCGTTAACCATCCGAAACTCACCCAAGGCCCTCGGGACCTCAACCCAATACACCAACAAGTCCTAAAATATCATACGAACTTATTTGAAATCTCAAATCACATCAAACAATGCTAAAATTATAAATCATACCCCAATTCAAGCTTAATGAAACTTAAGAATTTCCAACTTCTACATTCGGTGTCGAACCCTATCAAATCAAGTCTGATTGACCTCAAATTTTGCAACAAGTCATAAATGACATAACAGAGCTATGAAAATTTTTGGAATTGGATTCCGAACCCGATATCAAAAAGTCAACTCCCTGGTCAAACTTCCAAACTTTAAATTCCTATTTTGTTTTGCCATTTCAAGCCTAATTTCACTATGGACTTCCAAATAAAATTCTGATCATGCTCCTAAGTCCAAAATCACCATACGGAGCTGTTGGAATTATTAAAATTCTATTTCGGATTCATTTGCACACAATTCAACATCTGGGATAAACATATAAGTGGTTCACAAAATTACGAAACTCATCCTTAAGCGGAGCATAATAGGAGGACTCGCCTCAATATTCAGAACCGAATAAAATTAAGGAAAAATATCCTTTTTAACAAATCAGGATCATACTTGTAATGACAACATTTAGTGTATTGGCCTCAGCCAAATCATAGCGATTATATCAACGGGTTGGGCCTTTACCTCTTAGGCGCCCTCTACCCGTCTGTCCTCCACCCCTAACCGATGTGCACGTGGGGTAGTAGTTGCACTGGGGCCCATAGTCTGAGTGTTATGATAAAATCCACCCCCACCCCCAAGTCTGGGACAATCTCTCATAATGTGCCTAGAGTCACCACACTCATAACAGCCCCTCTGAGGTCACGATTGCTCGTACTGAGTCTGTGCCGGATAACTGGAATAATCACTGTAAAAATCTCGTGTCGGTGGTGCATTGTAAGAACTTACTGGGGCATCCCGAGTAATCTGATGTGCAGACTGATCTGGCCAACTGCTCGAACCTCCGCCATAATGGGTCATAGCTGAAGAGTAAAATCCACTTAACCCTCCAGAGCTTCGAGACCTTTTGGCCTCCTTATACTCCCTTTCCTCACCGAAAACACCCTCAATTCTCCTCGCAATCTCCACTACTTGCTGAAATGGAGTATCAGTTTGCAACTCTCAAGCCATGCATATTTTAAGATCATAATTGAGACCATCAATAAATCTGCGGACCCTCTCTCTAACGGTAGGAACCAAAGTAGGTTCACGACGAGCTAACTCACTGAACCTGATGACATATTCTGACACTGTCATGGTGCCCAGACGCAACCGTTCAAACTTTGTGCGCCATGCATCTCGGAGGGTCTGGGGAACAAATTCCTTCAAAAACATCTCTGAAAACTGAGCCCAAGTAGGTGGTATCGCATCGGCTGGTCTACCTTCTTCATAGATTTGCCACCACTGATACGCTGCGCCTGAAAGTTGAAATGTAGTAAAGGCAACTCCACTCACTTCCACAATGCCTATGGTGCGGAGAATACGGTGACAATTTTCTAGAAATCCTTGGGCATCTTCTGTAGTTGTGCCACTGAAAGTAGGTGGACTGTACCTCTTAAACCTCTCAAGTCTCTTTTGTCCTTCTTCTGATGCTCTGTCCTGACCTCAGGCCAAACCGGAATAACAGGTTGTACCGATATTACACCCGGAACCAGACCAACGTGAACCTGATCCTCTGGAGTTGTGGTAGGAGTCTGAGCTACTCCCCAAATCTACAAAATATTTGGTGCAACATAGATCAATCCCGCCTTAGTTAATGTACCAAACATACTCATGAACGGTGCTAAAGTCTCATGAAGTCCAGGGGTAACAACATGTGCTTCTGATACCTGTCCCTCGACTGGAGTTACTGGCGGCTCCTCAACTGTTGTTCTGACAAGTGCTCTAGTCACAGCACATGCCCTTCCTTGACCTCTACCTCAGCCTCTACATCGTCACCGGCCTCTTACAGCCCTAGCAGTATGTGCGGATTCCTGCTCATCGAACCCGATAGAACGTATCCTCACAATCTGTGAGAGAATAGAGATATAAAGGCTCAAATTCCAAATTCAACAAATTCTGCACGATAGGAATGAAAGAAGTGGAAATTTCCTAACAGTTCTGTAGCCTCTCGAAGATAAGCATAGATGTCTCCGTACCGATCCGCAAGACTCTACTAGACTCGTTTGTGACTCGTAGAACCTATGAACCTAGAGCTCTGATACCAACTTTTCACGACCCAAAATACCACCACAGGCGTCGTGATGGCACCTAGTCTCTAAGACTAGGTAAGCCGATTTCCATTACATTTCGAAGCCATTTTTTTAAATATGAATTGAATAGGTAATCATAACCAACAACGGAAAAAATATGAATATAACAAAATCAATTAATTTCACAACAAATAGCCCAAGGCTCCACACAATATATATAAAACCTCAAAAATAATCAACAAAGATAGAAAAATAATCAACATAGGGCACACCTTCATTTATCCAAATTTAGATAATTATATTAACACTTCTTCTTAAGCTTGCTTAATTAATTATTTACAGAGGAAAAATTCATAATGAAATCAAATTCCAAGAAATATCAAACCATCAAACTCAGGGAAATCACATAACTATACAAGTAATAATTACATCGAATTGTCATATAAAAACAAGTTCATTTTGTGATTTGAGACATGGCAATTAGATAATTAAATATATACCAGCAATTATCCAATTGACTACACAATACGCCCAAGACTTTAACTCAATAAATTTTGCACATATAAGCCCGAGTACGTACTCGTCACCTCGCGTACACAGCTTTTTACATTTCACAAATGGCACAAAAGACTCGATGCCTAAGAGGTAATTCCCCCACTCGAGGTTAAGCAAGAAACTTACCTTTTTTAAGTTAGGCCAATATTCCAAAATAGCCTTCTGCTTGAATTGACCTCCGAACAGCTCAAATCTATCCAAATTAATTGTATAACTTTATTAAAATTCATCGGAAATAATTCCGGATAATAAAACGTCAACTTGAAAATTTATTCTAGCAAGTCAATGCGGGGCTTACCTCTCAGAACCCGACATAATTTTCACGAAATCCGAACACCCATTCCGATACGAGTTCAACCATACCGATTTTATCAATTTCCGATAAAAATCTTAAATTTTTATTTTTGGAAGATTTTGCAAAAAATTTAATTTTTCTTCCATAAATTCACGGATCCATGATGTAAATGAGTATGGAATCATGAAATATAATTAATATAGGATAAGGAACACTTACCCCAATATTTTCCCGTGAAAACCGCCCAAGAACCGTGCTCCAAAAATCCAAAATGAAATGAAGAAAATGATCATTTTTGGTCCTTAAGTTTCTGCCCACCCGTCACTAAAAGTCCATTTTCCGTCACTAAAAGTCCACACTAGAACTTCCTTGCACTAGGCTTCATTCAATCGATCATAACTTTATGTATAAATATCCAAATGATAAATGGTTTAACTTTCTGGAAACTAGAATCAAAATACTACAACTTTCTTGTTTTGATAATTTTTCGATTCATTATGAATTGCAAGATATAAGCTTTCAAAGTCGGCTCCATGCATCAAAACTTTCTGGCGAAACTACTCTACCAGCCTTCATTCAATCCATCATAACTTTCTGTACAAATATCCAAATAATGAATGCTTTAACTTTCTGGAAACTAGAATCAAAGAGATACAACTTTGATGTTTTAAAAAATATTTAGATTCCTTATAGATTACGAGATATAATCTTCCACAGTTGGCTCCACGCACCAGAAATTTCTGTCGAACAGCTCTGCAACAGAAATTTCCAGCAACCCTCTTCGTCCGAAATCCATTCCGGTTACCTTCTGAAATCCACCTGAGGCCCTCGGGACCTTAACCAATTATACCAACATGTCCCAAAATATAATACGAACTTAGTCGAGGCTTCAAACCATATCAAACAATATCAAAACAATGAATCGCACCTCAAATCAAAATCTATGAACATTGAACTTTCAAATTCTATATCTTGTACCAAAACACATCAAATCAATTCGGAATGACTTCAAATTTTGCACACAAGTCATAAATGACATAATAGACCTAATCTAATTTCTAAAATCGGATTCCGACCTCGATATCAAAAAGTTAACCCCCTGATCAAACTTCCCAAAAATTCAACTTTCGGCTTTTCAAGCCTAATTCCACTACGGACCTCCAAATAATTTTCCAGACATGCTACTGAGTCTAAAATTACCATACGGAGCTATTGACATCATCAAAATTCTATTCTGTAGTCATTTTCTCAAAAGTCAACTCTCTAGTCAACTATTTCCATTTAAGCTTCTAATTAAGGATTGTTTCTTTTAATTAAATCCGAATCTTCCAAAACATCAAACTCGACCACACCCACGGGTCATAATACTTATTACGAAATTGCTCGAGACCTTAAGTCCCGGAACGGGGCGTTAATTCTTAAAACGACAAGTCTGGTCGTTACAGATCTAACAATATCTAACATGTGTTTGTGCTTCCTCTCCACAACACCATTTTGTTGTGGAGTGTGGGGACAAGAAGTCTTATGTATAATACCTTGGGAGGAGAAAAATGAAACAACTTCAGTACTAGACCCTAACTCAAATATATTGTCAGATCTAAGTGTCTTAACAGAGGAACTAAATTGATTTTGAACCAAAAAAATGAAAGATTTTAGAAGGGTGAAGGCATTTGACTTAGTAGAAAGTAAATGAGTCCAGGTAGACCTTGAAAAATCATCTACAATGGTAAGAAAATATCTGAAACCATTATAGGTTTGAGTATGATAAGGGCCCCATAAATCTACATGTACAAGTTGAAAAAGACTGGTGGTTTTAATAGAATTATCATGGAAAGAAAATCTTTACTGCCTAGCCATAGGACAAGTATTAAAAACAAAAGACTATTTATTGGATAACTTGTTTTTAATATGAGAAATTGATTTCATTTTATTAAAAGGCATATGACCAAGTCTGAGATTCCAAGACATAACAAAATCAAAAGTATAAGGAACAAGATTTACACCAGTAGAGATAATTTTATTAACTTTAATGATATTTACAGTGTTTGTGGAAATATAATCAGATGGAGAAGTAACAGAATTAGTAGAAACAGTGGAAACAATATCACCAACTGAAGTAGCAGAAATACAAGGCAGGAAAGAATCATCCTGGAAGAGGTAGAGCCCATTGGAGATTTTACCAAGAACCAGAGGTCTCTTCAGAAAATGACCCTGTAAAACACAATCATAAGATGAAAAAAAGCTTTACAAGCCAGTTATAAAAGAAGTTGATGCAAGAAAATCAGATTATATTGAAATGAAGGCGCAAATAAGACATTATGTAGAATTATATGAGCAAACAGAGGTAAGGACCATGAACATGTTACCTTAACTTTATAACCATTTGGCAGTATCACTAAGTAAGGAATTACTAAAGGTTTCAGGTTGATTAAGAGAGATTTGTTAGGTGTCATATAATTTGTTGCACCGGAATCTGTTATCCAAGGATCACCTTCTAATCTAGACACATTGCAAGTAAAAACACAACAGATTCTAACATCAAGACAGTGCACTAAACCTGCAAAGTTGGCAGATCCAGAAATGGCAATATCTTATGGTGAGACCTTGTACTGGTGGAAAAGGTTCAACAAATGTTCATATTGCTCTTTTGTAAAATCATGAATATTGTTGGTAGACTACTCAGAATGATTACCAGGAATAAGAGCATCAAAAGTAACTGCACTCCGAGAATATGAGACATGAGTATAGGCTACAGTATTCTTGAATTTGTTTGGTTGAGAATTGTTAGAAGGACCACTATTAGGATAGCCATATAATTTGTAGCACTTTTCTATGGTGTGGCCAGGTTTTCTATAATATTTGCATACCAAATCGGGCCTCTTAGATTCAAAAGCAACCTTTTGTTGATAGGGCCTCTGCATCCCAGCAGTAGCAGGTCCGGGATATGATTTCTGAACACTTGTTCAGAAGGAAGCAGTCTTAGGAGAAAAAGAAGGTGTTAAAGATAGAGCCTCACACTGACTTTCATCATTGAATAGCATAGAATATGCAGTGTCAATGTTTGGAAGAGGCTTCATTGCTAGAATATTCCTCATAATGATGGTGTAAGTATCATTTAACCCCATTAGAAATTATTGCAACTTCTGCTCCTCCTCTAATTTTTGAAAGACTTCTTTATACCCACACAGACAATTAGGATAGGTAATGAAGTAGGCCAATTCATCCCATAACTTTTTGATTCTAAAGAAATAGGCAGCAATGTTTGAGTTTCCTTGAGAAATTGAAGACAGGGATTTGCGGATTTGATAGACTTTGGACCCATTAGGCTGACCATAACGTTTCTCTATATCCTTCTACAACTTAACAATTGACTCGGTGTACATTACACTCTCTCGAATTTCAGCTTCTAGACTATTCAAAATCCATGTAATCACCATGTCATTGCATCGACACCAAGCCTCAAATAGTGGTTAAATGTAATTAGATTTGCTAATCGTTCCATTTATATTCCTAAATTATTTTTACATGACAACCCAATCAATATTCCCCGACGAAAACTACCATAACCCATTCCATTGAATCTATCAACAACAATAATAGTTCCAGGATTATCAATTGGATAGAGGTATAGTGGGTGAGAAGGTTTGACAGTACTTGCATTAGAACCAGTCGCAACAAAGGTGGTAGAATCAGTGTTCACCATATTAAAATTAGGGTTCATAGAAAATTAAGGCACACAGTAGTGAAATACAAAAGTTGAAAGAGAATACCGGTCTTCTTCAACAACTTGAAAAAGCAAAAATCTCGTGTAGAAAACGGAAGAAAAACTTTACCAGAAACCACCGCAGATCTTCGCCTCCGGCCACTACAACAGGTCGAACAAAAATCAAAACCAGCCTTCGAGGGTAACATCGGGCGGTAGCTAACGATCCGATCTATCAATTTCGATGCTCTGATACCATGTTATAATCGAATAATCAAAGCAATTTGCAGAGAGAACAAATCAGAACCCTAGTTCTAAGAGAAAAAGAAAGGGAAAATTATATTCAACGTAATAAACTGAGTTCTCCAACCTTTAAAAATCAACCAACTACTATATATATATATATATACAAAGTAAAGAATGCTATATGTGTAAAAGAATGGCTACTACTAAAACAAGGTTACAATTATAAATATAACTAAGGGTCTTCTGGGTTGTCTTTATTATGGGCCAGTGGGCATGTGTCTTTAAGTTGGGTTGAAGTGGATGTGGGAGAAGAATATGGTCCAACATACCCTTTCAGCAGCTCATGACTTAGGATTATATTATCTGTGATAACTCTCCCTGGCACAAAGCCTGACTGACTTTTATCTACTCAATGATCCATCGCCCCTTGTAGTCTGTTAGTCAAAATGTTGGAGATGATTTTATACAACACTGTGCAACAAGAAATAGGTCTGAACTCTTTAATAGTTGAAGGATGATGTACCTTTGGTATCAAGGTAACAGTAGTTACATTGATAGGTAGGTACATTTCAGCTGGATTTAAGATCTGAAGTACTGCCTTAGTGATTTTCTCACCTATGATGCCCCATGATTTCTTAAATAACATTGAGTTAAACCATCACACCCTTGAGCCTTTAGATCATCAATCCCTTTAAGTACATTCTGAACTTCCTCTACAGTGATAGGCTTAATTGGTTTCAGCTGCTGGCTTCTATCTAGCACATTTCCTTCTTTCATAATGCCTGGTTGTACAGCTGGTATAGCATAAATTATGGCTGTCCAACGGGACGGGACAAAATTAACGGGAGAGGACGACATTTAGCCAGGACAGTGACGGGACGGGACGGGATGAAATAGTAGGCCTATCCCGTCCCGCTAACAAACGGGACGGGACGGGACGGACGGTAGGTCCATCCCGTCGCACTAACAAACGGAACGGGACGGAACAGAACGGGTTCGCGGGCCTTAAGTGCCGTTTTAAAAAAAATTTATTTAAGCATTGAGTTTGACAATGACTATTATTTTGACAAAGACTAAGTTTTTAAAGTTTGCAACATCTAGTTTTTTGACTTTTTTAATAAACTTAAAAATTAAATAAAAATTAGGAAACTAAGTAAAAATTTATAAAATATTAAAACAAAAGACTTGTAATGAAATATTCTAGTAATTATAAATTTATAATAGAGTTATAATTTATTTAATTTCAAGCCATTAATTAACTAAGTAAGATTGTAAGACAATTCATAAAAATAATTCAACGCTTAGAGCCTTTTATTTTATTAATAGAACTTTCAAATCTCACATACAAATATAATTCTTTTGAAGAGCACCTAATTTACGCAGCCACCTTCTAGGAAGAGTTCTGTTTGAACTAGGCCTCTTAGTAGCCAATTACAAATTATCATACTAATATTTGTAAGATCCTATATAACTTCGTTGTAACTTATCTATAATTTCTCTCGGACATTGTTCTTGAATTGACAATGTTGATTGATGTTCCATGAGTTCCATGCCGTCATAGCTCCCAGTGCTAAGTATCTCATTGTATTCTTCTTCTGCCCTAGTTTCACCACTTGTTGTTTCCATAGATTTATATTTATCAAACATTGATCTAACATAAGAATATATGTTAGGTTGGCAGTCTTCGAGAGATGGTTGTTCATTTTCTTGAATTGCTAAATTCTCATAAATTTTACTAACAAGTCCATTTGCACCTCTTAATTTTAAAGATGGGTTAAGTATAGTAGAAATTAAATAAATTTGGAGAATAGGGAAAAAATACTTTTTAAATTTTGCAATCATTTCATTAATGGCCAGTGCATAAGTTAGATTAATTTTGCAATCATTTCATTAAGCTAGTTGTTGCAGTTGTGTTAGCACTTAGCAAAAGCATTATCTAAGGTGATAGTTAAAACTTTATCAATGAGTCCATAAAAATCAACAAGTTGTAGAACAATAGTTGCAATATATGCTCCAATGTGTTTTGAATCAATAAATTTATAACCAATAATACGTTTTTGCATGTTCTAGTGATGATCAACCCAATGACATGTAACAGTTAAATAATCACAACCATTAGGACTACGACCTATATCAGATGTGATAGACACTTTACAATCTAAATGAAAAAATACACAACGAATATACTAAAGATATTCGGTTTGAAATTTAAAAATATCATTTCTAACTGTGGTCTTAGGAAAACCTTGAAAAGCAGGATTATAAGTTTCTTGTATATAATGCACAAAAAAAAAAGGACGCGGGATAGGACGGGACGGGACAGGACGGAACAAAATGGGACGAGACAAACGGGATGAAATGGTCATCCTGTCTCATCCCGTGTCCCATTTAACATGGCCCCATCCCGTTTAGAATTAAGTGGGACAGGACTGGACGGGACGCGGGACGAGACTGGGACGGGACGCAGGACGGGACCGGACGCGGGACGGAACGGGCCGACAACCTTAGCATCAATAGAGGATCTGAGTAACTCTTTATAGAATCCCGCTATTTCCTCTTCTATTGCTTCCTTTGACTGTACCAGGGGCGGAGGGGGTTCACTCAAACCCTCTTCTCCGAAAAATTACACGGTATATATAAGACAAAATCTGTTTTTTACCTCTATATATTAAGTTTTGAATCCCCTTGACATAGCCCAAAAGTGTAGCTTCGTGGTCAAGGGGATTCAAAATCTTTGAAAGGTCATAAATTTAATTTCCACTAGCTACGATTTTTTTTTTTTAAACCCCTTTCACGAAGATCCTGCCTCCGCCGCTGAACTGTACTACCTCTCCTTTATTAGTCACCAAACTTCTGGTTTTGTTTTGACTTATTCTATTTTTCATACTAGCAAAAAAATATTATATCCGTGTCGAATTTTAAAAAACTGCATTACTTTAGATAACGTGTTCGGAGCAACATGGCATATTAGCTAGTAGTAACTTACTAACGGCCACGTCAGGGTGGCTAAAAAGACGGTGAAATCCCAGCGGGCCCCACCAACGACCAACTTGTAGAAACGAAAAGGAATAAACCCAAAGATATCCTCTTATAGAAAAAAGAAATAAAGCACCATAAAAAGAATATTCCCAACTGTACCCACCACCTCACTTATATATTCTCTCTCCTCTTTTCCTCACTCTGTCTCTCTCACACACACGCACTTCACCTTTATAACAACCATTCAATCCCTCCAACTTCCCCTCATTTCCCCTCAAATTCACACTATTTGGAATTTGGAATCACTTTTGTGTGATTATTTCCTCTCAAATTCCCACTTACTCACACTAACATTACATTTTTTGTGTGTATTCGATTTTCTCCATCGAAAGCTATGAAGTTCGGGAAAAGTTTAAGCAATCAAATAGAAGAGACGTTACCGGAATGGAGGGACAAGTTTTTGTCTTATAAGGATTTGAAGAAAAAGCTCAAGCTGATTGAGCAGAAGAAATCAGCGGCGGCGGCGGCTGATGAGGGTGTTAGGGTTGCTAAGAAGATGAAATTAGCTGCCGGAGATTTTGCCGGCTCACAAAAGGTGGTGATGACTGAAGCTGAAGTTGATTTTGTGAATTTATTGGAAGATGAGCTTGAGAAATTCAATTCGTTCTTTGTTGAGAAAGAAGAAGAGTATATCATTACGTTAAAGGTAACCTTTTTTTTTCTGATGCCTCAGTGATTTTTTGTTTTATATTTAGGATTTCTGAAACTGAAAACTTGTTTGTTGCAAAAGGAAAATAAAATACTGAAAATAATTTGCCATTAAATGTACTAATTAGAAAATCAAACACAGTGGTGTAAGAAAACATATAATAATAGTAGTGTGATTAACAGGGACGGAAGCTCTGTATATGTATTTAAAAAATTACTAAATATTTATATATATTTGACTATGAATTTATTTATTGTTCTATATTAACTTCTGAATCGTTTGGCTCCAATATTTTGGTATGATTATTTTTTAATATTCTATCTTACACGTTGAAGGGGAGCCCCTGTGACCTATAGACAGGGGCAGATGTAGCTCTGTAACACCGGGTTCAATTCAACTCATAACTTTCGGCGCGGAGCACAAATTTATGTAAAAAACCACTAAAATCTCAATAAATTATAGATATAATGGGTTAAATACTAAGAACCTTAAAAGGTTGAACCCATAGAATTTAAATCCTGGATCCGACTCTGCCTATAGGCCACTGGTTCGAGCCGTGGAAGCAGCTTATGATGCTTGCATTATGCTACGTTGTCTGCATCGCACCCTTGGGGTGTGGCCCTTCCCTCGACCCTGGATGAATGCTCGATGCCTTGTGCATTGAGCTGCCCATTCTATTTTACATATCACATTAATTAGAAATTGAGAATTTATATCTTTAGATCGAAGAAAGGTCCAGCTATTGGAATAATGGTATGCATTGTTATTTGAGCCCTTGTTGTTAGTAAAATTGGTGAATTAAGCTAAGGTGCGGAAGCTGTCTCTGGTAATTAAAGAACAAGCATAAAGGGGAAAAAAATCATAAATCAATGAAATGATTTAATTCAACTTGTAAATAGAAACAGCAGTAAAAAGTATGCTGGCTGGTTGGATTGATGTAACTGCGTGCTTATTTTTACCCTCACACAACTGAAGTAAGATTCCACGAAGTCCAATGACAATATAACTATTCTCTTAGACAAAAGGTCCCCTGTCCTCACCCAATTGTGTGTATATGATTTACGAAAGCTTCAACCATTCTGTTAGTTGTTTGCTAGGAGTTGTTTAGGTTTGAGATATCATGTAAGATTTTGTGATAGCAGGGTGAAATTAGTGTTTTTGCTCTGCATCCATGACTTGATTGTAGAGATGTCATGGTGCATAATAAGTACACTCTCATTTTTAACTTATCACTTATCAACAAGATTTACTATCTCATTTTATTATCCAAAGATACTATAGTTTGAGTAGAAACAAAATCTTAATGTCATATTCCTAGTCTCTTGTATTTTGTTGTGCTGGGATATAAAGAATCATTGGCGCAGATGTAGTTCGGATTAAGAATTGATTTTGCAAGGTCTTGTTAAGTTTTTGATCTTGTAATTGACATGTTTTGTCAATTGGTAACAGGAATTGCAAGACAGAGTGGCAAAGGCCAAGGATCGTAATGATGAGATTATAAAGATTCGCAGGGAGATAGTAGACTTCCATGGGGAGATGGTTTTGCTGGAAAATTACAGTGCCCTTAACTATACTGGTAAATACATTTCTCTTTTTCCGATTCTCTTTGAAATTTAATTATTCCTCAGAATTGCATAAGAGTTGATTCTTGTGCGTTTGCTGTATATTTGTATCTACACTCATTATCTGATTGTTGTTGCACTGAAACTGGGGTGTCTACTAAACTAGAAATGGTGTAGGAACACCTTGAAACATGATATAAGTCACTTGTATAATCTCATAGGTAGCGATGAATAGTGGCGAATGTAGCTCTTAGGTAACGGGTTCAGCAGAAGTATTTTTTAGTATGGAGTGTAGATATATATGTGAAACCCCAGTAAACTCTCAACAAATATTAGATCTGCACCCATAATTTTAGAAGTACAAGGAGTTCAATGCTAAGAAACTTAAGGATCGAATCAATCAAGTTTAAATCTTGGATCTGCTTCCAGTGATGAGCCAATCTGATCTATTTCTATTTTTGCTTATAGGGCTCGTGAAGATACTCAAGAAGTATGACAAACGGACTGGTGCTCTTCTTCGCTTGCCCTTCATTCAGAAGGTCTTGCAACAGCCCTTCTACACCACTGATTTGCTTTACAAGCTTGTGAAGGAATGTGAGAACTTGATTGATCATCTATTCCCTGTCATTGATGCCCGATGTATGACCGATGAAGCTGATGGAAATGAACCTTCGACTAGTGGCGACAACAAAAATGAAGGTCTACTTAGAGCCCCCAGGGAGCTGATAGAGATAGAGTATATCGAAAGCTTATACATGAAGAGCACCATATCTGCTTTAAGATCTTTAAAAGAAATTCGAAGCAAGAGCTCAACTGTCAGTGTTTTCTCATTGCCACCATTGCAAATTAGTGGACCAGAAGATACTTGGAAAAAAGTTCCAATCTTAGAACAAGTAGCAAAGTAATCTAACTATATAGGAACAGTTGTTTCGGCCCCCTTGAATGTTTTCTGTTATGTACTAATATTATTTTTCCTTTTCGGTTCTGATGAATGCATGTATTGGATACTAATTAACACAGATGTAAAAAGCACAAATTTAATCTCAAAGAGTGTCTGATGAACTCTTCTGGTTCATCTGTTCTATTGTACTGGTATGTATTTTCTTAGTGTTTGTTATTGCCTTCTGCTATGCTCATTCTTGAATACATTCATTTTGCCTGTTCAAAGGCTCATGTATATAATAGGAATACTGATCTTTACGAGTTATTGTCAGTATTAGCAAACTCATAGTTGCTTCTATTACATATTATCCGTTGAGCGACAAGCCTTTCACTTGGCACCCTTAGATTACTAAGGCCGACTTTCGTCCTTGCACAACGGGTGGACCTTGTAGTCAAGCTCCCTTTTGCCTTTATACTTAAGGGCCAAGCTCTGCCTGATCTGAGGAATCCTTTGCACGCTTCTATTACCTTTTGTCATGTCTACCTAAAATTGTCCCTTGGCCTATAAGCTTTGGTTTTACCAGAGAACTGAGAAATATGACAAGGAGATTTGTCTTCAAAATCTGATTAGTTGGTGTCAAAGAGAAATGGTTATATAATATCTTGACACAACTACGCTAGATAACTCATTTTTATATTTTCACCACTCATTTTTTTTATGTTGCACGTACATAAACTATGAACTTAAAAATTTTAGCTATCAGATTACCTAAAGATAGCAACTACAGCTTACTGGTAACCGAGCAATCGTCCATAAAATGGTTTCGTAACCTGGAAAATAAGGCAAGTTTGCCACAAAACACATTACTAGTGTAAAAATTCTTTACATAATCGGTGTATATAAGTTAAATCCTATTCTCAGGGATGTATTCTCATTTTTCATGCCATTTCTTGGAGAAGCAGAGAAATTTACAGTCAAAACTGCAAGCCATGAGACAAGCAAAAGATGTGCACCTAAGTACATATCATGCAAAGCACCATAAACAAAATTGAGAACAAGCTAAGTCACACCGAAATTGTTTTGTGACTTATAGTACTTTTTATGTAGTTTCTAAATATGTAGATTTTATTTTTTTTAAAAATAAAAAATCTATGTCCGAATTCACACCGAAAATTAGTCAATTTGACCATCATATTCCGAAAAGGTTCAAACAATTGAAATAAAAGGAGTACTATTTGTTGTTCATATAATCTATCTTTTAAGATTTTGCACACTAAGAAAGATGAGTATTTATCTAAATGACCACACATCTCCTTAAACATCTCCTCAACTATGAAAAAGATTGAGAATACCCCAAAAGACCCCCAAAGAGCATAAATGAGAGACTTTTGATTCACTTTTCATTCTCTCTTAAATAAATACTTAACTTAATTAACACTCCGCTAAGGGAAACAACAAGGTGAGAATTAGAAAGAAAAAGAAATAAAGAACTTCTTGTTTTTCTAATACGTTAAATATGTTCAAATAAATTTAGTTTGTCAAAACTATAAAGGACTCTTGACTGATTTAACCGTTTCCCTTTAAGTCTATTTGTATTTTTTGTATCCTCAGTTAACCTTTTTTTAAAGAATTTGTTAGGTTAATATCTAATCTTATCTTGATGTAGATTTCTTGCAATAATTGGCTCTATAGAAAGAGCTTTTTCTTCGTTAATAATATAGAACTCATTTTATTTAGTGTAACGACCCGACTTGTCGTTTTAAGAATTAACGTTCCGTTCAGCGACTTAAGGTCTCGAGCAACTTCGTAATAAGTGCTATGACCCGCGGGTATGGTCGAGTTTAATTTTTCGGAAGATTCGGAATTAAATAAAAGAAAAAATCCTTAATTAGAAGCTTAAATGGAAAGAGTTGACCGGAGAGTTGACTTTGAGCAAACGACTCCGGAATGGAATTTTGATGATGTCAATAGCTCCGTATGGTAATTTTGGACTTAGAAGCGTGTCCGAAAAATTATTTGGAGGTCCGTAGTGGAATTAGGCTTGAAATGCCGAAAGTTGAATTTTTGGGAAGATTGACGCGCGCGCGCGCGGGGGGGGGGGGGGGGGTGACTTTTTTATCGAGGTCGGAATCCTATTCTGGGAATTGGAATAGGTCCGTTATGTCATCTATGACTTGTGTGCAAAATTTGAAGTCATTCCAAATTGATTTGATGTGTTTCGACACAAGATATAGAATTTGAAAGTTCAAAGTTCATAGATTTCGATTTGAGGTGCGATTCGTCGTTTTGATATTATTTGATGTGGTTTGAAGCCTCGGCTAAGTTCGTATTATATTTTGGGACATGTTGGTATAATTTCTTGAGGTCCCGGGGGCCTCGGGCGAGTTTCAGAAGGTTAAACGGACCAAAATTATGCTTGAAGGAATTTTGGAATTTTTTCAATTCTGGTACAATCACACCTGCGATGAAAATGGTCGCAGGTGCGAGACCGCAAAAGCGACAAAATGGTCGCAGATGCGACCTGGAGTGAAAAGGGCAAAGGTCGCAGGTGCGATGCATTTTCCGCACCTGCGTGAGCGCAGAGGCGGAAGCTCTTCCGCATGTGCGAGGGAAGTGCCAGTGAACGTCGCAGAAGCGATAATTCGCTCGCAAAAGCGAGCTCGTAGTTGCGATAAAATGATCTGCAGGTGCGAAACTGGGCAGAATGTTAAGGACCAAAAATGGTCATTTCGCCATTTTCGTTTTGGATTTTTGGAGTTCGGATTTGGGCGATTCTGGAGGGATTTTTCACAAACTTAGTTTGGGTAAGTGTTATATATCCTAAAGTGATTATATTTCATGAATCTATGGTTATATTCATCGTTTAACTCGGATTTAAATGGAGAAAATCAAGATTTTTGTAAAATCTTCCAAAAAATAAAAAATTAAGATTTGGAGGTCGATTTATTATTGGAATTCGATAAAATTAGTATGGTTGAACTCGTATCGGAATGGGTATTCGGATTTCAAGAAATTTATGTCGGGTTCCGAGAGGTGGGTCCCGCGTTGAATTTTGTTGACTTTTTTTGAATAAATTTTTAAGTTGACGTATTATTATCCGGAATTATTTTTGATAAATTTTAATGAAGTTATACAATTAATTTGGATAGATTTGAGCGGTCCAGAGGTCAATTCAAGCAAGAAGGCGATTTTGGAATATCGGCATAACTTCAAAAAGGTAAGTGTCTTGCTTAACCTCGAGTGGGGGAATTACTTCTTAGGCATCGAGTCTTATGTGCCATTTGTGAAATGTGAAAAGCCGAGTATGCGAGGTGACGAGTACGTACTCGGATTTATATGTGCAAAGTTTATTGAGTTAAAGTCTTGAGAATATTGTGTAGTAAATTAGATAATTGTTGGCATATATTTAATTATCTATTTGCCATGCCTCAAATCACATTTATTGAATTTGTTTTTATATGACAATTTGATGTAATTATTACTTGTATATTTATGTGAATTCCGTGAATTTGATGGTTGATATTATTGGAATTTAATTTTCATTATGAATATTTTCTATGCAAATAATTAATTAAACAAGATTAAGAAGACGTGCTAATATAATTACCTAAATTTAAATTAATAAAGGCTTTGCATTATGCTGAATAATTTCTATCGCTGTTGATTATTTTTGTGGTGTTATACATATTGTGTGGAGCCTTCGGCTATTTGTTGTGAAATTAATTGATTTGGTCGTATATTTGAAATTTTGGTTGTGGCCATTGGGAAAATTATGATATGAACTGATTTTGTTATGTTGCCGTGATAATTTTCCGTGTAAATTATTGTGTTGTGTTAGTTATTATTTTGAGGATATAAGGGTGGCATTCCACCGTTGCTATTATGTGGGTATAAGGGTGGCATTTCACTGTTGTTGTGTTTGTTGGAATATTGTCTGGGCGGAGCGATAAGGGTGGCTATAAGAGAGATAAGGGTGGCAATATGAGCGATAAGGATGACTATTGATATTGTCAGGGCGGAGGGACAAGGGTGGCTATTATAGGAGTGATAAGGGTGGTTATAGGAGAGATAAGGGTGGCTATTATCAGGGATGATATGTGATGATGTGGAGTGGTTGCATTCGTGATTTTATATGATGTTGTGATTTTCGTGTGTTTATTTTTATACCTTGTGTAATTTGTCTTGTTGTTGGTAAATTGATAACAATCTGATTTATGTTGAAATTGAGAGCATGTGGCTATTGCCAGGCGGATTATAAAATAAAATATGGGCACGAGGTGCCGTGAGTAAATAATGAGGATATTGGCACGTGAATTGTTTATGCAGTTGTGATAAAAAATGTAGGCACGGGGTGCTGTGATTAAAGGATAATAATATTTGACACATGAATTGTCCATGCAGTTGTGATATGAAATGAGGGCACGAGGTGCCGGAGAAATATGATGATTTAATTATGGGCACGAGGTGTCGTGAAAATATAAAAATGGGCTGAGACCCGTGTTTACGAAAAATATAAAAATGGGTTGAGACACGTATTTGTTAGGATTATGAAATGAGGTATCACATGGTGACTTTTTAATTGAAAGAATTATATTCAAAATATTTATTTGGAAGGATTTTTATTTAGAAAGTATTATATGAAAGAATTGTATTTGAAAGATATTTATTTGAGGAGATTATATTTGAAGAGATTTACTGAAAGAATTATATTTGAAAGATAATTATTTGAGAAAATTATATTTGAAAGAGAGTTATTTGGAAGAATTATATGTGAAAGACATTTATTTGAAGGACTTGATTTAATTGGGTGTAATTTTATTTATTAATGGTGTTCTTGTTGTCTTGTTATACATATCACTGGTTGTTTTATGTTGCCCTTATTGTTATCTGTTTCCTATTATTTTGTATATTGTATTGCACATGCTATTAGACTAGTGAGTGTCTTGACTGTACCTCGTCTCTACTCCAATGAGGTTAGTCTTGATACTTACTGGGTACCGACCGTGGTGTACTCATACTACACTTCTACACAGTTTTGTGCAGAGCCAGGTATTGGAGATATCGGACTTGAGCAGAGTTAAAGCGGGATCGTAAGGATTCAAGGTAGTGCTGCTTGGTCGTCGCAGTCCCTTGGAGTCATTTCATTTCATTGTACTGTTAATTTTTAATCAAACAATATTGTATATTCGGTCCTCGTGATCATTCCATGTATTCAGTTAGAATTCGTGACTCAGTACTACCAGTCTTGGGAGATTGTATATTCATATTTGTTCCGATGTTAGTTTTGATTACTTATTTAATTAAAAAAATGGCTTCAAAATGTAATTGAAATCGACTTACCTAGTCTTAGAGAGTAGGTATCATCACGACGCCTATGGTGGAATTTTGGGTTGTGACAAGTTGGTATCAAAGCCCTAGGTTCATAGGTTCTACGAGTCACGAACGAGTCTAGTGGAGTCTTGCGGATCGGTATAGAGATGTCTGTACTTATCTTCGAGAGTGTAACGACCCGGCCGGTCGTTTCGAGAGTTATAACCCTATTTTTTCCATTCCTACTTTTTGTGTTATTCAGATATATTATGTTATATCGGGTTAGTTGGTTCGAGTCCGGAAGGAGCTCTGGGTGAAATGAGACACTTAGTCTCATAATTGAAAATTTTAAGTTAGAAAAATAGATCGGATATGGACCTATATGTAAACGACCTCGAATTTGAATTTTGATGATTCCAATAGCTCCGTATGGTGATTTTGGGCTTAGGAGAGTGTCCGGAATATTATTTGGAAGTCCGTAGAGGAATTAGGCTTGAAATGCCGAAAGTTTTATTTTTGAGAAGTTTGACCGGGGGTTGAATTTTTGATATCGGGGTCGGAATCTGATTCTAAAAATTGGAATACCTCTGTTATGTCATTTAGGACTTGTGTGCAAAATTTGAGGTCAATCGGACGTGATTTGATAGGTTCCGGAGTTGTTTGTAGAAATTAGAAATTTCAAAGTTCATTAGGCTTGAATTGGGGTGTAATTCATGGTTTTAGCGTTGTTTGAAGTGATTTGAGGATTCTACTAAGTTCGTATGATGTTTTAGGACTTGTTGGTATATTTGGTTGAGGTCCCGAGGGCCTCGGGTGAGTTTCGGATGGTTAACGGATCAAAAATTGAACTAGAACAGCTGCTGCAATTTCTTTCTGTTGGAAATTGCTTCTGCCCAGAATCGAGCCCAGATCGAGCTCAGGGTCGATGGCCACGATCGAAGCCCAGATCGAGCTCAAGGTCGAGGGCCACGATCGAGCCCAGGGTCGAGGGTCACGATCGAAGGCATGATCGAGCCCAGGGTCGAGGGTCACGATCGAAGGCATGATCGAGCCCAGGGTCGAGGGTCACGATCGAAGGCATGATCGAGCCCAGGATCGAGGGTCACGATCGAAGGCATGATCGAGCCTAGGATCGAGGACCTCGATCGAAGGCCAAGATCGAGGCAGAACCGAGGATGTCTGGGCAGAATTATAAAAACAGGGACTTCGTCCCATTTGCCATTTTTGACAAATTGGAAATTGGGGAGAGGCAATTTTTGATATATTTTCAAGAAAAACTTGAGGTAAGTCCCTTGTAATCATTTCTACTCCATAATAGGGAATTATCATCGAGTAATCCGACTAGATTTCATGATTTTGAGGTGTAAATCAGAGATTGAAACTTAGAAATTTGGAAATTTGATTTGTATATTTGAGGGTCGAGTTGAGGTCGGATTTTGGTAAAATTGGTATGGGTAGACTCGTGGTTGAATGGGCTTTCGGATTTTGTAACTTTTGTCGGGTTCCGAGACGTGGGCCCCACAGGCAATTTTTGAGCCAATTTCGGGTTTTGGTCTAATTTTGAAGCTTTTCTTGTGGAATTCATTCCATTAGCGTATATTGATGGTATTATACTGATTGTGAATAGATTTGGAGCATTTGGAGGCCGAGTCCAGAGGCAAGAGCATTGCGGGGTAGAGATTTGACCGGTTTGAGGTAAGTAACGATTGTAAATCTAGTCCTGAGGGTATGAAACCTCGGATTTTGTATCATTCTACTATTTTTAGTGACGCACATGCTAGGTGACGGGCGTGTGGGCGTGCACTGTTGGGGATTTGTGACTTAGTCCGCCCCGTAGCAACTGTAAAGTTGCATACTTTGTTGAAACCATTGATACTTATATGATTTAGAAAGATTTTATGTAAATTGGGCTGAATGCCATGTTTGGGCCTTGCGCCAATGCTGTTTGGACCCTTAGGGGCTGTTTCTTACCATTCTCTCATTATTTTCGATTGAAAATCTATACTCAGTCATGGTTACACTTGTTTACCGCATAACTCCGTTTTATGACTCTATTTTGATGCCTAGAAATGTTTTGGGCCGAATGCCCTGTTTTACTGAAATGCCCGAGTGGCTTGATTTGTGAGGATGAGTGTGGATTGGGGCTGCCCGCCTGCAGCATACTTATGACTGAGTGAGGCCGAGGGCCTGATTTGTGAGAATGAGTGTGGATCGGGGTTGCCCGCCTGCAACATACTTTATTATTATCGCACGTGAGTTGTTCGTGCAGATTATAGCGCTTGGGCTGAAGGAGCCCCTCCAGAGTCTGTACACACCCCCAGTGAGCGCAGGTACCTACTGAGTGCGAGTGCCGAGTGCCGAGTGCTGAGTGACTGTGAGGTATGCCCGAGTGGCAAGAGTGATTGTGAGGTATGCCCGAGTGGCAAGAGTGACTGTGAGGTATGCCCGAGTGGCAAGAGTGATTGTGAGGTATGCCCGAGTGGCAAGAGTGACTATGAGGTTTGCCCGAGGGACTGTATATGAGTGATATTTTGCCCGAGGGGCTGTTTATAATTTCATCATTTTGCTCACATTTGCATTGAGCCTTTGTTTGAAAAACTGTTGGAAAAATGTCTTTAAATGATTTTTAGTGAAACTGGGTTTAAACGAGATGTTTGATTCAAATCCTGATTTTTTAAAAGCATGTGGTATTTTACTGAGATTTCTTGATATGAACGTTATATGCCTTATTGCTCGTCACTACTGCTCAGTCTTTATTTATTGTTGTTACTTACTGAGTTGGCGTACTCACGTTACTCCCTGCACCTTGTGTGCAGATCCAGGTGTGGCTGGATACGGTAGCGGTTATTGAGTGTTCTGGTTGCAGATTTTTCTTGGAGATAACAAGGTAGCTATTTAGCGATCGCAGCCCCTGCTCTTCTCCCTCTTGTCTTCCTCTAGTTGTATTTAGCTATTTTCCAGGCTGAGTTAGCCTTGACATTGTTAGACAGATCGTAGTAGATGCTCATGACTAGTGACACCCCAATATCGGGCTTTTCTTTTCCGCACTTCTGTTTTTCTTTGATTTGAGCTCTTTAAATGGAGGCTTTTATGTTAGATAACCTTGAAATTATCTTTGAAATGAAAATATCATTTTGTTTTGGAAATGAGTCGGCTTGCCTAGTTCTACGATAGGCGCCATCACGACATGGGGTTAGTTTTGGGTCGTGACAGATTAGTATCAGAGCCTAGGTTACATAGGTCTCACGAGTCATGAGCGGGTTTAGTAGGGTCTTGCGGATCGGTACGGAGACGTCTGTACTTATCTTCGAGAGGCTTCAGAACCTTTTGGAAAACTCCATATTCTTGAATTCTTATCGTGCGAATCTGTTGATTCTAGTAACTAAGCATCTGTTGTTTCATTCTCTCACAGATGGTGAGGACTCGTACTACCGGTCCGGAGGGTCAGCCACCAGTACCACCAGCCAGGGCCGCAAGAGACCGAGGCCGCGGTAGAGGACGTGGTAGGGGTAGAGGTACAGCCCGTACAACAGTTGGGGCAGTACCTACAGATCCACCGGTTATCCCAGATCAGGACCAAGTTCTAGTTGTTGATGCAGCAGCTCAGGCACCACATGTGCCTATTGTGATTCCAGGCCTTCAGGAGGCCCTAGCTCAGATTCTGATAGTGTGTACTGGCCTTGCTCAGGCGGTCTCTATTTCGACGGCCGTAACCACATCTCAGGCCAGGGGAGGCACTCAGACTCCTGTTGCTCGCACACCCGAGCAGGTTATTCAGGGACTTCAGACACCGGAGGCACCACCAGCCCAGCCGGTTGCTGTTGCTCAGGATTATGTGGTTCCTGCTATGCCTGAGGATGATCAGCGTAGGTTGGAGAGGTTTGGGAGACTTCAGCCACTACCTTTCAGTGGCATAGAGAGAGAGGATGCTCGGGACTTTTTGGACAGGTGTCAGAGGATACTCCGTACTACTGGTATTTTGGAGACTTGTGAGGTCTGCACTCAGATGGTGGGAGACTTACGAGAGGTGTAGGCCTGTTGGCGCAGCACCCCTTACTTGGCAGCAGTTCTCCGTGGTCTTTTTGGAGAAGTTCGTGCCTCAATCCCGCAGGGAGGAGCTGCGTAGATAGTTTGAGCGGCTACGTCAGGGTGATATGTCTGTGACGCAGTATGAGATACGGTAAGATGTGTAAGTTTTTTTGATAAGGATCCCTAAGGCAAGAATGTCTATCCACTGTTACGGCAAAAAGGAATAAGAGAATCGGAAGGTAGACATAAGTTTCAGTAAGTAAAAGAATCAAGATGAAGAGGGGTATGAGGTACTCAGCTAGCAAAGATTATCATTACTTACAATTTAGGAAGAGATATATAAGCATTCTGAGTTACCTTCAACAGTAACAGAGGTATGTACAATTGGGCACACCCATCTCAGTTATGCCCTCTAAGAGCTAACAGATATGGCTTAAGATAAGGACGAGATATCAGGATCCAAGTGGGGTTAGAGTAATCCAAAATGATGGATGAATTGTTTGCGTTAGTTGACATTTCAGAAGGATAGTGCAAATATGCTAATAGATCTCCTTGTGAGACACCCAGATGGTGCACTCTAAAATAGTACAGCTAGATATGAGTACTACAAATATGGGCACTGGAAGCCTGGAAAGAATAAATATTACCTTAGTGTAGCTCCCGTCCCTAGTGGAGAAAGAATGTTAGGCAACCCAAAGAGCCAGTAGATGGAGCAAGGGGAGCTAAAAGCAAAAGAATGTCTTGTTCGTGTTTTCAAAATAAAGTGATAGACATAAATGTTAGCGGGAAATAAGAAGAGAGTTAATGAAGCATTATAAGTAAGATGTGATACATGGATGACAACGGTAGATCAAAAAGATGACAGTATTATAGAGTCTATAGTCAATTGAAGGAAAAGACGAGAGGTGATAGGCCTTGAGACAATAAAAGAGTATAGGCCATAAATTCATATCCTCATTTCGAGAAATAAGTTCTTGACTCCAGCGTAATTACCAAATGGAAAAGTTAGACCCCAGAGTAATAAGAAATCAGCATAGATTGATGAACAAGATAAGGTAAACATGAATTAAGGACTGAGTGATGGGATAATAGTCAGCATCATGAGAATTTCAGATTTCGTTCCGGCGATAATAGAGTGGACAACAGAAGAAGATTCATGAGCAATTCAGAGAATGGTCATTCAGGAAGACGCTTCCCTAAAGCAAGCAATGTGAGCAAAGTTAAGCTTAAGGGACTACTATATGTGCCACTTATACTAAGTGTCACCCTCGCGAGTAAGGAAATTGTTATCCTTGGTACAGAAGGATTTTCGCGAGGCGAGTAAGGATCATCGATGATGTGGAAAAAAAATACCAAAGATGAGAAGGTAATACATCTATACGTAGATCATCTTAACACTAAATCTTAGTGCTCCCCTAAAGTGGGGAATATGAAGTGATGTGGCATTAAGTCAAAATTAAGCGGTTCTAGTAATTATGGAATGGTAAAGGAAGAATGCGATGAAAATGAAAAAGGAGTGAACTTGCACTTACCTAATCCTACAAATATGCTACGATTCCAGAACATTATGCAAGCATGACATCAAGGAGAGGAAGTAAGGGTTTCTGCCCGAGATGTTATTGATAAATAAGGAGCCAGTGCAAGACGTAAGCTAATGCAAAGGAAATAATCCAAGAAAGATTACGCGGAATATTGATATGAGAATGGGCCAACGAGTAGTTAGTAGTTGATCTAGGAAGAGCCTAGTTATGGCTAAACAAAAGAACATAGACAAATCAATAGATCATGCAAGATAAATGTAGTAAACCCCAACATGGAGAATTCAGCCTCTTAGTAATGTCATTATAATACTTGAGATACATTCAAATAGGAGTCGGGGTAGTTAAAGATACCGTATAAGTGTTATGGGGATAAAAGAAAGTGCCACTGGGGAGGCAGTCAAAATATCAGTTCAGAAGCAACCCTACAAGCATAAGGGAGTGGAGGTAAATAACTACGGATAATTATAGGCAAGGAAGGACATCAAAAGGTCCGTCGAGTATACGATGTAATAAGCTCGTAGCTTTACAAGAGTCAGAGGGTCCTCCCTAAGTATGACAACGAAAGACTAGCTGAGGAAATAAGGAATAAGGCTTCAACCTAAGCACAGTGACCAAAAGAGGAAATGGTCTTGTAACAACAGTCTCATAACGACATTGTATGCACTCCATAAGGATGTGGCACCTAGTGTGGCTAATGAGCGGGAAATGAAACCAAAAGTAATATTCAAGATCATATGAGCTGCACGAAAATTCCGGCATGCGTGGGAACAAAGATAAGCTAAGCATGCACGCAACAAGGTGGAAGAACGACCAGGAAAAGTAATAGCTTACGTTTAAAGGAAGCTTAGAGGGAAAAAAAGGGATTATGCACTTAAGACTTCAGAGTGATATCCATGCACCATATATGTTGACGTTCATACAGCGATAGAAGACTCCAGTATAAGTTAAAAGAAAGAATTGAGCCTAGGGCATAGACAAAGGATTAAATTATCAGAAGATTGTATCAGGGACATTCCATAGCGCCCATGAAAGGCTAAAGTAATAACTAATACCATGAGCCGTAGATCAGAATATAGCTTAACCCTACATAAAGGCTGATCAGAAGGAAGAAGAAACTAAAGAGTTACATCAACCAAGTAAATCAGGAGTCTGATTATTGGATCCAGAAAATTATAGAAATCGTGATTGAAAATGTTGCAGGATCACCCTTAATATCAAAGGTACAAGAGAGATAGTACAACAACCATATTCTATAACAGGATCAGTATGAAGCTCCCACGGAATTGTGTATGCACCAGAGGTACAAGTATTACAATAGAGCTTCAAGTTATGGATGTGAATCATACCTATGCAGAAGGGAAGTTATGAAAGAGATAGATGATGTGATGCGACATTTTAAAGCAAGTAAGGTATAGGTGAACAACGTACGAGATACTCAAGTACACAAGATTGTGAATAGTCCTTACTTCGGACAGAGTGATAGAAGTGTTGGGATTCAATATCCAGGAATGATAGCGGCGGCGTCAGTGGCATATATCTTCCATCCTGTGATTTCTAGATACCGAGAGGCCTAGTTAAGAGAGTAAAGAAAAGTTTGAGAAGATGTGATGTCTCGCTTGATGTTCCAAAATAACACAAGGAAATCGGTGCAAGCAAGTTGAAAGAAGGTTACGAGTAGTATAACTAGATATGTGTAGGTCACAAGCTAAAGTATGGTAAAGCGACAAGGTTTTAGGAAGACAGGAATAAGGATAAGAAAAGGCGAGTGAGAAGGTGACGAGAATGGATAAGTCCTCAGGATTAAGCCTATGAAATAAGAGAGCTGATGGTTTCTCTAAGTTATAGAAAGATCAGTTTAGCCTGAATGAACTCAAAGGGGTCTAAGACTAGTAGCATTTAGAAGAGATGGAATGCTGCCCTAGCATACAATGAGGATGTAATTATGATAGATAAAGGATGGCGTTTGGGCCTTCAATTAAGTATTGATTTGAAGAGGATGTCACGAATTGTACGGAATCAAAATACCCACGTAAGGTGGATCACATTGGGATGCTATAAAATATGATTATTAAAGTACAGTATCGCCCCCAAGTGGATCAGGAAAATCACTTCAAATATTCCTCGATGCCACGTAAGCCCCAGTGGCAAGGTATTACGTAAGAAGTTTCAAGTTATAAGTGGTATATTGTAGATCAATATTGAGGTGAATCAACAATGGATGGACAAAAGTCACAAAGTATGAAATGAGATTAGGCCGTCATTCTTAAGATGAACAGTAATGATGAAGCATTAAAGGACTTAGATTTATACATATGGGATAAGCAACGAAAGTAACCTAGAGTTCGGTAGCAGATCGCGATAATAATAAAATCAAGGTAAGACTTATGGTATAGTATGTCCTACCTAGATGCAGTAAAGTCATACGGATGAATAACCAGGTCTATGAAACAAGATATAACAATATTAGTAAGTTCGACAAAATACCAAGTGAAGAAATTCAGTATACCCATAGATGCCCAGAGGGACATCTTATCAAGCTCTGTATATGCTTACAAAGTGAGGCCTAGAGATTGGCTAAAAACTGGAGGAAAAAGGAGAGAAGAGTCGTATAAGCGCACATACAAGGAAAAAGTCGTACAGACTGCATGAAAGGTAGCAAGAGTTACGATATTGAAAGAATTCCGACCATAGACCGTGGTGTGAGAAAGAGGCCTAAAGGGGGGAATGCCCTGGCCTTTGGATTTATTAAAAAAAAAACAGTTGCCTAAATGGCAAGAAGAGTATTGAAGTATTCGCAAGAGCTATGAGTTATGAGAATGATAAGTGCATCAGTTAACATTCGAGGACGAATGTTCCAAAGGGGGGAATGATGTTACACCCCATATTTTCGTACGTAAAAATACGCCATAAGTAAATTGATGAAAGCTCGGAAATGAGATATTACATCCCGCATTTTCGTACGTTAAAGTTTCGTCATAAGTTAATCGACGTAAGTTCGAGAATGAGATTATTTTGAGAATATAAGCATTATGCTATTTCAAACAAGTGACGAGTAAATTCGTGAAGGTGAGAGGGTAAGCAAATCGAAGAAAATAAATTTCGTCGAAGTTCGACATTTTGGATAAAATACGACCCCAGCTAAAATACCCGGTATTTATGGACTAGTACCATACAAGGTACTACATGGCCATGATAGTAAGGTGTATAAGGTATGTTAAAAGTGAGTAGTATTTTAAGTAAGTGAAGATAATTCTTAGTTATGTGGGTAATTGATTAATTATTGGATAATGGAATATTACCTAGTTAATTAATAATTAGTGGGGGATTAATTAAAGTCTTTGGGTAAAGACTAAAGTCTTTGGATGATTTCAAAGTGTAAAAAACATGGAAGCCAAGAGAGCCAAGGATTTTGACTCATTAAATCCATATATAAGTGGCACATATATGGCTTAGTCATCTAGTATGTGAGCCCCACACCCACTAAGCTTTAAAACATCTCTAATTTACTTTAAGAGATGTTGATATCTCTATCATATGAGAAAGAAGGCTTCGGCCAACTCAAATAACAATCTGCATCTTAGTATCTTAAGTAATATGATTATTGTTTGAAACAAAATTCAAGCAAGATCTCTTATCATCTTAGAAACGTGAGATGTTGCAATTTTAAGGGAGTACGGTGCAATCTTTCTCAAGAATATCATACGGATTTTTTTCTACTCCAGGTATGTTAAGGCTATCCCTTCTTTCTTTTTGACATGACCCAAATGATACTGAAAGAAATGAGCAAACGCACAGTTTTCATAAACGACTCTATTCATAGAAATATTAGGGGTGTCTATATTCTTGATTCCCCAATATCTTCTGTTCATGGGTCTCAGAAAAATACGTATTTGATAAAATTTATCCGACAGGCATATTATATTTTATGACATTCCGAGAAAATATTATTAACGTATTTCTTAAGCATTTCATACATTTATACATATACATTGACCCATGACCACATGGCGTTATATACGCATATATATGTATATTATATATATATATGGGATATGGGAAAAGATTATGACGTTATATATGCACCACCACCTGATCAGCTGGTATACGTTGTTGATTTGCCCACAGTGGCCGAAATGATATGATGGGATGCCCTCAGAGGCTTGATGATGTTATGAACGCATATACCAATGCATGGTATGACATTTATACGCATATGCATGACATTATAAAAATAAAATAATTCACAGAGCTATGCAGATGTACATGTCGAGTCTTTTACTCCATGTTTCTCTCATGTCTATTATTTACGGATTTTTATTCCTTACATACTCGGTATATTATTTGTACTGACATCCCTTTTGCCTGGGGATGCTGCGTTTCATGCCCGCAGGTTTCGATAGACAGGTCGAGAGTCCTCCAAGTAGGCGATCAGCTCAGTAGAAGATATTGGTGCACTCAATTTGCTTCTGAGTTGCTTGTTTGATCAATATAATTTAGATGTGTATGGTTTGGTATGGCGGGGCTCTGTCCCAACCATTATGACAATTATATATTCTTAGAGGCTTGTAGACAGATGTCATATATATGAAAGATAGTACGGCCTTGTCGGCCTACGTGTTGAGTTTATTAATGATCATGTTGGCCTATTAGGCCCGTATGTCACGTGTATATGATGATGTAATAAGAAAGATATGTTACGTTGGTACTCAGTTGAGTAAGGCACGGGATGCCCGTCGCGGCCAATCGGTTTGGGTCGTGACACTAGGGCTGCAAGAGGCCGGGGCCGAGGAAAGGCAAGTGCCACGACTAGAGTACCTATCAGGGAAACAGTTGAGGAGCCGCCAGTAGCTCCAATTGGGGGACAGGTACCAGAAGCACCTGTTGTTACCCCCGGACTTCAAGAGACTTTGGCATAGTTCCTGATTATGTTTGGTACATTAACCCAGGCGGGATTGATCTCTGTTGCACCAAATATTTTGCAGATTGGGGGAGTAGCTCCGACTCATACCACAACTCCAGAGCAGCAGGTTCACGTTGGTCAGGTTTTGGATGTAGTACCGGTACAACCTGTTATTTCGGTTCAGCCTGAGGTCAGGCCAGAGGCATCAGAAGAAGAACAAAAGAGACTTGAAAGGTTTAAGAGGTATATTCCACCTACTTTCAATGGCACAACTATAGAGGATGCCCAAGGATTTCTAGAAAATTGTCATTGTATTCTCCGCACCATGGGTATTGTGGAAGTGAGCGGAGTTGCCTTTACTATATTTCAACTGTCAGGCGTAGCGTATCGGTGGTGGCAAATCTATAAAGAAGATAGATCAGCCGATGCAACACCGCCAACTTGGGATCAATTTTCAAAAATGTTCTTGAAAGAGTTTGTTCCCCAGACTCTCCGAGATGCGTGGCGCACAGAGTTTGAACGGTTGCGTCAGGGCACTATGACAGTGTCAGAATATGCTATCAGGTTCAGTGAGTTAGCCCATCATGTACCTATCTTGGTTCCTACAGTTAGATAACGGGTCCGCAGATTCATTGAGGAGCTCGATTATGACATTAAAATAAGCATGGCTCGAGATTTGAAAACTAATACTCCATTTTAACAAGTAGTGGAGATTTCAAGGAAGATTGAGGGTGTTTTACGTGAGGAAAGGGAGTCTAAGGAGGCCAAAAGGTCTCGAAAATCTGGAGGATTCAGTGGATTTTACTCTTCAACTAGGACCCATTATAGCGGAGGCTCGAGCAGTCGGCCAGCTCAGTCCGCACATCAGATTACTCGGAGTGCTCTAGTAAGTTCTTACAATGCACCACCGGCACGGGATTCCTATAATGGTTATTCCAGTTATCCGGTACAGACTCAGTATGAGCAACCGCAAACTCAGAGGGGTTGTTATGAGTGTGGTGACACTAGGCACATTATGAGAGATGTTCCCAGACTTGGGAGGGGTAAATTTTATCAGAACACTCAGGCTATGGGCCTCAATGCAGTTACTACTCCACGTACACAACCAGTTAGAGGTGGAGGACAGGTGGGTGGAGGACGCCTAAGAGGTGGAAGCCCGACCCGTTGATATAAACGCTATGATTTAGCTGAGGCTGATACACCAGATGGTGTCGTTACAGGTATGATCCTGATTTGTCATAAAAGGATATTTTCCTTTAATTTGATTCGGTTTTGAATATTGAGGTGAGTCCTCCTATTATGCTCCGTTTATGGGTGAGCTTCGTAATTTTTGTGACCCACTTATATGTTTATCCCTATTGGGAGATTTGAAGATGTGAGCCCGTGTCTGTCATTTTATTTTTGTACACCATTGAGGGCTATAAGTCCAAAAGTAATTTTTATTATTCATTACAATGGGTTTAATGTGTTTCGGAATAATTGATTCCAAATTTTTATGAATTATATGTCCTATCGGTATGAGGGTTCATTCTGTGTTGTGAAAACTGTTTATGAAATATATTGAAAAGAAGAAAGAAAGGAAATTGAAATTTCAGTTAGCATAATGTGCAAAATACTTGTGATTCGGAGTTGAGAACGAGATCCTCACATTTTTATATGATGTGAAATATTTAAACCATTCTACAAGCCGCGGTGGAAGTTATATAAGGAAGAGGTCCTTGTGGTAAAATATTTATGAGTTTAAAATTCTCCCTGTGTGAAATTTAATTTGTACAATAATATTAATAGGGAGTCATGCATGTTAGGCTTATTTGATAATTCTTATATATTTTCTATGCATATTCAGCCATTTTCGTGCTGTGAACATTGAGTTTTAGCCTATGAGATGATTGCCCAGGTGGCGTTAAATGAGACTCATTAATCCGAGTAAGTAATCATGAGATCTTCATGCCTCACATTATGTTGTCAGTGTTGTGAAAATTCGAAATGAGGCGGTGGTTAATATGAGATTAATTGATGATGCTGGAATTTATTTGGAACGGCTTTTAAGACTAGAGATGTGGTGATGAGCATACATATGATGTGCTTCATGTCCTGGTATAATTATGATAATGCAGTGCATGTAATGCTGAGATTAGTGTTATTGATATATACATTGTGGTGCTTTGTTGGGTTGTGGATGTGTTGTTAGGAGTTGTTTTGGTGTTACTCTGGCAGGTGGATAGACCCAATTACAGGGGAGACTCTGCCGAAATTTCTGAAAAATTTGGGAGTTAGATTTTTTTTTTTTGGGAGATTGATATGTGCGAAAGAAGAGATAAATTATGTTATGTATTTGAGGGTGAATGATCCTAAGCGGGAAAGAATGTGACACCCCAAAAATATTTTGAAATACTTCAACAATATCAAGAAAGTTGATGTGTGCGTAGGCACGAGTTGCTATAGCTTGTTGAGACTAATACCGTGCGCTGTTGTGAAAAGTCAGGCCTTTTGAAAATGCTGGAGTGTAAGAAATTGGTCTTAAAGTTTACAAATATGGATAAGAGAAATAATCTCAAATGAGATAGTGTTGCCGGGCTTATCTCAAATACGGTAACGTGGGATCAACCGTAAGTATATGTGTAAAAGTAAAATTATCAATTTGGTAACCTCAAAATAATTCATAGCACGTTTGAGGACGAACGTTTGTTTAAGAGGTGGAGAATGTAACGACCTGACTTGTCGTTTTAAGAATTAATGCCCTGTTCAGCGACTTAAGGTCTAGAGCAACTTCGTAATAAGTATTATAACCCGCAGGTGTAGTCGAGTTTGATTTTTCGGAAGATTCGGAATTAATTAAAAGAAACAATCCTTAATTAGAAGCTTAAATGGAAAGAGTTGACCGGAGAGTTGACTTTTGAGCAAACGACTCCGGAATAGAATTTTGATGATGTCAATAGCTCCGTATGGTGATTTTAGACTTAGGAGCGTGTCCGAAAAATATTTGGAGGTCCGTAGTGGAATTAGGCTTGAAATGCCGAAAGTTGAATTTTAGAAAGTTTGACCGGGGGGGTTGACTTTTGATATCTAGGTCGGAATTCGATTCTGAAAATTGGAATAGGTGTGTTGTGTCATCTATGACTTGTGTGAAAAATTTGAATTCATTCCGAATTGATTTGTTGTGTTTCGGCACAAGATATAGAATTTGAAAGTTCAAAGTTCATAGATTTTGATTTGAGGTGCGATTCGTCATTTTGATGTTGTTTGATGTGGTTTGAAGCCTTGACTAAGTTCGTACTGTATTTTGGGACGTGTTGGTATAATTGGTTGAGGTCTCGGGGGGCCTCGGGCTAGTTTCAGATGGTTAAATGGACCAAAATTGTGCTTGAAGGAATTCTGGAAATTTTCTAGTTCTGGTACAATCACACCTACGATGAAAATGGTCGCAGATGCGAGACCGCAAAAGCGACAAAATAGTCGCAGATGCGACTTGGAGTGAAAAGGGCAAAGGTCGCAGGTGCGATGTATTTTCTGCACATGTGTGAGCGCAGATGCGGAAGCTCTTCCGCATGTGCGAGGGCAGTGCTAGTGGACATCGCAGAAGCGAGAATTTCCTCGCAGGTGCGATAAAATGGTCGCAGGTGCGAAATTGGGCAGAATGTTAAGGACAAAAAATGGTCATTTCGCCATTTTCGTTTTGGATTTTTGGAGTTCGGATTTGGGCGATTCTGGAGGAATTTTTCACAAACTTGGTTTGGGTAAGTGTTCTATATCCTAAAGTGATTATACTTCATGGATCCATGGTTATATTCATCGTTTACTCGGATTTAAATGGAGGAAATCAAGATTTTTGTAAAATCTTCCAAAAAAAATAATTAAGATTTGGAGGTTGATTTGTTATTGGAATTCGATAAAATTGGCATGATTGAACTCGTATCGGAATGGGTGTTCGAATTTCAAGAAATATATGTCGGGTTCCAAGAGGCGAGTCCCGTGTTGACTTTTGTTGACTTTTTTTGGAATAAATTTTTAAGTCGACGTATTATTATCCGAAATTATTTTTGATGAATTTAAATGAAGTTGTAAAATTAATTTGGATAGATTTGAGCGGTCCGGAGGTCAATTCAAGCAAGAAAGCGATTTTGGAATATCGACATAATTTCAAAAAGGTAAGTGCCTTGCTTAACCTCGAGTGTGGGAATTACCCCTTAGGCATCGAGTCTTATGTGCCATTTGTAAAATGTGAAAAGCCGAGTACGCGAGGTGACAAGTATGTACTCGAGTTTATATGTGCAAAGTTTATTGAGTTAAAGTCTTGGGAATATTTTGTAGTAAATTAAATAATTGTTGGCATATATTTAATTATCTATTTGCCATGCCTCAAATCACATTTATTGAATTTGTTTTTATATGACAATTTGATGTAATTATTACTTGTATATTTATGTGAATTCCGTGAGTTTGATGGTTGATATTCTTGGAATTTAATTTTCATTATGAATTTTTTCTATGCAAATAATTAATTAAGCAAGCTTAAGAAGATGTGCTAATATAATTACCTAAATTTGAATTAATGAAGGCTTTGCTTTATGCTGAATAATTTCTATCGTTGTTGATTGTTTTTGTGGTGTTATACACATTGTGTGGAGCCTTCGGCTATTTGTTGTGAAATTAATTGATTTGGTCGTATCTTTGGAATTTTGGTTGTAGCCATTGGGCGAATTGTGATATGAACTGATTTTGTTATATGCCGTGATAATTTCCCGTTTAAATTGTAGTGTTGTGTGAGTTATTATTTTGAGGATATAAGGGTGGCATTCCACCGTTGCTATTATGTGGGTATAAGGGTGGCATTTTACTGTTGTTGTGTTTGTTGGAATATTGTCTGGGCGGAGCGATAAGGGTGGCTATAAGAGAGATAAGGGTGGCAATATGAGCGATAAGGGTGGCTATTGATATTGTCAGGGCGGAGGGACAAGGGTGGCTATTATAGGAGTGATAAGGGTGGTTATAGGAGAGATAAGGGTGGCTATTGTCAGGGATGATATGTGATGATGTAGAGTGGTTGCATTCGTGATTTTATATGATGTTGTGATTTTCGTGTGTTTATTTTTATACCTTGTGTAATTTGTCTTGTTGTTGGTAAATTGATAACAATCTGATTTATGTTGAAATTGAGAGCATGTGGCTATTGCCAGGTGGATTATAAAATGAATGTGGGCACGAGGTGCCGTGAGTAAATAATGAGGATATTGGCACGTGAATTGTCCGTGCAGTTGTGATATGAAATGTGGGCACGAGGTGTTGTGATTAAATGATAATGATATTTGGCACGTGAATTGTCCGTGCAGTTGTGATATGAAATGAGGGCACGAGGTGCCGGAGAAATATGATGATTTAATTATGGGTACGAGGTGCCGCGGAAATATGAAAAATGGGCTGAGACCCGTGTTTACAAAAAATATGAAAATATGCCGAGACCCGTATTTTTTATGATTATGAAATGAGGTGTCACATGGTAACTTTTTAATTGAAAGAATTATATTCAAAATATTTATTTGGAAGGATTTTTTCTTTAGAAAGTATTATGTGAAAGAATTATATTTGAAAGATATTTATTTGAGAAAATTATATTTGAAGATATTTACTGAAAGAATTATATTTGAAAGATAATTATTTGAGAAAATTATATTTGAAAGAATTATATGTGAAAGATATTTATTTGAAGGGATTGATTTAATTGGGTGTAATTTTATTTATTAATGGTGTTCTTGTTGTCTTGTTGTACATATCACTGGTTGTTTTATGTTTCCCTTATTGTTATCTGTTTCCTATTATTTTGTATATTATATTGCACAGGCTATTAGACTAGTGAGTGTCTTGATTGTACCTCGTCTCTACTCCACTGAGGTTAGTCTTGATACTTACTGGGTACCGACCGTGGTGTACTCATACTACACTTCTGCACATTTTTGTGCAGAGCCAGGTATTGGAGATATCAGACTTGAGCAGAGTTAAAGGGGGATTGTAAGAATTCAAGGTAAAGCTGCTTGGTCGTCGCAGTCCCTTGGAGTCTTTTCATTTCATTGTACTGTTAATTTTTAATCAAACAATATTGTATATTTGGTCCTCATGATCATTCCACGTATTCAGTTAGAGTTCGTAACTCAGTACTACCAGTCTTGGGAGGTTGTATATTCATATTTGTTCCGCTGTTAGTTTTGATTACTTATTTAATAAAAAAAATGGCTTCAAAATGTAATTGAAATCAGCTTACCTTGACTTCTCTCTCATCAGTTCTTTCGGTGGTGGGCGCCCTGGAAGAGTGAAGAGAAAGAACCAAAAGGCTGCTGCAAAGAAGGCATCTGGTGGCGATGGAGATGAGGAAGATGAAGAATGAGCTCTTATCTTTTCTTATGTTTGGATTTATACTTGCCTATGTAGTACTTGTTTTATGTTTTGCAACTTTTATGTACCGTCGTGTGTTAGAAATGTTTTTAATGAAGATATTTTGGGTTTGGTTTAAAACAAATTATAAAAAAATCGGTTTACCTAGTCTTAGAGACTAGGTGCCATCACGATGCCTGTGGTGGAATTTTGGGTCGTGACATTTAGTCTACAACAAAATACTCTTTAAGGTATCAGAGCCTAAAAGTATTTTTGCGAGTCAAGAGTCCTTTACAAAAACTACTAGTGATATTTGCACATAAGAGAGTAGCATATAGTAGTAAAATAATCTACAATATTTACATTGTGATGCTTTCTCATCATCGTAGTAATTACCTCTAATTGACTAATCAATTTAACCCTCGTACTTCGAAAAAGTTCAATCAAACTGAAACGTGAGTATAAAGTTTCTTCTTTGTCAATTATAAGTAAATTACTTCATATTTGTCAAGATCCAAAATCCCACCACAGGCGTCATGATGGCACTTAGTCTCTAAGACTAGGTAAGCTGATTACAATTATATTCCGAGCCATTTTTTTTAAACATATAATTTAATACAAGTGTCGAAACCAAAAGCGGAAACAAATATAAAAACCTCTCAAGACTGGTAATACTGAGTCACGAACTCTAACTGAGTACATGCAGTGATTCCAAGGATCGAATATACAATATTGTTCGAATAAGAGTAGACGGTACAATAAAAATGAAAAGACTCCAAGGGACTGTAACGACCAAGCCCTACTTTGAATCCTTGCGATCACACTCTAATCTCTGTCCGAATCCGATATCTCCAATACATGACTCTGCACAAAAATGTGAAGAAGTGTAGTATGAGTATACCACAGTCGGTACCCAGTAAATATCAAGACTAACCTCGGTGGAGTAGTGACGAGGTACAGTCAAGACACTCACTAGTCAAATAACCTGTGCAATATAGCAGTATACGATAATAATGGAAAGCAAATATCAGTAATGGGAACAAGAATCGACCAGTGGTATCAACAACAAGGAAATAAGAATACCACAATTATTGTCATACCAAATAAGGAATACCAATACAGTCGATTAAACAAGTCTTTCAAATACAAAGTTTTTCACAATAAAATCACTCTGTGATACCTCATCTCATAGTCATAAAATACGGGCCTTAGCCCACGTTCATATTCCACAGCACCTCGTGCCCATGTCTATATCACAACTGCACGAACAACTCACCTGCCCAAAATATCAATATATAAAAACCATATGATCAATTTATTTTTAATAAAGTAAGGTTAAAATCCTTAAATCAAGTAAGAAATCAACAAATAAATAAGTTTATTTTAGAAATTGTTTGAGTGAAGAAAATGACATTTCAATTAAAATAAAGCATCAGATAAGCTACTGACTAGATGTAAAACTTATTAAATTAAAACATAAGAGTAATTTCTTTTATTTAAAACAATTCAATCATCGAAAACAAGTACAAACCAGAAATACAAATCCTTAGAGTCTCGTACGAAAAAGCCAAAGCCAACACAATACAACAAGAATTACAAAATACTTAATATTAAGTCAAATAATACATCACGGAGAACATAAGAATTTACATATTACGGAAAAATAAAAGAACCAAAGGCAAGTGTAGCTATAGAGAAATATCAACAAAGAGCACTCCCGAGGTACCGCCTCATAGTCCAAAATTATAAATAAATTTCAACAAAGGACACTTCCGAGGTACCGCCTCGTAGTCCCAAATTATAAATAAATTCATAATCTTTCCTTATATCACTGCGAGAGCCTTCATATTTAGTTTTTAAAATTATTTTTTTCCCGAAATAGCATCCCGTGTTTTAGCCACCCTTATCACACAACGCATGGCATCTAGTAATTTTCCTACTAGCCACGCGTATCAAGCCCCCCTTATCTCACCGCATGAGTTTCAACACCCAGACCTTATACCACCGCATGCGTATCAATATCATAATATATCACAATTCGCACCTCAAGTGCCCGATTATCACAACATAACACAACTTGCACCTCAAGTGCTCAAATATCATAACATATTATAAATTGCACATCAAGTACTCAAATATTAAAACATATCATAAATTGCACCTCAAGTGCTCAAATATTACAACATATCATAAATTGCATATCAAATGCTCAAATATTACAACATATCACAAATTGCACATCAAGTGCTCCAATATTACAACTTGCCACAGAAATCAACAATACATTAATTTCTACAATAAGGAGTCCATGGTTCGACCATAATGTGCACAAAATCTTAACAAAAATATCCGCGAGTGAACAACTCAGCAGAATAATATTTCACAATTTAACACTTTGCCTCAATATGATTTATGACCTTTATATCTCAATACCAATTTCAACAACATGAACTGGAAAGTAATTCATTAAGGAACAATGCCTTCTTTAATCCAAATTTTTGGCAAATAGATTAATACCTCATTTTTAAATTTATTTAATAAATTATTTGCAAATGAATAATCCACAATGAAATTATCTCCAGGAAATATCAACTCAATAAAAATACGGGATTCACATAATGTCACGACCCGAAATTTACACCTTCGGACCGTGATGTCGCCTAACATTTCACTTGCCAGGCAAACCAACGTTAGAATAATATTATTCATTTTAAAATAATTTTTAAATTTATTAATAACAAAGAATTAAATGCGGAAGTAAAGTCTGAAATGTAGTGAATAATTCATAAAATAACGGTATCTAAATACCATCCCAGAATTAGTGTCACGAGTGCACGAGCTTCTAGAATAATATAAATAAAGGTCTGAATAAAATAAAGCTCTCTGGAAACAAAAACACAACTAAAGTAAAGTAGACGGGGACTTCAGAACTGCGGACGCCGTGCAGTTATACCTCAAGTCTCCTCTGGTAGGTGAAATCCGAGCAAGTCTATGGTACGCCGCTAGGACCAACTCCGAAATCTGCACAAGAAGTGCAGAGTGTAGTATCAGTACAATCGACCCCATGTACTGGTAAGTGCCGAGCCTAACCTCGACGAAGTAGTGACGATGCTAAGGCAGGTCACTTATAATAACTTGTACGCAATAATAGTAATAACAACAATAATAGAAATAAATCAGGTAACTCATTTTTAACAGTTGAAGCGAATTCAGCAGTCATAACCAATTATTATTTTCATTAATTTCCGTTGCAGCGTGCAACCCGCTCACACAACATATTCATTTTCAATCCTCCCATATATTTATTTTAATCAAGTATATATAGACTTTTAAATAAGTCTGTTTAGACTTTTAAATAAGTCTGTTGCAGCGTGCAATCCGATCCCCCAGTATGGACTTTTTAATAAGTCTGTTGCGGCGTGCAACCCGATCCCCCAATATGGACTTTTTAATAAGTCTGTTGCGGAGTGCGACATGATCCCCCAATATATATATATATATATATATATATATATATATATATATACACACACACACACACACACTCTTTCATCTACGTTGCGGCGTGCAACCCGTTCCCCCAATATAACTTTAAATAACTTATAAATGTAATAACAATTACTCCAATAATTACCACGTCCAATGAGAAACTATTAAGCATCAGGGCACATAATAATTATAATTTATTTATGAATAAACAAAGGCAATTAGCAATTAATTGTGAAAATTATGGAGAAAATAGGCAGTTAATATTTAGTGTGCTAAATGTCAAATAACAATTAAGACACATAAATCAAATAGCATGTAACAATTCTTGCAGGAATTCAAGAATTAATATTTGACAAAGAATAGGAGAGAAACAATTATTATAACAATTAATTCATGATTTAAAATAATTTATGATTTTCAAATAATTATGCAAACAATTAATTTGACGACGTATAGACACTCGTCACCTCGCCTATACGTCGCTCACATGCATTTCACATAACAAATAATTTAAGGGTTTTATTCCCTCAAGTCAAGGTTAACCACGATACTTACCTCGCTTTGCAAATTTTTAATCAATTACTCGACCACAGCTTTTCCCTTTGAATTTATCTCCAAAAGCATCAAATCTATTCACAAACAATTCGATATACTCAATGCGAATCGTAAGAATTAATTCCATATGAATTTACTAATTTTCTGGATAAAAATCCGAAATTCATTTTAAAATTCGACAGTGGGGCCCACGTCTCAAATCTAGGAAAACTTATGAAATCCGAACACCCATTCCGAGATGAGTCCAACCATACAAAAATTATCCAATTCAGATATCAGATGGACCTTCAAATCTTAAATTTTCAATTTTGGAAGATTTTATAAAAATCTGATTTTTCTCCCATAAATTCACGGATTCATGAAGTAAATGAGTATGGAATCATGAAATATAATCGATATAGGATAGGGAACACTTACCCTAATGTTTTTCCAGGAAAATCGCCCAAGAATCGCCTTACCCGAGCTCAAAAATTGGAAATGATTGAAAATGGGTCGAAATCCCATTTCCAGAACTTAAGTTCTGTTTTTCAGATTTTTATTCATCGCGATCGCGGAAATTCGTTCACGATCGAGTAGGAAAATTTCTGCCTAGGTGCAATTTACTCTTCGTGATCACGGATAATTGTTTGCGATCACGAAGCACATTTTGGCTGCCCATTTTATTAACTCTATGTGATCATGTAAATGGCCATGCGATCGCAGAGAACATTTTCTCAACCTTACGCGATCACGTACAGGCTTATGCGATCGCGTAGCACAAATTCAGTGCTTCAGCTTCTGCCTCATTTCTTCTACGCGATCGCAGCATTGCCCACGCATTCGCGGTGCAATGAGAGTTAGCCTCTGTAACGTCCCAACTTGTCGTTTTAAGAATTTAAGTCCCTTCCAGCGGCATAAGGCCCTGAGCAGCTTCGTATTATGTGTATTGACTTGCCATGCATGGTTGAATTCAATTATCGGGTGATTCGGAGTGATTTGGGACACTTAATCCCTAAAACGGAAGTTTAAGTCTTAAATTTTTTTACCGTAGTCGAAACTGTGTGAAGACGACTCCGGAATGGAGTTTCGTCGGTTCTGTTAGCCCCGTTGGGTGATTTTGGACTTAGGAGCATGTTAGGACTGTGAATTTGAGGTCTGTAGCTGATTTAGGCTTGAAATGGCAAAAGTCAAATTTTTGGAGATTTTGACCGGAAGTGAACTTTTTGATATTGGGGTCGGAATGCGATTCCGAGAGTTGGAACAACTCTGTTATGTTATTTGGGATTTGCCGGCAAAATTTGACGTCATTCCGGGTGAGTTTGATAGGCTTCGGCACGAGTTTTAGAAGTTGGAAGTTTTGGAAGTTCATAAGTTCGATTCGTGGTGCGATTTGTATTTTCGGCGTTGTTTGATGTAATTTGAGACCTCGAGAAAGTCCGTGTTAGGTTATGGAACTTCTTGGTATGTTTAGACGGTGTCCCGGGGGCCTCAGGTGAGTTTCGGATGGGCTACGGTTCATTTCCTCCTATTTTGAACTGCTTTTATCTGTCATCTGGTTTCCTTCATCGCGTTCGTCCTTGCCTTCGCGTTCGCGTCGTGGTATTTTGGAGGGTGAAATATTTTCTCTTCCCATTCGCAGTCACCCTCTCGCATTCGCGAAGTTCTGCCACCCCTTTCTTCGCTGCGCTCTGACTGCCCGTCCGTCTGAGGGTGAAAAGCTGTGCTTAACTCACCATGAGTACCCAACTCTCGCTGCACGGCCCTCCAAAACTGCGATGTGAACTGAGTACCCCTATCTAAAATGATGGAAATTGGGACACCATGCAGGCGAACGATCTCTCGGATGTAAATTTCAGCCAACCGCTCTGAAGAGTAAGTAGTACCAATTGGAATGAAGTGCGCGGACTTGGTCAGCCGATCCACAAAAACCCAAATAGCTTCGAACTTCCTCGAAGTCCGTGGGAGCCCAACTACAAAGTCCATAGTGATCCGCTCCCACTTCCACTCTGGGATCTCTAACCTCTGAAGCAAGCCACCTAGTCTCTGATGCTCATACTTAACCTGCTGACAGTTTAGACACCGAGCCACAAACCTAACTATATCCTTCTTCATCCGCCTCCACGAATAGTGTTGTCTCAAATCCTGGTACATCTTCGCGGCACCCGGATGGATGGAATACCGCGAGTTGTGGGCCTCTTCAAGAATCAGCTCTCGAAGCCCATCTACATTAGGCACACATATTCGGCCCTGCATTCTCAGCACTCCGTCATCACCAATAGTCACATCCCTAGCATCACCTCTCCGAACCCTGTCCTGAAGAACGAGCAAGTGAGGGTCATCATACTGACGCTCCCTGATACGGTCATAAAGAGAAGACTTGGAGACCACACAAGCCAATACCCGACTAGGCTCTGAAATATCCAATCTGACAAGCTGGCCTGCCAAGGTCTGAACATCTAATGCCAAAGGTCTCTCTGCTGCTGGAAGATAGGCTAAACTCTCCAAACTCTCTGCCCGGCGACTCAAAGCATCGGCCACCACATTGGCCTTCCCCGGATGGTACAAGATAGTGATATCATAGTCCTTAAGAATCTCCAACCATCTCCGCTGACGCAAATTAAGATCCTTCTGCTTTAACAGATACTGCAGACTCCGGTGATCAGTATAGATCTCACAATGTATCCCATACAAATAATGACGCCAAATCTTCAAGGCGTGAACAATGGCTGCTAACTCAAGATCATGGATAGGATAGTTCTTCTCATGGGTCTTCAACTGGCGCGAGGCATAGGCAATCACCCTACCCTCCTGTATCAAAACACAACCAATGCCTATCCTCGAGGTATCACAATACACGGTGTAAGAACCTGAAGCTGATGGCAAAACTAACACTGGAGCTGTGGTCAAAGCAGTCTTGAGTTTCTGAAAGCTCTCCTCACATTCATCCGACCACCTGAATGGAGCACTCTTTTGGGTCAATTTGGTCAAGGGCAATGCAATAGATGAAAATCCCTCCACAAAGCGACGGTAGTAACCCTCCAAACCAAGAAATCTCCTAATCTCCGTGGCTGAGGACGGTCTGGGCCAACTCTGCACCGCCTCTATCTTCTTCGAATCCACCTGAATACCCTCACTGGACACCACGTGCCCCAAGAATGCTACTGAACTGAGCCAAAACTCACATTTAGAGAACTTTGCATAAAGCTTCTCCTCCTTCAATCTCTGCAATACAACCCTCAAATGCTGAGAGTGCTCTTCTTGGCTACGAGAGTACACCAGGATGTCGTCAATGAATACAATGATGAATGAGTCTAAATAGGGCTGGAATATACTATTCATCAGATGTATGAACGCTGCTGGGGCATTAGTCAGCCCAAAAGACATCACCATAAACTCATAATGGCCATATCGGGTTCTGAAAGCTGTCTTGAGAATATCTGAATCCCGAATCTTCAGCTGGTGATAACCGGACCTCAAATCAATCTTGGAGAACACCCTCGCTCCCTGAAGCTGGTCGAATAAATCATCAATACGATGCAAAGGATACTTGTTCTTGACTGTGACCTTGTTCAACTGCCTGTAATCAATACACATTCTCATGGAACTATCCTTCTTTTTCACAAATAGAACCGGTGCACCCTAAGGTGACACACTAGGCCGAATAAACCCCTTATCAAGGAGTTCCTGAAGTTGTTCTTTCAATTCCTTCAACTCCGCCGGTGCCATACGATACGGTTGAATAGAAATTGGCTGAGTGCCCGGCACCAAATCAATACCAAAGTCAATATCCCTGTCAGGCGGCATGCCCGGTAGGTCTGCAGGAAACACATCCGGAAAATCACGTACCACCGGAACAGAATAACTGATAGGAGTCTCTGCACTAACATCCCTCACAAAAGCCAAATAAGATAGGCAACCCTTCTCAACCATGCGCTGAGCCTTCAAATATGAAATCACCCTACTTGGTACATAATCTATAGAACCGCTCCACTCAACCCTCGAAATTCCCGGCATAGCCAACGTCACCGTCTTAGCATGACAATCTAGAACAGCATGACATGGAGATAACCAATCCATACCCAATATCATATCAAAGTCAACCATACTGAGCAACAATAGATCTACTCGGCTCTCTAGACCCCCAATAATCACCACACATGACCGATATATGCGGTCCACAATAATAGTATCGCCCACAGGAGTAGATACATGTACAGATGAAACTAAGGACTCACGGGGCATATCCAGAAAATGGGCAAAATACGAGGAAACATATGAATACGTGGAACCAGGGTCAAATAATACTGAGGCATCTCTGTGGAAAACTGAGACAATACCTATAATCACAGCATCTGAAGCAATAGCATCTGGTCTGGCAGGGAGAGCATAGAAACAGGCCTGACCACCCCCTGATCTGCCTCCCCCTCTAGGGCAACCCCTAGCTGACTGACCTCCACCTCGAGCTGACTGGGCGGATGGTGAGGTAGCTGGGGCTGTAGTCGGAGGCTGACTCCTCTGCTGAGATAGACCTCCATGACGACGAGGACACTGCCTCCATATATGCCCAAGCTCCCCACACTCAAAACAACTCCTTGGTGCTGGCGGCGGAGACTGAAGGGAACCCCTAGCACCGGGATGACTGGTAGAAGAACCTGGCATGGAAGAGCCCTGAACAGGTGGAGCACGGGACGAACTCTGAACTGGAAGAGCACTAAGTGATGAGTGGCCCTGATGAGAACTGTGAGAACCATGGCCCTGACTGAGCCTGTCTGAAATGACGACCTCTACCGTGCTGGAATTGACCCCCAAAAGGAGCACCACTGAATCCATCCTGACCACGAGGCCTCTTGTCCTCCCGCTCAACCCTCTCCTGATCGCGAACCATCTCAATCTACCGAGCAATGTCAACAACCTCATCAAAGGTAGCACCCGAAACTCGCTCCCTGGTCATGAGCAACTGTAGCTGATAAGTGAGGTCATCAATAAACCTCATGATCCTCTCTCTGTCCGTGGGAACCAACCAGATAGCATGCCGGGAAAAAACAAAACAAAAATGTAGCAACGATTCCACAATATTCAAGTCAACAATAAGAAGCCAACACGAGTCAAATAGTTCCAAATAATGGCAAGTCAACTAAGATATAGGTTATCTAAACTCCTTTTGAGGTTGAGCAATTACGAGGAAAATTCAACAATTCAAATAAGGAAGCAGCGGAAGATAATCATAACTCCAATTAAGACTACAAAAAATTATAGGGTGAGAAGATAATGATTTCAATTAAAGATAATCAGTTATGAAAAAAAAATATAGCACGGCGATAGAAGAGGTAAAATCTTTGGTTAAGTCGAATAAGGGTCAAATAGACACTAAGAGTGAATCCTAAAGCAATTATCTCTAGTCAAAGCATGTAGAGGTGAAACTAGCAAATAGGAATTCAAAAAGATAAAAAACAACACCATACACAGTGAATATAAGGACATAAGAACCCTAAAAGGCCAACTTTCCACAAATAGGTCCGAGCACACACTCGTCACCTCGCGTACACAGACTACAATCAACATATATAACTCAAATCCTAAGGGGTAGTTCCCTCCCACAAGGTTAGGCAAGATACTTACTTCGAGTCAAGCTCAATAAATCGGTAAGAATGCCCTTTCCACGAATATCCGGCTCCAGATGGCCCAAATCTAGCCAAAAGAAATTACATATCATAATTACAACAATAATAGACTCATCTAATTAACGAAATCAACATTTTAACTAAAATTTCGAAATTAACTCAACATCGCCCGTGGACCCACTTCTCGGAATCGGGTAAAAATCACAAAATATGAACACCCATTCACTCAGAGTCCAACCATATAAGAATTACTCAAATCCGACCACAAATCCTCTTTCAAAACTCGAAATCTTCATTGAAGAAGTTCTTCCAATTTTTCCCAATTTCAACCCCAAAAATCCGAAACTAAATGGAGAAAACAACTATAGATTAATGGAATACAACCAAAAATGAGTTAGGAATCATTACCCCAAAGTTTCCTCTAAAAATCCCTCGAAAAATCGCCAAATTCCGAGCTCTCAAGTCCAAAAACGAAGAATGGAACCAAACCCTCGGATTTCTCTTTTCTGCCCAGGCGTGACCACACCTGCGCATAATTAGCCGCATCCGCGCGACTGTAGGTGCGCATGTCCAACCGCACCTGCACTTCCTCTCCCTTCTACGCGCCAAAAATCCGCTTCTACTGAGCCGTTGATGCGCATAATTTCTCCGTACCTGCGGAGACTATCAAGTCCAGCTCTTCTCGCACCTGCGCCTCAATCTTCGCATCTGCGAGCATCGCAGATGCGGAATTTTCCTCGCACCTGTGACCCCTGGCACTCCTCCATTTTTCCGCTTCTGCGCTTGCCTCTCCGCACGTGCGCTCTCGCACCTGCGGTCTCTTCTTCGCAGGTGCAAAAATACCAGAAGCCTGAAGACTTAGCAGTAACACAAATCAAACATTTAATCCGTTAAGCACCCGAAACTCACCCGAGGCCCCCGGGACCTCAACCAAACATACCAACCAATCCTAATACATCATACGAACTTAGTAGAGCCTTAAAGTCACATCAAACAATGTCGAAACCACAAATCGCACCATGAATAGAACTTATAAATTTCAAATCTTTCAACTTCTAAAACTCGTGCCGAAACCTATCAAATCAACCCAGAATAACGTCAAATTTTGCAGACAAGTCCCAAATAACATAACGGAGCTGTTCCAACTCTCAGAATCGTATTCCGACCCCGATATCAAAAAGTCCACTTCCGGTCCAAATCTCTAAAAATTCAACTTTCGCCATTTCAAACCTAAATCAGCTACAGACCTCAGATTTACAGTCCGGATACGCCCCTAAGTCCAATATCACCCAACGGAGCTAATGGAACTGACGGAACTCCATTCCGGAGTCGTCTTCATATAGTTCCGACTACGGTCAAAAATCCTAAGACTTAAGCTTCCGTTTTAGGGACTAAATATCCCAAATCACTCTGAATCAACCGGTAACTGAATTCAACCACGCACGCAAGTCAATACACATAATATGAAGCTGCTCAGGGCCTTATGCTACCGAACGAGACTTAAATTCTCAAAACGACCGGCTGGGTCATTACATCCTTCCCCTCTTAGACAAACGTTTGTCCTCGAACGTGCTAAGCATCACCTCGAAGTCTTGAAATCACTAAAAGCACATGTTCAACATACACCCGTGGGTGACCCCACATCACCCCAATCCACATAAGCCCGACGACACCATCTCAACTATAATTTACCCTTTCTGCCAACACCGATAAGCCTTAGAGTCAAAAATTCTCACCTTCCATTTATCTTCAAAAGATCCGATTCTAAATCCATAACCGACATCAGTCTCAACCAGCTGTAACAATTCATGCCTACACCCACAAGGTACGACCACACAATAAAATGCCACACATAGGCCCATGATAACATTTCTGATCACAATAGCTGCCCGAAATCAAAACTAGCACCGGTAATTAGACCCATATCCGTTAGCAACCCGTTTCAAACCTCCACAATGCTGCAAATGATGCAAGAAACACTAAGACCTCATAACTATACACCCAATTCAACAAATCACAACTAACACCATCGGGCACACACCCCGCAAGCCAAAACTCAAGAAACACATAACGCAATGGACTAAGTATGTAAAGGGAAACACATAAGATAAATATCAAACAAGCCCGACAGGTACAACTTTCTAACAATACCCTACTACGAATCAATTCAAAAGGAAAAATCAAAGTACATGAACAAATCATAAGGATCTCATCCTGGTATCACCCTCCACCGCGGCACGCAGCCCGACTCAAACATAACAAATCATATGGAGTCGCGAGGGTCTCGCCCTTAACTCTGAATCACAAGTCGAATACATATCATACCAATGGAAATATTCCACTAACTCAATTCTGCCAATAAAATCTCAACACTTGCTAAATTCTCACCCCGGTAGAGTATTAAATCACAAATCGTAACCAATTTACTCAGTAATCGCATCAAACCTGCCATAATGGACAACATGAATTCACTTCTAGTATCGAAACTTTCGATAATGAATATAAATAAATGATAGACATGGGCTACCACTCATAGAGTCTCCCAACAGGGGTAAACACTTAAACATAATACTAAGTCATGAACTCACCCATAGGTGGGACAACAAATAGGGGAACTCGCCCCGATAAGCAGAACCGAATCAAAATAAGAATAGTGCCCCTCTGTAACAAATCAAAAGCATACCTGTATGACATCATCTGGCGCAGTGGCCTCAAGCCTACTATATGAAACACATCAACGGGTCGGGCCTTCCCCTCTTAGGCACCCTCTACTCGCCTGAATACTCTGTTGTGACATACATGTCCAGAGTCTAGGACAATCTCTCACCCTGTGGCTGGTATTTCCACACTCGAAGCAACCTCTCTGCTGACGTGGCAGTGGGAACTATGCGGTACGCGTACTCGGAGACCCATGAGCACCTGAAACACGGTGCGAAGCTTGAAGTGCAAACTGAACTGGCGGACCCACAAAACCTCTACCATGTCATACCCTGCCTCAAAAATAAGGACCAGTAGATCTCTCCGGTCTACAAGGCCTCCTCACCTCCCCATCCTCTCTCTCCTGATCTCGCCTATACTCTCTCTCGTGGCCTCGACTATCTTCTCTCTCCTGGTCCCACATGCACTCTACTCGGCGGGCGATCCCTACCACCTGCTGAAACGAAACATCTGACTCTAACTCACGAGCCATGCTGAACCGAATATCATGTTTGAGTCCCTCAATGAATCTGTGGACACGCTCTCTAACTGTGGCGACTAAAGCAGGTGCATGCCTAGCCAAATCATTGAATCTCACGACATACTCTAACACTGACATAGTGCCCTGGCGCAGCTGCTCAAACTCCACGCGCTATGCATCTCGAAGGGGCTGAGGTACAAACTCTCTCAGGAACATCTCTGAAAACTGAACCCATGTAAGTGAAGCTAACTCGGCCGGGCTACCCAACTCATATGCCTGCCACCACCGGTAGGCCACTCCCCTAAGCTGGAACTTATTAAAAGCAACCCCGCTCGTCTTCACAATACCCATAGTACGGAGAATGTGGTGACACTCCTTCAAAAAACCCTATGCACTCTCTGAAGCCAAACCACTAAATGTAGGAGGGTCATATTTCTTGAACCTTGCAAGTCTAAGCTGCTCTTCCTCAGATGCTACTGCCCTGACCACGGGCTGAACTGGGACCACAGGCTGTGTCGCCATGATACCTGGAGCCTGACCAATATGAACTCGCTGCTCTGGGGTGTGGGCGGCAGGAGTCTGGGTTCCTCCCCCGGTTGGTGAAGTAGTTGGTACAACCGGAATCAACCCCGCCCGAGCCAATGTACCAAACATGCTCAGGAATTGTACTAAGGTCTCCTGAAGTCCGGGGGTAACAACAGGCACCTCCGGTACCTGCTCCCCAATTAGAACTAATGGCGGCTCCTCAACTGCTGTTCTGGTAGGTGCTTTGACTGCGACACTTACTCCTCGTCGGCCTTTGCCTCTTCCTCTAGCGATACTTGCTCCAGGAGCAGCGTCGTCTATACATGTAGCTCGTGTTCTCACCATCTGTGAGAGAATGGAATGATAGAAGTTCAAACTCCGAGATCAATAAGCTGGCACGATAGGAATGAAAGAAGTGAGATTGTCCTAAAAGTTTTGTAGCCTCTTGAAGATAAGTACAGACGTCTCCGTACCAATCCGCAAGACTCTACCAAACTCGCTTATGACTCGTAGCACCTATGAACCTAGAGGTCTGATACCAACTTGTCACGACCCAATTTTCCCTCCGTCTGGGTATCGTGATGGCACCTAGTCTTAGGGACTAGGTAAGCTTAACAATAATTAAAACAACATTGTTTAAATAGAATCTCTTAAAACTCTCAAAAACCGGTAGTACAAGTCATAAGCTCTACCGAGTGTTTGCTAGAAAACTTCTAAATACAACTATCTAGAAATAAGAATAAATAGTGCAAAACGAAAAGTTAAAGGTGACTCTGAAGCCTGCGAACGCAGCAGCAAGTTTACCTTGAGTCTCCACAGTAACAGTCCACACATATAGCTAACGAACAAGTACCTGGATCTGCCCAAAAAAATGTGCAAAAGAGTAGCATGAGCACACCACAGCGGTGCCCAGTAAGTATCAAGACTAACCTCGGTGAAGTAGTGACGAGGACTAGTCAAGACACCCACTGGTCTAATAAACTAAACAAGTATAAGTATAGGGATGACAGAACATGAAATCTATCTAAGGACCCCGAGATATGGCTAACGACATAGCAACTGCAATAAGGAAGGAAAAACAGCAAGTAACAGCGAAACACCAGAATAAGACACAGAAGAATGAACGAAAACACAACCCAAATCCAGAAATCACAATACAGTAAAGGCAAGTAGTAACACAGCAGCTGCAATAGTTTTCACATCAGGTCTCAGCCAACAACCCCAATAAATTAGTCAAAATCCTTTAAGTGTAAACTTTCACCCGTAAGTTTTTTTTATTTTAAATTGAGGTCTTTAGAATATAATCCTTTCCAATAAGAAATTATTTTTGAAATATACTTCCTTCAAACATAGTTCTTTTAAGATAAAACCTTTCAAACATAAACTTTTCAAATAATTAGCCTTCAAACATAGTTCTTTCAAGATAAATACTTTTTAAGTATAACCCTTTCAAATAAATATCTTCAAATATAGTTCCTTCGAGATAAATACTTTTTAAATATAAACTTTTCAAATAATTAGCCTTCAAACATAGTTCTTTCAAGATAAATACTTTTCAAATATAAACTTTTCAAATCATATCCTTCGAGTATAAGTCACCCTGTGACACCTGAGCATGGAAAATTTGCAGCCCCGAACACAGATATAACCACAGTGGGGAATCTACCGGGATACCGTCCCGTAATCTCAAAATAAATATGCAGTGCTGGGGGATCTCCCGGAATACGTCCGTAGTCCCAAAGTAAATATGCAAGACAGGGATATCTCCCGGAATACGTCCGTAGTCCCAATTTAAATATGCAGTGTTGGGGGATCTCCCGAAATACGTCTGTAGTCCCAATTTAAATATGCAGTGCAGGGGGATCTCCCGGAATACGTCCGTAGTCCCAAAGTAAATATGCAAGATATGGGGATCTCCCGAAATACGTCCGTAGTCCCAATTTAAATATGTAGTGCTGGGGGATCTCCCAGAATACTTCCGTAATCCCAATTTAAATATGCAGTGCTAGGGGATCTCCCGGAATACTTCCGTAGTCCCAATTTAAATATGCAGCGCAAACAACAGAGATAACAACTATAACACAACAGAAACCTCGTAAATCACCACAACGAGTACAAAAGCAACAATGACAGAAATGCAAAGTACGGCGAGCAAATCAACTCAAGAATTTAAATCACAAGAACGGTATAACTCATTCACAAGAAATGACCACAGTAAATAATGTTAGGCACAAGGAGAACAACTTAACAAGGGAAAAACAAAATAAAAATGTAGCAATGATTCCACAATATTCAAGTCAACAATAAGAAGCCAACACGAGTAAAATAGTTCCAAATAATGGCAAGTCAACTAAGATATAGGTTATCTAAATTCCTTTTGAGGTTGAGCAATTACGAGGAAAATTCAACAATTCAAATAAGGATAAGCAGCAGAAGATAACCATAACTCCGATTAAGACTAAAACAAATTGTAGGGTGAGAAGATAATGATTTCAATTAAAGATAAGCAGTTATGAAAAAAGATATATAGCACCACGATAGAAGGGGTAAAATATTTGGTTAAGTCGAATAAGGGTCAAATAGACACTAAGAGTGAATCCTAAAGCAATTATCTCTAGTCAAAGCATGTAGAGGTGAAACTAGCAAATAGGAATTCAAAAAGATCAAAAACAACATCATACATAGTGAATATAAGGACATAAGAACCCTAAAAGGCCAACTTTCCACAAATAGGTCCGAGCACGCACTCGTCACCTCGCGTACACAGACTACAATCAACATAGATAACTCAAATCCTAAGGGGTAATTCCCCCACACAAGGTTAGGTAAGATACTTACTTCGAGTCAAGCTCAATAAATCTGTAAGAATGCCCTTTCCACGAATATCCGGCTCTGGATGGCCCAAATCTAGCCAAAAGAAATTACATATCATAAATACAACAATAATAGACTCATCTAATTAACGAAATTAACATTTTAAAGAAAATTCCAAAATTAACTCCACATCGCCGGTGGGGCCCACTTCTCAGAATCGGGTAAAATCACAAAATATGAACACCCATTCACTCACGAGTCCAACCATATAAAAATTACTCAAATCCGACCACAAATCCTCTTTCAAAACTCGAAATCTTCATTAAAGAAGTTCTTCCAATTTTTCCCAATTTCAACCCCAAAAATCCGAAACTAAATGGAGAAAACAACTATAGATTAATGGAATACAACCAAAAACGAGTTAGGAATCATTACCCCAAAGTTTCCTCTGAAAATCCCTCGAAAAATCGCCAAATTCCGAGCTCTCAAGTCCAAAAACGAAGAATGAAACCAAACCCTCGGATTTCTCTTTTTTGCCCAGGCGTGACCTCACCTGCGCATGATTAGCCGCATCTGCGCGACCGCAGGTGCGCATGTCCAACCACACCTGCGCTTCCTCTCGCTTCTGCGCGCTAAAAATCCTCTTCTGCGGAGCCGCTGATGCGTACAATTTCTCCGTACATGCGGAGACTGTCAAGTCCAGCTCTTCTCGCACCTGCGCCTTAATCTTGCCCGCAGATGCAAAATTTTCCTCGCACCTGTGACCCCTGGCACTCCTCCATTTTTCCGCTTCTGCGCTTGCCTCTCCGCACGTGCGCTCTCATACTTGCGGTCTCTTCTTCACAGGTGCAAAAATACCAGAAGCCTGAAGACTTAGCAGTAACACAAATCAAACTTTTAATCCGTTAAGCACCCAAAACTCACCCGAGGCCCCCGGGACCTCAACCAAACATACCAACCAATCCTAATACACCATACGAACTTAGTCGAGCCTTAAAGTCACATCAAACAATGTCGAAACCACAAATCGCACCATGAATCAAACTTATAAATTTCAAATCTTTCAACTTCTAAAACTCGTGCCGAAACCTATCAAATCAACCCGGAATGACTTTAAATTTTGCAGGCAAGTCCCAAATAACATAACGGAGCTGTTTGAACTCTCGGAATCGCATTCCGACCCCGATATCAAAAAGTCCACTTCCGGTCCAAATCTCTAAAAATTTAACTTTCGCCATTTCAAGCTTAAATCTGCTATAGACCTCGGATTTATAGTCCGGACACGCCCCTAAGTCCAAAATCACCCAACGGAGCTAATGGAACTGACGGAACTCCATTCCGGAGTCGTCTTCACATAGTTCCGACTACGGTCAAAAATCCTAAGACTTAAGCTTCCATTTTAGGGACTAAGTGTCCCAAATCACTCTGAATCAACCGGTAACTGAATTCAACCACGCACGCAAGTCAATACACATAATATGAAGCTGCTCAGGGCCTTATGCTGCCGAACAAGACTTAAATTCTCAAAACGACCGGTCGGGTCGTTACAATATGTGCCACCTATAAATGGATTTAATGAGTCAAAATCCTTGGCTCTCTTGGCTGTCACGTTTTTTACACTTTGAAATCATCCAAAGACCTTAGTCTTTACCCAAAGACTTTAATTAATCCCCCACTAATTATTAATTAACTAGGTAATATTCCATTACCCAATAATTAATAAATTACCCACATAACTAAGAATTATCTCCACTTACTTAAAATACTACTCACTTTTAACATACCTTATACACCTTACTATCATGGCCATGTGGTACCTTGTATGGTACTAGTCCATAAATACCGAGTATTTTAGCTCGGGTCGTATTTTATCCAAAATGTCAAACTTTGACGAAATTTATTTTCTTCGATTTGCTTACCCTCTCACCTTCACGAATTTACTCGTCACTTGTTTGAAATAGCATAATGCTTATAATCTCAAAATAATCCCATTCCCGAACTTACGTCGATTAACTTACGACGAAATTTTAACGTACGAAAATGCGGGATGTAATATCTCATTTTCGAGCTTTCATCAATTTACTTATGGTGTATTTTTAAGTACGAAAATATGGGGTGTAACACCTAGCAATATGTGCGGATGCCTGCTTAGCTAACCTGGTAGCACATGTCCTCACCATCTGTGAGAGAATAGAGATATAAAGGCTCAAATTTCAAATTCAATAAATTTCGCACGACAGGAATGAAAAGAGTGGAAATTTCCTAACAGTTCTGTAGCCTCTCTGTCGCGACCCAAAACTAACCCCCTGTCGTGATGGCGCCTATCGTGGAACTAGGCAAGCCGACTCATTTCCAAAAAAAAATGATATTTTCATTTCAAAGATAATTTCAAGGTTATCTAACATAAAAACCTCCATTTAAAGAGTTCAAATCAAAGAAAACAGAAATGCGGAAAAGAAAAGCCCGACATCGGGGTGTCACTAGTCATGAGCATTTACTACGATCTGTCTAATAATGTCAAGGCTAACTCAGCCAGGAAGATAGCTAAATACAACTAGAGGAAGACAAGAGGGAGAAGAGCAGGGGCTGCGATCGCCAAACAGCTACCTTGCTATCTCCAAGAAAATCTGCAACCAGAATCCTCAATAACCGCTACCGTGTCCAGCCACACCTGGATCTGCACACAAGTTGCAGGGAGTAACGTGAGTATGCCAACTCAGTAAGTAACAACAATAAATAAAGACTGAGCAGTAGTGACGAGCAATAAGGCATATAACGTTCATATCAGGAAATCTCAGTAAAATACCACATGCTTTTAAAAAATCAGGATTTGAATCAAACATCTCGTTTAAACCCAGTTCCAGTAAAAATCATTTAAAGATATTTTTCCAACAGTTTTTCAAACAAAGGCTCAATGCAAAGGTGAGCAAAATGATGAAATCATAAACAGCCTCTCGGGCAAAACATCACTCATATACAACCCCTCGGGAAAACCTCACAGTCACTCTTGCCACTCGGGCATACCTCACAATCACTCTTGCCACTCGGGCATACCTCACAGTCACTCATGCCTCCCAGTCACTCAGCACTCGGCACTCGGCACTCGCACTCAGTAGGTACCTGCGCTCACTGGGGGTGTGTACAGACTCCGGAGGGGCTCCTTCAGCCCAAGCTCTATAATCTGCACGGACAACTCACGTGCGATAATAATAAAGTATGTTGCAGGCGGGCAGCCCCGATCCACACTCATCCTCAAAAATCAGGCCCTCAGCCTCACTCAGTCATAAGTATGCTGCAGGCGGGCAGCCCCGATCCACACTCATCCTCATAAATCAAGCCACTCGGGCATTTCAGTAAAACAGGGCATTCGGCCCAAAACATTTATATGCATCAAAATAGAGTCATAAAACGGAGTTATGCGGTAAACAAGTATAACCATGACTGAGTATAGATTTTCAATCGAAAATAATGAGAGGATGGTAAGAAACATCCCCTAAGGGTCCAAATAGCATTGGCGCAAGGCCCAAACATGGCATTCAGCCCAATTTACATAAAATCTTTCTAAATCATATAAGTATCAATGGTTTCAACAAAGTATGCAACTTTACAGTTGCTACAGGGCGGACTAAGTCACAAATCCCCAACAGTGCACGCCCACACGCCCGTCACCTAGCATGTGCGTCACTAAAAATAGTAGAATGATACAAAATCCGAGGTTTCATACCCTCAGGACTAGATTTACAATCGTTACTTACCTCAAACCGGTCAAATCTCTACCCCGCAATGCTCTTGCCTCTGGACTCGGCCTCCAAATGCTCCAAATCTATTCACAATCAGTATAACACCATCAATATACGCTAATGGAATGAATTCCACAAGAAAAGCTTCAAAATTAGACCAAAACCCGAAATTGGCTCAAAAATCGCCTGTGGGGCCCACATCTCGGAACCCGACAAAAGTTACAAAATCCGAAAGCCCATTCAACCATGAGTCTACCCATACCAATTTTACCAAAATCCGACCTCAACTCGACCCTCAAATATACAAATCAAATTTCCAAATTTCTAAGTTTCAATCTTTGATTTACACCTCAAAATCATGAAATCTAGTCGGATTACTCGATGATAATTCCCTATTATGGAGTAGAAATGATTACAAGGGACTTACCTCAAGTTTTCCTTGAAAATATATCAAAAATCGCCTCTCCCTAAGTTCAAATTTGTCAAAAATGGCAAATGGGACGAAGTCCCTCTTTTTATAATTCTGCCCAGACATCCTCGGTTCTGCCTCGATCTTGGCCTTCGATCGAGGTCCTCGATCCTGGGCTCGATCATGCCTTCGATCGTGACCCTCGACCCTAGGCTCGATCATGCCTTCGATCGTGACCCTCGACCCTATGCTCGTTCATGCCTTCGATCGTGACCCTCGACCCTGGGCTCGATCGTGGCCCTCGACCTTGAGCTCGATCTGGGCTTCGATCGTGGCCATCGACCCTGAGCTCGATCTGGGCTCGATTCTGGGCAGAAGCAATTTCCAACAGAAGGAAATTGCAGTAGCTGTTCTAGTTCAATTTTTGATCCGTTAACCATCTGAAACTCACCCGAGGCCCTCGGGACCTCAACCAAATATACCAACAAGTCCTAAAACATCATACGAACTTAGTAGAATCCTCAAATCACCTCAAACAACGCTAAAACCATGAATTACACCCCAATTCAAGCCTAATGAACTTTGAAATTTCTAATTTCTACAAACAACTCCGGAACCTATCAAATCACGTCCGATTGACCTCAAATTTTGCACACAAGTCCTAAATGACATAACAGAGGTATTCCAATTTTTAGAATCAGATTCTGACCCCGATATCAAAAAGTCAACCCCCCGGTCAAACTTCTCAAAAATAAAACTTTCGGCATTTCAAGCCTAATTCCTCTACGGACTTCCAAATAATATTTCGGACACACTCCTAAGCCCAAAATCACCATACAGAGCTATTGGAATCATCAAAATTCAAATCCGAGGTTGTTTACATATAGGTCCATATCCGGTCCATTTTTCTAACTTAAAATTTTCAATTACGAGACTAAGTGTCTCATTTCACCTCGAGCTCCTTCCGGACTCGAACCAACTAACCCGATATAACATAATATAGCTGAATAACACAAAAAGAAGTAGGAATGGGAAAAACAGGGTTATAACTCTCGAAACGACCGGCCGGGTCGTTACATCCTCCCCCTCTTAAACATCCGTTCGTCCTCAAACGGGTCTAGAAACATACCTGGAGTTTCGAATAGGCGTGGATATCTGCTCCGCATCTCCTCCACAGGCTGACCTCTCCATTGCACCTTCACTGAAGCTATATCCTTTGACCTCAACCTTCGAACCTGCCGATCCAAAAAAGCCACCGGCTCCACATCATAAGTCATATCACCCTCTAACTGAACCGTGCTGAAATACAAAACATGGGACGGATCTCCAATATACTTCCGGAGCATGGAAACATGAAACACTGGATGCACACTCGACAAGCTGGGTGGCAAGGCAAGCTTATAAGCCACCTCTCCTATCCTTTGAAGCACCTCAAAAGGCCCAATGAACCGGGGGCTCAACTTGCCCCTCTTCCCAAACCTCATAACACCCTTCATGGGTGATACCTTCAGCAAAACCTTCTCCCCAACCATAAAAGACACATCACGGACCTTCCTATCCGCGTAGCTCTTCTGCCTAGACTACGCCGTGCGAAGCCGCTCCTGAATCAATTTCACCTTATCTAATACGTCCTGGACCAAGTCTGTACCTAAGAGCCTAGCCTCACCCGGCTCAAACCATCCAACTGGAGATCTACACCTCCTCCCATACAAAGCCTCGTACGGAGCCATCTGAATACTCGATTGATAACTGTTGTTATATGAAAACTCCGCGAGTGGCAGAAACTGGTCCCATGAACCCCCAAAATCAATGACACAAGCACGCAACATGTCCTCCAATCAATCCTCCCATATATTTATTTTAATCAAGTATATATAGACTTTTAAATAAGTCTGTTGCGGCGTGCAATCCGATCCCTCAATATGAACTTTTTAATAAGTCTGTTGCGGCATGCAATCCGATCCCCCAATATAGGCTTTTTAATAAGTCTGTTGCGGCGTGCAACCCGATCTTCCAATATATATATATATATATATATATATATATATATATACACACACACACACACACACTCTCTTTCATTTACGTTGCGGCGTGCAACCCGTTCCCCCAATATAACTTTAAACAACTCATAAATGTAATAAAAATTACTCCAATAATTACCACGTCCAATGAGAAACTATTAAGCATCAGGGCACACAATAATTATAATTTATTTATGAAAAAACAATGACAATTAGCAATTAATTGTAAAAATAGTGGAGAAAATAGGCAGTTAATATTTAGTATGCTAAATGTCAAATAACAATTAAGACACATAAATCAAATAGCATGTAACAATTATTGCAGGAATTCAAGAATTAATATTTGACAAAGAATAGATGAGAAACAATTATTATAACAATTAATTCATGAAATGATTTATGATTTTCAAATAATTATGCAAACAATTAATTTGACGACGTATAGACACTCGTCACCTCGCCTATACGTCGTTCACATGCATTTCACATAACAAATAATTTAAGGGTTTTATTCCCTCAAGTCAAGGTTAACCATGACACTTACCTCGCTTTGCAAATTTTTAATCAATTACTCGACCACAGCTTTTCCCTTTGAATTTGTCTCCAAAAGCATCAAATCTATTCACAAACAATTCGATATACTCAATGAGAATCGTAAGAATTAATTCTATATGAATTTACTAATTTTCTGGATAAAAATCCGAAATTTATTTTAAAATTCGACAGTGGGGCCCACGTCTCAAATCTAGGAAAAACTTATGAAATTCGAACACCCATTCCGAGATGAGTCCAACCATACAAAAATTATCCAATTCAGATGTCAGATGGACCTTCAAATCTTAAATTTTCGATTTTGGAAGATTTTATAAAAATCTGATTTTTCTCCCATAAATTCACGGATTCATGATGTAAATGAGTATGGAATAATGAAATATAATCGATATAGGATAGGGAACACTTATCCTAATGTTTTCCTAGGAAAATCGCCCAAGAATCGCCTTACCCGAGCTCAAAAATTGGAAATGGTTGAAAATGGGTCGAAATCCCATTTCCAGAATTTAAATTCTATTTTTCAGATTTTTATTCATCGCGATCGCGGAAATCCGTTCGCGATCGCGTAGCACAATTTCTGCCTAGGTGCAATTTACTCTTCGCGGTCGCGAAGCAGATTTTGGCTGCCCATTTTATTAACTCTACGCGATCGCGTAAATGGCCATGCGATCGCCGAGAACATTTTCTCAACCTTACGCGATCGCGTACAGGCTTATGTGATCGCGTAGCACAAATCCAGTGCTTCAGCTTCTACCTTATTTCTTCTACGCGATCGCAGCTTTGCCCACGCGTTCGCAGTGCACTGGGGGTTAGCCTTCCGCGATCGCGTGCCTATCTTCACGAACGCGAAGGGTAAAACTCACGACTCACATTTTCCTCTTCGCGATCGCGAAGCACAATGCACCAGGTGACAGCAGAAGCTCAAAAACCAGATTTTCTAAGTTCAAAATCATCCCGTAGCCTATCCGAAACTCACTCGAACCCTCGGGGCTCTAAACCAAACATGCACACAAGTCCTAATATATCATACGAACTTGCTCGCGCGATCAAATAGCCAAAATAACACCTAGAACTATGAATTGAACCCCAAATCGAATGAACTTTTCAAGAAAACTTTAAAACTTATATTTTCACAACCGGACGCCTGAATCACGTCAAATCAACTCCGTTTCTCGCCAAATTCGGCAGACAAGTTATAAATATTATAGTGGACCTATACCGGGCTCCGGAACCAAAATACGGACCCGGTGTCAATAAGACCAAGCATCGGTCAATTCTTAAAATCATCAAGCTTTCAAACTTTTAATTTATCATCAAAATTCTATATCTCGGGTTAGGAACCTCAGAATTTGATTCCGGGTATACGTACAAGTCCCAAATCACGATACAGACCTACCAGAACTGTTAAAATATTGATTCGAGTCCGTTTACTCAAAATATTGACCAAAGTCAACTCAGTTGAGTTTTAAAGCTCTATTTCACATTTTAATCCATTTTTCACATAAAATTTTTTCGGAAAATTTTACGGACTGCGCACGCAAGTCGAGGAATGATAAATAGTACTTTTCGAGGTCTTAGAATATAGAATTACTTATTAAATTTAAAGATGACACTTTAGGTCATCACACATAAAAATCAAAGTGGCAATCACACCAAATTATCATATAAAAACAAATTTCACAAACAAGGATTTAGGCATGATAAACAAATGATTTACTAAGTTCCAATAATTTTTTAATTTAATACATAAGGGCATCTATGAATTTCAACCAATGTAATTTGTACATATAAACCAAGTACGTACTCGTCACCTCGCGTACATGGTTTTCAATTACACAATTTTCACATAAGACTCAATGCCTAAGGGGTAATTTCCCCACTCAAGGTTAGACAAGATACTTACCTTTTTGAAGTTATGCCGATATTCCAAAATAGCCTTCTTGCATGAAATAACCTCCGGACGACTCAAATCTAGCCAAATAAATTATATAACTTCATTAAAATTCATCGGAAACAATTCCGGATAATAAAATATCGACATAAAAATTCACATTAAAAAGTTAACCAAAAGTCAACGCGGGGCCTGCATCTCGAAACCCGGTAAAATTTTTACGAAATCCGAACACCCATTCCGTTACGAGTCCAACCATACTAATTTCACTCAAATCCGACTCCAAATCGACATTCAAATCCCTAAAATTCGTTTATGAAACTTCTACAATTCTTTCCAAAATTTTCATCTCCAAATACTAATATAATGATGAAAACAATGATATATTCATGTATATTAACTAAATCCAAGTTAGAATCACTTACCCCGATGATTTTCTTGAAAAACCTAAGAAATATCGTCACAAACCGAGCTTTCTTGGTCCAAAAATAAAAAATGAGATGAAAACATCGTTTATATGGTACAACATCTGACTTCCAAAGTGTTGACCGCGTATTTTTTTGTGCGGTACGCACATTTAAGGTCTCTGCGGCCGCAGTCCAAATTGTGCGGTCGCACTTCAGCAGCCATTGCACTACCAGGCTTCAGTAAATTGACCATAACTTTCGGTACAAATGTTCAAATGATGATTGGTTTACCTTTCAAGAAACTAGACTCAAAGGGATATAACTTTTATTTTTAGATCATCTCGAAATTCCTTATAGATCAAAAGATATAAGCTTCCGAAGTCGCACCATCCAACCTGAAAATCTCCTTTCTGCGGCCGCTAGAGAAATTCTGCGGACCGCACAATTTCAACTGAGGACAGCACAATTTCAAATGCGGTCCGCATAATTACCACTGCCTCCGCACTTTGGGAGTTTGCGGCCGCACATCCGCACTCCAAAATGTGCCCTCCGCATTTCAACTGTCCCAAAACATCATCAGAGTACCGAAATGCCCAAAGTCGTTCAAAACTCACCCCGAAACACACCCGAGGCCCCCGGGACCTCAACCAAATACACCAACAAGTCCTAAAACATCATACGAATTTAGTCGAACCCTTAAATCACATCAGACAATGCTAAAAACACGAATCATACCCGAATTCAAACTTAATGAAACTTAAGAATTTTCAACTTCTATATTCGATGCTGAAACCTATTAAATCAAGTTCGATTGACCTCAAATTTTGCACACAAGTCATAAATGACATAACAGACCTATTCAAATTTTTAGAATCGGATTCCGACCCCGATATCAAAAAGTCAACTCCCGGTCAAACTTCCAAACCTTCCAATTCCAACTTTCGCCATTTCAAGCCAAAATTAACTACGGACTACCAAATAAATATCCGGACACACTTCTAAGTCCAAAATCACCATACAAAACTATTGACATCATCAAAATTCTATTCCGGAGTCGTTTGCTCAAAAGTCAAATTCCGATCAACTCTTTTCATTTAAACTTCAAAAATAAGGATCGTTCTTCCAATTAAATTCCGAAACCAAAAATCAAACTCGACCGCACACGCAAATCACAATACATATTACGAAATTGCTCGGGACCTTAAGTTACTAAACGGAGCATTAATTCTTATAACAACAAGTCGGGTCGTTATAATATTACAGGTAAAGAAAAAAAATGTGTAACTTCTTAAATAGTGATAGTGTCATAGAAAGGAGAGAATACTAATTTTCTAGTATCATAGTGTATGAGTGAATCCAACCAGCAACTTTTCATTGTTATACTGATCAGTATTTAGAGGGTGTTTGACTAAGTTTATAAGTTGGTCAAATTAGCTTATAAGTTATTTTTGACTTATTTGCGCGTTTGATAATATTAAAAGTGTTTATAAGCCAAAATAAGTTATAAGCCATAAGTTGGTCACCCCAACTTATCAAATTTCAGCATATATATCCCTAATATTATTTCATAATTCCTGAAATACGGTTATTAAAATAATATTAATCTCAACCCTCTTCTTAATGTCATTATTTAACCTTTTTCACGTCTTTTCTCCAAATTGAGTAACCCTACCGCCATCATCAAGAAAATATATTCAAGTTTTGAAGCTTTTCTATGTCAAAAGCAAGTGAGAAAGCTGCTCGTTTATAAATCACTCTTTGTTCATCTTCTTTAATTTAAAATATTTGCTTGCATTGTTTATTACATAGCAAACTTTTGATGGCAACTCTTTTTTTTTTTTAGCTAATGATGGCAACTCGTGATTATATTGCTGTGAATATTTATGATAGTTGAATGTTTTAATTTAATTACAAAACACAAGCTTTCATTAATTGCATATTTATTTTGTACAAATATTTTATGTACTTTTAAGTATGTTTTATCACAAACTTTAGTCAAAATATTAATTATTATATTAAATATTGTGATTGTTGTTTAACTTATCATAAAATAATTTATATTTATAAAAATAATCTGATCATAAATGGGTTGTTTGTCCCGGTGAAAGGGACGCTCGTCCATTTCGTTCTGGCTAGCGCTCATCTCCAGCTCTGTTTCCAAGTTCTTCCTTCTCCGCTCCTTCTTTTTCTACATATGCGGCGGCGCGATTTCCGACAAGTCTTTCTGAATTGGAAGAGCAAGAAGCGGAACTAGAACGATCTACTAAATTCATCGAGTTGTTCCAAAGGATCAAAACTCTAATTATTTTTTGTTAAAAGTATTATGAGACATAAATTATGTTATATTTAAATCAATTTTAATTTAAAATCTCGTAAAAATTACGTTATTATTACTTTAAGGGCATTTAAGATATTGCAATAGAAAAAAAATATTTATCAGCACTTTTTTTCAAACACTTAAGCAACTTATTATCAGTTTCAACACTTTTATCAAAACACGTAATTACTTATTCATTAAATCAGCTTCAACACTTAAAAGTATTTTTAAACACTTAATGCTTATCAGCTACTTTTGATCAGCTAAGCTACACGAGCTCTTAGTCTAATGGAAATCTAATCGAGTGAATAATTGCATAATAACTGAATGCTACTTTCTTATTCATCCTTTTAATTAATGTATTATGTTACTATATTAGCAGCAATACATCCAAAAATACTATTTTACTATGCATGTTACACCAAAATCCTAAATTCTTTTAGGTGTTTTTGCACGTTACTCTTAATGTATTCTCTTTTAGGTATTTTATGTAAACATACGTTTTTGCCATTACACAAAATTAGGAGGTTCTTTCACTTTTAATTGGATGTCTTAAATTCGAAGGAATGTACAACCTTTCTATGAGGAACACTATACTTTTTAGCAAGTCAAATCTAAATTAATAGAGTGAGATTTTGAATACTCAATAGTTATATATATATAGAAAAAAGTGTCACATTAAAATAATTGTTGTTTTGCCCATACTACCACTGCTCTTATCCTCATCAATATTGTTTCTATTATTGTTCTTCTTTATAGAAAAGAAATCTGATCTCAAATTCTATTATTATTGTATTCATTACTTAATTCTTCGACATTTTGTACATAGCGACTCATGCAATTTATTAATTTTAGGAAGCACAACCATACCTTATAAATAGTTACATGGGCATGCATCTAGGGCCACAAGCAACCATCTCTAGGAAAATATGAAATTATTAAAGACTATATATTTTATGAAATAATGAAACTTGAATAAACAAGGAGTAGTATTAGCGGTAAATAACTTTACAATTTAGTATAGCTAGGTAAAAAAATTTCTTTTTGTTTCCATATATTTAGATTTTCTCTTGTACATCCGAGAGACGCTTTTTTTGGATTTTACAATCAGTGTTCAGTACCCGTATTAGGGTCCTGAATAATTTGAATTCACGTTGCATAAGGCCCATTAAAAAGAAGAGCGCTCCCTAAAGAAAATAATTTCATTCTCAGAGTTTAAATCCGAGATCTGATTATGAATAGCTAGATTAGATCTTATTCTTTACTGCTATGGATATATAAAATATGGCAATAATGACAAATTTCCATTTCTTCAAACTGTCACCTTGGAATATTAAAAGTTGGATTTACTTTAACGTTAAGTAAATTACAAGTTAAATTTTGGGTAAAACTCCACTAATTCCAGGGCACTGAAATTATAAGAATACCAACAAGGATAGAAATGTAATACAATATGCAGATTTACTTTGTATAATAAAGATATAATAGAAAAGGAGTAAAATATTATTGAGACCTACTAACGATCCATTTTATTTATTCATTATTTATGCAAGTAAAGTTTTTTTCATACGTTTTCTATGGAACGTTCCGAAGGGGACCGTAATTAATTATTTTCCTTTAACAAATGAAAAGTAAATCTTCTTTCTTTCTTTCTTTTTTTATGGAAATTTATTAATGCCACTAGCAATTCCATCTCAGCTTATGCGTATAACAAAATTTTTGCTTTTTAAAATCAAACTTATTAATAGCGCCATACAATAATAATAATAGTAATAATAATAAGAAGAAGAAGAAGAAGAAGAAACTCACAACAAGACGATAAATAACCAAGAAAACGTAAAGGGCCAAATCAAACGACGTTGTATTCATCCAATTCTCTACGGTTAAGAAAGCTTTTCCCAATGAAAAAAGAAATCAAGAAGAGAGAATATAACAAAAAATGGTCCCTTATATTTTACGGTAGATTGAAAGTGGTCCCTTAAGCATATTACTGAAAAGTTTTGGTCCTTTAAGTTTGCCAAATGTAAGCATATTCAGTTTCCGTCAAAAATATCTAATAAACTCTGGTATTTAGATTTAGCAATTTTTTTTTAAAAAAAAATAGAATTTAACATGAACTCACATTTGAAGATGTTGTGTATGCCATTTATGGTATATTTATGCTATTTGTGGAGTCTGTTGCAGTTTACTGCTATTTTTATTTATCTTTAGCAGGGGCGTATTTAGGGAGGCGGAATACCAAAAAATTATACTATACATATAAAGCAAAATTTGTTTATACTTTTATATATAATATTTTGAATCTTTTTGATACAATCCAAAAGCATAACTTAGTGGTCAAGAGGGCAAAAAATCTTCACGAGGGTTGGTATAGTTTTTGGTATTATAGTTTCTGGGATTTGACGAAACTTTTCTTGCGTTGCTGGTTAAGACTTTTTTCTCTCATAATTTTTGGTAAATCTAACAATCAAAGTTCATTATATATTTGTCAAAAATCTAAAAATACTTACTTTTAACAAACTTAAAAAATCAAAACTGCTCAGACATATAATCAAAGGACCAATATGAACCTATACCCAAACACGAGGGACCATTTTTCATTTACATAAAAAAAACAAATAAAAAACTTTATCTTTCCCTCAAAATAAAGAAACCAATCCATGGAGGAAGAGCTTAGCCATTTACACAGTTCACAACACACTCATCAATACATCATTGAAACTCTCCCCATAAAATATAAATTCCATCAAAAGAAAATTCCTTTTTATATTCAGTTTCTAGACAAAACATATAGATACACAGAATTCTGTATCTATACCCTTTTGCTTCAAGAAACTCCATAGCCATTATTAAACAATAAAGATTCAATTTTTTTTCTTCTCTTTCTTCAATCATAACTCTTTTCTTGTTCCAATCCATTCAACCTGTCATTTTCACACAATTTTTCTAAATACCCTTTTCAAGAAATCTTCCTTTAAAAATGGCTTCAATAACACCCTTATCTCAATCGCAACCCCTTTATGAAAAACCCCAATTTACACTACTGAAAACACATCAAAACCAGTTTTATGCAATACCCTTTTCAAGATTCACTCAAAGTTCAAAACTTTCATTGAAAAAATCAAGAATGGTTGTGGTTTCAGCTACAACTGCTGCTGAGAAATCCAATAAAAGGTATCCTGGTGAAGCTAAGGGGTTTGTTGAGGAGATGAGATTTGTGGCTATGAAATTGCATACTAGGGATCAGTCTAAGGAAGGCGAAAAAGAACCTGAAGGTCAGCCTATGGCTAAATGGGAACCTAGTGTTGAAGGGTACTTGAGGTTTTTGGTGGATAGTAAATTGGTTTATGATACTTTGGAAAAGATTATGGAAAAGGCTCCTTTTCCTGAGTGTGAGTTTTCTTAACTTCTCCATCCAATTTATGTGACTGTGTTTGACTATGCACAAAGTTTAAAAAAGATAAATTTTGAAACTTGTGGATTTAAACAATGACATAAATATTTGTGTAGTTGTATTATAAGATTGAAAGTTTAAAGTCAGATTGTTTCTAAATATAGAAATGTATCATTCTAGAGTGTGAGTTTTGCTTAATTTCTGTCCATCCATTAGAATTCTAATATATTGTTTTGTTTGGTTGAGAATATGTTTTAGTCGTGCTAGCACTTTTACTTTATGTATTATGAGTTTTTAGGAGTTGTTTAGCCTTTTAGAGATTTGTAGGTCAGTAGAAAATATAAAGAACTTCTAGTACTTATTTATTTTATATGATATTGGTCTAAGATATGTCCTGAGTGCTCCATATATCTTAACTCTTAAGCAGAGGTGTTTCCTAAGAAGAGTCAAGCATAGTCTACGAGTGGTCAAAACTTGAGAAACAGATGAAGGCATTCTCTAGCTGTTGGATATCTGTGAACATGCTCCTTTTTTTTTCTTTTTTTTGGACTTGTCTTATGACATGGCAACATGAAGTGTGTAAAGATAAGTAAATTGATAACATGAATCCATCTTCCGGATGTTATAGAAGTTTAGATATGACTGAAGCATTGAATATGCTGATGTTGTACCCGATCGGTAGCATTTCTGCCTTAGTTCGTGTTCCCCGGGACTGGTCTACCACCCCTCCTTTTCTTGTTTGAGCGTTAGGCTTAGAAAATTTGTGCTTAGATTAATTAATGCTTTCAGTAGTAGCTGGAGTTCACGACACGAAGTTCTGTGCTTAGATTAATTAATGCTTTCACTAGTACCTGGAGTCTACAACATGAAGTTGTTTTGCATGATGAGTTTTACCCAAAAAAACATGGCTTTTGCATACACAGAGAAGTGATAGTGTGCCTTACTATACCGACAACTCACTCTACATATACGTGCTAAGCTAATAAATGAATGACTTGGTAGAAAAATAGAATCTTACTGCTCTTTCATTTGACTGCAGATGCTGAGTTCAGGAACACGGGATTAGAAAGGTCAGAGAGCTTAGCAAAGGATTTGGAATGGTTTAGGCAGCAAGGTTATGCCATCCCAGAACCATCAACTCCTGGTCTCAACTACGCTCGTTACTTAGAGGATCTTTCAGAAAAGGATCCTCAAGCATTTATTTGCCACTTTTACAACACATACTTTGCGCATTCAGCTGGAGGTCGCATGATAGGGAGAAAGGTCAGTAAAGTCTTCTTTCTTAAGTTTTTAGTAGTATTCCACATTGTCCTTCTGATACTGTGGTATATCAAGCTAGAATTTTATCATAGAAATATCGAATGAGCAAAAATTTAGCTGTTTTTAAGTCATAATTTGAAGAGTATCCTAGGCAACCGTTGTGCGGAGAACACATTATGTTTGTCATTACACCCATGTATATAGGTTCATATCCACTTCCCTCTTCATATTCTGTTTTCTATTCTCCACTTGAGTTGCCTTTTAACATGGATGTGAGGGGGAGTGGACAATTTAGTTTGTACAACAACTACTGTGCCTCAGTCCCAACCAAATTAGTTCATAGGCCTTAAAATTTTCGGCATTACATTTTTCTCTATTTACCTTACTTTCATTCATTTCCATGTACTCATTAGTGCTTCAACTTTGATGGATAATTGAAATATTATAAGTTCCCGCCTTTATCATCTCTTAGTCCCAAAACCAACTACTGGTTGAGCAATGTGCGACTGGAAGTTGTACAGTAAAAAACAAAATTTGAATATTCTCATTAGAAAGTCAGTTTTAAAAATGCTAGGCAGATGATAAACGAGGAGATTAGAAGAAATGTAAAATACAGGTAATCTTAAGCTCTCTATACAAATTACTTTGTTAGACTAGTGGTGTCTTCCAATTCCCCCCGCCTAAAACTTAGTTTGGTGGTAGAATATCTATTGCATTTTTTTCCCTTTCCCTTCTCATTTTTAGAGTAGCGTTGTTGAAAGGGAAAGGTGGTTAATTGTCCACCCAATCTTGCCTCTTCTTGTTTTTAGGTGGCTGAAAAGATACTCAATAAGAAAGAGCTGGAATTCTACAAATGGGACGGTGACCTTTCTCAGCTGCTGCAGAATGTTAGAGAGAAGCTGAATAAAGTTGCAGAAGTAATCCTAACTTGTAACTTTAATCTTTCTTTTACCTAACTTATTCATTGATGGTTAACGTGATGCATCGATTCTTTGCTCAGAACTGGACTAGAGAGGAGAAGAATCATTGTTTGGAAGAGACGGAGAAGTCATTCAAGTTCTCAGGGGAAATCCTCCGATTAATATTGTCTTGATACACGGCTTTGCGTTTGTTTACTTGTTAACTTGTACATTGGATGGCCTAAAGCTCAAATTACTGTGAATAGTCGTGTTCATTTTCGCTTTGGAATTTTAAATTCTGTCTATTATGTACAATAACTTGATTCTATTCAAGTATTATGTTGTCATTCATCTCTCAAAGCTGCAGCTGCTTAACTTAAGGGGCTGCCCACCCAGTTGCAGTATTTGATGTTGGTTTTGTGTTGAGGACACAGACACCAGATTTGTGCTTGAGTCTGGTTTTGTGTTCTACTGCTTCTATATTAATTATTATTAGGGGTCGTTTGGTTGGAGGGATTAGAAAAAACAATCCTACCATAAGTAATACACGTGTCGTTATCAGTAAGTTACTGGAGAAAGCTAGAGGTGAGTTGCACCAAAGAGAATCCGAAGCCATTGCACCCAAGGGTGTTGCCTAGTAGTGCATAACGTGGATGCATCTCCCAGTAAAGATGAACTTCCTTTATTTCGTAACCTTAGCCTTAGATTCCCTAGAAAGAGATTCGTCTTTGCTTATTTTGCCTGATCATCGGCGCGGGAATGCTTTTGCTTAACTTCTTGTTTCTCTCTGATATCATCCAGCTGATAATATAAAGAGATATATAAAAAGTGTGCAGCGAACGTACTTGTAAATTATCCATTTCAGTTTTTGAAAATCTGCTGTGTATAGTATGTTAAGTTTTGAAATCTGCAATTTCCTATACATGAATGGAAAAATCTGCAGTTTGATTTTGGTCCAGTTTTGTGTCAAATTTTGCAATATCTACAGTTTTGAAAATCAATAGTTTTGTAACCATCTGTTTAGTTTCTTTGGCTGTCCATTTTCTGTCTAGTTTACTTGCGCTAACAACACAACCATTAGAACTACACAATCAATGGAACTACAAATAAGCAACTTGCCATAACAACACAACCATTAGGAATTACAAATAGTTGCAAATACTTCTTGCAAAAGAGAACCACAAAACTTAAAACTATAGTTACATATGTAAGTATGCAACTAACTGAGACTAAAATTACATATGCAACTAACTTGAACTAAAATTATATATGCAACTACAATCACCATTACAACTACAATAAGATTTCATTTCATCAACCCAACGACAAGAAATCCAACGAATAATGCCCATGAAATCAAAATGATAATTCTCAACTTCTTCATTTTCTCCTCTAAATTACTAATTTTTCCGACCTCCACATGATTAACAAGCTCCATTTCTTCAGCTTTCTTCTTCAATTTGTCCCTTTCATTCATAATAACACCCAAAGAAGTTTTTAACTCTTTGATCACAATCACTGCTCTTCGGGGGTGCTCTTCGTCATGCCATTCCCAAAAGTCACATGAACTAACCTACAAAAAATCAAAATATTCAATGATATATAATCAGCCATTTCGACTAAATAATCACTAATAATCATCACTTCCTTAAAAGAATACCTATAAATCAGTACCTAAACCGAGCAAATGAAAAGGATGCCATTAAGCCCACCAAAAACGAAAATAAATTCACAACTTACTTTTGGTCTTGGACATTTGTAGAACCTCCTTCCAGCATTGGCGTCAGTCCAAGCAGTCAAATGTAAAGCATTCAGTCCGCAATTGCATCTTCTCACATCCAGGATTCCATTTGAATCCACAGAACCTTCAAACATTGACACAAAAAATCAATTGGAGCGAGGACTTTTTTATGAAATGGTTCAACATATGAATTAGGGTTCTTTAATGGTTGAAGAAGGCGATTGCTTTTTCCATTTATTTTTCTGATTCTTAGGTCACTGGTACTATCTTTCTGGCCTCTATTGTTGTTACTGTTCTATTGTCTCTCTACTCCCTGGGTAGTAGTTTGACAATTCACAAGTATCCAGATGCGGATTTAGAGTCTGTTCATTCTAAAACCAGAATTTAACTCGGATTACGTGTGTTCATCTAATAATTTTTGGAGATACACGCGTTGACCCCTTATAAAAATGATGTACATATATAGTAATACCCAAAAGTTACTTCAATAAAAACATGGAAACTCACTAAAAATTGAGGTAGCACCTTATGCACAGAAAGCTCCAATGCTTCAGAAGGCAAAAACATCACTAGAACTACTAAAAATGAGGGCATTCAAGACCATTACATTGAAAATTTTACTAACTAAATAACAGTTTTAATTACATTGATTTGGCTAATAAAAATAGTTATTTAAGTGTCATAAGCAATTTTTGGAAGTTCATTCTGGAATATAATGTTATACTCACCTGAATATGATTGTACGATGTGAACATCCACTGGCTTGTTTCCGAGGTTATCTTGTTCTTGTTGAATTCGAACAGCAGAAGCCTCGAGTTTGAGCTTACAACCACGCAAGTCAATTAGTTGTAGTGAGGTGATTTCTGCAAACTCAATGGGTATCTCTTCCAAAACTCTGCAATGTATAATCACGAGGCGCTCAAGGACAGGAAAATTGTCATTTGTAGCTTTCCAGTATTTGAGATCATTCTGGCCAATTAGCAAAAGCTTCAAACTAGTAAATCCCCCTACAATTGGATACCATTCTTCGCCTTTACAAGCATTCAGTCTCAGCCTCAGCACCTCAAGTTTAGGCAATTCACCTATGATGTCCAAGTCCTCCCACCTTAGTTCAATTTGACGCAACTCTAACTTTTTCAGCGTTGGCGGAAAAGTTTTTGCACTTGGAATGGTCAGTGGTGAAATCCCATTGTCTAAAGACCACCGATCATATAATTTAAAACTCATTGTTTCAAGTTGATGCAGATGGACAAGATTGTCAACAAGTCTACATTCTTGAAATATTTTATAGTCACATGAATGACCACATATTCGTAATTTTTTAACATTTCGAATACCTGAAATAACCTCCTTTGTGCAACAACTTGGAGACAAGCCAGAGATAATTTGTACATTTGAAAAATTCAAGTACCATAGATGTTAGAATACCTCATCAACAGATTCACTTAGAGGATTTGACAAATAAAATTTATGCAGTTTGAGATGCCTTAATTGCATTAGTTCCCAAATTTGCTCTGGAAAAACCATAGATGTTGACTGATACAAACCAGCAGTCGTGAATGTTTGTAGATTCCATAACCTGCAAATTTCTGGAGGGATATTGCAAACACCCCAGACATTGCTAGGTACCTCAACCAAATGAGAGATAGTATATGCGGAGGGAATGACCTATCAAACGATATAGGAGTTAAGTCCAAGACTCTGAGTAAGTTGAAATGAACAAGCTCCGATTTGAGAGTAAAGTTGTAAGTATAATCACAGAAAGTGAGAATAGAATGAGTTCGCTTCAGGAGATGGTTGTCATCATCATCTGTTTGCCTTATTAGATGATGGTGTCCAGGGGTAAGAAGGGCCCTATAAGAACCATAGTCGATAACATCCCCATCAGTCCATCGCTTAAAGGGCTGCATTTTATGCCTAGTAAGATGATGACATTGATCATCAAACACAATATCATCGCTATGTGCTTTTTGTGCTTCCGTACCATCATATACAATGTCATTCATGGCAAAAGTGTTTTGGCTTTGAGCTTCTCTCAAGCACAGCTCGTATATTAGATCATGAACCTTACACGTTCTAATTTTCGTTTCATCCCAATTTTTCTTACTGACGAGAACTAAACATCTATCGATAAGATCTTGCAAACACTTGTCAGCCTCCCCTTCCAAGTCTTCTTCCAACTTCAAAAACCCCGCAGCAATCCATAAACTCATCAATCTCTTCACTGAAATCTCACTGTCTTCTGGAAAAACTCCAAAATACAGAAGGCATGCTTTTAGGTCACTGGTCAAGTGATTGTAACTCAACCCAAGCACATGTAAACATTGTTTATCAGGATCATTTGTGACAAATGACTTGACATCTTCAGCAACATTTTCCCAATCTTCTATTGTCCTTTCAGATTTAGACAAAAGCCCAGCAACAACGACAATGGTTAACGGTAACCCCTGACATTTGTCTACAATTTGTTTCCCAATAGTCTCAAATTCAGATGGTAGTGCTTCATTTGCAGACGCGATACTTTGGAAAAGTTTCCAACTCTCAACTGGACCCATGAGATCCATCTGCAAAGAAAGATTCTCTGTACCAGCAGAACAAGCTACTTCAATGTTACGGGTCGTCAACAATATTCGACTCCCATTGTTTTCACTTGGAAAGCATAGTCTCACGTCATCCCATGCTTCACTCTTCCACATGTCATCCAATACAATTAAGTACCTCTTTCCCTTTAAACTCTTTTGTAGCATGTCAGCTAGCTCTGCCTCATCGTCCATGTTAAATTTGTCGCCCTTTGTATGACGCAGAAGGCTCAACAAGATTTCCTTTACATTATGTTGTTGAGATATAGTAGCCCACGCGCAAACATCAAAGTGAAGTCGAGTGGATGCATCATCGTAAACTTCTTTCGCCAAAGTTGTTTTACCAATGCCCCCCATCCCCACTATCGGGACGACTTTGAGTCTACCAGACGAGCCACCATGTTGTGTCAGTTCTACAAGCAACCTTTTCCTTTGATCATCACGTCCCACCATATTGTTCTCCACATTTGGAGTATGCTTTTCTGAACTTGAGTCTTGAACCAAAGCTTCCTTTGATACCTTTTTGCCTTCATTTTGAATCTTTGGTGACTCATTCGGGAGATGATCAATCTCCTTTGCTACCTGTTTTAGGCTATCACAAAGCCTCTTATTTTCCTTTTCTTTCTGCATTTCATCCTTTGCCATTAAAAATTCTGTTAGTCGCAATTGAATTGTGTGTTCAACAGCATTTGCAGCTTCTTTTATCTGTGCTTCCAAATCGGTCATTTTCCCAGAATTGTTGTTTTTCTCAAAGTTCTTGAGTAATACTTCCAAGAAGCTAACTTTTTCACGAAGAGCGAGAAATTCTTCTTTGTGATCACAAACTAGAGATTGCATTGGCGAATTGGATGCCAAGACCGACTCCATCGTTCTCATAAGAGAAGCAACACTAGCATAAGCCATATCTATTGTATTCCAATTATGACCTGAAACCTGCAAGTTGCAAGACGTCAATGTTGGTATATTTGTACTGTTTGATTCTGGTGCAAATTATATTGTAACATCCCGACCTCCTCGAGCTAATCTTAGATGAAATTTGAAGCTTGTCATGTCAAAATGATGTGGAAATGTAATGAATGAAGGCTTGGAAACAAAGAAAGTTGGAAAATAAACTAAATGACAACAGAATATGCATGAATTAGCCATGACTCAACTTCAGGATGGTTTAACTCTTAATTTAGAAAGAATTTGATCATAACTTCTAAGAGGAAGTTTTAGGCCTTAAACTCTACTTTCTAAGGGTTAAAACGGTTCGTCAATTGGTCATCCCTACACAAAGTTATCGCCAATTTACTAAATGTGCAATGTGCAGAAATGTAATGTACTGGCGTAGGGCGGAAAAATAAGGGGAGAGGCAGTCTAAAGTGCCAAATATAGTGACTTGGGAGCACCCTATACTTATGTAAGAGGACTTGGGAGCACCCAATGTCTAATAAGAGGATCAGTTCAAGATTTGAGGTAAAGATTGAAACTTAATCATACTAACATATGAAATCTGATGTATTGTATTTATCCATTGCACTGTATTTTTATTAGGGAACTAACATTTATATACAACTGAATTGACTGAGCATCCTCTGTGATTAGTAGCAACCATACATTAAAAGTACATGAACAACCACTCTAGTGCACAAAGCATCCTGCATTCACGTTGGGTCCGTAAAAAGGCCGCACTCCAAGGGGCACCCACGACTTACAAATCTTAGATCCGCCACTATGTGAGACAACCTCTTAAACTATACTAGAATGTAACAGACTACAAACAACAACATACCCAGTATAATCGCACATAATGGGGTCTAGGAAAGGTAGTATGTACTCACGCGAACTTCATCCTACCTTGTGGAGATAAAAAAATTGTTTTCAATAGACCCTCGACTCAAGAAAGTATAAGCACCACATTAGTGAAAAGAAAAATAAGAAGGGGCAACAACGAGAAGCCATGTAAAGGCAGCATAAATAACAACAAGATAGTAAGATGATCGAACGACACGTAGTCATAAAAACCTAATACCAGCAAAATATTATATGTACCAGAGGCTCGTCAAAATCGTCATTCCCAACATATTCCAAATTCTTATTAGATTTGTTATTATTGCCATAATACTCTCAATAAGTTTGGTATCTATCCTAAATGTAGACTTGTACTGTATATAGTGCTAAAACTTTGATCAGCCACAAGTGTTCTTTAGCTCTAAAGTAATCAAATGACGAGTAAGGACAACTAACCTTTCAATGCAGATTGGCAATGCAGGAGGGTTTTGAAGTAGCAACCAGCTACAAAAGCAATCTAGTTACTGAGTAAATTCCATAATATATCGAAAGAAAGAAAGAGTTAGTCTTCTTAAAAAAATTGATGAGAAGTTCGATGAGAGTTGACCCGGAAAAGTCAGAGCGTTTATTTGTTTTATTCGCAAAAGGAGTATTGTATTATTATTATCCCAAAATAATACACCTTCCGTTTCAATTCAGACGAGGTACTTCGACTCGGTACGGAATTTAAGGACTTTTGAAACTTGTGATCTTAAAAGCTTAAGAGGTAAAAGTTTTGTGGGGTAATGACATTTGTGTGGATATAAAATTTTCTCATTAAGGATAAAATAAAGAGTTTAAAGTTGTATTATATCTAATTGTAGAAATATATCATTCATTTTAAAACAGACTAATAAGAAAAATGTGTCATCTAAATTGAAATAGAAGGAGTATTTGTTTTGATTGTTTATTTAAAATTAGTCGTATTGTATTGTATTGTTAAATTAATTGTTCGGAAATAATGAAAAGCCTCATTCTACGAAACAACCAGTGTGGTGAGATTATTTTCTATTTTTCTTTCCAATTATGTCCTTACTTATTCTCTATAATTCTATTTTATATTTTACTCCACCCAATTACCTTATTTTTGCATTCGCCGCCGTCCAAATCATTGGTTCGTTCTCCTGTTCCTTTTTTCTGTATCCTTTATCTCAATCCATATTATTTGGATACTTTTTGCTGATTTTAGTTTACTATTTAATTTGCTCAGGTTGTTTCCCTTATTTGAAACTACATGTATCTATGACCATATTTTTGTTCTACGAAATAATATATTATAAAGAAGTGCATCAAAATATGGAGTCATATATTGCATAAAGACGTACATGAATATATGGAGCAAATTATAAAAAATTACAAGTGTTCATGTTCACTACTAGAAAACTGGCATATTTCGTCCAAGGAATAATGAGCGAAATCGATGAGAAAAAAATCCAACCGAAATCGGTCGGAAATTGTTAAATTGGTCGCAAAAGTCAACAAAAATATTTCTCACAACGGAAATAGTGGTCCCACAGAAAAAAAATAAAAATTCCGACCGATTTCGGTCGAAAATTGATCAATATTTGACCAATACCTGGTCATACTTGTATATAATGTACAAAAAAAAAAAATTATTAAAAGTTTTCCAAATTTTCTACCGAATTCGGTTGGGAATTTTGAAATTATTATTTCCCGCCCAAGGCAATTGGTTTTAATATAACAAAAATTATATATATTTAATTAACCAACCGGAATAAGTTATAATTAAATATTTTCAATCGACTTCGGTCGAAAAAATGATTTTAAAATAATTAAAATATAAATTTAATAATATATATATATATACGACACTACTTGCACGATGCTTCGTCGTTCCGTTGCCAAAAGCCATCAGCCGCCACGAGCGATGCCAGACATAACTCACAACAACCGATGGCCTTCAGAATGTACTGAGTCTTGCCCCATGCGCACGGCACCTTGCGGCGCTACTTGCACGAGGCCTCGTCGTTCCGTTGCCAAAAACCATCAGCTGTCACGAGCGATGTCGCCTCCCGATGTTGCATATATATATATATTCGATATAATATTAGCTATATTAAGATGTATATATATATACACTATACTATATATACACGAATGCTTGATCGGTGGATCAATTGAAAATTCAATTATGTTCGATTAAAACTTACTATAATTGAATTAAATTGTATTAATACAACTTAATATAATTGGATACAACTCAATATAATTGGATCAATTGAAATTCAATTCTGTTCGATTAAACTTTTATATATATATATATAGCTTATAGCTTATATACCAATTACTTAACCAATGTACGATATATTTAATTCTGGTTAGTTAATATATTTTTTTATATAAAACAATTAATGTGTTATTTCAGGATTATAAATGAAATTTTAGAAAAAATAACTAAGCATATTTTTACATTAAAATGTAATCATAATTTTATTCACTTGAAATAATTTTTTATTGATTTATGGAATCCTTATTTAATGCACTCTTTTTTTCATAAAAAAAAGAAAAGAAACAAACAAATAATAAAATGGATAGATTCGTAAATAAATATTCCATGGGAAGAGAAGTAGTGGGTTTTTCCATGGGAAAATAATTTTTTATTATAATATTTCAAAAATTCCGTCCGATTTCGGTCGGAATTTGAAATTATTTTCTTGTCCCACATCGGTTGAAATGGGAAAATAATTTTTATTAAAATTTTTCAAAAATTTCGACCGATTTTGATCGAAAATTGGGAAATACTCTTGTCCCACATCGGCTAAAAGATGTGAGCTTTTCAATCTTATAAGTTGAGCTTTGATGCATAGAGTCCAACATTTATGGACTAACAAAAATAAGCAAATATAGGAAGGGTTGTAGTTAGTGCTTAGTAATAAGATTTAATATTCTATATTTAGAATTGGAATTCAATAAAATAATAATGACAATATATACTAGTACTAATTAGTAATATAGTAATAAGACATAATATTGTGGTGCTATGATATCTCGGGCTCGGGAGTATACATGCAATACAAAAAATATATATATCTGGAAGATTTCTAAAATTATTATATATTTAAAATTCCGACCGATTTTGGTCGGTATTTTAAAAATTAAATTAAAAAGATTAATTAAAACTGACCGATTTCGGTCGGTAAATGTAGTTTGACTGTCAGTCAACGCATTGAATCCGACCGATTTCGGTCGAAATACCTTAGCGACCATTATTTTTCCGACTAATTAAAAGCGGTCGAAAATCAGTCGTTTTTTCTCAATTTCAGACCGATTTCGGTCGGTTTTCCTGGGCGAAATTAGCTAGTTTTTTAGTAGTGTTTTTTCCTAAGTCGATATAGTCAAATCAGAAAAATAAAAATATTATTACTTAACAACTGTAAATGATATAATCTATCCAAATATTATATCCATAAAAATACAAATGATACAGTATAATACAATATATTATAAAACAACAGGTAACAATAATACAAAACAACTGCATTTGACTTCACATTAGATAATCTAGAGCGATACATGCACTAAGATTTGATGGAGAGTATTGCATCCGTGACTCACCGCTTATTTGACTCATTTTTTCAAAGTATATTTTAAAATATTGACATCTTTTTATATTTAAAAATAATTTAACTTTAATTTTTTTTTTATCTTAGTAACATGATTTTATAACAAGAAAATTATCTAAAATATATAATAGGTTTTATATAAATTTCGAAAGTTTTCTTGCACCGTCATATACACCTTCGCATGGGGTGCCGTTATCTTAAAAAATGTGTTTGAGATCCACATTTTGTGCCACATTTTACAGGGTAATATTATATTATAGCACATGCGCAACATTAAAATATATAACACACCATGTTCGGATGGTTATAACTGCTAAGTTTTTAAGTGTGGTGTGAATATGAAGGGAAATAAGAATTTTGAAAAGATTCATTTTAGGAGAGAACTTTGTCTTTCATTGGAAAAATAGAAGAAACATATTTTGCTTAAATAGAAAAGCATTTTTTCTAATTCTTGAAGAGCTGAGTAGAAAGTAAGTCTTGCGTCGTCGTTGCTCAATTTGGGCCTCGGCTTCGATTTTGAATTTGGATCCCCAATATTATTTGCCCTTTTCCATTATTAATTTAAAATTCACGGTATTTTTCTAACGATACAAGAAATTTCCCAAACAGTAATTAACAGAAATTTGAACATTTTTGCCCAATACACACTTTGTTCACGAACAGGCATCTTTATACCTATTGAACTCCAACTCGTTCGCTATAAAATCAGAGGCTTTGCCTCAGTTTTTACCACCGAAAATTATGCAAACTCTCCCCTCTCTTTTTTTTTCTTTTTTTTTTTGCATCATTGCATTGTTTTCAAAAGGTGAGTAATTATATAGAAAAGAAATGACCGAAAAAAATTCAAAGAAACATAAACGGTACTTAGTAGTTTGACTAGTCACAAGTATCCAGAGGCAGATTTAGAGCGTATTCAACTAAATTCATAGATTTCAACTCGAGCCACATGTGCGAGCGTGTGTATGTGTATATGAATTATTTTTTAAAATGTGTGAATATCACGACTAGTCAGAATACACAGACTCTAAATCTTGGATCGCTATATTAAAGCATCTACAATGAATATAATAGATTACTTGATTATAATACAAGGTCTTTAGTGTAAAAATCACATTTTCTCACCAATCGAAGGCAATTTCATTAAGTTTCAAAAGCAAATTTTTGAAGTTCATTCAAAATCTGATATATAATATTGAACTCACCTGGATTAGGCTTACAGTTCTTTAGCTCAATTAGCTGTAACAAGTCAATATATGCAAACTCAATAGGGATCTCTTCCAATCAAGGCAATCTCTCATTTGTGGCTTTCTAATTAATACCTGATATTAAAGGGCAGCAGTGGCGAAACTAGGAATTTTCCCAAGGGTATTCAAATTTGAAAGAAGTGAAAAACAATTCCCGACCGAGGGTGTTCAATATGTGTTATATACCTCTAAAACGTAATATTTTACCTATATACACAGTGTAATTTTTCGACGAAGGGTGGTCAGTTGACCACCATTGTAACCATGTGGCTTCGCCCCTGAAGGGTAGTCCAGTGTACTAAGCTCCCACCATGCGCGGGGTCCGGGGAAGGGTCGGACCACAACAGTCTATTGTACGCAGGTTCACCTTGCATTTCTGCAAGAGGTTGTTTCCACGGCTCGAACTCGTGACCTTCTGGTCACATAGCAACAACTTTACCAGTTACACCAAGGCCCCTCCTTCTAATACCTGTTACTCCTTCAGTTGGATGTCATTCTCTGCCATGACAAGCACATAAATTCAGCTTCAGCTTCAGGTCCCTCACACTATAGCCCAGTCCTGACCAAATTTTAAGTTTTCGATCAGGAAAAGCTTTTGCACTTGGAATACATTATACACAGAGGCGAAAAAAATGACAGGATTATAAACTTTAATAGCACTCAATGTTTCAAGCTGATATAAATGGACAAGATTATCAAAGTGTTTGAATTCTTTCCAATGTGCATAGTGTCTCGATAAGTTTCAGTTTCAGTATTGGTTTTGGTGCTGTATCAGAAGTCACTTTCACTACCTTGTGCTGTAGTTTATTCTGTTATATTGCATTTATTCTTTAGTTTATATCCTTTATTAATCATTGAGGGCAAGTGCGTCCCAAGCTTTTCAACTAGCCCATTGTTGTCCACATGAGATTTCAATAGTCTCGCATCGCCATTACCGTTATTCGTTTTTGGCATTTTAGATTCATAAAACTAAAATTCCACTAGATTTCAGGATTTGCGTGGGCTATCTGCATGGATCCGGGCGACCGGACCCGACTCGCCTAAAATTTTGCCGGAACATAAACAAACGACCTAAGGAACAATAGTCATTGTCTCACCATGACTGTTCATCGTTTTTGACATTTTAGGGCCATGTGTACTGAATTTATTAAAAATTCTTCAAACTCAAATAAGAGTTATTAAACATGTGTACTGAATTCACAATCACCTTGGAGCAATAGATTGCTGAAACTCAGTAACATAATGATAAATTCCAACAATGGAATAAGATAACCAAAAGTCTTAACAGTTTTCACCAAGATGAATTAAATCCCTGGACTTCAATCCTTCCACTCAAACACCATAGTTATCGAGTAGAATCCGACGCTTGTTATTTCTATATTCAAGAAAAAACACAAAACCAGCAACAAGCTTAAAGAGTCAGGTATAAGTTAGAAGCTAAGTTACAACTTGATTATTGTCAAAGAAAATATTTCTTTTACCTCTACTTCTTCTTCTTCTTTGATGACTCAAGGTTCATATTAGGGAACGGAGAGTGAGAGGAAGAGGGGGCAGCTCTCGGCCCGATCATCCAATTCGCTCCAACAGACAGGCATGGTTCTGTAGTCAAAGCTCGTCTTCCTCTTCCTCTTCCCCGTCCTCTTCCTCCTCCGCTTTTGCTGCTGAATGTGCTCCTGAATAGTTGAGAGAAGCTGAATAAAGTCACAGAAATAAAATTTCTAGGGCTCCTTTCTTTATACATCCATAACTATAATTTGCACATTACAAATCCTTATGCACGGAAAGCCCCAAATCATCAAAGGCAAATACTCATCTACAGCATCTAACGCCATTTTGACCTGTAATTTAGTTTGCATTTCATTTATCAAAGTAATTTATTGAATAAAAATAATTATTTGATCATTATAAAAGATGCATACACTTTAAGTTTCAAAAGCAATTAATAGAAATTTCACTCTGGAATATACACCTATATCCATTGTAGGAAAGAACATCACCTATAACTACTCAAAATAAGGAGATTCATGAATCATGACCATTTGAATTATTCTACTAATTTTATTATCATTGTTAGCACATTAATTTGGCTAATTGCAATTAATTATTTGGTCATTACAAAAGAAAATACTTATATTTGTTACACCTACGACTTAAGATGTTGATCTGTTTAAACACTCAAAATGAAGCATTCTATCATCCAAATGTAATGTGTATTAATCAAGAATAGGAAAGCTAAAGCAATTACGCCAAGTTCATTCTGGAATATGATGTTATACTCACCTGAACTGATAAGCACATCCACTGGCTTCTTTCCGAGGTTCTCTTCTTGTTCGTGTTGAATTCGTGCAGCAGAAGCCTCGAGTTCGGGTGTACAGTCAGTTAACTCAATTTGTTGCAGTGAGTCAATATATGCAAAATCTATGGGTATATCTTCCAACTCAGAGCAATCTCTAATCACGAGGCGCTCAAGGACAGGAAAATTGTCATTTGGGGAATTCCAGTACTTGAGATCGTTATACTCAATTAGCAAAAGCTTCAACTGAGTAAATCCCTTTTCAGTTGGATGCCATTCTTCGCCACGACAAGCATACCTTTTGAGCTTCAGTATCTCAAGATTAGGAAGCTCGCCTATGATATTCAAGTCCTCCCACCTCAGATCAGTTCCATACAACTTTAACTTCTTAAGCATTGGTGGAAAAGATTTTATACTTGGAATGGTCGCTGGTGAAATCTCATCTAACACCCCTCGAAACTCAAGTTCAAGACTCAATGTTTCAAGTTGATGTAGATGGACAAAGTTGTCGAAAAGTCTACATGCTTGAAAACTTTCATACTCATCTCCTCTATTGATTCTTAACTTTCTAACATTCCGAATCCCTGAAATAACCTCCTTTGTGCAACAACTCAGAGACAAGCCAGAAATAGTGTGTAGATTTGAGAAATCTAAGCACTTCTCTTCTTCAACAGATACAATTGGAGGATTTGGCAAATGAAATGAACTCAGTTCGAGATGCCTTAATTGCATTAATCCCCAGATTTGTTCTGGCAAAATTGTAGATGTCAAATGATATCCACCAACAATGAATGTTTGCAGATTCCATAACCTGGAAATTTCTGGAGGTATGTTAAAAACACCCCTGCGGCTATGCAACACTAGGTACCTCAACCAAATGAGGCATAGTATCTGTGGAGGGAAAATATTAATCTTTATGCAACTCAAGTCCAGGATTCTAATTAAATTGAAATGAGTAAGTTCTGATTTAAGAGTAAAAGTTGAAGAATCTCGACAAAAAGAGAAAATTGAACGAGTCCTTTTTAAGGAATTGTTGTCGTCATCATCTGTCTTCCTCCTATGTCTAGGGGTAAGAAGAGCCCTGTAAGAACCACGGCGCAAAATATCATCAGTCCATCCCATAAAGCGCCGCATTTTATGCCTATTAAGATGATGATAAGGAACATGATTTGGCTCATCATTGAATACAATGTCATTAATGACAAAAAATGTTCTTTTTTCAGCTTCTCTCAAGCACAACTCATATATCAAATCATGAACTTTACATGATCTAATTTTTGTTTCATACCGACTTTTCCTGCTGACGAGAACTAGACATCTGTCAATAAGCTCTTGTAAACACTTCTCAGCCTCTTCCTCCGACTTCAAAAACCCCTCAGCTGTCCATAACCTCACCAATCTCTTCACGGAAATCTCACTGTCTTCTGGAAAAATTCCAAAATACAGGAGACATGGTTTTAGGTCACTAGTCAAGTGATTGTAACTCAACCCAAGCACATGTTGACATTGTTTATCACGATCATTTTTGACAAATGACTTGACATCTTTAGCAACATTTTTCCAAACTTCTATTGTCCTTTTACATTTGGATAAAAGCCCAGCAACTACGACAGTTGTTAGTGGTAACCCTTGACATTTCTCTACAATTTGCTTTCCAACAGTCTCGAACTCAGATGGTAATGCTTCATTTGCAGGTATAATACTTTTAAAAAGGTTCCAACTCTCATCCGGATTCATGAAATCCAACCGCAAAGAAAGATTTTCTGTACCAGCAGAGCAAGCTACTTCAATGTTACGGGTAGTCAATAATATTCGACTCCCTTTGTTTTCACTTGGAAAGCATAGTCTTACGTCATCCCATGCTTCATTCTTCCATATGTCATCCAAGACAATTAAGTACCTCTTTCCCTTTAAACTTTTTTGTAGCATGAGTGGTAGCTCTGTCTCATCTTCTATGTGAATTATGCCATCCTTTTCTTTCGTAGAACGCAGAAGGCTTACCAAGATATCTTTGACATTATGTTCTTTGGATATAGTAGCCCATGCACGGACATCAAAATGTGATCGAATGGTTACATCATCGAAAACATCTTTCGCTAAAGTAGTTTTACCAATGCCCCCCATCCCGACAATTGGGATGACTTTGGGTTCATCGTTGAAGCCTCTTGTTAGATCGTCGAGCAACCTTTTCCTTTGATCAGCACGACCCACCATATCTTTTGATGACTCATTCAGGACGCGATCAATGTGCTGTGCTACTTGTTGCAGGCTATAACAAAACCTCTTATGTGCCTTTTCTTCCTGTATTTCATCATTTGCCACTACCATTTCTGTTATTCTCAGTTGGATCGTGTGTTCAACGACATTTACAACTTCTTTTATCTGTGCTTCCAAATCTGTCATTTTCCTGGATGCATTGCTTTTCTCAAAATTCTTGAGAAATACTTCCAGGGAACTAACTTTTTCGTGAAGAGCGAGGATTTCTTCTCTGTGGTTACAAATAATAGATTGCACAGGCGAATTGGACGTCAAGAGTGATTTTATTGTTCTCATAAGAGAAGCAATACTAGGATAAGCCATATCTGTTCTATTCCAATTATGACCTGAAAGATGCAAGTTGCAAAATGTCAATGGGGCTATAAATAACATGATCAGCAAAGTTGCAAATTGAAGGCAAAAACAGAGAGAAAAGTGCATTGATTTGGGCTAGTAAAACGGAAAGTTTTTGAGTACCTTCTTATAGACGTCGCGTCTATAATAAGGTACTCATTGAGCGTTGTTTGGACTCAATGAGTGCAAATTGAGTTGATTTGGACTCATTGAGCGTTGTTGAGCTTGTTGGGAAGGCTAAACGAGGTAAGCTAAGATGTACCTCCTTTTAAGCCGATTTTTGCTAAAAATGCATGAAACTAAGTTTATGAAAATGTTTAAAGTGTTTGTATAGCTTCGTATGAGCAAGCGAGCTATGTATCCCATGTTGAAATGAATTGTGCTATCGTATGCTTTAATACCTATGTTTTTATATGTTGGTTAAACTAATCCCATGAAATAAATGATAGCACTATGGTTAGTCCCTAATGACTTGTGAAGATTCTATGAGATAAGATGAAGTTCAAGCTAAGGTTTTGTGCTCTCATGTTTAACTTGATTTCAAAAATATTTATTTAATTAAATGTTAAAAGTGATGTTTTAAGATTTATGCTATGAAGTGTTTATGGGCTAATTATTATGCCAAATTCTTGATGAGTTATGGATATAAAATGGTCGAATGATGATGCTAAATGTTTTTGGGAGAACTTTAGGAGTGAGAGGGCATTCATTTCCACAAGTTGAAATGTTTGTCTAGAAACTACACGCAGTATAGGATAATAGTTAAATCAAAATGGTTACTATATGTGCCAACCTAAATTATGGGGTACATTAAGCTAAGGGCTCGTTTGGTACAAGGAACGAGGAAAAATTAATTCCGAAATTAAATTTGAGATGAATTTATCCTACGGATAAAACAGTGGTATAACTAATCACAACATTAGTTATCTCGGAGTTGTAGTATTATTTTTATCCCTACGGGAGTATGGGATAACAATGTCGGATAATTAATCCCGGAGTAACTTTTTTCCTTACCATACAACCCCTATGGGTGCTCCCTATATTTTAGGTGGCTTTTCCGATCAAGAAACTCCAAAAGTTTAGATCTATCCTAAAATTAGATATAAAATGACAAGAATGCTAACCTTTCAATGGCAGATAAGGAAACAAGAGTGCTGAAAGGTAGCAAGCGCGTACTGCAAAAATACATGGAAAAGAGAAAACAAGAACATAAATATGAATAACAATCAACAAATGGATGACCCAAGAAAGATGGAGTAGTATAGTATAGTAACCAAGAAAAAAGATCTGAGAAGACAGAGAAAAATGACATACCTCTAAAGTGGGCTGCAATGGTGTAGTCAATCAAGGTACCAATTAAATTCCACATAAAGAACAAAAGAGTTAACTTTATTCGATGACAACTTCAATTAATTATTTAAAATCATGTTGGTTAGAAAGCATCTGTTTTACCACATGGGTGTTAATATTTTATATAAATCATATTGAAAAAGAGGACCTATGCTGGTAAAAAGAGGAGCGTTGAAAAAAGGTCATATATTTTGTTTAGAACATTTAAGATTAAAAAGCCGATGAAGGTATTGGTTTTAATACCTCGTTATGAACATAGTAGGTCCTCCTATGTCTATAGCAACATCTCGTTATGAACACATTAGCAAACATATGGGACCGCATTTATAGAATTCATAATGAATTGGTTTTAATATTTGATGACTAAATATGAGTAAATTCACAATGTGATTTAAACTCCAGTAAATTTTAACTTATATACACGGATGGTAAAGATTTTTTGCACTATTTATAAAATATAACATGCTATTTGCTTTATTTTCAAGGTTACTAATTTCTTTTCTTATTATGAATCGATATCACCTGATAATATATATATATAATTGAGGGACCTTAGCTGACAAGGTGACAAGTCTCTTTAACCGGTATACATATTTTTCTAATTTCTGAAATTTTTGACTTGTTTCATATTTTTTCCTTTTATGTGCTATAGTTACAAATCCAAAAGGCACGTCTTCAATTCTCTTAATGCACTTCTTCTCTTTCCTTCTATTTCTCCTATCACTTTCTTAACAATGGTAACGATTGCACCTTATACTTCTTTTTCTTTGAGAATTTCCAGCAATCATAACTCTTTAATTTCCTTGAAATAGACGTGTCATTTACTTTTGTTAACTTGGCCTTGATCATTTCCCTTGACTTCTATTATCATCACTATCTAAATATTTTCTCAAAAATCCTTCCGTTGTCATTCACAATACTCTACAAAAAATAAATATTTCCTCTTAAGAAAAGATGGAATAAACCAAAGCAGATAAGATAAAGAGTAGGAGAATAATGTCAGTGATAAAGAGAATGACAGTTCCAGCACCATCGTTCTAACAATGCATTAACAATTATAGAATACAATACCGTAATTTATGCTCTAAATTTTTGTTTGTGTCATAGATGATTGAAACGGTGTTATAGAGTTTAAATATACTTTGAATCTTGATGGATACAAGTCATAATTTGCTATAAGAGAAGAACAAAATAGAATTGTTTTTGTTCATTATTTTCTTAAAGTACATTTTTTAAGCTGATTTTTTCTTTAATTATTTTGTTGAATGTTTTGCTTTGCAATTTAGTAAAATGCATGGTCAACTGTTTGTAAGGCAACTGTTTGTAATTTAGTAAAATGCATTTACCCCACCATCTTCCTTTATCCGGCTTGGGATCAGCAATCTGGCTCTTCAATATATTTTCTTGAGAACAATAAATCAAGAAGATAAAATATGATAAATGGTGGTGAATCTCAATAAATTTCCACCCTAGAACACCAAAAAACATAAGGGTGTGAGTTGTGACCAAAGCGGGGACTATAGGGTAAATTCAAAACGGAAAAGGGCCAAATATATTTTTCTACTTTTTAAAATTGTCTAAGAATACCTCTCGTTATACTATTAGTTTATCTATACCTCTGCAGTCATATTTTTGGTTCAAATATACCCATCATTTAAACTGAGTGACATATGTCATTGTCCTGTTGGCCAATTCTAAATATTTCCTAATTAATTAAAAAGACTCATTACCCATATCCGAAAAATAATTTTCTAAAGCAATGTTTTTTTGTAAAAACTGGAAAAACTGAAAAAAATAAATAAATAAATAAATAAATAAGAAATTTTTTTTCCAGGTTTTACAAAAAAAACTGCTTTAAAAAAAACTGAAAAATATTTTCTAAAATAATATTTTTGTAAAAACTGAAAAACAAAACTGAAAAATAATTTTCTAAAGCAATTTAAAACTGGAAAAAACTGAATTTCTTTTAACTAAAAACTGATTTTTTTTTTCAGTTTTTACAAAAACATTGCTTTAGAAATTATTTTTTAGTTTTGTTTTCAGTTTTTACAAAAACATTGTTTTAGAAAATATATTTCTGTTTTTTTAAATGAGTTTTTTTTGTAATATTTTTTTTTCAGTTTTTAGTAAAAACAATTCAGTTTTTTCCAGTTTTTACAAAAAAAAATATTGCTTTAGAAAATTATTTTTCAGTTTTTACAAAAATATTATTTTAAAAAATATTTTTCAGTTTTTTTAAAGCAGTTTTTTTTGTAAAAAGTGGAAAAAAAATATTTTCGTTTTTTTCAGTTTTTAGTTAAAAAAAAAATCAGTTTTTAACAGTTTTTATAAAAAAAAAATTGCTTTATAAAATTGCTTTCCGGGTATGGGTAATGGGTCTTTTAAATTAATTAGAAGATATTTAGAATTGGCCAATATGCTGATGACACGTGTCACTCCGTTTAAATGAGGGGTATATTTGAACTCAAAGTATGACTACATGAGTATAAATAACTCAATAGTATAACGATAAGTATTCTTAGATCATTTTCGAAAGTAAAAAAATATATTTGACCCTTTGCCGAATTCAAAATAATAAGACACATGCTAGCCTTCCAATCTTCTGTAGCACAATTCAAAAAGAAATCCTAAGAGCGGACTCAAATGCCTATTTTGTAGAGTTAATTTTAAAAAGAAAAAATATATTTTTGACGCATAAACTGAATATGACTCAAATATTAAAAGTACCTTTGCACCAAATAATTTATTTATTTTATTAAGTGGGACATATACCAAGTTATGTTAATTATAAAATAGGAATATAAGAATTCTGTAATTTTTATACATAAATTATGCTTATCTTTCCTAATTCCTAAACAAAACATATATTCGAACGGAGAGAGTAGTTAGAACAAATGAGCTTCAAGTATTTGTCATAGAGCTCTCAAATTTGCAACTGCTTAACTAAGGGATGTCCCTCTTCGTATAAATTTCTCTTTGTTCATAGATTTGTTTTCCTTTTTTTCGAACTTATTCCAAAAACATGTTTGTCCTTTTGTAAGTTTTTAAAAAAAAATTCTAAAATGAGTTTTTCAAAAACCAAAATATGGTTTTGACTAATTTTTTAAATTTTTCGTGCAAATTTTCCCACTCACACAGCTGCAACATTTTTTCAAGTGAAATGCATGTCCAAATAAAATTTCAAATTTCAAATACCATTCAACTTAACTCCAAATATTACTTTTTTTCAAGAATCACAATTTTTATGTCCAAATGCCTATTTAGTTGAAATTTGAAAGGAAAATGGGTGAACATGAAATTTTCTTTTCCTTTCTTCTACTGGTGTTTTCATAAATTTCAGCGACGCCAAAGGCAAATCTAAAATTTCAAATTTATGGGTTCACCATTCTAAACCTTTTAAATTACTGGATTCTAAATTATTAATTTATAACTAATTAATAATTTTTTCAAGACAAGTATAGTGGTTGAACCAAAGCTACTGGATTCGCCTAACCCGTAGCCACAATGCTAGCTCTGAGCGACGCAGGGCTTTATGATCTAATTAATCAACTAGCGGTAACTAAGTACATTAATTCGACATCATCTCTAATCGATGTTATCGTCAATTTTTTTGTTTTTTTGGAAATATAGAATCCGCTTTATGTCATACTAATTTAATTTATCGGCAAATTAATCACATAGTTAAGATGAATACTCTAAGAAAACATCAACCGTGAAAACTAAACCAAGAGAATAACCATTATATATGCATATTTTAAGAGCATACGGTTATTGTAATAAATGACTTTACCAACCACAATTAGTGTGATCGTGTTAACCATTATGCCCTCATGAAAAAAATTCTAATCACATGCCCAGATGGAATAGGTAGTGAGCCAGAGTTGTCAAAAGCGAAAAGCGCTCTAGGTCCGTTGGAGTTTTAAGCATAAAGCGCATTTAAAGTAAGGGTTTTAATAAATAAATAAAACACAATGATATATATATATATATATATATATATATATATATATATATATATATATATATTAAAGAACAAAGTAACAAGTTCATTCATAATGTTTCCTTTATAGATAATACACATATTTTCTGATTATATTAGTTGCTTAGTGTCGCTTGATTTACAACAAAACTCATGGGCAATGAGGTGCATGTCTTAATGCCTTGCCTTAGACTGAAGCGCAACTTTAGTGAGGCGAAGCGCCCTCCCTGTGCTTTTATGAGTTTCAGGGCTTAAACGCGACTTAAATGAGCCTTTGATAACACTGTAGTGAGCAACCTGTTAGGTTTATATTTTACACCTATTTTTCCATCTCTAAATCCAATTACAATCAAGATGCTGATGCACATAACAGATATTTGAAAGTTCAGTAATATCACTAACAATTCTGCAAACTCAAAGTATGGTAATATAAAACTTAGACCCATTATTACAATTTAGAGACATAACATCTCCTTGAAAACCATATAGTATTGCTAAAACCTGGTAACGTAATGATAAATTGGAACAATGAACTTCAATCCTTCTGCTCTTAAATACCTTAGCTAATGTCGCTCTGAATCGAAATAACTTGGGTATTATCACTTCTAGCCCGTGCCAGAAACTATTTACATTCAATAGCCAAAAGTGTATAAAATTTGTATAATTTTTATATATAACATACAAAATGTATATCTATACAAAAAGTATACAAAATATATACATTTTTTTTACTATTATATTGAAAGTGGCTATAAAGTGTCATTTTCCCAAATAACTTCCGCTTTAATTAGCTGTAGGAAAGAAACATAAAAGGGTCAGTACTAGTTTGACAAGGCAAGGCACAAGCATCCAAAGCCAAAGGCAGATTTAGAGCTTGTTCAAACAAATCCACTACATTAAATTTTGATGACTTTTTGGTAGAAGTTCTCACAAGAAATGTCCAAAGGAAACATTTTAATTTTTTTATAACACCAAATGAAGCCTCCAAAGCAATAATGATTTTTTTTTTTTTGGTTAGTTCCAAAGCAATAATGAATTATTTGACTACAAATACAAGCGTTTGTGTAGGAATCACATTATTGCACCTATAAGTTTAAAGTGTTCAGACATTATACTCCCCTCGTCCACTTTTACTTGTCATATTTCGGCTTTCGAGAGTCTAATTTGACTAATTTTTTAAGCTAAATTGCATTAAATTTTCTTAATATTTTAAAATTAAAATTTTGATAATCGGAAACTATACAAAAAATACTATAATTTGTAATTTTTCTCATAGCAATATGGTAAAAAAAATACATGTTAACATATTGGTCAAAGTTTATGTAGTCTGACTCTCGAAAAGCGAAACATGACGAGTAAAAGTGAACGGAAGGAATACATCCTTAAACTCAAGGAGGGTCGGATGATTTAAAGGCAAACACATCACCTACAACTATCAAAATAAAGGTATTTATGACTACTTGAATTATTTTACTAATCAAATTATCATTTTTATTAAGTTAATATGGCTAATCGCAATAATTATTTGGTCATTATATTTACAACTATAACTTGGCATCTCCTTTATTAACTATTTGCAATATTGTTTTACTCACGCAATCAAAATGAAACATAGAGTCATCCAAAATGTTGTGTATTAATCAAGAATAGAAAAGTTTAGAAAAGATAAAAGCAAGCAAAAGAAATGCAAGAACATTATATAATTTTATACTTACATGAGATACGAACATCCACGGGTTTGATTCCAAGGTCTTCTTGTTCTTGTTGAATTCGTGCAGCAGAAGCCTCGAGTTCGGTTGTACAGTCAGTTAACTCAATGAGTTGCAGTGAGTAAATATCTGCAAACTCAATGGGTATCTCTTCCAACCTATGGCAATCTCTAATCAGTAGGCGCTCAAGGACGGGAAAATTGTCATCTGTGGCTTTCCAGTACTTGAGATCACAATGCACAATTAGCAAAAGCTTCAATCGAGTAAATCCTCCTTCAATTGGATACCATTCTTTGCCAATACAAGCGTTCCGCATCAGCTTCAGCACCTCAAGGTTAGGCAACTCACCTACGATGTTCAAGTCCTCCCAGTTTACACCAGTTGAGACCAACTTCAACTTCTTCAGTGTTGCTGGAAAAGCTGCTATACTTGGAATAGTCGCTGGTGAGTCCCACTTACGAACAAGTTCAACACTCAATGTTTCAAGTTGATGCAGATGGGCAAGATTGTTGAAAAGTCCAGATCGTTGAAAGATTTCATAGTCATTGGCATATCCACAGATTACTAACTTCTTAACATTCCGAATCCCTGAAATAACCTCCTTTGTGCAACTACTTGGAGACAAGCCAGAAATAGTATGTATGTTTGAAAAAGCCAAGTAGCTCTCCTCGTCATCAGATTCCCTTGGAGGATTTGACAAATAAAATTTATGTAGTCTGAGCTGCCTTAATTGCATTAGTTCCCAAATTTTCTCCGTAAAAGTCACATCTCCAGGAAAATTCAATTTAACAATAATGAGTGTTTGCAGATTCCATAATCTGCAAATTTCTGGAGGAACGTAAAAATCCTCGCCAGTGCCAGACAATGCTAGGTACCTCAACCAAATGAGACATAGTACATGTGGAGGGAAACTTATTAACTTTGTGGTACCCAAGTCCAAGATTCTAAGTAAACTAAAATGAATAAGCTCTGGATTTATAGTAAAAGTTGAATTAAGACAAAAAGAGAAAATGGAACGAGTTCGTTTCAAGAGAGTGTAATCATCATCATCTGTCTGCCTGCTTATCAAATGATCATGTTCGGGAGTAAGAAGGGCCAAACACATTCCATCATCAGTCCATCGCTTAAAGGGCTGCATTTTATGTGTACTGAGATGATGACTCTCTAGAGGAAAAGCATGGCTTTGAGCTTTTTTTGCATCTGAATCGCCATCTCCACCCGAATCATCACCTTCATCCAAATCATCATCTTCATATGATTTATCAAAAACAATGTCTTTCATGACAAAAATGTCTTGGCTTTGAGTTAATTCTCTCAAGCACAGCTCATGTATTAGATCATGAACCTTACATGATCTAATTTTTGTGCCATCCAAACTTTTCTTGCAGACAAGAACTAGATGTCTGTCAATAAGATCTTGTAAGCACTTCTCAGCCTCTCTTTCCAAATCTTTTTCTGACTTCAGGAAGCCCTCAGCCATCCAGAATCTCACCAAACTCTTCACCGAAATCTCACTGTCTTCTGGAAAAATCCCAAAATACAGAAGGCATGCTTTTAGGTCACTGGTTAAGTGATTGTAACTCAACCCAAGCACATGTACATATCGTTCATATGGATCTTTTGTGACAAATGACAAGACATCTTCAGCAATATTTTCCCAATCTTCTACTGTCCTTTTAGATTTGGAGAGAAGCCCAGAAATCACGAGAATAGCTAGTGGTAACCCTGTGCAATACTCTGCAATTTGCTTCCCAATAGTCTCGAACTCATATGGAAATGCTTCATTTGCAAACACCATACTTTTGGCAAGGTTCCAACTCTCATCTGGGTCCATGAGGTTCATCTGCAAAGAAAGATTCTCTGTACCAGCATAATAAGCTACTTCTTTGTTACGGGTAGTCAACAATATTCGGCTCCCATTGTTGTAACTTGGAAAGCAATGTCTCACGTCATCCCATGCGTTACTGCTCCACATGTCATCCATGACAATTAAATATCTCTTACCTATTAAACTTTTTCGTAGCATGTCTGCTAGCTCTGACTCGTCACCCATGTAAAATCTGTCACGCATTGTGGAATGCAGAAGGCTTTCCAGGATATCTTTTACATTATAATGTTGAGATACAGTAGTCCAGGCACGAACATCATAATGAGATCGAATTGATTCATAATCGTAAACTTCTTTTGCTAAAGTCGTTTTACCAATGCCCCCCATCCCGATGATTGAGATGACTTTGAGGTTACCAGACGAGCCACCATATTGTGTCAGTTTTTCCAGCAACCATTTCCTTTGATAATGGCTGGCCGTATTATAATCTTGAATGTTTGGTGACTCATTCTGGACATGATCAATCTCCTCTGCTACTTGTTTTAGGCTATCAAAAAGCCTCTTATGTTCCTTTTCTTTCTGTATTTCATCATTTGCCATTACAGCTTCTGTTAGTCTCAGTTGAATTGTGTGTTCCACAGCATTTGTCACGTCTTTTATCTGCGATTCCAAATATGCCATTTTCTCAGTATCATTGCTTTTCTCAAAATTCTTGAGAAATACTTCCAGAGAACTAACTTTTCCCTGAAGAGCGAGAAATTCTTCTTTGTAGTCACAAATTAGAGATTGCATTGGCGAATTGGATGTCAAGAGTAGTTCTATTGTTCTCATAAGAGAAGCAATACTAGCATAAGCCATATCTATTCTATTCCAATTATGACCTGAAAGCTGCAAGTTGCAAGACGTCAATGGTATATATAATATGATCAATAAAGTTGCAAAAAGGAAGGCAAAAACAGAGAGAACATCAGGTAGATTTTCAGTCATCACTGTCTCAAATCTCAATCGATTCTATGAATTGATCATATAAAAAGAGATTTGAGAGTTTTTTGTAGCTTTAAAAAGCATTGTGTCTATTTCATGCTCATGTCATCAATGTTACTACATATGGTTTTTCACTACTTATAATCTTTGATCTCTAATCCTCAGAATTTGGTTAAAGATTAGTGAAACAATAGTCTTTACTAGATCTGGTACCCATATTTTCAGGTTATTAATCTCTTACAACTATCTATCCTTCACCCTCAATGCACAAAAAACTATGGTTCTGCACGAACGATGTTCTATAACTACAGGAATCGTGTGGGTGCGCCAAAAGGAAATAAGGGATAAAAGGCTACTCCTCAAGTGTACAAAATCCTTCTCAATTCTATCAAAAGCAATCCTATTACTCTCTCTCCATACGGTCCACATCAGTGCTCGTGGAGCAACTAAGGTCCAGCCAAACGGAACTTCTTTGACCATGCTTGGCATTACCCATTGAAGACCAAACCAACAACGTATTTTCCACAACAAGCGAGATGCTATAAGATGAAAGCTACTTTCTAAAGTAAATCGATAGCAACTACCCCCTCGTTTCAATTTATGCGACATAGTTTGATTTGACACGGAATTTAAAAAAAAGATAAAGATTTTTGAAACTTGTAATCTTAAATATGTCATAACATTTATGTGGTTATAAGACTTTTGAAACTTATGGTCATAAACATGCTAACATTTGTGTGGCTATAAAAGCTTTTTATTAAGAGTAAAATGGGAAGTTTAAATTAATTTTTTCCAAATATAAAAATGTACGTGTCGTTCTTTTTGGAGCAGACTTATAAGGAAAGTGTATCACATAAATTGAAACGTATTGAATAGTATGTATTTGTAATGAAAGAAATACTAAGGAAAACTTGCCACATATTGCACCCTACTTTTTTCTTTTTTTTTTTGATAAAGTAAAATTTAATTAAAAAGCAGTATGAAGAAAATGCTGCGGCAAGAACATATTGCACCCTTTGATTTTCCAACATCAAAATCTGGAAAGGGAACTTTACTTGAAAATTCTGGTAAAATTATATCTCTAAATAGAATTAGAAAGCATTAAAATTCCACAAATAAACTCTTTATATCAGGTAGGCAAAGTTGAAACTGTTATTCAAGAGGTGAACTGCAAACATTAATGTATACTTTTTTCTAGCACTATTTTAACGAGGAGGAAGAAAGTTCATTTACAAATGAAAAACAAAACGATGAACTAGAAGAAGTCTATAAAAGTCCCAAGTTGCAAATCCATTATTTCTCTTCTTTCATAATCTGTTGCTATTAACATCTTGATATTACTTTGTTTGATCTCCACCTATGGATTTCCCAAAATTTTAGATCTATCCTAAAATTAGACTTGTACTAGCGCAAAAAGCTAAAACTTAATATAAGAAATACTTGGAGAAAAGAATATAAGAAACTTAATATGAATAACAATCAACAAATGGATAAAGCACAAAACATACAGTACAGTAACCAAGAAAAAGATCTCAGAAGACAGAAGAAAAAAAAGCATACCTCAAAGGACTGCAAACAAATTACCAAGTAAATTGTAAATAAGAACTAAAGATTTGACTTATTTGGATGGGATGACGACTTCAATTAGGGAAATAAAATATTATACCACACATATGTGGGTTCAAGATTTTAATTATTTTAAATTATTGAATTTTAAATTAATAATATATAAATATTTAATTGATTTTTTAAGTTAAATATATGGTTTAAACTAAAGTTATTGGATTAGACCGAACCCGCCGACTCTAGCTAAGCCCCTGTTACCACATGGGTGTTAGTATATTATAAATTAAGTTGGTTATATATAGTAATTTCAATTAGCTGGTTTTAATGGAGATTAGAGATTGAAATGGTGTTGCAATCATATTACCACCAAGTTAATTTTATATTTGAAAAAACAAATACTTGACTTTTTAAAATGGGATGACAACTTCAATTGATGAGAAATATTTCAGTGTGAAAAGAAGAAAATTCAATATATTCAAAGAAAGACTTGACTTTACAAAAAGGGCGAAAGTCCAAATATATCTTCTGCTTCGAAAATGGTCTAAGAATACCCTTCGTTATACTATTGTGATATCTATATTATTGCAGTCATACTTTGGGTTTAAATATACCCCTCATTTAAACGGAGGGACATATGTCATCGCCCTATTAGCCAATTCTAAATATCTCCTAATTATTTAAAAATACTCATTACTCATACCCGAAAAGCAATTTTCTAAAGCTTTTTTTTGTAAAAACTGGAAAAAACTGAAATATTTTTTTACTAAAAACTGGAAAAAAAAACGGAAATATTTTTTTTCCCAGTTTTTATAAAATATCTGCTTTAAAAAAAATTGAAAAATATTTTCTAAAATAATATTTTTGTAAAAACTGAAAAATAACTTTCTAAAGCAATTAAAAACTGGAAAAACTGAATTTTTTTAAACTAAAAATTGGGGAAAAAAAGAAAATATTTGTTTTTTCAGTTTTTACAAAAACATTGCTTTAGAAAATTGCTTTTCAGTTTTTGTTTTTTAGTTTTTACAAAAATAAATTGCTTTAGAAATTATTTTTCAGTTTTTTTTAAAGAAATATTTTTCAAAAAACTGGAAAAACATATTTTCGATTTTTTCAGTTTTTAGTAAAAAAAAATCAGTTTTTAGTAAAAGAAATTCAATTTTTTCCCGTTTTTAATTGCTTTAGAAAATTATTTTTCAGTTTTTACAAAAACATTATTTTAGAAAATATTTTTCAGTTATGTTTAAAGCATTTTTTTTGTAAAAACTGGAAAAAAAAAATATTTTCGTTTTTTTCAGTTTTTATTTTTAAAAAAATTCAGTTTTTTTCAGTTTTTACAAAAAAAAAAAAAAATTATTTTAGAAAATTACTTTTCGGGTATGGGTAATGGGTCTTTTTAATTAATTAGGAGATATTTGAAATTGACCAACATGACGATGACACGCGTCCCTCCGTTTAAATGAGGGGTATATTTGAACCTAAAGTATGACTGCAGAAATATAGATAACCCAATAATATAACGAGGGGTATTCTTAGACCATTTTCAAAAGTACAAACGTATATTTATACCTTTGTCGTTACAGAAATGGGTTCCACGTGGGGAAGCGCATTAATATTTTTTTAATTGAGGGGCTACAGTATAAAAATAAGGAACCATGATAGGCAGCAACCACTGGCTTAATTTATAATTAGATGGTTAATTAGAAACTATGAATTCATATTAGCTTGCTTGGTTACCTGCCACTAAATTTTGATGGCTAAATACAGATTATGTAAGTAAATATGGTGGCCTATTGCTAAAGGGGCGAGCCCATTAACCGAGTTTCAAATCATGTGCCACTAGTCTTTTAATTTTCGGGTGATTAAAAGAAATACGGGGTAAGCGCACATATAATCATTCTGGATGATGTTATTTAGGGATTGGTCAGTACTTATTTTATATTGAAATTTTAAACTGAAAATTTTCACTTCAACAACTCACGACACTTTTGAAAAACTGAAATTCAGGACGTATTGACTAATTCTTAAATAACGGTTTGACTACCTAATGTCATTTCTACAAGAAATACAGTGGCCAATTTTCCAGAATAGGCCTTTTATCTTTCAGAAGTTCTTTACTAATGTTTTTTTCTTTCAGAAAAATAACTACAGCCCTTCTAGCAGACCAGCAATCCTCTCCCACAGTCAAGGATAGCAATTGACAATATTTGGTAGAACAAATACGTGTAATATTGAGACAGAACTGAGTAGTAATGGAAAAAATAAAAAGAATGGAAAAGGTTCAAATTGCCACTTTCCTTAATAATGCCTTCCCTTTAATCAATAGCTTCTTGTTGTGTAACAATCAAAACATTTACAGTCGAAAACTGTGGGAATTGGTCGCCGGTGGTGGAGAACGATCGCCGGAGCGAGAAACATTGCCGGAGGCGGTAGTGGAAGGGAGAGTTGTTCGCCGGCAGGACGTCACGTCAACAGATAAGCGGTGGAGGTGTGGTGGCTTCGTACAGGTGTTGCTCTCTCCATCCTTGAGTTTTGTCCGCCAGCTGAAGTGGGTAGATTTTTGGCAAAATGATTGCACCCAATTGTTAACTTGACGGAATGAATATTAATAAACACTTTGACCATTGATTATGCTTACGTTTGATTTTAAAAAAATACTAGTCAAAAGGAAAAGATTAATATCCTAAAATTCTCTTAAATTATCATATTTTTATCAGTTTTCTACTTAAATTATTCAGTGTTCCCATAATTCTCCTGAACTATATTGCCCTTCGTATTAAAACCCTCTTGTTGCTGACCTGGCATAACATGTGTAATGTCATGGGCGGCTTTCCAGCCATGCCCCATGACCCATCGGACGCGTCCCGTGGCGTCCTAACAAGCCTCCCAACGCCTAACGTCACGGTCGGCCCCGTGGTCTCTGCAGCTCAAAGTGACAAGCGCGCATATGCCACTGTCGCCCCACCGATAGCCTTCACCAGCGCCCAGCCACAGGCAGATGCCAACAACGTCGCGCGCGCAGACAACGCCGCGTGCGCCGACCCTGATGCTAAAGATAAAGTTGCTGCCAACGGACTTGTTTCTATTTTGTAGAAGACTAAGTCCTTTTCATTGTAAATATAGATTAGTTTTACTGCATTTTATTTTAGCGTGCTTCTACAGCTTATTTAGGTCAAGTCATGTAACTTTGGTTTATTTTTTTTAAGCATTATTAAGGGGGACCAAGCAATCAAAACTTTCAAGCAAGCAAACAATTCTCTGTACTGGTGTCTCTCCCCCCCGACACCGTCTTGTTTTCTGTAATAGCTTTCATTCAATGCAATCAAGCTTTCTTTCATTCTCAATTCTCTTTTCTGCTCTCTTTCAATTGCTCATGACATTGGTTTTTCCGTACGGCACTGACAATCTAGTCTAGCGTACGGAGGGGACCTCAGTTGGCGGACAGCAACCGTACTGACATCGGTTGCTTAGCCTTACGTCACCCTTCCAAGGAACTTCAGGAAGGCGCCGCGTAACAGTAAATACTCACTTGAAAGCGCGTGACAGCTCAAAAAAGCCATCAAAATGGCCCACATGACAGAAAATAATGGCTAATTAGTCTAACTATCTTTCAAATTTATTGTTTTTAATAAATATTTTCCTTATTTCAGCTATATCCATCTTTCTTCCTCATTTTTTCATCATCCTTCCTTATTTTTTCACCTTTCCTCTTTATTTTTCACCTTCTTCATTTTTAACTTTTTTTCTTCAGTTCTCGATATGGGTTTCCTCTAGAAAAATTTCTCCCTCTCTTGGTTTCTCGAAAATGATTTATTCTCTTTTTTGTTTTAGTCTTCTTTCATGTCTTACACATGTCACACCTCTTTTTTTCTCGAAGGGATATGAAGTTTTTCCAATTAAAGTGACATAAATCGAAATGAGATTATTTATTTCAGTTTCAGAGTCGCCACTTGGAATAATTTACAGTGTCCCAAGTCACCAGTTTATTTTAAAATCTCAAATCGAGGAAATTGACTATATTTTTTGTCCGCGAACATAGAAGACCGGGTAAGAAATTCTGTTAACCCAGGAGAAGGTGTGAGGCACTCCCGAATTTCGTGATTTTAGCACGGTCGCTCAACTATTAATAATTGGCCCATTTATCTGATTTATCACATATTTGAAACCTATTGTGCATTTCTACCTTTTAAACCGCTTTTAGTATTTATGGAATTTATTTGAACAAGTCGCGATGTCGCGTACTCGTTATTTTTGTACACATTGCAAATCGCACCGCGTGAAACGCACCAGCGATTTACAGCATGTTTATTATTATTATTATTATTATTATTATTATTATTATTATTATTATTATTATTATTATTATTATTATTATTATAACTGAAGTGAGATAAGCGGGCCTAGGCAGGGTCGTTCTTGGCCCAAAAATGGCATTGAAGGCCTTTTGTGCTAAGCTCCGGATCTAGACCATTTCACTCTTGCACCAACTATTTACATACAACATAACCAGTTTTGCCACATTTAGCCCTTTACTTGTTTTATGGCCATAGCTAAATATTGTCAAAATATAAAATACTACAATTATCTATCTCTAGTAAAGCATGGCAACAGAAAATTAGAAACACTCTCTGAATAGCAAACCAAATAAAACTTCAACTAGGTAGACCTTTATCAAATTCTTGCTAAAACAATAATAAACTAAAAACTGAAGGCTAGTTTTTATGCAAGTTATGAAAAAATTTAAAGAATTTAAAAACATTGGCAAAGTAAAAAAAAAACGGACCTTCACTGGTAGAAAACCATCTTCAATATATTAACAAAGAGAAACTCCAAGCCAAACTTTGTACAATAGCAATGACCATTGAGCTAAGAAAATTGAAACCGGACAACGGCATCGGAACCGGAAACGCGAACAGAATTTCGACCGGAAAACTTCTAACTCAAACGGACCTTTAGAACTTGAATCTCGACTGCGTTTTAACAGTGATGGAAGCCAGTTGTTGGGTTTGTGTTCTCGGTTGGTCTATAGGTGGTTTGAGGTCGATTTTTGGAGAAAAAGAAAAACAAGCAGCTGCTGCTGCGTTTTTGTCGCTAGGTTGGTGGTATATTTCAGCTGGGTTTTGGCTGGATTTAGGAACTGGTTTTTGATGGGTCCATCCTCTGTGTAAGGAAGACATCTTCCTTTTAGCTTTGAATTATCAAACCAATTAAAGGAATAGTAAGGAAGATTTTATGACAAATATTTCTTTGGTTTCACATTGAATATTTGACTCTTGCCAAACTCATGATATCATTGATGACATCAATGAAGCAATCCTAAACACTATAAATAGGTGTCTTGCTCTCATTGTAATACATACCAACAAAGAGATAAAGAAAAAGTGAGGTTTCACAGACAAGGTATAAGAAAATAGTCTGTGAGAAAAATAGAGAGTGAGCGATATTGTAGTGAGGCGAGAATATCAAAAAGGGGTTATTTCTTTTGAGTGTTGTAGTGGTCTTTGGAGTATTTTACTCAGACCTACAAAGTGTAAAATTCCTTGCTATAGTGATATCAGTTGCTCGTCTCAGGGCCGTGGTTTTTCCTTATTCAAAGGGTGTTCCACGTAAAAATCTTGGTGTTGTTGTCACTCTTTTATTCTTGTTAATTACCTTATCTCGGTACTATATAATTATTCCGCTTTTATTACTGTGAATATTATTTTTGTATGGAGTTTATTCCCAATAACTGGTATCAGAGCACAGGTTCTGCTCGTTCACAGAAATACTATTCACTGTCGGTAGTACTATACTCGGTGAAAAACAAAAATATCCGGAGTAAAGTACGAGGTAGCAAAATTTAACGGAGATAGCGGTTTCTCAACATGGCAAAGAAGGATGAGAGATCTGCTCATCCAACAAGGATTACACAAGGTACTAGATGCTGATGCCAAAATGCCTGATACCATGAAAGCTGAGGATTGGGCTGACTTGGATGAAAGGGTTGCTAGTGCAATCATATGATGTGGTAAATAACAGCATTGATGAAGACACCGCACGTGGCATTTGGGCAAGGTTGTAAAGCCTATACATGTCTAAAACGCTAACAAATAAATTGTACTTGAAGAAGCAGTTATATGCCCTACACATGGGTGAAGGTACAAATTTTTTGTCACATTTAAATGTATTTAACGGCCTATCACACAGCTCGCCAATCTCGGAGTGAAAATCGAGGAAGATGATAAATCCATCTTGATGTTTAACTCGTTTTCATCTTCGTACAATAATCTGGCTACAACCATCCTGCACGGTAAGACTATCGTTGAGTTGAAAGATGTCGCATCGGCTCTTTTACTCAATGAAAAGATGAGAAAGAAGCCTGAAAATCAAGGACATGCTCTCGTCACAGAAGGTAGAGGAAGGAATTATCAAAGGAGTTCGAGCAACTATGGTAGATCCGGAGCTCGTGGGAAGTCTAAGAACCGATCCAAATCAAGAGTTAGAAATTGCTACAATTGTGATCAACTAGGTCACTTCAAAAGAGATTGCCCAAAGCCAAGGAAGGGCAAAGGTGAAACTAGTGGCCAGAAGAATGACAACAACATAACCGCCATGGTGCAAAACAATGATAATATTGTCCTCTGTATAAACGAGGAAGAGGAATGCATGCACTTATTAGGTCCAGAGTCGGAATGGGTGGCTGATACAGCAGCATCTTATCATGCCACACCGGTAAGAGATCTTTTTTACAGATATGTAGCATGTGATTTCGGCCATGTGAGAATGGGTAACACAAGTTACTCAAAGATTGCGGGGATTGGTGACATTTGTATCAAGACAAATATCGGATGCACATTGATTCTGAAGGACGTGCGACATGTACCTGATTTGTGGATGAACTTGATCTCGGGAATTACTTTAGACCGAGATGGATACGAGAACTATTTTGCAAATCAAAAGTGGAGACTCACCAAGGAATCATTGGTGATTTCAAAGGGATTTGCTCGTGGCACGTTGTACAGGACAAATGCAGAAATATGTCAAGGTGAATTGAACGCGACACAAGATGATATTTCTGCATATTTGTGGCACAAAAGACTGGGTCATATGAGCAAGAAGGGATTGCAGATTCTTGCCTGGAAATCACTCATTTCTTATGTCAAAGGTACAACGGTAAAACATTGTGATTACTGTTTATTTGGTAAGCAGCATAGAGTCTCATTTCAGACATCGTCTGAAAGGAAATTGAATATACTTGATTTGGAATATTCTGATGTTTGTGGTCCAATGAAAATTGAATCTATGGGGGGTAACAAATATTTTGTTACTTTTATTGATGATGCTTTACGAAAATTATGGGTTTATATTTTGAAAACCAAGGATGAGGTGTTTCAAGTTTTCCAGAAGTTTCATGCTCTGGTGAAAATGGAGACAAGCCAAAAGTTAAAGCGTTTCCGAAGTGACAATGGAGGTGAGTACACTTCAAGGGAATTTGAAGAGTATTGTTCGAGCCATGGGATCAGACATGAAAAGATAATTCCTGGAACCCCACAACACAATGGTGTAGCCGAAAGGATGAACCGCACCATAGTGGGGAAGGTGAGAAGCATGCTCAGAATGGCTAAACTGCCTAAGTCATTCTAGGGTGAAGCAGTTCAAACAACTTGTTACCTGATCAATAGGAGTCCATCAGTTCCATTGGCATTTGACATTCCAGAGAGAGCTTGGACCAACAAGGAGGTGTCCTACTCGCATTTGAAGGTGTTCGGTTGTAGAGCTTTTGCGCATGTACCAAAGGAGCAGAGAACAAAGCTAGGTGATAAATTTGTTCCATGTATATTCATCGGATACGGAGATGAAGAGTTCGGATACAGATTGTGGGATCCTGTAAAGAAGAAGGTCATCAGAAGCAGAGATGTAGTCTTCCAAGAAAGTGAAGTTGGAACTGCTGATAATATGTCAGAGAAGGCCAAGAATGGTATTATTCCTAACCTTGTTACTATTCCTTCTACTTCTAACAATCCCACAAGTGCAGAAAGTACGACCGACGAGGTTGCCGAGCAGGGGGAGCAACCTGGTGAGGTTATTGAGCAGGGGGAGAAACTTGATGATGATGTCGATCAAGTGGATCACCCCACTCAGGGAGAAGAAAAACGTCTGAGGAGATCAGAAAGGCCAAGGGTAGAGTCATGCAGGTACCCTTCTACGAAGTATGTCCTCATCAGTGATGAGGGGGAACCAGAAAGTCTTAAGGAGGCGTTGTCTCATCCAGAAAAGAACCAGTGGATGAAAGCCATACAAGAGGAGATGGAATCTTTGCAGAAAAATGGCACGTACAAGCTGGTTGAACGTCAAAAAGGTAAAAGACCACTAAAATGTAAGTGGGTCTTTAAACTCAAGAAAGATGGAAATGGCAAGTTGGTTAGATACAAAGCTCGATTGGTGGTAAAAGGCTTCGAGCAGAAGAAAGGTATTGATTTTGACAAAATTTTCTTACTTGTTGTCAAAATGGCTTCTATTCGAATAATCTTGAGCTTAGCAGCTAACCTAGATCTTGAAGTAGAGCAGTTGGACGTGAAAATTGCATTTCTTCACGGAGATTTGGAAGAGAAGATCTATATGGAGCAGCTAGAAGGACTTGAAGTAGCTGAAAGGAAACACATGGTGTGCAAACTGAATAAGAGTCTTTATGGGTTGAAGCAGGCACCAAAGCAGTGGTACAAGAAGTTTGACTCATTCATGAAAAGTCAAACTTACACAAAGACATATTCTAATCAATGTGTACACTTCAAAAGATTTTCTAAAAATAACTTTATTATATTGTTGTTGTATGTGGATGACATGTTAATTGTAGAAAAAGACAAGGGGCTGATCGCAAAGTTGAAGGGAGATTTGTCTAAGTCATTTGATATGAGGGACTTGGGCCCAGCACAACAAATTCTGGGTATGAAGATAGTTCGAGAGCGAACAAGCAGAAAATTGTGGCTGTCTCAGGAGAAGTACATTGAACGTGTACTGGAACGCTTCAACATGAAGAATGCAAAGCAGTCAGCACACCTCTTGCTAGTCATCTAAAGTTGAGCAATAAGATGTGTCCTACAAGTGTGGAGGAGAAAAGGAACATGGCTAGAGTTCCTTATTCTTCAGCAGTCGGAAGCTTGATGTATGCAATGGTATGCACCAGACCTGATATTGCTCATGCAGTTGGTATTGTTAGCAGATTCCTTGAAAATCCTGGAAAGGAACATTGGGAAGCAGTCAAATGGATACTCAGGTACCTGAGAAGTACCACGGGAGACTATTTGTGCTTTGGAGGATCTAATCCAATCTTGAAGGGTTATACAAATGTTGATATGGAATGTGACATTGATAATAGAAAATCCACTAGTGGATATTTGTTTATATTTTCAGGGGGAGCTATATCATGGCAGTGAAGATTACAGAAGTGTGTCGCACTCTCTACAACTGAAGGGGAGTATATTGCCGCTACTGAAGATGGCAAGGAAATGATATGGTTGAAGCAGTTCCTTCAAGAGCTTGGCTTGCATCAGAATGAGTATGTCGTCTATTGTGACAGTCAAAGTGCAATAGACCTTAGCAAAAACTCCATGTACCATGCAAGGATCAAACACATCGACATGAGATATCACTGGATTCGAGAAATGGTAGAGAATGAATCTCTAAAAGTCTTGAAGATTTCTACAAGTGAGAATCCCGCAGATATGCTGACCAAGGTGGTACCAGGAGACAAGTTCGAATTGTGCAAAGAACTTGTCGGCATGAACTTTATATGAAAAACTGGAGTTATCTCCTTCAGGTGCATGAGATTGGAGGGGGAGATTTGATGGGTCCATCCCATGTGTAAGGAAGACATCTTCCTTTTGGCTTTGAATTATCAAGCCAACTAAAACAATAGTAAGGAAGATTTTATGGTAAATATTTCTTTAGTTTCACATTGAATATTTGACTCTTGCCAAACTCATGATATCATTGATGACATCAATGAAGCAATCTTAGACATTATAAATAGGTGTCTTGCTCTCATTATAATACACACCAACAAAGAAAGAAAGAAAAAGTGAAGTTTCACAGACAAGGTATAAGAAAATAGTCTGTGAGAAAAATAGAGAGTGAGCGATATTGTAGTGAGTTGAGAATATCAAAAAAGAGTTATTTCTTTTGAGTGTTGTAGTGGTCTTTGGAGTATTTTACTCAGACCTACAAAGTGTAAAATTCCTTGCTATAGTGATATCAGTTGCTCGTCTTAGGGCCGTTGTTTTTCCCTTTGTTCAAAGAATTTTTCACGTAAAAATTTTGGTATCGTTGTCACTCTTTTATTTTTGTTAATTACCGTATCTCGATAGTACGTGATTATTTCCGCTTTTATTATTGTGAATATTATTTGTATAGGAAGTTTATTTCCAACAGTTTTCACATAAGGAAGAAGGGCTCGTGAGCTGCTGCTACGGTGAAGAAGAAAGAGGCGCTCGGATCTCCCCTTTCCGTTCCTTTTTCAGAGCTCTCTTCTTTCTCGTTTTGCTTTTTACCCCTGTTTTTTCGTGTCCTTTTGTGAGTGAGAGCGTGCATTTTATATGCAGGTAGTAAATTATTGGTCAAGAAAAATGGATGAGATCAGGATAAGAGTGTGTGGTCCCCACCCCTCTGCCTGTTGGTTATACACACATGAAAAATCAATATTGTGCCAGTGTGATCACGTGAGATTGTTAGAGCAAAATATGGGAAGGAATCTTGTTGCCATGTGGCAGCCCATGATTGGTTCTTACTTTGCCCTTTTTTGGTTTAAAGTAAAATCATACTAGAATTCTTTCTTATTAGCTAACCAAACTAAAGAACGTAAATGTTTAATCAAAAAGACCAAAGTTTGCTTTTGCTTTTGCTTTTGTTATTTCCCCGTTCTTCTTTCTTTTTCTTTTTCTTTATCTTAAGGAAAACTTATAAATAACATGACAAAGATACTAATAATAATCTAAATTAATAAAAATATTAAAGGAGAAATAATGTAACGACCCGACCGGTCGTTTTGAGCATTTACGCTCCTTTCAACTATTTGAAGTCTTGAATAACTTCCTACGAGGTATTATGACTTGTGCGAATTGTCAGTTTTAGTTTTTAAGGTATTTCAGAGTTAGCTTAGAAGAATGAATTTTCATATTGGAAGCTTAAGTTGAAATAGTTGATCGGATATTGACTTGTGTGTAAGCGACCTCGAATTTAATTCTGATGATTCCAATATCTCCGTATGGTAATTTTGAACTTAGTAGCATGTCCGGATAATTATTTGGAGGTCCGTGGTGGAATTAGGCTTGAAATGCCGAAAGTTGAATTTTTGGAAAGTTTGACCGGGGGGGAGAATGACTTTTTGATATCGGAGTCGAAATCCGATTCTGAAAATTTTAAAAGGTATGTTATGTCATTTATGGCTTGTGTGCAAAATTTGAGGTCAATCGGACGTGATTTGGTAGGCTCCGGCGTCGTTTGTGAAAAATTAAAATTTCAAAGTTCATTAGGCTTGAATTGGGGTGTGATTCGTGGTTTTAGCGTTGTTTGAGGTGATTTGAGGGTTCGACTAAGTTCGTATGATGTTATGGGACCTGACGGTATGTTTGGTTGAGGTCCTGGGGGCCTCGGGTGAGTTTCGGGAGGTTAACAGATCATTTTTGGACTTGGCATGTTGGCTGAAGACTGCTGGTGTGTTTTTCTGATTTCCTTCTTCGCGTTCGCGAAGGAAAATTTAAGGCAGGCATGATTTGTTCTTCGTGTTCGCGAGAGGGCCCTCGCATTCGCGAAGAGTAACTGAGTTGTTCATCGTGTTTACGTTTGGGTATCGCGTTCGCGAAGGGAAAATATAGTTGGCATGGATTTTTGCCTTCGCGTTCGCGAAGAAGAGCTCCGTAAAGCATCGCGTTCGCGAGCAGTATCTCGCGTTCGCGAAGAGCAAATGTTGGCAGCACGATTTTTGTGCTTCGCGTACGTGAGGGACATGTCGCGTTCGCGAAGAAGAGAGGTCTGGACAGAAAGTTTAAGTTTAGAAAATGGGATTTTTAACGATTTGAAGCTCGCATTGAGGAGATTTTTGAGCGATTTTGTTACACCCCACATTTTCGTATATGAAAGCACCCATAAATAAATTGATGAGAGCTCGAAAATGAGATGTTACATCCCGTATTTGTTTTTGTACGCTAATATTTCGTCGTAAGTTAATCGACGTAAGCTCGGGAACGAGATTATTTTGGGATTATAAGTATTATGTTATTCCAAACAAGTGATGAGAATATTCATGAAGGAGAGAGGGTAAGCAAATTAAAGAAAATAAAATTCCTCGAAGTTTGACAATTTGAGATAAAATACGGTCCGAGCTATAATACCCAGTATTTATGGATTAGTGCCATACAAGGTACCATATGACCATGATAGTATGATGTCTAAAGTGTATTAAAAAGGAATAGTATTTTAGATAATTTGTGATAATTCTTAATTATGTGGGTAATTGATTAATTATTAAACTAGTGGGGGAATTAATGAATTGATTAAGAAAAAGGGGTGGATATTTGGATAAGTAAGGGGCACTCACGTGGCAGCACCCCTTAAATCCCAAGAATGACTCTTTAAGCCATTATATTATGTGGCAAATTATACAAATGAATCACTAGACAAAGTGACAACTCATTTACACGTAAAGATTTCTTGGCCTCTTTATTGGAAAAGTATAAGACTTTTCAAAGTTAAGATAATATTCGCATACCATTAACAGAGAAAATGACAATAGTCCCAACGTGAATTCACTCTGAAATTTTACAAGATCCAACGTGAAAGGCTAGTTCAAAGAAAGTCCGGTATAATTTTTCTCAAGAATATTATACGGATTTTTCTCTACTCCGATCTTGCCGTCACGAGTTTTGTCGCAATTATCGTATGTTAGAAGGATTATTCAGAGAACCGGCTCAAGCATGTTAAGACTATCCCCTCTTTTCTTTTAGTATGATCTATACGAAACGAGCAAATGCACAATTTTCATAAATAACTCTATTCATAGAAATATTCAGGGTGTCTATATTCTTGATTCCCCATGTGAATTATTATTATATCTTCTGTTCATGGGTCTCAGAAAAATACGTATTTGATAAAATTTATTCGACATGCATATTATTTTTATGACATTCAGAGAAAATTTTATTAACGTATTTCTTAAGGCATATTATTTTTATGACATTGCGAGAAAATATTATTAACGTATTTCTTATGCATTTCATGCATTTATACATATACATTGACTCATGACCAGATAGCGTTATATACGCGTATATATGTATATATATGTATATGAGATATGAAAAAAGGTTACGACGTTATATACGCACCACCACCTGATCAGCTAGTATACGTTGATGATTTGTCCACAGTGGCTGAAATGATATGATGGGATGCCCTTAGAGGCTTGATGATGCTATGAACGCATATACTTATGCATGGTATAATATTTATACGTATATGCATGACATTATAAAAATAAAATGACTCACAGAGCTATGCACACGTACATGTCGAGTCTTTTACTCCATGTTTTTCTCATGTCTATTATTTACTAATTTTCATTCCTTACATACTCGGTACATTATTTGTACTGACGTCCCTTTTGCCTGGAGACGCTGTGTTTCATGCCCGCAGGTCTCGATAGACAGGTCGAGAGTCCTCCAAGTAGGTGATCAGCTCAGCAGAAGATATTGATGCACTCCATTTGCTCCGGAGTTGTTTGTTTTATCAGTATGATTTAGATGTGTATGGTTTGGTATGGCGGGGCTCTATCCCGACCTTTATGACAATTATGTACTCTTAGAGGCTTGCAGACATATGTCGTGTACGTGAAAGATTGTACGGCCTTATCGGCCTATGTTTTGAGTTTATAAATGATGATGATGGCCTATTATGCCCGTATGTCACGTGTATATGACGATAGTAATAAGAAAGATACGTTACAGTGGTACTCAGTTGAGTAAGGTATCGGGTGTCTGTCGTGGCCCATCGGTTTGGGTCGTGACAGATTTTCAGAGAAAATAACGGGGTACGTGTTCTTAACTCAATAATGGTTAAATTACCCGAATCCATGGTTGTTTTTATCATTTAATTGGTGAATTAAGTTGGAAAAGTTTGAAAACCCTCTTGGATAAATTTGAGGATTTGAGGGCCGAATTGTTATTGTAATTTAGTAATTTTGATATGGTTAGACTCGTGGTTGAATGTGCGTTCATATTTTGTAACTTTTGTCGGGTTCCGAGATGTGGGCCCCACAGGCGATTTTTGAGCTAAATTTTGGATTTTATGAAAAATTAGCATTTTTTATGAAAATAATTCCAATAAATTTTATTATACGAAACGAATTATTTGTGGCTAGATTCGAGGCGTTTGGAGGCCAATTCACTAGGCAAAGGCTTAGCGGAATAAGAATTTCACGGTTTGAGGTAAGTAACCGTTTTAAATCTGGTCCTGAGGGTATAAAACCCCGAATTATTGTGTCATGTGATTATTTTGGAGGTGACGCACATGTTAGGTGACGAGCGTGTGGGCGCACACCGAGGGGATTATGACTTGGTCCGTCCCGTAGAAACTATAAAGTTGAATAACTTGTTGATAGTTATGTGCTCTCTATGTGTTTTGGAAATTTGACTATAAACCATATTAAAAAAATCATATTTAGGCTATATGTTAGTACTGTTGGGACCCACAAAGGTCGTATACATGTTAAACTATCTGCTTAATTGTTGTTTTGTACTCAGTCACAGTTTACTTGATTATTTTATCCCAGTCTTTATTGTTCATTATTGATGCATCATATCATTGTTGGTTGGGCTGATTTCATGATTATTGAGAGCCCGAGAGACTGGAGAGATTTGTGACTGAGAGAGGCCGAGGGCCTGATTGTGAGGATAATTGTGGGATCGGGTTACACGCCGCAACATGCCATATTGGCTTTATATACTTTATTGTTATGTGGATCAGGGTTGCCCGCCTGCAGCAGGTCTTATAGGATTTATTATAGCACGTGAGTTGTCCGTGCAGCACGTGAGTTGTTCGTGCGGATCCCTATATTATATTATAGCATGTGAGTTGTCCGTGCGGATCCAGATATTTGCACTATGGCATGTAAGTTGTCCATGCAGATTATAGCGCTTGGGCTGTAGGAGCTCCTCCGGAGTTTGTACATCCCTAGTGAGTGCGAGTACCCATTGAGTGTGAGTGATGAGGGCTGGGAGCCCAGTGAGTGATTGTTGTCCTAAGAGGTTGTACTTGCTTTCCATTTGTTGTTGCACTTAGTTGCTATCTATCATTTTTGTGAAATCTCTGAAAGACTTTATATCCGGATTACATGAACATGAACTATATAAATTGATTTGACTTAAACTGTAGGATTTGAAAGCATGCCTATTCTTTGCTGGAATTACTGAATATGAACTGTAACTGTGTAGCTCGTCACTATCTTAAGTTCTTTATCTATTATTGTTACTTACTGAGTTGGTTGTACTCATACTACACCGTACACTTCGTGTGCAGATCCATGTATTTTCGGTCATAGCGGGTGTTGTTCTTTCGCACAGTTGACTTTTCGGAGATTTAGAGGTAGCTACAGTGTTTCGCAGACCTTGTCTCTCCTTCCCTATTTCTTTGTTTACTGTATTTGGTCTCGGACTATTATAGACCATAATTTTCCAGACTTGTATTTAGATTAGATGCTCATGTACTTAGTGACACCGAGTTTTGGGAGTATTTATATTTGTACTTGTGAAATTTCTTCCGCTGAATTTTAATCATTATGTTTTCAAACTTAAAAGAAAAATGTGATTTATTTGAGGTTGTCGGCTTACCTAGTATCGAGATAGGCGTCATCATGACAGGTGAAATTTTGGGTCGTGACAAATAAAGTAATGATGTTAAAGAAATCTAACTAATACTTAATATTTACTAAAGCCTACAACTTATAGATTTCACTAAGTAAAAATATTTTGAAACTTTTCATTTTATCCTTTGAAAACAAAATGTCAAGACTATATTAGTATTTTTCAATTTCATGAAAACTAAGATAAATTAAAAGTAACCAGATAAAATACCTATTAGCTAAAATAAAGAAAAATATTTTTTGTAATTTTTATTTTTGTGATAAAATAAAGCAAAAAAGTCAAAACTAGTTAAAATAGCGATATTAAACCTAAACTAAATATCTAAACACTAAAATGTGTAAATTTTCGGGGAGGGTCAAAAATTACATGTCTACAGCTGCCCCTCTTTGACTGGAAATGCGAAGAGTTTTCAGACAAAGAACGACGAGACAAGTTTTTTGACCCAACCCTTATTTAAAGAGAAGAAAAATGGAGAAACGGGGTCGTAATACTCAAAACGACCGGTCGGTTCGTTACATTCTCCCTCACTTAAACATACGTTCATCCTCGAACGCGCCACGAGTTGTTCCCAAGCCATCAAATCACTATTCCATCTTACCACGCATGTACCGGGGAGTGATCCCACGTCACCCTATTCCACATAGGCCTGACAACACAATACCACTGAAAATCCTTAATTTAACCTTAGCCCAAAAACCTTGGAATTCAATTTCCAACGTTCAGCATTTCTTTTCAAGACACGAATGTTACATTTAAACATTGTATGAGTCTGAAGAAGTTGCATCGAGCCATAACCATAACCACGTATATAATCACCTAACATATTACACAACGCGCATGCTCGTAGCACCATTCCTGATCACAGTAACTACTCCAAAACCAACCAAGTACTAGTATTAAACCACATATCGAACCAAACTTCATCCCATAACTTTCGTACACTGTTAATAATAAAAGAAACACGCGGAATCTTGTAACACCTTATTAGATCCATAATCACTTTCTAAGCCGACTTTCAATATTATCCTCGCGAATATACTACAATCGAACCCGATAGTACCCATTCTAGGTCCAATAACCTTATATTAATAAACACGACTATCCCACATACATGCCACACCAATATAACTCAGAGCCACAAATCGTTCCATCCGTGCGCCAATACGCAACAACTCAAATATACTCAGTCATGGAAAATGACTCAAATGAGAGAACTGCCCCGCACAATTAACAAGTACTGCCACAACGAAATGCTGAAAATCCATCACACTGTAGAACCATCATACGATTCTAACACAAGGTTCATACCTTAACATAACTCCGCTGCAATGCGTGACCCCATCCAAACGCTGCTCCATATTATCTACCTCGAGCCACCCTGCTCAAAATCAATAACCACGGAGAGGCAAATGACACAATGCCACACAAAACCTGAAAGAACCTAACCAATACGCAATCGATCATGCAATACCCAAATACTCATCTCACTCAAATTCCGCCATAAGGCCCCCAATAGAACTGCACCATGAGTGCATAGAACCTATGAATCACAACTGCTCGTAGCATAGAAGAGTAACTCACAGGTCACTTCAGAACATGAATAATTTCAACATCAACCGCATGGCACATCCCTCAACAATAGCAGTATGGAGCCAACCAATCCGACTCGATGTAGAATACACATCCTAATTGGTCCTACCAATGGAACCCCAAATCAATTATGGTCACCCACAAATAGATAAATAACCCTCCGAAAATTCATAACGACTGAATCATAATACATCATATCATCTGACTAGCTTCGGCCACGACTTTACAGTCCGCAACCATGAAACAATCTGCTCCTGAAAACTCCCAGTCTTCAAATCCATAGAATACATGAATCACCATTTCTGATTCCATCTCCACAACCCGAATGTCTAACACATCTCTCATACATGATCTTCACACGAGGAATACTTCACCCATTCTTTTGTGCCACATAGCAACATCTTAAAATCAATAGTCGATCAACCAGGAGAGTGCCGCAATACCTATGACATATCCATAATTCAAAACATAGTGCGCCTTCTGAAATGTACACTCTACTCACACAATACCAAATAGTTATAGCATTCATCTAAACATCGAAAACTGTCTATGCCATCTAAGAATTTATGACCTCCCCTTCAAAACTAAACTGTGACCTTGCACACACCAACCTTAATCCCACACAACACACTGCATCTATCATGCCATCATATGAAAAATACGAGAACCTCATAATCATTCTGAGTCACAAGTAGAATATATATCCGATCAGCCAGAAGCCTTCCCCTTGATCCCATCCGGTAGAAAATCACAATACTCAACTTGCTACCTCATACCGGTAGAAAATATCCATATCAAACCATGGTGGAAACCATCCAGAATACTTTTAAATCCATTTGCACATAACCAAGCTATTAGAACTGAATTCCTCTAACTCGACCTAGCCACGCATGTCATCAAACCCAAGAATATTGCCACCAGAACATCTATAAAGTCTTACCACATCGTGATTACCCAAAGAATCGATCCTACCATTACCGTACTGGTCCAACCTACTACCCATTTGTCCTATTTTCTCTGAGTTTCTTCTGAATTACCCTCAAGTGACATTTCTCCTTGTAAGAACACTATGATCCTTACCCAAAGCTCACTATAAGACAACCTTAACATAAAACCACACCACCCTAAGGCCCATAAGTCGTTGTATTCTTCTTAACCACCTTCATAAATAACACAACTGTAGCACTCACTCTGAAAATACATTTTGTGAATTTGAAATTGTTCGTCTTACCTTACTTATACAAAAATGTAGAATCCATAGTCATACGGAATTTCCGCAAGTCCACGCACCATCAAATGCAAATCTCAGATTCTTTTTTATCCATACACAAGTCCGGAGAAATTTTTAATTGTTATATATAAACCTCGAACCTATTGGAACTTTCTCGAGAGTCTCCCCCTTTGTTCAAATCCAAATTACACCACCCAAATGGGCCAAAAGACACGTGCCCAATTACCACAACAACACTCAAAGAAGTAACTCTACTTTAATACCACCCATCAAACTCATACTCTGTGCGCACTACATCATTCACAAATAATAACTCACTCATCCCACGATTTTCATATACTCATAAAGCGCCATAACCCGTATCCAAAAATTTTCTCACTCGAGTCATTCTCGAACTCCACCTCTGCAAGTCGTAACTAACCCACAAGTATGCTTCAGCCTAAAACTAAACCTTTACATATAACCATGAAATTGAATTGTCAGCAGCAGGCTCCCCCACTTGGCCCAAAGCCATAGATTAAAACACTCGATAACTCACAATACCCATACTCTATTACTGCCTTAATACCGCAGTCAATTCAACAAAAATTCTTCTCAAGCTCATACCACGCCAACCATAAAAATAATACCTCAATCGTCCGCTAAGCTCGCATCCATTCCCTTAACACTCAAGTCAACTTTCTCAACCAGGTTTAAATTCAAGTTTCAACACATACGCCCCGCTGGCGGAAAAGAAACTCTTTATTCATATCATAAGGAACACACCTATGTAGATTATTCCGCAGGAGATAACCCATATGCTTAGTCTATAATTGGCATCTTGTTATACCCTTTTCGCAGCCACAATTACTATGAAATCACTTAATCTTTCTGAGTCCAAACTCATTAACCAGACACGAGAACTTAATTTGCCCCAAAATTTAACAACGTGAAGGATCCTTCAAAACATTCGTACTCGAGACTGTACGTCACATCAAAACGAAAATCAAGCACCCAATGGACTTTCCTTTACATTTCAAGGAAACACTTCTCGTCACATTCAAATTGTCTTGACTCATCCCGAAGTTACATCATACTCATCACAAGACCATTCCATCGCTCATCGAACTATAAATTTCATTCGTAGGGACATCACCGAACATATGAGTCTAAATGTACAAGTTACAACTGAAGCTATCGATCTCAAGTTACGGTCTTACCATTGCCTCAAGTCCTCCAGACTGGCCAATCACTAAAACACAGTATAAACATCTCAAACTTCGTTCATAGAATCACAAGCCGGCGATGCACAACTAATACTGAGCGCTCATGTGCACATACGAATGCGTGGAAGGAATTCAAAGAGTTATGTCTCAAGCTAAATCGATTCCGCACGATAAGGAACAAAAGATGAGAAGTATATATATCCTAAATGCCCTGTAGCCTATCGAAGATAGATATGGACGTCATCATACCGATCCATAAGACTCTACTAGACACTTGCTCATGACTTGTAAAACCTATCAACCTAGAGCTCTGATATCACCTTTTCACGACCCAAAATCCGTTTAGTCGTGATGGCACCTAACCCAACCAACTAGGTAAGCCAATTATCAACTATCCAATTCTATTAACAATTATTAAAGCAATTTAAGTAAAGAAAATTCTTATACATTCCCCAAGAACTGGTAGTACAAATCATGAGCTTCTAAGAATAGAGTATACAAAGCTGATATGAAGTAAATACATCATATGTTTGAAAAGTATATAAGCAGAGTTTTATAAATCTAAGGCTACCATGAACAAGAGGAAGCTACAAACGGAACGCAGGTACATTTTCAGATCCAGCTCCCAACGAACGCAGCAACATCATCGGCCAATATCTGTACGCAAGGTGCGGAGGTGTAGTATGAGTACAACTGACCTCATGTACTCAATAAGTAACAAACCTAACCTTAGGTGGAAAGTAGTGACGGGCTCATACCAAGGTCAGAGTCCAACTTCTATAAACAACAATAGTTCATAACAATATAAAAAAGTAATACCCGAAATAACTCAGAGATAAAATGCTCAATAAAATCATGATTTCTAAAAATAGTTCTGCCTTTCAAGTACATCAATGAAAACCCAAATCGTTTACCGAAGTTGCCAAAAATATGAATAAGTTTGAAAACAATAATTTTCCCAAAATCCTTTACATAATAAATAAGATGTTTCATTTTTCTTTCTAGATAGCCAGTGTAAAGCAAATGCATCACTATGCCCATATATCAACATGTGTGAGAAGTCATGAATGACGTGATACCGTACAACATGAGAAAAATACATCTTTATGCTTATATGTCATGGGTGCATATCAATGCAATGTATCTCAGAGATGAACTCATGTACTCACACTCTCAGAGTACTCAATCTTACTTTCTCACACATTCCACTCATCATGCTCAATCACTAGGTATTGTATATGGCCAATCCGGCCCAGGGAAGATCCATCCCGGAATATACACATCAACTGATCATCAGTCACCAAGTACCGAGTAGGGCCAATCCAGCCCGTGGAGAAGATCCATCTCCAGGTATATAATGCTTCGAATAAGATCCATATCCAGGGAAGATCCATCCCTCAATAATATCAATCGCGCTCACTGGGGGTGTGCAGACTCTGAAGGGGCTCCTACAACCCAAGCGCTATAATCCGCACGGACAACTCATGTGTTTCACGGACAACTCACGTGCCATAATATCAATATTTAGATCCGCACGGACAATTCATGTGCTATAGTATCAATATCCTCACAAACAGGCCCCCGACCTCACTTAGTCATCAATCTCTCCAGTCTCATTCACAGTCTCACAATGTCATGAAACTAGCCCGACAACAATGATATGATGTATCAATAAATAACAAACTGAAACTGAGATATGATATGAATGCATGAATATGACTGAGTACGAAATATCACTGAAAACAATGAAATAGCAACAAGAAACGACCAATATGGGTCCTAATAGTATCGTCATAAAGCCTAAACATGGTATCTAGCATGATTAACAGCTCAATTAGTTTATCATATGGTGAAAACACGGATATCAACAAAGTAGGACCACTATACAGTGCCATGGAAATAACAGAGTCTCAATTCATATGGTACACGCCCACACGCCCGTCACCTAGCATGTACGTCATCTCAACACAAATTACATAACACGTATTTCAGGGTTTCATACTCTTAGCTCCAAGATTAGAAGAGTTATTTACCTCGAATAAGACGAATCCAATGCCGAGCAAGATAAACAATGCTCCCGAATCCCATTTTGCGCGTATCAACTCCCGAACGACTCGAATCTAGCCACAATAAATTTGATCAGTCCACATAATTTATAGAAATTAATTTCATATCAAAATACTAATATTTTCCCACAAAATCCGAAATTACACTCCAAAAATCGTCCGTGGGGTCCATGTCTCGGAATCAGACAAAACTCATAAAATCTTTCAACCCATCCAATTATAAGTTCAACCAAATTAATTTCACTCAATTCCGACTCTAAATCGATATTCAAAACTTCAAAATTTTATTTTATGAAATTATAGGAATTTCCTTCGATTTCTCTTAAAGATTCGATAGTCATACACCAAAAATGAAGATTAATTCATGAAATATAATCACAAGGGAGTCAAGAACACTTACCCTAAATTGTGTAAAAAACTTCCTCTCCAAAAGCGCCAAAACCGAGCTCCGAAATCCGAAAATGAGTGAAAATATCGAACCCTCGAACTTAAAGGGTTCTACCTAGGCTTTTCGTACTTGCGAAGCCTGGGCTCGCACCTGCGCACCCGCTTTTGTGGAAAAATGTCGCACATGCGCTGCCCGACTTCCTCACCATTTTCCGCTTCTGCGAATCCCTACCTGCATCTGCGCAATCGCAGGTGCGGAAATTCCATCGCACCTGTGATCTCTGCTGACACCCTCCATCTCCGCACCTACGGCCAAGACCCTCGCAGATGCGATCACATTAGAGGCAGCAATTTCAGCATTTTCCTTAAGTTCGAATTTGATCCGTTAACCATCCGAAACTCACCTGAGGCCCCTAGGACCTCAACCAAACATACCAACAAGTCCTAAAACATCATACGAACTTAGTCGAACCCTCAAATCACCTCAAACAACGCTAAAACCATTAATCATACCTCAATTCAAGCCTAATGAACTTTGAAATTTCAAGTTTCTTCAAACGATGTCGGAACCTATCAAATCAAGTCCGATTAACCTCAAATTTTGCACACAAGTCATAAATGACATAACGGACCTATTAAAATTTTCAGAATCGAATTTTGACCCCGAGATCAAAAAGACAACCCCTCGGTCAAACTTCCCAAAAATTTGACTTTCGCCATTTCAAGCCTAATTCCACTACGGACCTTCAAATAATTTTCCGGATATGCTCTTAAGTCCAAAATCACCATACCGAGCTATTGGAATCATCAAAACTTCATTCTGGGGTCGTTTACACATAAGTCGACATCCGGTCACTATTTTAACTTAAGATTTAAACCTTGGAACTAAGTGTTCCAATTTATTTCAAAACATCACCGGACCCGAACCAATTAACCCGGTAAGCCATAAAATAACTGTAAAGCATAAATTGAGAAGTAAATGGGAAAACGGGACTGTAATACTCAAAACGACTGGTCGGGTCGTTACAATGATCTATCAATGTTACAAAAAGATATGTTCATACATATAGAATTGTTTTTGTTATAATATGTTTGCTTTTGGAGACAAAGACACATTAACTATAATTTTATAAAGAAGCAAGGATGGTTCGTTTCTTATATTGAATTATATGAACTTGTTGCTTTCCAAAAAAAAATAAAATATGTTTGATATAAAAACACGACATTTTAAAAAATCAAAATGTTATGAATAATGTAAAGGTAAATAAACAATTCATAAGTTTTTTTTTGATAAGTAGCAAAGTTGCTGAGAATTTGGAATTGTAAATAATTGATTCCTTCTTGAAATGATATTTTTCTCCTTTATTTAACCTAGATTTTAGAAATTAAAGACAATTTGATTCTTTTTTGAAAACTATTTTTCTCATTTATTTATGGCAGGAATTTTAGGGTATCATTTTACCTTTTATTTATTTATAAATTTTTCTTCTAAATTTTGGAGTACGTTTTTTAATGGGTAAAAAGATCTAGAAAAGTCAAAGTTATTTATTTATAGTAAATTTAAATAGTTCTAAATATTATGGGTATCTACATAGCTTAAATAAAAAAAGATTTAATAACCAAAATTTTATTTTATTTTAAATCCTACATATTATGAATTATTTACAACTTTGTGTAATGTAAAAGTTATTTTTAAAGGGTCAAAAAATCGAACAACATTTCGCTAACCGTCTTCGTGCTTTTATTTAGTATAAATTAACTCAAAGGAAAATTACAAAATGAAAAAGAAATGGGAGAAAGCACCTTGTTGCCCAGCAGTACTCACTTCTCCTCTCTTTCTTCTTTTCATTAGTAACACCTCCCCGTTTATCTCCCGTCATTCCACCCCTTTTTATCCGGCTCTTCTCATTGTCTTTCAAATCTTTCTCATCTCATTTTCGTATTCTTCCTAGTTTGAGTAAAGAAACGTTAACTTAAGCGAGGGGAGGATAGCAACTGAAGTATTCCGGCCAGATTCGATTTGAAGGCGTGTGGTGTTATTTATCTTATGATTTGGGATTTTTTAGAAAAGAGATGTGGTTATGTGGTTGGTCATCGGCGAACTGGAGGTGGAAGCTATTGGGGGTTTTTTGGCGGCAAAAAATTCTATTCCTAATTGAAACAACAACAACCCAATATAATCCCACTAGTGAGGTCTGAGGAGGGTAGTGTGTATGCAGACCTTACCCATACCCTGGGATAGAGAGGCTGTTTCCGATAGACCTTCGGCTCCCTCCCTCCAAGAACTCCCTACCTTGCTTTTGGGGTGACTCGAACTCACAACTTCTTGGTTGGAAGTGGAGGGGTGAAGAGAAATAGAAAAGAGATGAAGGAAGCTAACTAATTTCTTGGATTTGGGGTTTGGTCAGAGAATTTTCCGGCAGTATCTTCTTTTACTGGTTTGGGGTGGGGGAGAGTGGGGAGGGGGGAAGGGGTGTAACGACCCGGCCAGTCGTTTTAAATATTATAACCACGTTTCTCCATTTATTACTCAATTTATGTCTTGCAATTGATTTATGACTTATCGGTTTAGTTGGTTCGGGTCCGGAAGAAACTCTGAGTGAAATGAGACACTTAGTCTCATAATTGAAAATTTAAGTTAGAAAAGTGGACCGGATATGGATTTATGTGTAAACGACCTCGGATTTGAATTCTGATGGTTCCGTTAGCTCCGTATGGTGATTTTGGGTTTAGGAACATGTCCGGAATATTATTTGGAAGTCCGTAGAGGAATTGGGCTTGAAATACCGAAAGTTTAATTTTTGAGAAGTTTGACCGAGGGTGACTTTTTGATATCGGGGTCGGAATCCGATTCTAAAAATTGAAATACCACCGTTATGTCGTTTATGACTTGTGTGCAAAATTTGAGGTCAATCGGACGTGATTTGTTAGGTTCCAGAGTCGTTTGTAGAAATTAGAAATTTCAAAGTTCATTATGCTTGAATTGGGGTGTAATTCATGGTTTTAGCGTTGTTTGAAGTGATTTTAGGATTCGACTAAGTCCGTATGATATTTTAGGACTTGTTGGTATATTTGGTCGAGATCGCGAGGGGCTCGGGTGAGTTTCGGATGGTTATCGGGTTGGAGTTTAGACTTGAAACTCTACTGGAATGTTTCTGATGCACCATTTGGTTTCCTTCATCGCGTTCGTGAGTGAATCCTCGCGTTCGTGAAGAGGAACTGAGAGGCTAGCAATATTTTCTTTTTGCGTTCGCGAAGGGTAGACTGGGTGTGCATCGCGAACGCGAGAGGTGTTACGCGTTCGCGAAGAAGAGAGGAAGCAACTGAGGACCCCAGGCAATTGGTCTATGCGTTCGCGTAGGGGAAGTCGCGTTCGCGTAATGAGAGGGAACGAAGCATCGTGTTCGCGAGGGGTTGAACGCGTTCGCATAGAAGGCATTGAGGCAGAGGCATTTTGTACTTCGCGAACGCGAAGGTGATGTCGCGTTCGCGAAGGAGGAATTTGGACGGGAGATGTTTTATGCTTCGCGAACGCGAGGCACTGACCGTGTTCGCGAAGAAGAAAAGCCTGGGCAGTGAGTTTAAGTTCTGAAAATGGGACTTCGTCGCATTTTATGTTTTTGACGATTTGGAGCTCGGATTTGAGGTGATTTTAAGTGACTTTCAGAGGAAATAACGGGGTAAGTGATTCTAACTCGTTTTTGGTTAAATTACCCGAATCTATTATTATTTTTATCAACAAATTAGTGTTTTGGGTTGAAAATAGTAAAAAAAAATTTATAAACTTTAATTGAGGATTTGAAGGCCGAGTTGTGGTCGGATTCGAGTAATTTTGGTATGGTTGGACTCGTGGTTGGATGGGGGTTCGAATTTTGTGAGTTTTATCGTATTCCGAGATGTGGGCCCCATGGGTGATTTTTGGGGCGTAATTTTGAATTTTTGGAAAATATTAGTATTTTGATATGGAATTAACTCCTATAAATTTTGTGAGCTGAATTAAATTATTTATGACTAGATTCGAGGCGTTTGGAGACAAATTCACAAGGAAAGGAAATTTCGGAATAAGAATTTTATGGCTTGAGGTACGTAACAGTTTTAACTCTAGCTTTGAGGGTATAAACCCAGAGATTTGACATCACGTGATTGTTTGGAAGTGATACCCATGCTAGGTGACGAGCGTGTGGGTGTGCACCGCGATGGATTGAGACTTGGTCCGTCCCGTGAGGCTGTGAGGCCTAATTGGCTATTATATATGGTTATGTGTTTATTTGTTGTTGAACTTTCTTGCCTTCATGTTAGAGATCATGCTTAGGCTTTATTCATGCTCACATTATTTGTACTGAGTCATAGAAATTATTGTACATGTTACCTCAGTCTCTATTATTTGCTAATATGCGGTGGTACTTGATATGGGATGTGTTCCCTTATTTGTTGGTGATGATGAGGCTAGTGAGGTACATGATTGAGTGAGGTCGAAGGCCTGGTTGTGAGGATATTAATACCATAGCGTGTGAGTTATCCGCATCGCACGTGAGTTGACCATGCGGGTCCAGGTATTGATACCATAGCGCGTGAGTTGTCCGCGTAGCATGTGAGTTGACCGTACGGATCCAGGTATTGATATGATGGCACGTGAGTTGTACGTGCTTAGCGCTTGGGCTTTGGGAGCCCCTCCGGAGTCTGTACACACCCCTAGTGAGCGCAGAGTGTTGAGTGTTTTGAGTATTGAGTGCTGAGTACGAGTGATGAGTGATGGAGGGACACTGCTGTTAGGTTGTATTTATTTGTGTTGTTGCTCCATTTATCCGTTAAACTTCTTTGTGGCATTTACTGATTATGGAATTTACCTGTTTATTTTTTTAAAATTGTGAAAAATAAATAATTGGACAGTTTTACTTAGCTCGTCATTATTGCTCAGTTCCTTAGTTATTTCTGTTACTTGATGAGGTGGTTGTACTCATGCTACACCCTGTACTTTATGTGCAGATTCAGGTGAGTTAGAGTGCGGTGATCGTTGAGTTCAGGACGGCTATCTGTGGAGATTGCAAGCTGCTAGCGTTCGCAGGACCTTGTTACTCCTTTTATCATTTCTTCTTTTGGATTGTATTGACAGTTAGACAATTTCATTTCTTAGTTCATAGATTTAGACGCTCATGACTTAGTGACACCCCGATATTTGGGGCTCATTTTCGTATTTCTAAAATTATATTTAGAGTTGATTTAGTTTATGAGAAATTCAAATGTTGAAATGTTTTATTAACTTCTTATAATCGGTTTAGTAAAAATATTTTGGGAAGTAGGCTTGCCTTGTAACACGATAGGCGCCATCACGACCATGGTTAGATTTTGGGTCGTGACAGGGGGAGTAGGTGTTTGAGTGGAGAAGAAAGTAAAAAAATAAAATGAAATTTTGATAAATTAATTTTAAAAGTAAGACCCACAAATAATACATGTCAAGCAATAAATGGTCTAGCATATGCCGTGTTTGACATGTCAACGCAATTGATATACACGATCGGTTGGACGTGCTTATTAGTATTCATTCTGTCAAGTTGAGGTGCTCAAATAAGAAAATTTTAAGTATTTTTATAGAGTTGACAATTGGGTGCAAGTTTAAGTTGTCAAAGACGATTTTGCTTATATTTTTTGCATCTTCTTTTTATTTTTTTCTTTGTTTGTTATTTTCCATGTGTCGGCTTAGAAAATTTATGGATAATCACCCAATTCTTACTTTATTACAACCTAAAGTTACTAAATTATGTTTTGTAAAAATAAAATTAAAAAATAAAAATCACTTGCTTTGCGTAAGTATCACAGAAGAGCAACTAAATAATTTTTTCCCAACTAGGATTTATTTCTGATTCAAGACGTAAGTTGCAAATGTTGATGTGTAATTTCGTAGTACTGTTAGAAAAGAACGAAATACATTTACATATGAAAAACATAACAATGAAGTCTATAACGTTCTCGAATTGTAATTTTGAATTTTACTTATGTTGCTTTAATTGCAAAAAAAATAGAATACCATTGTGCTTAGTGTATTATAAGTTCCTGATGTTTTCTTTCTCCTTTTTTTATTTCACTGATTCTGGTTTTGTGTTTTTTTTTTGCAGGTTGATTAATGCTATGTGTAATTGCTGCATTTGGATTATTTTGTTTATAAGGATGATGTTAAGTCATTTTTTAATTTGCATTTTCTGTAGCAATTGCGATTTGAAGGACATCTAAGTATATCATGAGATTGACGCATCATTACATTTTGGCTGAAGTTTTGATTGATCAAAATAAAGTTTCCATCTACAAATTTAATTTTACGTGAAAAAGAAACAACAGTCAATTAATTTTATATTTTTACAAAATTTTTTACTAATTTTGCATTTGGATTATTTTGTTTATAAGGGTGATGTTAAGTCATTTTTTAATTTGCATTTGTTTTCAGCAATTGCGATTTGCAAGACATCTAAGTATATCATGAGAATGGTAATTGATGCATCATTAAATTTTGGCTGAAGTTTTGATGGATCAAAATGAAGTTTCCATCTATAAATTTAATTTTACGTGAAAAAAGCGATAGTCAATTAATTTTGTATTTTTATTAATTTTCTTTACACCTAAACTATATAAATGTATTTAAAAATAAAATAAGTTTCTTCAACTATTTTGTCCTTTTTCTTTTTTCTTTTCCCTTCTCTTATTTCCTTTGTTTTTCAAATAGTGGGAGGAATTTCTGTCTTAGTAAAATAAATTTTTGAGTAAGGCGTAGTTTAGGATAAATTTTTCGAAGAATATATATATATATATATATATATATAAAATGCCTACTTGGCACATCTCTATGGCCAAGGAGCCTATTTATCTTTTTTCTTACATTTTTCTTTCTATCACATTCATTTTCTCTCTCCGCAGTTTAGAGTCATCACATGACATAAATAAATGTAGTATTAAATGCGAGGTGGCACCTCTCTATAATCAGCAATGATATTTTCTTTTATCTCTTTTTTTTTTTTTTGCCTTTTTTCATTATTCTAACTATTGATAAAAGAAAATAAATGTCCAATACTATCCTCCTTTTTTCATGTTTCTTCTGTGCAAATATTCCTCATTATTACTAATTGTTCCGTTTCAGACGTTTCAGAGTAACTACACCTTTATTTTACTTATTTGTGTTACTATGATCCTTTCCCATTAATTCTCCTAACTCTATCAACTTTTATTAAATTTAATTGCAGCAGCCTATAAGATAGTTGAAGTTAAGATAGATCATATGTGTGATGACCCAAAATGTCATCTTTAAATTTAATAATTAATTATGTATTCTAAAATCTCAAAAATTACTATTTATCATTTCTAGACTTGCGTGCACAATCCGTAAAATTTTTCGGAAAGTTTTTATGTGAAAAATGGATTAAAATGTGAATTAGAGCTTTAGAACTCAACTGAGTTGACTTTGGTCAACATTTTGAGCAAACAGATTCGGATCAGTATTTTGATAGTACCGGTAGGTCCGTATCGTGATTTGGGACTTGGGCATATGCCCGGAATTAAATTTTGAGTTCCCTAGCCCGAGATATGGAATTTTGATGAAAAATTAAAAGTTTAAGTTCAAATAGTGACCGGATGTCGAATTGCGTGCAAACGACATCGGAATAAAATTTTGATGATTCCAAAAGCTCCGTATGGTGATATTGGACTTAGGAGCGTGATCGGAATTTTATTTGGAAGTCCGAAGTGAAATTAGGCTTGAAATGGCTAAAATAGGAATTTAAGTTTGGAAGTTTGACCGGGGAGTTGACTTTTTGATATCGGGGTCGGAATCCGGTTCTGAAAGTTTTCATAGATCCGTTATGTCATTTATGACTTGTGTGCAAATTTTGAGGTCAATCGGACTTGATTTGATAGGTTTCGACATCGAATGTAGAAGTTGGAAATGCTTAATTTTCATCAAGCTTGAATTAGGGTGTGAATTGTGATTTTAGCGTTGTTTGATGTGATTTGTGGTTTCAAATAAGTTCGTATGATGTTTTAGGATTTGTTGGTGTATTGGGTTGAGGTCCCGAGGGCCTCGGTGAGTTTCGGATGGTTAACGGATCAAAAGTGGGACTTAGCTGCTGCAAAAGCTGCTGCAGTTTTTCTGCTGGAAATGCTGTCAAAATCGGGCTCCCTGTCAAAATCGGGCAAACTGTCAAAATCGGGCACCCTGTCAAAATAGGGTTCCATGTCAAAATCGGACTCACTGACAAATCGGGCTCCCTGACAAATCGAGCTCCCTGACAAATCGGGCTCTCTGACAGTCGGGCTCCCTGGAAAATCTGTAAGTTATAAAAATAGGGGACTTCGTTCCATTTGCCATTTTTTACGAATTGGAGCTTGAGGAGAGACAATTTTGATATATTTTCAACGGAAAAATATTAAGGTAAGTGATTCTAACTCGGATTTGGTCAATATACACGAATATATCATTATTGTTACCATTTAATTAGTGTTTTGAGATAGACATTAGGGAATATTTAAGAAATCTCATGAAAACGAATTTTTGAGATTTCGGTGTCGATAAGGAGTCGGATTTGAGTGAAACTGGTATGGTTGGATTCGTAATTGAATGGGTTGTCGGATTTTGTAAGTTTCGCCGAATTCTAAGACGTGGGCCCCATGAGCAATTTTTGAGCTAATTTCGGATTTTATTGAAAAGTGTAATAATTTCTTATGAAATTGACTCCTATAATTTTTTTTGACTGTATCGAATTAATTATGACTAGATACAAGTCGATCGGAGTCGGAAAATCGAGAAAAAAATATAATACTTGGTTAAATTGGAGCAAGTCGAGGTAAGTGACTTATCTAACCTTGTGTGGGAGAAATTTTCCCTAGGATTGATATTGATGTGATTATTGAAATGTGTTGAAAGTCGTGTACACGAGGTGACGAGTGTGTACACGGGATAAATGTGAAAGATTATATTTTTAAACTGTGTAGATCATTGTTGCGCATTTATTAAATTATTTTATCTTGTTGTATTCTTCATCATTGATTTGAGATATATACTTTAAGTTTGTTTGACCTTTTTCTGCTAATTGTTTTACCTATTTAGTTGAAACTTGGTTTCTTTTATTTTGTGCATTATTTGATGGTTGATTCTCTTTAAATTAAATATTATTAATATGAAGTATTTGATATTTTTAAATTTGATATTGAAGCAACGTATTAAAGATTTTGAAATATTATTTTCCTGAATTATTTATTCCTGAATATTTTTGTAAGATTTTCGTACTCATTGTGATGGAGCCGTGAGCTCTTTATTGTGAAAAAATATTATTGATGATTTATTTTGGCATGAGTCGTGAGCTTTTTATTGTGAAAAAATATTGTTGTTAAATTATTTTGGCAAGTAAAATTATTTGAGCACTTGAGGTGCAAATTGTGATATATTGTGATATTGATACGCATGCAGTGATATAAGGTCTGTGTATTAAAACGCATGCGGTGAGATAAGGGTGGCTTGATACGCGTAGATAGTAGGGGAAATTACTAGAAGTCATGTGGTGTGATAAGGATTGCTAAAACGCGGGATGCTATTTCGGAAAAAAATATTTTCTTTAAAATAAATTGTGAAGGCTCCCGCGGTGAGATAAGAAAATGTGATATTGTGAATTTATTTATGATTTGGGACTACGAGGCGGTACCTCGGGAGTGCCCTTGTTGATATTGATTTATGGCCGCAGTTGCCTTTGATTATTTGTTATGATTTTTCTTGAAGTTGAAAGAAAATTTTATTTTGTTTCCACGAGATATTATTTGCCATTATTTTTGTGTAATTAAATGGTCATATGCTACTTGATTCAATTCCATTGTCATTTTATTTTATTATATTGTGAAATATTTTACCATGCCATTTATTATTTTTTAGTAGGACCTGACCTGACCTCGTCACTACTCTACCGAGGTTAGGCTTAGCACTTACTGGGTACCGCTGTGGTGTACTCATACTACGCTTCTACACATCTTTTTGTGCAGATCCAGGTACTTCTTATCAGACCAGGCATCAGTAAACTAGCTGTATGAGGAGACTTCAAGGTATATTTACCAGCGTCCGCAGACTCCGGAGTCCCCTTCAATCATTATTATGTTGCTTCCTTATTTTTCTTTAGACCTTGATATAGAGACATTGGGGATAAAATTCTTAGAAACTTGTGACTTATTTCTACCGTGTTTTGGGAGTTGAAATTGTTTGAATTGTAGTTTATTTATTTCAGATATTTATTATTATTCCGCATTGATAGGCTTACCTAGTCTTAGAGACTAGGTGCCATCTCGACATCCTACGGAGGGAATTTGGGGTCGTGACAAGTTGGTATCAGAGCTCTAGGTTCATAGGTGTTATGAGTCATAATTAAGTTTAGTAAAGTCTTGCGGATTGGTACGGAGACGTCTGTACTTATCTTCGGGAGGCTATGGAACTGCTAGGAAAATATTCACTTCTTTGAATCCTTATCGTGCGACATTGATTTAGCTTGAAACATATATCTTATATTCCTTTGTATCCACTCGTGTATGACATTGCACACTCGGTATTAGTTGTGCGACGACGGTTTGTGATGCCGCAGATGGACTACGAAGGAGCCAGAGATGCTCAAACATTGCCTCAATGTGTGGTTCCGACTGAAGATGCAGACGTATTGAGAGATCACCCAGTGAATCATGTGGGAGGGTGCAACAGATGTTGGCATCTGATTTATTTATACGAGCTGTGAAGGTTATTATTGTGGACCATTGGACTGTGACTTATGACTTCACGCCGAGTGAGGGGAGTCCACTATCAATGGGTGGATTGCGGGGTCATGTGTCATTTTTGGCCTGAAATGTATATATGTGATACTGAAAGGTTCCCTAAAATTTACACATGATTAAGGCTTGAAATTTTGTAAAGCATAAGGTTGGGACTTGCCGTATGTCCGCCTCCTTAATAATCATATACTTCAGTACCAAAGGAGTTATAGAAACAACTCTAAATCTGCAGAAGGTCTACTCAGTGTGGACGTCACAGTTGCGAATTTTAGGGTGCTTCGGAGGAAGTACACTTGTTGACGAGATTCTGGACTATGTGGTTCGTGCCAAGATTTGTCTGTATGGAGCTATACTTTTGTGATCGTTGTGTATAAATAGGGGTAAGGGTTAACCCCAAGAAGAATCGAAGAGTATGTTAAGAAATGGGTTAGCTCAACAGTGTTGAGTCAGCATAACAAAAGAAGAAATTTGCCTTGGGAGAGATAATTCTCCACCGGTGTTCGTGGCAAGACTATGAAGAGGGCAGACCAGCCAATGCAACACCGCCCACTTGGCTCAGTTCTGAGAAATGCTTTTGAAAGAGTTTGTTTTCCGGACTCTCCGTAATGCTCCACGCATAGAGTTTGAACGGTTGCGTCAGGTCACCATTAACGGTGTCAGAATATGCCATCAAGTTCAATAAATTAGCCCATCATACTCCTACTTTGCTTCCTACAGCCAGAGGGCGAGTCCACAGACTCATTAAAGGACTCAATTATGATCGTAAAATTTTGTACGACTCGGGATCTACAAGCTGGTACTTCATTTCTGCTAGTTGTACAAATAGCCAAGTTATTAGAACGTATTCAGGGTGAGGAAAAAGGAAACTAAGGAGACCAAGACATCTCGAGGTTCTGGGGGATTCAGTGGATTCTACTCTGCAAGTATAAATCATTATGGCGGGGGCTCGGGCAGTTGACCAGCCCAGTCTGCACATCGGAATACTCTGGGTACTCCAGTAAATTGTTTTAATGCACCACCGATATGAGTTTCCTACAATGGTTATTTCAGTTATCTGGCACAGACTCAATATGAGCAGCCTAACCCGCAAAGGGGTTGTTATGAATACGGCGATACTAGGTACATCATGAGAAAATTTTCCCAAACTTGGGAGAGACTTATTTCATCAAAGCACTCAGGCTACGTGCCCCATTGCAAGTACTACACCACCCACACGACCAGTTAGGGGTGGAGGACAGACGGGTAGAAGGCGTCCTAGAGGTGGAGACCCAGCCGTTGATATATTTGTTTTATGGTATGGCAGAGGTCGCTATATCAATTGGTGTCGTTACAGGTACGACATTGATATAATATAAAGGAATAATTTCCTTAACTTGATTCGGTTCTGAGTATCGAGATGAGTCCTCCTATTGTGCTCTACTTATGAGTGAGATTCATAATTCTATAATCTACTTATGTGTTTACCCTTGTTGGGAGATTTTATGGAGATAACTACGCCTATTATTTCGTGTTGGTCACTAATAAGAGCTGCGAGGCTAAATGTGGCTTTCTGTTACTCATTTCAGTAAGTTTTGATGTAAATTCTGAATAATTAATTGCAAATTGTGAATTATATGCCCTACCGGTGTGGGGTTCATTATGTGTTGTGATTTTGTTTAACGGAAATTATTTAAAAGGAGAAAATAAAAAACTTCGATTGGCACGATGTGCAAATTACTTGTGATTCAGAACTGAGGACGAGATCCTCGCATTTTAATATAAAGTGATATGTTTAAATCGGGCTACGAGCTGCGGTGGAAGTTATATAAGGAGAGATCCTTGTGAAGAAAATTCTTGTGTTTAAGTTCTCCCTTGTGAAATTAAATTTGTACTATAGTACTAATAGGGAGTCATGCCTGTTAGGATTATTTGAAAATTCTTATATGAAATTCTATGTACATACTTGTCAAATTCGTGTTGTAATTATTAATTTTTAACCTACGAGGTAGGTGCCCGCCCAGGTGGCATTAAATATGACTCATTAATTCGGGTAAATAATTATGATGTCTTCATGTATCATGACCCAAAACTAACCCCTGTCGTGATGGCGCCTATCGTGGAACTAGGCAAGCCGACTCATTTCCAAAAAAAAATGATATTTTCATTTCAAAGATAATTTCAAGGTAAAAATCTCCATTTAAAGAGTTCAAATCAAAGAAAAACAGAAGTGCGGAACAGAAAAGCCCGACATCGGGGTGTCACTATTCATGAGCAGCTACTATAATCTGTCTAACAATATCAAGGCTAACTTAGCCTAGAAAATAGCTAAATACAACTAAAGGAAGATAAGAGGGAGAAGAGCAAGGGCTGCGATCGCCAAACAGCTACCTTACTATCTCCAAGAAAACATGTAACCAGAACACTCAATAACCGCTATTGTGTCGAGCTACACCTGAATCTGCACACAAGGTGCAGGGAGTAACGTGAGTACGCTAACTCAGTGAGTAACAACAATAAATAAAGACTGAGCAGTAGTGACGAGCAATAAATCATATAACATTCATATCAGAAAATCTCAGTAAAATACCACATGCTCTTAAAAAAATCAGGATTTAAATCAAACATCTCGTTTAAACCCAGTTCCAATAAAAATTATTTTAAAGACATTTTTCCATTAGTTTTTCAAACAAAGGCTCAATGCAAATGTGAGCAAAAATGATGAAATCATAAACAACCGCTCGGGCAGACCTCACTGTCACTCGTGCCACTCGGGCATACCTCACAATCACTCTTGCCTCCCAGTCACTCAGCACTCGGCACTCGGCACTCGCATTCAGTAGGTACCTGCCCTCACTGGGGGTGTGTACAGACTTCGGAGAGGCTCCTTCATCCCAAGTGCTATAATCTGCACGGACAACTCACGTGCGATAATAATAAAGTATGCTACAGGCGGCCAGCCCTAATCCACACTCATCCTCACAAATCAGGCCCTCGGCCTCACTCAGTCACAAGTATGCTACAGGCGGGCAGCCCCGATCCACACTCATCCTCACAAATCAGGCCCTCGGCCTCACTCAGTCACAAGTATGCTGCAGGCGGGCAGCCCCGATCCACACTCATCCTCACAAATCAGGCCCTCGGCCTCACTCAGTCACAAGTATGCTGCAGGCGGGCAGCCCCGATCCACACTCATCCTCACAAATCAGGCCCTCGGCCTCACTCAGTCACAAGTATGCTGCAGGCGGGCAGCCCCGATCCACACTCATCCTCACAAATCAGGCCCTCGGTCTTACTTAGTCACAAATATCTCAAGCCACTCGAGCATTTCAGTAAAACAGGGCATTCGGCCCAAAACATTTATATGCATCAAAATAGAGTCATAAAACTGAGTTATGCGGTAAACAAGTATAAACATGACTGAGTATAGATTTTGAATCGAAAACAATGAGAGGATGGTAAGAAACAGCCCCTGAGGGTCCAAACAGCATTGGCGCAAGGCCCAAACATGGCATTCAACCCAATTTACATAAATTCTTTCTAAAACATATAAGTATCAAATGGTTTCAACAAAGTATGCAACTTTACAGTTGCCATGGGACGGACCAAGTCACAAATCCCCAACAGTGCAAGCCCACACGCCCGTCACCTAGCATGTGCGTCACCTCAAAATAGTAGAATGATACGAAATCCGGGGTTTCATACCCTCAGGACTAGATTTACAATCGTTACTTACCTCAACAAGATGAACCCAACGTTGAGCAAGCTAATCAATACTCAGGAAATTTCCACTCCGTGCGTATCCACCTCTGAATGCCCTCTTGTCTCCTCAATTCAATGCCAGCGATCCGAAACTGAAATTCACCCCTTAATGATAATACAACGATCTACTATACTAAGCAACTTCAATCTACAATATCAACATCCATTGGGACCAATATTAGTAACAAATCCCCATAGGTACATTGTATACATAAATTTCATCTCCAAGATTACCATTCACCTTCTCTCTTATTTTCTCAAAAAGTTCTATTCATGCCATGAACTAGAGTTTTATAATCCAATCTTTCAACCATTAAAACTTGTAACAAATGCTTCAAATACTTCTAGCTACTCATAATAAACGAGTTTGAAGCATTGGAATTATCTCTAGTAGATCAATCTTGAAAAATCACAACTTTGGTGATTTTCGTGTTCTTGAGGATTTGATGATGAAATCTTGTATTTGGATGTAAAAATGATGTTAGAACTCATGTATATTGAGTGATAAGCAACCCAAAACATCATTAACAACTTACCTTGGTTGATTGGACTTGACTTGAGCTCAAAATCGCCCCTTCACTTCAAGAACCCTAACCCCCAAATACACAAAATACCCTCTTTACCCGATCTTGTATTTATAGGCCCAGATTTCTGGGTTTCGGATGCGGCCCTGGATGCTTCGCGTCCCTACTTCACTCCTCTTTGAAGGTCGGATACAGACCTGGACGCTATGGCAGCACTTCACTGCCAGCCTCTCTTTCGGACGCAGCCTGGGATGCTTCGCATCTGCAGGCTTCTCCGCCAGCCTTTGGTAATTTGGTCATAACTTCTTGTAGGAATGTCCAAATGACGAACGGTTTGAAGCGTTAGAAACTAGACTTAAAGATATTTCATTTGATAGGTAATAAACCATATAACACTTCGTATAATGAGAGTTATTCTCAATGGAATTTAGGTCTTATGCGAACTCACTTGAAACTTTAGTCTTATGAAATTTTCAACTTCCAAACTTCTCATTAACCATCCGAAATCGTCCCGAGCTCCTCGGGACCTTAACCAAATATACCAACAAGTCCTAAAATATCATACGAACTTAGTCGCATCCTCAAATCACCTCAAACAACGCTAAAACTATGAATTACACCCCAATTCAAGCCTAATTCCTCTACGGACTCCCAAATAATATTCCGGACACGCTCCTAAGCCCAAAATCACCATACAGAGCTATTGGAATCATAAAAATTCAAATCCGAGGTGATTTACATATAAGTCCATATCCGGTCCACTTTTCTAACTTAAAATTTTCAATTATGAGACTAAGTATCTCGTTTCACTCCGAGTTCCTTCCGGACTCGAACCAACTAACCCGATATAACATAATATAGTTGAATAACACAAAAAGAAGTAGGAATGGGGAAAACTGGGTTACAACTCTCGAAACGACCGGCCGGGTCGTTACATCCTCCCCCTCTTAAACATCCGTTCGTCCTCGAACGGGTCTAGAAACATACCTGAAGTCTCGAATAGGCATGGATATCTGCTCCGCATCTCTCGCTCGGTCTCCCAGGTGGCCTCCTCCACAGGCTGACCTCTCCATTGCACCTTCACTGAAGCTATATCCTTTGACCTCAACCTTCGAACCTGCCGATCTAAAATAGCCACCGGCTCCACATCATAAGTCATATCACCCTCCAACTGAACCGTGCTGAAATCCAAAACATGGGACGAATCTCTAATATAGTTCCGGAGCATGGAAACATGAAACACTGGATGCACATTCGACAAGCTGGGTGGCAAGGCAAGCTTATAAGCCACCTCTCCTATCCTCTGAAGCACCTCAAAAGGCCCAATGAACCGGGGGCTCAACTTGCCCCTCTTCCCAAACCTCCTAACACCCATCATGGGTGATACCTTCAGCAAAACCTTTTCCCCAACCATAAAAGACACATCACGAACCTTCCTATCCGCGTAGCTCTTCTGCCTAGACTGCGCCGTACGAAGCTGCTCCTGAATCAATTTCACCTTATCTAATGCGTCCTGGACCAAGTCTGTACCTAAGAGCCTAGCCTCACTCGGCTCAAACCATCCAACCGGAGATCTACAGCTCCTCCCAATTATACCACAATCAAATTTGATAGCATCCATTCTAGGCCCAATGACCTCGTCTCATCCAACACGACCACTCTAATGACATGACATATCAATACAATCTAAAGCCACAACTCGTGCAATCCGTGCACCAGATAGCAACATTCTAAATGTACCTAATCGTAATAATGACCCAAACAGGAGAACCGTTCCATAAGCTCGACGAGTACCACCCCGACGCAATGCTAAGAACCCATCACACACCGCAGAACCATTACACACGAATCTTACACGAGGGATCATATTTCCACATAACTCTGCTGCAATACGCGACCCTATCCAAATACTGGTCCATATGAAACACCTCAAGTCACCCTGCTAAAAATCAATAACCATGCGCAATTCGACATCAAGTACCCAAAGTGCATTACCATAACCACAGAGAAGCAAACGACACCATGCCACATAAAACCCGAAAGAACACGACCAATACGTCATCAACTTAGCAATCTCCAATGCTATTCTCGCTCAAATTCCGCTATAAGGACACAATAGAACCGCACCATATGTGCATATAACCACGAATCCCAATTCCTCGTAGCCTAGAAGAGTAACTCACCGATCATTTCAGAGCACGAATAAGCCTCACATCAACCGAATGGCACATCCTTCAATAATAGCAGTATGGAGCCAATCAATCCGATTCGGTGTAGAATACACATCCTAATTGGGCCTACCAATGGGCCCCGAATCAACTATGGCTAGCCACTAATAGATAAACAACCTCCGAAAGTCCACAATGACGGAATCATAACACCCTCTATCATCTGGCTAGCTCCGGCCACAACTTCACAGTCCACCACCATGAAACAATCTGCTCATGAGAACTCCCAATCTTCAATTCCATAGAACACATGAATCACCCTATTTGATTCCACCTCCACCGCCCGAATGCCTAACACCTCTCTCATACACAATCCTCCCACGAGAAATACTTTGAAACTTCTTCCGTGCCACCTGGCAAAAATTTGAATATCAACAGTCGATCAACCAGAGAGTGTCGCAATACCAGCGAAGTACCCATAAATCAAAACACACTGCCCCTTCTGAAATGTACACTCTCATCAAGCTATACCAGATAGTAATATCATTTACCTAGTCATCGGAAACCGTTCATGCTGCCTAAGAATTTATGTCCTTCCCTTCAAAACTGAACTGTGACCTGGTATATGTAAATCCTATTCCCGCACAACACACCACGTCTATTATGCCATCATGTGACAAGCATAAGAATTCCATTATCAACTCTGAGTCACTAGAAATTACATACCTTATTAGTCAGAAACCTCTTTCTTGCTTCTTTCTAGGAGAAAATCATAACACACAGCCCGCTCCGTACATCGGTAGAAATTATCCGGTTTAAACCACGGTAGAACCCATCATGAACACTTTGAAATCCATTTGCACATAATCAAGCTATCTGAACCGAATTCCTCTAACTTCACCAAGCCACACAAGTTGCCAAATTCGGGAGCATTGCCATGAAGCACTTGTAGATACTAGCCACATCATAAGTACACAAATAATCGATCATACCCCGAACCGAAACTAATACGACCCATAACCGTGCAATCAACTCGTCGATAGCAGACTCCCCCACTTAGCCTTAAGCTGTAATTATATAAAATTAGAACCCGTAAGGATTTCTCCTTCTCAATTACCAAGGTCTCGCACCGTTAACCTGCCAGACTTCTCGAAGTCTTTTATTAAGCCTTTCATGAACATTCTGAATCTCCAGCCAAAATCACACACACGACCTCCTATCGGTCAGCAAGTAATATTCCTTGCAAAGATTCATCAACATCACGCCACCGCTAGCTGCACATAGGAGATAACCCACATGTGGAATTCCTTACCGACATTTCCCAATGACACTGCACTGAGTGCAACGACCACTAAATCCGTAAATTCTCCTGAGTTCATGCTCGCCCACCATTTGTATAAATTTGCACTTTCCCTATTGACATCAACTATACGTCAACAATACCTTCCGAACTCAAGTCATATTGCACCTGACATGATAATCAGATCTCCACGCCACTATTCATTTCAAACACACTCCTTTCTGCCATATTAATTTTTTCCTTTGTACACTAACCATCACTCCAAATAGAGTTTGCAGGCTGATTCACATACTAACACGATTCCAAACCATTCTACACTTTATCAAGGCACACGACTACCCTACTAGTGAATTCATATGCTACTCTGCCACTCTTACTTCGGTTAAATCATCTCCTTTAAAAAACTTCTCAAACTCTACTTCTCCTACTTGACCTGCTAGTACTTCAACCACCACGAAACACTTCCCGTCATGTCTTCCCTCATACTTTTCTACCCAACTGCTGCATCAAATCAAAATGTATCTCTGTCGCACCTAAACTAATAAAATGTTACCGACTCTAAGTCTCTTCAAAGATTATCTTTCCCGAGCCATCAACATCAAAATACCCATTCGCAACCACCATTACTACATAACCATTTACTCTTCTTGAGTTCAAACTCATTGACATACATGAGAATTTAATTTGCCCTAAAATTTAACAACGTGAAAGATGCTTCAAAACATTCACACTCGAGACGGTACGTCGTATCAAAACGAAAATTCAAGCACCCAATGGCCTTCCTTTACATTCAAAGAAAACACTTCTCATCACATTCACATAGTCTTAACACATCTAGCAGTTACGTCATACTCACCACAAAGCCATTCCACTGCTCATCGAGCCACAATTCAACTCGTAGTGACATTATCGGACATATGAGTCCAAATGTATAGGTTACAACTGAAGCTACCGAGCCTAAGTTGCGGTCTAACCATGGCCTCAAGTCCTCCAGACTGGCCCACCACCATAACACAGAATACACATCTCAAACTTGTTCATAGAATCACAAGCCGGCGATGCACAACTAATACCGAGCGCTCATGTGCGCATACGAGATGCGTGGAAGGAATTCAAAGAGTTATGTCTCAAGCTGAATCATTTTCGCATGATAGAATACAAGAATGTGAAGTTTACTAAAGGTTCTGCAGCCTCTCGAAGATAAGTACAGACGTCTCCGTACCGATCTGCAAGACTCTACTAAACCCGCTCATGACTCGTGAGACCTATGTAACCTAGGCTCTGATACCAATCTATCACGACCCAAAACTAACCCCCTGTCGTGATGGCGCCTATCGTAGAACTAGGCAAGCCGACTCATTTCCAAAACAAAATGATATTTTCATTTCAAAGATAATTTCAAGGTAAAAACCTCCATTTAAAGAGTTCAAATCAAAGAAAAATAGAAGTGCGGAAAAGAAAAGACCGACATCGGGGTGTCACTAGTTATGAGCAGCTACTATAATTTGTCTAACAATATCAAGGATAACTTAGCTTGGAAAATAGCTAAATACAACTAAAGGAAGATAAGAGGGAGAAGAGCAGGGGCTGCGATCGCCAAATAATTACCTTACTATCTCAAAGAAAACCAGTAACCAGAACACTCAATAACCGCTACCATGTCGAGCTACACCTGAAACTGCACACAAGGTGCAGGGAGTAACGTGAGTCCGCCAACTCAATAAGTAACAACAATAAATAAAGTCTGAGCAGAAGTGACGAGCAATAAAGCATATAACGGTCATATCAGGAAATCTCAATAAAATATCACATGCTCTTAAAAAAATCAGGATTTAAATCACACATCTCGTTTAAACCCAGTTCCAATAAAAATCATTTTAAAGACATTTTTCCAATAGTTTTTCAAACAAAGGCTCAATGCAAAGGTGAGCAAAAATGATGAAATCATAAACAGCCGCTCGGGCAGACCTCACAGTCACTCGTGCCACTCGGGCATACCTTACAATCACTCTTGCCACTCGGGCATACCTCACAATCACTCTTGCCACTCGGGCATACCTCACAATCAGTCTTGCCTCCCAGTCACTCAGCACTCGACACTCAGCACTCGCACTCAGTAGGTACCTGCGCTCACTGGGGGTGTGTACAGACTCCAGAGGGGCTCCTTCAGCCCAAGCACTATAATTTGCACGGACAACTCACGTGCGATAATAATAAAGTATGCTGCAGGCGGGCAGCCCCGATCCACACTCATCCTCATAAATGAGGCCCTCGGCCTCACTCAGTCACAAGTATGCTGTAGGCGGGCAGCCCCGATCCACACTCAACCTCACAAATCAGACCCTCGGCCTCACTCAGTCACAAGTATGCTGCAGGCGGGCAGCCCCGATCCACACTCATCCTTACAAATCAGGCCCTCGGCCTCACTCAGTCATAAGTATGCTGCAGGCGGGCAGCCCCGATCCACACTCATCCTCACAAATCAGGCACTCGGCCTCACTCAGTCACAAATATCTCAAGCCACTCGGGCATTGCACTAAAACAAGGCCAAAATATTTATATGCATCAAAATAGAGTCATAAAACTGAGTTATGCGGTAAACAAGTATAAACATGACTGAGTATAGATTTTGAATCAAAAACAATGAGAGGATGGTAAGAAACAGCCCCTGAGGGTCCAAACAGCATTGGCGTAAGGCCCAAACATGGCATTCAACCCAATTTACATAAATTCTTTCTAAAACATATAAGTATCAAATGGTTTTAACAAAGTATGCAACTTTACAGTTTCCATGGGACGGACCAAGTCACAAATCCCCAACAGTGCACGCCCACACGCCCGTCATCTAGCATGTGTGTCACCTCAAAATAATAGAATGATACGAAATCCGGGGTTTCATACCCTCAGGACTAGATTTACAATCGTTACTTACCTCAACAATATGAACCCAACGTCGAGCAAGCTAATCAATACTCAGGAAATTTCCACTCCGTGCGTATCCACCTCTGAATGCCCTCTTGTCTCCTCAATTCAATGCCAACGATCCGAAACTGAAATTCATCCCTTAATGATAATATAACTATCTACTATACTAAGAAACTTCAATCTACAATATCAACATCCATTGGGACCAATATTAGTAACAAATCCCCATAGGTTCATTGTATTCATATATTTCATCGCCAAGATTACCATTCACCTTCTCTCTTATTTTCTCAAAAAGTACTATTCATGCCATGAACTAGAGTTTTATAATCCAATATTTTAACCATTAAAACTTGTAACAAATACTTCAAATACTTCTAGCTACTCATAATAAACGAGTTTGAAGCATTGGAATTACCTCTAGTAGATCAATCTTGAAAAATCACAACTTTGGTGATTTTCGTGTTCTTGAGGATTTGATGATGAAATCTTGTATTTGGATGTAAAAATGATGTTAGAACTCATGTATATTGAGTGATAATCAACCCAAAACATCATTAACAACTTACCTTGGTTGATTGGACTAGACTTGAGCTCAAAATCGCCCCTTCACTTCAAGAACCCTAACCCCCAAATAAACAAAATACCCTCTTTACCCGACCTTGTATTTATAGGCCCAGATTTTTGGGTTTCGGATACGGCCCTGGATGCTTCGCATCCCCACTTCACTCCTCTTTGAAGGTCGGATGCGGACCTGGACGCTATGGCAGCACTTCACTGCTAGCCTCTCTTTCGGACGCGGCCTCGGATGCTTCGCATCTGCAGGCTTCTCCGCCAGCCTTTGGTGATTTGGTCATAACCTCTTGTAGGAATGTCCAAATGATGAACGGTTTGAAGCGTTAGAAACTAAACTCAAAGATCTTTCATTTGATAGGTAATAAACCATATAACACTTCGTATAATGAGAGTTATTCTCAATAGAATTTAGGTCTTATGCGAACTCACTTGAAACTTTAGTCTTATGAAATTTCCAACTTCCAAACATCTCATTAACCATCCGAAATCGTCCCGAGCCCCTCGGGACCTTAACCAAATATACCAAAAAGTCCTAAAATATCATACGAACTTAGTCGCATCCTCAAATCACCTCAAACAACGCTAAAACTATGAATTACACCCCAATTCAAGCCTAATTCCTCTACGGACTCCCAAATAATATTCCGGACACGCTCCTAAGCCCAAAATCACCATACGGAGCTATTGGAATCATAAAAATTCAAATACGAGGTGATTGACATATAGGTCCATATCCGGTCCACTTTTCTAACTCAAAACTTTCAATTATGAGACTAAGTGTCTCGTTTAACTCCGAGTTCCTTCCGGACTCGAACCAACTAACCCGATATAACATAATATATTTGAATAACACAAAAAGAAGTAGGAATGGGGAAAACAGGGTTACAACTCTTGAAACGACCGGACGGCTCGTTACATCATGCCTTGCATCTCGTTATCAGTATTGTGAAGGTTTGCAATGAGATTTTTGTTAACATGAGGTTAATTGACGATTCTGTAATTGATTATGAACAACTATTAAGACCTGATTGACCCAAGATGGTGCCCCATTTATAGGGTCAGATGAGTGTGAGTTGATATTTCAGAAGCTCAAGATCACTTTCACAACGACACCCGTATTGGTATTGCTTACATGTTCGGGGTCTTATACTGTGTGTTGTGATGCGTTGCGTATTGGTCTCGGCGTGGTGTTGATGCAAGACGGTAGGGTGATTGCCTACGCATCCAGACAGTTTAAAGTACATGGGAAGAATTATCTGGTCCATGACCTTGAGTTAGAAGCTATTGTTCATGCCTTGAAGATTTTGGCGGCATTATTTGTACGGTGTCCATTGTGAGGTCTACACCAATCACCGGAGTTTACAATATCTGTTTAAATAGAAGGATCTTAATTGCAGCAGCAGAGATAGTTGAAGTTGCTTAAGGATTATGATATCACCATTATCTATCATCATGGGAAGGCCAATGTAGTGGCCGATGCCTTGAGTCGTAGGCAGAAAGTTTGGGGCAGCTTAGCATATTTACCGGTAGTAGAGAGGCCTTTAGCCTTGGATGTTTAGGCCTTGGCCAACCAGTTTATCAGATTGGATGTTTCCGAGCCGAGTCGAGTTTTGTCGTGTGTGGTTTCTCAGTCTTCTCTTTATGATCGTATTAGGGAGCGTCACTATGATGACCCCCATTTTCCTGTCCTTAAGGATACAGTTCAGCACGGTGATGCCAAGGAAGTCACTATTAGAGATGACAGTGTATTACGGATGTAGGGCAGGATACGTGTGCCTAATGTAGATGGTTTACGTGAATTGATTCTCTAGGAGGCTCATAGTTCGCGGTACTCCATTCATCCGGGTGCTGCAAAGATGTATCAGGACTTGAGACAACACTATTGGTGGAGGTGGATGAAGAAAGACATAGTGGAGTATGTAGCTCGTTGTCTAAATTGTCAACAGGTGAAGTATGAGCTTCAACGACCGGGTGGATTGCTTCAGAAGTTGGAAATTCCAGAATAAAAATGGGAGCGGATCACTATGGATTTCGTTGTTGGGTTCTCACGGACTCAGAGGAAGTTCGATGCAGTTTGGGTAATTGTGGATAGATTGACCAAGTCAGCTCATTTCATTCCTGTGATGACTACCTACTCTTCCGAGTAGTTGGCTCGAATCTATATTTGCGAGATTGTCAGAATTCACGGCGTACCTGTATCTATCATCTCTGACCGGGTTATGCAGTTTACATCACAGTTCTAGAGGGCAGTACAACGTGAGTTGGGTACTCGGGTAGAGTTGAGTACAATATTTCACCCTCATGCGGACGGGCAGTCTGAACGCACTATTCAGATACTAGAGGATATGCTTCGTGCGTGTGTGATAGAGTTTTGGGGTGCTTGTGATCAATTCTTTCCACTTGTGGAGTTTGCTTACAACAACAGTTACCAGTGAAGCATTCAGATGGCTCCATATGAGGCTTTGTATGGTAGGAGGTGCCGGCCTCCAGTGGGTTGGTTCGAACCGGGCGAGGCTTAACTATTGGGTATAGACTTAGTTCAGGATGCCTTGGAAAAGGCTAAGTTGATTCAGGATCGACTTCGTATAACCCAATCTAGATAGAAAAGTTATACGGATCGGAAGGTTCGTGATGATGCATTCATGGTTGGTGAGCGGGTATTGCTCTGGGTTTCGCTTATGAAGGGTGTGATGAGGTTCGGGAAGAAGGGCAAGTTGATCCCTAGGTATATTGGACCTTTTGAGATTCTTGAGAGAGTTGGAGAGGTGACTTACAAACTTGCACTACCACCTAGTCTCTCTGCGGTTCATCTGGTATTCCATGTTTCCATGCTTCGAAAATATCACGGCGATCCATCTCATGTGTTAGACTTCAGTTCAGTTCAATTGGACAATGATCTGTCTTATGTTGAGGAACCAATGGCTATTTTAGATAGGCAGGTTCGAAAGCTGAGGTCAAAGAACATTGCTTCCGTGAAAGTTTAGTGGAGGGGTCATCCGGTCGAGAAGGTGACTTGGGAGACCGAGCATGATATGCGCAGCTATTATCCACACTTATTCACCAGCTCAGGTACTTTTCTAACTCCGTTCGAGGACGAACATTTGTTTTAGAGGTGGAGAATGTGATGACCCAAAATGTCATCTTTAAATTTAATAATTAATTATGTGTTCTAAGACCTCGAAAATCACAATTTATCATTCCTCGACTTGCGTGCACAGTCCGTAAAATTTTTCGGAAAGTTTTAATGTGAAAATGGATTAAAATGTGAATTAGAGCTTTAAAACTCAATTGAGTTGACTTTGGTCAATATTTTGAGCAAACAGACTCGGATTAATATTTTGATAGTTCCGGTAGGTCCGTATCGTAATTTGGGACTTGGGCGTATGCCCGGAATTAAATTTTGAATTCCCTAGCCCGAGGTATAAAATTTTGATGAAAATTAAAAGTTTAAGTTCAAATATTGATCGGATGTCGAATTGTATGCAAAGCACCCCGGAATAGAATTTTGATGATTACAACAGCTCTGTATAGTGATTTTGGACTTAGGAGTATAATCGAAATTTTATTTGGAAGTCCGTAGTGAAATTAGGCTTGAAAATGGCTAAAATAGGAATTTAAGTTTGGAAGTTTGATCGGGGAGTTGACTTTTTGATATCGGGGTCGGAATCTAGTTCTGAAAATTTTCACAGCTCCGTTATGTCATTTATGACTTGTGTGCAAAATTTGAGGTCAATCGGACTTGATTTGATAGGTTTCGACATCGAATGTAGAAGTTGAAAATGCTTAAGTTTCATTAAGCTTGAATTGGGGTGTGAATTGTGATTTTAGTGTTGTTTGATGTGATTTGAGGTTTCAAATAAGTTCGTATGATGTTTTAGGACTTGTTGGTGTATTGGGTTGAGGTCCCGAGGGCCTCAGTGAGTTTCGGATGGTTAACGGATCAAAAGTGGGACTTAGCTGCTGCAATATTTCTGCTGGAAATACTGTCAAAATCGGACTCACTGATAAATCGGGCTCCTTGACAAATCGGGCTCCCTGACAAATCGAGCTCCCTAACAAATCGGACTCCCTGACAATCGGGCTCCCTGACAAATCGGGCTCACTGACAAATCGGGCTCACTGACAATCGAGCTCCCTGACAAATCGGGCTCCCTGACAAATCGAGCTCCGTGACAATTCGGGCTCCGTGACAATCGGGCTCCTTGACAAATCGGGCTCCTTGGCAAATCGAGCTTCCTGACCGATCTGTAAGTTATAATTTGCCATTTTTGACGAATTGGAGCTTGAGGAGAGGCGATTTTGATATATTTTTAAGGAAAAATATTGGGGTAAGTGATTCTAAATCGGATTTGGTCAATATATACAAATATATCATAGTTTTTATCATTTAATAAGTGTTTTGAGATTAAAATTTGGGAAAAATTTAGAAATCTCATAGAAACGAATTTTTGAGATTTCGGTGTCGACCCGGAGTCGGATTTGAGTGAAACTGGTATGGTTGGACTCGTAATTGAATGGGTTATTAGATTTTATAAGTTTTTCCGGATTTCGAGACGTGAGTCCCACGAGCAATTTTTGAGCTAAATTCGGATTTTATTGAAAAGTGTAATAATTTCTTATGAAATTGATTCCTATAATTTTTGTTGACTGTATCGAATTAATTATGACTAGATACGAGTCGATCAGAGTCGGAAAATCGAGAAAAAAATCATAATACTTGGTTAAATTGGAGCAAGTCGAGGTAAGTGACTTTTTTTTTCCAAACCAAAAACCAAAATAGAAGTTGCATGAAGTCACTAGCTATTAAAAAAGATAGAAAAGTTAAAAACTAATTAACTAACTATTACAACAAGATAAGTTGAATGCTTCATTCTCCTATTAGTGTATGTGAATCCAATTGTCATTGACAAATACCAAGCAGCACCTATCAAGCTCTCACCAGGCGTCAGGGTATATTGTCCATAGTCTAAAATGAATTCCAAACATCTCCACAGCAGAGTTGAAGTCCGCATCGTCCTCCAAGTGTCGCTACTATATGATCTCCATATGCAGTAGATTGATTTTGTTCAAGTATTAATCATGTGCTCACTCATCAAGATTTATGTGTAGAAGAGGAGCCTGGCTTTAGGCAGGCTTTGCAAGGCAAAAGCCAGGCTTGAGGCAGGCTTTACAGGCCAAAGGCCAGGCGTGAGCTGGCTTTCGGTAGGCTTTACAAGGCAAAGACCAGGGGTGAGCTGGCTTTAGCCAGGCTTTACAAGGCAAAGGCCAGGCATGAGCTGGCTTTAGCCAGGCTTTACAAGGCAAAAGCCAGGCATGAGCTGGCTTTAGGCTGACTTTACAAGGCAAAAGCCAGGAATAATCTGGCTTTAAGAAGACTTTGCAAGGCAAAGGCCAGCCTGTGCCTTTTTGTGATCTTGTAAGCACAGATCCTTCCCTACTAGAACCTTTAATGCAGACATCATTCAAAACATTGCTAAACCATCCCCCACTTGTCTAACCTTGTGTGAGAAAAATTTTCCCTAGGATTGGTATTGATGTGATTATTAAAATGTATTGAAAGTCGTGTACACGAGGTAATGAGTGTGTACACGAGATAAATGTGAAAGATTATATTTTTAAATTATGTAGATCACTGCTGCGCATTTATTAAATTATTTTATCTTGTTGTATTCTTCATCATTAATTTGAGATATATACTTTAAATTTGTTTGACCTTTTCCTGTCAATTGTTTTACCTGTTTAGTTGAAACTTGGTTTCTTTTATTCTGTGCATTATTTGAAGGTTGATTTTCTTAAATTAAATATTATTTATATAAAGTATTTGACTTTTTTAAATTTGATATTGAATCAACGTATTAAAGATTTTGAAATATTATTTTCCTAAATTATTTATACATGAATATTTTTGTAAGATTTTCGTACTCATTGTGATGGAGCCGTGAGCTCTTTATTGTGGAAAAATATTATTGATGATTTATTTTGGCATGAGCCGTGAGCTCTTTATTGTGGAAAAATATTGTTGTTGAATTATTTTGGCAAGTTAAATTATTTGAGCACTTGAGGTGCAAATTGTGATATATTGTGATATTGATACGCATGCGGTGGTATAAGGTCTGGGTATTGAAATGCATGCGGTGAGATAAGGGTGGCTTGATACGCGTGGCTAGTAGGGAAAACTACTAGAAGTCATGCGGTGTGATAAGGAAGGCTAAAACGCGGGATGTTATTTCAGGAAAAATATTTTCTTTAAAATAAATTGTGAAGGCTTCTGCGGTGAGATAAGAAAATGAGATATTGTGAATTTATTTATGATTTGGGACTACGGGGCGGTACCTCGGGAGTGCCCTTGCTGATATTGATTTATGGCCGTTGTTGCCTTTGATTATCTGTTGTGATTTTTCTTGAAGTTGAAAGGAAATTTTGTTTTGTTTCCACGAGATATTATTTGCCATTATTTGGTGTAATTAAATGGTCATATGCTACTTGATTCAATTCCATTGTCATTTTATTTTATTATATTGTGAAACATTTTACCATGCCATTTATTATTTTCCAGCAGAGCCTGACCTGACCTCGTCACTACTCTACCGAGGTTAGACTTAGCACTTATTGGGTACCGCTATGGTGTACTCATACTACGCTTCTGCACATCTTTTTGTGCAGATCCAGGTATATGAGGAGACTTCGAGGTATATCTGCCAGCGTTCGCAGACTCCGGAGTCCCCTTCTATCATTATTATGTTGCTTCCTTATTTTTCTTTAGACCTTGATATAGAGACATTGGAGATAAAATTCTTAGAATCTTATGACTTATTTCTACCGGATTTTGGGAGTTGAAATTGTTTGAATTGTAGTTTATTTATTTCAAATATTTATTATTATTCCGCATTAATAGGCTTACCTAGTCTTAGAGACTAGGTGCCATCACGACATCCTACGGAGAGAATTTGGGGTCGTGACAATATGATCAATTTCATGCCTTTCCTTTTTCGTTTCTTTTTCTTTCTATGCATACACAAATACAAATCTTTTTCTTTCTTTCTACGAGAAAAAAAAAATCAGAACATGATAATGGAAGAAAAATGCAAGAAAGAGAGGTGATCATGCTACATGCGAGCTCTTGGACTTTATCTGCTTGAAGGTGGTAGCTGCTATTTCATTTAATACAAAGAAAGAAATTGAAGAGAAAATAGAGAACCAGACCAATTAGTGAGGCAGCACGAAAGGTGAAATACTTGTTTCCCATCGACAAATTTTTCTTTTTTTAAATCAATCCCTAGAAACTAGATATTTTACTTAATGGATATGCCGTTTGTTAGTAAATTGATGTCCTTTTAATTAATTAAGTTTTGTTTCATGATATTGGGCAAACAATGCATATATTTATCCATTGTTGCCTCACATTTTCGTATTTTTAATCATCTCTTGAGTATTAATTATATTACTTTATGCTTAATATTATATTTTAATTGTGTAGGAATGAAGCGGTATGAAGATGAAGAAATTTGGAGAAAAATTAAATAAAACGCGGAAGAAAAATAAACTAAAATAAAAAAGGAAAAAAATGGGGGGACACCATTTGGGCTGTCCCCAAGTCGAAGACAAGAAAAGAGTTACAATTCAAATAAACAAAAACGTAGGCAAACGTTATTGGACTCAGGGCGAGTGCGAGGCGCTGCCCTGGATGCTAGGTGACGTGATTTTTTCAATTTCGTTCGAGACAAGGTTATTTCGGTTCTACACGGTCTCAATTCGTATAAAAAGGGTCCTAAACCTAATTTGGGGGAGAGCTAACATACTTTGAAGGAGAATTCACGTGGGGAATACACACCACGTTTGGAGGAGACTTTTAATTAGTTTTTCTTTTCTTCTCTTCCTTTAATCTTATAGTTTATTAGTTCTTGAGTTGTTGGGTGCTACATGAACGTTGTAGTTTGAAGTTTAAATTGTTCTTATTATTTTATCATGTTGGTTTATTTATTCAATTTTGTGCTTAATTATTTGATTGCTTGATCACCAATTGAATACTATCTTCGAATCTAGGATTGAACTCGGGAGAGGGAGTTCTAGATTGCATATAAAATTGAATAGAGTATGATCTTAAATCTGAGTGGGGGACGAATTTGCAGTTAAGATATGAATATACCTAATTGCTTTGCTTGGTTACTATACATGAATTATTAATAAGTTCTTGTTAATTCTAATTCCATAGGAATATAGGCGTTAGATTAGCTTGAATAGGCGAGTAGTACTTCGGGAGAAGGCTACGAGCAATATTAACCGTATCAACCGATAAACCAGATAAATTAATTAGACGATTTAAGTGAAAAACTCAACGGGATTGTTAGCTAACCCATAGTTCTAGAATATTTTCTCCCATTGAATTCATCTCTAAGATTGCAGACTTGTTTCCTTTAATTTCATAGTTTACTATTCTAGATTAGTTTTAGTTTAGTATTCATACTTTAGAAAATTGCTTGAGTAGATTAACTGTCTTAGTTTAATTTAGTTGATAGTTAATCACAAGTCCATGTGTGTACGATATCTGGACTTACAATCCTATATTACTTGTCGACCACGTATACTTGCGTGTGTGTTTGGGAGCAACAAATTTTTGGCGCTGTTGCCGGGGACTTAGAATTAACTATTCTACTAGATTAGATTTTTACTTTTTATCTATTTTAGTTTTTAATTTTAGTTTAGTGTAGTTAGTAATACATTTTTTTACATGACATCTTTGAACGAAAAGTAGCGGGATAGTAAGTATTCTTGTTTTTGTGATCCTTGTCCATATTGTAAAGGACCCCACGTATGGCAATATTGTAAAAATATTTCCAGGATCGAGTTGTGTGCACCATCTCAATCTTGTACTATTTGTAGTGGTAATTGGAATAATTGCCCTAAGTGTTGTTTTCCTACTCCAATCCCTTCTTATGTTGATTCTAATAATTCTTGTGAGTTTGACAGGAGTAACGGATTTGTTGATGTGGAACATGATGTTCGCATTCTTGATATGCATAGGAAATTATTAGTGGAATATGGAGGTTTTCGTGAGAAAATGACAAATGGGATACAATACTTTATAGAAGGAAGAGCTAAACTCGGACAAGAGATCGACCAATTTGGCAGTTCTGTTCGCGACTTAGAGGATCAATTAAGTGCAAAGGTTGTTGCGTCTAACGCACAACAATTTAGTGATGACTTGTGTGAAGCTGAAAAAGATTTTATAGACAAAATTGAGTATCTAAAACGAGAATACCAGTCATTAGACCATGTTCTTGTGGAAGATGTTGAGGTTGAGAAAGTATATTTAATTGAGGATGTAAAAAATAATGCGTTTTGGAGTTGGGGCGTTGTAACGACCCGGACGGTCGTTTTGAGTATTATAATCCCGTTTTTCCATTTACTACTCAATTTATGCTTTACAGTTATTTTATAACTTACCAGATTAGTTGGTTCAAGACCGGAAAGAATTCAGAGTGAAACGCGATACTTAGTTTCATAATTGAAAATTTAAGTAAGAAAAGTTGACCGGATGTGGACTTATGTGTAAACGACCCCGGATTTAAATTTTGATAATTTCAATAGCTACGTATGGTGATTTTGGACTTAGGAGCATGTTCGGAAAATTATTTGGAGGTTCGTAGTGGAATTAGGCTTAAACTGGCAAAAGTCAAACTTTTGAGAAGTTTGACTTAGGGGTTGATTTTTTGATGTCGGGGTCGAAATCCGATTCTGAAAATTTTAATATGTCCGTTATGTCATTTATGACTTGTGTGCAGAATTTGAGGTCAATCGGACGTGATTTGATAGGTTTCAGCGTTGTTTGTGAAAACTTGAAATTTCAAAGTTCATTAGGCTTGAATTGGGGTATGATTCGTGGTTTTAGCATTGTTGGATGTGATTTGAAGACTCGACTAAGTTCGTATGATGTTTTAGGACTTGTTGGTATATTTGGTTGAGGTCCCGAGGGGATCAGGCGTGTTTCAGATGGTATTCAGATTATTTGCCTTCATTTTGGCACTGCTGGTAGCTGCTGTTTGCTGGTGTTTCAAACCTTCTTCGCGATCGCGAAGATTGGGACGCGATCGCGTAGGCTTAGTTGGGCAGTAGAGGTTTTGTTCTATGCGATCGCGTGGGGATATCCGCGATCGCGTAGGGTGAATTGGGGACTGCTGAGTTTTGTTCTATGCGATCGCGTGAAGAGGGATGCGATCGCGTAGCTCTGGGAATTTGTGACTCGCGAACACATGAAGAAGGTCGCGTTCGTGTAGAGTAAGTGGAGCGGAAATAGAAGTCACGCATTTTGTGCTTCGTGATCGCATGGACGAGTCCGCGATCGCGTAGGTCTGTGAAGTTGTGCATCGCGATCGCGTGGTCAGGTCCGCGATCGCGTAGAGTTGATTTGGGAAGTGGAAAAAGTGTGCTTCGCAATCGCGTGTGAATGTTCGCGATCGCGTAGAGCAAATGACTGGGCAATGAGTTTAAGTTCTGAAAATGGGACTTCGTCCCATTTTCCAATTTTTGACTGATTGGAGCTGAGGAAGAGGCTATTTTCGGGAATTTTTCAAAGAAAACAATGGGGTAAGTGTTCGTAACTCAATATTGGTTAAATTACCCAAATCCATGGTTGTTTTTATCATTTAATTGGTGAATTAAGTTGAAAAAGTTTGAAAACCCTCTTGGATAAATTTGAGGATTTGAGGGCCGAATTGTTATCGGAATTTAGTAATTTTGGTATAGTTAGACTCGTGGTTGCACGAGCATTCATATTTTGTAACTTTCGCCGGATTCTGAGACGTGTTCCCCACGGACGATTTTTGAGCTAATTTTTGGAGTTTTATGGAAAATTAGTATTTTCTTATGGAATTAATTCCAATAAATTTTATTGACTGAATCGAATTATTTGTGGCTAGATTCGAGGCGTTTGGAGACCAATTCACGAGGAAAAGACATTGTAGAGTAAAGAATTTCACGGTTTGAGGTAAGTAACAGTTATAAATCTGGTCCTAAGGGTATGAAACCCCGGATTTTGTGTCATGTGATTATTTTGGAGGTGACGCACATGCTAGGTGATGGGCGTGTGGGCGTGCACCGAGGGGATTGTGATTTGGTCCGTCCCGTAGAAACTGTAAAGTTGAATAACTTGTTGTTAGCTATGTGTTGTGGAAATTAGACTGTAAGTCATAATAGAAACCATGTTTAGGCTATATGTTGGTACTGTTGGGACCCATAGAGGTCGTGTACATGTTGAACTATCTGCTTAATTGTTGTTTTGTACTCAGTCATAGTTTACTTGTTTATTTTATCCTAGTCTCTATTGTTCATTATTGATGCATCATATCATTGTTGTTTGGGCTGATTTCATGATTGTTGAGAGCCTGAGAAACCGGAGAGATTTATGACCGAGCGAGGCCGAGGGCCTGATTGGGAGATATTATACTATAGCACGTGAGTTGTCTGTGCGACACATAAGTTGTCCGTGCGGATCCAGATATTGATACTATAGCACATGAGTTGTCCGTGTGGATTATAGCGCTTGGGCTGTAGGAGCCCCTCCGGAGTCTGTACACCCCCAGTGAGCGCGGGTACTCATTGAGTGTGAGTGCTGAGGGCTGGGAGCCCAGTGAGTGATTGTTGCCCTGAGAGGCTGTACTTGCTTTTCATTTGTTGTTGCCTTTAGTTGCTATCTGTCATTGTTGTGAAATTCTCTGAAAGATTTTATATTTCTATTACATGAATTTGAACTATGTAAAACTGATTTGACTCAAGCTTATGGAATTGAAAGTATGTCTACTCTCTGCTGGAATTACTAAAAAAGGAATTATAACTGTGTAGCTCGTCACTATCTTCAGTTCCTTATTTATTATTGTTACTTGCTGAGTTGGTTGTACTCATACTACACCCTGCACTTCGTGTGCAGATCCAGGTGTTCCCGGACATAGTGGGTGTTGATCCTTTCGCGCAGTTGATTTTCTGGAGATTCTGTGGTAGCTGTCGTATTTCATATACCTTGTCTCTCCTTCCCTATCTCCTTGTTTATTGTATTTGGTCTTAACTATTATAGACCGTATTTTCTCGACTTGTATTCATAATAGATGATCATGTACTCACTGACTCCAGGTTTTGGGACTATTTATATTTGTACTTGTGAGATTTCTTCCACTGAATTTAATCATCCTGTTTTTGAATTTATAAGAAATTGTGGTTTACTGAGATTGTCGGCTTACCTAATATCGAGATAGGTGCCATCACGACAGGCTAGGATTTTGGGTCGTGACAAGTTGGTATCAGAGCCTTAGGTGACATAGGTCTCACGAGTCATGAGAAGGTTTAGTAGAGTCTTGCGGATCGGTAGGGAGACATTTGTACTTATTTGCGAGAGGCTGTAGGACCCATAGGAAAATTTCACTTTCTTATATTCTATCGTGCAAATTTGCTGATTCCGAAAACTAAATTTTTGTTATTCTATTCTCTCATAGATGGTGAGGACATGTACTACCGGATCAGACGGCCATCCACCAGTGCCACCAGTAATGGCCGTGAGAGGCCAGGGCTGTGGTAGAGGCCGGGACCGAGGTAGAGGTCGAGGTATAGCTCATGCAGCAGTTAAAGCAACAACTATAGTACCACTAGTTGCTCCAGCTTAGGAGCAGATTCCGGATACAGTTGAGCCGGCGGGACCAACTCAGGCACCAGCTACACCTATTGTGATTCCAGGCCTTTAGGAGGCTCTAGCCCATATATTGACAGTTTGTACTGATCTTGCTCCGGTGGTTTCGGCTCAGGCTGCACCTTCCACTTCTCAGGCCGAAGGAGGTACTCATACCCCTGTTGCCCGTACTCCAGACCAGGTAGTACAAGGACTTCAGATACCGGGGGCACTACCGGCCCAGCCGGCGGCAGCTACTCAAGCCCCGGTAGTTCATGTTATGGAAGAGGATGAGCAGAGAAGACTTGATAGATTTGAGAGGCTTCGACCTCCACCATTCAGCAGTACTGAGTCAGAGGATGCTCAGGACTTTCTTCATAGGTGTCAACGGATGCTTCAGACATCGGGTATTCTGCAGACCAGTGAGGTCTCGTTCACTACTTTTCAATTTTCTGGGACTGCCTTCAGATGGTGGGAGGCTTACGAGAGGCGTAGGCTGGTCGGTGCAGCACCCTTTACCTGGAAGCAGTTCTCCGGTCTATTCCTGAAGAAGTTTGTACCTCAGTCTCGCAGAGAGGAGTTGCGCAGGCAGTTCGAGCAGCTTTGTCAGGGTGATATGTCCGTGACGTAGTATGAAATGCAATTTTTAGAGTTGGCTCATCATGCTATCTGGTTGATTCCCACAGACAGAGAAAGTATCAGGAGGTTCATAGATGGCCTTACTTTTCAGCTATGATTACTCATGACTAGAGAGAGAGTGTCTGGTGACACTTTTGTCGAGATAGTCGACATCGCTCGTCAAATTAAGATGGTTTGCAGTCAGGAGCGGGTTGAGAGGGAGGCTAAGAGGCCTCGTGGTTCAGCTGATTTCAACGGTGTTCCTTCAGGGGGGCATTTTTACCGCGGTAGGGGTCGTTCTTTTAGACACGCTCAGGCGACTCGTCTAGCTCATCGTGGTGAATCAGCTAGCCACGGTTCTTACTGTGCTCACTCAGGCCAGTCTTCATTCAGTGCACTACCATCACAGAGTTCTCATCATGCCTCATCTGCTCAGGCCTCTACAATTAATTCCTCGGGTTATCAGGAGCAACAGGTTTTCAAAGAAACATGTTATGACCGGCAGATTAAAAAGATGGAAAGTTGTAAGTTGGGTGGCAGATTAAAAAAATTGAAAGTTGGGCGGCTGAAATTTACAAGTCACAAAAAAACATGTTTTGACGGATGGAAATTTGCACTGCAAATTTCAAAGAATAAACCATTCTGATTGGTCCAATGATAGGCAAGTTTTTCTATAAATAGCAGGCTCCATTTATCTTTGGAAACACACCAAAACAAAGAGAAACAATAGAAGTTAGAGAGAGTAATCCACAGATTGTAGTCTGTGAGATAAATAGTGAGTGTCAGTAATATTGTAGTGAGCTATTTTAAATAAAGAGTGTTATTTCTTTCAAAATTGTAGTAGTCTCTTGACACTACTAAATTGTAATATTATAGTGGTAATATTGCTCCGCTCGGGTATTGTATTTACCTCGTTAAAAGAGTTGGTGTCGTTGTTACTCTCTTGTCTTATTATTATTTTCTGTGAATATTATTTTTGGGCGGGATTATTATTTTTCCCAACATATTTAGTTCTGAGGTAAAATGCTTATGTTACATCTCAACTAGAATTTAGTTCTGGTTCAAGAAGTAATGTAACGACTCGGCCGGTCGTTTCAAGAGTTATATCCCCGTTTTCCCCATTTCTGCTTCCTTTTGTGCTTTTCAGCTATATTATGATACGTCGGGTTAGTTGGTTCGGGTCCGGAGGTGATTTCGAAGTGGATTGAGACCGGACGTCAACTATGAGTGAACAACTATGTGGTTTCTAAAGTAGAAGCTTAAGTTGAAAAAGTCAATCGGACGTTGACTTATGTGTGAACGACCTCAGATTAGAATTTTGATGGTTCTTTTAGCTCTGTTAGGTGATTTTGGACTTAGTAGCGCGTCCATAATGTGATCTGGAGGTCCGTGGTAGAATTAGGCCTGAATTAGCGAAAGCTAGAATTTTGGCGATTTTGGCCGGCAGTGGAAATTTTGATATCGGTGTTGGATTAGATTTCCTAAAGTTAGAGTAGGTTCGTGGTGTCATTTCAGACATGTGTACAAAATTTGAGGTCATTCGGACGTGATTTGGTAGGTTTCGGCGTCGTTGGTGGAATTGAGAAGTTTAGAAGTTCTTAGGCTTGAATCCGGAGGTAATTTGGTGTTTAGATGTTGTTTTGAGTGATTCGAAGGTTCGACTAAGTTCGTATGGTATTTTAGGATTGGCTGGTATGTTTGGTTGAGGTCCCGGGGACCTCGGGCTTGTTTCAAACGCTCAACGGGTCATATTTTGGACTTAGGGAGTTGGCAGATTTTCTGGTGTTATTGCAGATATTTTTCTTCATCGCGTTCGCGAGGAAGATCTCGCGATTGCGTAGGTCATCTGAGAGGTCAGCTAAAATTTCTCTTTGTGTTCGCAAAGATGAAAACACGATCATATAAGGTTATCAGGCAGTGCACCGCGAACGCTTGGGTTAGGCCGCGTTCGCGAAGAAGAAGTGAGGCAGTAGTGGAGTTTGAGTGTTACTCTTCGCGATTGCGTGAGGACAATTGCGATCGCGTAGGTATGAGCAGCTAGTACATCGCATTTGTGTGAGGTGTTACGCGTTCACGTAGAGTAAATATTCTATGGGAGTGAAGTTGTTCTTCGCGATCGCGATTAAGGAAATTTGGACAACAGTGTTAAATTTGAAAATCGAGGGTTTGAACCCATTTTTCATATTTTGAGCTAGAGACCACAAATTTAGGCAATTTTTGAAGGGATTTTCAGGGAGTTGATTGGGGTAGGTATTTCTCACCTGGTTTTGGTTAAATTCCATGATTATGTCTTGATTTTTATCATCTACATTGTGATTTGGGAAAAAAGTGAAAGAATTCTTGAGATGAAATTCTGAGGTTTTGAAGGGGATTTTGTTGTCGGATTTTGGTAAATTTGGTATGACTAGACTCGTGAGTAAATGGGCTTTCAATTTTTGTAAATTTTTTTGGATTTCGAGACGTGGGACCGGGTTTGGGCCGATTTCGGATTTTGGCTATAATTTGGTATTTTTCTTGTGGAGTTAATCCCTTTAGCTTATTTTGATCGTATTGTATTGCTTGTGGATAGATTCGGGACGCTCGGAGGCCGATTCGAGAGGCAAGGGCATTGCGTAGTAGAGATTTGCTCGGATTGAGGTAAGTAACGATTGTAAATCTAGTCCTGAGGGTATGAAACCCCAGAATTTTGTATCATTTAATTATTTGGAGGTGGCACACATGCTAGGTGACGGGCGTGTGGGCGTGCACCATTGGGGATTGTGATTTGGTCCGTCCCATATCAACTGTAAAGTTGAATATTTTATTGAAACTATATGATTCTTATGTGTTTTAGAAAGAATTTCTGTAAGTCAGGCTGGATGCCATGTGTAGGCCTTATGCCAGTGTTGTTTGGACCCTTAGAGGTCTTTTCTTGCTATCCTCTAATTGGTTTCGATTATAAATCTATACTCAGTCATGTTTATACATATTTACAGCATAACTCAGTCTCTATTACTCTATTTTGATGAATTATGTATTAAAAACATGCTATATTTTATTGAATTTGTTTTTTGTGATATGAACTTTACTTGCATTATTGCTCATCACTAATTCTTAGTCTTTATTTGCTGTTGTTACTTACTGAGTTGGTGTACTCACGTTACTCCCTACACCTTGTGTGCAGATCCAGATGTATTTGGACGCGGTAGCGGCTGTTGACTATTACGGTTGCAGATTTTCTTGGGGATAGCAAGGTAGCTGCCTGGCGATCGCAGCCCTGCTCTTCCCCCTGTTATCTTCCTTTAGTTGTATTTAGCTATTTTTTCAGACTATGTTAGTCTCGATATTGTTAGACAAATTGTAGTAAATGCTCATGACTAGTGACACCCCGATGTCGGGCTTTTCTTTTCCGCACTTTTGTTTTGATTTGAACTCCTTTACAAAGGTTTTTATGTTAAATAGCCTTGAAATTATCTTTGAAATGAAAATATCGATTTATTTTGGAAATGAGTCGGCTTGCCTAGTTCCACGATACGCGCCATCACGACAGGGTTAGTTTGGGTCATGACAAGTTGGTATCAGAGCCTAGGTTACATAAGTCTCACGAGTTATGATCGGGTTTAGTAGAGTCTTGCGGATCAATACGGAGACGTGTGTACTTATCTTCGAGAGGCTGCAGAACCCTTAGGTAACTCCATATTCTTGAATTCTTATCGTGCGAATCTGTTGATCCCAGTAACTAAACTTTTGTTGTTTCATTCTCTCATAGATGGTGAAGACTCGCACTACCGGACGGGAGGACCAACCACCAGTACCACTATCCAGGGCCGCGAGAGGCCGAGGTCGTGGTAGAGGCCGCGGTAGGGGCAGAGGTGCAGCACGCACAACAGTTGGGGCAGTACCTGCAGATCCACCAGATACCCCAGATCAGGATCAGATTCGAGTTGTTGATGCACCAGCTCAGGCACCACCTGTGCCTATTGTGATTCCAGGTCCTCAGGAGGCCCTAGCTCAGATTCTGACAACGTGTACTAGCCTTGCCCAGGCGGTCTCTGTCTCAACGGCCACAGCCACTTCTCAGGCCGGGGGGCACTCAGACTCCCACCGCTCGCACACCGGAGCAGGTTGTTCAGGGACTCCAGACACCGGGGGCACCACCAGCCCATCCACTCTAGCTGCTCAGGACTATGTGGTTCCTGCTATGCCTGAGGATTATCAACGTAGGTTGGAGAGGTTTGGGAGACACCAGTCTCCACCTTTTAGTGGCACAGAGAGAGAGGATGCCCATGACTTCTTGGATATGTGTCAGAGGATTCTTCGTACCGCTGGTATTCTGGAGACTTGTGGGGTCTCATTCACTACTTTTCAGTTTTCGAGGGTTGCACTCAGATGGTGGGAGACTTACGAGAGGCGTAGGCCTGTTGACGCAGCACCCCTTACTTGGCAGTAGTTCTCTGTGGTATTTTTGGAGATATTCGTGCCTCAGTCCCGTAGAGAGGAGCTGCGCAGACAGTTTGGGATATGTCTGTGACACAGTATGAGATGAGATTCTCCGAGTTGGCCCGTCATGCGTTTCTGGTTGGTTCCCACAGACCGAGAGAGGATCAAGAGGCTTATAGATGGCCTCGGCTTTCAGCTTCAGTTGCTTATGACCAGAAAGAGTATCTAGTGCTACTTTTGATGAGGTTATCGACATTGCTCGATAGATTAAGATGGTTCGCGGTCAAGAGAGGGTAGAGAGGGAGGCCAAGAGTCCTCGTGGTCAGGGTAGATTTAGTGGTGCTCCTCATGGGGGTCAATTCCAGCACGGCAGAGGCCGTCCATTCAGGCATGCTCAGTTATCTTGCCCAGTTCATCGTGGTGCATCATCGGGCCATGGTTCTCATAGTTCTCATCAGGGCCACTCATCCCTTAGTGCCCTACCAGCCCAGAGATCATCCCGTGCTCCATCAGTTCAGGGCTCCTCCGTGTCAGGTTCTTCTACCAGATATCTCGGTGCTAGAGGTTTCCTTCAATCCCCGCTACCAGCACCAGGGAGTTGTTTTGAGCGTGGGGAGTTTGGAAATATGTGGAGGAAGTGTCCTCATCGTCATGGAGGTCTATCTCAGTAGAGGAGTCATCATTCGACTGCAACACCAGTTACTTCACCACTCGTCCAGTCAGCCCGGGGTGGATGTCAATCAGCCAGGGGTCGCCCTAGAGGGGAAGGCCGATCAGGCGGTGGTCAGGACCGTTTCTATGCCCTCCCTGCCAGACCAGATGCTATTGCTTCAGATGCTATTGCTTCAGATGCTATGATTACAGATATTGTCTCAGTTTGTCATAGTACCTCTATATTATTTGACCCTGGTTCCACTTATTCATATGTTTCCTCGTATTTTGCTCATTTTTTGGATATGCCCCGTGAGTCTTTAGTTTTAGCTGTTCATGTATCTACTCTGGTAGGCGATATTATTGTTGTGGACCACGTGTATCGGTCATGTATGGTGTCTATTGGGGGTCTGGAGACCCGAGTGGACCTTTTGCTTCTTAGTATGGTCGATTGTGATGTGATATTGAGTATGGATTGGTTGTCTCCATGTCATGCTATTCTAGATCGTCACACTAAGACTGTGACGTTGGCGATGCCGGGGTTGCCGAAGGTTGAGTGGAGCAGTTCTATAGACGATGTTCCCAGTAGAGTGATTTCATACTTGAAGGTTCAGCGGATGGTTGAGAAGGGTTGCTTATCTTATTTGGATTTTGTGAGGGATGTTAGTGCAAATGTCCCTGCTATTGATTCTGTTCTTGTGTTGAGTGATTTTCCAGATGTGTTTCCTGCAGACCTGCTGGGCATGCCGCCTGACATGGATATTGACTTCGGTATTGATTTGGTGTCGGGCACTCAGCCCATTTCTATTCCACCGTATCGTATGGCATCGGTGGAGTTGAAGGAGTTGAAGGAACAACTTCAGGAACTCCTTGATAAGGGGTTTATTCGGCCTAGTGTGTCACCTTGGGGTGCACCGGTTCTATTTGTAAAGAAGATAGATAGTTCCATGAGGATGTGCATTGATTACAGGCAGTTGAACAAGGTTACAGTCAAGAACAAGTATCCTTTGCCTCGTATTGATGATTTATTTGACCATCTTCAGGGAGAGAGGGTGTTCTCTAAGATTGATTTGAGGTCCAGGTATCATCGGCTGAAGATTCGAGATTCAGATATTCTTAAGACAACTTTCAGGACCCGTTATGGCCATTTTGAGTTCTTGGTGATGTCTTTTGGGCTGACCAATGCCCCAGCAGCGTTCATGCATATGATGAACAATGTATTCCAGCCCTATTAGGACTCATTCGTTTTGTATTCATTGATGACATCCTGGTGTACTCTCGTAGCCAGGACGAGCATGCCCAGCACTTAAGGATTGCATTACAGAGATTGAGGGAAGAGAAACTTTAAGGAAAGTTCTCCAAGTGTGAGTTTTGGCTCGGTTCAGTAGCATTTTTGGGGCACGTGTTGTCTAGTGAGGGTATTCAGGTGGATCCAAAGAAGATAGAGGTGGTGCAGAGTTGGCCTAGACCGTCCTCAGCCACGGAGATTAGGAGCTTCCTTAGTTTGGCGGGCTATTACCGTCTCTTTGTGGAAGGACTTTTATCTATTGCAGTGCCCTTAACCAGATTGACCAAAAAGGGTGCTCCATTCAGGTGGTTGGATGAGTGTGAGGGGAGCTTTCAGAAGCTCAAGACTGCTTTGACCACAACTCCAGTGTTAGTTTTGCCATCAGCTTCAGGTTCTTACACCGTGTATTGTGATTCCTCGATGGTAGGTATTGGTTGTGTTCTGATGCAGGAGGGTAGGGTGATTGCCTATGCCTCACGCCAGTTGAAGACCCATGAGAAAAACTATCCTGTCCATGATCTTGAGTTAGCAGCCATTGTTCACGCCTTGAATATTTGGCGTCATTATTTGTATGGGGTTCATTGTGATATATGTACTGATCACCGGAGTCTACAACATCTGTTTAAGTAGGAGGATCTTAATTTGCGTCAGTAGAGATGGTTGGATCTTTTTAAGGACTATGATATCACTATTTTGTACCATCCGGGGAAGGCCAATGTGGTGGCCGATGCTTTGAGTCGCTGGGCGGAGAGTTTGGGGAGTTTAGCATATCTTCCAGCAGCAGAGAGACCTTTGGCATTGGATGTTCAGGCCTTAGCGGGCCAGCTTGTGATATTGGATATTTCAGAGACGAGTCGGGTGTTGGCTTGCGTGGTCTCCAGGTCTTCTCTTTATGACTGTATCAGGGAGCGTTAGTATAATGACCCCCACTTGCTCGTTCTTCAGGACAGGGTTCGGATGGGTAATGCTAGGGATGTGACTATTGGTGATGACGGTGTGTTGAGGATGCAGGGCCTAATATGTGTGCCTAATGTAGATGGGCTTCAGGAGTTGATTCTTGAGGAGGCCCACGGCTTGCGGTATTCCATCCATCCGGGTGCCGCAAAGATGTACCAGGATTTGAGACAGCTCTATTGGTGGAGGCGGATGAAGAAGGATACAGTTGGGTTTGTGGCTCAGTGTCTTAACTGTCAGCAGGTTAAGTATAAACATCAGAGACCGAGTGGCTTGCTTTAGAGGTTAGAGATCCAAGAGTGGAAGTGGGAGCGGATCACTATGGACTTCGTAGTTGGGCTCCCACGGACTTCGAGGAAGTTTGATGCTATTTGGTTTATTATGGATCGGCTGACCGAGTCCGCGCACTTCATTTCAGTTGGCACTACTTACTCTTCAGAGCGGTTGGCTGAGATATACATTCGAGAGATGGTTCGCCTGCATGGTGTCCTAGTTTCCATCATTTCAGATAGGGGTTCTCAATTTACATCGCAGTTAGGTACTCAGGTTGAGTTGAGCACAACTTTTCACCCTCAGATGGACGGGCAGTCCGAGCGCACTATTAAGATATTGGAGTACATGTTGCGCACTTGTGTCATTGACTTTGGGGGTTTATGGGACCAGTTCTTGCCGCTCGCGGAGTTTGCATATAACAATAGTTACCAGTCGAGTATTCAGATGGCTCCGTATAAGGCTTTATATGGGAAGAGGTGTAGATCTCCAGTAGGATGCTTTGAGCCGGGTGAGGCTAGGCTCTTCGGTATAGACTTGGTCTAGGATGTATTAGATAAGGTGAAATCGATTCAGGAGCGGTTTCGCATGGGGCTGTCTAGGCAGAAGAACTACGCGGATAGGAAGGTCCGTGATGTGTCTTTTATGGTTGGGGAGAAGGTTTTGCTGAAGGTATCACCCATTAAGGGTGTTATGAGGTTTAGGAAGAGGGGCAAGTGGAGCCCCTGGTTCATTGGGCCTTTTTAGGTGCTTCAGAGGATAGGGGAGGTGGCTTATAAGCTTGCCTTACCACCCAGCTTGTCGAGTGTGCACCTAATGTTTCATGTTTCCATGCTCCAGAGGTATATTGGTGATCTGTCCCATGTTTTGGACTTCAGCACGGGTCAGTTGGAGGGTGATATGACTTATGATGTGCCGGTGGCTATTTTGGATCGGCAGGTTCAGAAGTTGAGGTCAAAGGACATAGCTTCGGTGAAGGTGCAGTGGAGAGGTCAGCCTATGGAGGAGGCCACCTGGGAGACCGAGCGGAAGATGCGGAGCAGATACCCACACCTATTTGAAACTCCAGGTATGTTTCTTGACCCGTTCGAGGACGAACGGTTGTTTAAGAGGGGAGGATGTAACGACCCAGCCGGTCATTTCTAGGGTTATAGCCTTGTTTTCCTCATTTTTGCTTCCTTTTGTGCTTTTCAGCTATATTATGATAAATCAGGTTAGTTGGTTCGGGTCCGGGGTAGTTTCAGAGTGGATTGAGACACTTAGTCTCTAAAGTAAAAGCTTAAGTTGGAAAAGTCAATAGGGCATTGCCTTATATGTGAATGACCTTGGATTTGAATTTTGATGGTTCCGTTAGCTCCGTTAGGTGATTTTGGACTTAGGAGTGTGTTCAGAATGTGATTTAGAGATCTGTGGTAGAATTAGGCTTGAATTGGCGAAAGCTAGAATTTTGGTGATTTTCGCCGGCAGTGGAAATTTTGATATCGGGGTCGGATTGGATTTTTGGAAGTTGGAGTAGGTTCGTGGTGTCATTTCAGACCTGTGTGCAAAAGTTGAGGTCATTCGGACGTGATTTGGTAGGTTTGGCGTCGTTGGTAGAATTCGGAAGTTTAGAAGTTCTTAGGTTTGAATCCGGGGGTAATTTGGTGTTTTGATGTTGTTTTGAGTGATTCGAAGGTTCGACTAAGTTTGTATGGTATTTTAGGATTGGTTGGTATGTTTGGTTGAGGTCCTGGGGGCCTCGGGCGTGTTTCAAATGCTCAACGGGTCAGTTTTTGGATTTAGGGAGTTGGTAGATTTTCTGGTGTTATTGCAGACTTTTTTTTCATGGCGTTCGCGAGGGAGATCTCGCGATCGCGTAGGTCATCTGAGAGGTCAGCTAAAATTTCTCTTCGCGTTCGCGAAGATGAAGACGCGATCGCGTAAGGTTATCAGGCAATGCACCGCGAACGCGTGGGCTAGGCCACGTTCGCGAAGAAGAAGTGAGGCAGCAGTGGAGTTTGAGTGTTACTCTTCGCGGTCGCGTGAGGAAAATTGTGATCGCGTAGGTGCGAGCGGCTAGTGCATCGCGTTCGCGTGAGGTGTTACGCGTTCGCGTAGAGTAAGTATTCTTAGGGAGCGAAGTTGTTCTTCACGATCGCGAGGCCTTTTCCGTGATCGCGATTAAGAAAATCTGGGCAGCAATGTTAAATTTCAAAATCGAGGGTTTGAACCCATTTTTTATATTTTGAGCTAGAGACCATGGATTTAGGCGATTGTTGAAGGGATTTTTAGGGAGTTGATTGGAGTAAGTGTTTCTCACTTGATTTTGGTTAAATTCCATGATTATATCTTGATTTTTATCATCTAAATTATGATTTGGGGAAAAAGTGAAAGAGTTCTTGAGATGGAATTTTGAGATTTTGAAGGGGATTTTGTTATCAGATTTTGGTAAATTTGGTATGACTAGACTCGTGAGTGAATGGGCTTTCAAGTTTTGCAAATTTTGTCGGATTTCGAGACGTGGGCTCGGGGATTAGGTTTGGGCCGATTTCGGATTTTGGCTATAATTTGGTATTTTTCTTGTGGAATTGATCCCTTTAGCCTATTTTGATCGTATTGTACTGCTTGTGGCTAGATTCGGGACGTTCGGAGGCCGATTAGAGAGGCAAGGGCATTGCGGAGTAGAGATTTGCTCGGATTGAGGTAAGTAACGATTGTAAATCTAGTCCTGAGGGTATGAAACCCCGGAATACTGTATCATTTTATTATTTGGAGGTGGCGCACATGCTAGGTGACGGGCGTATGGGCATGTGAGCGTGCACCGTTAGGGATTGTGACTTGGTATGTCCCGTATCAACTGTAAAGTTGAATATTTTGTTGAAACTATAGGATTCTTATGTGTTTTAGAAAGAGTTTCTGTAAGTCGGGTTGGATGCCATGTGTAGGCCTTATGCAAGTGTTGTTCGGACCCTTAGAGGTCTTTTCTTGCTATCCTCTCATTGTTTTCGATTAAAAATCTATACTCAGTCATGTTTATACATATTTACAGCATAACTCAGTCTCTATTACTCTATTTTGATGCATCATATAAATATTGTTTGGGCTGAATACTTTATTTTCTGATAGCCCGAGAGGCTGGAGAGGTTTATGACTTAGTGAGGTTGAGGGCCTGATTTGTGAGGATATTTATGGGATCGGGTTGCACGCCGCAGCCTGTTTGATATAGGCTGAGGGCCTCATTGATTTATACCATGATTGGCTTGATATAGCGCTTGGGCTGAAGGAGCCCCTTCGGAGTCCGTACACACCCCAGTGAGCGCAGGTACCTACTGAGTGTCGAGTGCCGAGTGCCGAGTGCTGAGTGACTGGGAGGCATGAGTGATGGTGAGGTCTGCCCGAGGGGCTGTATACGAGTGATTGTGAGGTTTGCCCGAGGGGCTGTATATGAGTGATGTTGCCCGAGAGGCTGTATATGAGTGATGTTGCCCGAGAGGCTGTATATGAGTGATGTTGCCCGAGGGGCTGATTATGATTTTATTATTTTTGCTCACCTTTGCATTGAGCCTTTGTTTGAAAACTGGTGAAAGATGTCTTTAAATGATTTTACTGGAACTAGATTTAAAATAGCTGATTTGATTCAAACCCTGGTTTTAAAAGCATGTTGTATTTTATTGAATTTTTTTTTGTGATATGAACTTTACTTGCATTATTGCTCGTCACTACTTCTCAGTCTTTATTTATTGTTGTTACTTACTGAGTTGGCGTACTCACGTTACTCTCTGCACCTTGTGTGCAGATCCAGGTGTATCTGGACACGGTAGCGGCTGTTGACTATTCTGGTTGCAGATTTTCTCGGGGATAGCAAGGTAGCTGCCTGGCGATCGTAGCTCTGCTCTTCCCCCTCTTATCTTCCTTTAGTTGTATTTAGCTATTTTTCAGACTATGTTAGTCTCGATATTGTCAGAAAAATTATAGTAAATGCTCATGACTAGTGACACCCCGATGTCGGGCTTTTCTTTTCCGCACTTTTGTTTTGATTTGAACTCCTTTACGAAGGTTTTTATGTTAAATAACCTTGAAATTATTTTTGAAATGAAAATATCGGTTTTGTTTTGGAAATGAGTCAGCTTGTCTAGTTCCACGATAGACGCCATCACGACAGGGTTAGTTTGGGTCGTGACAAGTAAGTTGCAGATATTTATATATAATTTCATATACATTTACATATGAAAAAACATAAAGATGAACTAACATTATTAGTCTATAACAATCTCAAATTGGTAATAATCTATGGTTTTCCGTTTCTCGTTACATAACATCTTGATATAACTTGTTCAATCTTCATCTTATGCATTTTCCAATTTAGAAGTTCTGATCTGTCCTAAATTTGGAATTCTACTTATGCAAGGATGTTGAACAGAATGTACTACATGCTCTTTTCCATTTCAGTCTAATAAAATGACAAGGGAAACTAAACTTTCAATGGCAATACAGCAAAATAGAGGTTAGGCTCTGATCGTTACCTGTTTGAAAACGAATAAAAATAAAGATACAAGATGAAGAATCTGGGGGATATTGAACGGATCTCTGATAAAGATATAGATATTGGACCTAACTCAACCCCAAAAGCTAGCTCATGAGGTGAGAATTGCCCGAGTTATATAAGAAGAACAAGTCTTTCATCCCTTAACCGACATGGGAGACTCAAGCACACCCGCACGCCCAGGCCTGTCAACTGGAACATGAACAATATAATATGAGGGCCTAACATCGGTGAAACAAAGAATTAGGATGAGTCCGACTCTGATACTATGTTAAAGATATGAACATTGAACTTAATTCAACCCCAAAAGTTAGCTTATGAGATGAAGATTGCCTAGTCCATATAAAGAGACCAACTCACCCATCCCTTAGCCGATGTGGGAGACTCAACACCCTCGCACGCCCAGGCCTGCCAACTGGAGCATAGGTGCCCCATCCCTTAGCCGAAGTGGGAGACTCAACACCCCCGCCCAGGTCTATCAACTGGAACATAAACAATATAAGATGGGTGCCTTATATTGATGAAACAAAGAATTGGGATGAGTCCAGCTCTAATGCCATGATAAAAATATGGACATTGAATCGAACTCAATCCCAAAAGCTAGCTTACGAGAAATAATTGCCAAAGCCATACAAGGAGACCAAGTCCCCTGTCTCTTAGCCGATGTGGGAGACTCAACAATCTCTTTACTTGAAAGTAAGAACATATATTTATTATTTTTACATTATGAACTATGAACAAATCTAAGTTTGCACTATCCATGATAAATCTGATCAATTCGTCCGTCATCATCATCAGCAGCTTTTTCTTCTTCTTCTTCTTTGGTGTCGTCATCATCATCTTCTAATTATTAATCATCATCTGAAGCATCATCATCTGAATCATCATGAGGTTATATAATTAAAATATCTTGGGGTCTTTTCTTTATACAAGCTAAAACTAGACTTCCAACATTATAAGCACATAAGGTGTCAAATCTTCAACAGAAAATATTCATCTACGCCTACACAAAATAACAACATCTAACACCATTTTAACCTGTATTATTTTTCTAATTTAATTTGCTTTTTTATCTAACATCTAACGAGTGCAACCTTAATAAATTATAACCAATTATGGGAAGTTCATGTAATGTTATACTCACCTGAATCTGATTGTAGGATACGAACATGCACAAGTTCGTTTCCGATGTCTTCCTGTTCTTGTTGAATTTGTGCAGCAGAAGTGTTGAGTTTGGGCTTACAACCTTGTAACTCAATTAGTTGTAGTGTGTTGATTGCTGCAAACTCAAAGGGCATCTCTTGCAACTTACGGCAATCTCTAATCATGAGGTGCTCAAGAGTAAGAAAAGTGTCATCTGTCGCTTCCCAGTGCTTGAAATTATTTCTCTCAATTAGTAAAAGCTTCAACTGATTAAATCCCCCTGCAATTGGACACCATTTTTCGCCTTGACAAGAATACAGTTTCAGCTTCAGCACCTCAAGGTTAAGCAACTCACCTATGATGTCCAAGTCCTCCCACCTTAGACGTGTTTTGACCAACTTTAATGTATTGAAGCGTTGTTGGAAAAACTTGTGCACTCGGAATGGTCACTCGTGCACAAAACTCAATGTTTCAAGTTGATGTGGATGAACAAGATTGTCGAAAAGTCTATATTCTTCAAACCTTTCATAGTCGCGTTTACCTCCGAAGAATCCTAATTTTTTAATATTCCGAATCCCTGAAATAACCTCCTTTGTGCAACTAGTTGGAGACAATCCAGAAATAGCATGTACGTTTGAGAAAGTCAAGTACCTCTCTTCGTCATCAGATACACTTGAAGGATTTGGCAAATAAAAGTTACGCAGTCTGAGATGACTTAACTGCGATAGTTCCCAAATTTGTTGGGGAAAACATTCACGTCTTGAACCATCTTGTTCAACAATGAATAGTTTCAGATTCCATAACGTACAAATATCTGAAGGTATGTCAAAACCTCCACCGCGACTGGACAGTACTAGGTACCTCAACCAAATGAGGCATAGTATCTGTGGAGGGAAACTCCTTAAATGTATGAGGCTCAAGTCCAAGATTCTGAGTAAACTGAATTGAATAAACTCTGATCCAAGAGTACAGTTCACAAGAGATGAAGTTAAAAGGAAAATAGAATGAGTTCGTTTCAAGAGATTGTTGTCGACATAATCTGTATGCCTCCTAATCAAATGATGATGTGTACGGGTAAGAAGGACCCTAAAAGATCCATAGTCAATATCATCACCATCAATCCATCGCTTAAAGGGCCGCATCTTATGCCTACTAATATGATTACATTCTGGAGCGACAGAATATAACCCATCATCAAGTTCAATGTCATGGCTCTGAGCTTTTTCTGTATCCGAAACATCCAATCTCTTTAAGTTGTATGAAAAGGCACCGGTGGAATGAACCAAGACAGTAAAAAGGGCAGATTCATAGATCTTCAATTAATGAGCGTGGATGATTAGAAACGTTACAGAATCTTCACGAACAGTTACGATTACCAATTATAACGTTTCATTAATGTTATTAATGCTCATAATGACTCGGTCTTAAAAGGGAAAAGACGTTGTACTTGAAGACCTATATATAAGGAAAAGAAATGTCATTTGTACAGACACGTTCTGATAATTATTGGAATATAATTACTTTCTTGTGCTTTTTATTGATTACTTTGTCATTTCTTATTCTAATTTCCTTTCTTATTTCTGAGAGAATATTGAATTTCTTGAATCAGTAACCCGAGTACTTCTAAAAATAGGCTTTGACTGAGAATCTAATTCTTTGGTTAAACAAATTGGTTCCGTTGCCGGAAATCTCATATTATTCTCTTACTTTCCAAATCACTCTCTCTCAACTGAATCATGTCGAATGTCAATGACAACAACCAGCAGGTGAAAGGAACTCCAGTTCCGTCACCTCGAGGAATCCCACGCAATTCAAGAGAAGCATCACCAGAAAGATCCACTACTCATAACAATGAACAACATGGAAATGAACAAACTGTCGAGCAGGATTCTGTGAAGTAGTTAATTGCTGAGTACGTGAATGATGCTCTCCAGGCTTTCGTGAGGGGACTACCAGCTGTGCCACCCACACCTCCACCAAACAATACTGCAACTGTGGAAATTCCACGATCAGGGTTGGCTAATTCTGGAAGCGGAGGAACTCCCAACGAGTCACGTTATGGGAGACCAGGTACGCCTAATAATTCTGATTTACAAACTTTAATACTAACCTTGCAGAAACAGGTGAAAGAACAAAACGACTGTATTGAGCAAATACTCGGCGTATCACCTATGATCAAAGGAGTTGATTTCGATAAATATTCACAACAACCATGGAAACCAAGCGCAGGTCCATTACCAATTCTCAAAAAGTTCAAAATGCCTGACAGCCCGAAATACGATGGAAAGACCGATCTACGTGACCACGTTACTGCATTCACCACGGGAGTAAAAGGCAATGATTTAACCAAGCGGGATATTAAATCTGTGTTGGTCAAAAGGTTTGGGGAAATACTTACTAAAGGAGCGTTAACATGGTACTCTCTTTTACCTGAAAATTCTATTGACTCTTTTGCTGAGTTTGCAGATCTATTTATAAAAGCACACTCGAGTACACAAAAAGTTGAAAAGAGAATGGAGGATATATTCAAAGTAAAGCAAGGAGATACAAAATTGCTTCGAGAATTCGTAGACAGATTCCAACGTGAAAGAATATTGCTACCAAGAGTACCTGGCAATTAGGCACCCATGGCATTTGCAAGCAATTTAAACGAGAAAATTTATCCTACAAGAATTCCCTACCACGACATGGAATGATGTCTATAATAGGTACAGTACCAAGTTATGGATCGAAGAAGATATCGTAGCTCAGTCAAGAGTTGAAGAAAAAATAGGTTCGAGGCGGTCAGAATCTGAGAAGAGGTCCGGTAAGAATAGGTACGAGCCTTATATGGGACCTTCGGGGCAAGAAGCTCGTTCCAAATTCGAAAACTTGCAGGTTGATCATGGGTTCGCAAATAGAGATTCAGGTTCATCATCGTCGAGATTTAGAAAAGATCGAGGTGAATGCAACAGAGATGCTAATACAAACGCAAAGATTAGGGACTATAATTTTAACGTGAGTACCTCCGAGTTGGTCACTGTTTTAAGAAGAATGGGGGATAAGGTACGATGTCCTAAAGAGATGAGGTCAAATCCAAATAGAAGAAACTCAGATTTTTGGTGTGAGTTCCATAATGATCACGGCCATGGAACATCAGACTGCAGATTATTACAAGGTGAGGTGGAACATTTATTGAAGCAGGGCTATCTGACAGAATTGTTCGGTGAAAAAGGAAAACAAGCTTACATGAAAAATAGGAAAGAGCCCCCAAAACCTCCGTCTCCAAAGAGAACAGTAAATGTGATAAACGACAGAGCAGAAGTCAACGGCGTAACCTATACAGCCACGAGAAAAACAACAAAGTTCACAATAACTCATGGGAAGCAAACTCGCCAAAATTTGAAGACGACAACATAACCTTTGATGATACAGATGCAGATGGATTAATGATTCCTCACAATGATGCACTGGTAATATCTTTACTTATACATGATATTAATGTAAAACGAGTTTTGATTGACCCAGGTAGCTCTGTGAATATCATTCTATTACGAGTGATGAACGAAATATTGATGGGCGATCGTGTAGTTCCAAAAGTACGTTCCTTATCTGGGTTTGATAACTCAGCCGCTATTATAAAGGGCGAGATTGAACTAAGCACATACGCAGAAAGGGTCATCAAAGAAACAAAATTTCAAGTGATAGACACGGATATGGCCTATAATGTAATTCTTGGGAGGCCGTGAATTCATGATATGGATGTTGTGCCATCCACATTACATCAGGTTATCAAATTCCCTTCAAAATGGGGAATTCAACAGATTTGAGGAGATCAACAAACTTCAAGGAGCATCAATTCGGTGATACAACCAAGTCAAAAAGATACGAATGCAAGTTAAAAAGAAACGAGTGCAAGTGAGAAAGATGGGGGTGCAAGTGAGAAAGATGCGGTAAATCAAATTTCAATAGAAATTATATCAAAAGAAACATACGTGGACTCCAGACCGGATGTAATTCAATAGCCAGAGGAGAACGAAAATATTAAAACAACGATTGAGGAGCTTGAAGTTGTTCCACTATTCGAACAATGTCCGGATCAAAGAATTCATATCGGAGCAAGGTTAAACCTAGGTAGAAGAGGTAAGTTAATTGAATATTTAAAAGCTAACACAGATTATTTTGCATGGTCCCATTCAGATATGACAGGTATACCTCCGGAGGTGATGCCTCATAAATTAAATAAAGATCCATTATTCATACCTGCCAAACAAAAGAAGAGGAAGCAAGGATCATTCAAAAATCAAGTGATCGATGAAGAGGTATAGAAAATCTTAAAGACCGATTCAATACACGAGGTAAAATATCCTAATTGGTTAGCTAATACTGTGGTAGTTCCGAAAAAGAACGATAAATGGAGAGTTTGTGTGGATTACACTGACTTAAATAAAGCATTCCCGAAGGATTCATTCCCTTTACCGCATATAGATCAATTGATTGATGCTACCATATGCCACGAATTATTATGCGTTCTAGATGCGTATTATGGTTATAATCAAATAAAAATGGACCCCTTAGATAAAACAAAACTTCATTTATTACAAACAGGGGGACTTATTGTTACAAAGTCATTCCTTTTGGCTTGAAACATGTTGGAGCCACGTATCAGAGGTTGGTGACCAAGATGTTCCAAGAACACATGGGGAAGACGATTGAAGTGTACATTGCTGATATGTTGGTTAAATCTACACAAGCAGAAGATCATTTTCAACATCTTTCAACTACCTTCGAGATCCTATGCTAATATAATATGAAACTTAACCCAAAAAAGTACTCTTTTGGCGTACCTTCAGGTAAGTTTCTAGGATTTCTCGTATCTAATAGAGGAATTGAAGTAAATTCTGCACAGATTAAAGCTATTGAAGAAATACCTGATATACTCACAAGCAAAAAAGTGTAAAAATATTGACAGGTAAGATTGCAGCTTTGGGAAGATTCATTTCTAGATCTTCAGAGAAAAGCGTTAAATTCTTTTCAATATTGAAGAAGCAAAATCAGTTTGAATGGACTGAGGAATGCCGACAAGCCCTCAAAGACTTGAAGGCATACTTAACAAATCCTCCCCTATTGTCTAAACCAAGGGATGGAGAAAGACTATTTGTATATCTTGCAGTTGCAGAAGTAGTTGTAAGTGCAGTTTTAGTAAGGGAGGACAAAGGTAAATAATCTCCTACTTATTATGTTAGTAAATCTTTATTAGATGCTGAAACTAGATATCCTCATCTAGAGAAACTAGCTTTAGCATTAGTCATGGTAGTTAGGAAATTGAGACCATATTTTCAATGACATCCTATCTCCGTAGTAAATGCATATCCATTAAGAAATATTTTGCATAAACAAGAATTGTCAGGCAGACTAGCCAAGTGGGCAATAGAACTAAGTGAATATGACATTATTTATCAACCTAGAACAGCAATAAAGTCTCAAATTTTAGTAGATTGCGTCACAGATTTTAATACAAAAATAACTCCTGAAGTAGAAAAGGAATTAAAATTTTTTACTGGAGCTAATCCAGGTACGTGGATTTTTTTTTACTGATGGCTCTTCAAATGTCAAAGGAGTCGTTTTAGGTATTGTCTTAATCCCGCCCTCAGGTGAGAGTATAAGACAAGCAATTAAATGTTACCCTATTACTAACAATGAAGCAGAGTATGAAGCTGTAATTGCAGGTTTGGAACTAGCACGAGAACTCTCCATAGAGCAAATCATGATTAAAAGTGACCCTCAACTGGTAGTCAATCAGATGCAGGGGACTTACACTGCTAGAGAGGCACGAATGCAACAATGCTTGGAAAAGGCACGAGAACTGGTCATGCAATTCCAATCATGGAAGAATGTGCAAATACCCAGGGAAAAAACGCAGAAGCAGACGCATTGGCTAACCTTGCTTCAGTTGCAGAAGTAACGAGTGAAGAAAATGCTATTATAATACATTTATTTCATTCAGCACTTGACCAGGATAAATATGAGGTAATCTTTAATAATTTAACCTGGGATTGGAGAAACGAGATTGTTAATTTTTTACAGTACGGGATCGTACCTGAAGGCAAGAAAGAATCTCAAGTGCTTCAACAAAAAGTTGCTCGTTACTGCCTAATTCGAGATAATTTATATCGAAAAATGTTTGGTGATCCTTTAGAAAGGTGCCTTGGACCCAATCAAACAGAGTACATGATGAGGGAAGTACATGAAGGACATTGCAGAAATCACGCAGGTGGAAGATCTTTAGTTAAAACACTAATCAGGGCAGGATACTACTGGCCTAAAATGGAAGAAGATGCAGAAACTTTTGTAGCCAAATGTGATAAGTGTCAACGATATGCCAACAATATGCATCGACCTGCAGAGTTATTACATACAGTTATTTCCCCATGGCCATTTATGAAATGGGGAATGGATATAGTAGGGCCTTTACCACAAGATAAAGGAAATTATATGCCGGTTTGGAGTTCCAAAAGAAATCGTATGTGATAATGGCCCACAATTTATAGGCTCGAAAATCACGGAGTTCTTTCAAAGTTGGCAAATCAAATGAATAACCTTTTCACCTTACCATCCCATGGCAAATGGACAAGATGAATCAACAAATAAGATTATCATCAATAAATTGAATAGGAGACTAGACAAATCAAAAGGGAATTGGCCTAAAGAATTACCATGAGTATTATGGGCTTATAGAACCACAGCAAAAACAGCCACGGGAGAAACTCCATTTTCGCTTGTGTATGGTTCAGAAGCTTTAATCCCAGTTGAAATAGGAAAACCAAGCACAAGATTCACATTGGCAACGGAAGATTCGAACGATGAGGAATTAAGAACAAACTTGGACTTACTCGAACAAAGAAGAGAAGCAGCTTTAATACGGATGGCAGCACAAAAGCAAATCATAGAACGATACTACAACAGAAATGCTCACCTCAGGTACTTTAAAATTGGGGATTTCGTTCTTAAAAAGGTTTTCCAATCAATGAAAACAACCGTAGCAGGAAAGTTAAATCCAAATTGGGAAGAAGGTATCACTGGAAAAGGTGCCTACGAGTTAGAAACCATGGATGGCAAGGTTTTACCCTCGAGTTGGAATGTTGTTCATTTAAAGAAATACTATATCTGAGCAAAAGAAATACCCACGGTCAGGTATCGTTCAATTACGAATTTTGTTTTATACAGTTAAAATTATACTAACAATTTTAGATGCAAAAATCTAGCCCATACCAAATGATGATATTAGACCTGAAAGACACACGGAAGCAACATTATTCCCGGTCTAAGGTTGCAACCTTTATGATGGAAATATAAAGGGTGAAGCAGTCATCGTCTAAATTATATATACCTCAGAGTCTCGTATATTTTTCCTTTTCAGGAAATGAACCACATGGAAGGAATAATCAAGTGCTCGAGATTTCATACTTCAAAGCTCAAACACTTGGGGGACTATGGTCTACCCAACAAATCGATAGTTAAGAGCAAAGTCAAGAGCCAAAAATGCAAGCCTGATTCAAAAACCTATGAAGAATATACTCGTGGATGTAAATTTCAAAATCTTACGAATGGCAATATTTAGTCATGGGTTGCAAGATATACCCTTGAATTTTGTAAAATCTGTTGTAAAGAAAATTGTTACAAAAGAGTTATAGATGATACTTGAATACATGTAAGGTATTATACTATTTGACAGTTCGAAAGATACAAAACTTCCTCAAAGTTATTCAAAGAAACATATGTGTTCCTATTTCTTCTTTTGTATGTTTACACAATTATGAAGTTGAGACGTCTTCTTCATTAAGTGTCGTTTATAAAAGGGCCCTCTTTTATAAATCGTACTTTTTTCAAAAAGTCACTAAGTATTGAAGCATTTTAATGCATAACAAAAGAGTAGTAAAGAAACTCGGAATAAAATATCATAGAAGTTGAACAAAGACTTAGAAGATGATATTATAATAACTTGGTTAAAACTAAGTATGGACTTAGTTCCAACCTAATTATCTTATACAAAAAACCCCAAAACGGACTAGGGGTAAGATTTTCCAAAATATTAACCCCAAATGGGACCAGGGGTAAATCTCCAAATGTTCCACCAATAAAAAAACAAAGAAACATTTCAAACTTTTTAACTTTCACTGTGGGGAAGAATCTGAACATGTAGGATGAAGAGTGGCATCATCACCAGAAGGAAGAGCAACTTGAGCAGGAGAAGGTTGAACAATAACCTCACCAGGAGCGATTTTATCACCCTCGGGAATGCCAACATCAGGTGAAGAAATTCTTTGACTCTGCTGGGCCTTTTCAATCGTCTCTCTAGTCTTTGCAATCTCAGCATCTAAGTCAAAGCCTTCCCAGCTTATTTCCATTAACGTTTCGAGGTGAGTGTTCAAAAAAGTCAAGCTAACATCAACAACGGATTTATCTTCAAGGGCCTCATAATCCTTTTTCTACTGCTCAACCTCAGCTCTTAATTCATCCTTCTCATTCAAGGAAGCATCTTAAGAAACCTGTATGGGGGCAAGAGATCTCTCTAAATACTAAACCTTGTCTGAGGATACACGAAGATCTTCTTGAGTTTGCGTGAGCATTTGAACAAGCTCCCCAGAGTAAGCTTCTTTTTGGTTTAGCAAATCCTTTAAGCTCCTAATTTCTTTAGAAGCCTTGGAAAGCTGCTTAGCAAATGAAGACTCGAGAAGATTCTTGTCTTTGCCCGCCTGATTGGATGAGGCTTTCTGTGATGACCCAAAAGGTCATATTATGCTTTAGAACTCGAATCTACGCTCTTAAGCCTTAAAAATCTCATTTTTACCCTCCTCAATTTGCGTTCATAGTCCGTGCAAGTTTTCGGAAAGCTTTTACGTTGAAAATTAATGAAAATAAGAATTTATACCTTAAAAGTTGATTTTAGTTGACTTCGGTAAATATTTTTGGTAAACGGGCCCGGATCCATATTTTTACGATCCCGATGGATCCGTATCGAATTATGGGACATGGGCGTATTCCCGGAATCAAATTCGGAGGTCCCTAGCTCAAGTTATGAATTTATGATAAAAATTAAAAGTCTGAAAAATTAATTATTTTTAAGAACTGATTGATGTTTGGCATTGTTAGTGCCGGGTCCGTATTCTGGTTCTGGAGCTCGGTACAGGTTCATTATGATATTTAAGACTTGTCTGTGAAATTTGGTGAGAAACGGAGTTGATTTGACGTGATTCAGACGTCCAGCTGAGAAAATAGAAATTTTTAAAAGTGTTCTTGAGAATTTCATTTGATTTGGTGCTAAATTCATAGTTCTAGGTGTTATTTTGGTGATTGGATCGTGCGAGCAAGTTCGTATGATATTTTTAGACTTGTGTGCAAATTTGGTTTGGAGCCCCGAGGTCTCGGGTGAGTTTCGGATAGGCCACGGGATGTTTTGGACTTTGGAAATCTGGTATTTTGCTGCAGCAGGTGTTCTGGCATGTCCTTCTTCGCGTTCCCGAAGGTACTCTCGCGAACGCGAAGAGTAAACTGGGCAGCTGAAGATTTCTTCTTCGCGAACGCCAAGGCTTGGTCACTAACATGAAGCGATGGGGGCGACACCCTTCGCGAATGCGACAAGCCCATCGCGAACGCGTAGTGTTAGGCATTGGGGAGAGGGAGTCAGTCGTTCCTTCATCGCGAACGCGAGCTGGGTCTCACGAACGCAAATGCTAGGGGGAGTAACCATCACGAACGCGATCTGCGTCTCGCGAACGCATAGGCTTGGCAGCCAGTACCCTTCGCGAACACGACAGTGCTCTCGCGAATGCGATGAACACTGTCGCCCAGTACTTAACAGAATCCAAAAACGGGATTTTAGCCAAAAATTCATTTTCTCAAAAACTAAACGGTGAAAGGCGATTTTTCAAGAGCCATTTCTTCCACAAATTGTTGGTAAGTTATTCTAAACTATTTTGTTTCAATTAACCATTACATTTCTTGAATTTTCAACCAAAAATCAAGAGTTTTCATGGTAGAATTAGGGGTTAGGGTAGAAACTAGAGATTTCAAAAATTTGAGGATTTAGACCCCAATTTGAGGTCGGATTCCAAAACTAATTATATATTCGGGCTCGAGGGTGAATGGGTAAAAGGATTTTGGTCCAAACCTCGAGTTTTGACCAAGCAGGCCCGGGGTCGATTTTTCGACTTTTTGGAAGAAAATTTGGGAAATTTAATTTATGAAATATAATTGATTCCTTTAGCAATATTTGATATTATTGAGTCATTTTTGAGTAGATACGAGTTGTTTGGAGGTGAATTCCAAAGGAAAAGCTGTGATTGAGAATTAAGTGGCCTTCGGAGCAAGGTAAGTGTCGTGTCTAACTTTGGCTTGAGGGAATAGGTATTGTGTGAGTATTTGCTACGTGTTTTGTTGTTAAATACGATGTATAGTTGAGGTGACGAGCATCTATGCGTTGTAGTCGACTCATAGCATGCGAGTGAAATTCCATTCTTGCAAATTTGTAGTCTTAAATCTTGTTATCCATGCTTATTGTTGTTGTTGAAATGTTGGGAGACTCGTATCCGGTTCCACCAAGGTTGATAAAATTGTGAATATTTATTCGAGGTTAGATGTTAAATTGTGAAAGTAATTATTGATGAAATATTGATTTCTTTGTGAAACCTCTCTCTATCCGTTGTTATTGATTCTGTGAATTGTGAGGAAGAGTGTAAAGCACGAAGGGTGATGCCGTGCATGATTTATTTATATTGTGAGAAAGAGTATAAAGTACGAAGGGTGATGTCGTGCATGAATTATTTATATTGTGAGGAAGAGAGTAAAAGCACGAAGGGTGATGACGTGCAGTCTTATTTATTATTTGGTGAGGTTAAGAGTAAAAGCACGAAGGGTGATGCCGTGCAGTTTTTCTTGCTGTTTTAATTGCTCAATTTGTTTAAGGATTTTCGGATTTAATTTTGTCTTTTCATTATTCTCTCTCTTTATGTTGTATTCCCCCACTGTATGTTCCCTTCCCATTATTTCCATGTTATTTCTTTATTTATTGTTTGTGCCACTAACATGATTATATTGTTCATGTTATATGTGGGTGTCTTGTCCTAGCCTCGTCACTACTTTGACGAGGTTAGCCTCGACACTTACCAGTACATGGGGTCGGTTATACTGATGCTGCACTCTGCACTTTCTGTGCAGATTTTGATACCGGTTCAGGTTGATCGAGATTTGCTACTGGTCCGCTGTCCGGAGACTCAAGGTAGATCTGTCGGCGTACACAGACCTTGAAGTGCCCGTCTATATTTTATGTCCTACTATTTTCCTTCATTCAGACAGTTATATTTCTTTCAGACTATTACTTGTAGTAAATTCTAGAATGCTCGTGAATTGTGATTCCAGATCCGGGTGGTAGTATTTAATATAATTTTATGATATTTCGCACTTATTATATTTTATCTTAGTTAATTATTGTTATTTATTGAATGGAAATAAGGAATTGGTTTAACGATTTTTTTAAGTGGGCTTGCCTAGCAAGTGAAATGTTAGGCGCCATCACGGTCCCATCGGTGGTAAATTTCGGGTCGCGACAGTTGGTATCAAAGCACTAGGTTGCCTAGGTCTCACGATTCACGCGCAAGCTTAGTAGAGTCTGGAGGATCGGTACGGAGACGTCTAAGCTTATCCTCCAGAGGCTATGAAGTTTAGGAACAAGTTTCCCTTCTATTCTTCTTTGTCATGCGATTTTGCTTTCTCAATACTGATTGAACTCTTCTACTCTTATTCTCTCGCAGATGGAGTGAACACATACCGCTTCATCAGCTGAGCAGCAGCCAGAGCCTCCAGTGGCAGCTCCTACGCGGGGCAGAGGTCGAGGCCGAGGCCGTGCTAGAGGCCGAGGCAGGGGCAGGGCTCAACCTAGAGCCCGAGCAGCAGCCCCAACAGTGGAGCCTCAGATAGAGCTTGATGAGGAGGTTCCAGCCAAGACTATTCCTGTCGAACCAGCTCAGGTTCCGGAGGGATTCATTGCTACCCCAGTACTTCAGGACGCTTTGGTCCGTTTGGTGGGCCTTATAGAGAGTGTGGCCCAGGCTGGCGCATTTCCCATGGCTCCAGCAGACTCTCAGGGTGGAGGAGGAGCCCAGACTCCTACCACTCCCGCTCCGGAGCAGATAGCTCCCAGTATCAGGCTCCAGCAGCTCAATCAGTCAGATTAGTTCATCTGGTTATTGCGACACAGGTCGGAGATGGGCCAGCTATGTCTTCTGAGGCTTTATGGAGATTGGACAGGTTTATCAAGCTCTTTCCTATTCACTTCAGTTGTGCTCCTTCAGAGGATCCCCAGGAGTATCTTGACAGCTGTCACGAGGTTCTACGAAACATGGGTATAGTGGAGACCAATGGGGTCGATTTTGCTGCATTTCAGATGACTGGTTCCGCCAAGAAATGATGGAGAGATTACTTGTTGACCAGACCAGCTGGGTCGCCTGCTCTTACTTGGGACCAATTCTCTCAGCTCTTCATAGAGAAGTTTTTGCCTATCACATTGAGAGAGGAGCGTCGCCGTCAGTTTGAGCATCTCCAGCAGGGCAGTATGATTGTTACTCAGTATGAGACCCGTTTTGTGGATTTGGCCCGTCATGCTATTCTTCTACTTCCCACCGAGAGAGAGAGAGGGTGAGGAGGTTTATTGATGGACTAGCTCAGCCTAGCAGATTGTAGATGGCTAAGGAGACTAGGAGTGAGATTTTTTTTCAGGCGGCTGCTAATGTTGCCAGACGAGTCGAACTGGTTCTTAGTCAGGGAGGTCAGGGGTCTGACAAGAGACCTCCTCATTCCGGTGAGTTCAGCGGTGCCTCGACTAGAGGTAGGAGTACTTTTGGCCATCCTTCCAGGCCATTTCATTCAGCGCTCCAAGCATCCCACGATGCCTCAAGTGGTCGTGGCCCTCAGATGCATTATTCCGACCAGCTAGCCTACAGTACACCACCAGCTCCTATTAGTGCACCTCCACTCCAGAGTTATCAGGGTAGTTATTCAGGTCGACAGGGTCAGTTTCAGGGTTAGCAGTCACAACAGTCGAAGTTATGTTATACTTGTGGTGATCCAAGGCACATTGCTAGATTTTGCCCTCGGGCAACAGGCAGCTCACAGCACCAGAGTTCTCGTGTCGTGATTCCGGCATCAGTTGCTGCACCACCTGCTCAGCCAGCCAGAGGTAGGGGTCAGGAAGCCAGAGGCAGGGGCCAAACTGTTAGAGGTGGAGGTCAGGCCGTTAGAGGTGTAGACCAGCCAGCTAGAGGCCGCCCTAGGGACGTAGTTCAGGGTGGTGGGCCCCAACCCCAGTTTTATGCTTTCCCAGTCAGGCCTGAGGCTGAGTCATCTGACGATGTTATCACATGTACTGTTACAGTTTGCAGTAGAGATGCTTCAGTTCTATTTGATCCAGGATCTACTTACTCCTATGTGTCATCCTATTTTGCTTCCTATTTGGTTGTGCCCTGTGATTCTTTAAGTGCTCTTGTGTATGTGTCTACACCAGTGGGAGATGCTATTGTTGTAGATCGTGTTTATCCTTCGTGTGTGGTCACCATTGGGAGTTTTGAGACTCGTGTAGATCTCCTACTTCTCGACATGGTTGATTTTGATGTCATACTGGGTATGGATTGGCTGTCACCTTATCATGCTATATTAGATTGTGACTCCAACATAGTGACCTTAGCCTTGCAGGGGTTGCCTCGATTAGAATGGAGAGGAAATCTTAGCCATTCTGCCAGCAGGGTTATCTTTTATGTGAAGGCTCGGCATATGGTCGAGAAGGGGCATCTAGCTTACTTGGCTTATGTCTACAATCCTAGTGCGGAGGTTCCCTCCATAGATTCGGTACCGGTTATTTGTGATTTTCCAGAGGTGTTTCCTGCAGACCTGTCGGGGATGCCACCTGACAGGGATATTGATTTCTGCATTGATTTGGCTCCGGGCACTCAGCCTATTTCCATTCCGCCATATCGCATGGCCCCTCCAGAGTTGAAAGAATTGAAGGAGCAGTTGCAAGATTTTCTTGATAAGGGCTTCGTTAGACCTAGTGTCTCGCCCTGGGGTACACCTGTGTTGTTTGTGAAGAAGAAAGATGGATCGATGAGGTTGTGTATAGATTATTGGCAGTTGAACAAAGTCACCATCAAGAACAAGTATCCATTGCCGAGGATTGATAATTTATTTGATCAGCTTCAGTGTGCCAAGGTGTTTTCAAAGATTGATTTGAGATATGGCTACCATCAGTTGAGGATTAGGGCATCCGATGTGCCTAAGACAGCTTTTCAGACTCGATATGGTCATTATGAGTTTCTAGTGATGTCATTTGGGCTGACAAATGCCCCAGCAGCATTCATGGATTTGATGAACCAGGTGTTCAAACCCTACTTGGATTCCTTTGTGGTTGTGTTTATTGATGATATCTTGATCTACTTCCATAGTCGAGAGGAGCATGAACAGCACCTTCAGATCGTTCTTCATACACTAAAAGATAGCCAGTTATATGCTAAGTTCTCAAAATGCGAGTTTTGGTTGAGTTCAGTTGCTTTCTTGGGTCATGTTGTATCAGCACAGGGTATTCAGGTGGATCCTAAGAAGATTGAGGCAGTACAGAATGGCCTAGACCCATATCAGCTACAGAGATCCGTAGTTTCCTGGGTTTGGCGGGCTATTACCGTCGATTTGTGGAGGGGTTTTCATCCATAGCAGCCCCGTTGACCAGATTGACCCAGAAGGGTGCCCCGTTCAGGTGGTCAGACGAGTGTGAAGCGAGCTTTCAGAAGCTCAAGACATCTTTGACTACGGCACCGGTATTGGTGTTACCCACAGATTCAAGATCTTATACAGTATATTGTGACGCATCTCGTATTGTTCTAGGTGCGGTATTGATGCAGGGTGGCAAGGTTATTGCATATGCTTCACGGCAGCTGAAGGTTCACGAGAAGAATTACCCTGTTCATGATCTAGAGCTGCAGCCATTGTTCACGCGCTGAAGATTTGGAGGCACTACCTTTACAGAGTGCCATGTGAGGTATTCACTGATCATCGGAGCTTGCAGTATTTGTTCAAGCAGAAGGAACTCAATTTGAGGCAGAGGAGGTGGCTGGAGCTATTGAAAGACTATGATATCACCACATTGTATCATCTCAGGAAGGCCAACGTGGTGGCCGACGCCTTGAGTAGAAAGTCAGTCAGTATGGGTAGCCTTGCATATATTCCAGTTGGTGAGAGACCGCTTGCATTGGATGTTCAGGCCTTGGCCAACCAGTTCGTGAGGTTAGATGTTTCTGAGTCCAACTGTGTTCTAGCTTGTACAGTCGCTCGGTCTTCTTTGTTTGAGCGCATCAGAGATCGGCAGGATGACGATCCGCATTTACTTGTCCTTAGAGACACAATGCGGCACGGTGGTGCCAAGCAGGTTACTATTGGAGATAACGAAGTTTTGAGGATGCAGGGTCGTATTTGTATGCCTAATGTGGATGGACTTCGTGAGTTGATCCTTGAGGAGTCCCACAGTTTCTGGTATTCTATTCATCTGGGCGCCACCAAGATGTATCAGGACTTGAGGCAGCATTATTGGGGAGGCGATTGAAGAAGGACATAGTTGCCTATGTAGCTCGGTGCCTAAATTGCCAGCATGTAAAGTGTGAGCATCAGATACCTGGTGGTTTACTTCAGAGGTTAGATATTCCTGTGTGGAAGTGGGAGCATATCACTATGGATTTTGTTGTTGGACTCCCACGGACCCAGAGGAAGTTTGATGCAGTTTGGGTTATTGTGGACAGGCTGACTAAGTCGGCGCATTTCATTCCTGTGATAGTTACCTATTCCTCGGAGCGGTTAGCTGGGATTTATATTCGGGAGATCGTCCATCTTCACGGTGTGCCAGTGTCTATCATTTCTGATCGAGGTACGCAGTTTACCTCGCACTCTTGAAGGGCAGTACCGTGTGAGTTGGGTACGCAGGTTGAGTTGAGCACAACATTCCATCCTCAGACGGATGGGTAGTCTGAACGTACTATTCAGATCTTGGAGGATATGCTCCGCGCTCGTGTTATAGACTTTAGAGGATCATGGGATCAATTTTTGTCCCTTGCAGAGTTCGCCTACAACAACAGCTACCGGTCGAGCATTCAAATGGCTCCCTATGAGGCGTCATATGGTAGGCAGTGTCGGTCGCCAGTTGGGTGGTTCGAGCTGGGAGAGGCTCAGTTGTTAGGCACAGACTTAGTACATGATGCCTTGGATAAGGTCAAGATTATTCAGGATCAACTTCTCCAGGCAGAAGAGTTATGCCGACCGTAGAGTTCGTGATGTTGCATTCATGGTCCGAGAGAGAGTGTTACTTCGGTTATCACCCATAAAGGGTGTAATGAGGCTCGTAAAGAAGGGCAAGTTGACCCCTAGGTATATCGGATCTTTTGAGATTCTGGAGAGAGTGGGAGACGTGGCTTACAAGCTTGCATTGCCACCTAGTTTAGCAGTTGTTCATCCGGTATTCCATATGTCCATGCTTCAAAAAAATCACGGCGATCCGTCCCATGTGTTAGATTTCAGCTTTGTCCAGTTGGACAAGGATTTGACTTATGAGGAGGAGTCGGTGGCAATTCAAGCCCGGTAAGTTTGCCAGTTGAGATCAAAGAGTTACCCTTCAGTTTGAGTGCAGTGGAGAGGTCAGCCTATTAAGGCAGCTACTTGGGAGTCCGAGTCCGATATGCGGAGTAGATATCCCCACCTTTTCACCAGCCCAGGCACTTTTCTATGTCCGTTCGAGGACGAACGGTTGTTTTAGAAGTGGAGAATGTGATGACCCAAAAGGTCATCTTATGCTTTAGAACTCGAATCTGTGCTCTTAAGCCTTACAAATCTCATTTTTACCCTCCTCGATTTACGTGTGCAGTCCGGGCAGGTTTCTGGAAAGCTTTTACGTTGAAAATTGCTGAAAATAAGAATTTATGCCTTAAAAGTTGATTTTAGTTAACTTTGATCAATAGTTTTGGTAAACGGGTCTAGATCCGTGTTTTGACGGTCCCGGTGCATCCGTATCAAATTATGGGACATGGGCGTATGCCCGGAATCGAATTCGGAGGTCCCTAGCTCAAGTTATGAATTTTTTATGAAAATTAAAAGTCTGAAAAATTAATTATTTTTAAGAATTGATTGGTGTTTGGCATTGTTAGTGCCGGGTCCGTATTCTGGTTCCGGAGCCCGGTACAGGTTCATTATGATATTTAAGACTTGTCTGAGAAATTTGGTAAGAAACGGAGTTGATTTGACGTGATTCGGACGTCTAGTTGAGAAAATAGAAATTTTTAAAAGTGTTCTTGAGAATTTCATTTGATTTTGTGCTAAATTCATAGTTCTATGTGTTATATTGGCGATTTGATTGTGCGAGCAAGTTCGTATGATATTTTTAGACTTGTGTGCATGTTTGGTTTGGAGCCCCGAGGGCTCGGGTGAGTTTCGGATAGGCCACGGGATATTTTGGACTTTGAAAATCTGGTATTTTGCTGCAGCAGGTGTTCTAGCATGTCCTTCTTCGCGTTCGCGAAGAGTAAATTGGGCTGCTGAAGATTTATTCTTCGCGAACGCCAAGGATTGGTCGTGAATGCGAAGCGATGGGGGCGTCACACTTCACGAACGCGACAAGCCCATCACGTACGCGTAGTGTTAGGCATTGGGGAGGGGGAGTCAACCGTTCCTTCATCGCGAACGCGAGCTGGGTCTTGCGAATGCGAAGGCCAGGGGGAGTAACCATTGCAAACGCGGGCTGGGTCTCATGAACACGTAGGCTTGGCAGCCAGTGCCCTTCGCGAATGCGACAGTGCTCTCGCGAACGCGATGAACACTGTCGCCCAGCACTTAACAGAATCTAAAAACGGAATTTTAGCCAAAAATTCATTTTCTCAAAATCCAAACGGTGAAAGGCGATTTTGCAAGAGCCATTTCTTCTCCAAATTGTTGGTAAGTGATTCTAAACCATTTTCTTTCAATTACCCATTACATTTCTTGAATTTTCAACCAAAACTCAAGAGTTTTCATGATAGAATTAGGGGTTAGGATAGAAACTAGGGATTTCGGGAATTTGAGAATTTAGACCCCAATTTGAGGTCGGATTCCAAAACTAATTATATATTCAGGTTTGCGGATGAATGGGTAAAAGGATTTTGGTCCAAACCTCGAGTTTTGACCAAGCGGGCCCAGGGTCGATTTTTCGACTTTTTGGAGAAAAATTTAGAAAATTTAATTTATGAAAATAATTGATTCCTTTAGCAATATTTGATATTATTGAGTCATTTTTGAATAGATACGAGTGGTTTGGAGGTGAAATCCAAAGGAAAAGCTGTGATTGAGAATTAAGTGGCCTTCGGAGCAAGGTAAGTGGCATGTCTAACTTTGGCTTGAGGGAATAGGTATTGTGTGATTATTTGCTACGTGTTTTGTTGTTGAATACGATGTATAATTGAGATGACAAGCATCTATGCATTGTAGTCGAGTCGTAGCATGCGAGTGAAATTCCATTCTTACAAATTTGTAGTCTTAAATCTTGTTATCCATACTTATTATTGTTGTTGAAATGTTGGGAGACTCGTATCCGGTTCCACCAAGGTTGATAAAATTGTGAATATTGATTCGAGGTTGAGATGTTAAATTGTGAAAGTAATCATTGATGAAATATTGATTTCTTTGTGAAACCTCTCTTTATCCGTTGTTATTGATTCTGTGAATTGTGAGGAAGAGTGTAAAGCACGAAGGGTAATGTCGTGCATGATTTATTTATATTGTGAGGAAGAGTGTAAAGCACGAAAGGTGATGTCATGCATGAATTATTTATATTGTGAGGAAGAGAGTAAAAGCACGAAGGGTGATGTCGTGCAGTCTTATTTATATTGTGAGGAAGAGAGCAAAAGCACGAAGGGTGATGACGTGCAGTCTTATTTATTATTTGGTGAGGTTAAGAGTAAAAGCACGAAGGGTGATGCCGTGCAGTTTTTCTTGTTGTTTTAATTGCTCAATTCGTTTAAGGATTTTCGGATTTAATTCTGTCTTTTCATTTTTCTCTCTCTTTATGTTATATTCCCCCACTGTATGTTCCTTTCCCATTATTTCCATGTTATTTCTTTATTTACTGTTGGTGCCACTAGCAGGATTATATTGTTCATATTATATGTAGGTGTCTTGTCCTAGCCTCGTCACTACTTCGCCAAGGTTAGCCTCGACACTTACCAGTACATGGGGTCGGTTGTACTGATGCTGCACTCTGCACTTTCTGTGCAGATTTTGATACCGGCTCAGGATGATCGAGATGTGCTACTAGTCCGCTGTCCGGAGACTAAAGGTAGATCTGTCGGCGTACACAGACCTTGAACTCCCCGTCTATATTTTATGTCCTACTGTTTTCCTTCATTCAGACAGTTATATATCTTTAAGACTATTACTTGTAGCAAATTCTAGAATGCTCGTGAATTCTAACTCCAGATCCGGGTGGTAGTAATTAATATAGTTTTATGATATTCCGCACTTATTATATTTCATCTTAGTTAATTATTGCTATTTACTGAATGGAAATAAGGAATTGGTTTAACGATTTTTTTTAAGTTGGCTTGCCTAGCAAGTGAAATGTTAGGCGGCATCACGGTCCCGTCGGTGGGAAATTTCGGGTCGTGACACTTTCTCATCCGCTAGTTCTGCTACCATAACTTTTACTTGCTGCTCTAAGGTGCACTTTTCTTCCTCTAAAACCTCCATCTCAAGTTGAAGCCCCTCGAACTGTTCTTTCCAGTTATCCGCCTCAGTGTGATAATCATTCATCAACTGCTCTGTGTGGACGATCCTTTTCATCGTCTCCGTTCCGATGAGATTGATCTACGCAATAAAAAGAGGAATGTGATACCAGTAAAAGATAAATCACGTAAAATAAAAACACAAGGTTTGTACCTTTAAAGACGAATGCACAATATCATTCATCCACATTAGAAAGCTGTGACTTTCCAGTTTTGACTTCTCAACTAGGCCAATCAGTGGTTTCAGCCATACATCAGCTTGGCCAGATTTCTTCAAAAGATTACCATCTTCAGGAATCCCGATGGTAACTTGTTTCATTGCCCTACTATTACTGGAGGAACCAACTTCAACATGGGAAGTTGTAACAGTAGGGGAAGTCGAGGAAGTCAAAATAACCACGGGTAGAATAGTGGCAGCAGCAGCAGGAATGGGTAACTGAGGTTCAATCGGACCAGAGGCATGAAAAGTGGCAAGAGGCGTTTCCTCATATATAAAGCAAAAGCTTTCTTCATCAAACCCACGAAAAATGAGTTGTTAGGTAGAGTCACGGGGTGCAGTAGGCGTCTCTTCATCAGATGTCACTAAGGTAGCATCTTCAGGCTCGGACATGGGAACATAACTAGGAGGGGGAGTAGCTTCGTCATCTGAAATGACTCGTCTCCTAGCCCGTGTCTTACGAACCAACGAGCCTTCATCCCATTCTTCTTCATCCTCAGAGTTATGTGGTCTATCAGCTTTTCTTTTTGACGAAGAACTCAAGATTATCTCTTGAGCCTTTGATAGAGAGAGCCTCGAAGCAGTGATTGAAGCAACACTCACACCTCGAATGGGAAACCCTAACAAAGAAATGGGTTAATAAGTTCCAAAATAAACATGGAAGTAAGGAAGAAAGTGAAAGAGAAAGTTACCATGAGTCTTAACTTTCCATCCAAATCTGTTTGAAAGGTATTTCCAGGACCTTTATTCCATAGGAGCAACAGTTAACAATTTCTCTACCCAACCACGGAGATCAGGAATCTCCTCAACAGTTCCCATGGTTGCTAAAAAAGAAAAGTAAAACAGTTACGAGATTACAAGTTCTTCACAAAAAAGAAGAGAAATAAAAGATTGAAAGAAAGACTTACGTGCAAAGTTCCACTTCTCAGGGAAGGGCATGTTCTCTTCACCTACTAACCCACTTGTAGGAGCAGCAACAAATCAGGTATACCAGCCATGATCTTTGTCGTCTTCAGATCTAAACAAAACCCTCTTACTCCTCGCCACGAGAGTAAAAATCCCATGACGAAATAATTTGGGAGAGTAAAGATGAATCATATGATAAAAGGTGAAGGGTAAAAAAGCCAAAATTGACAAGTATCTAAGGCATGCCATAACCCTCCATACAATAGGACCAATCTGTCCTAAACACACATCGAAGAAACGATAAAACTCAATGATAACTGGATTAATAGGTGGCTTAAAACCTAATGTGAAAAGATACGTATACACAAAAGAAAAACCAGCTTTAAAGGAAGTGATCCTTTGATTTTCATGGGGGCCAGAATCGGGAAGTCAAATTTCCAATAGCAATCTCTCCGCACAATAGAAACTAAACCCTCAATAATCTAGGAAGGGTAAACATCAACACGATTGTGAGAAGTCATGAAAGTGATCTGATTTTTAATTAATTCTCTATCAGTGACAAAGGAAAGTTCGGCGGGAATAATCTCGTCGACAGTAGGTTCACGAAGCGGTTCACTAGAATCTCTACTTCTAGCGGAAGATCTATGTGAAGAAGAAGACCTAGTTCTAGAAGATGATGGAGGAGTAGTACTGGGTTGAGAAGGAGAACCACGTACAGACACTGACCCTAAACTACGTAACCTACCACCTCTCCTACTCCTGATAGGAGCGGAAGAAGGGGGAAGTTCATCTACTATGACGACTTTTCGAGGATCAAGATTTGAAGAAGACATAGTTATATGGGGAAATAGTACGTAATGAAGAACAAAAGTAAGTTGTGAATAAAGAACACTGAAGAAAGTTTTTCGTAAAAGCAAAGGCAAAGGATGTATTTATATGCAGAAGCAACCGTCATGTAAAGAGGGTAAAGATGTAAACGTCATTATGAAAACAGTCACTTCATGACTGATGCAGCCACAAAAATGCCCTAAAATCCGCTGAAGAGTTGCAGAACCAATCGATGACTGCCACGTGTTGCATGCATTAAATGATAGTGACATACGACGCATTGGTTCAGAGGAAGATGCAATGGTACGTGAGAAACGGCGGCAAAAAATTCCCGCCATAAATGTGATCCACTTTCTAAATATTCAATTGCTGAATAATTGGTAAGTGGGGGGACTATCTGTATTGGTAAAAATAAATGTTACATGTGGAGTTAATTATGTGGTTGACATGGCAAGGCACGTGGATCACTAGAAAAGCGACAGCTGGAGAGGAGCACTAAAAGAGACACGAGTCACAGCAGATACGAACAAATCACCCACGAGGTGAAAAAAAATGGTTGCTCGAATCTCTTTAACTTATATGAAGAGGCACTGTTGGAATGAACCAAGACAGTAAAAAGGGCAGATTCATGGATCTTCAATTAATGAGCGTGGATGATTACAAAAGTTACAGAATCTTCACTAACAGTTACGATTATTAATTATAACGTTTCATTAATGTCATTAATGCTCATAATGACTCGGTCTTAAAAGGGAAAAGACATTGTACTTGAATACCTCTATATAAGGGAAAGAAATATCATTTGTATAGACACATTCTGATTATTATTGGAATATAATTACTTTCTTGTGCTTTCTATTAATTACTTTGTCATTTCTTATTCTAATTTCCTTTCTTATTTCTGAGAGAATATTGAATTTCTTGATTATCAGTAACCCGAGTACTTCTAAAAATAGGCTTTGACCGAGAATCTAATTCTTTGGTTAAACATCAACCAGAGCACATGTAAACATCTTTCATCGGGATCATTTGTGACAAATGATTTTACATCTTTAGCAACATTTCCCCAAACTTCTATTGTCCTTTTACATTTGGACACAAGCCCAGCAACCGCGACAATAGTTAGTGGTAACCCTTTGACATTTGTCTACAATTTACTCCCCAATGATCTCAAACTCATATGACAATGCTTCATTTGTAAACGCCGCACTTTTAAAAAGGTTCCGACTCTCATCTGGATTCAAGAAATCCATCTTCAAAGAAAGATTCTTTGTACCAGCAGAACAAACTACTTCAGCATTACGAGTCGTCAACAATATTCGACTCCCATTGTTTTGAATTGGAAAGCATAGTCTAATATCATCCCATGCTTCACTCTTCCACATGTCATCCAATACAATTAAGTACCTCTTACCCTTTAAACTCTTTTGTAGCATGTTTGCTAGCTCTGCCTCACCTTCCATGTAAAATGAATCACCCTTTGTAGAATGCACAAGGCTCAGCAAGATCTCGTTTACATTGTGTTGTTGCGATATAGTAGCCCATTCACGAACATCGAAATGAAGTCGAATGGATGCATCATTGTAAACTTCTCTTGCTAGAGTTGTTTTGCCAATGCCCCCCATCCCGACAATCGGGATGACCTTGGATTCACTAGTGAAGCCTTTAGTCAGATCTTCTAGCAATTTTTTTCTTTGATCATCACGTCCCACCATATTCATGTTCTCCACATTCGGAGTATGTTTTCCTAAACTTGAGTCTTGAACCAAAGATTCCTCGGATACTTGTTTTAGGCTATCATAGAGCCTCTCATCTGCCATTTCTTTCTGCATTTCATCATCTGTCATTACAGAATCTGTTAGTCGCAGTTGAATTGTGTGTTCAATAGCATTTGCAACTTCTTTTATCTGTATCTCCAAGTCTGTCATTTCTCCAGAAACATTGCCTTTCTCAAAAATTTTGAGAAAAACTTCAAGGGAACTAATTTTGTCATGAAGACCGCTAAATTCTTCTCTTAGAGATTGCATTAGCGAATTGGATGTCAAGACCGATTCCATTGTTCTCATAAGAGAAGCAACACTAGCATAAGCCATATCTACTGTTTTCCAATTATGACCTGAAAGCTGCAAGTTCCACGAAGTCAATGCTTCTGATTAATCGAACGTCATACCTTTCAGTCACGCTCTTGTATTAGTTGTATTGTATAAAAAGATTAAATTGCTATCAAATATAAGTTAAAAATTATATCCACTTGATAGCTGCCAAAAAGCTGTTTAATACGAGTTTATCTTTTCTTACAATGGTAATACGAACTATGCGCATACCTCAACTAATCAATCCAGTACCTGGCTACCTGCTACCTCCAACTAGCCAACACATATGTTTTATATATCTATACGTTTGAGGGTGAATAGTTGTATCTTTTATTTTTTCGATGAAAGATTCGGTTTTCACACTTCCCCTCCAGTGTGACTCGAACCCAGGACCTAACGGTCGATGGAGGTGCTTTTACCAACTGAGTAAGCCTCACTTATCATCCAAACACAAGATTCATATTCAATATGCTCAAGGAAGAAGCAAATACAACACTACTATACACACACACATAGATACATATGCTTAGTGAAGATAAAGTGCTCATGATGTATTAAACAACAACAACATAGCTAATGTATTCCAACAAATGGGGTCTAGAGAGGGTAGTATGTACACAGTCCATACCCCTACTTTATGAAGGTAGAGAGACTGTTTCTGGAAGACCCTCGGTTCAATACAGAAAAATCCCAGCAATTATGACAACAAACTACGGAAAACGAAATTGTAACAACAGCCAGAAAAAATAAAAACAAAGCACGAAAAACATCATGTAATAATATCGATCTAAAAATAGGGAACACGAGGCTAACACTAGTACTATCGCTAGGGTCAATGATGTATTTTAGTTAGGATTTATTTTGTTTCAGAATTTGAACTGCAAATCAGTGTTGTCAAAGGCACGCTTAAGCCCTGAAGCGAGGCTCAAAACATGTTGAGTGTTTTGCCTTGCTTTGTGGGCGCTTTAGTGTCGCATCAAGGCTTTATGGCATATTTTTCCTTGCCAATGAGTGTAATCCTGAAAATGCGACATTAAACAATTGATATCTTACTTTGTCGCAAAAAAAATCAATTTCTTTATCCATATATTTGTTATTCATGCTTATAATTATTAGTCTTCGACTACATATACATATTTTACTTTTTTTCAGTTGTGCCTTTTTTCATTAAAGATCACGCTTTATTTGCGCTTTGTGCTTAAAACCCCAATGGACCTTAGAGCTTTTTTGCGCTTTTAGCCTTTGATAACACTGCTACAAATGTTGAAGAATTATTTTTTAAGTGCTCTTTCCAATAGCCTATAAAAGAAACAAATACATTGACAAATGAAAAACCATAAAAAAAGCTTCAAACCTCAAATCCCTAATTTCTCCGCTTTTTATTACTAGTTAAGATCTTGATAAAACTTTTTGCATCTCTCTTTAAGAATAATGCATTTTCCAAAATTTTAATCAGCCACAACAAGTGTTCTCTTTTGCTCTTAAGTTTTAATCAAATGAAGAGTAATTAAGGGCAACTAACCTTTCAATGGCAGATTAGCAATACAGGAGTGTTGGGAAATGGAAACCAGCTGCAAAATCACTGCAACAGAATACATTTGAGAAAAATAGAATTAATAAAAACACAAATATGAGTATCCACAAACAAATGGGTAAAGCACAGAACAATTAGTACATAACCAAGATTAAAATCAAGAGGAAAATGGCTTACCTCTGACTGGCTGAAATGGTATTTATAATCTAGGTATGTGATAACTCTTTTTCATATATATATATATATATAAATGATAATGTAACTTTAAATTTTTTATTCTAATCCTAATGACATGATTATATAGCCATAGCATAAATCGTTTAAGTAAAAAATATGTATACCATATTTCAGATTACAAGTTTCAAAAGTTTTTTTTGTTTAAGTAAAAAATGCTAGCATAAATCGTGAATTATAAGTCAAGAAGATATAATATGATAAAGGGTGGGAAATCTCGAAAACAATCTCTGGAATAGAATAAAAATTTCTCTGTCCTTTTTTTCGTGGTGAGATATCAACTGGCCCACCAAAAAGCTTTCTATTCTTAGTTCTCGAATTCGATTCTTTTGATTAAATGCGTAAGAATCTGAATTATCTTACCATACAATTAGTGATTCTCTTTAAACGTCTTTACTTTATAGGTGACTCATGACACATGACAACAAATAAAACTGAGTCTGGTACCCCTAAATATTTGCCCCCTGGAGTGTCGTCTTAACCAAGAAATGAAAGTGTGTGAAACCTTAAAATGTGTCTCAAATCCTCATTTTCTCACATGTGCGCAGCACTGTATAATATATCAAAACCATCTTAGGAAGGGTATAGCAACTTTAATTTGATAATAATGATGTCCCAGTAAGCTTTTGAAGAGGGATTGCGCATGTCACCTTAGACGAATCCCACATCGGAATGGGAGAGCAAAATGAAGAGCTTTATAAGGCACAACAGAAGTCCATATGGTACGCGCGCTTTTGGGCTCGACAATGACATAGCCCAAGGGATAAAATATGTGAGGTTTATTAGGCCAAAGCGGACAACACGTATCATGAGTTTGGGTCGTGTCCTCCAAAGCTCAAGTATATATGAAGAAATTAAACTTCCGTGTTCAAAATTTTCATCCTCTTCAAATAAGTATAGCATATTTCAGATAACAAGTTTCTAAAGCTTTTTTTTGTTTTGGTAAAAAATTCTAGCATAAATCGCGACTAAAAGATGTTGGGAAAAATAATAATTTCGCCCAAAAATATATCCACGAAAAATAATAATAACACAAGAGAGTAACAACGACACCAACTCTTTTAACAAGGTAAATATAATACCCGAGCGGAGCAATATTATCATTATAATATTACAACTTAGTAGTGTCAAGAGACTACTATAATTTTGAAAGAAATAATACTCTTTATTTAAAATAACTCACTACAATATTACTGACACTCACTATTTATCTCACAGACTACAATATGTGGATTACTCTCTCTAACTTCAATTGCTTCTCTTTGTTTTGGTGTGTTTTCAAACGAGGAGAAGCTCTTCTATTTATAGCAAGAAATCCTTGGCCTAATAGTGGATATGATGTCATGTCAAATGTTATAAAAACTTGGTCCACAAATTTGTTATAGTGGATATGATGTCAAATGTCATGAAAACTTGGTCCACAAATTTATTATAGTAGATATGATGTTATGGAAAATGTCATAAAAATTTGGTCCACAAATTTGTTATAGTAGATATGATATTATGAAAAATGTCATGAAAACTTGGCCCCTACTTGAAAAGAAGCCAAATTAATGGCCATATTACACATGGGATGGACCCATCAAATCTTCCCCTTAATTTTAATTTTTCTTCTTCATTCCAAGTCTTTATCTCAATCTCTGAAAATCTTCAAGTTTGAGAGGTTTTGTAAAAATATTCACTTGATCACGAGACTTCACATATTTGAGTTTTACCTCCTTCTTGGCAATGCATTCTCTGATGAAGTAACACTTTGTATCTATATGCTTACTTCGATCATGATACACCGAATCCTTGGCAAGTGCATGTGCGGATTTGTTGTCAATACAAATCTCTATAGCTTAAATTTTGGCAAACTAAGCTCCTTCAATAATCTTCTCAGTCAAATAGCATGACATGTACAAGATGTTGCTGCTATATATTCAGCCTCACAAGTCGAGATAGTAACAATGGATTGTTTCTTTGAACTCCAAGAAATAACAGAATCACCCAAGAAAAACACAAAACCAGTTGTGCTTTTTCTATCATCAATATCTCCCGCATAATCACAATCGCAAAATCTCATAAGCTTGAAATCACTAGAAGAAGAATAAAATAACCCAAAGTCAATTGTACCTTTTAGGTAACGAAGAATTCTTCTAGTGACTTTCAAATGAGTGGAGGTAGGAGCTTCTATGAAGCGGCTTACTACTCCAACTGCAAAGGTACCATGTAGAAAAACAAAGGTGGGACATGACGATCTAACGGATGAGGGGCAAATATGATCCTAAAGTATAATTGTAAGGATAAATATGTCAAGAAAGTATAACGAATGACAAATGTAACCCTTTTTGAAGAGTAGAGGGGTAAATATGATCCTAAAGTATAACGAAGGGCAAATGTAACTCATTTTAACATGAAAAGGGTAAACATGAACCTAATGTATAACTGTAAGGATATTTTTGATAAAAAATTTAAACGGAGGGTAAATAAGGCCTATTTATGATAGTAGAAGGGCAAATCAGACCCTTATCCGTAACTATAATTGAAACTTCAGGCCATGATAAACTCATGCCTAGTGAGGCAAAATGTTTATGTTACATCTCAACTAGGATTTATTTCTGATTCACGAAGTGAGCTGCAAATCTTGATGTATAATTTCATAACTCTTCGAAAAGAACGATATACATTTACATATAAAAAACATAACGATGAACTAGCATCAACAATCTATAACAGTCTCAAATTATTAATCTATTATTTCCCTTTTCTCATTACATGTTACTGTTACCATCTCGATATAACTTGTTCGATCTTCATCTTATGCATTTTCCAAAAGTTTTGGTCTGTCCAAATTTTAGAATTTTAGTTGTGCTCGGGTGTTCAACAGAATCTACAAGTGCTCTTGTTCTTTTAAGTTTATAAAATAACAAGACGAGAAACTAAAATTTAAATGGCTGATCAGCAAAACAGAGGTTAGTCTGTGTCTGTGATCCTTACCCGTTCATTGAAAACAACAATAACAACAACAAATCCAGTATAATCCCACAAGTGTAGTCTGAAGACGATATGTGTACACATACTTTACCCCTACCTTGAGGGTAGAGGCTGTTTCCAATATCCGTTCATTGAGAACAAATAAAAATAAAGATACCGATTAGTGTAGAATTGTTATGGAGCTCATCATATCCATGATCATCGTCGTCGTCATCATCATCATCAATATGGACAATCATCAAGTTCATAAGATTCATAACCAAAAGCATCTGAATGAAGTCACAAAAGTAATATATATTAGGGTCTTTTCTTTATACAACCCAAAACTAGAACTCTCACATTATAAATTTCTATGCATGGAAGCCTCAAATCTTCAAAGTAAACTACATCACCTACAACTACTCAAAATAAGGGCATTCAAGACCATTTTATTTTTAATTATTTGACTAATTTAATTATCATATTGATCTAGAAGAAAATACCTATTTTGACCACAACAATTTGATAATTATTTTAATTAACTATTTAGCAAAATTTATATTCCCGTGAAACGTCCAATCAGGTTCATTTGGTGATTTATGACTTGCGAGTATGGTTGAAAAAGATCCCGTGAGGTTTAGGAGTGATTTGGAACACCTAGTTCATAACTAGAGGTTCGTCTGATACTGCGACTTGAAGCGAAGCAAGCAAAAGCACTACAATTGAACTGAGTATAATTGCATAACATAACCTTGTGGAAATGATAAATAAAGTGTAACCTTGATAAATTTATACTTACATCGAAGGTATGTATTGGAGGTACGAACATCCACAGGTTTGTTTCCAATGTCTTCTTGTTCGTGTTGAATTCGTGCAGCAAAAGCCTCGAGTTCAAGCTTACAGCCTTGCAACTCAATTAGTTGTAGTGAGAGGATATCTGCAAACTCAATAGGTATCTCGTCCAACTCAGTACAATCTCTAATCACGAGGCGCTCAAGAACAGGAAAATTGTCAGCCGGGGCTTTCCAGTACTTAAGATGATTACCCTCAATTAGCAACAGCTTCAACCGAGTAAATCCCCCTTCTGTTGGTTGCCATTCTTCGCCACGACAAGCACTTAACATCAGCTTCAGCACCTCAAGGGTAGGCAGCTCACCTATGATGTTCAAGTCCTCCCACATTAGACCAGTTCGGAGCAACTTTAACTTCTTGAGCATTGGTGGAAAAGCTTTTGCACTTGGAATGGTCACTGTTGAATAGTGCCAACTTTCGACACATAAACTCAATGTTTCAAGTTGATGTAGATGGACAAGATTTTCCAAAAGTCTAGATTCTTTAGAACTTTCATAGTCATCTATATTTCCATAGATTAAATTTTTTGACATTCCGAATCCCTGAAATAACCTCCTTCGTGCAACTACTTGGAGACAAGCCAGAAATAGTTTGTATGTTTGAAAAAACCAAGTACCTCTCTTCTTCGTCAAAAGCTACACTTGGAGGATTTGGAAAATAAAAACTAAACACTTTGAGATGCCTTAATTGCATTAGTTCCCAAATTTGCTCAGGAAAAATAGTAGATGATGAATCAACAATGAATGTTTGTAGATTCCATAACCTGCAAATTTCTGGAGGCATGATAAAACTCCCGCTCAAGACTAGGTACCTCAACCAAATGAGGGATAGTATCTGTGGAGGGAAATTATTAAGAGATACGCGACTCAAGTCCAAGATTCTTAGAAAATTGAAATAAATAAGCTTTGATTCGAGAGTGAAAATTGGAAGATGACTAATAGAAGAGAAAATAGAACGAGTTTGTTTCAAGAGATTCTTGTCGTCATCATCTGATTGCCCCCTTTTCAAATTATGATGTCCAGGGTTAAGAAGGGCCCTATAAGAAACACGGTCAATAACATCATTTTCCCATCGCTTACTGGGCTGAATTGTGTGGCCGCGAAGATAACATTTTGTAGGAACGTGGTTTGGCTCATTACCATATACAATGTCATTCATGACTAAAACATTTTGGCTTTGAGCTAACTCTCTCAAGCACAGCTCATATATTAGATCATGAACCTTACATCTTTTAATATTTGTTTCAGCCAAATTTTTCCTGCTGACGAGAACTAGACATCTGTCGACGAGAACTAGACACATAAAGAAGCAGAAATGGGGGAAACGGGGCTATAACTCCCGAAACAATCGGCTGGGTCGTTACATCCTCCCCCTCTTAAACAACCGTTCGTCCTCGAACGGGTCTAAAAACATACCTGGAGTCTTGAATAAGCGTGGATATCTTCTCCGCATATCCCGCTCGGTCTCCTAGGTGGCCTTCTCCACCGGCTTCCCTTTCCACTGCACCTTCACTGAAGCTATGTCCTTTGACCTCAACCTTCGAACCTGTCGATCCAAAATAGCCACCGGCTCCACATCATAAGTCATATCACCCTCCAACTGAACCGTGCTGAAATCCAAAACATGAGACGGATCTCCAATATACTTCCAGAGTATGGAAACATGAAATACTAGGTGCACGCTCGACAAGCTGGGTGGCAAGGCAAGCTTTTAAGCCACCTCCCCTATCCTCTAAAGCACCTCAAAAGGCCCAATGAACCGGGGGATCAACTTGCCCCTCTTCCCAAACCTCATAACACCCTTCATGGGTGATACCTTCACCAAAACCTTCTCCCCAACCATAAAAGATACATCACGAACCTTTTTATCCGCATAGCTCTTCTGCCTAGACTGCGTCATGCGAAGCCGCTCCTGAATCAATTTCACCTTATTTAATGCATCCTGGACCAAGTGTGTACCCAAGATCCTAGCCTCACCCGGCTCAAACCATCCAACCGGAGATCTACACCTCCTCCCATATAAAGCCTCGTACGGAGCCATCTGAATACTCGACTGATAACTGTTGTTATATGCAAACTCCGTGAGTGGCAGGAACTGGTCCCATGAACCCCCAAAGTCAATGACACAAGCGCGCAACATGTCCTCCAATATCTGAATAGTGCGCTCGGACTGCCCGTCCATCTGAGGGTGAAAAGTTATGCTCAACTCAACCTGAGTACCCAACTCTCGCTACACAGCCCTCCAAAACTGCGATGCAAACTGAGTGCCTCTATTTGAAATGATGGAAACTGGGACACCATGCAGGCGAACAATCTCTCGGATGTAAATCTCAGCCAACCGCTCTGAAGTGTAAGTAGTACCAACTGGAATGAAGTGCGCGGACTTGGTCAGCCAATCCACAATCACCCAAATAGCATCGAACTTCCTCGAAGTCCGTGGGAGCCCAACTACGAAGTCCATGGTGATCCGCTCCCACTTCCACTCTGGGATCTCTAATCTCTGAATCAAGCCATCCAGTCTCTGATGTTCATACTTAACCTGATGACAGTTGAGACACCGAGCTACAAACCAAACAATATCCTTATTCATCTGCCTCCACCAATAGTGCTGTCTCAAATCCTGATACATCTTCGTGGCACCCGGATGGATGAAATACCGCGAGTTGTGGGCCTCCTCAAGAATCAACTCCCGAAGCCCATCTACATTAGGCACACATATCCGGCCCTGTATTCTCAACACGCCGTCATCATCAATAGTCACATCCCTAGCATCACCTCTCAGAACCCTGTCCTGAAGAATGAGTAAGTGGGGGTCATCATACTGACGCTCCATGATACGGTCATAAAGAGAAGACCTGGAGACCACGCAAGCCAACACCTGACTCGTCTCCGAAATATCCAATCTCACAAGCTGGCCCGCTAAGGCCTGAACATCCAATGCCAAAGTTCTCTCTGCTGCTGGAAGATATGCTAAACTCCCCAAACTCTCCACCCAGCGACTCAAAACATCGGCCACCACATTGGCCTTCCCCGGATGGCGCAAAATAGTGATATCATAGTCCTTAAGAAGCTCCAACCATCTCTGTTGATGCAAATTAAGATCCTTCTGCTTAAACAAATGCTGCAAACTCCGGTGATCAGTATAGATCTCACAATGAACCCCATACAAATAATGGCGCCAAATCTTCAAGGCGTGAACAATGGCTGCTAACTCAAGATCATGGACAGGATAGTTCTTCTCATGGGTCTTCAACTGGCACGAGGCATAGGCAATCACCCTACCTTCCTGCATCAGAACACATCCAATGCCTAACCTCGAGGCATCATAATACACGGTGTAAGAACCTGAAGCTGATGGCAGAACTAACACGGAGCTGTGGTCAAAGCAGTCTTGAGCTTCTGAAAGCTCTCCTCCCACTCGTCCGACCACCTGAATGGAGCACCCTTTTGGGTCAATTTGGTCAAGGGCGATGCAATAGAAGAAAATCCCTCTACAAAGCGATGGTAATAACTCACCAAACAAAGAAAACTTCTAATTTTCGTGGCTGAGGACGGTCTAGGCCAATTCTGCACCGCCTCTATCTTCTTTGGATCCACCTGAATACCCTCACTGGACACCACGTGCCCCAAGAATACTATTGAACCGAGCCAAAACTCACACTTGGAGAACTTTGCATAAAGCTTCTCTTCCCTCAATCTCTGTAATGCAATCCTCAAATGCTTAGCGTGCTCCTCCTGGCTACGAGAGTACACCGGGATGTCATCAATGAATACAACAACGAATGAGTCCAAATAGGGTTGGAATACACTGTTCATCAAATGCATGAACGCTGCTGGGGCATTGGTCAGCCCAAAAGACATCACTAAGAACTCATAATGGCCATATCGGGTCCTGAAAGTTGTCTTAAGAATATCCGAATCTTCAGCTGGTGATAACCGGAACTCAAATCAATCTTGGAGAACACCCTCGCTCCCTGAAGCTGGTCAAATAAATCATCATTACGAGGCAAAGGATACTTATTCTTGACTGTGACCTTGTTCAACTGCCTGTAATCAATGCACATCCTCATGGAACCATCCTTTTTCTTTACAAATAGAACCAGTGCACACTAGGCCGAATAAACCCCTTATTAAGGAGTTCCTGAAGCTGCTCCTTCAACCACACCGGTCCCATACGATATGGTGGAATAGAAATGGGCTGATTGCCCGACACCAAATCAATACCAAAGTCAATATCCCTGTCAGGCGGCATGCCCAGCAGGTCTGCAAGAACCACATCCAGAAAATCACGTACCACCAAAACATAATCAATGGTAGTAATCTCTGCACTAACATCCCTCACAAAAGCCAAATAAGACATGCAACCCTTCTCAACCATACGCTGAGCCTTCAAATATGAAATCACCCTACTTGGTACATAATCTACAGAACCGCTTCACTCAACCCTCGAAAATCCCGGCATAGTCATTATCACGGTCTTAGCGTGACAATCTAGAACAGCATGGCATGGAGATAATCAATCCATACCCAATATAACATCGAAGTCAACCATACTGAGCAGCAAAAGGTCTACTTAGGTCTCCATACCCCCAATAGTCACCACACATGACCGATATACGCGGTCCACAACAATAGTATCGACCACAGGAGTAGATATATGAATAGATGAAACTAAAGACTCACGAGGCATATCCAAAAAATGGGTGAAATACGAGGAAACATATGAATACGTGGAACCAAGGTCAAATAATACAAAGGCATCTCTATAACAAACTGAGACACTAACTGTAATCACAGCATCCGAAGCAATAGCATCTGGTCTAGCAAGGAGGGCATAGAAACGGGCCTGGCCACCCCCTAATCTGCCTCCTCCTCTAGGGCGACCCCTAGATGACCGGCCTCCACCCCGAGCTGACTGGGCGGGTGGTGAAGTAACTGGTGCTGAAGTCAAAGGCTGACTCCTTTGTTGAGATAGACCTCCATGACGACGAGGATACTGCCTCCACATATGCCCAAACTCCCCACACTCAAAAAAACTCCCTGGTGCTGGTGGCGGGAACTGAATGGAACCCCTAGCATCGGGATAACTGGTAGAAGAACCTGGTATAGAGGAGCCTTGAACTGGTGGAGCACGGGATGAACTCTGAGCTGGAAGGGCCCCGAGTGATAAGTGGCCCTGATGAGAACTATTAGAACCATGGCCAGATGATGCACCACGGTGAAATGGTCGAGCTGACTGAGCCTGTCTGAAATGACGACCTCTACCGTGCTGGAACTGACCCCCAAAAGGAGCACCACTGAATCCACCATGACCACGAGGCCTCTTGGCCTCCCTCTCAATCCTCTCCTGACCGCGAACCATCTCAATTTGTCGAGAAATGTCGACAACCTCATCAAAAGTAACACCAAACACCCTTTCTCTGGTGATAAGCAACAGAAGCTGAAAATCGAGGCCATCTATAAACCTCTTGATCCTCTCTCGGTCTGTGGGAAACAACCAGATAGCATGACGGGCCAACTCGGAGAACCGCATCTCATATTGTGTCACAGACATATCACCCTGACGAAGCTGCTCAAACTGTCTACGCAGCTCCTCTCTGCGGGACTGAGGCACGAACTTCTCCAAAAAGACCAGGGAGAACTGATGCCAAGTAAGGGGTGTTACGCCAACAGGCCTACGCCTCTCGTAAGTCTCCCACCATTTGAGTGCAGCCCCGAAAAACTAAAAAGTAGTGGATGAGACCCCACAAGTCTCCAAAATACCAGCAATACGGAGTATCCTCTGACACCTGTCCAAGAAATCCTAGGCATCTTCTCTCTCTGTGCCACTGAAAGGTAGAGGATGGAGTCTCCCAAATCTCTCCAACCTACGCTGATCATCCTCAGGCATAGCAGGAACCACATAGTCCTGAGCAGCTACAACCGGATGGGCTGGTGGTGCCTCCGGTGTCTGAAGTTCCTGAACAACCTGCTCGGGTGTGCGAGCGGTGGGAGTCTGAGTGCCTCCCCCGTCCTGAGAAGTGGTTGCGGCCGTCTAGATAGAGACCGCCTGAACAAGGCCAGTACACGCTGTTAGAATTTGAGTTAGGGCCTCCTGAAGGCCTGGAATCACAATAGGAATAGGTGGTGCCTGAGCTAGTGCATCAACAACTGGAATCTGGTCCTGATCTGGGCAACTGGTAGATCTGCAGGTACTGCCACAGCTGCGGTGCAGGCTGCACCTCTGCCCCTACTACGGCCTCTACCGCGGCCTCGGCCTCTCGCGGCCCTATCTGGTGGTACTGGTGACTGGCCCTCCTGACCGGTAGTACGAGTCCTCACCATCTGTGAGAGAATGAAACAACAGATGTTTAGTTACTAGGATCAACAGATTCGCATGACAAAGAATTCAAGAATGTGGAGTTTCCTAAGGGTTATGCAGCCTCTCGAAGATAAGTAGAGACATCTCCGTACCGATCCGCAAGACTCTACTAAACCCGCTCATGACTCGAGAGACCTATGTAACCTAGGCTCTGCTACCAACTTGTCATGGCCCAAACTAACCCTGTCGTGATGACGTCTATCGTGAAACTAGGCAAGCCGACGCATTTCCAAACAAACCGATATTTTTATTTCAAAGAAAGATTTCAAGGCTATTTAACATAAAAACCTTTGTAAAGGAGTTCAAATCAAAACAAAAGTGCGGAAAAGAAAAGCCCGACATCGGGATGTCACTAGTCATGAGCATCTACTACAATTTGTCTGACAATATCGTGACTAACATAGTTTGGAAAATAGCTAAATACAACTAAAGGAAGATAAGAGGGAGAAGAGCAGGGTTGCGATCGCCATGCAGCTACCTTGCTATCCCCGAGAAAATCTGCAACCGGAATGGTCAACAGCCTCTACCGTGTCCAGCTACACTTGGATCTACACACAAGGTGCAGGGAGTAACGTGAGTACGCCAACCCAGTAAGCAACAACAGTAAATAAAGACTGAGAAGTTGTGACGAGCAGTAATGCAAGTAAAGTTCATATCACAAAAATTAATTAAAATACAACATGCTTTTAAAACCATGGTTTGGATCAAATCAGCTCTTTTAAATCCAGTTCCAGTAAAATCATTTAAAGATATTTTCCAACAGTTTCAAACGCAGGCTCAATGCAAAGGTGAGCAAAAATGATAAAATCATAATCAACCCCTCGGGCAACATCACTCGTATACAGCCCCTCGGGCATACCTCATAATCACTCGTATACAGCCTCTCGGGCATACCTCACAATCACTTATGCCTCCCAGTCACTCAGCACTCGACACTCGGCACTCACACTCAGTAGGTACATGTGTTCACTAGGGGTGTGTACAGACTCCGGAGGGGCTCCTTCAGCCCAAGCGCTATATCAAGCCAAATCATGGCATAAATCAATCAGGCCCTCGGCCTATATCAAACATATTGCGGCGTGCAGGCCGATCCCATAAATATCCTCACAAATCAGGCCCTCGGCCTCACTCAATCATAAACCTCTCAAGACACTCGGGCTCTCAGTAAAAATAGGGTAACTCAACCCAAAACAACATTTATATGCATCAAAACAGAGTAATAAAACTGAGTTATGCAGTAAACAGGTATAACCATGACTGAGTATAGATTTTTAATCGAAATCAGTGAGAGGATAGTAAGAAAAAGGTCCCTAAGGGTCCAAACAGCACTGGCACAAGGCCCAAATATGGTATTCCGCCCAATTTACAGAAACGCATTTCTAAAACTCATAAGTATCATATAGTTTCAACAAAATATGGAACTTTACAGTTGCTACGGGACGGACCAAGTCACAATCCCCAATGGTTCACGCCCACACGCCTGTCACCTATCATGTGCGTCACCTAAAAATTGTAAAATGATACAAAATTCGGGGTTTCATACCCTCAGAACTAGATTTACCATCGTTACTTACCTTAAACCTATCAAATCCCTACTCCGCGATGCTCTTGCCCCTCGATTTGGCCTTCAAATGATCCGCATCTATTCACAATCAGTACAATATTATCAATTTATTCTAAAGGAGTGAATTCCACAAGAAAAACTATAAATTTAGACCAAAAATCCGAAATTTGGCTCAAACCCGGCCCCCGGGCCCACGTCTCGAAACCCGACAAAATTTACAAAACTAGAAAGCTCATCCACTTACGAGTCCATACATACAAAATTTTTCAAAATCCAACATCATTTGGTCCCTCAAATCCTTAAATTAAACTCTCCAAAATCCCAAGCCCTAACCCCTCATTTTCACCCCTAATTTCCACTGCCGACCGAAATCGCCAAATTTCCAACTTTCGCCAATTCAAGCCTAATTCTACTACGGACCTCCAAATCATATTGCGGATGCACTCCTAAGTCCAAAATCACCTAACGGAACTATCGGAATCATAAAAATTCAAATCCGAGATCGTTTACACATAGGTCAACATCCGGTTGAATTTTCCAACTTAAACTTCGAAATATGAGACTAAGTGTCTCATTCCACCCCGAAACTACTCCGGACCCGAACCATTGGCTCATTTATAGCCTCCGTAATTGCCATGTACTCTGCCTCAGTAGTAGAACAAGCAACTGTTGACTGCCAAGTAGACTTCCAACTAACTGGTTCATTTGCAAAAGTGAAAACATAACCAGTAGTTGATCTATGCTTGTCCAAATCACCCGCATAATCTGAGTGACAATATCCAACCATATACTGACTATCTTCCTGCTCAAAAATCAATCTAACATCTACAGTATTACGAATATACCGTAGAATCCATTTCACAGCTTGCCAATGCTCCTTTCCTGGATCATGCATATACCTGCTTACAACTCTGATAGCATGTGAAATATCAGGTCTTGTGCAAACTATTGCATACATTAAGCTACCAATGACATTCTCATATGGTACTCTTGACATGTACTCTCGTTCAACTTCATTGTTTGGCGACATAGTCACTAATATTAAAGTGAGGAGCAAGCAGAGTGCTAACCGACTTCGTGTTCTCATTCATGCCAAATCGGTCTATTACTCTTTTCAAGTATTCTTTCTGAGATAAATAGAGTTTCTTTGAATGCATATCTCTTTTTATCTCCATGCCAAGAATTTTCTTCGCCTCACCCAAATCCTTCATCTCAAACTCCTTTCTTAGTTAAATTTTCAACTTCTCAATTTCCTCTTAACTTTTGGAAGCTATCAATATATCATCAATGTATATGAGAAGATATATGAAGAATCCGTCTTCAAACTTTCACAAATATACACAATGATCGTATTTGCTTCTTCGATACTTCTGCCGCAACATAAACTTGTCAAATCATTTGTAAGATTTTTTCAATCCGTACAACGATTTTTCAAGTTTGCACACCATATTTTCCTTTCCAACAACTTTGAATCCTTCTGGCTGAGTCATATAGATTTTCTCTTCTAAGTCTCCATATAAAAATGCAGTTTTTACATCAACTGAACTAGTTCCAAATTCAATTGTGCTACCAAAGCCAACAAAACGCTAATGGAGGAGTGTTTCATGACTGGAAAAAATACCTCATTGTAATCGATTCCCTCCCTTTGAGTGTGCCCTTTGGCTATCAATCTTGCTTTGTAACGAACATCTTCTTGGTTAGGAAATACTTCTTTCTTTGCAAATACCCATTTGCACCCAATTGCTTTCTTTCCCTTTGGGAGATTGGCCAGTGTGCGATTCTGATGAAGGGATTGCATTTCTTTATTCATGGCAATCCTCCACTTATCTTCTTCTGAACTTTGGATTATTCCTTTATAAAGGGTAGGAACACCATCAACTACAATTGAGGGTGCACAAGCCACTGTCTCTATGAGACCAACAAGTTTCTTTATTGTTCTTTTTGGCTTGCTGGTTACTATTGATTCAAGTTGTTTTTGGGGTTCCTGAGTTAGAATCTCCCCTTCCACTGACTCTTCTTCCAGGGGAAAATCTTCTATTGTTTTCTCGTTTTCTCTCTGTGTTAGAAAAATTAATTTTCCCTCAAACTCCACCTGGTTTGAAGCACCATCAGTTTGTTTGACATCTTCAACTGTCACTTTATCTGCTATTGCAGATTTATCAAAGGTAACATCTCTGCTGAGTATAATTTTTATTATCTCTGGACACCATAAGCAATATCCTTTAACTCCAGAAGTAAACCCCATAAATATAACTTTCTTTGCTCTCGAATCCAATTTTGACTCTTTCACATGATAGTATGCAATTGAGCCAAATACATGCAAAAACTTATAATCTTCAGCAGGTTTTCCATACCATTTTTCAAATGGTGTCTTGCCACCAGTAGCGACAGATGGTAATGAGGTGGCATGCATATTGATGTTAAGCCAAAATAATATACTTTTAGTATATTACTCGTCTTACATGTTGTTAGTTTAGTGGTTAATTGTGTGACATTTGAGTTAATTATGTTGTTTTATGTGAGGAGAGGAAGACAAAGATGAGTGAAGGTTACACAAAAAGAGGACGAAAATGAAAGAAAAGAGCACAAAAATGACAAGTACCCAAACTGTGCTACAGACCAGGTTTCGCGAGGTTTATAGCCCGGTTGACCGCGCTATAGACCAGGTTTCGCGAGGTCTATAGCCAGCTTGACCGTGCTTCAGACCAGGCTTCGCGAGGTCTATAGCCAGCTTGACCGTGCTTTAGACCAGGCTTCGCGAGGTCTATATCCATGTAATTAAAAATCGCTGGTTAAATGACTCCGACCCGGATTTGAACTCAAGGACTTCAACCCTAGCCTGTAAATACTCCCTAAACATGTCTGAATGAAGAGAGCCATTTTTAGGGCAGATTCAACCAAAGGAGACGTTTCTGGAGATGGGATTTCGACCTAAGGAGGCAAGAACACACCAGGAGAAAGGCAAAGAATTCTTCTATGAGTTTTTCACTTCCTTCTTCCTATTTTCATTGTTGGTTATGAATTCTAGTATTGTAGTTTTGCATACTATTATGAATAGCTAATGTGTTATCTAGAGTTTTGATAGAACCATGTTGTCACGACCCAAAATCTACCACGGGTCATGATGGCGCTTAACGTCGTCATCAGGCAAGCAAACGGTGATTTACCAATTTAATTACCCGTTTTAGTATTATTTTTTTTTAAATAAAAAAATTTCCTTAATTAGACAGTGTAAAGTAGAATTTACGGGGTAAATGAAAGTAGCTTCACGATCCACGATAATAAATAACCTGAAAGAACCCCCAAAATCTGGTGTCACAAGTGCATGAGCATCTACTAGGAAATATGATAAATTCAAAATCTATCTGAAATACAAATTAGACATGAGTATGTAAATGGCTCTGATGGAGACTCTGTATGTTGTGGATTCGTAACATGAAATGCAGCTCACCGTAAGTCCCCGCGATAGCTGCGCTTCTACGCCCAAAAGATCACTAGACATACATGTACCTGCACAAAAATGTGCAGCAAGTGTAGCATGAGTACATAAATCAACGTGTACCCAGTAAGTATCAAGCCTAACCTCGAAAAAGTAGTGATGAGAGGTCGATATCGACACTTACTAAAGGTTCGATAAAACAAAATAACAAAAGTGTAAGCAGATATGAAGTGTCCGAAAATAGTGGAATAAATCTGTAAGGTTTAAAATCATCCAATTATTTCTTTTAAAACATAAATTTCTCCATCTTGTATTTTACATTAATATCTCATAAAAATGCAAAGTGTCAATACCAACTAAGTAAGAAATACCATAATATGCCGGTCATCATTGGAAGGTTATCTTGTGAATATTCGAACTATTAACGATAACGCATGATTCTGCCGAGGTTTTTCGGCCTGATCCAGAGTATCGTGTATACTGTCGAGGGACGTGCAGCACGATCCATAGATGCATCTATACTGCCGAGGCGTTCGGCCCACTCCACAAGAAAGGAGGACATTTTCTAATGAACCTCCGGAATGAGTAGTTACCACAAGGCTAACACATAAGGATGTACAATTTCTATTAACGGTCAAGTAATTTACACAAAAATTCAAGTATGTGAAATTTCGGTCTTTTACTATTTCCTATAACAATTTCCAATATAATTCTAGTACTTTAATTAATAAAGGAAGCAACCATTATAAGTAATTCATGATTTGAGTTCTAAACTACCCGGACATAGCATAATTAGTAGCCACGCACGGACTCTCATCACCTCGTGCGTACGTAGCCCCCACAATTAGTAACAATTATTAATTTAAATCACCTATAGGTAACTTCCCTCTTACAAGGTTAGACAAGAGACTTACCTTGTTCAGAAGCTCCATAGCCAGCTCCAACGCCACTCTGACACCTCAAACCAATGCTTGTTGATCCAAAACTATGCAAACGAGGTGTGAACCAATCAAAATATGTTATAATACCCGCAATTAATCAATTTAAACAATTTCCAACTCCGCTCGAAAATTCGATAAAAGTCACCCTCCGGCCCACGTGACCGGATTCCGAAATTGTTTGGAGATAAACTTTACCCATAACACCACGAACTCAAATATATAATTTATTCCAAATTCCATATCCAATTTCGTGGTCAAAATCCAAAAATACCAATTTCTAGTTGTTTCTTCAAAACCCCAAATTTTTACTAATTTCCATGAATTTACAAGCCTAAATTCGTATATAAACCAAGTATTTAACTTGCAATAGGCGGGAATCACTTACCTTGCATTAGATGATGAAAATACTCCCTTGAAGAGCTCCAAATATCGCTCAAGCCGTGTGGAAAATGGGTGAAATGAACCCAAATCCTATTTAAAACCAGTCTGCCCAGCACAGTCACCCCTTTTCTTCACGAACGCGGTACTGTCCTCGCGTTCGTGAAGCACAACCAACTTCAGCTTCAAATCCTCCTTCGCGAAAACGAAGAGGGGCTCGCGAACGCGATGCCTTTCCAGGCCTGACCATCGCGAACGCAGCACCACTCCCGCGAATGCTTAGGTCAACATTTTCCAGGTCCAGTTTACCTTACGCGAACACGAGACATGGCTCGCGAACGCGAAGCTTAACTACCCAGCCCTTTGCGAACACGACTCCCCGATCGCGAACGCGTAGAGAAAAATGGTCCAGTCAAAACTCCTTCTTCGCGAACGTAGGACTCCCTTAGCATTCGCGAAGGACAAAACCAGTACCAGCAACAACAGTAGCATAACAGCCAAACTTGGTCCGAAACCACCCCGAATCATACCCCGAGGCCCCCGGGACCCCATCCACTCTCACTAACAAGTCACAATACATAACACGAACCTGCTTGAGGCCTCAAATCATATCAAACAACATCATAACCATGAATCGCACCCCAATTCAAGTTTTATGAACTTTAGAACTTCAAACTTCTACATTCAATGTTGAAACCTATCAAATCAAATCCGATTGACCTCAAATTTTGTACACAAGTCATAATTGGCATTACGGACCTACTTCCACTTCCGGAATCGGAATCCGACCCTGATATCAAAAAGTCCACTCCCAGTCAAACTTCCCAAAAACCTTCAAATTTCCATCTTTCGCCAAATGACTCTGAAAAGACCTACAAACCTCCAAATCCACATCCGGACACGACCCTAAGACCAGAATCACTATACAAAGCTATTCCCAGGCTCGAAATCCCAAACAGACATCAATAACATTAAAATCCACTCCAACCCAAACTTAGAAAATTCTTAAACTTTAAAAATGCTAACTTCACGTAATAAGCACCGAAATACTCCCTAGCTACCCGATTCTCGATCCGAACATACGCCCAGGTCCGAAATCATCATACGAACCTATTGGAACCTTAAATTTCTAATTCTGAGGTCATTTACTAAAAATCCAAACCATAGTCAATTTTCTAACTTAAAGCTTCCGAATTTAGAATTTTCTCCCCAAATCAACTCCAAACTTCCCGAAATTCGATTCCGACCACACGTACAAGTTATAATACCTGAAGTGAAGCTACTCAAGTCCTCAAACCACTGAATGACGCGCTAGAGCTCAAAACGACCGGTCGGATCATTACATTCTCTCCCACTTAAACATACGTTCGTCCTCGAACGAGCTAAGGACTGCTCCGGAGTTGTTTAAAATCACTGTATAATACCTTGTGCACCTACCCATGCCACCACATTCTGATTGGATACATTAGCTCGAGCCAGACCAAAGATTCTCCCTATAATCTTAGTTAACAAACTTTAGAAAAACCAAGTTCCCAATTCTGAATTCCTTTACAAGGCCTGACTCTAACACACAAACACCGTACCAATCACCACGCACTGTACCAAAATATGATTGTGCACTTGTGCCGAGATCACCCCATGTACCATATAAGTCCGCTGCCCATAATAACATCCTCCGACCCTAATAGCTTTAATTTCACGAATCTGTAGCCCATAATACACTCCATAACATATATAAGCCCTGCTCCAATACTCGTAATACTACCACGATGAAAGATATGCGTAGAAACTCATAACCGCTTGCCGAATTAACAAATCATGGAGTCTCTCCTCCTGACAAGGACCATTACCTCATTTTGAACTGAATAGCGATATTTGTTCTTTAATATACCTTATATAAATCTGATTGTACTGATTTCAGGTCCAATAGTCTCGTCTCACCCAGTATAAGCTACACAGGCAATAAGCCACCTCAAACACAGACCAAGATCTCGTATGACGCCAACAATGCGCCAACATGCTACAAATTCAAATGCGATACATAAAGAAAAGCTAACTCTGGAATGGAACTTCCCAGCCCGTGTAACGAATAAAAATGCTCGAACAGACGCTATAAACTCTTCTCAGAGAATGAGAAACAAAATACACAGAAACAAATATACGTAACTGTACTCAACATTTCACTGTTGCGGTGTGTAACCCGATCCAAATAGTATACCCATGGCAGCATGCCACCCAATCCGCACAAAATAATCAAGAAGAAAGCACACATATCCAGTCGTAACGCTTATACTTACGAAATGCCCAATATCGACCAGAAGCACGCCTAGTGCATAATACAAATCCTGGGGATACGAATAGTGCAATACGCCACAAACCCAAACACAACTACTACAACAACAACAACAACCCAGTATAATCCCACTAGTGGGGTATGGGGAGGGTAGTGTGTACGCAGACCTTACCCCTACCATGAGGTAGAGAGGCTATTTCCAATAGACTCTCGGCATCCTTCCCTCCAAGAACTCCCCACCTTGCTCTTGGGGTGACTCGAACTCATAACCTCTTAGTTGGAAGTGGAGGTTGCTTACCATCAGAGCGCGATAAATGACCTGCATCTCGAGAGCCATCCTGCTCATATGACACCACAAGCTACACAGGACCTCAACACGTAGGCGAATAGTCAAGTCGTCTCAATCCGGAAGAACTCCCATAGTTCACGACCAAGGGAAATAGAGCGCCTTCCAGGGACAAACTCTCACATTAACGATAGTACCATAACCTCCGTACTTGGTTCCAATTATAACCATTAAATGACTAGTAGGTTACACTTATACAAATTTACTCGTGGGATACACTCCCACAACCTTCCGCACCGAGTGACAAGGTTTGCGCCTCCCTACCACCAACCGTACTAATTCTGTAAGGAAAACCGAAATCCACAAATCCATACACAATGCCTCTTTCAGAGAACACCATTCTCAGGAGACACTAAGATAACACCAGCTTACTCTAAACATCTAAATTTTCTTCCCTGCTCATCCAAGCTCATGACAATTTTATCAAAACCAAACCGCAACCTTGACCTTTAACTTCCAGTTCCCATGCCGATCACTGCACCTATCATGCTGCTACGCGATAACCCACATATTCACTATAACCCTTGAACTACTAGTGGAATAAGTCACTCTATTGGCTAGAAACCTTTCACTTAGCTCATTTCCGAGGAATCAATGTAACACGCAACTGAATTCCCAGACCGCGGAGATATACCAACCTCAAGTCGCGATCTAAACTGCCATGACTTCTCCGAAATCCGTTTACATAACAAGACGGTTTGAATTAAATATCTCTCGAATCAATCAAGTTATGGTGGTTGTCAAGCCCACGAGTACAACCACAAACCATATGTATAACTTCACGTTGAAGGAACTGATCACTGCCACAATCATGCTGATTTAACCATTACTAACCGACCAACTTCTTCAAATTCACTCTTGACTTGCCTTAAAAATACTAGCAGCTCCATTCAAACATAATGAACTAAATCCTCACTCATACCGACTGACCCGCATCACGAGACCACATCGTCTCAATACTCATAACTCGTCTCATACATTCCTCATGCGCACAATAGCATTCCCAACTGGCATACCTATTTCGCAAGACCTCTCGCAATTTCGAAGCTATTTCTTCCTTTCCTCCAATACTGCACCGCATACCCGATGATAATATAAAACACTCCAAGTCCCGTTTACAATCCCCTGCAAAAACTTGATCCTTAACCACACAACGGACTCGAAATCCTTAGGTACTGGACTTAAATTCTTGAACTTACTGGACCATTGTTAAGAGTCACCCTCTCTTACCCAGTCTCGAATGTAACCAAACTTCATTGCTCTGCTAGCACATGAATACCCTCTTAAAGAAGAAACCGTTTGAATTCTTTTCCTTGTACATTACACCCACAAGAAGCATAAACTCCGAGTCTTCCCAAAACATACACCTGAATCAATAAGACAAAGTTTGGCACACATTCATCAAGTTCCGTGCTCGAATTACTCCTGATGTTTTCTTTTCTTGGTCATGAATAGTTCACCAATGCACCGGTAGTCAGAACCCGCACAAGCAGACAACCACGCGATCAAATCGTAGATGGTGGGGCTCCCCCTCTTAGCTTTAAGCTACCATCACATAATATAGATCCCGCAATGATTCCTCCTTCTCAATTACCGTGATCTCACACCGTTAACCCGCTAAATTTCTTGAAGTGTTTTGTTAAATCTCTTCATGAACACTCTGAATCATCAGCCACGATCTCATATACGACCTCTTTCCACGATGTTGTATAGGTCTGTTCCTTCCTCATTAACATTAACTGAGAGTTCAACAATATCATCCAAACTCAAGTCATATCGCATCTGAAATGATAGTCAAATCTTCACACCCCTCTTCATTTCAAGCAACTTCTTTCGGCCATATTAAACCTTTCTCCGTACAGTAACCATCATTACCAATAAGTTACGTAGACCAAATCACCTTCCATCATGATTTCCAAACCGTTCAACACTTTCTCAAGGTACGTGGCTATCCTACCACAGAATCCATATGCTACTCTGCCTCTCCCACTTCGGTCAAACCATCTCCTTTAAGCAACTTCCCGACTTTCGCTTCTCATACTTGACCTACTAGTAAATTAACCACCGCAAGACACCTCCCACATGTCCTTCCTCATTCTGCGTTACCCGTGTTACATCAAATAAAAATCCATCTCTGTAAACCTGAGCTAATGAATTATTGTCGGCTTTACGCCTCCTGGAAGATCATCTTCCTCGAGCTGTCACATTAGAAATACCAATTCGACCCTGAACCGCTGCACACCGCAGCTCAGGCACCATTTCATAACACCCCGTCCTGAAGGCAAATCAAAAAGAACCTAGCACGGGCAAACCGAAAATGCATTCAAATAAGGACGCCTCTTCCGCATTACAATGAAAATTCCACCATGCTCGAAAATACCAAGTCTCGTTACTCCATCAGCCCAAACCTGAACATTCATAGTCCGATCGCTTTTTCTTTGTTGGAATTAAATATTGAACCTTCAAATCATGCACTGAGATATCCTCATTTCAAGTCATTAACTAGCTTGACACGTAGACAGGCACCCTACCATTACACCAACACCGTGCATAGCCTCAAAACTGTAGGAATTACCGATACTGAGATGAAATGACAGAACCTCCTTTTGCAAGAAGACAATAATAACTTGTTTGAATACACATGGAGAAATATCCTGCTCCACGTCTATAGTACCACTAAAACTCCTCGATGCCCAATTGACACGAGCGCTCAACATTGTTTAAGAATGAGTATGCTCCACGTTTATAGTACCACTAAAACTCCTCGATTCCCAATTGACATGAGCGCTCAACATCGTATAAGAATGAGTAGGAAGGAAATAAAGGCACAAGCCTTAATGGAATCAAACTGCACGATAAAGGAATCAAGAAGGGAAATTCTCCTAACAACCCTGTAGCCTCTCGAAGATAAGTACAGACGTCTCCGTACCGATCCGCAAGACTCTACTAGACGTGCTCGTGACTCGTGAGACATAAGTGAACCTAGTGCTCTGATACTATGTTGTCACGATCCAAAATCCACCATGGATCATGATGGCGCCTAACGCCTTCATCAGGCAAGCCAACGGTGATTTACCAATTTAATTACCCGTTTTAGTAATTTTTTTTTTAAATCAAAATTTTTCCTTAATTAGACAATGTAAAGTAGAATTTACGTGGTAAATGAAAGTAGCTGCACGATCCACGATAATAAATAACCTGACAGAACCCCTAAAATCCGGTGTCACAAGTGCATGAGCATCTACTAGGAAATATGATAAATGCAACATCTATCTGAAATATAAATTAGACATGAGTATGTAAATGGATCTGATGGAGACTCTATATGCTACGGATTTGTAACATGAAATGCAGCTCACAGTAAGTCCCCGCGATAGCTGCGCCTCTACGCCCAAAAGATCTCTAGACATACATGTACCTGCACAAAATTGTGCAGCAAGTGTAGCATGAGTACGTAAATCAACGCGTATCCAGTAAGTATCAAGCCTAACCTCAAAGAAGTAGTGACGAGAGGTCGAAAAAGACACTTACTAAAGGTCCAATAAAACAATATAACAAAAGTGTAAGCAGATATGAAGTACACGACAATAGTGGAATAAATCTGTAAGGTTTAAATCATTCAATTATTTCTTTTAAAACATAAATTTCTTCTACATTAATATCTCAGAAAAACGCCAAGTGTCAATACCAATTAAGTAAGAAATACCATAATATGTCGGGCATCAGTGGAAGGTTATCTTGTGAATATTCGAACTATTAACGATAACACACGATTCTGCCAAGGTCATTCCGGCCCGATCCAGAGTGTCGTGTATACTGTCGAGGGACATGCGACACGATCCATATATGAATCTATACTGTTGAGGTGTCCGGTCCGCTTCACAAGAAAGGAGGACATTTTCTTATGAACCTCCGGAATGAGAAGTTATCACAAGGCTAACACATAAGGATGTACAATTTATATTAACGGTCAAGTAATTTGCACAAAAATTCAAGTATGTGAAATTTCGGTCTTTTACTATTTCCTCTAACAATTTCCAATATAATTATAGTACTTTAATTAATAAAGGATGCAATCATTATAAGTAATTTATAATTTGAGTCCTAAACTACCCGGACATAGCATAATTAGTAGCTACGCATGGACTCTCATCACCTCGTGCGTACGTAGCCCCCACAATTAGCAACAATTATTAATTTAAATCACCTATGGGGTAAGTTCCCTCTTACAAGATTAGACAAGAGACTTACCTCGCTCAGAAGCTCCATAGCCGGCTCCAACGTCACTCTGACACCTCAAACCGATGCTTGTTGATCCAAAACTATACAAACAAGGTGCGAACCAATCAAAATATGTTATAATACCCGTAATTAATCAATTTAAACAATTTCCAACTCCACTCAAAAATTCGATAAAAGTCACCCTCTGGCCCACGTGACCGGATTCCAAAATAGTTTGGAGATAAACTTTACCCATAACACCACGAACTCAAATATATCATTTATTCCAAATTCTATGTCCGGTTTCATGGTCAAAATCCAAAAATATCAATTTCTAGGTTTTTCTTCAAAACCCCAAATTTCTACTAATTTTCATGAATTTACAAGCCTAAATTCGTATATAAACCAAGTATTTAACTTGCAATAGGTGGGAATCACTTACCTTGCATTAGATGATGAACATACTCCCTTGAAGAGCTCCAAAAATCGCCCAAGCCATGTGAAAAATGGGTGAAATGAACCCAAATCCCGTTTAAAACTAGTATGCCCAACACAATCACCCCTCTTCTTCGTGAACGCGGCAATGCCCTCGCATTCGTGAAGCACAACCAGCTTCAGCTCGAAATCCTCTTTCGCAAACGTGAAGTGGGGCTCGCGAACGCGATGCCTTTCCAGGCCTGACTATCGCGAACGCAGCACCACTCTCGCGAACACGTAGGTCAACACTTCCCAGGTCCAGTTTACCTTACGCGAACACAAGACAGGGCTCATGAACGCGTAGAGCATAATGGTCCTGTCCAAACTCCTTCTTCGCGAACGCAGGACTCCCTTCGCGTTGGCGAAGGATAAAACCAGTACCAGCAACAACAACAGCAATAGGATAACAACCAAACTTGGTCTGAAACTACCCCGAATCACACCCGAGGTCCCTAGGACCCCGTCCAATCACACTAACAAGTCCCAATACATAACACAAACTTGCTCAAGGCCTCAAATCACATCAAACAACATCAAAACAACGAATCGCACCCCAATTCAAGCTTTATGAACTTTAAAACTTCAAACTTCTACATTCGATGTCGAAACCTATCAAATCAAATCCGATTGACCTCAAATTTTGCACACAAGTCATAATTGACATTACGGACCTACTCTCACTTCCAGAATCGGAATCCGACCCCAATATCAAAAATCCCACTCCCGGACAAACTTCCCAAAAACCTTTAAATTTCCATCTTTCGCCAAATGACTCTGAAATAACCTACAGACCTCCAAATCTACATCCGGACACGCCCCTAAGACCAGAATCACCATACAGAGCTATTCCTAGGCTCGGTATCCCAAACGGATATCGATAACATCAAAAACTACTCCAACCCAAACTTAAGAAATTCTTAAACTTTAAAAATGCCAACTTTACGTAATAAGCATCGAAATACTCCCTAGCTGCCCGATTCTCGACCTGAACATACGCCCAGGTCCGAAATCACCATATGAACCTATTGGAACCTTAAATTCCTGATTCTGAGGTCATTTACTAAAAATCCAAACCTTAGTCAGTTTTCCAACTTAAAGCTTCTGAATTTAGAATTTTCTCCCCAAATCAATTCCAAACTTTCCGAAATTCGATTCCGACCACACGTAAAAGTCATAATACCTGAAGTGAAGCTACTCAAGTCCTCAAATCACTGAATGACGTGCTAGAGCTCAAAACGACCGGTCGGGTCGTTATACTTTTGTAGGACATTCTTGTTATGTTTTTATATAATTGAGCCTTTGTATTTCTCTACTTGTTCAACTACATATTTATTATTGTTGATTGAATTACCATCAATTAATTGTGCCTACTTAGTATGTATTACTTGGAAAAGGGTACATATTTAGGCAGTTGTTGAACAACATCACTCCTAACGTATGTGAGAAATCAATACGGAGGGTTTAAAGGTGAGATTAGGAATAACGAAACCTTGGTGAGATCTTAGTGAGCGGCGAACAACTAGCGTAGTTTGAAAGAATATGCCTAGTAAATTGTGGTAGTTGCTTCGAAGAGAAATACGACACCCGAAGTACTAACGATCGGTAGAGACTACTTAGGCGAAATTATAGAAACTATAGCGGGAAGGATTCTGACAATTGGGGGAATCACAACTCTAGACCTCTTTAGTCTTGTCGTAAATTCTATCCTTTAATTTTACTGCTTTATAATAGTTGTTAATTAATTAGTTAGAAATAAACATTATAATCTTTATAATTAGGAAATCGTTTGGACTTGTGTTTCTTAGCAATACTGAACAATTGTAGCTAAGCCTTAGTTCTCTGTGGGATTCGACTCTGGACTTGTAAACCGACTTATATTTGTAACAACCTCTTAGTCCTTTTTATATGGCATAATTAGGCATGATCAAATTTTTGGCACCGTTGCAGGAAAACTAACGGTGTAGCCGTATGTGTACATATTGCTAGGTTTCAAGTTTGAACTTTTATTTTTTTTTCTTGTATTTGATTTTTAAAATTTTTGTTTTACTTGTTAATTTGAGAAATATGGCATCGTGGAATTATGGGAGTTTTGATATTGGTAATTCTACTGTTGATCTTCCTTGTGTGTATTGTGGAAGAAACCACCTGTGACAAAATTGTCAAAATATTCCTGAGAGCGAGTTATGTGCACCAACTCAATCTTATGTATGGAATGTATGTGATATGTGTTGTGGTCAAGATGATCACTTTTGTGGTTGTGCTTATATTTCTTATATTCCCCCAACCCCTTATTTTGATGGTTTTTCTTTTTCTTGTGAAGTTAATAATAACAAAGAACCCAGAGATGATGACCTGAAAGAGATCAAGGATACGCTAAGGTACCTTGTGGAACAAAATAATGAGAAACAACTGCACATACAAAGGCAAGATGCTACTATTCCCTAGGGGTAGACATAAAATCCGAAAATCAAATTCTAAACCGGGCCGAATTAATTCAGTATTTCGGTTTCAGTTTTTTTGGTATTTTGGTATAATTTGGTACGGTATTTCGGTATAACGGTATGGTCCTCGGTATTAAGATTTTGATATTTCGGTATATCGAAATACCGAATTTATAACGTATTCCATGTGCTTCCTAATTCCTATCCTAGTCCTACACTGCCCTAGCCCAGTCCAAAATTTTAAGTTTATTTCTAGCCCAATAACTCAAGACAAATCCCAAGTCCATTACTCTCTTAGTCTCTTTCCCTTGTTTCTAAGGATTGAAATTAGAATTAGGTTTCTTTCAATTCTCAAGAAAGAAGTGAAGATCAGATCGGCTGTGAGCTTGTGGCTGCGACTGCGAGTACTGCGATAGAGATGGCGTCACGGCGACTTCACGACCTCGGCACCGAAGACTTTCAAGTGTGACGGCTTGTTTCCTCATTTTTGATCTCCATTCTTCAATCTTCAACTCTTCAACAGGTTCACAACTTCTCCATTCTTCAATCTTCAGTTTGTAACTTTGTATTCTGTAACCAATAGCTTATTTTTTGGGTGCAAAAGGCTATATATACTGCAAACAAATTTCGTCCCAACTTGCTAAGAAATTAAGCCGAATGCAGAAACTTAGAATGCCTTTTTAGTTAGAGCAGAACATTTGATGAAATATTCTTGTGTTGATCCTTTTAGATAAGCCTAAGAGCTAAGGTATGTGATAAACAATTGAATATCTGAAATTGTTGTACTTTGAAAGTTATTAAGGACCTCTTCTATATCATTCCAAGCAAATTGCAACCAGGCAGGATGTGTGAGGCAAATATAAATAAATTCTTTTATGCTTTGCTTTGAACGCAATGTTAAAAAGATCGAAAAATTGGCCAAACCAAAATCAGATTCTAAAGCTTTTATGCGAATCACTTTGCAAGTACCATTAAAAAAATAAATTGTATACATGGAATACTGGAATCTCTGGTTTCTTCCCTTTTCATTTTCATGCATATAACACACAGGAAGAACTGGCAGTAATTGTTGAGACATGATTCGAAACTAAGCCAATAGTATTACAGGTTGTGTCTCCATCTGCGCTTTAGTATAATTAAAGGTGCAATATTTACTGCTAAGAAAATAATTAATAAGGAGTATATCAGTATATCTAAACTCAAATCTAGTCTCAATTTGTGTTTTACTGTTTGTATTAGTTTTAATTTTGTATAGATTGTAGATGTAAGTAGAGTAAGTGATGCCGATTCAACTGAAAGATTACCTATTACGGAAGATAGCAACACCAACACAATTGATACTCAAGATTTCAAGAAAAGAAAAGCCATAGAACCTAGATCCGAAGTTTGGAAACATTTTGATAAATTTGAGTTGGTGAAAAATACATGCTCCTAGATTTCCTATTCTTTCAGAGTTGGCTCGTGATGTGTTGGCCATTCCAATTTCTAGTGTAGCGTCGGAATATGTGTTTAGCCTCGGTGGTCGTATTCTTGATTTATTTAGGAGTTCATTGACTCCTAAATGCGTGCAAGCTCTTGTTTGTGTTCAATATTGACTTAGAGAAGAGAAGAATCATATTAGTGTTGAAGAAGACTTGGAGTATCTTGAGGAACTCGAGCTTGATAAGCTTTAATTTTTTGTGTGTATTTTAGTTCAAAATAATATATTACACTTGTTTATTTATTTGACATATTTGGTCGAATTATCTTTAGATATGGAAAATAATGAAAGCACTACTACCATTGTTTGATCACTTTGATATATAGGTTCAACTTGAGTGGTGAGTTTAATACTCTATTTGTTTGATGATATACTTTTGTAGTTTTGATCTTTTATCATCAAAAAATAATATTCTAACTTATGATTTTATCTTCTTTTTTTTAGGTTCAAGTTCAATCATGCCCTGTGCTCCTAAAGTACGCTCTCATATTTGGGAACACTTTGAGGTGGTAGAAGATAACAGAGAAGTTCGCACTATGTTGATGTTGTTGTTGCTTGCCGGCTTATTAGTTAAACTTACAACTTTATGTTTGGCAGAATGGCAGTAGCCAGTAGGTTTGCAAACTTTGCATAATATTGCTGTTGCGACTTGTGAGCCTATGGAACTTTAGTTGTTATTACTTATTAGTATAAACTTAAATTCTGTTTGGCAGGTTTATGCCCTCTCTGTTTTTGTTGCATTGTGTTTAATGATGCTGCTACTCGTTAATGGTTGTTGCATGATGCATCTATATTTTTGTTGCATCTGTGTAAAGCATAAATTTGAATTAAAAATTCTGTTGTTGGGTTAGAAATTCTGTTGCTCAGAGTTTTCAGTATGATTTTGTAGTCCATTTTTGGTTTTAGTGGTGCTGATGCCTCAGGATTTGATTCATTTCGGAAAGGTTTTCCTTTTAGTCAGAGTCTTTCCTTTCATATTAGTATTAAATTTAGTCATTAGCATTTTGCAGTCCAAAAGAAATATATTACTTATTAGTGGCGTTGAATGTTGATGCCTCTGAATTTCATTTCCTTTCAATCAGAAATGAAAGGAAAGATTTTCCTTAATTTGGAATGCAATGCAATTTTGTTTCTGCTTGCTAAGTCTCTTAGAACTTAGCAGTTAGCAGTACGTGACATATGAATATGTATCAAACCAAAACCGTACCGAACCAAAATAATAAATACCGAACCATACTGAATTACTTTGGTACGATATTTGGTATACACAATTGATAAATCGAATACCGAAATACCGAACCGAAATTCCTAATACCGAACTCAAATACCGAATGTCCACCCCTATTATTCGCAACCTGGAGGCACAAGTGAGTCAACTAGTTGAAGCATTTAATGGTCAACAAGCCTATAATATGGATAGTAGCCAAGAAAAGCATGAATTAGATACCCAAATTGAGGTTCTCATGGAAGAGGTCAGAGTAGAACACCAACAATCTAGCCAACTAGAATTTGAGGATGCCGATATTGAAGAAGTAATACTAGAGTCAACCAGGGACGTTGAAGATACAAATTTAGTTGACTCTAGTGTGATTGTTGTTGAGGAGGTTGAAAATCTTGAAGTTCATATATTTGAGTGCATTGGACCTCATTCCAAATACTTCTCTACATTATGTTCAGATGGTGAAATGGAAATTGAACCGTATGAGCCAATACAAGAGTCAAAGGACGAGGTAGATGAGCACTATATTCTGAAATTTTTAAGGTCGTCTAGGCAAAGTGACACTTCTCGGTTGAAAGCCAAAAAATGCATAAAGAATTATTTAATTTTTAGCTCGCAACAATTTGTATCGCCCCAAGAGCATGATCATAGAGCAGAATCAAAACTTGGGGTCCAATTCATAAGTTCGAAGTGGAGGCAGAAAGTGATTCACATCGTGCCGCGACGTTAAATCAAGCGCTTGTTGAGAGGCAATCCAGCTTTACTGCTTTTTTTATTTTATTATTTTTATTTTATTAATTATATTATTTTTGTAGTGTCGATTTTTATTTTTTTCTAGGAGTATAGAAAGTAAAGCTATTGAAAGGATGCAACAGCAAACCAGATGGTTGGAACTAAGTGTGAGGTACCCGCACGAAGGACCAGGCCTAGGAGAAGTCTAAGTATCTTATGAGCTGCTAGTGCTTCGGCCATTGGCCTACCAGGGAGTTTCTTTTATCCTCTTAATAAGTATGGTGTGCATTGGGGACAATGCATAATTTTAAGTGTAGGGTGAGGAGAATATCCTAGACTTTCTATACTATTTTAGCTGTGTTAGTTTAATTGAACAATATTTTTTTAGAAAAATGAAAAAAGATTGGACTTTTCCCGACGATGGATATCCTAGACAATTTTCTTGAGGGTTTAAAGTCTGACAAAAAAATAATTTAAAAAAAATGAAAAATAGAAAAATAAAAAAAACATATCTTTTTTTTTTAGGTAGTAATAATCCCCCGTGGTTTTTTTTTGTGCCTCGGTTCTTTTTCATGGGATGTAGTTTGAACCGTGTCATAGTTTTTAAATTTTTAGAGTAGAATAAAATTTAGAGAATAAAAGAAGGAAGATGAAATATCTAGGCGCCCTTTTGACTTGTTTGATGGTACCATATTTAGGCTCTAGCATGTGTATTACCTTCCCAATAGTTTGAAATGCTTATGATGCCTTGTTGAGTTAGATAGCATGTCTATTGACGCCTATGTCTCGTTTTCTTGGCTTGTGTCACTTTGTGCTTAATATTTAATATTTTGTGGCTCCGTGAATACTTCTATTATTTGAGAATCGAAATGGAACCGTCCTTAGTGAGTCATGTGCCATGTATGGTGAGAAATTGTATAGTCCGTGTCATTGCATTGGAGTCTAGAACTTGCCCGACATGTGAGTTGAAGCGAAATTTTAGGTTTTGCTTGGTTTAAAAAATAATTTTAGGCTTTCTTTGATCTTTTTGAGCTTAATGCCTACCACAAATAAAATTTATCCCTAGTCAATCCTTTTGAGCTTACAGACTTTTATTTGACAATCACATTACAAGCCTATCCCCCTTTGTTCTTAGTTGCCATTGTCTTGATCCTTTTACCTCTTAAAGCACGTTAATTGTAAAATGAGCGCTAGAATAAGTAAGGAGGGAACTTGGGTGGCTTTTGAGCGGAAGAGAAAAGGTGCACACGTTTTGCAAAAGAATACACTACTAGCGGGAATAGCAAAGGAGAGAAAAATTACAAAATAAAAATAAAAAATATATGTAGACGAATAAATTGATATATTATCCTTTCTAGTATGTGTGAAGTAAAGTAGTGCTTAAAGAAAAATAGGGAAAGCTCTTGGGATGATATTGTTTGTGAAATTGAAGTTGGGATTGAGGAATTTGTGCTTAAAGTTAATTTTGTGATGTATTAAAGTGCTTAGGAGGGCTAGCCAATATTCCAAAAATATATCCTACCCATCATATAACCCACATTACAGCCATGAAAAAGTCATAATTATTTTTAGATCGAGCAAGCCTACATTAGTGAAAGTTTACATAATGGGCATGCCTATAGTACTTTATGCATGCATGTGACGTCTTTGTGAGAATGAGGAATTTCTTTGATATATGTGAGGTGATTTATTGGTTATATGCACACATTGTGCGGTTCTGTTTGGGGCCTTGTAGCGGAATCCGAGCGAAATGGTGATTGGGGTATGGAATGGTCGATTGCGCCTTGGTTTTGGCCTTTTTCCGGTTGTGATGTATTGTGTTGTTTGCTTCTCCGTAGTTATGGTCATGCACTTCGTGTACTAGATGTTGAATTGCGTGTGGTTGCTGATTTTGAGCATTGTGGCTTGAGGTATTTCATAGGACCGGTGTTTGGATGGGGTCACGCCTTGCAGCGGAGTTATATTGGGATATGATTCTTTGTGTCAGATTCGTGTGTCTTGGTTCTACTACGTATGATGGGTTCATAGCATTGCTATTGTGGTGGTACTTATTGAGCTTGCGGAACAGTTCTCTCATTTGAGTCATTTTTCATTTCTGGGTGCATGGATTGTTGCTTATTGGTGCACGGATTGCACGGTTTGTGGCTTTAGGTTGTATTGGTGTGGCATGTCGATAGAATGATTGTGTTTGATGAGCTGAGGTCATTAGGCCTAGAATGTGTACTATCGGACTTGATTACAGTATGTATGGAGGAATAATATCGGAAGTCGGCTTAGAAATTGGCTATAGTTCTGGTCGAAGGAGAGGGAACTCCATGACTTGTTGACCTGATGAGTGGTTATGAGTTTCTGCGTGTTTCTTTCATCATCGGCAGTGTACGAAGGTTTTCAATGAGGTTTTATTTGAGATGAGGTTTATTACCGGTATTAGGTTTGTTTTTGGCAGCTACAGTGGTCAGAAGTTATTGCTATAAGCATCTGAGTTATGTGGTATATCGTGTGATGGCATCTTGGGCTTTGGTTAAGGCTTGATACAGCTAGTTCAGACTTATACAGTATGTAGATGAGAGATTCGGGTCTTGTAAGGAATTCCGAATCTTGGAAATTGGATTCCAAGGCTTATGGGCTAAGGTTGAAATAAAGATCTTCAGTTATGTTGTGAAGTCAGGGTTATATGGATTAGGGTGACGTGGGATCAACCCCGAGTACGTGCATGGTAAGGTTACACGACGATTTGATGGCTCTGGAACGACTCTGGGCATGATCGAGGACGAACGTATGTTTAAGTGGGGGAGAATGTAACGACCCGACCGGTCGTTTTGAGTAATTTGCACTTCGCACGGTAGTTTGAGGGCATGAGTAGCTCCGTATGATGTATTATGACTTGGGCGAATCGTCGGTTTTAGTTTTTAGGCTATTCGGAATCGATTTGGAAGAATGAATTTCATGATTGAAGCATTAAGTTGGAAAAGTTGACCAAGTTTGACTTTATAGTATTTGACCTAGGATTGGAGTTTTGATGGTTCCGTTAGGCCCGGATGGTGATTTTGGAGTCGAGCCTATGCCCGGATTTGCATTTGGATATTTTTAGAAGATTGCGGTACTAATTGGCGAAAATTGGAAATTTGAAGGTTTGGAAAGTTCATAAGTTTGACCGAGAGTTGACTTTGAGGATATCGGATTCGTATTGTGCTTCCAAGAATTGGAATAGCTTCGTTATGTCATTTGGGCCTTGTGTGCAAAATTTGAGTTCATTCCGAGTTGATTTGATATGTTTCGGCGCGAGTTTTGAAAGTTGAAAGTTCATTAAGTTTGATTTGAGGTGTGATTCATCATTTCGATGTTGTTATACGTGATTTGAGGCCTCGAGTAGGTCTGCGTTATGTTATAGGACTTGTTGGTATATTCGGCAGGTCCCGAGTGCCTCGGAAGAGTTTCAGACGAGGTTCAGATCGTTTGGATCATTCTTGGTAAAGGCTGAGGGCAGGTCTGTTTTGGTGCGACCGCATCTGCGGAGGGCTGATCGCAGATGTGACCCTTTGGTTGCAGAAGCAAAATCAGGCTAGAAGTGGCGAGCCGCAGAAGCGGAATGTGGGGCGCATCTGCGCGTCCGCAGAAGCGTAATTGCGAGCCGCACAAGCGGCGTGTGGCGCAGAAACGTGTGTGGTTGTCGCACCTGCATGTGCGCAGAAGCGGGGAAATTCTGCAGGTGCGATAGGCTAGTCTTCAGTGATTTCTCGCAGGTGCGAGTCGTTTGCCGCAGAAGCGGAGGTCACAGGTGCGACTACTTGTTCGCATCTGCGAAAGGTCTGAGCAGAAGCTATTAAATCGAGGGTTTGGTCATTTTATTCATATTTGGGCTATAGACCTCGAATTGAGACGATTTTGGAAGCGATTTTCACCATATGGATTGGGGTAAGTTTTCTCTACTCGGTTTTGATTTTATTTCATGAATCTATCTTCGTTTTTGGCATTTGATTGAGGATTTCAAGAGAGAAATTAGGGGGTTTTGTCTAAAGTTTCATAGAGTGAATTTTTGAGTTTTGGACATCGATTCGGAGTCGGATTTGAGTGAAACTAGTATGGTTGGACTCGTAATCGAATGGGTTATCGGATTTTTTAAGTTTTGTCGGGTTCTGAGTTGCGGGCCCGGGTTTGACGTTTTGGTTGACTTTGAGCTTTTGATTAAAGATTCGACCTTTATCATTTAGAATTGTTTCCTTAGGTATTATTTAATGTATTTGAGTTGCTTTTGGTTAGTTTCGAGCCGTTCGGAGGTCGGTACGCACGGGATGGCATTTTTAAAGTATTGTTTGGCTTGCTCGGTATTGGATTTGGTTTGTTCGAGGTAAGTAACACTTCTAAACTTGGTGCTGAGGGTATGAACCCCTGAATATACGTGATATGTGTTTGGTGTGGAGGTGACGCACATGCTAGGTAACGGGCATGTGGGCGTGGACCGTGTGACTTGTGACTCGGTTATTTCTATGGTACTATGTAGTTACCAAATCTTATTTGTATCTATGAAATCTCTATGTGCTAGAGTAATTGAGTTGTGATCCATGTTAGAAACCATGTCTAGGCTCTATGCTTATCCTGTTGGAACTCACTAAGGTCATTTCTGCTGTTGAGTTATTCGCGTACATTGCAATTACATACTCAGTCATACGCATTCATTTGCATATCATATCTCAGTCTTTGTTACCATTTATTGATACATCACATCATCATTTTGGGCTGATTTTCATGACATTGTGAGCCCGAGAGACTGGAGAGATTGATGACTGAGTGAGGCCGAGGGCCTGATTGTAAGGATGTTGATGGGATTGGGCTACATGCCACAGCAAGTATTATTGATTCATGATGGGATCGGGCAGCACGCCGCAACAGGTATTATTGATTCATGCCATGATTGGCTTATTATAGCGCTTGGGCTGGATTTGCCCCTCCGGAGTCTGCACACCCACAGTGAGCGCAAGTACCTACTGAGTGCGAGTGCCGAGCGCGAGTGTCGAGTGATTGGGAGGACTGAGTGACTGGGAGGACCGAGTGAATTGACACTTTGAGAGTATGCATATAGTTTTATCACTAAGTTGCATTGCATTCGACATGCACACTTGACATACTGGCATAGATATGTATTTTCCTCATGTTGTACGGTATTGCGTCATTCATGACTTCACATACCATTGACATATAGGCATAGAGATGTATTTTCCTCATGTCATTTGAAAATGAAACATTAACCTATTGAAAGTTTTGGGAAAAATCACATTTTTACAAACTCATATTTTAGTGATTTCGGTAAAAGATTTGGGTTTTCACTGATATACTTGAAAAGCATGCCTATTTTCCCGAACCGTGAATGAGCTGAGCATTTTATCTCCGAGTTACTTCTTTTATCACTTTATTATGTTATGAATTGGTGTTGGACTCCGACCTTTGTTCCAGCTCGTCACTACTTTCCACCTAAGGTTAGGTTTGTTACTTATTGAGTACATGGGGTCGGTTGTACTCATACTACACTTCTGCACCTTGCGTGCAGATGTTGAATGTTGATGTTGTTGTGTACGGCGGCAACTGGATTTGAATATGTACCTGCGTTCCAGTCATAGCTGCAACTTGATCTTGGTAGCTTTAGAATTTTAATCTATTCAAACAGATGATGTACTTTATTTCATACCAGCTTTGTAAATTATAAATCGTAGAAGCTCATGATTTGTACTACCAATCCTTGGGAAATGTATGAAGGTCTGTCTCAATAAATCTCATTAAATTAGATAGTTGTTAATTGGCTTACCTAGCGGGTTGGGTTAAGTGCCATCACGACTAGTTGAATTTTGGGTCGTGACAACACATCACCTGCAACTACTCAAAATAAGGACATTCAAGACCATTTGAATTATTTTACTACTCAAATTATCAGTTTTATTTAATTAACTTGGCTATTTATTATTTAGCCATAATAAAAGAAAATACTTATATTTTTTTAACTATGACTTGATAACTTTTTATTAACTAATCTGCAATAGTTTTATAATTTCACAATCAAAAAGATCGAAGCATTCTCCTATCCAAATGTTATGTGTATTAATCAAGAATAAAAAAGTATTTAAGAGAGAGAGAAGAAGAAGCAAGGTAGGAACTGCAATTGAACGACTATAACCTTGCGGAAATGAGAAATAAGTGTAACCTTTATAAATATATGCTAAGCAATTATGGGAAGCTCATGCTGGAATATAATGTTATACTCACCTAGATCATTATAGAAACGAACATCCACAGGTTTGTTTCCGAGGTCTTCTTGTTCTTGTTGAATCCGTGCAGCAGAAGCCTTGAGCTTGGGCTTGCAGTCTTTTAACACAACTAGTTGTAGTGAGTAAATCTCTGCAAACTCAATTGGTATCTCTTCCAAATATCTGCAATATTGAATCTGGAGGCGCTCCAGGACAGGAAAGCTGTCATTAGTGGCTTTCCAGTACTTGATTTTATGATGGTGAATTTGCAAAAGCTTCAACCGAGTAAATCCCCCAGGGCTTGGACACCATATTTCCCCTTTACAAGCATCTTCGTGCAGCTTCAGTCCCTCAAGGTTTGGCAGTTCACCTATGATGTTCAAGTCCTCCCACCGTAGATTAGTCCTCAGCAATGTTAACTTCTTGAGCGTTGCTGGAAAAACTTTTGCACTTGAAATGGTCATTGAAAAAACTTCATTCCAAGGTACATTAATTTCAAAACTCAGTGTTTCAAGTTGATGTAGATGGACAAGATTGTCGAAGAGTCTAGATTCTTGGCAAATTTGATATTCATCTTTCTCTCCAAAGATTCTTAATTTCTTAACATTCCGAATCCCTGAAATAACCTCCTCTGTGCAACTAGATGGACTCAAGCCGGAAATAGTTTGTATGTTTGAAAAACCCAAGTACCTCTCTTCATCAACAGATACACTTGGCGGATTCGGCAAATCAAGTGATTCCAGTTCGAGATGCCTTAATTCCGTTAGTTTCCAAATTTGCTCTGGCAAAGATGTGAAGAATGAAGCAATGAATGTTTGCAGATTCCATAACCTACAAAATTCTGGAGGTATATCAAAATACCCGGACAATGCTAGGTACCTCAACCAAATGAGGCATAGTATCTGTGCAGGGAAAATTGGAAGCTCTATGGGACTCAAGTCCAAGATTCTGAGTAAACTGAAATGAAAAAGCTTTGATGTGAGAGTAAAATATAGAGCAGATGAACTGTGAAAAAAGAAAATAGAACGAGTTTGTTTCAAGAGATTAATGTTGCCAGCATCATCTGTCTGCCTCCTTATCAAATGATGATGTCCTGGTGTAAGAAGGGCCTTGTAATAACCATAGTCACTTTCATCATCTTCAATCCGTCGCTTAAACGGCCCCATTATATGCTTCATCGGCCGGAATCTTTCGTTAGACAACATGTCACCATCTTCACCTTCATCCAAATCATTACCTTCATCCAAACCATTACCTTCATCCAAACAATCACCTTCATCCAAATCATCTTCCCATTCAGCATAATCATATTCATCTTTATCCAAATAATCATAATCATCCCAATTGTCATCTTCATCCAAATTATAATCTCCATTGTTATCAACATATACAATGTCATTCATGACAAAAACATTTTGGCTTTCAGCTAATTCTCTCAAACAAAGCTCATATATTAGATCATGAACCTTACATGATTTAATTTTTGATTCATCTAAACTTATATTGTTGACTAGAACTAGGCATCTGTCTATAAGATCGTGCAAACACTTCTCAGCCTCTCCTTCCAAGTCTTTTTCCAACTTCAGAAAGCCCCCAGCAGTCCATAATCTCACCAATCTCTTCACTGAAATCTCACTGTCTTCCGGGAAAATTCCAAAATACAGAAGGCATGCTTTTAGGTCACTAGTCAAGTGATTGTAACTCAACCCAAGCACATGTAAACATAGTTCATCTGGATCATTTTTGACAAATGACTTGACATCTTTTGCAACATTCTCCCAATCTTCTATTGTCCTTTCAGATTTGGACAGAATCCCAGCAACCACGACAATAGTTAGTGGTAACCCTTGACATTTGTCCACAATTTGCTTCCCAATAGCCTCAAATTCAGATGGTAATGCTTCGTTCGCAGACGCTGCACTTCTAAAAAGGTTCCAACTCTCATCTGGATGCATGAAATCCATCTGCAAAGAGAGATTCTCTGTACCAGCATAACAAGCTACTTCAGTGTCACGGGTAGTTAACAGTATTCGACTCCCATTGTTTTCACTTGGAAAGCATAGTCTCACATCATCCCATGCTTTACTCTTCCAAATGTCATCCAATACAATTAAATATCTCTTACCCTTTAAACTCTTTCGCAGCATGTCTGCTAGCTCTGGCTCATCTTCCTTGTAATATTTGTCATTCATTTCTTTTCTTGAACTCAGAAGGCTTAGCAAGATTTCCTTTACGTTGTGTTGGCTAGATACAGTAGCCCAGGAACGAACATCAAAATGAGACCGAATGGTGACATCATCGAAGACTTCTTTTGCTAAAGTTGTTTTACCAATACCCCCCATCCCGACGATCGGGATGACCTTGGGTTCACCAGAGAAGCCTCTAGTCAGATCTTCTAGCAACCGTTTCCTTTCATCATCACGTCCCAACATATTGTTCTCCACATTCGCTAAACTTGAATCTTGAACCAGCGATGGTTTGTTTGATGCTTGTTTGCCTTTGTCTTTAATCTTTGTTGACTCTTTTTGTACACGATCAATCTCCTGTGCTACTTGCTGCAGGCTATCACAAAGCCTCTCATGTGCCTTTTCTTTCTGCATTTCATCATATGCCTCTAAAGATTCAGTTAGTCTTAATTGAATTGTAAGTTCAACAAAATCTGCAACTTCTTTTATATGTGCTTCAAAATCTGTCATTTTTCCAGAAACATTGCTTTTCTCAAATTTCTTGGCACATACTTCCAGGGAACTAACTTTTTCATATAGAGTGAGAAATTCTTCTCTGTGGTCACAAATTAGAGATTGCATTGGCGAATTGGATGTCAAGAGAAGTTCTATTGTTCTTGTAAGAGAAACAACACTAGCATAAGCCATATCTACTGTTTTCCAATTATGACCTGAAAGCTGCAAGTTGCAAGAGGTCAATGGTATTAAAGATAACATGATTTGCAAAGTTGCAAACAGGGAGGCACGAACTAAATAAGATCAGGTAATTTAGTAGGCTTTGCCATCACAAGTTCAATCAAATGAAGAGTAAATGGAAACTAACCTTTCAATGGCAGATTGGCAAGTTGGAAGTAGCAATACCAGCTGCAAATTAAAAAGACAAAATATAATTAAGGAACAGACATATGACTTATGAGTATCAACAAACAAACAGGTAAAGCACAAAAGATAGAGTACACAACAAGATAAAATCAAAGAGAAAAATGGCATATATACCCCTGAGTGGCTGAAATGGTATGATCTGTAATCTATAGTTGCCAAGTAAGTTTATTAAAAATGGGATGAGAACTTCGATTAAGGTTTGCATATGGGGAAGCGGCGTTATTTGTTTTATCCGAGGAATGCATCACATCACATGCGCGGCAATTAATTATAGTACAAAATTTACTGCAAGACGGCCATGCATCTGACATCACACTAGGACCTAGGTATCTAACGACAAATTCTGCATTAACATTAGCTGTAAGTTTCGATGGGGAGTATTAATTAGTCAAGAAAATCTATATACCTATCTATATACTATCTATATAAAAGAGGGCACGAAAAAGATGACTTGGACCTCTCTTAAACCAAGAATTACATTTATCTTTTTTCTCAAATTTTTCAGTTTTTCCCTACTTTTTCTGCATATTCCCATCTATTATGTGATATTTAAAACAACCCAAAAGTCATGTCCCAGTCTCTTAATCACACCTCTACCGGAAAGTCACGTCCCACAATCTCCTCTACAATCCTAATTAACCATTCCATAGCTGTCTGTTTGCTTTCCGTTGCTGCCTGTCGTTTGCACTAGGCAATTTATTTAATTGAATTTATCAATTCATTATTGCTGACTGCCTTTCTAATAAACCCAAATAGCAGCAATTTATTTTTAGTAATCACCACAATTAATATTGCAAAACTCCTCAACTACTCTAAATATTGAATAATTAAGGGCATAAACTGATCCAACAACCAACATGGATGTGAAACAGAACACATGATCTAAAAATTTATAAAAACAAATACAGGTTCATATGCTTGAGGAGGCAATCAAACTGTAATCACCGAGAAGCAATTGCACTTCGCCTGCTAGCAAAACTCCATATTAAAGTTGGTTATTCGGAGGAAGCAACATTTTACTGAAGTTGGAATTATTCGGAGGAAGCAACATTTTACTACAAGGATTCAAGGAGGAGTGAAGATGTAGAACGGAGATCCAAATATCAAGTCTAAATGTTTGTGGGCAAACGTTATAAAGTTCCAAAGGCAATTAAAGATTGAAGAAAGGAAATGATATTCCAACGTTGGTAAAATGAAGAAGGACCTGGCGATATATATTAAGGAAAATGGAATATTGTGGTTCCGAAGAAGCGCTAGAGGAATACAGATCAAGAAATACACAAGCTATGGTCATTCCACAAATAGGTATTTGCTGAGTTTTGAAAAAATATCATTTCTTTCTTCTCATTTTTCTTATTTGGTTGTTGAGAAAATTGTCTAAGAAACTTGAAAAAAAAATGCAGGTTTTTTCTCGGTATATGAATAATTCTTATCCTTTGCAATATACCATTACTATGATTTTAAAAAAAAACAAATTATCTGCTTTTGGATGTTACACTTTTCATTTGTTTGGCGAAGAAATTTGTCGAGAAGAGTGGATATAATTATCGAATTGTTGATAACTTTGAAACTGGCTATTTGAATTGAAGAAGTTTCTCCACTTTGACACTGTAAATAATATCTTATATCAAAGAGCGCAAGTCTATTCGGGATGATAGTTAATGTGATAATTTTTAGTTTCCAAGATGTGAATAAAAGGGAGAAAGTTAAATTTAGAAATCATCCCCAAAGTTCTAGCAAGTTCAATTCTTGGAATGTCTCCAAGAACGGATAGGATGAAGTGACAACTATAAACAGTCATTTCTTCGAATCATTTCAGTTATATGCATAATATATTAGCATAATTCCATCCATTGAGTGAATATGTCCTCAACAAGTGCTATAAGGCTTCTCGCATATGAATTTTGGGATATCATCAATGTGAGGAAAAGCGATGCAGAAGCAGGCAATTTTTCTGCGTCCATACTAAAGTATGAGAAATATTGATTTTAATATCCATTTGTTACACGCATTATATATTGTGTTATTTTTCATGAATGTCTAATTTTTTTAAATATTTTTATAGGAAGAAGAATGGCTTTGAAAAAGCTAAGTTGAGACGTAGACCGTGACAGGTCATATGTGATTTTTGAACTATTAGATACCGTGGGATGAATTTGCCACCTGAAGTCCTGAATTGCTGATTGACGTAATCCAAAGAATAGAGGTCCGTGAGATCTCATGGCATGGTTTTTTGTTTTTCATTTCTTTTTTGTCTTCTTTCCTTTTTAGGTTGTTTTTTCTTTCCAAATTTTACTTTAGATAAATAAAAAATTATCAACCATATGAAAACAGAAGTTTCAACATTTTCTATAGATATTCTATGAAAAGAGCTTAGAGGAAGAAGAAAAAGAGTGGGCAATATGTCAGGTTTAAACCACCAAATATTATACGGGCAAGTTACACTATCTTTTCTCTATTTTATTGTTCTTAATTTTCAAGTTAAAAAGCACAATTTAAATGGATTGTCTTATATTTAAAATGAAATATTCCTCAGTAAAAGAGTCATGAAAAGTATAAAGTGACTTTTTCACAAAGTACAAAAGAATATTTGGACTCCTTTTATTTCCTTTTAAAACTTATGAAACTGATTTTTAGTCATATTTTATATCTATTATCATGATCGCGCGAAGCGCGGATAAATATACTAGTATACTATAAAAGAGGGGCAAAAAGTGCTGACATGGCACCTCTCAAAATCCTGGATTCATATTTATCTTTTTTCAGATTCTTTTGCTTTTTTATTCGTTTTTTTCATTTATCTGCTACTCCCTCCGTCTCAAATTATCGGTCATATTTCTCTTTTACACGACCCTTAAGAAACATTAATTAGAAGAGGTTTTGACTATTTAACTCTTATTTATGTCTTAATATATAATCTATCTTTATTGAATATTTATTCTATAATTACTATTAAGGGTAAAATGAGAAAAAAATAATTAATTTTGTCTTGAACTTCTAAAATGATAAATCATTTGAGACAACTATTTTTAGAAACTACACCATATAATTTGAGAAAGAGGGAGTACATAAATAATAAACTGAAAAGTTGTCACAATTAATTCTTATGCGTTATGACGTTTCCATCTTCTTGTAGCGGTTATCATTCCATGGAAGAGTCTTGGTGATTCAGAGGCCAGTTGGGCCAAACCACCTTAAGTGAACCCATCTGAAGTAGTTTTCTTCATTCACTTGTATTGAGGCCCAAATGTAATTTAATGTGTACCCGGCCCACATGTATATAAATAGTTTTCTCTGTATATTGTAAAGACAGATGAATTCATTTTCTAATAAGAAGATTTCCTATTCCTCTCTCTTCATGCGACAGTTACCAAAGCTAGGGTTTAGCATCAGTGATTCATCTCGAATATGGATGTTTACATGGTATCAGAGCCATGAAACGGTAGATCGAAGCTAGTTACTTGGGTCTACAGTGGTCTTCTTCGATATTTTTGATGCTTTTCGATGGGCTGGTTGTTCGTCTGCGGTGTTTTTTTCCGACGATTTTTGGTGATTTCTTCTTTCCTGGCTGTTGTGGTACTGAAATTGATACACAAAATGCATGAAGTCCATGATGCCACATCAGCTGATGAGTAGACTAATTTGAAAGTTAGTTATGTTAGTTGTTAGTTAAAATTTGAATGTTAGCTTTTGGCGGGAAATTTGGTTAGCATGTTTTAGCTCATTTCCATTGCTTTGTTTTTGTAATTTCAGTAGACTATTAAGAAGTATAAATAGCAAGTTGTAATCTCCTATTAGGTACTTTTGAGTGTAATGAAAATTCGAAATCCCCTCTCATTGTTCTAGCCTTTTTCTGCCTTCTTCTCGATTCTATCTTCTTCTCCCTTCATTCTTCTTCTCTCTCTACTTAATTCTCTGTCAATTGTCGAGTAGATACCAATTTTGGTATCAATTGGTATCAGAGCTAAATCATGGGACCACGCAAAGCTGTTGATATGGCCTCTCTAGACTGGTAGGAGCAGTACGAAGATTTAGCTGCTCGGTAGTTGGATCTCCTTTCAATTCTCGATCAGAAGACACGGGAATTGCGAGCTGATATGGATCATCGTCATGCTGAAATGTTACAAATGGTTGGAGCCCTCAAAAACTCGATTGATGGAATGCAACTTCATCAACAGTCTCGCGATAGTAGTTCCACTTCAAATGCTCGAGATAATGTACTGCAATCAGGTCAGGGAATTTTAGGCCCCAATCCTTATCATGTTCATAACAGTCGAAGTCATAATCTACTGTTTCCTAGATTAAATGGTGAAAATTTGAAAAGCTGGCTATAGATTGATCAATACTTTGATGTTGATAATACTACTACGAATCAGAAGGTCAATATAGTTTCTATGAATTTGGATGATGATGCTCTAGCATGGCACCAGTCGTATATGAAATAAAGAGATTCACCTATCCTCCCTCAATGGGAGGAGTATATTGAGGCTTTGATTGAAACATTTAGTGAGGAATATACTGATCCTATGCTCGAACTGAAGCAGTTGAAGCAGACTAGTTCAGTGAAGGAGTTCCAATTTGCTTTTGCTAGGCTATTAGCTCAGTGTGATCTAACTGTTAGCCAGGCTATCTCTTGCTTTTTAGGAGGACTGAAGGAGGAATTAGTGAACCCTGTCAAAATGCATGAACCTCAGACCTTGTCCAAAACTTATCGCTTAGCTCGATTAGCTGAAGCAACCTTAGCTGCTAATGCTAGAGCTCTAAGGTGTAGCACTACTTCTGTGTCATCTACTCACCTCAAAAAGCCTTCTTATGAGCCATCTTCCCTCAAACACAATCCTAGTCCTATTACCTCCACTCATAGACTGCTTTACCTCCTTCAACCAGTGCTAATGTTCCTAGAAACAGAAGAACTATTTCTCCCGCAGAAATGCAGGCTAGAAGGGCACAGGGTCTTTGCTATTTTTGTGATGAGAAATACACTGTTGGTCATAAATGTAACCTACCTAAACAACTGTTTGTGATGGATCTGGAAGTTTCAGAAGGTGAATGTGGAGAGGTTGTTAGGCAGGAATCTGAGGGGGGTCCTTCAGGTGAAGAATGGTCAGCTGTGGAAGGGGATACCCCTATGATATCTCTATGTGCTTTAAGTGGATTTCAAGGAGCTCAAACAATTCATGTTACTGGATATAGCGAGAAGAGGCCAATACAAATCTTACTTGATGGAGGTAGTACACACAACTTTATTGATGAGGAGGCTGCTAAGAGGCTGGGGTGCCAAATTTGTCCTACCCGTGTGAGCTATGTAAGCCTTAGTAACAACAATTTAGAAGCCACTACTGGGGTTGTTAGGAGTTTTGAGTGGATCTTGCAGGGTACTACCTTCCCACTGACTTAATTGTATTTCCAGTTGGTAAATATGATCTTGTTTTAGGGGCTTTATGGATGAAAACACTAGGTCCCATTACCATGGACTATTCTGAGCTAATTATGGCCTTCAATTATCAAGGGAAGTCTCACTTGTTGAGGGGAGTGTCTGAGGAATGTAAGGTTTTCGGTCCAAAGTCCTTGAATAGATTAAAAGGGGGGGGATATGCAATTCTTTATGTTGCAAGTGAGGGATAGCATTCCTAGCTCACTTACTGATAGGCACTGTCAAGCATTGCACATGGCCAAATCTGACAGTGCTTCTCATATTGACCAGTTGTTACATCAATACCGATTGATCTTTGTTGAGCCTACCTCACTACCTCCTCAAAGGGGAGCTTTTGACCACAGAATACCCGTCCAACCTGGTTCTAACCCAGTGAATGTTAGGCCCTACAGGTATTCTTCTATTAAGAAGGACATTGTTGAAAAGTTGGTTAATGAAATGCTACAGCAAGGGGTCATTCAGTACAGTAACAGTCCCTTCTCTTCTCCTGTGGTCCTTGTGGGAAAGAAGGATGGATCATGGAGACTATGTGTAGACTACAGAGAGCTGAATCACTGCACAGTCAAGGATAAATTTCCAATACCTCTTATAGATGATCTATTGGATGAGCTTGCTGGGGCTACTATTTTTTCTAAAATTGATCTCAGGTCTGGATATCATCAAATAAGGATGCTACCTGAGGATGTTCCCAAAACAGCTTTCAAAACACATTCTGGGCACTATGAGTATTTAGTAATACCTTTTGGCTTAACTAATGCCCCCTCTACATTTCAATGTCTCATGAATCACTTGTTTCAGAAGTTTCTAAGGAAATTTGTATTGGTGTTCTTTAATGACATTTTGATCTAAAGTGTTAGTTTGCAAGATCATGTGGGGCATTTGCAGAAGGTATTTGATACCATGGTCACTCACAGTCTATTGGCCAAACAGTCTAAGTGTGCCTTTGGAGTTTCAAGGGTGGAATACTTAGGGCATTTCATTACTGTTGAGGGAGTGTCTACTGACCCTAGGAAAATTGAAGCAGTTCAGCAATGGCCAACTCCCACTACTCTTAAGCAACTAAGAGGATTCTTGGGCCTAGCAGGTTATTACAGGAAGTTCATTAGGGGATATGGCCTTATCAGTAGACAACTCACTGACTTACTCAAGAAGGATGGTTTTTTATGGAATGCTAAGGCTGCAGATGCATTTGCAGCATTGAAGTTAGCTCTTACTTCTGCTCCAGTGCTAGCATTACCTAACTATACTCTTCCATTTGTAGTTGAAACAGATGCTAGTGGCACAAGCATTGGTGCTGTTCTTATGCAAGATGACCACCCTATAGCTTTCATTAGCAAAGGGTTAGCTCCTAGGCATATGGCTTTGTCTGTGTATGAAAAGGAGTTGTTGGCTTTGGTGTTTGCAATTACCAAATGGTCTCACTATCTTTTGGGTCAACATTTTATTGTGAAGACTGATCAAAAAGCCCTTAAGTACCTCTTGGAGCAGAAGTTACATACTGACTTGCAGATTAGATGGTTGACTAAATTGTTACCCTTTGACTTTGAAATCCAGTATAAGAAGGGCAAGGAGAATGTGGCTAATGATTCTTTGTCAAGAATGTCAGGAGTTGAGCTGATGACCTTAATGGTTTCTTCTGTACAAGCAGATCTTTGGGGTGAAATTCAAAACAGTTGGTTCAATGACCCTGAGTTACACAGTCTCATCAACTCCTTACAAACCAAACCACAGAAACACTTCACTTGGGTAAACAATCAGCTTAGGAGGAAGGGTAAATTGATGGTAGGAAATGATTTGGGCCTAAGGACTAAGCTTTTGCAGCTGTGGCATTCATCCCCATCTGGTGGCCACTCTGGCATTGATGCAACCACTAGAAAATTGATGGCTTACTTTTATTGGAAGGGCATCAGAACTGATATCCTCAACTATGTGCGCAATTGTTCTGTGTGTCAAAGGAACAAGTATGATACTTCTGCCTCAGCTGGTTTATTGCAACCTTTGCCTCTCCCTACAGTTCCTTGGACAGATATCAACATGGATTTTATTGAAGGTTTGCCCAAATCAAAAGGAAAGACAGTTGTTTGGGTCATAGTTGATAGATTGACCAAGTATGGCCATTTCATTGCTTTGGCTCACCCCTACACTGCCCAATCCCTTGTGCCTATCTTTCTTGACCATATTTTCAAATTACATGGGTTCCCTACTACCATCACCAGTGATCGTGATCCTATTTTTATTAGCACATTTTGGAAGGAGTTCCTTTCTGGTCAAGGAGTCCATTTGCACACTTCCACAGCTTATCATCCTCAAACTGATGGCCAAACTGAGGTTCTTAACAGATATTTGGAGACTTATCTACGTTGTTTCTGTTCTGATTCACCAGCTGATTGGTGTGCATTCTTGCCTTTGGCTGAATGGTGGTATAACTCATCACAACATTCTGCCATTCAGACTTCACCCTGTGAACTCCTTTATGGCTACCCTCCTCCTCTTCACCTTCCTTATCTTCCTGGTGACTCTCCTTCTGATGACATTGAGAACATCATGCTGCTACGAGAGTTTAAATTGCAACTAGCTAAATACCATCTGGCACAAGCTCAACAGCGTATGCAAGATCAAGCTAATGCTCATCGCACTGACAGGCAGTTTTCAGTTGGTGATTGGATCTTTGTGAAACTTCAACCGTATAGGCAATCCACTCTATCTATCTCTCCCTATCATAAGCTTACATCTCGCTATTTTGGTCCTTATCCTATTGTTGAAAGGATTGGAGCAGTTGCTTATAAGTTGCTGCTACCACCTGAGGTCCAAATCCACCCTACTTTTCATATATCCCAACTCAAGTTTTGCCCGGTCCTTCCTTCTGAAATTGTCCACCCACCTGTCTTGGATCTCTCTAGTCCTCTATGTCCTACTCCTGAAGCTATACTTGATCGCAGATTGGTCAAAAAGGGTAACAAGGCAGTCGTACATTGTTTAGTCAAATGGCAAGGTTTGGATGTTGCTGCTGCTACTTGGGAATATGCTTCCCTCCTTAGGACCAGATTTCCTTCCTTCACCTTGAGGACAAGGGTGTTTTTCAACAAGGGGGTATTGATACACAAAATGCATGAAGTTCATAATGCCACATCAACTGATGAGTAGACTAATTTGAAAGTTAGTTATGTTAGTTGTTAGTTAAAATTTGAATGTTAGCTTTTGGCGGGAAATTCGGTTAGCATGTTTTAGCTCATTTCCATTGCTTTGTTTTTGTAATTTCAGTAGACTATTGAGAAGTATAAATAGCAAGTTGTAATCTCCTATTAGGTACTTTTGAGTGTTAATGAAAATTCGAAATCCCCTCTCATTGTTCTAGCCTTTTCTGCCTTCTTCTCCCTTCATTCTTCTTCTCTCTCTGCTTAATTCTCTGTCAATTGTCGAGTAGATACCAATTTTGGTATCAGAAATCTCATAGATTTTCAAGCGTTTGAAGAAAATCGGTATTGCTCTCTTACCTTTGTGTATTTCTTTGGCATTTTTCTGTTTGATTGTGAGTCCATCTTTATTTGGGTACTATGGGGCCAACATCTACCTCTGAGACCAATGCTATTAGCAGTGATGATTCTGCTGTGCCTCACTCATCTCCCTTGTATCTACTTCCCTCTGATTCACCTGGTACCGTACTAGTTTCTACGACTTTTGATGGTACAGCTGGAGAAGGGGCATGTTGCTAGGATTGTCTTGTAAAAACAAGTTGGGAATCATTAAAGGCACAATTCTGAGACCTAGTCCTACTTCTCCTTTATTTGAGCCCCGGATTAGATGTAATGATATGGTTGTAGCCTGGATCCTCAACAGTTTAGATAGAGAAATTAGGGAGACTGTTATGTACACTGAGTTTGCTGAAAAATTGTGGAATGAGATTGAAAAGAGGTTTGGTCAGGCGAGTGGAATAAAGATTTATCAAATTCGAAAGGAGATCTCCTCAATTTCCCAGGAACAGCTAGTATTTCTTCATATTTCAACAGAATTAAGAAACTGTGGGATGAGCTTTCCTTCTCCCTTTCCTATCCAGACTGTGTTTGTGGGTGTAAAGAAGGATATCAAAAATTAGATGAAGATCAAAAAGTTCATCAGTTTTTAATGGGGCTCAATGAGTCCTACTCCACAATTAGGCGCAACATTCTGCTCATAAAGCCATTGCTTGATGTAGATAATGTCTATACTATGCTTATGAATGATGAGAGTCAGTCTACAATTCAAGCTGCTTCTCCTTGGATGATTTTTCTAGAGCTACTTGGACTCACCTTTTGTCTTCTAAGGGTGGTGCTTTCACTGTTTTGCAATCTTTTATATTCATGATTCAAACACAATTTCATTCATCAGTGAAAGTAGTGAGGTCTGATAATGCTTTTGAATTAGGGTCTAGTTCCACAACTATATCTTTCTTTTCTGCCAATGGTATTTTGCACCAAACATCCTGTCCACACACACCTCAACAAAATGGTGTTGTGGAAAGGAAGCATAAACATCTTCTTGAAACTGCTAGGGGTCTTCTTTTTCAGTCCAAATTGCCTGTTAAATATTGGGGGAATGTGTCTTAACTGCCACATATTTGATCAATCGATTTCCTTCACCATAGCTGAAAAACATATCACCTTTTGAACTTCTCCATGGCCATGCACATATTATCTCTCACTTGAAGACCTTTGGTTGCCTCTGTTTTGCTGTTGTTCCAAGTCATATAGGGATAAATTTAGATTTAGAACTATTACTTCTATTTTTTACAGTCCTGGGAAGAAGGGATACAAACTTCTCAATCTCTCTAATTCTCACATTTTTTCTCTAGAGATGTTATTTTTCATGAGAATATTTTTCCTTATTCTACTCCTAGCTCTGCGCATCTTTTTCCCCCTTTTATTCCTTCTTCTTCTCCCCCTGTTTCTTTTCCTGATGTTACTACTTCTAATCCGATTGTTTCTTCTACTGCTTCTTCCTCCTCCTCCTCCTCCTCCTCCTCCTCCTCCCCTTCCCCTTCTCCTTCTCCATCCCCTCTTCTGAATCACTCTCCAGTTCCTATCCCATCTTCCATTGTTCCTGCCTTAAGAAAATCCACTGGAACTTCCCATCCTCCTGTTTACCTTGGTGATTATGTTTGCAACTCTGTCTCTATTCCTAGTGTTTGTTCTGTATCTTCTGAAGGTTACTTGCAAGAGCCTCAATTCTATCATCAGGCTGCTTCTCAACCTGCTTGGCAGGAAGCTATGATGAAGGAATTTCAGGCCTTGAAAGCCAATCAGACTTGGGATATAGTCCCTTTACCTGCTGGTAAGAAAGCAATTCCCTATAAGTGGGTGTACAAAGTTAAACAATGAGTTGATGGGTCAATTGAGAGGTATAAAGCAAGGTTAGTAATAAGGGGGGATAATCAACAAGAGGATATAGACTTTACTGACACTTTTTCTCCTGTAGTCAAGCTAACTACAATTAAATGTCTCTTATCAGTGGCTGTTAAAAGGAATTGGGTTGTCTACCAACTTGATGTCAATAATGCCTTTTTACATGGGGATTTGGATGAAGAAGTTTTCATGAAAATTCCCCAAGGTCTTACAGTCACACCTTCTAATTCTACTCATGTTACCTCTTTAGCTTGTAGATTAAATAAGTCACTCTATGTCTATGGTTTGAGGCAAGCCTCTAGGCAGTGATATGCCAAGCTTTCCTCTGCATTACAGTCAAGGGTTTCCATTCAAGCTTGAATGATTATTCCTTGTTTAGGAAGTTCTCAAGGTCCACCTTCACCATTGTTGCAGTCTATGTAGATGATATTTTGCTGGCTGGAGATGATTTATTTGAAATTAGTGCACTTAAGCAGTTCCTTGATGCTCAGTTTCGCATTAAAGATCTTGGAGAAATTTATTATTTTCTTGGCCTTGAGATCGTCAAGCAACCTCAAGGTTTCTTGATTAGTCGGCATAAGTTTACTTTAGATCTCCTCACTGAGTTTAAATGTTCTGCAGTCAGCTCTATTGTTTCCCCTCTAGATCCTCATGTCAAACTTTCTGCTGAGTCTGGTGCCTTGATTCCTGACCCTTCTGTCTACAGGAAATTAGTGGGTAAACTAAATTTCTTACAACATACTCGTCCGGATATTTCTTTCACAATACAACATCTGAGTCAGTTTATGTCTGCTCCTCGAGTACCTCATTTGGAGGCTGGTTATCATGTATTAAGGTACTTAGCTGGCACATCTGAGCTGGGGATATTCTTGAACAATAGTGCTGATTTTTCTCTGAAAGGTTACTCTGATTCTGACTGGGCTAGCTTCTCTGATAGTAGAAACTATGTTTCTGGTTTTGTTCTGCCACTTGGTGGTTGTCCTATTTCTTGGAAGTCCAAGAAGCAGCCCACCATAGCATTATCATCTGCCGAAGCTGAATATAGGGCCTTAAGGATGTTGGTAGCTGAGATATCATGGCTGATCAGGCTATTAGGTGAACTTGGCGTTGAAAATCTCTGTCCCGTTGAGGTGTATTGTGATAATCAAGCAGTTGTTCACATTGCTAGGAACCCGGTCTTTTCATGAACGCACCAAACATATCGAGGTAGATTGCCATTTTGTCCGGGATGCATTAGCTGCTGGATTATCTCTTATGCGTTCAACCTTTCAGGTTTTTAGTAATAAACCTATTATATTTTTAAAGTTATGGGTTCGAAGTTACTATTTGTTATAACTTTAAATTTTTATTCATAAACTTGTGCTCTATGTCGAAAGTACTGGGTTCAGATGAACCCGGTATTCCTATGATGCATCCGCTCCTTCCTGTTCTTATCCGGTTTGGCTGACTTTGTATATTAATGACTCACTTCTAGTTTGAAAATTTGAGTTGGATCTTCGAACTTGAAGAACACCGAAGCTCCATTGTTAAAATCCTTATTGCTGGATTGGAAGAGTGGATCGAAATTCATGGTTAAAGTAGCTATTGGATCTACGAGTTTTGTTGGGTTTACTGATATTTTGAGGTACATTTCATTGCTGAAAACGTAAGGCGAACACCGAAGATATTAGAAAACCTCCATTGTTGGAGTTCAAGTTTCTCAAACCTGAAGTGAGTAAATTTTACAAATTTTTGTGCAATATGAGTATGACTTTAATAGTAACCCATAAAATTTCTCTAGTTTTTACTATTCTTTGTGATAAAAAACTTTCTAAAGTACATCGATAACAAATATAGTATTAATATTCGGCATAAATTTTTAGTATTAATATTCGGCATAATATTAAAAAAAATTATGCCACATAATGCACCCTAAGTTCTCTTTAGTGGCACTTTCAATCAGTAATATACGGAAATGGAACTATACATGAAACTTCAGGACAAATTAAATCTCCAAATAGAAATTAAGCAATAGATTTCCACGTTGAAATATTAGTAAGATGCTAGCTCATGTTGTATTCCAATAATGATTTGTTTTTGTTTCAGAAGTGAATTGCAAATGTTGATGTATTATTACTAATTTTTAGGTACTTTTCTCAATAGATTAAAAGAAACAAATACATTGCAAATAAAAACCATAACAATATTATAATATACGAGCAACAGAAACTCTGTAACAGTCTCAAATCGCAAAACTATTATTTCCCCGCTTTTCTTTCCCGTTAACATCTTGATATAACTTTTAGGACCTCTATGGTTATGCATTTTCTGAAAGGGACTTTTCTCAAAAGATAAATATGACTTCATTCCCCAATTTTCAAAAATTCAATGACCATTTATGCGAAGGGGAGCTGTGACGTAACCGGTAAAGTCGATGCCATTTGACCAGGAGGTCACGAATTCGAGTCGTGGAAACAGCCCCTTGCAAATATGCAAGGTAACGCTGCGTACAATAGATCCTTGCGGTCTGGCCCTTCCCCGGACCCTGCGCAGAGCAGGACCTTGGTGCACCGGGCTGCCCTTTTAATGACCATTTAAGCAATGAACTTGTACTATATATATATATAGTGCAAGGAGGTAAAACATTAAACAAGAGTAATTAAGGGCAACTAACCTTTCAATGGCAGATCAGCAATACAGGAGAGTTGGGAAGCAGCAAAATCACTGCAACAAATATACACAATTATGTTATGAATATCAACAAACAAATGGGTAAAGCACACAAAAGATACAGTGCGTAACCAACATAAAATCAAGAGAACAAGGAACTGAGAAAAGAAAGGAAAATAGCATAACTCTGAAGGGCTGCAAAGGTTTAGGCAACCAAGTTACCAAGTGAATTCTATATAAAGAACAAAAGAGTTGACTTTATGTGAATTCCATGAGAATATAATATTATACGGCATAATATATTATAAGCCATGTTGGTTATAAGTTTATGGATTCCTACAACGGCCTCAAATTAATACTCCTTCCGTTTCAATTTATATAAACTTATTTCCTTTTTAGTCCGTGCCAAAAAGAATGACCCTTTCTTTATTTGGAAATAATTTACCTTTTTGCAGTGATTTATAGTCACACAAAATATATGTGCCTCATTTTACACCACAAGTTCAAAAGTCTTCTCTTTTTTCTTAAACTCCGTGCCCAGTCAAATAGGTTCACATAAATTAAAACGAAGGGAGTATATAATAATAGCTCTCAAATATTTATAGATATCTAGTAGATTTCTCAAAACATATATAAGATCGGGGTAAAAGCTATTGAGTTCACACGTAAACCATAGGTTTCATTATAGTTCCGTCTCTAATTATATAGCACCTTCACATTAGCTGGTCTATGAGGATTGGAGATTAATAAATCAAAGAAAGATGTGAGATAACAAACAAGATGGCATACCTCTGAGTTGCTAAAATCGTGTCTACGATCATGTTACCATCAAGTAAATTTTATATATAAGGAAAGAAAGACTTGACTTTGTTAAATGGGATGACAACTTCAATTAAGAAATATAATATTTATGAGCCACATGGGTGTTAGTATTTTATAAACCACGTTGGCATGGTATCACCAAATGATTCTATATAAAAAAGAAAGAGTTGACTTTATAAAATGGGTCACAACTTCAATTAAGGATATACAATATTAAGCCACATGAGTGTAAATGTACGAAGAGGAAACTTGGAACAACGGTCCGTGTGACCTATAGGTCACGAGTTTGAGTTGTGGAAAAAGTTGTCTCAGTGTGACCTATAGGTCACGGGTTTGAGTCGTGGAAGCAGTTACTAATACGTCTTCCCTTAAACCAAAATATTTTAGAGTGAAAAGAAGAAAATTCAATATATAGAAAGAAAGCGTGGACTTCATAGAAATGAATTTCCATCTAGGGAAGAGTGTTAATCTATAAAATGAATTTCATTTTTATCTTTCAAAAGTTCTTTATTAATGTTTTCTATTGTTTTTCAAAGAAATAACTGTAGCCCACAGCAATCCTCTCCCCAATCTCCTTTTTTTCTTTTCTTTTTTCTTTTATGATTCTATACCTCCAATCCTCATCCAATCACCCTTACACTATGGTAACTCTGAAGCAAAGGATGGCAATTTGACAATATTTGGTACAACAAATATGTGAAATATTGAGAGAGAATTGAGTAGTAATAGAAAAAAATAAAAAGAAGGGAAAATGTTCAAATTCACCTGAACAATCGGATTACTTTGGGCTCCATCAAGCACATTTTGTTCATCAAAATGGCACTTAAACTGGCACGTGATAAAAGCCATTTTTCCCTCTTCTCCGTGTTTCTCAACATTTCGCCGGAAGATGTGGGAGTTGTTCGCCGGAGTGAGATCCATCGCCAGAGGCGGCGGTCGAGGCGGCGGAGTTGTTCGCCAGCGGGACATCCGACCACGTCGGTAGATCGCCGGTGGAGGTGTGGGGCATTCGTACAGGTGTTGCTCTCTCCATTGTTAAGAGTTTGCGTCTGTCCGGCAGCTGAAGATTGTTGAGTTTTTCTATTCCTTTTTTTTTATTTTCTGTTACCATTTCACGAATGGTGCGTTAAAATTGCTAAAATATTTTATAAAAAAAAAAAAAAAGGTCACTTACTTTTATCATATAAATCCACTAAAAAGAATTCGTACCAAAAATTCACTTCATTTTTGCCAAGTTAATAAAAAATTCAGACTATAATTCGCAAACTAATGTCAATCTATATACGGATACGGCCTAAAAATGTCACTCAAGTAACAGAAATGGCTTATCTATGTCATCCGTTAAAAAGTTGGTTCATTCATGCCACTAACGTTATACTTTTGGCACATTCATGCCACTCAACTAACAGAAATGGCCTATTTATGCCATCCGTTTAAAGGTTGGTCCATTCATGCCGGTCACATTATACTTTTGGCCCATTCATGCCACTCAACTAACATAAATAATCTATCTATACCATTCGTTTAAAAGTTGGTCCATTCATTCCACTGACATTATACTTTTGGCCTATTTATGCCACTGTCTACTAACAGTTCTATTTTCTGATTTTTCCGTAATAAGAATTAATTTTTCGACCCCGACTTTGCCACGTGTCTTTATATTAGTGGTTCTTCTTTACTTGACCCTACATTTCTTTTAACCATGATTATGTATAATTAACCATGCCCAACTCGATAAAATCCAACTAGTCGTGATGACACCTAACCCAACCCGCTAGATAAGCTAATTAACAACTATCCAATTTTGGGTTAGGTGTTAGTTGTTAATTGGCTTATCTAGCGGGTTGGGTTAGGTGTCATCACGACTAGTTGGATTTTATCGAGTTGGGCATGGTTAATTATACATAATCATGGTTAAAAGAAATGTAGGGTCAAGTAAAGAAGAACCAGTAATATAAAGACACGTGGCAAAGTCGGGGTCGAAAAATTAATTCTTATTACGGAAAAATCAGAAAATAGAACTGTTAGTAGACAGTGGCATAAATAGGCCAAAAGTATAATGTCAGTGGAATGAATGGACCAACTTTTAAACGAATGGTATAGATAGATTATTTCTGTTAGTTGAGTGGCATGAATGGGCCAAAAGTATAATGTCAGTGGCATGAATGGACCAACTTTTAAATGAATGGTATAGATAGATTATTTCTGTTAGTTGAGTGGCATGAATGGGCCAAAAGTATAATGTCAGTGGCATGAATGGACCAATCTTTAAACGAATGGCATAGATAGGCCATTTATGTTAGTTAAGTGGCATTTTTAGGCCTTTTTCGATCTATATATATAAGAGAGACATTGATCAGGTGACGTGGCATTCTTCTGAGCGAGGATTTCAACTTATCTTTTCTCTCAATTTTTCACCCTTTCTCTATTATTTTGCCTCTTTCCTATTTGTTAAAAATATGTTTTATCCTTCCGTTCACTAAAAAGTTGTGTCCTTTCATTAACCCTTTCCATTAAATCTCACTCAATTAATCATCTTATGTTACTTTTCTCACAACCCAAACGTGCACAATATAACCCGAATAGGTATTCCCTTTTCTCGCTCTCCGGGTAGGGGTAAGGTCTGCGTACACTCTACCCTCCCTATACTCCACTTGTGGAATTTTACTGTGTTGTTGTTGTTGTTGTTGAATTGTTTACATATGAACCTCTAGCATAATATACTGTAATTTTATAATGTGCTGGAGTTCCATCATAATATACTGGAAGTTTATATGTAGGAGCTCCATAATCCAGCATATTATGCTAGAACTTTCCGTGTGCTGGAGTTCCAACATAATTTGCTGGAAGTTTATACGCATGAGCTCCATAGTACATCATATTATGCTGAAATTTTTCGTGTTTCAGCAAAACAATGCTTATTTTTTAATGACTTTGCAAACGCTGATTATTTTTCAATTACCAATTCGAAAACTGACTAACCCGTGCTATTTTGACAAACTTATTGGCTTAGTTTGCTTTTAATGTTTGAGTAGATACTCTGTCAAAAGTGGCTCCTAAAGTTTTGTTAACTCCCAATTGCGATTTGCCTCCAATTAGCCATTTTAAGCCTTACGTATTGCCGTCAACATAAATTAAAATTATTTGGGGATATTATTCGGAGTCACTTTTGTTAGGAAATACTTTATTCTATTGTACGGTGCAAATTCGAATTTAGTCAAGCCCAAATACTAGTATTGAATAGAGCTTAGATTACTATTAAGTTTTTTGCACCACATATATCTTAAAACAAACTTTTAAAAATAGAGGAATTTTAGTAGGCGTTTGTACATGACAAATGTCAAAAATCTTGAACTTTTTAGTGAGTAATATCCAAATATTTTCGTACTAAAGTCAATTCATTGCCCGGACACCAATCCAAATATTTCCTAGTAAGAGGTCAACTTCATTGCCCGAACACGATTGGTGTGTAGGTGCTACAATATATATATATATGGCCGGGAATAATCTTGTATTTTCACGATGGAACTAAAAGATATATATGAACGATGGAACTAAAAGATACAATCAAGTTAAACAGTCATTGTTAAATGATGCACTCCTCAAGACAGATTTCAAGAGTAAAGAGACGCACACCTTAACCTAAACCGAAGCACTACCTAAGTGAGGTGCTTCAAACTTCTAGACTTTAGCGTGCCTCAAAAGAACCTCCAACTATATTATTGTATCAATGTGATTTATCCTGGAAAATTTTCACTTTCAAATCGTCCAAATCATGCACCGTAGAGATAATTTGTATGCTTTAGTCAACTTCTTGTGCATAACAAGATTTCATTATCGTACTCTCAGTCCAAATAGTTACGAGTTATAACCTGTTTGGTTTCAACCTATCACATCCCAAATGTAACATGAAAGGCACTCGATAGGCCTAAACTTCAGGCGAACCATAACATTTTAGACAGCCTTCAAGCAAGCATTACCAGTATCTAATGAAAAATCAGATGAAGCGTTCCCAGTAAGACTATCCATAATTTAAAGTCTCAGCTAAACTTCACGTAACAACAACATGCATCAAGAGTTACCCATTACACCATATAATATGTCCCAACATCAAATTTATAATATCAATAAACCATAGATGAAGCACAAAGTATTGGATATGACCCCGATATACATAGTCGTAACAAACCTTAGTATTAATTACTGTTACAACCCAAGGGAGTCCATGGAGCAACTCTAAAGTTCAAAACAACATGATTAAGCAAAAGAAACTCCAAGTATAGCACCCACAGATGAGAAATGGGGCTCACCAAAACAATCCTCTCAAACCAACAATACCTCAACCGTCGAGTGGCGTCTCAACACCTGGATCTGCATATGTAAAGTAAGGAGTGAGTTCCCAGACTCAACAAGTGATAACTATATCAAAGCTAAGGATTTCATAAACTGCTATAGTAACATACACAACATCATGTAGCCTTGATTCAGATGCACATTTCATCAATAGGAAAATCACAAAATAATGAATGCAAACTTTGATACCTTGATATAATGTAGTGCTACTTAGGTTAGGTAGCTGCCTATAGCCTTGGTAACAGTAATACTTACGGCTTCTCCTAGGGTAGCCTAATAACCTTGATAAACATAGCTACCTAACAGGTAACACATATGACATATCCTTTCATTGACAAAGATATATATCTTTTAGGGAAGGAGTTATAGTTATTTTACATCATCCAAATATATATATATATAAGAAAATAATTTCAAATATAATATGAAAATGTACTATAGTTCAAAGGTAACACGAATATATTATAGTTTTCAAGGAATGTTTGGTTAATATTTTTTTTTCACCCGCTAGGCTCCTAAATATTTCAGATTTTAAAGAAATTTAGAAAATTGCAATCAAGTAATTAGCACTACTTACCTTAAAATTTTAAAAAATTTCCTATTACAAAAAAGAATTAAAAAAAATAGAACTAATTGCAACCAAGTTAGCACCGGTTGGGTTAAAATTGAAATATTGTTCGACATATAAACACATGTTCAAGTCTTTTGAAATGAGAATCAAATAAGAAAATAATTTATATAAGGTAGTATATTAATCGATAAAAATCAAAATTTTAGTTTGAGTTTCAAGTCATAAATACTAGGAAAACAATTAAATTTACAATTTTGTCCAATGTAAAATAAGTTTTAAAGGGTAAAAAAAGGTGAAAGACATTTTGCTTAGGGCCTTTGGTACTTTTAATATATATATTAATTAATATAGATAAACTACTTAAGTTTTTTCAAAAATTTAGTGAAACCTCCAAAGCAATAATGAATTATTCAACTACAATATATACAAGCCTTGAAAATACTTATTCTTTACAATTATGACTTGATTACTCATTTTTTATTACCTATTCCGAAAATAATTTGATTCACGTAATCAAAGCATCCAGTCATCCAAATGTTACAATATTAATCAAGAATATACAACAAAAACATACCCAGTATATTCTCACAAATGGGGTCAGGGGAGGATAGTATGTACGCAGACTTTACCCCTACCTTATGAAGGAAAAGAGGCTGAAGAAACTAATCAAGAATATAAAAGTTAAAAAAAAAAAGTAAAAACAAGCCAATGAACTGCAATTGACGAGTATATCTTTAATTTGTGAAATGAAAAACTGAGTGTAACTTGAATAAATATATGCTTAAGTTTCATATATAAGCAATTATTGAAAGTTCGTTCTGGAATATAATGCTTATACTCACCTGGATGATTTTAGGATACGAATATCCAGTGGTTTGTTTCCGATGTCTTCTTGTTCTTGTTGAATTTGTGCAGCAGAAGCCTCGAGTTTGGGCATACAGTTGTATAACTCAATTAGTTGTAGTGAGTTGATATATGCAAACTCAATGGGCATCTCTGCCAAGAAATAGCAAGATCTAAGCACAAGGCATTCAAGGGCAGGGAAATTGTCATCTGTGGCTTTCCAGTAGTTGAGACTTGTACTATCAATTAGCAAAAGCTTCAACTGAGTAAAACCCCCAGCAACTGGATACCATTCATTGTCATGAATAACACTTAGCACCTTTAGCACCTCAAGGTTAGGCAATTCACTTATAATGTTCATGTCCTCCCACCTTAGACAAGTTCCATTTAACTCCAATTTCTTGAGCATTGCTGGAAAAGATTTTGCACTTGGAATAGTCGCATCTCCAAACTTCCACGGGGTAAGAAGTCCAAACCTCAATTTTTCAAGTTGATGTAGATGGACAAGATTGTCGAAAAGTCTAGAATCTTCACAGTCATCTTTATCTCCATAGATTCCTAATTTTTTAACATTTCGAATCCCTGAAATAACCTCCTTTGTACAACTACGTGCAGACAGCCCATAAATAGTTTGTACGTTTGAAAGGACCAAGTACGAACTCTCTTCCTCAGCAGATACACTTGGAGGATTTGGTAAATAAAATGCATTCAGTTTGAGATGCCTCAATTGCATTAGTTCCCAAATTTGCTCGGGAAATATTATACATCTCGAACTAGACCCTTTAACTATGCATGTTTGCAGATTCCATAACCTGCAAACTTCTGGAGGTATGTCAATTAAACCCCCGGACAACGCTAGGTACCTCAACCAAATGAGGCATAGTATTTGTGAAGGGAAAGACTCCACCTCTATGGGACTCAAGTCCAAGGTTCTGAGTAATTTGAAATGAATAATCTCTGATTCCAGAGTAAAATTTGGTAAAGGACAATAATTGGAAAGAGAGATAATAGAACGAGTTCGTTTCAAGAAATAATTGTTATCATCAACATCATCATCTCTCTGCCCCCTTATCAAATGATGAAGTTCAGGGGTAAGAAGGGCCCTATAGTAACCACAATGAATATCATCATGTTCAGTCCATCGTTTACAGGGGCCTATTTTATGCCTGCTAAGATGACGACATTTTGGAGGAACAGGATTTGGTTCATCATCAAGATCAAGTACAATGTCGTGACTTTGAGCTATTTCATCCGAACCATCATCTTCATCCAAATCGAGGTAATGAAATACAATATCATTCATGATAAAATTTTGGCTTTGAGCTTCTCTCAAGCATAGCTCATATATCAGATCATGAACCTTACATGATTTAATTTCTGTTTCATCCCATTTTTTCTCACAGACAAGAATTAGACACCTGTCGACAAGATCTTTTAAACACTTCGCAGCCTCCCCTTCAAAGTCTTTTTCCAACTTCAAAAACCCCTCAGCTATCCATAATCTCACCAACCTCTTCACCGAAATTTCTCTGTCTTCTGGAAAAGCTCCAAAATACAGAAGGCATGCTTTTAGGTTACTGGTCAAGTGATTGTAACTCAGCCCAAGCACATGTAAACATTGTTTATCAGGATCATTTGTGACAAACGACATGACATCTTGAGCAATATTTTCCCAATCTTCTATTGTCCTTTCAGATTTGGATAGAAGCCCAGCAACCACAACAATGGTTAGCGGTAACCCTTGGCATTTGTCGACAATTTGCTTCCCAATAGTCTCATATTCAGATGGCAATTCTTCATTTGCAAACGCCGCACTTTTGAAAAGGTTCCAACTCTCATATGGATCCATGAAACTCATCTGTAAAGAAAAATTCTCTGTACCAGCATAACAAGCTACATCAGTGTCACGGGTAGTCAACAATATTCGGCTCTCATTGTTTTCACTTGGAAAGCATTGTCTCACGTCATCCCATGCTTTACTGCTCCACATGTCATCCATGACAATTAAATATCTCCTGCTTTTTAAACTCTTTTGTAGCATATCTGCTAGCTCTGCCTCATCTTCCATGTAAAATGTGTCACCCATTCTAGAACGGAGAAGGCTTAGCAAGATTTCTTTTATATTGTGATGGCTAGATACAGTAGCCCAGGCACGAACATCAAAATGAGATCGAATGGATACGTCATTATAAACTTCTTTTGCTAAAGTTGTTTTACCAATGCCCCCCATCCCCAAGATCGGGATGACTTTCAGTTCACCAGAAGAGCCTCTTGTCAGATCTTCTAACAACCTTTTCCTTTGATCATCACGTCCCACCATATTCTTCTTAACATTCAAAACATCTTTTGCTGAACTTGAACCTTGAACCAAAGATTTCTTTGATGCTTGTTTGCCTTTCTGTTGAATCTTCATGGACTCTTTCTGGACACGACTAATGTCCTCAGCTACTTGTTGCAGGCTATCACAAAACATCTCGCGTGCCGTTTCTTTCTGCATTTCATCATTTGCCATTACAGCTTCTGTTAGTCTCAGCTGAATTGTGTATTCAACAACATTTGCAACTTCTTTTATCCATGCTTCCAAATCTGTCATTTCCTCAGACACATTGCTTCTCTCAGAGTTCTTGAGGAAAACTTCCAGGGAACTAACTTTTTCATTAAGAGTGAGGATTTCTTCTCTGTGATCACAAATTAGAGATTGTATTGGTGATTTCAACGTCAAGAGCAGTTCTACCGTTCTCATAAGAGAAGCAATACTAGCATAAGCCATATCTACTGTATCTGTGTCCTATGAGATTATGACCTGAAAGCTGCATGTTGCAAGAAGCAAGTGGCGTTACACATAAAATGATATTTGCAAAAGGGAGGCAAAAACAGCGGATCAGATAAATTTCAGGCTTCACTTATCTCAAGTTCTCAATCTCCTTTGTACTGATCTAGACTTGTATAATTAATACTATTATATTCGTAGCTTTTATTCAGGTCATGTATGCTGCTACACACGAGTTTACACTTTTGCGGTATATAATCTTTAGACTTTACTCTCTAACCCTTGAGAAGGGTATGTGCAATTTGTCATGCATCTATTGGTTTGGTGTAAATACCCGACGTGGGTAAGTTTTTACGTAAATAGAGTAATAACCTTTGGAAGTCGCTAATACCTATATTTACTGGTCATTAGTACATGTAAACGATATTTTTATTTGTGAAATCTCTTATAACAATATGTATCGTATTCCCACTTTTTTTATATAGTTTTCCTTCACCCTCAATTTTTTAAATACTTTTGTACTGTTTCAAAGAAAATTAAATGCTGTGATTCCATAATACTTTGAACATGAAGTTCTCTACTTTTCTTTAAAAAACAAAATCGATCAATCAACTATATATGTCGCAATCCCAAACTGCTTGAATCGGCTATATGAATCCTCCGTATTCATTCTGCTCTATTTGAAACATTTTTATTTGAATACAGGTAAATAAGTTGTATATTAAGGCAAATTAAAGGCTTATAACTAGAGATTTTATAAATCTCACACTTACCTCGAATAACACCACAACTCCTAGGAAATATCAGATTAAATGTAAGTACAATAATGACAAATTTTTAATTTCTACTTGTAGGTATCATCTATATGGATCTTTACTTCAATAATATTCTATGCTTAGCAAAATCAACATTAATGTTTGAATACCGTAGTGATTGGACCACATATGAGTTCCGAATTTTACCTATACAATTACAGCATGGTTGAGTTTGTTTGTTAAAAGAATCATCACATTAAAAATTGAAGTTGGATTAGCTAAATGAATTTGAAATCCTGAAAGTTGTATAAGTTATAGTATAGACTAAGATGATCAGTTAAATGTTTCAAACTTCTTAGATGTCAAAAAATGGAAAAGGTATGTATCACGATAATATTGTTTATCGTGAAGGTTTTATTTTTCACAATATAAAAGGTTTCAATTATTGATTTATTCCATATTGCTTAGGGCATTTCAAAAATTATTCTGCTGCCGCTCTTTAGTAGAATATGGTAATAATATTCTGGAAAGGACAAAAGGAAAAAGTCTAAACAGCAGCAAATTTAAAATTTAAAATAAAAAGGACGGAATATCTCAATGGCAAATATAGCTTTTAGAAAAAATTATTCTCTCTATCAGATGGAGCAGTATTCCTACCAAATCAGGCCTATATTTTACGCAGATGCGAATTCAGGATTTTAAGAGGATGGATGCACTATTATAAATAGACGGATTTAGAATTTAAATTTGATGTTCAACCTTTAGCTTAATTGAAATCATTACACTATTGAAATTATAGGTTTACATTTTTTAGACATTTTCGTGATTTTTCCAAAATCTGTACTCCATGTCGAAAATTTGGTAGTCGAACCCGTTAATTGGCTCTATATTACATCCTCAATTACTACTAGTTTTAAGATAAGACATTTCGTTTAATTATTAAAAAAAATTGTTATTACATAAGAAGAACAGGGATTTCAATAGACTTGGAGATTTTAAAAAATAAACCAAATAAAGAAAGAAAAACAAAGAAAAAAGTTCTTAATCAAAAAGCAAGATGGACAAGAAAATTAAATCCTTGAGCACCCATTAACGATTACACCATATGACTCTTTGAGCTTGGGTGCGCACACATATATTTATATTATTTTAAAGTAATATAACATATATGCATGGTTCAAGGAGGAGAGCATGGTGCACGTGAACCTGCTTTCATCCCCGTAGATACGCCCATGTTCTCAGAAGCGGATCTAGGATTTAAACTCTAAGCGTTCAACCTTTCAGGTTTTTAGTAATGAATCTATTATATTTTTAAAGTTATGGGTTCATAGTTACTATTTGTTATAACTTTACTAGATTTTTATACATAAACTTGTATTCTGTGTCGAAAGTACTAGGTTCAGATTAACCCGATATTCCTACACTTTGTATATAACTTGATTGTTTTTCATTCCTTGGCCCAATATTAAAGACTCACTTCTAGTTTGAAAATTTGAGTTGGACCTTCGAACTCGAAGAACGCTGAAGCTCCATTGTTAAAATCCTTATTGCTGGATTGGAAGAGTGGATCGAAATTCATGGTTAAAGTAGATATTGGATCTACGAGTTTTGTTGGGTTTACTGATACTTTGAGGTACATTTCATTGCTGAAAACGTAAGGTGAACACCAAAGAAATTAGAAAACCTCCATTGTTGGAGTTCAAGTTTCTCAAATCTCAAGTGAGTAAATTTTACAATTTTTTGTGCAATATGAGTATGACTTTAATAGTAACCCATGAAATTTTCTCTAGTTTTTACTATTCTTTGTGATGAAAAACTTTCTAAAGTACATCGATAATAAATATAGTATTAATATTCGACATAAAATTAAAAAAATTATGCCGCATAATGCACCCTATGTTCTCTTTAGTGGCACTTTCAATCAGTAATATTCGGAAATGGAACTATACGTGAAACTTCGGGCCAAATTAATCTCCAAATAGAAATTAAGCAATAGATTTCCAAGTTGAAATATTAGTAAGATGCTAGCTCATGTTACATTCCAATAATGATTTATTTTGTTTCAGAAGTGAATTGCAAATGTTGATGTATTATTACTAATCTGTAGGTACTTTTGTCAATAGGTTAAAAGAAACAAATACATTGCAAATAAAAACCAATAACAATATTATAATATATGAGCAACAGAAACTCTGTAACAGTCTCAAACGCAAATCTATAATTTCCTTGCTTTTATTTCCCGTTAACATCTTGATATAACTTTTAGGACCTCTATGGTTATGCATTTTACAAAAGGAACTTTTCTCAAAAGAAAAAAATGACTTCATTCACCAATTTTCAATAATTCAATGACCATTTATGCGAAGGCGAGCTGTGGCGTAACTGGTAAAGTTAACCAGCGGGTCACGGATTCGAGCCGTGGAAACAGCCCTTTGCAAAGATGCAAGGTAAGACTGCGTACAATAGATCCTTGCGGTCCGGCCCTTCCCCGGACCCTGTGCAGAGCGGGAGCTTAGTGCACCGGGCTGCCCTTTTAATGACCATTTAAGCAATAAACTTGTACAATATAAATGACATATAGTGCAAGGAGATAAAACATTAAACAAGAGCAATTAAGGGCAACTAACCTTTCAATGGCAATCAGCAATACAGGAGTTGGGAAGCAGCAATTCACTGCAACAAATATACACATGTATATTATGAATATCAACAAACAAATGGGTAAAGCACACAAAAGATACAGTGCGTAACCAAAGGAACAAGGAACTGAGAAAACGAAGGAAAATAGCATATCTCTAAAGGGCTGCAAAGGTTTAGGCAACCAAGTTACCAAGGGAATTCTATATAAAGAACAAAAGAGTTGACTTTATGTGAATTCCATGACAGTTGAATTAGGGAATATAATATTATAACAAATGGGCATAATATATTATAAGGCATGTTGGTTATAACTTATAAGTAGAGGCAGATCCAGAAATAGAAGTTTATGAATTCTTACGGCGGCCTCAAATTAATATATAATAATAGTTTAGTTCACAGTCAAATATTTAGTAGATTTCTCAAAATATATATAAGGTCTGGGTAAAAGCTATTGAGTTCACATGTAACCCATAGATTTCATTATAGTTCGGCTTCTGATTATATAGCACCTTCACATTAGCTGGTCTATGAGGATTGGAGATTAATAAATCAAAGAAATATGTGAGATTACAAAGAAGATAGCATGCATACCTCTGAGTTGCTAAAATCGTGTCTACGATCATGTTACCATCAAGTAAATTTTATATAAGGAAAGAAAGACTTGACTTTGTTAAATGGGATGACAACTTCAATTAAGAAATATAATATTTATAGGCCACATGGGTGTTAGTATTTTATAAACCAGGTTGATTGTATATCAACTTTACATTAATTAATTTTGATGGAGAAAGTCCGTATCCACATTAGATTAATAAAATTTGATGGCTAACTAAAGATTATGTAAGCAAATGTGGTGGCCAATTGTCATAATTCAAAACTTCTCATTTTGTTTTTGCTTTCAAGAGTTCTTTACTAATGTTTTCTATTCTTTTTCAAAGAAATAACTATAGCCCCTATAGAAGAACACTAGAACAGCAATTCTCTTCCCAATATCCTTTTTTTTAATTTTTATGATTCCCTACCTCCAATCCTCACCCAATCACTACGACAACTCTGAAGCCAAGGATGGCAATTTGACAATATTTGGTACAACAAATATGTGTAATATTGAGAGAGAATTAAGTAGTGATAGAAAAAAATAAAAAGAAGGGAAAATGTTCAAATTCACCTGAACAATCGGATTACTTTGGGCTCCATCAAGCACATTTTGTTCATCAAAATTGCACTTAAACTGGCACGTGATAAAAGCCATTTTCCCCTCTTCTCCATGTTTCTCAACATTTCGCCGGAAGATGTGGGAGTTGTTCGCCGGAACGAGATCCATCGCCAGAGGCGGCGGTAGAGGTGGCGGAGTTGTTTGCCGGAGCGGGACATCCGACCACGTCGGTAGATCGGCGATGGAGGTGTGAGGCATTCGTACAGGTGTTGCTCTCTCCATTGTTAAGAGTTTGTGTTTGTCCGGCAGCTGAAGAGTGCTGTGTTTTTCTATTTCTTTTTTGTTTTTTGTTTTCCACATGTCAGTAAAAAGTAATTTCACGAATGGTTATATTATATTTACTTTATTGCGTTAAAAGTGCTAAAATATTTTATATAAAAAAAAAGGTCACTTACTTTTATCATATATAAAGCCACTAAAAAGAATTGGTACCAAAAATTAACTTCATCTTTACAAAGTTATAAAAAAAAGCTCAGAATATAATTCTCAAATTAATGCCAATTGTATTTAAATAAGAGAGTTAATCATATGTCAATGGTAAATACAAAAAAGAAAATTGCATAATCCTTATTCCTTATGGGAGCCCTTTGAAGATTATTTTGAGAATTATTTTGCTTAATTAAAGAAGCACAATTTAATGGCTTGGTTTACTTTAATGTTTGATTAGATATTCTATCAGAGGTAGATTCTAAAGTTTAATTAACTCCTATTATTTTTAGAAAGAAAAAAAAAACTCCTATTATTTGCCTCCTATTAGCCATTTTAAGCCTTACCGCATTGCAGCCAACTAAAAAAAATATTGGGGGGGGGGGGGGGAGGGGGGGTGTATAGGAGTATTATATTTCTTTTAGATATTTTGCACCACATATTTCTTGAAATAGACTTTCAAAAATAGAGATTTTCTAGGCCTACAAAAGTGAATAATATGAAGGATAACTCTAGTTAAAAGTGAAAATAGCACGGGATGGTCAGTTTTCAAACTAATACTTGACAAATAGCCGACGTTTCTAAAGTTATTAAAAATAATCATTATTTTGCCAAAACAAGGAATGTTCCACCATAATATGCTAGATTATAAACCTCCTGGGTATAAAACTTTCAGCATTTTATGTTAGAACGCCGGCACGCGAAACGTTCCAGCATAATGTGTCAACATATTATATTGGAACTCTAGCACATTATGAAGCTCCAACACATTATGTTGTTGATGAAAATAAAAGTACATTATGTTGAAATCTCATATATAAAAAACTAGTTCGATTATTTTTAAAATTATGACTATATTTCAATTACCATTTGTAAATCTGATTATTTCTGATTTTTACCGCCTAGTTAAAGAAATACTTTAGGTGAAAATTCAGAGTCCCAATTCAGTAGGTAAAGCTTTTCTCTGAACACTATAAAAAATCTTTATTTTTTAGCTAGTAATATCCAATTATCCAGATATTTTCCAACTAAGAGTTCAACTTCATTGCCCGAACACGATTGGTAAAATCACTAACTTGCTTAAAATGCTGGCATTAGCAAATAGGCTTGCCAAAATGTAGGTCCTTTGTCATATAACAATAATTTCTTAATGCATAAGTTTTTTCACTTAGTTCAGAAATAAGCTTCTACAATATAAACATGGGCAAATGCATCATGGGAGTGTCGGGTTCAACTGAACGCATTACTTTTGACGCGGAACATACATTTAAGTGTAAAAGTCCACCAAAACTATAAAAACTAGCATATATGAACCCAAAACTTTAAAAATACAATAAGTTCAATGCTAAGAACATCAGAGGTTGAACCCATAAAGTTCAAATCTTTGATCCGCCTCAGAATATAAAGCTCAAGAAATCTTGAACATGTGAAACTGGAATAGGAAAATGATAATACAATCTGTTTATCAAATACTTCTTTCTGCTTCTCTTGGGATCAATGGTGACAACCTAGGGGTGGATGGATCATAACTTTTATGGATTGAACTAAAATCCAGTATGTTTGACAAGGAGCACGATATATATGTGAAAAATAACTGAAATTTCAATAAATATTAAATTCTGAATTCATAACCTCAAAGTTACAATGAGTTCAATGCAAAAAATTTAAAGATTGAACTCATCAAAGTGTACATTCTGGATCTGCCTCTGAACCTACCCGAGAATAGTGCAAATGAAGTCTACTCATCGAACGTACTCATAAATCCACCAAGAAATCCAGCACCATTGCAGTCACCACATAACACATCTTTTTTACCTCTGAAGTAAAAAAAGTGCAAACATGAAGGATATGATTAATCGCATTTTTATCGACTTGCTTAAGAACAAAATTACAACAAGAAACCATAATCACCAAAAGAATAAATGATAATACAAGTACCTGCACAACCAACATAGTCCACCAGCTTTGAACCGCCCGTTGAAATGATCTACAGAGTTAACCCCTGTGCCTTTGCATTGTGAGCACGACACTGCACCTGAGAGCAATATGGCGTATAAGAAACAGAAAGTGCTGAACTAAATCCAAGTGAAATGGATGATTTCAGGTGTATGTGACCAATATGTATATATATTTCTGAAATAATCACGGGTACAAATAATGAGTATAAGCAAGAAAAAGGCAAAGAACCAGTAAGGCTGAAGCATTAACAAAAAAGTTTTTGAATCCAGATACGCTGTAATTCTCAGATAAAACTTCGATGAATAATTTGAGGGAAGTTCATAACAAAGGTGTTTTTCCATCGAGCACTCAACATCAAGAGTCAAATTACTACTTGAAACAAATATTGTTTTAAGAAACGAAATCTCATGCAGAGGTAAGACAAACATTATATTGTAAAAGATATAATGGCTCTCTTAGTAAAATCTACGAGTACAAAATTTCTCTCGAAAGTACTGCTTCTGTTACAATCATCTTCATTGCCACAATTCGATAAACATTGAATATACAGAAAGGCAAAATTACGGTATTAAGCAATATTAGTCACTTGAGACTAAAAACAGTACGAGAGTGTTTGTCAAGAGAAGTTCACTGAGCCTTAACATCAATGACGCAAAAGAAAGTCTACAGCAATCCACTTACCATTTCCATCACAATTTTGACAGACAATGCTCCTTACTTTCGTGTCTTTGTCACTGTCAGTGGCCTGGAAAATAGAGAATAATGTCAAAGCTCTGGCATAATACAGCCAACTCAAGGAAATAGAAGCAAAGATGGTATATAGTTATATCACAAAAAGAGGTGAAAGAAACATTCTAGGAGAAAACCGAAGTTTCAATAGAACTACAGCTAGCATTAAGCCAAGGAGTTTCACCTTAACAAATGAGAGACGAAAAAAGAAAGCGAGAAAAAGGTTACTGATCCCATCAGGAACGAAATTATGCCGCCTGACGCCGTTCACATAAATAGAGAGATAATTGGTATAATGCAGATGCCACCACATTAACAGAGGCGGAGCCAAGATGTCAACTTTATGGATTCTGAATTTTAGACCGATGGCAACTTTATGGGTTCTAAATTTAGTATTTTTCACATATTTAACGTCTTTCTTAACACAAATAAGTGTTTGAGCAAATGCTACCGGGTTCGACCGAACCCATACCTGGGCTTCTAGCTCTGCCCCTGACCACATAGTTTTCAAATTCCCACGAACAAGTTTATTTGGCGGTTTACCTAGCCAAGTAGTGTTACCACAATACCGGATCAGTTTGAACACAAAAACTTCTTAAGAACATTCATTGCTCCAGTCTCAAGCCAAGACTATGAGCGCACAAACTTGTTAAAAGCTTCCTCTCCATTCTCAAGTCAAGACTATAAGTCCATGAACCCCCTTTAGTCCACGTAACGGATCTTACCTTAGTGTTTAGGCATAAAAGTAAAAAATGTAGCCATTGTATATCATTTGAGCACATTTAACTGCAAATTTGCACGATTGTCTATACATAGAACTCCAAAATTACCTTCACTTCCACAACTCTCAAGTTACTCTTGGAGCTGTAGGTAACATCTTTGATCCATTGAATCTTTCCTCCAGTGCAATTCCCATTAATCAGATTTAGACCTGACAAGAATATAAAAATCCCAATTACTACACAAAAAAATGAAATTTGAATCTTTACAACCTAACATATCAGCATTCTACACACAGTTGCAGACCCACAAACAAACACAAAGAACAGCGAAAATTTCGGTTATTCTCTGAACTTTATAATCCTACATAGTGGGGTTTGGGAAGGGTAATGCGTACACAGCCTTACCCCTACCTCGTGGAGATTTGAGAGACTGTTTCCAATAGACTCTCGGCTCAGAAATTATCCACTATAACAGTAAAAATATTTATTTTTTTTGGTTATATTGAAGTAACTGAACTTTAACCATTACAATACTTACTCAATTTTATCCGTTATAACAGTTCAGTCACAATTGTTTTTGTCACGTTAAAGTAACTAAACTTTAACTACTATAACAATAAAGTTCAGCTTTTTTTAGTGCGACAAAATATAGTTTTGTGACTAAGTGTTATATATAGAGGGTAAACTAACTAAACTTTAACCACTATAACAATTTTTGTACTTTACCCATTTATAACAGTTAGTCATAATATTTTTCACATTAAAGTAACTAAACTTTACCAATTATAACAATAAAGTTCATTTTTTTTTACTGTAACACAATATAGTTTCTTGACTACAGGGTAAAGTTCAGTGAATATACAATGAAATTAACCCCAAAATGGGTACAAACCAATAGAATATAAACTACCCATTAAGCAAAAAGGCATAAAAAGTATAAGAATAAATAGAAACTGGAATTTACCTGGTTTATTGACAGAGTTGAATGAAGCTAAAGGTGTGAAACACAGAGAATTTGCCATTAAGAGAATGAATTTAGCTTTTTACTGAATTTAGTCAAAGAAACAATTTTGAGAAGAAAATAAGAAGTGAACTTGGGAAAAGTGAAGCAGTTTCTAATTGAAGTACTGGAAAATGTTGGTTATAACGAAAACTACATGCAGCCGCAGGTTTACTAGATAAGGCTCATTCCTTTTTTGGTCTCTCCCCTCCGTTGATCTAAAATCTAAAAGGAAAATGACTAATATACCCTTTCTCTCCAACGAGCAAATAAGCAATAAAATATCTTCCCATTTTTCGTACCAGTTTTATTAGCCCCACAGGTATTTAATTTTTAATATTTTATAAAATAATATAATGACAGTAAATATTTATAAACAGGTAAAATTGCATAAAAATTAAAAAAAACTATATATATGTGTGCTCCATCCACACAAAAAACTAATCAAAACAATATATAAAGCAAGGCCTTTGAGAGATGATGTGGCATTCCATATTTCCAGTAATATCATTTTTCTTTTATCTCCTTTTTTTTTGACTTTCTTTCTTTTTACCGTCCATTTTGAGTAGTAACTTATTAAAAAAAATGGTTCATTGGCCATTTTGAAAGAACACGCCTCTTCCCATCCATTGTTAGTAGTCATTTGTGTTTTAACTTTCCATAAATTACTGCTCAAATATAATGTGCATCCCCTCTTAATTAACCTATTTAACGTCTTTACTTACAAAGTACTTCATAAACAGCCTTCTCATATTCCCAAAAAAAATAAACGTCGAAGAAACGTTCACTCGTACAAGAAGTCAGCCTCAAAAAATCTTCAGATGGGGAAAGAGGCGAAGACTATGAATAAGCATTCCATTGAGAGTGCTTTTGCCGCCATAGCTGTTCCTTTTTTCGCTTTCTTCCTCCATATCCTTTAATTAAAGAGGAGTAATATTGTTCTGTTTGGTTTTTGTGGGTTAGAGTCCATGAAGAAACTTGATTATTAAGTAGTGCAGATTTTGTTTTTTGTGGAGAATGTTGTGTTAGGCTTAGAGATTGACAGATTTTATGGTTGTTGCTGAACTCAAGAGATGCTCCTGCCGAGGCAGCTATTGAGAAGATTGAAATTACAGCGGTTGGGGAATTTTTCACTTTCGTTGTAAGATTTGTCTTAATCTTCTTTTATTTGCTTTTTCCTGCTTCGTTTTTACTACTTTTATTACAAGACAAATCATAGTTCTAATCCTCCTACCTTTTGTAAGTTTGTACAATTTCTCAAAGTAGTATTTTCCTTGACATTGATACAGACATGTTAATATGTTATTTTCCAATGTTATGGACATCATTATGTTGTATAATATGTACTCCCTCGGTTTTATTTTATATGAATCAGTATAGGCATTGAGTTTAAGAATCTTTTTTAAAAGTGTGATGTATAATATTTCCGTGCATTTTAACTTTCTTTTCATATAATTAAACCTGTTTAGTTATGCTTAGTTAAGCAAGAAAAGAATTTTTTTTACAATCATGGATCTTAAATATGCAATGATTTTTCTAGAGAAATCTTTTATACGGAGCGATTTCCCCTTCAAGATATGTACCAAAATTTTCCGAGCGAGGATTTTTGAATACCAGATGTTTATACCGAAAAAATAATTTTCGTATAGCTATAAAAGGATAAATAGGAAGTTTAAAGTAAATTTTTTTTTTACTATAAACAAAAGTTTCATTTTCTTAACAGATTAAAAAAAAAGAGTTCACATAAAATAGAATGGATGGAGTATATTTCTCTGCCATTCAGCAAGTGTTTTTTTGTAAAAAGAAAGAGTATAATGATTAAGAAAATATCAAATTTCAAGAGTTTATTGGTCTTATATATTTTCGTAGATGCTTGTATTGGTTAGTGTTTGAAAGGCAATCAGCAACATTACTTTTGAACGGTAAGATGGACGTTTTGTTTCTTATTTTCTCCTTAATTATTTTTTTGCAGAATCATAAAAATATCCTCTTTTCCTCGTTACTTAAGTTCTTACTTTGATATAAAGTTTCACCTTAGAGGAAAAGTATAATTGCATAAACAGAAGACATCTATGGTTGAATAGTCAAATCGACACACATACTTGCTCTAATCAGTACATACTCAAATCTAAAATACAATGACAAGAGCATTAACAATTCCAGACATTGATGTAACAGATGTAATTAATTAATTACTTCACTTTCAAATGCTTAGAGAAGAGAGGTTAAGGAATAACATTATAGAAGATTTTTCTCTGTTAATATGTGTTAACCAATCATAACATGTCATTTACAGTGTAATACTATAACACAGTAGAATCGGGAAGAATATTTTCTTAGTAAAGATTGATTTTTCTTTTATAAAATTTAAGACATTACTATTACTTTCTTATAATTTATTTATTTTTTGTGATCGCGCAAAGCGCGAGTGAATTTACTAGTATAAATATAATTTGTTGTCTCAAACTGTAAACTGTAGAGTATATTCTAGCATTAATGAGGCATCGTTTGCTTTAGACCAGGTAAATTATAATTGGACTGCTAATTTTATGGCGAATTTGGCCAAATTTGTAAAATGCTACTGAAACTAACACAAATCTCTTTGCCCCTCTATTTAAACTACCTCCTCCGTCTCATTTTATGTGACAATAGTTGTGTTTACCCGTAAAATGATACAGTTGAATTTGTTCGTAGTTTCTAGACAAGTGAATTAATTTAATCCAAAAGATAATGAAATAACTGATGAAATATAAAATACTTAGCCTTAAGATGTAGATGGAACGACATAGCTGATGAGTCCAGGAACAGGATTTTCGGGTACAACAATGATGAGATCAAAAGCGAGAAAATAAAATTGTATTAAAATGCTGTATAGAATATAGTGTAAGTTAGCCAGAAAATTTGTGAAATGATAACTGAGTTCTTTATTTATAGCTATGTCTAGGGAAGGAAGGCTTAGGATCATGCCCTTTTTTAATGTCAATTATAAGGGCCATTGATGAAGATGTAACGTTAAACATAAATGTCAAATTCCTTGTAACGGGCCATCATCATTAATGCTACAAAATATTCTGTATTAAATGTTACCGGACGCAAAGCATTTAATACTCCTTTTATGATCGTTATTTCTTCCGGTGACAAGCGGAATAGCTATGTTCGGTGGCCATCCCCATCTTGTGTTTCACGTGTCTTTTTATATACCTTCTATCATGTTGTAACAAGTGACTGAGATATTCTTTAAGTCACTAATACACTTTTTATGCATGATTATCTCTAGTTGTATTTTAGAGACAACAGTATAATAATTCTTTTACATCATTTTTCTATAGAAGTTAAACTCTAAACATTTAGTAGCACTCATTAGCTCAGAGACGGATGTAGCCTCTTTTTATAGGTTTGTTCAATTGAACTCGATATTTTGACACGGAACGAGATGTATATGCAGAAGTCCACTACAATTTCAATAAATATATCAAAACTTTAAACCTATAATTTCAAAAATATAATATTAAATAGTTAAACTCATACAATTTAAATTTTAATTTCGCTTCTCAATTAGTTATATCCTAGTATTAAGGATTATCAAGTAAATGCTTTGATGCAACTGAATATTAATGGATCATAGTTTTCTGTGACCTTTCGTCACGTCCATTTTGTACTAAAGTAATGCTTGTATTTATGTTATTCTTTTTCATGATCTGAATTCTGATCCAGAACCAGTGTTATGTGTAAAAGGATTATAAATGCCTTGCCTCATCTGAATTGCAATGTAGCTTAGTTTTCTGGTGATTCACAGACCTATAGTTACCTCCATATATAGAAAGAAAAATAACAAGCTTTTACTAGCTTGATTTGATAATTAAATATTATAAAAGGAAAAAATAAATTAAAAATGATTTTGAGTTCGGCGGGATGGTTTATGACCCAATATTTAGCCCACAATTGACGCGCATATTTTGACGCAAGCAAACATTGAGTATATTAATGACCCGACCTTTTATTAATTCATATATTTTAACCTGCCTAAATGTTGCGCTAGTGTACATTTGACACCCTTAATCACCTAGAAATTAGTAGAAGTCAACATTGTTCTAAGTAAGGTTTGCTATATAAACCTTAGTTACAAGATTTCTTGTAGTGTCATTTACGAATATACATTCTCTTACACGTTTAATTTTTTCTTTTTGACAACCAAGAAACTCCAAAGGCCACCTGAGGCATGATTCAAAACTTAATAGATAATGGGTGTGAACTCGTAAATACTTTACTTAAATATCATACTTTTTGCTCTGCAGTGGGATTTGAACTCGTAATGTGTCCCTAACTCACACATTGCATGTTACACACTTACCACTAAACCAAAGCCACGGGACATGCTCTTTCATGTTTATGATATCTCAAATGATATGCTAATCTGCATATTAAGGGTGATTTCTGAGGCATGAGTAGCCAGAAGAAATTGAGGAGACAAATGTGCCTCTTCAAAAATTAGTCGAGCCAATGCATAAAACCATCATGAATTGAGCTCAACTGCTAAGTATCAATTATTAGTCTCTTCCCATTTATGTAAACCGTTTTTCCTTATTCGCAGTTTTAATTCGCTATATGTTATTTCTTTCGCTTCAGTTATTATCTTATTATTTTGTTGTTGTTACTGCTTGTTATTTCTGTTCCTTTTCATCTTTACTTGTGTCAGAGATCTATCCAAAACAGACTCTCTACCTTCTTGAGGTAGGGGTAAGGCTGCTTCACTCTATCCTCCCCAGACTCCACTTTGTGGGATTACACTGAGTTTGTTGTTGTTGTTGTTCCCATTTATTAAAGCCTTAGTTAGCATAATTACTCAGTATTTGTGATAGTGGAAGATATGAGATACCTGGTGAATTAATTGAAGTGCATGCAAACTAGCACAGACACCACAATTAGTAAACTAGGAGAAAGTAGCAAGAGTACAATGTTGAGGCATCATTGTTGGAAATTGAAGATTCTGCAGGTTATATCCAGAAGCCTGAAGTAAACTACCTTGAACTCGAATTCCAGAACCACCATCTTTAAAGGGGTTGAAAAGGGTGAGGCTGTAAGTGAATAAAGAGAAGATGTCTACCTTCTCTGAATTGGGCACAATAACATAAGCAGAATGTTGTCATGTGATCATCAATTCAATGCTTGAAGTTGCACCGAGATATCATTTTGAACCTGCTTTAATATCAGCTTTATTATATTTGCTGCCAATGAAGCCTTGACCAGGTCTTACCAAGTCAAGATGAGGTGCAGACAGTGGCGAAGCCAGGAATTTCCTCAAGGGTGTTCAAACTTAAAAGAAGTGAAAAAAATTCTCCGACAAAGAATGTTCAATATATCAATATATGTTATGTACCTCTAAAACTTAATATTTTACCTATATACGCTGTGTAATTTTCCGACGAAGGGTGGTCAGTTAACCACCCTTTAAGACATGTAGCTTCGCCCCTGGGTGCAGAGACTATGAGGTTTCTAATTCAGACTCCCAAGGATGTATGTACAAAGGCCACGATTGACTTTTCGAGCACATTACACAAACTGTAATGTAGCTGTTCTTGTAAATATTTCACAGCATCATCTCCTTAGTGCTGTCTTGAGTTTCAGAGCTAGCTATTGTTTCATACTGAGACCAGTGCATATGAAGTCTACTCATCGAACGTACTCATAAATCCACCAAGAAATCCAGCGCCATTGCAGTCGCCACATAACATATCTTTTTTACCTCTGAACAAAAAAAAAATGCAAACATGAAGGATATGATTAATGAGATGGCGGTGTTGTAGCATTTTTCTCAACTTGCTTAGGAATTGAAAACCAATACGAATTCATAATCACCAAAAGCACATGTGATAGTACAACTACCCGCACAGCCAACATAGTTCACCAGCTTTGAACCGCCCACTGAAATAATCTTCAGAGTTAACACCAATGCCTTTACACTGTGAGCACAACACTGCACCTGAGAGCATTATAGCGTCTAAGAAACAAAAAATGCTGAACTTAATCCAAGTAGAAATGGATTATTTCAGATCTCTGTAACCAATATAAAGGGCAACCCGGCGCACCAGGTTTCCCGCGTTCACGCAGGATCGGGGAAGGGCCGCACTCCAAGGGGTGTGGTGCAGAAAGCCTACCCTGAGGCAAACATTAGTGGCTGCTTCTGCGGCTCGAATCCGTGACCTATATGTTGTTGTTGTCAAGATATAATAGTTCTATCACTAAAATCTAGTAGAAAATTTCCTCTTGAAAATACTGCTGCCCTCACGATAATTCATGAAACCTGATGCAACAGTTAGCATCTAGAGCTAACTGGATATCATCTTCATTGCTATAATGCAACTAACATCCAGTAAAAATAAGTGCCTAATTACAATATTAAGAAATATAGTCGCAATTCAAAGCAGCATGAGAGTGTTCGTCAAGAGAAGTCCACTGAACCTTATCATTATTGACGAGAGAGAATTCAAGATCCAAAAAAAATGCATCAATCCACTTACCATTTCCATCACAATTTTTACAGATGATGCTCCTTGCTTTTGCGTCTTGGTCGCTGTCAGTGGCCTGGAAAATAGAGAATAATGTTAAAGCTCTGGCACGACATAACCAACTCGAGGAAATAGAAGCAAAGATGGTATAGTTAGATCACAAAAAGAGGTGAAAGAAAAATTCTATGAGATGAGAGACGAAAAAAGAAAGCGAGAAAAAGTTTCTGATCCCATCAGGAACGAAATTAAGCCGCCTGACCCTGTTTCACATAAATAGAGAGATGAATTGGTATTATACAGATGCCACCATACAGCATTCAAATCCCATAAACAAGTTTATTTGGTGTTTTTCCTAGCCAAGTAGTGTCACTGTAATCATCTATCTCAATTCTTTTCAATACCAGACCAGTTTGAGCACAGAAAACTTCTTAAAAACATTTGTTGCTCCAAACTCGAGCCAAGACTATGAGCACATACAACAACAATAAAACCCAGTATAATCTCACAAGTGGGGTCTGGGGAGGGTAGTGTGGGTAGTGTGTACGCAGACATTACCCCTACCTTGAAGGTAGAAAGGCTATTTCTGATAGACAAGACTTTGAGCACATAAACTTCTTAAAAGCTTCCTCTCCATTCTCAAGTCAAGACTATCTCCAAATTATCATCAAACAAGTTTTACTTGATTAGTTATTAACTTTCGTGATTTTCCCCCTTCTAAGTTCCAAAGTCTTCACTCCTCATCTATCTACTGTATTTGCTATAATCATTCACCTGAAATTTGTGGTACCAATTGCAGTCACTTTCACAACAGAAATTAAAAACATAGTTATAGTTTCAGGCATTTGGCAAGCATACCATAGGGAATATTTTCCCCAACAATAGATGGCATAATACTTAGAAAAGCAGTGAGCTTCAAAGATGAAGTTCACTCTGCCATATCTCATATATACAGCAATATCCTAGAAAATTTCCTAAGTGTACCTACATAGTTATCGCTGTGTGACCAGGAGGTCACGGGTTCAAGCCACGGAATCAGTATCTTCCAGAAATGCAAGGTAAGGCTCCGCACATGGACTCCTAAATCAATGGCCAAAATCATAGGAAAAGAAGATTCCTTTTGTTTTTTCAGTCAACAAGTTATAATTACAAAAAGATAGAGTTTAGTTATTAATTATATGTTACATTAATGTTGAAGTAGCTATATATAGCTAGTGCTAATCACTATCAATGTGGGAAAAAGTTTGCCTCTATGGTTACGGTGGAAGTCTTTTTGCGAGCAGATTCAAGATTTAAGTTATATGGGTTCAACTTAAAGTTTTTAGTATTGAACTCATTGTATTTTCACAGTTATGGGTTCATACCTACAATTTATAGCAATTTTAATAGATTTTTACACATAAATTTATGTTCTGCGTCAAAAGTACTAGATTCAAATGAACCCGATAGTAATACATTGAATCCGCCTCTGCACATGAATATCTAAGTTGGATTTTGTTCATTACTTTTGATCAAATCATTTTTTAACTTTATATGTGGGATGATATCACTGAATTGGCTACGCAACACATAAGATCAAAATGAAAATTGGTTTCTTGGAAAATTATATGTGGTTAACACCCAAAACATGACATATCGGTTTTATGATATTTCCTTTTTAGAGAAGAGTAAACATTGAATTTGGTCAGCTATTTGTGTCCTTTCCCGAACCCCGCGCATAACGGAAGCTTAGTGCACCAGGCTGCCATTTTCTGTACCTACCTAGTTGTCATACAACCTCCACAATTGAGTTATATATGTCTAAAGACATACTAGATTTGTAATTGCCCTCGGTGACTTGGCAAAAAAAGAGAGCAGCCCGATGCACTGAGCTCCCGCTATACGCGGAGTTTTGGAAGGGCCGGACTACAAGGGTCTATTGTTCGCAGTCTTACCCTGCATTTTTGCCAGAGACTGTTTTCACGGCTCGAACCCGTGACCTCCTGATCACGTGACAACAACTTTACCAAGGCTCCCATTCGCCCTAAGAGGCTAGGCATAAAAGTGAAAAAAAGATGTAGGAATTGCATATTGATTGAGCACATTTAACTGCAACATGCACAAATATCTATGCATAGAAGTCCAAAATTTACCTTCACTTCCAAAATTCTTAAGGTACTCTTGGAGCTGTAGGTAACATCTTTGATCCATTGAATCTTTCTTCCAGTGCAATTCCCATTAATTAGACCTAACAAGAATATAAAATCCCATTAATTACTGCATAAAAGGTTCCAAAAAAAATTGAATCATTTAGACCAAACATATAATGTTCTATAGAAAGTTGCAGACTCAGAAACAAACACAAAGAGTGATAAAATTCCGTATGTACACTGAAATTTATCCCTGAAAAGTTTAATACTAAACTAGTTGGTTACGACAAAGCATTACTAGACAGAAATTACATCAGAAAATAACCTGTCATGAGATCTTTTACAAAAAACTTATTGGCGAAGACTTTTGATCATTACAAAAAAAAAATGGAATTAGCTACAGACTTCGTCGCTAAATTGCTCGTAGCTAACGTACTTTTTTGATAATCTGTAGCTAAACAGGATTAGCGGCGGGTATTTCTATTTAGCTACAGAATTTGGCAGTCGCTAATTTGAAAGATGAGAAATTTTTAGGGTATATACTATTAACCATGCATTTAGATATATTATATCCTAACAATTGTCATGGTTAAAAGTCTAAGTGGAGATTATTTGGATATATACTATTAAACATGTATTTGGGTATAATATTTATTATGAAATAATTATTTATTCAATTTTAATTAAGATTTAAATAGATAATGTATTCGCATGTGTCCTTTACTTATATAATAAATAATTTAGTGTACAAAGTTTAGCTTATACACGAAAGATTAAAGTATCGGTTCTTATTAGTTATAAAGATTATGTTCGCAATCTAATGATGGAATTAGAGAAGCCTCGGAATGACTGTAGTACAAGATTAAATAAAATTTATCTTGATTATTTGAATTGTATAATTCGACTTCTTGTGCTAGTACATTTTGTATCTTTTGAACAAACCAACCAGAGACAAGTATTTTATATTGACTTAATAAAATAAATTCTCTAGCCATTAAATGTACTTATGCTCTTAATTTTGCTATGATTATTATTAATTGTGTGCATTATTTATTATTTTAATTTATTAAAAGATGAGATGCCCGGTAAATTAGACTATAACAATATACATGTGAAATAATAGTTAGTTGATGGAATTTATATCTCGATCTAGAGATTAATGATACACCTTTATGAAAGCTTATAATTACTAGTAATGATTTTAGTAACTAAACTTTACTTATTATAACAATAAAGTTCAACCTTTTTAATGTGTCAAAATATAGTTTTGTGACTAGACTTTTATAGAGGGTAAAGTAACTACACTTTTACCACTATAACAATTAACTTTACCCATTTATAACTGTTTAGTCACAATACTTTTTATCACTTTAAAATAACTAAAATTTACTCACTATAACAATAAAATTCTGCTTCTTTAATATGACACATTATAATTTTGTGACTAGACAGTTACAGAGGGTAAAATTCAGTAAATATACGTAGAATTAACCCAAAAAAAAGGGTACGAAAACAATAGAATATAACTATCTATTAAACAAAAAAAAACATAAAAAGTACAAGAAAAACAAGAACTGCAATTTATGTACCTGGTTTATTGACAGAGTTCAAGGAAGTTATAGGTGTGAAACATAGAGAATTTGCCATTAAGACAATAGAATTTAGTTATTTCTAAACTGAAGAAGTTTCTAATTAAATGTTGTTGGTAGTAACGAAAACTACATGCAGCCGCAGGTTACTAGATAAGGCTCACTCCTTTTTGGTCTCTTTGTTGATCTAAAATTTAAAAGAAAAATGACTAACATAACCTTTCTCTCCAGCAGGCAAATAAGCAATAAAATATCTACCAACCCATTTTTCATGTCGTTTTATCCCCAAAAAAAATTCAATAATATAAAAATACAAGAGAAAAAAATATAATATTAAAAAGTATTAAAAAAGATAAAGGTTGATAATTTAGAGGGTAAAATGGATATTTGATCATTAAAAGTTCGAGAAATCTAGCCGAGTGACTTTTTGAGTACTATAGAAAAAGTTAAGTGGCTTTTGTTACCCAAAAAAAAAGATTTTACTAAGTAATTTCGAATAGTTGAATGACCAATTGAATAATGGACTCTCTCATTTTACGTATCATTTTAGCTTTTAGAAAATCATGAGTCCAAGACATAATTATCTTATTCAATGTTACTCTTTTTATTAAAGAGGTTGAAAGTGATTAATAATACTTTCTTTCCAATTAATAGGAATGATAAAGTGAGAGGGAATAAGAAATAAATAAGGGTAATTTTGTAAATTTATTCTTATGCTTAATGTTTTCTTAATGGACAAGCTAAAACCTTAAACGATACTTAAAATGGGATGGAGGAAGTGTTGGATTTAACTTATATGTATTAGTTGTATAAAGAAAATTTTCACTATTAATGTATTTTCAAATATGTTGTAACACGTGACTGGGATAATTTTTCAAGTTAGTAATATCACTTTTTATGTACAATTATCTATATTTGTATTTTGGAGACGTGATAGTATAATAATTCTTTTACATGTAATCTCTTTTTATAGGTTCGTTCTATATTTGAAAATAATTTAATTTTTAAATTTTTATTTTTTTATTTTACTCGTAATAAGAATCTTTTATAACACATAAATGTTATAATCTCATAAAACTTTTACTTTTTAAATTTTTAAGACTAAAAGTTTTAAAAATATTTTTTTTTCTCGTATCAAATCAAATTACTTCATATAAATTATAATAGAGGGAGTAGGAGTTAGTAAAAGTCAAACCTTGCTCTATGTCAGGTTCGCCAATTCGCTTTTTCAGTGCTGATCTAATAGATACTCATCATTTGTGAGCTATGGAGGCTAAAAAAATTCAGTTTTCTGGTTTATTTTAAAGAGAAATGCAGACAAAACCTGAAACAAGTGCACTTTTCCCTAGTAATTTTTGTAAGTATTTAACCGTGGTTGGAATTTGGAGATTGTCTTTTTTGGGTCACAAGTAAAAACTCCAACACTTACTTGTGAAGATCATTGTTGTATTTCTGGTTGTTTGTTGCAAATAGAACTAGAAGCAACTGTATGAAGTTATGGTGGAGAAATGAGGTCCTTCAAAATCACAAGACAAGCAATTATCTAAGAGCAGACATTGTAGCAAAGGTATGAAGCTCAGAAAGTTGAGCTCAATTATTGATATAAACCTCACTTATAACATTTATTTCCATGTAATTTATCAATGTACATTGTCTTTCATGTTTTTCAATATGTGAAAAACCACAAGCTGAAGCAGTGCTCATTTCATCTTCCTTAATGGCGTAAGTATATGTTTTCTTTTCCGATATGTTCTTTACTTTAGCTCTGTAGATGGAATTGTAATAAAAGTTTTCAAGATTATATAATATATATATATTAAGGAGAATAACCACCCAAGGGTTGTGGCCTAGTAGTCAATGAATGCGATTTCTTTCCCTGTGTCTAATATACCTGGTGGTCAGAGTTATCAGATACATGTGTTGTTACTAGAAAGTAGCAGGTATCACATGAAATAGTCGAGCTGCACAAGCTGACCTGGAAACCGGAAACCGCTGGCATCTCAAATTTATAGGACAAAAGTGCATCTTCAAAAATTACTAAAGCCACAAGTAATATGAGGTGGCAGCAAAAAACCAGCATAATATGCTAAGCTCAACTGCTAAGTATCAGTCATCAATGGAAATGGCTAGGAGAAAGTAACAAGAGTTAAATGTTGAGGCATCATTGTTGGAAATTGAAAGCACTGCAGGTTACATTCAGAGGCCAGAAGTCAACTAGCTTGAAACTGAATTCCAGGACCAGCGCACTAAATTGGACACAGTAACATGAGCAACATGCTATCATTTGACGGTCAATTCAGTGCTTCAAGTTGCACTCTTTGAAATCATATTGAACATGCTTTAATATCAGCTTTACAATTTTCTGTTAAACATTGCTGCTAATGAAGCCTTGACCAGGTAGTTACCAACTACCAAGTCAAGATGGACCTGCTGAGAGTCTGAGACCATGAGGTTTCAAATTCCCCTCCCATCGAAGTACAGATTTAGGTCTATTTTTTGTGTTGGTGCTCTCCCTACTAGTATGTGCTTACAGCGTTAACTTACACCAGTTGTTGCATTGTACAACAACAAAAAAACCCAGCATAATCCCACAAGTGGGGTCTGGGGGGGTCTGGGGAGGGTAGTGCATATACAAACCTTACCCCTACCTTGAAGGTTGAGAGGTTGTTCCCTATATATCCTCAGCTCAAGGAAAGATGAAAAGAAAGCAATTGTTGCATTGAGATATTATAAGTATCTCTTTGTTAACCCCCACCCTCCCAAAAAAAAAGGGTTACTGAGGCGCTTTATAGCACTTGAACTACTGTATCAAAAGATTCTGGGAATGGTTACCTGGAGTATTGTTGAGTTTCATAGCTAGCTCAAATTGTTTCAATGGAGAGTTTTACCTTGAAACTTGTATATTCCATACCTGGCTTTACACTATATTACTGCTATATAAATCTATTCCCTGGCTAAGTATGTGTGTTCTTAATAATGAGGAGAGGATGCATGTTCTTACCTTCTAACAGAACCGCCTCGATTTCCCAGATGCTGTAATTTTCTCTGTGCTTTATAACGAGATAGAACATTTGTCATAGTTTGCTGCCATAAGTGTCTATGCTGGAGCCAATGAGCTGCTAAATTAAAAAATAATTAAGGCTTTATAGAGCAGTGGAGTTCAGCAATTAGAGCCTCAATCACACTTCTCTTTCCTCCTCTTTTACAGACTGAATGTAGCTCAATGTGAAAACAGCCACTCACAATAGAAAAGTTAAGCTATCTTTAATGCCATAAAGCAGATGGTTAAGAGGAATAAGTGTTTAAGAGAACTCCACCTAACAACTAATTTGACCTCATTAAACACAGAAGTACTAACCTAGAAAAAATGCTATTAATGAAGGTTTATCATTAAACACCACTAATCAACCTTTTTTCAGGGCCATTAATGTGTTGACCAACACACTTGCATCACTCACACAGTTTCAAAGAAGACAATATAAACAGAAAGGGTAAAAGAAAGAGGGGGGGGGGGGGGGTATGTCAAAGCATGACATCATTCATACACTATATTGAAGTCATTAAAAAGAATTGTAGTTAGTTGTACTTAATGATCAACATGTTCACCAAAGGAAACAGAGAGAAAAAAGGAGCAAAAGACACAGATCAAAGCAACAACCTCTACAAGAAAAGTATTATAAAGAGCCTGTGCACACATTACATATTGGGTAACCAAGCAAAAAGTGTGAGAAAACATCCTGCCACTATATTCCTACCTTCTCTTCTCCTATCTGTTTATCCAACCACAAACCTACCGGCAAAAGTTGGTTTTGTTACAATCCTCTCAACATGGTCTAAATCAGGTTGCCAATTCACAAAACCTGAAAAAAGTAGAGTTCAACTTTGAACAAATGGCGTGTCAGGTCCTCGGTCCTCCAACCATTCTAAACTTATCGTACCAAAAAATATGATAGTTGGTCGTTAAAATCGATGTATCAGAACTTTTCAAGAGTTGTAGCGGAAGATTGTTTGTAAAATGAGTAACTTTGTCAATTTGTTTTTGTGCAGTGCGCATCTGTACCGTGTTGAGTGCAATGGTTATAGCCCACACTGTGGAGAAACTCTCGGATTTCTTTGGCGCTGCTATTGCTGGCTTGTAACAAACGCTCATCTTCCTCATAGATTAGGTAAGGTGCTTCGCCTTTCTTCCTCGATAATAATTTTGACGCTCCCTTAAGTACATGATATTCCCAGCCTTGAACATCTATCTTTAGCAGCAGAACAGGCTCTTCTTGGACAACTTCGTCAAGAGGAATAGTTTTTACTTGAACTTCAATCTCTTCATTTGACTTAAAAGCCAACTTGGCACCCGTGGCTGAGACTGCACTATTGTCGAGCCTACCAACCAACTAAAAAACAAATACATGAAAAGCAAAACTTTCAGTAGGGTAGCTAACAAAATAACAAATAGCATAATAATTAATGCTGAACAATAGGCAGTCCCCTCTTGTTTCTTTTTCTTTTTCTTTTTCCTTTTTCCTTTTTAGATGTTAAAAGGTCAATAACAACTACAAAACCTAATAGTAGCATTGTTTTTTATTGTTTGGGTAGAAACTATAGAAGTTTAAACCCGAACCACCGTGTCATTAAGAGAGTATGTGCTACCAGCAATATAGCAATCTAGACTGGGTTACGATCTTGCCCAAGTTTTGAAGGTGCAATTCCATATAATGACGAAAAAGGAGTAGTTGCATGCTAATATAATTAAGATAGGTCTTCCAACAGAAGAGATGGATAAACGCAGTCATGGTCTATATAAGTTGGCTAGAGACAACAAAAATCTAATATCGAGCTCTGGTACCAGGGATATAACTGAAGAAGAGTCTGAATTTCTCAAGCAGAGGAAATACGAGGTTAAACATCATATAAAAGAGTGGTAGTACTCGTGAGCTCTAAGTTTCACTTTTCAATAGTACATCTTCAAATCATCATAATCCCAAAAAGGAAGACATTGAGAATCATCAACCAGCTCCCTAAATGAAAATCGAATGAGAGTGTCATTTAGTTCTCTCATATCTTTCTCGGCCATTTGGCTAAGATCAACTATCATTTAATTCTCTCATTCAAAATTGTGCATTCAGATTTTTATCTCGCATAGCTCCACATGATAAAAGAAATACAATCAGAGAATGACTATTCATGATTTCATAATCGAATCAATTCAGACCAGTCAATCGGTCAATGTAGATGGTAAAGCTCAGTTCTTTAACTCCATTATGTCCGAGGTACACAAATGCTATTTAGCAAAATTAGTTACATTATCAAATTTTACATCAATAATCAAGCTAGATACAATAACACTGCTAAAAGAAAAAACCAAAAACAAGAACAAGAACAAGAACAAGAACTATGCCTCAGTTCCAAACAAGTTGGGGTCAACGATATGATCCTCTTTCTTTATTTAAGCTCAACTCGCATCATCATCATTACCAAAATAAAAAATAAAATACAAGTGATATACGATTAATCCAATAATACATGACTTAGCTAATAATTAAGGAAACTATACAACAACAAACAATAACAACAACGACGCCCTGGGTAAACCAGAGTGCTCACCCGAAGGTCGTAGCGGCTGCGGGTTTCCCCTCTTACCATAAAACAACAACTACGCCTCAGTCTCAAATAAGTTGATCGGCTATATGAATCCTCACTTACCATGTTGCTCTATTTAAACTCATGTCAGACCAATATTTTATAAAACAATACAATTAACAAAATCCTAAATACTCATATAAACCAAATTAAATTATAAAAATACCTTGTGAAAGGTAATATTCCCGATATGATCTGAGGCAGCAGCTTCATAAACTTCAACTAACTCACCAACTCTATTAAAATAAACACCTTCACAAATCTTCTGCAAATTTTCAAAAACAGGTTCAAAGGCCAAAACTTTAAACCCCATAACAGCAGCAGCAAAACTAGCCATTCCTACATTAGCTCCAACATCAACAAAAATACCCTTTTTACCCTTCATCTTTTCCAATAATTCCTGTACAGTCCCAGATATATCAGGCTTCCTAAATGGTTTCCCTTTAAGTACCCTTTGAATATTCTTATGGGGTTTTTCTGGTAAATTCCCAAAATCTGAAAGTGAAAAAAGAAATGGGTATTTAACACCTTCAACTATACTAGCTATTACAGGGTAAGCTTGTGGTGAATTGTAACAATCAAAGGGTTTTATTAAAGGGTTATTAAAGATTGGATTTTTAAGGGATTTTACGGTTTTTTGTGGATTTTGGGGTTGTTGAGTTTGTGATGTGAGGTAAAGGAAAACGAGAAGGAGAAGTGAAGTAGAGATGAAGAGCAGGAGATTTTTGGGTGTGAAGATCTTGATTTGTTGGTTTCTTCTCCAAGAATTTGCCATTGATATTTTGTGAAGAAATTGTTGAAAAATTTTCAAAACAAGTTTTGAAGTGTAAAGATTGGATCTTGATGTGAAGTGTATTTTTTTGCTGGGAGTGAAATTGAACTTTGAACAATGTAGAACAAGAGGGGGTAAAATATATTTAATGTGACTACTTTTTAAATAATTGGACAAATGTTAAATATTTAGTTAAATGTAAATTTTAGAAATCTAAAGTATAATTATATGTTTAACAACTTTTATAGTATTTTAAAAAAAAAGAGCTAATACCATAATCTACTTCTAATCTCTTTTGTGATTAGGTTCCGGCTGCTAATTTTTCAAAAAATTTAATGTTATTGTTACTATATTGGCAATGGCATGTTTAGGACTTAGAACTAGAATTTTGAGTAAAAATGGCATGACATAACCATTTTTATGGATGATTATTGAAAATTAGTCGGTATTTGTATATTTATTTAAAGTAACCACTATTAAGGCGGAGATAAAAGCTAAGACAAAAATATCATAACTGAAATACGGAAAATTTCAGCATAATATGCTGGATTATAGAACGCATGTGCATAAACTTTCAACATATTATATTAGAACTCCAACACATTATTAATTATAACGCATTATGCTGAAACTAATAAGTAAAAAAAATATCAGATTTCAGCATATTATGTTGAAATATTTCTGAATTTTAAGGGTATTTTTGTTCAGATTTTATTTTTACATTAAAAATGGTTATATTTCAATTGCTTTTTAAACTATAACAAATTTTTACGCTATTTATATTAGAACTCTAACACATTATTAATTCTAACGCATTATGCTGAAACTAATAAATAAAATAAATATCAGATTTCAGCATATTATGTTAAAATATTTCTGAATTTTAAGGATATTTTTGTTCAGATTTTATTTTTACTTTAAAAATGGTTAGATTTCAATTGCTTTTTAAACTATAACAAATTTTCACGCTATTTCTAAAATTTTCACAAATTTTGAGAACTTGGATAAAAGTACACTGGACCAAGACTGACCTCTCTCAAGGCTATTTGGGCCGGTAGTCCAATTAATCCAGAAATTTTGAAAGGGATCTTTACACAAATGGCAGGTCATATTCATTATTTATTTTTTGAGTTATATACGTATATTACATATTTATTATATATAATTATACACATATATAGTATAGTATAATATATATATATATATATATATATATATATATATATATATATATATATATATATATATATATATATATTATTATCAATTATTTTTAATTTAAATGGTTGGACGAACGGATTAATTCTTCGTTTTAAAACTCGTCATGGATCAATCACGTGGAGACAAGACCAAAAAAGGAAAGTTATGAGTATTAAATTCTTTTTGTTTCGCTAGAGAGTATTAAAATATGACGAAATTAGAAAGGGGGTAAAAGGAGTTTAATAAAATAATATAGTAGTGGGTAAGCTTTTTAAGCCTTTGAAGCAACAATTGCTTGGCATATAAGTTCAAGCCATTCTAAAAACTAATACTATTATTCAAATAAAGTACTTTTAAATACTAATATAATAGTGGGAAAGCTTTCTACTTTTGTCATGAAAATGTATCCAAATGAAGTATTTATAATATTGAGTATTTATACTGCCGACCTCAATTAACTTGAGATTGAGACATAATTGTTATTGTCACCTTATCATGGAAAAGTAAACTAATAAAATCACTGGCATTAATTCTTAGAGATAGACCATTTTAGTCATCATTTTTCTTGTAATCCTTTATTTAAATCTCAAACTTTAGTTATGGTAGTTCACTTCCATATAATCGCCACATAATGCGAAAAATATCAAACTAAAATAGTAGAAATGGTGATGCATATTCTTTCAACTAATAAATATTCTTTCTCTCTTATGATAACATAAACAATAAATAAAGTGTCGGCTTTGCATGCTTGGATTGGCAAATTCTCCAACTGTTCTTCTTATGAATCAAACTTAATTTGTACTCCAAATCTGACATATATTCTTATCTTAAACTGTTCCAAATTTGTAAACCTGTGTTATGTTGCTTTCTTTTCAATCTTTTCCCACAATGGCAAAAACCTCATTTATAAGACTCTCCTACTTCTGCACCTCTACACAAAGAAATCACATCTTCATTCAAGATCATATCCTACTACATTTGAACTTGTAAGTTTTATATATATCTTAACTATTTTTTTATTTTTTTTTGGAATTTTGAAACAGAAGTATTAATCTAAATAGTTATCTATCCAACCACTTAAACTAAAAATAGCCGGCGGATATATATAATATATGTAAATCGGGGTCGGAGGAAGAGTACAACCTACAGTTTCTGCCGAACCAAATAGTTTTGGTACAAACAACATATTTGTCTTAAGAAATTCATTAAATATGTATAAATTATTAATTTAAAGCACCTTTAAAATCTCAAAATCATAAATTCTAAATCCCGACTCCGCCTCTATGTTTAATTCATATATAATATGTGTATAACCGTATATAATCATGCATGTATAATCTATGTATGCCGGCCAAAAAAAATAAATAGGGAATCTGACGGGCTATTTGTGTTATAATTCCTTTTAAATAATCTTTTCTTCTTTTTCATTTCAATTTTTTTTTTTGAAAATGTGCGTCCTAATACGACTTTAAATTTTCGAAGTATTTAATGAAGTAGTAGGCTAAAAAAGCTGCTTAGCTTTCCAAGATTGTATGCATTACTACAATTTTGAGAAATGCAATCTGATATTTTTTTTCCCTTTCTTTTCAATAACTCGTGATATTAATTGTTTGGTTATGGCACAGATAATTATCATCAGTTTTCAATGTGTTCCTCTAACTCTTCATATACCATGGTAAGGATTCTTGAATCTTGAAGCTCATTATTCCTCCTATATATTTTTTTCATTTTTATATCTCTTTTATTAAATAACCATTTAGATTAATTAATATGACAATAATTCTTATATATTTGTTTTTCTTGAGCTGTTTAACTAGTTATATATACATTGCCAAATTAATTTAATTTTTACTTTCTTGATCTTCATTTTTTTTCTTTGTAGAAAACTTTGGTTCTCTTGTTCATTCTTGGCTTGACAAATTCAAGAATATCCTATGCAAGTATAATTGGATATGCAGGAAGTTTTAATGTCCTGGATTATGGAGCTGCTGCTGATGGTATTACAGATGATTCTCAAGTAAGTCTTATTATATTTTTGTTCTTCCTTTATTTTCCACTAAATATCAAATAGGAGTATGTTCTTTTTTGCTCTTGAAATCAAGAATTAAAGAATTGTTTTCTTTTTCAGGCATTTCTTAATGCTTGGAATGATGCATGTTCATCAGCTGGTGGATCTCCTGAAGTGATTATTCCTCCAAATATGATATTTTTACTTAGTCCTGTCACATTCAGAGGTCCCTGCAATTCTGAAAACATCTATTTTGTGGTATGAAAAACATAAACTACTCTTTAATATTCAGAAGAATTTAACTTCTCTACATACACAATGTATACATGATGTAGAATTTCTTTTATATTATCAGCTCACTTAAAAGATAACTACATGTAACTGCACATAATAATCAACTGGATACCTGAAAATATTAGGCATATAACTTACTATTTAAATTATACAAATAGATTTTAAGTTATATACGCAAACGATTAATTTTAAAACATCATTTGCATAATTTAGCTTGTTGTAGGAGGTTGTATGCCCTAGTTTTTAGTAACTAGTTCCACTTATTTTGGCAGTTATTTGTAGTTATTGTTTTTTATGTAATCTGATTGTGTAAAAATTCTTTACATTGTCAGTGTATATAAGTTAAATCCTAGCTATTTGCAGAACTCAAACTTACAGTGAAATGTGTGAATCTTTATGACTCTTCTGTAGATATCAGGTAGACTTGTTGCACCAAGCTCACCTGGTATATGGACCGGGCAGGATGCGAGTCAGTGGCTGGCGTTTAGAAATGTTAGCGGTCTAATTGTCGATGGCTCAGGAACCATTGATGGGCAGGGACAAGGATGGTGGGATCAATCATGTAGATACCACCCTGACATGGTATGTCACAGGATACCAGATAAGCTAACATTCTTTTATCGATAACAGTGTTTCACGAATAAGTTTTTATGCACCAACGCTAGATGGATAGAAATCTGATACAACATAGAGAGAACCACACCCCAAAAGCTAGCTATTGAGGTGGGAGAGCCCAAGGCTATATAAACCCTACATAAGCACTTTGTAGTACCGATGAGGGACTCAAGTTCCATTCCTTGCAATAGACCATAACAAACCACCACGCTCCGGATCCGTCGTCCTCAACGGCTGTGCGCTAGACATTTCTAGCCTCAGGTGAATACTGCAATACCAGCATCACCATCCAAGGCTTGGTGGGCACAGAGGTGGTGAGTGGCTCTGATACCAATGATAGCAACTAAAGAAAAATAGAAGAAGAAATGAGAATCCTAAAGAGCAAAGTCACAGAATTGCTCTTTAACAGACTTCCCAAGATAGTCGAGTTGAGTTCTGAGTTTAGAGAGAGAGAAAGTGAAGATGTTATTGATAAGAATCAATTGTCAATGCATTTACAATCCCTTACTAAAGGGCACTGTGCACGTGCCTCTCACGTGTGTCAACTAACTCCTAACTAACTTGACAACTGGAATGAAACAACTAAAAGAAATCAATTCACTATTATTCTGGATCATATCAAAATCACTTACAAGTTTTTTGTTTCCGAACTATCGTTAGTTCTATTTCCACTATTGCTTTTATTAATGATTCTTAACTTCGACATGGATTAACTTTTATTTATTCTTTACTTTTCAGGAAGGATGTACAAGATTAGCTCCTACTGTAAGTACTTCCTCATAAAAAAAATATTTTCCTCGAAAATGACTTCTGTTATACCAAACATGCTAAGTATGTTTATAAGTTCAAGTAGGCCATGATTTAAATAGAAGGTAAAGAAAATTGTTGAAAAGTAGCAAGACTACTTATATCTTCACTTCTTACTAATTTGTTAATATTCCACAGGCCTTGAAGTTCATTTTTTGCAGTCAGAGTTCTATTAGTAACATTTACTTTGGCAACAGTGCCCAAACTCATATACTTATAGAGAGATGCAATGGATTCAAAGTGGATAGTGTAATGATTGAATCTCCAGGAAATAGTCCAAATACTGATGGAATTCACATTCAGTCTTCTCAATATGTGGCCATTACCAATTCTAAAATAAGCAGTGGTATTCTTAACTTGTCAAATATTGTGTGTTATACTTTAATTATTTCTCATGTATTGACTTAGTTTTAGCTTTGTGATTAATAGGGGATGATTGCATTTCAATTGGAGATTACACTTCTAATGTCCAAATATACAATATCCAATGTGGACCAGGTCATGGTATAAGGTTGTCTCCTCATCAGTGCTTTGTAGTAGCTTAAAAATCAACAGTATTTTTATCCCCTTGCAGCCACAAAAACCATGTTATGATCTTTCTTTTTATTCGTTTTAACTATCCAGTTTCTGCAACCCACTGGCCTGACTAATCCAGATATCCGCAGGATAGGCCAACTAAGGGAGTTAAGTACTCCCTACCAAGAAATTCTCCATTCTTGGGGCTCGAGTCCAAGCCCCTGATTAAGGGCGGAGGGATCCCAACCATTCCACCACATCCTTTTGTCATGAAGTTCTAATATTCTAATAACAATAAACTATACTATGATGAAAAAAAGGCGGCAAAAGACTATAAGAGTACCTAAGTTTAAGTTGGCTTGAATAAAAGAAGTGATCTTTGGAAGTTAAAAAGGAGAGAAGTTCATTTATGGGATAAAACTTTGACTATATTGTAATAATTCCATTAGGATTTTGGCTCAAAGACTTCAGTTAGCTCAAAATCGAACTCAGCTAACATGCTCTAGAATGCTAGATTAACTCCTTTCTTATGGTAAATGAATCTTATTGAAAGCTAAAGACAATAGAATCTTCAGCAGTTATAGCAGTTGTTATCTTCTAAATCTTTAGATAAGAGGAGTTCAGTATGTCATGTTTATTTAGATTAAATAGGTAAGTATAACTTGCCAAGTAAACAGATTTTAACTTCCTAATACTGATGAATCTTTATACTGTGCTTGTATTTAGTATTGGAAGCTTAGGAAAAGGTGGTAATTTTGCTCAAGTAGAAAACATTCATGTGAGCAATGCTTTCTTCTATGGAACTACAAATGGAGCTCGTATCAAGACATGGCAGGTATCCATAGCAGACTTAGCCATTGAAAAAACTGAACATAAAACGGTACAACACTACTGAAACTTCAAACATGAATTTACTCTTACTAAACAGACTAATCAAAACGAAAGGCAGATTCAAGATTTAAACTCAATGGACTCAATGTTCAAGGTTCTTAGCTTCATACTCATATGTACTTTTGAGATTACGGGTTCATAATTTAGTATTTGTTGAACTTTTAGTAGTTTTTCAGTATATCTCTATGCCCCATTTCGAAAATAATGGTTTCAATTGATCCCATAGTATATGAAATCCACCCGCCGCTTACTATTAACTTCTTGTGAATAGGTTGGCAGAGGATATGTACGAGATGTTATATTTGAGAATCTTGAATTTAACTCAGTCAAGAACCCCATTATAATTGACCAGAATTACTGCGATGTTCGAGGAGCTTGCAAGGAAATGGTAATACAAATTAACATTGCTAAAAATACATATTCAGCTTAATAGAAACTTGTTTGCACCTGATGTTCACACCAAACCAATGAATGCACGACAATGGCCTTTCACACTTTTTTATGCTAAGGTTAAATTTCTTGGTTTGGTGTATAGTATAACACTGAGTAAGGTAATAAATATTCATTACCCTTTTCATGATAGGTAACTGGAGTGCAAATCAGCAATGTTATTTACCAGAATATATTTGGAACATCGAGCACAAATATCGCCATAAATCTGAACTGCAGTATGTCAGTGCCATGTACTGATATAACAATGCAACTAATACAACTAACATCAGCGACACCAGGAACAGCGACACCAGGAAGGGAAGTCACTGCTTATTGTAGGAATGCTTATGGCCAAGAATATAGTATTGAACCTGGTCCTTGTATCTCAGAATATTGAGATTTTTAATTTTTCTCAACACCTACTTTATAGTGCTAACACCAATAATTCTTTGTTGTGTGCATAACCAGAAAAGGAAAGGAAATGACAAACAAAATGAAACAAACTTGTCAGTGTTGTAGCACAGTAATCATTGTACACTCAAATTTTTGTTTAGCCTTCATTTAAGGTTAAGTTATGTACTGCTAATTTTCTATGTAGTACCATAGTTGATGTTGGATGAAAATGAGACTTGCAAGTGTTGAAATTGTCAAAAGTCCCACATCGGTGGATGACAATTTTGAATGGGAATTTCAACCTATAAAAGGAGGCCTAATGTTTAGGATTTAGGTACACCTCTCATTTGCCTTTTTTATCTTCTTAAGGCATTTGTATCTTCTCTCTTTAGTATTATTTCACTTGTAATTTTGGAGTGGAATAAAATATTGATTGTGTCCGAGGAAGTAGGCAAAATTGGCCGAACCTCGTAAATTCTGGTGTTCTTTTATTGTTGTCTTATTGTCTTGTTTATTATTTAGTGGTTGTCATAATTTTTGGTATAGTAGTTGTGACTCATTCACACTATATACATTTGGCTTCCGCAACAATTGGTATCAGAGCCAAGGTACTGTCTAAGTATGCTCTGTGGTTGCAGCATAGTCTGATCTTCCACATCAGAAAAGATCTATCTTGGTAACTGAGTCAAGGTTCTGTCTGAGTATGCTCTGTGGTTGCAGCTTAGTCTGATCTTCCACACCAGAAAGGAAATAATCTTGATTTGTGTCGTCAGCTACTAAATAATATTTGTGTCAAAATGGAAGACAATAAACAAGAAGAATCTACATCAAGTGTCAATAATACGTCATCGTTGGCATCTTCGCTTATGACAAGAATTGTGTCAAATTCGAAATTTGCGGTAGAAATTTTTGACGGGTCAGGACATTTTGGGATGTGGCAAGGCGAGGTTCTAGATGTTCTTTTTCAACAAGGGCTAGATCTTGCCATTGAAGAAAAGAAGCCAGATGTTATTGGAGAAGAAGATTGAAAAATTATCAATCGTGTTGCTTGCGGTACCATTCGATCCTACCTTGCTAGAGAGCAGAAATATCCATACACAAAGGAAACTTCTGCAAGTAAATTATGGAAAGCATTGGAGGATAAATTTTTGAAGAAAAACAGTCAAAATAAATTGTACATGAAGAAGAGACTGTTTCGCTTCACCTATGTTCCTGGTACCACAATGAATGAACATATCACCAGTTTCAATAAGTTGGTCACAGATTTGCAAAATATGGATGCAACTTTTGATGACGGTGACTTGGCCTTGATATTGTTGGGGTCACTTCCTAATGAGTACGGGCACCTTGAAACTACTCTACCTCATGGAAATGACAAACTTTCTCTCAGAGAAGTTTGTTCGGCTTTGTACAGCTATGAACAAAGAAAGGGAGAAAAACAGAAGGGCGGAGAAGGAGAAGCACTAATTGTGAGGGGTTGTCCTCAAAATCAAACGAGGACTAAGAAGGGAAGATCCAAGTCGAGATCTAGACCCAGCAAAGATGAATGTGCCTTTTGTCGAGAAAATGGGCACTGGAAGAAAGACTGTCCGAAGTTGAAGAATAAGGCCAGACATAACAATGGAAAGGCCATTATGGATTCAAATGTATCTGATTGTGATGATTCAGACTTCTCATTAGTTACAACAGAGTTATCAACATCATCAGACATATGGTTGATAGACTCAGCTTGTAGCTATCATATGTGTCCCAACAAGGACTGGTTCGTGAATTTTCAAGAAGGAGAATATGGAGTCATCCACACAGCGGATAACAGCCCTCTTACCTCATATGGCATTAGTTCAATAAGATTAAGGAGCCATGATGGAATGATCAGAACATTAACAGATGTTTGATATGTACCGGGTTTGAAGAAGAATCTCATCTCTGTGGGAGCCCTAGAATCAAAAGGGTTCAAAATCATTGCAGAAAATGGAGTAATGAGAATATGTTCCGGTGCACTAGTGGTAATGAAGGCCAATCGGAAGAACAATAACATGTACCGCTATCGTGGTAGTACAGTTATTGGGACAACAACAGTGACATCCAGTGATGACAAAGAGGCAGAAGCAACCAGGCTATGGCACATGCGCTTGGAACATGCTGGAGGGAAATCCTTGAAAGCTCTATCTAATCAAGGATTGTTAAAAGGCGTAAAGACTTGCAACTTGGAGTTTTGCGAGCATTGTGTCAAAGGGAAACAGACTAAGGTTAAATTTGGTACAACGATCCATAATACTAAAGGCATTTTGGATTATGTACACTCTGATGTTTGGGGTTCTTCCAAAACACCTTCATTGGGTGGGAAGCACTATTTTGTAACCTTTGTTGATGATTTTTCCCGAAGAGTGTGGGTGTATACAATGAAGAGGAAAGATGAAGTGTTGGGAATTTTTCTCAAATGGAAGACGATGGTGGAGAATCAAACAGGCAGGAGGATCAAGTGTATTCGCACAGACAATGGAGGTGAATACAAAAATGATCATTTCAATAAGGTCTGTGAAAATGATGGCATCGTCCGACACTTCACTGTCAGACATACACCACAACAGAATGGAGTGGCAGAACGTATGAACCAGACTTTACTGGAGAAGGTACGGTGTATGTTGTCCAATGCTGGCTTGGGCAAAGAATTTTGGGCTGAGGCAATTACATATGCATGCCACCTCATTAATCGTCTACCATCTGCTGTTATTGATGGCAAGACACCATTTGAAAAATGGTATGAAAAATCTACTGTAGATTATGACTCTTTGCACGTGTTTGGCTCAATTGCATACTATCATGTGAAAGAGTCAAAATTGGATCCGAGAGTAAAGAAGGCTATATTTATGGGGATTACTTATGGAGTCAAAGGATACCGCTTATGTGTCTAGAGACAAGGAATATTATATTCAGCAGAGATGTTACCTTTGATGAATCTGCCATAACAGATAAGGTGACAATTGAAGATGTCAAACAAACTGGTGGTGCATCAAAACAGGTGGAGTTTGAGGGAAAATTTATTTTTCCTACACAAGAAGCAGAGGAGGAAACTCATGAAGATTACCCTCTGGAAGAAGAGACAGTAGAGAGGGAGATTCCAACTCAGAAACCTCGACAACAACTTGAATCAATAGCAACCAGCAGGCCAAAAAGGACAATAACGAAACCTGTTCGTCTCATAGAGACGGTTGCGTGCTTGCGCAACCTCAATTGTAGCTGATGGTGTTCCTACCACTTATAAAGACGCAATCCAAAGTTCAGAAGAAGATAAGTGGAGGATTGCCATGAATGAAGAAATGCAGTCCCTTCATCAGAATCATACATGGAAATTGGCCAATCTCCCGAAAGGAAAGAAAATAATTGGGTGCAAATGGGTATTTGCAAAGAAAGAACGATTTCCTAACCAAGAAGATGTTCTCTACAAAGCAAGACTGGTGGTCAAAGGATATGCTCAGAAGGAGGGAATTGATTACAATGAAGTATTTTCTCCAGTTGTAAAACATTCCTCCATTAGAATTATGTTGGCTTTGGTAGCACAGTTGGATTTGGAACTAGTTCAGATGGATGTAAAAACGCAGTTTTTACATGGAAACTTGGAGGAGGAAATCTACATGAATCAGCCAGAAGGATTCAAAGTTGCTGGAAAAGAAAATATGGTATGCAAACTTGAAAAATCGTTGTACGGATTGAAACAATCTTCTAGACAATGGTACAAGCGATTTGACAAGTTTATGTTGCGGCAAGGGTACAAGAGAAGCAAATACGATCATTGTGTGTATTTGCGCAAACTTAATGATGGTTCCTTTGTATATCTTCTCCTATATGTTGATGATATGTTGATAACTTCCAAGAATTCGGAAGAAATTGATAAGTTGAAGATTCAACTGAAGGAGGAGTTCGAGATGAAGGATCTGGGTGAGGCAAAGAAAATTCTTGGCATGGAGATAATAAGAGATAGACGTTCAAAGAAACTCTGTTTATCTCAGAAAGAATATTTGAAGAGAGTACTACAGCGTTTTGGCATAGATAAGAAGACTAAGCCAATTAGTACGCCACTTGCTCCCCATTTTAAGCTAAGTACTACTATGTCGCCAAAGGATAAAACTGAACAGGAGTATATGTCAAGGGTACCATACGCAAATGCTGTTGGTAGCTTGATGTATGCAATGGTTTGTACGAGACCTGACATTTCACAAGCCGTTGGAGTTATTAGCAGATATATGCATAATCCAGGAAAGGAGCATTGGCAAGCTGTGAAATGGATTCTACGGTATATTCATAGTACTGTAGATGTTGGGTTAGTTTTTGAGCAGGAAGGCAATCGGTCTGTAGTTAGATATTGTGACTCAGATTTTGCGGGTGATCTGGACAAACGAAGGTCAACTACTGGTTATGTGTTTACTTTTGCAAAGGCACCAGTTCGTTGGAAGTCTACTTTGCAGTCAACAATTGCTTTGTCTACAACAGAGGCAGATTACATGACTATTACAGAGGCTGTGAAGGAGGCAATTTGGCTTCAGGGGTTGCTAAAGGAGCTTGGTATTGAACAAAAAAATATTACAATTTTTTGTGATAGTCAAAGTGCTATTCAATTAGCGAAGAACCAAGTTTATCATGCAAGGACGAAGCACATTGATGTTCGGTATCATTTCGTACGAGAAATCATAGAAGAAGGTGGAGTCACGGTGAAGAAAATTCATATTACGGAGAACCCTGGTGATATGTTGACAAAAGTGGTGACTGCGGTCAAGTTTCAACATTGTTTGGATTTGATCAACATTGTTGAACACTAAAGATTGAAGATGAAGACACAACCAAAATTTGTTATTGAGAGAAAATTGAAGATGTGAAATTTTGCCAAGGTGGAGATTTGTTGAAATTGTCAAAAGTCCCACATCGGTGGATGACAATTTTGAATGGGAATTTCACCATATAAAAGGAGGTCTAATGTTTAGGTTTTAGGTACACCTCTCATTTGCCTTTTTTATCTTCTTAAGGCATTTGTATCTTCTCTCTTTAGTATTATTTCACTTGTAATTTTGGAGTGGAATAAAATATTGATTGTGTCCGAGGAAGTAGGCAAAATTGGCCGAACCTCGTAAATTCTGGTGTTCTTTTATTGTTGTCTTATTGTCTTGTTTATTATTTAGTGGTTGTCATAATTTTTGGTATAGTAGTTGTGACTCATTCACACTATATACATTTGGCTTCCGCAACAATTGGTATCAGAGCCAAGGTACTGTCTAAGTATGCTCTGTGGTTGCAGCATTTCTTTTAACAATTTTTTATTTAAAAAAAAAAGAGACAAGAGATGGGGCAGGACAACTTATCAAAGAAAAAAAAGGCAGGGCATTCACCTGACCTCACTGAGTCTAAAATAGTGAAATTTAAGCAATTGTCCTCGATCTTCACATCAATCTATATGAAGAGATAATCTAGTGTTGATGTTAAGTTTAAAAACCATGCATATTTACTTGTACAGATTTTTCAACCTTTGATCCTTCCTCCTCCAGATGTATTTCCGCCAAACCTTAAGAAGTTAGAGTTTAGTTTAAGCATTTGGAAGGATTTAAGCATTGTTGGTAAGTTTCCCAGACTCGAGGCCCTCAAACTAGCATTCGATACCTTAAGATTTTGCAGAAATAACCACACTTCAGCTAATTGATATACGCATCTGTAAGGAGTCAGTTGTGAATTCTGCCAAGAATATTCAAGAGGAAATTGAGGACAACTATGGAAGTTCTATTGAGGTCCGTTTTCGTTACCTCCTTTAGGTCGTATTTTTGATTGAATTGCTTTTATAATTATTACTTGTATTCCTATGTTCAACTTATAGGATTATTAGTAGCAAATGATATACTTTTTGAGTTTTGAAATACTTAGCTGGCTTGTACATTCACCAGACAATTTATTTTCAACAGGATAGTAAGGCATCTTTTCACTTGATTCTTGTTATGTGAATTAATGCATCCTATTTATGAGATAAGTAGAACATGTAACTATTCTGTGCTATTAATAGCCTGTTTGGCCAAGCCGGAGAAATCAGCTTATTTTGAGAAGCACTTTTTTCAAAAGTGCTTTTGAAAAAAGTACTTTTGAAGAGAAGCAGTTTGTGTTTGGCTAATCATGCTGAAAAACACTTTTGAGAATTAATTTGTGTTTGGCCAAGCTTTTCAGAAAGTGTTTTTAAGTATCAAATTACGAATAAGGACATGAATAAATTTACTTAATAATTAATATTATAAGTAAATAAATAATCTTAAAAATTTGTTATTACAGACAATAATTAAATCTTTTCATTTTATTTAAGTAAAATATGAAAATAAAATTTAAAAGTACTTAATTATTTTAATATAAGTTAAATATATTAAAAATCATTCAACAAATATAAAAGCATCCACCCCTAAAGTCACTATATATTAGAAAGCTATCTTAAAAATAATAAGAAATATTTATACATTAATATCCTAAGTATTAGGTTTAACGGTTATTTGGGTATATACTATATTTTGTTAAGGGTATTTTTGGTAAGAAGAAAAGTCAAAACTGTTTTTGCTTTTGGAAAGAAGCTACTTTTTTCTGCTTCTCAGAAACTGCTTCTGCTTTTTCCCAAAATTATTTTTTTCCCTCAAAAAAGCTTGGCCAAACAACTCAAGTTAGGAAAAAAAGTGTTTTTGAGAAAAAAAAAAAACACTTTTGGCCTCTTGAGAAGCTTGGCCAAACAAGCTATTAGTTGTCTTTCAAAGTTTAGGTCTAGGGCAGCCCGGTGCACTAAGGTCCCGCTATGCGCGGGTCCGGGGAAGGGCCGGACTACAGGGTCTATTGTATGCAACCTTACCCTGCATTTCTGCAAGAACCTGTTTACACAGCTCGAACCCGTGACCTAACGATCACATGTCAGCAACTGATCTACGCTAAGGCTCCCCTTCTCTTTCAAAGTTTATGTATAATAGCGAAAGAAAGTTTAACTTCCTTACTTGTTTATACAGGTCTAGTTTCTCTTATAATCTACCAACATTTAGAAAAGACTGAACAAAAATCCAATTCCAACCTACCAATATTTAGAACAAACACAACCAAAATGAAAAATCTATGGAAATTTGAAAATTCCAACTCCAACCTAACTGATATGGACCTCAACAGAACTCGCATAGTTATCTTCAATGTCCTGTTGAATCTGCTTGGCGGAATTCCCAACAGATTTTGCACAGTTCGTTACATCAATTAGAGCAAGTGTGGTTCCTCAAATATTAATAGTGCGAAGTAGCTGACACAGGGCTTGGTCCTCGTCGCTTGTTTCTGCAGGAAAAAAAAAAAGAAAATCCACAAAGAGTGAAAAATAAAATGTTAGATTTCTCGAAATAAATGAACAAGAAAAAATTATAGCAAGAATGAGCATGCAGGTATAACATGTTACGCATTATTATTTGACGGATTTAACTTATAGAAGATGATTTTCACACTATCAGTGTGATTTAACTTATTAGAGCAGGATATTGCTCTATTATCTAGGTTACTATATTGAGCTTACTATGAAGAGCTATATGTTGTTGTAGATCAATTTTACACAACGATATAACAAAATATACAGCAGTGCGCAGAACTAAATTCTTAATGGACATGCCAGCTAATGAAAGTATGGCTACTAGAGCAGCAAACTAAGAATCATGGACATTTAAGAGGATTATTAACCTATGAATCTAACGTATGACTATCTGTTTACTATACTCTTGACCAAACAAGCCTTAGCATTTATATTTTTGACACAAAAATACAACCACAAGCAACAATTATAAGAAGTAAATCAAGGAAGAAGATGTCTTACTGAGGCTCATGGATATTGACCTCAACAAAACTTGCATAGTTGTTTAGAATATCCTCTTGAATTTGTTTGGCGGAATTCCCAACAGATTCTGCACACCACCTAATATCAATTAGTGCAAGGGTGGTTATATCTGCAAAATCTTGAGGGATTGAATCCAAATCCCAGCAATGTTCAAGAAATAGCCGTTCAAGGCATGGAAAGTGATCACAACTGGCTCTCCAGTAGCGAACCTTCAAACGTTCCAGTAGCAAAAACTTCAAGCTAGGAAAACCATCCTTAACTACCTTCCACTCCATGCCTATGCAGGCACTAATTCCCAGTTTAAGGGCCTCGAGTTTGGGCAATTTACCAACAATGCTCAAATCCTTCCACTGCAAACAAGTCCCGTAAAAAGCCAGTTTCTTGAGGTTCAGCGGAAAAGCATCTGGAGGAGGAAGGATTGAATATGGAAAAGTTTCTGTAGGAGGAAGGGCCCGAGATAGTCTATCCAGAAAAATTGCTCGTCGTTTTTGCCTCGTGAACCTCAAAAGGCCTGAAGATGTAATGCTTTCCAGAAAGCAAGCATAACATGAATAAGTAAGAACAACATCTAATTCCTCGAGCTTATCTAAGTAGTGAAAATCATAGAGGTCCTTGCGACTACAAAAGTCTTCCCAGATGCCACATATTTGCAGCTTCTTTAAATTGGGAAATTGTCTAAAGACGGACCTAGTACAATGCCAAGGATTCAATCCAGACAGACATTGTAAATTTTTCAGAACCAAACTTTTCTTAGGCTCATGATACTGCAAGTAATTCCAGTCCAAATGGAGGTGCCTCAATTGTGGCATCGTCAAAATTTCGTTTGGTAATACCAGAGGATATTGCCGGGCATTAGGTTGTAAAAGTCTAAGTATAAAAGTTTGCAGATAACATAGGCTAGCTATCGATGGAGGAATGTCTACTGCAAAAGATGAGGAAATCTCTTCTCCTAGATAATGCTGCAAGCCAGGAGAAAGCCTCAAAGCTAGGTATCTCAAGTGAATTAAATCAAGAATCGAACTGGGAAAAGCAGAAAATCCCATTAAAGCAAGATCTAGTACTCTTACTAGCTTGAAATGCAACAACTTTGGCATGAACATATTCACTCTATAACAGATAATAGAACGAACCTCATTTTTAGGATACCTTTCCAGTATTTTCTCAGTAATAGACTCATACTTGATCACTTGGATACTGATCCGACCTCGACTCTTTGAGGAAAAATGCATAGATTGCACACATGGATTTTGATACTCCTCTTCCCTTGTAACATTGACAATGTTCATGCTTCGAGCTTCTCTCAAGCAGAGTTCACGGGTCACATCATGCATTCCACAAATCTCAATTTTTCCATCAAAACTCAAATTGCGGATGGAAATTAAACTTCTATCTATAAGTTCTTTTAGACATTTTTCTGCCACTTTTTCTATGCTTTTCCTCTCTTCTACCTTCAAAAATCCCTCTGCTGCCCATAATCCCACAAGTTTATTGACTAAAATCAGTTCATCCTCTTGGAAGATTGCAAAATATAGAAAGCACGGTTTTAGGTGATGAGGCAAGTAATGGTAACTTAATGCAACCACCCTCATGCATTGGACATTAACCTCTGTGTTTACCGTTGAACTTACATTCTTGACAATACTTTTCCACTCATCCAATGATTTACCAATTTTGGAGAGAAGTCCAGCAATCAAAACAAGTGCTAGAGGTAATCCACCACAATTTAGTGCAATTGTTTTTCCAAGTTGTTCAAATTCAGGGGAAAAACAGTCTTTCACAAAGACCTTTTCGTACAACAAACTCCAACTTTCATCAAAATTCATGAGGCGCATATGATAAGGAGTCTTACCTGAGCTAGCACATTCAGCCACCTCCACATTCCTAGTGGTCATGAGTATTCGACTCCCATTGTTACAGTCTGGGAAACATCGCTTTATATCATCCCATGCTTCTCTAGTCCATGTGTCATCAATGACTACCAAGTACCTCCCGCATTTTAGAAGCTTCTGTAGTCGGTCTGCTAGTTGATCATCGTCTTGCTGCTCCTGAAATTCATTGGTCTTTCCACTTATAGAAGAAAGAAGGCCTAGAAGCACATTTCTCGCACAATACTCTTGTGAAACAGTTGCTTTTGCCCGAATGTCAAAGTGAGACATAATGAATGGATCACTATAGATTTTGTTAGCCAAAGTTGTCTTGCCGATGCCCCCCATCCCGACAATTGAGACAACTTCTAGTTCCCTTGCTCCTCTAGCAAGTTGATCCTGCATCATCTCGAATTCATTTTCAAGGCCAACCATCTTATCCTCAGGCTCTAAGCCATGTCGTGACGGACTGACAAGAGACAAATTTTGTGCTTTAAGATCTTGGATGTTCTTGAGCTTGTTTTGAATTGCCATCCACTTCTTCATCGTTGAATCAATGCGTCCTACTACTTCTTTTACGAGGGAATAAAGATTCACAAAAGCTCTTCTTTGTTTTTTTTCATTTTCGGGCAAAACAATATTTCTTGATTCCAAGTCAACCTTATATTCTGCTTCGTCTGCTAGCTCTGCGATTTGCGCTTCCAAGCTTGTTAATGCCTCATGATCACCTGTTATATTACAGGGTTTCTCCATAATAGTTCTCAACGATTCAAGCTTTTCATAGAACAATTGCAGGACAAGTCCAGTCGATTCCATTGATTGTTGTATGCTGTTCATAAGAGAAGTAATAGCAGCATAAGCCATGTCTCTCTTTCTCTCTCTCGTATGTATATGATGCAATATGGAGTTTTTGTATAAAGAACACAGAATCTCTCAAAAAGAGCAAGGTCTCTCTCTTATTTCTTGAATGGGTAGTATACTCTGGTGAAAAAGGTGGTGTTTGATAAGAATTAAGTTTGCTTACAGATTCTAGTTTAAGATAAAAAAAAAATGAGCTGTAAGCTTTCATTGGTTGACTGAAAATTTCAGTAGTTAAAAGATGACCTGTTAAACATAAGCAGAATAAAGGATAATTACATGAATAATTAATAAAAGGAGAAAGGCTGAGTATAAATGCAGAACAGCAGAAGTAGTAGAATCATAATTTATAATCCTGCTCTGCACGTCTTGGCTTCTTTTTGAATAATCAGTTACTATTTAATTTCATACAACATGTTGCCAGTTCATGATTAGGACGTAACATTAAATTACGCCAACACATACAGCTTGTGTTAAGTCAAACCTTCCTTTTATCAGGGAGAAAACTACCGAGGGATGTGATGGAATGAATGTTACTCACTTGCATGGACTCTCCGAAAATATATCGATAGGTGCGTGTCGGATCCTCCAAAAATAGTATAGTTTTGAAGGATCCGACACCGGTGCGGCAACTGTTTTGGAGAGTCCGCGCTACATAGCTATTATGTGTTATTTGGATGGTTGTTGCCTATTGTATTGTATCGTATTGTTACTTTAAATACAATGTTTATTTTGATTGTTACTTTAATTTTATTATATCGTGTCGTTAAATCCACCACTTTATGGAACGATCTATTTGGTGTGGTTGCGTTGTTAATTGTCCTTCCTTATTATTAAATAATCCTATTTTATCTTTTATCCTATCTTTTTATATAATAATTCTACCTCGTACCTTACTTTTTCTTTATAATATTACAAGTTTATTCTTCATATTGTGGGTGCATGAATTAATAAAACGACGACAAATAATGCAATCTATTCAAACATTGTATATATCAAAATGATATAGTACAATACTATACGGTACATTATGAAAGGATACATAATAACCATCCAAACAAGCAGCGGTCTTTCAAAGTTAATGTATAATAGCAAAAGAAAATTTCATGTCCTTACTTGTTTATACAGGTCTAGTTTCTCTTATAATCTACCAACATTTATAAAAGACTGAACAAAAGTCCAATTCCAACCTACCAATATTTAGAACAAACACAACAAAAATGAAAAATCCAATTCCAACCTAAGTGATATGGACCTCAACAGAACTTGCATAGTTGTCTTCAGTGTCCTGTTGAATCAAAGCTTGCTGAATGCATGATATGATCCGTGAACTCTGCTCGAGCGAAGCTCAAAATATAAATTTTATGGTATTATGGAAGATCAAAATACATGTGAAGTTGTGAACAATCCATGCATTTTTCCTCCAAACGTCGAGGTCGGATTAGTATCCAATCAAAGCATTCCAATTTTGTTGTCAATCAGTTGGCACATAGCAGAACAGGAGAAAATTATAACAAGTTACACATTTATTGGACGGATTTAAGTTATATGTAATGATAGTTTAATTTTTTTTTACACTATTAATGCAATTTATTATAGCAAGTTATATTCTATTATCTAGGTTACTAAATCGAGCTTGCTATGAAATATGTTGTTGTAAATCAGCATTACATGATGGTATAAAAAATTTATACACCGGTGCACAAAACTTAAACTCTTATCGGACATGCCTACTCATGAAAGTATGCTACTATTTATTTCCATAAAGAAAAAAAAGGAAAACAAAAAAGAATCTGACTTAAGACCATATTGTAACAGAAGCCAGATCAGTAAAAATTTAAGAAACATAAGAGAAATAAGAACAAAGATATTCTGCAAAATCTTGAGGTTTTGAATCCAAACCAAAGCAACGTTCCAGAAACAGTCGTTCAAGGCATGGAAAGTGATCACAACTGGCTCTCCAGGCATCATTTTCTAGTGAATTGGGCAATTTACCAAATCCATCCATTGCAAACAAGTCCCACTAAAAGCTAACTTCTTAAGTCTTTGTGGAAAAGCATCTGGAGGAGGTAAGAGCAAATGTGGCAAAGCATCATCTGTAGGAAGAAGGGGCAGAGATGGACTCTCCGTCGAAAATTTCAGCCTCCTCAGAGGATCTTGTGAAGTAGCACCTGAAGGTGTAATTGTTTCCAGAAAGCAAGCAGCATCTACATTTCGATAAGCAAGACAAAATTCCAATTCCTCGAGCTGATCTAAGAAGCGAAAATCATAGAGGTCTTTACAACTACTGAAGTCTTATCCGATGCCACGTATTTGCAACTTCTTTAAATTAGGAAATAGTATAAAGAGAGATCCATTACAATACCAAGGATTCCATCCATACAGATACTGCAAATTTTTCAAAACCAAACTTTTCTCTGTTGGCTCGAGATACACCAAGTAATTCCAATCCAAACGGAGGAGCCTCAATTGTGGCATTGCCAAAATTTCCGATGGTAATATCAAAGGATATATCCATCCCCTTCGCCAGTCCCCGGATAATATAAAAGTTTCCAGATGACATAAGCTAGGAGAAAGAGTCAAAGCTAGGTATCTCAAATGAATTAAATCAAGTATCTCACTGGGGAAACGATCACATCTCATTAAAGCAAGATCTAGTACTCTTACTAGCTTGAAATGCGACAACTCTGGGAACCAATTCCCACTAAAACAGATAATAGAACGGACCTCAATATCAGGATACCTAGCCAATTGGACACTGATCCGACCTCGACTAATAGAGGAAAGATGCATGGATTGCAGACATGGAGTTTGACTATTCTTACGTCTGAGAACATTCACAAAATTCATGTTTCGAGCTTCTCTCAAGCAGAGTTCACGGATCACATCATGCATCCAACAACTCTCAATTTCTCCATCAAAACTCAAATTGTGTACGCAAATTAAACTTCTATCTATAAGTTCTTTCAGACATCTTTTTGCCACTTCTTCTATAGTTTTCATCTCTTCTACCTTCAGGAATCCCTCACTTGCCCATAATTCCATAAGTTTATCTACAAAAATCAGTTCGTCCTCTGGGAAAATTGCAAAATACAGAAAATACGGTTTTAGGTGATGAGGCAAGTGATGGTAACTCAATGCTAGCACCGTCATGCATTGGACATCAATATATGTGCTTACCACTGAACTTACATTCTAGGCAACACTTTGCCACTCATCCAATGCTTTACCCATTTTGGAGAGAAGTCCAGCAATCACAGTAATTGCTAGAGGTAATCCTCCACATTTTGATGCAATTCGTTTCCCGATTTTTTCAAATTCAGGAGAAAAATATTCTTTCTCAAACACCTTTTTGTGCAGTAAATTCCAACTTTCATCAAAATTCATGAGGCGCATATGATAAGGAGGCTTACCTGAGCTAGCATATTCAGCCACCTCCACATTCCAAGTGGTTAGGAGTATTCGACCCCCATTGTTACAATCTGGGAAACATAGCTTTTAGAAGCTTTTGCAATCGGTCTGCTAGTTGCCCATCATCTTGCTCCTCATAACATTCATCAGTCTTTCTCACACAATGCTCTTGTGAAAGTGTAGCTTTTGCACGAATGTCAAAACGAGACACAATGAATGGATCACAGTAAAGTTTGTTAGCCAAAGTTGTCTTGCCGATGCCCCCCATCCCTACAATGGAGACAACTTCTAATTCCCTTGCTCCTCTAGCGATTTGATCCTGTATCATCTCGAATTCATTTTCATGGTCAACCATCATATTCTCCATCTCCAAAGCATATTGAGATATATCGACAAGAGAGAAATTTTGTATTTCCCGATCTCTGGTGTTGTTGTACCTATCCCCTATTGCCATCCAATGTTTCATGGTGGAATCAATGCATTCCACTGCTTGTTCCAATAGAAAAAAGAGTTCCCACAAAGCATTGATTCTTTCATCTGGAGTTTCTGCGAAAAGAATCTTTCTTGACTCCGAATCAACCATATCTTCTGTGTTGCATGCTACCTCTATGATTTCAGCTTCCAAGCTTGTCAATTTCTCAAGGGGAATTACATCCAGTAACTCGCATTGATTCGTGTACGGTGCTCATAAGGCAAGTAATTGCAGCATAAGCCATGTCCCTCTTTATCTCACTCTCGGAAATGTGTGATGCAAGTTGATCCTGTATCATCTCGAATTCATTTTCAAGTCCAACCATCTTATTCTCAGGCTCTAAAGCACTATCAGATGTAGAGGCAAGAGTCAAATTTTGTGCTTTCAGATCTTTATTGTTCACCATTCCTATCCACTTCCTTACGGTGGAATCAATGCGTCCTACTGCTCGTTTCATCTTGAAACGAAGTTTCCAAATTGCCATTCTTCGTGAAATTGGACTTTTTGCAAGGAGAACCTTTCTTGATTCCGAGCCAACGATATCTCTTGCCATGTATGCTAGCGCTGCGATTTTAGCTTCCAAACTTGTCAATACCTCAAGATCATCGCCTATTACTTTCAACGGTTTCTCCACAATAGCTCTCATGGATTCAAGCTTTTTATAGTACTTTTGCAGGTTAAGTCCAGTAGATTTTACTGATCTCAGTATGGTGCTCATAAGAGAATCAATAGCAGCATAAGCCATGTCCCTCAGTATGTATGTAATGCAAGTGGCGAAGCCAGGAATTTACCCAAGAAGTTCAAACTTAAAAGAAGTAAAAAAAAAATATTCCTCGCAATATATATGATATACCTCTAAAATCTAATATTTTACCTATATACGCAACGTAATTTTTCGAGGAAAGGTGGCTAATTGACCACCCTCACCGGAGTGTAGCTTCGCCCCTGCGTGATGCAATAGGGGAGTTTCTGCACAGAGAAGAAGGCAGAAACTAAAAATAGGAAGTGCGAAAGGTCTTTCTTTTATTTCTTGAGATCACAAGTTAGCTTCCATGACATTTCCAGCTTGGTCCACTGTCCACTCTAGTCTCTATCACCCAGCTGGAAGTCAATCCAGCTCTAGTTTTAGTTTTACACTTACTAATCTGAATACTCGAAAAAAAGGAAATTTAAATTAAAAAAATTCGAATAAAGAAATATTTTTTTTTGCAAAAGATTAAATAAAGAAAGTGTGCCAATATAAAATGGGATCTAGGAATACTATATTTCAGAGAGTTAACTGTTGCGTTTAGAAAGAAAGGAAAAACAAAAAGACTGTTGCGGTTAGTTGTAGCTTTAGTGCAGAAGCGGATTCAAAATTAAAATTTTATGGGTTCAACATTTGCAGTTTTTACCATTAGACTCGTTATGTTTTTAAAGTTATGGATTTTATCTACTATCTTTTACAATTTTAATGAATTTGTACACATAAATTTATGCTTCGTCTTAAAAGTTATGGGTTCAATTGAACCCGTAGATATAATGTTGCATACCCCACTAGGTTTAGATCTAATTTTCCGGGCCACGTTAGATATTACTCCTTTCTCTAAAAATTTGTTTAAAAAGAAATTTTTTGTATTTTTTTATTGCGAAGCATTTATAGCCATACAAATATTATGATTTATTTAATATGACATATCTCAAAAGTCTCCATTCTCATATTTATATTCCGCGTAATTTCTCTTAGGTTATTTCATTTGTCCCAACTTACCTCTCGCACTGGCTCCTTATGTATCAAGTGTTCATTCGCATTTATTTATCAATAACATCCTGGGTGGGAATCCTTACTCCTCTACCCGGCATCATGCTTTCATAATATTCTGAAGTCGTAACATATCTGTAGAATCTATATAAATGCAATCTCATTCCTTTCGCCTTTTTACCACATTCTTCCTTTATTATTCCATAGTTACCTGAACCATGTAACTCCTACTTAATACCATATCACACCATATTCCCCCCTCTTTATCTTTGGCGTCTTTTCACATCTTCACTGACTCTTACTCGCCTTGCAGTAACCCTTCTATACCAAGGATAACAAAATTCTTGCGCACAAGGGTAACACCTGGTGTAACTGGCACACTTAGTCCCTTAAGTTTAACTTTGCTTACAATGCTTGCTTTAAGGAAGCGTCTTCCTGACTAACCTTTAAAGGTTATTCTTCTGTTGTCCATTCTATTATTCCCCGGACGCGATCTCTGAAATTCTTATGATGTCGACTATTATCAAATCATTCGGTCCCTAATTCATGTTTAGTCTATCTTGTTCACCAGCCCATATTGATTTCTATCACTCCGGGGTTTAACTTCTCCTTTTGGTAATCACGTTGGAGTCACCAACTTATTTCTCGGAATGAGGATATGACTCTATGGCTTATAATCCTTTATTATTTCAATCAATCTTGTAGATATGACATCGTGATCCTCGAGAAATATTCAAAGAGGAGTTAAGTAGTTAAAGGTACCGTATAGGTGTTACGGAAATAAAAGAGAGTGCCACTGGGAAGTAATCAAAATTTCAGTTCAGAAGCAATCCTACGAGAACAAGAATGCGGAGGTATGAAACTAAGGATATTTATAGGCGAAAAAGACGAAAAGGAAAGTGGAGCAACGGGCTCCGAATCGCCTAAAATTTTATGGGCATGTCACGACCTAAAATCCCTCCGAAGGAGTCGTGATGACACCTAGTCTCTAAAACTAGGTAAGGCTAACACATACCGAAAAGATAACAGATTCTACTAACAACTATTGAACATGAACTAGAAATTCTAAATAAATCAATAGTCTCAGCATGGTACAATATCCCAAAACCAGTAGTACAAGTCATAAGCCTTTCTAGGAGAAATTTTACATAATGAATACATCACTGTTCCAGAATAGAAGGAAACAATGAAAATAAATACATTAGAGGGTGACTTCAGAGCCTGTGGACGCCCGAAAGGTGTACCTTGAAGTTTCTAGCCACATCAAGCATAAGTCTCAAAACCGACTCGATCCGAAGTACCTGGCTCTGCACAAAAAAATATACAGAAACGTAACATGAGTACATCACGGTGGTACCATCACGGTGGTACCCAGTAAGTATCAAGCCTAACCTCGGTAGAGTAGTGACGAGGCCAGGTCAAGACACTCACTGAACATCTAAACCTGTGCAGGATATGACATAAAGCTAACAAGAAAGGAATATTAAAGAAATGCCAATAACAAACAGAAATTAGATTACAAACAGTAGTATCGATAAGGGAAAACACGACTGGCAAAGAGAAATAATCAAGTAATTAGACAACAACATAGTTGGGATGGTAAATGTGCTCAAGTAGGGAAAACGATGTCAACTCAACAAATCAAATCGTTTCTAATACACGACTCCAATAATCCCAATTCTCGTAATCTCATACCATAGATCACATCTTTCAAACCTTTAACACACGGAACCTTGTGCCCACATCTTTCCATCTCACCTTGCACGGCAAAATCCATGTGCTACTCAGTACATAATATCCGTGACAAATTCTAATTAGGATGTTCAAGAGACTTTATGTATATATATCGAAAAGTAAAACTACAGCTTCTGAACCAAGTAGGAAATCAATGAGAAAATGAGTTTATTTTGGAAATCATTTGGGTAGTGAAGATAACCTTTTTTTCAAATAAATACAACATCGGATAAGCTACTGCATTTAATATAGAATTTATTGAATTACAATATAATAACAATTCCTTTTTAAGTAAAATAAAAACCTCAGACAGGCCAAGGAGATTAAGTTGAGAAATCAATTGAAGTAAAATATGACAACTAGTAGAAATGGTAAGTATCGAAATAAATAACGGGTTTTAACTTAAAATTCACACAAGGCAGCGTGATATTAATTCTTTTATTTATTTAAAATCACTATATTAATAACAACTCAGCAGGACAGGAGGCAATGACTCAACGTAGTAATTTCACCTAGAAAATTAATTTACCAGAATAATAGTATTAGGAAAAAGAACTCAGGAAATGACGACAAGGCGCTTAGTCAATGGCAATAACTCAATCCTCGAAAAACAGTAAAGAACCGGGAATATAAATTCTTAGAATCTCGTACGAAAGAACCGAAACCAATGCAACAAAACAGGGAATATAAAACACAAAATATGTTACGGCGCGTAACCCGATCCCACCATATAATATCAATATCAAAATTCACCCTTATTCCACCATATCAATTCACCCTTATTTCACCTGTTGCGGCATGCAACCCAATCCCACCGTATAATATCAATATCATAACAATAAACAAAATATGTTGCGGCACGCAACCTGATCCCACCATATAATATCAATATCATAATTCACCCTTATTTCACCATATCAATTCACCCTTATTTCACCTGTTGCGGCGTGCAACCCAATCCCATCGTATAATAACAATATCACAATATAAATATCCTCCCTTTTTTCACCTGTTGCGGCGTGCAACCCGATCCCCCTTACAATAATTTAAATCAACAACAATAATTCAATAACTCAATTTACAAGAATTTCTACAATCAAGGGTATCAGTACACAACAACAAAGGAACCACATAGAACCCGGAGGAACACAACAAACCTTAAAAAATCATCGGACAGGTAAGGTATGTGATAACTAAGTATGCAATCGCAACAATTAGGACAGGTAGCAGATAAGTACAAGACATAGAAGAAACTCAACAATTAAGCGGTAACAAGACAATAAGGAAGGCAATAACTTCAACTAAGGCATATAAGGCCAAACAACGAGTAAGAAGTACAGTTAGGTGCTAACAACGTCAGATAAAACATGTAAGAGTAGACTAACAACGAGATACCACATGTTATGACAATTCAATTAAAGGCATGGAAAGACACTAGACAGTCTAAACTGGTCAAATACCACATATAGACCGTGTACCCACTCATCACCTTGCATACACAACTTTCACATAACAAGATAGCACAATTAACTCAATTCCTAAGAGGTAGTTTCCCCCCATACAAAGTTAGACAAGACACTTACCTCAATTCGGCCAAATAAATAGTCAAATTAGCTTTTCATTTACAAATTCACCTCCGCTCGGCTCAATCTAGCCAAAGACGACTTAAATACATCAAACAATGCAAGAGAAAACAACTTCAATTAACAAAGCTATGATCTTTATACAATTTGCAAAACGTCAACACCCCCGGAACGCACCTCGAAACCCGATAAAATTTATAAAACCCGAACACCTATTCTGATACGAGTTCAACCATACCAATATTATCAAGTTCTGATACCAATTCGTCCTTCAAATCATCATTTTTCATTTTGAAAGATTTTACAAATTTCCCCAAATTTTCCTTTAGATTTTCATGAATTTGATGTTAAATCTAATGTATAATAATATAATACAATTGAAAATTGATTATAGGTACTTACCCAGTGATTTGGTATGAAAATCCTTTCACAAAATTGCCTCCCATCGAGGCTAGGGTTCAAAACATGATAAAATAAAGCTAAGTCCCGCAATGGAAATCTTAATACCTGCCTCAGATGTCGCATTTGCGAGACCAGGATCGAAAATGCGATGCTCGCAAATACGACAAAAGTATCGCAAAAGCGAAGGCTGACCAGCTCTGTCAAAGTTTCAAATGCGACATAAGACTCGCAAATGCGAGCTCAGAGTTTTCGCAAAAGCGACTGCTTGTGTAGCAAATACGGAGCTGCCTAATCGCAAATGGGATGAAATAGTTCGCAAATGCGAACTCCCCTGCCCCAACTCTTTGTCGCAAATGCGAGAATGATCTCACAAATGCGGACATCGCAAATGCAATGAAAACCTCGCAAATGCGAGAACAGAGACACCAACACAACTGAACATTCTTCCAACACTCTGAAATGCGTACAAAACTCATCCGAGCCCTCGGGTCTCTAAACCAAACACCCTCACAAGTCTGAAAAACATAACACGAACTCGCTCGAGTGATCAAAACATCGAAATAACCTCTAGAATCATGAATCAGATACCAAAACATATGAAAATCATAATGAACTTCAATAACTTCTAGAATCGCAACCAAGCGTCCGAACCATATCAAATCAACTCCAAATGACACCAAATTTTGCAGGCAAGTTCCAAATGATGAAATAGACCTATTCCAAGTTCTGAAACCACAATCCGGACCTGATATCCTTAAAGTCATACCATAGTTAAACTTAGAAAAATTCTAAACCTTTAAATGGCCAACTTCCATCGAATGATGTCGGAACCTTTTAGAAACATCCAAATGAAAGTCCAAAATCACTATCCGGACCTACTGCATCCGTCGAAACTCCGATCCAGGGTCAAATACTCAAAAGTCAAATCTTGGTCAATTCCTTCAACTTCGAGCTTCTCAAATGAGAGTCACTCCTAAAAACCCTTTCCGGACCTCTCAAAAACCCGAACCGATGATGCACGCAAGTCATAATACACTGTGTGAAGCTACTCGTGATCTCAAACTGCCGAGCCGGATGCAATTGCTCAAAACGACCAGTCGAGTCATTAGAGGGCCCATCAGAAACTACCTAATGAATAATAATGATTGCTTCACCATGAACATTCCTTATTCTTTGTGCTTTAGGGTCATAACATAGGAATTCAAGTCGATTTCTAATTTGTTTTGTGCTAATATCCACGTCATCTTCATGAATTCAGGCGACCGGCTCTAAATCCCCTAAAACTTTTTTGGGCCTATCATAAACTGCCTAATGAACAATAGTCATTATTTTTCTATGGTCGTTCCTCATTTCTCTGTGTTTTAGGGCGATAAAACAAGAATGCAGGACGGTTTCAATCTTTCGTGTGCTAATATCTATGCCATCTTATTAGGGGTTATATAGTAAAAAATATTGGCATTTTAGGATCATAAAATAGGAATTCAGGATGATTTCCAATTTATCGTGTGCTAATATCCATGCCAATTTTAAGAATTTGGGCGTCGGTCTCCGAATCGTAGAAAATTCTATGGGCCCATAAAAATGACCTAATGAACAATAGTCATTACTTTTCCATGATCGTTTCTCATTTTTCGGCATTTTAAGGCCATAAAACAGGAATACTGGATCATACCCAATTTTTCGCCCCAATTCATGCAGATGGTGTGGACTATAACACATAGAAAATTGGAAATCATCCTAAATTCCTGTTTTATGATCTGAAAACACCCAAAAATGAGGAACGATCATGGAGAAGCGATAACTATTGTTCATTAGGTCATTTCTGATGGGCACGTAAAATTTTCGGCGAGTTGGAGCCGGTTCCCCGAGTTTATGTAGATGGCGTGGACTATAACACACAAAAAGTCAGAAATCGTGTTGAATTCCTGTTCTATAACGCCCTAAAATACCAAAAAAATGAGGTACGGTCATGGCGAAGTGATGTTTATTGTTCATTAGGTCATTTCTAATGGGCCCTCAAATTTTGAGGCGATTCGGATCCGGTCGTCTAATTTTATACATATGGCGGGGACTATAGCATAGGTGATTTTTCTTTTCTCTCTCTCTGTCTCTGTCTCTCTCTCTCTCTCTCTCTCTCTCTCTCTCTCTCTCTCTCTCTCTCTCTCTCTCTCTCTTTTTGACTTTCCTCCCCTTCCCTCAACGTTCACTTTTCACGCCTCCCTTCCGTTCCCCTCCAGATCCCTCGTCGGCGTAGAGCAGCCTAGGTAAGTCTCTCTCTTTCTTGCTTTCTCTCTCTTTCTACCTTCTCTCCCCTTCTGCGATCTCTCTTCTCTCTCCGTTTCTTCTTCCCCTTTTTCTAGATCTGGTCTTCCGGCAAACACCCAAACACCATAGACTAGTTTCTGGTAACAACGGCCCACACAGGTAACGACATTCAGTCCTCAACCAGCGGCACCAAAAACTCCGGGCAACCTATATTTCTTCGGACCATTTTAGGATTCCAAGGGAAGTAGCGATTAGTCATCGTCACTGGGGACATAGGAAGACAACAGAGGCGCCAGGAACAAGGGAAGAACATCGGTTTTTACAACATCAGGAGTATACCAAGTCGAAAGTCCAGGTTATATTTGTGGGAATTGGTACCTCCCGCCTCCTGTTTCTCTCCCTCTTGTGTTAGTTGATTTGTTGTCATAGTAGTACGTAATTAATATAGTCATTTTAGTAGTGGACCTATATTCCTATTTTTCATAGACTTCCATAGGTATAGCGGTTATGGTCTGTAATGACAGTGTAGGGTCATCTTCCCGGGGAGGGCGGGTGGTGGGGCATGGGTTAAGGCAAGGGTTAGGGGGTGGACAGGGCCCATAGGGGGTAAGGGGAACAAGGGTGCCTATAGGCTAAGAATTGGATCGTGGAATATAGGGACATTGACGGGTAAGTCTATAGAGCTGGCGAAGATTCTCCAGAAAAGGAAGGTTAGTATAGCTTGTGTTCAAGAGACTAGGTGGGTAGGATTGAAGGCAAGGAATGCCGACGGGTATAAGTTGTGGTACTCCGAAGGCGTGAAGGGCAATAACGGAGTTGGTATTTTGGGGGATAGGGATCTTTGAGAGTCAGTGGTAGAGGTTAACAGGGTGAGTGACAGATTGATGGAGATTAAGTTAGTAGTTGGAGGAAGCACTCTGAATGTCATTAGCGCTTACGCACCACAAGCAAGCTTGGACGAGGAGGTTAAAAGGCATTTTTGGGAGGCGTTGGATGAGGTGGTGCGGGGTATTCTGCCTACGAAGAAGTTATTTATATGAAGGGATTTCAATGGGAATATTGGGTCGTCTGCTGATGGCTATAGTGAGGTGCAAGGTAGCTTCGGCCTTGGGGTTAGGAACGGAGGAGGTACTTCACTAATGGATTTCGCTAGATCTTTTGAGTTGGTGATCGCGAACTCTATTTTTCTAAAGAAGGAGGAGCATTTGATTACTTTCCGGAGTATGGTGGCTAAGACTCAGATTGATTATCTTCTCCTCAGGAGGTGTGATAAGGGGTTGTGCGAGGATTGTAAGGTGATCTCGAGTAAGAACCTCGCGACACATCATAGGCTCCTGGTGTTGGACGTCGGTATCTTGATAAAGAGGAAGAAGAGGTTTGTACGGGGGAAACCGAGGATCAGGTGGGGAGTATTGACTAAGGAGATGCATAGGAGTTGGAGGGAAGTTTGGCAGCTACAGGAGCCTGGAAGAGTTGTGGGGATGCTAGCGTTATGTGGACGGCGACGGCGGACTATATAAGGGAGGCGGCGAGAGAGGTTTTAGGGGTCTCGAAGGGGCACCCAGATGGGTACCGAGGCGACTGGTGGTGGAATGACGTGGTTCAGAGTAAAGTGGAAGCAAAGAAAGTGTCTTACCTTAAGTTAGTGGAGAGCACTGATGAGGAGAAAAGGAGAGCGAACAGAGAAAGATATAAGGAAGCTACGAAGGAGGCGAAGTTAGCGGTCACGGAGGCTAAGACTGCAGCATTTGGGCGGCTGTATGAGGAACTGGGGGGTAAAGGTGTGGACAAGAAGTTATTTCGGCTGGCTAAAGCGAGAGAGAGGAAGGATCGTGATCTGGATCAAGTGAGGTAAATCAAAGATGAGGAAGGTCGAGTATTGATAGAAGAGGCCTAGATTTAGCAGAGATGGCAGTCGTACTTTCATAGACTTCTGAATGAAGAGGGGGACAAAAATATCGTGTTAGGGGAATTGGAGCACTCCGAGAGCCACCAAGACTTTAGGTACTGTAGACGTATTAAGGTGGAGGAGGTCGTTGGAGCAATGCGTAAGATGAGCCAGGGCAAATCGATCGGACCAGACAAGATTCCAGTAGAATTTTGGAGGTATCTGGGTAAAGCAGGCTTGGAGTAGCTGACTGAGCTATTTAATATTATTTTCAGGATGAAGAGGATTCCAGATGAGTGGAGGTGGAGTACGATGATTCCGTTGTACAAAAACAAAGGGGATATCCAGAATTGTAACAATTATAGGGGTATAAAGTTACTAAGTCATACCATGAAAGTTTGGGAGAAGGTGGTGGAAGGGAGGGTAAGGAGGGCAGTGTCTATATCAGAAAACCAGTTCAGGTTCATGCTGGGTCGCTCTACTACATAAGCTATCCATCTTATCAGGAGGTTGGTGGAACAATACAGAGATAGGAAGAAGGATTTCACATGGTGTTCATTGATCTAGAGAAGGCATATGACAAGGTCCCTAGGGATGTTCTTTGGATATGCCTGGAGGTGAAAGGTGTGTCGGTAGCTTATATTAGGGAGATAAAGGATTTATATGATGGGGCTAAGACTTAGGACTGTGGGAGGTGACTCAGAACCCTTTCCGGTAGTTATGGGGTTACACCAAGGATCTGTGCTCAGCCCGTTCTTATTTGCCCCAGTAATGAATGCATTGATACACCATATTCAATGGGAGGTGCCATAGTGTATGTTGTTCGCTGATGATATAGTTCTGATTGATGAGACCAGAGGCGGCGTTAATGAGAGATTGGAGGTATGGAGAAAGGTCCTCGAGTCTAAAGGTTTCAAGTTGAGTAGGACCAATATGGAATATTTGGAGTGCAAGTTCAACGATGTGTCGGGGGAAGCGGACGAGGAGGTGAGGCTTGACTCGCAAGTCATCCCTAAGAGAAAGAGTTTCAAGTACCTAGGGTCTATTATCCAAGGAGATGGGGAGATCGATGGGGATGTCACGCACCGTATCGAGGTGGGGTAGATAAAATGGAGGTTAGCGTCTGGAGTCCTGTGTGACAAGAAGGTGCCACTGAAACTTAATGATAAGTTCTATAGAGCGGTGGTTAGACCGGCCATGTTGTATGTGGCTGAGTGTTGGCCAGTCAAGAATTCTCATATCCAGAAGATGAAAGTAGCCGAAATGAGGATGGTGAGATAGATATACGGGTACACTAGGCTGGATAAGATTTGGAATGAAGATATTCGAGAGAAGGTGGGTGTGACTCCCATGGATGACAAGATGCGGGAAGCGAGGCTTAGATGGTTTGGGCATGTGCGGAGGAGGAGCCTAGATGCCCTGGTCAGGAGGTGTGAACGGTTGGCTTTGACAGGTATGAGGAGAGGTAGAGGGCGGCCTAATAAATATTAGGCTAAGGTGATCAGGCAGGACATGACGCAACTTCAGATTTCCGAGGACATGGCTCTGGCTAGGGAGGTGTGGAGGTCGAGCATTAAGGTTGTAGGTTAGGGGGTAATTGAGCATTTTTCTTCGTTGTTCTGGCTAGTCTGATAGTGTTTTATATAGGACTGCTAGCGGTTATTGTTCCATCACACTTTTTATTTTTTGTTTATTGTTTTTTACTTTAATTTTTATTTTTATTTTCAATTTTTATTATTGCCATAATTAGTATCCTTCCCACTTATTTGTTGTCACTTATGGTGCTGATCTTATGTGTATGTTTTCTGTTGTTGTTACAAATCTTTTGTCTTTGAGCCGAGGGTCTCCTAGAAACAGTCTCTCTACCCTCAGGGGTAGGGGTAAGGTCTGCGTACACTCTACCCTCCCCAGACCCTACTAGTGGGATTATTACTGGGTTGTTGTTGCTGTTGGCGTAGACTATAGCATAAGAAAAAATAAAAATCGTCTTGAATTCCTATTTTATAGTTGTAAAATATCAAAAAATAAGGAACAATCATGCAAAGCAATGAGTATTATTCATTAGATCGTTTCTGATGGACCTATGAAATTTCAGGCGGATAAGAGTCTGTGAAAAAATATTCTGCAAAATTAGAATGTACATTAACTCAAGAAAAAGTGGATATAATCATTAATTGGTATTGCATGACTTCGAAACACTCAAAAATTTAATTAACTCGAACGTCAATGAGTATTGGTCACTAGTAGCGTACTCGCTTTTAAACCTGTCCAATTTTTTTTTCTTAAACAAATTTTATTTCCTTTTTCCAAGCCACCATCACATCCCGACTACTAGGGGTACTCATAAAAACTCGAAAAATCGAAGCCGAAAATCGAACCAAACCGAGTAAAAATCAAATATTTTTTTGGTTTGATTTGGTTTTTATTTTGAATTTTAAAAACCGAAAAAATTTGGTTTGGTTTTGGTTTGAATCAAAAAATAACCGAAAAATCCGAACCAAACCGACTATAGAAGTAGCTATTTAAAATTTATTATTACACCTATATATATTTGTATTTTATACAAAGTAGTTAACTTTAATGGTACATGTTAATTGTTTGTATTTTTAGTCTAGTTCTTTGCTATTATAATAATATAGTTCTTTGCCTTTACATTCTAGTTGTATTTTTCTTTTGCTAAGTACGAGAATCTATTTTATTGTTAAAAATAATCTATTTTAATTGAGTTTTTAAATTATTCATCACTAGTTGATTCAATTAGCATCAATATATCTTGATAAATGACAGATTTCTCAAAGACTAATTGGTTTGATAGTGTTATATTGAAAATGTATTCGCCGGAATATGTCTCATCTTTAAGAAAAAACTCGATAAAAAATCGAAAAAACCGAAAAACCAACATAAACCAAATCAATATAATGTTGCATACCCCACTAGGTTTAGATCTAATTTTCCAGGCCATGTTAGATACTACTCTTTTTTCTCAATTTATTTGATACTATTTTCTTATTAGTCTGTTTTAAAAAAAATATTATATTTTTTTTTATTAAGAATTATTTATAGCCTCACAAATGCTATGATTTATTTAATACGACATATCACAAAAGTCTTTATTTCTTTATTAAAATTTATGTCAAGTAAAACTATGATAAATTAATTAAAACGGAGGGAGTAGTACTAGTATATGTAATTCTTCTTATACATGCCTTTTTTCATGGGGAAAAACAAGATTCGAGCTACAGGCTCCGAATCGCCTAAAATTTTGTAGAACCATCAAAAACTACCTAATAATAATAGTAATGCTTCACCATGAGCATTCTCGATTTTTGGTATATTAGGGCCATAAAACAGGAATTCAAGTCGATTTCTAATTTTTTTGTGCTAATATCCACGTCATCATCATGAATTCGGGCGACGGGCTCCGAATCGCCTAAAACTTTTTTGGGCCCATCATAAATGACCTAATGAACAATAGATTACTTTTCCATGGCCGTTCCTCATTTTTCAGCGTTTTAGGGTCATAAAACATGAATATAAGATGATTTTTAATTTTTCATGCGCTAATACTCATGCCATCTTCATGAATTCGTTCGACGAGCTCCGAATCGCCTAAAATTTTGTGGCCCATCAGAGACGACCTAATAAATAATTGTCATTGCTTCGCCATGACTATTCCTCACTTTTTAGCATTTTAGGACCATAAAACAAGAATTCAAGACAAATTTCAATTTTTCTTGTGCTAATCTCCACACCTTCTTCATGAATTCGGGCGATGGACTCCAAACTGCATAAAAATTTGTGGACTCATCAAAAATAACATAATGAATAATAGTCATTGCTTCGCCATGACCGTTCCTTATTTTTTGGCATTTTTGGGCCATAAAACAGGAATTCAATATGATTTCAAATTTTTCGTGTGGTAATATTCACGTCATCTTCATGAATTCGTGCAACATGTTTCGAATTGCCTAAAATTTTCTTGGACGATCAGAAAAGATCTAATGAACAATAGTCATTGCTTCGATATGACTGCTCCTTATATTTTTGGCATTTTAGGGACATAAAATAGGAATTCATGATAATTTTTATTTTTTCGTGTGATAATGTCCATGCCATCTTCATGTATTCGGGCAACGGGCTCCGAATCGCATAAAATTTTGTGGTTCCATCAGAATCGACATAATGAACAATAGCCATTGCTTCACCATGATCGTTTCTTATATTTTTTATATTTTAGGGCCATAAAACAGAAAATCAGGACGATTTCTAATTTATCGTGTGCTAATATCCACGCCAACTTTAAGAATTCGGGTGATGGTCTCTGAATCACATAAAATTTTGTGGGCCCATAAAAACGACCTAATGAATAATAGTTATTGCTTCTCCATGATCGGTTCTCATTTTTTAGTGTTTTAGGGCCATAAAACAGGAATACTGGATCATACACATTTTTTCGCCCGAATTCATGCAGTTGATATGGACTATAGCACATGAAAAATCAGAAATCGTCCTGAATTCTTCTTTTATCATCTGAAAACACCAAAAAAATGAGGAACAATCATGGAAAAGCAATGACTATTGTTCATTAGGTTGTTTGTGATTGGCACGCAAAATTTTAAGCGAGTTGGAGCCGGTTCCCCGAGTTTATGCAGATGGCGTGGACTATAGCACACGAAAATTCAAAAATCGTATTTAATTCCTGTGTTTATATCCCTAAAATGCCAAAAAAGGAGGAACGGTCATGGCGAAGCAGTGTCTATTGTTCAGTAGGTCATTTTTGACGGGCCGTAAAATTTTAGGCGATTCGAATCCGATCGTCTGATTTTATACAGATGGCGTGGACTATAGCACAAGAAAAATTAAAAATTATCCTGAATTCCTATTTTATGGTCATAAAATACCAAAAAGTAAGGAACAATCATAGCAATGCAATGAGTATTGTTCATTAGGTCGTTTCTGATGGACCTACGAAATTTCAGGCGAATAAGAATCTGTCAAAAATAAATTCTACAAAATTAGCATGTATTAATACACATGAAAAAGTGGATATAATCACTAATTCGTATTGCATGACCTCGAAACACTCGAAAATGAACTTGAAAGTCAATGAATATTGGTCACTATGTACTCGCTTTTAAACCTGTCTTTTTTTTTTTTCTTAAACAAATTTTATGTCCTTTTTCCAAGTCACCGTCACATCCTAACTACTAGGGTTGTTCATAAAAACTCGAAAAATCGAATCAAATCGAAAACCGAACGAATCCGAGTAAATAAACTGATACTTTTTTTATTTGATTTGGTTTTGATTTTGAATTTCAAAAACCGAAAAAAATTGATTTGGTTTTGATTTTGAATTTCAAAAATCGAAAAAATTGATTTGGTTTTAATAAAAAAATAACCGAAAAATCCAAACCAAACCGACTATAAAAGTGGCAATTTGAAAATTGTCAGTACACCTATATATATATATATATATATATATATACAAAGTTTCTAATTTTTACGATACTTGTTAATTCTTTGTACTTTTAGTCTAGTTCGTTGCTATTATAATATTCTAGTTCTTTGATGTTACATCCTAGTTGTATATTCTTTTGCTAAGTATGAGAATCTATTTCATATTAAAAGTGATCTATTTTTAATTGAGTTCTTAAATTATTCATTACTATTTGATTCAATTACTGTCAATATAGTTTTGGTAAATGATAGATTTCTCAAAGGGCAATTGGTTTGATAGTGTTACGTTGAAAATGTAGTCGCCGGATTATGTTTTGGTAGTGTATTTCTCATCTTTATGAAAAAAACCTTCCAAAAACCAACATAAACCAAATCGATAAAAAAATGACTTAATTGGTTTGGCTTTGTTTATTTTATTTTATGGAAAAACCGATCCAAACCGAACCATGAACGCCCCTACTGACCACTGTAGCACCCCAAAAATTCTATCATGAAAATACATACATACTCTTAATTCACACACTCGTATGTAGTTTCCATACCCAACTACGCCCATTACTGTACTCTCTTTTAAGCCCATTTTTTTTTTTTAATCTTAAACAAATTTCATGTTATTTTCTCACGCCATCACCACGTCCCAACCTCTGTAATACCCAAATTTTACCATGAAAATGCATACATACTCTTAGTTTACTCACTCATATGTATTTTTCATACCCAACTGCACCTCATTGAGCGAAACACAATATTCTAATAATACTCATCAACGGTAATAACCCAACTTTCCTAACGACTAGTGCGTCTAGTGCACGCTCCGAGCCATGGAGCCACCGGACGGCGACCAATCGGCGCGTCCGGCTATCCAAACTGCTCCCCCAGATGGTGCGACCATATCCTCTGAAGGAATTCAATCGATAAAATCTTATGCTACAGCAATCACTACGACAGGGAAACCAAACCCTTCCCCAAATCGACCACCGGTAATAGCTCGAACCTCAAGTCACAATGGCATGCCAGCTGTGATCTTCAAGGCTAAAGACAATTATGGATTATGGCGGAAGAGTGCAAATTTCCTATTGTGGGACGATTCATTAAGGTGCGACCTCAAATCGAAAAAATCAGATCAACCTTTGTAAAGAAGATTTCAATTAAAGGTAACTCTAAAATTGGAGTCTTTGATCTATACAATGTTTTTATTGAACTCTCTAACGAGGAGGATTACAATACAATGAGATTTAAGAGGAGAATTGAAGTTGAAGGAAAAGATATGTGGCTAACAAATGGACTCTTGATTGGAAACCAGAAGAGGATATCCCATACGCCCCAATTTGGATCTTACTTCCTAAGCTGCCTATGGACTGTCACAAATGGGAGTATATCAAGCAGATTTTAGGACCTGTTGGTACTCCCCTAGCTTTAGACACAGCTACGAGAGGCAGGACTAGGCCTAGCATGGACAAGGTTAGAGTAGAAATTGATTTACTAAAACCCCAGCTTGATCAAGTTTGGGTTGGCTTAGAAGATGAAAACGCTGGTTTGAAAGGCTTTGCTCAAAAGATAGGTTGTTCCAAAATACTGCAAACATTATAGATTACTGGGACATTCTATAGCTGAGTGCAGAGTCTTGGAGAAAAAAAACCAAGATGATAATAGCAAAGTAGATGAGGGGAAACAAGTGGCAGCTAACAATGAGCCAATTCAAAAAGAAGGCCCTAAAGACAAAGAACTTGAAAATGTGATGCAACAAGGAAGCAAAATACAAGAAGTACCAAAAATAGATCAGGGTGAAGTGCCACAGGAAGAATTTTCTAAGAGGATAGGCAAGGAAAAGGAAAAAAGGAAGAAGAGAAGACAAAGAAACTCTCTCAAAGTAGTTACGCAGAAAAGGAAAGCCAAGAGCTCAAAGCAATAAGAACTGGTGGAAGGTACTTCCAAGGCACCTAGAACTAGTTCAGACCACACAAAACAAAGGACAGAAGATGAGATGGTGGAGAGTGTGAACACACTCGGATTCAGTGAAAGGATGAAACAAGGAAAAGTTATTGTTGTAACAAATCAGAGAAAGGGTGGTCAAGACCTCACCATTTATGCACCCCTAGACCCCCCTATTATGATCCAAAACACTTTTCAACAGTTATCCCAGGAACAAGTCAATGAAGAGGAAGCCCCCTCCAAAAAAGATTTGCAACATGACACTTTGGCGGGGAATCTGATACAAAGCAATGTGGCCTTATCAAATAGACAAATTGATAAAGTAAGTAGTCAACAACCACACTTCTCCGATGAAGAGGAAGTAGTGGCTGACAGTTTACCAATTGCCTCTATTCTTGAAGGGGATAATCAAACCGATGAAATAGCAAATCAAATCAAGGAAGCTGTAGATAAAGGTGGACTCTCACCTAGAGGAACTCCTTTAGCAAATAAAAAATCTTTCAAAACTTACCCTCCTTCCACTCCTGTTACCAGGGGCAGGGGAAAACTAACAAAAATAGCCAATCCTAAGTATTCCAATGATTACCACAATCATATGGAATATTAGGGGTGTAGAGTCAAAAGGAGCTTTTGACAGATTGATAAGACTCACTAGAAGGCACAAAGTTAGTTTTGTTGCTCTACAAGAACCTTTCATATACAGCTCTCAATTAGACAACTACAAAAGGAAACTGGGAATGTAAGGGGCTATTGCTAATTGCAATGGAAAAATCTGGTATTTCTGAGATTCTAATTACACTTGCACTGAGATATGTAATTACAGACAGCAGCTTATACTTTCTATTAAACACAGTACCACTCTTGAGGATCACTGGGTGACCATTGTATATGCAAAATCTTCATCTAGAAGGAGGAAGAAACTATGGGAGAGCCTAGAATAAATTAATAACAAAATTCAAGGACCATGGTCTATATTTAGTGATTTTAACTGTATTATGAATACCTCTGAAAAGGATGGAGGCAGACCTCATAGATTGAGTAAAAGTTTGGATTTCATTAACTGTATGAATGAATGCAGTATGATGGATGCTGGTTATTCTGGTAATAATTTTACATGGACTAATAACAGAAGAAAGAGGAAAAGGATAAGAGAGAGACTAGACAGAGTATTCTATAATGATGAACGGTCTGCGACTTTCCCTCTTGTCAATGTTAGACATCTTCCTAGAACAGGATCTGATCATAATATGCTTCTTATGACCTGTTCAATTCAAGACACTCCCCCCATTAAATATTTTAAGTTTCTAAACTTTTGGACAGAGCAAAATGACTTTCAAAAAATTATGCAAGACTCGTGGGATGAAGAGGTTACTGGCAATCATATGTGGATAATGTAGCAAAAACTGAAGAGATTAGCTAGTTCACTCAGTTACTGGTCTAGAAACACAATTGGTAACGTGTTTGATAAAATCAAGGATCTGGAGGATAAAGTGGAAGTTATGGAGGCAGATTATGGGGAAGACAATAGTGACACTAACAGAATTAACCTGAACAAACTTTACGCTGAGCAGATTACCTGGATTAAAAAGCAAAATAATATTCTCAATCAAAAGGCTAGAGTAAAATGGGAACTGGATAGTGATAGTAACACAAAGTATTTTCATAATACTATTAGACAAAGAAGGAAGAAGTCTTACCTCCATAGAATAAAAAATGAGGAAGGTAACTGGATTCAGGGTAATATGAAAATATTTGAAGTTGCTATTCAATATTTCAGCAACTTATTCACCCAGCCAGTGCAAGAGTCAGATTTTAGTATATTGAACAAGATTGATAATCACATCACTGAGGAGGATAACATTTTTCTCACTACTATACCAACTACTGAAGAGGTTAAGGAGGCTATTTTCTCACTCAACCCCAACAGTGCAGCAGGTCCTGATGGTTTCAATGGGTGCTTCTACCACTCATGCTGGGACATTATACCCAATGATGTGGTGAATATGGTTCAGGCTTTTTTTGAAGGCCAAAAGATGTCTAGATTCTAAACTAGCACTTGCTTAGTACTTATTCAAAAAGTGGAGTCCCGTAGTTTCTTTTCCCAACTCATACCAATCAGTCTCAGCAATTTCTCCAACAAGATAGTGTCTAAGATTGTCACAAATAGAATCTCTTTAATGCTGCCTAAGATTATTTCAGAAAACCAAACAGGTTTCACGAAAGGAAGGCTCATAACTGAGAATATCCTCTTAACTCAGGAGATTGTTAAGGACATTGGTAAGAAAAATATTGGAGGGAATATGGTTATTAAATTGGACATGGCTAAAGCATATGACAAGGTTTCTTGGAAGTTTCTCTTTGCTACAATGAGAAAAATGGGTTTTTCAGAGGATTTCATTGATATCATTTATAGGTTAGTGGCTGATGTTTGGTACTCTATACTAATTAATGGTACTAGACAAGGTTTCTTTCACTCCACCAGAGGTTTGAGATAAGGTGATCCACTATCCCCTTCTCTATTCATCATAAATGTTGAGGTTCTCTCAAGATCCCTTAACAATCTACACAATAAGGAAGGGTATGTGAGATTCTCCATGAACAAAAATAGCCCTCAAATTAACCATCTATGTTATACAGATGACTTAGTCATCTTCACCTCTGGGAATAAGAGGTCAATAAAGATGATAATAAAGAAGCTGCAAAAGTATGAACAAGCTTCAGGACAAGAAATTAGTAAAGAAAAGAGCTTTTTTCTCACTCCTACGCACACTCCTCAATCCAGAGGAGATAGAATTCAGAGAGTGACTGGTTCCAAACACCAACACTTTCCACTAAAATATTTGGGGTGCCCTATCTATTATGGTAGAAAGAAGATCAGTTTCTTCACAGACATGGCTACTAAAATTCTCTACAAAAGCTAAGGATGGCAGGGTAATCTTTTATCAGTGGGAGAAAGGGGCACCCTGATCAAACACGTTCTTCACTCACAGTCACTGCACATAATGGCTTCTATCTCCCCTCCAAAGACCATCCTGAAACAATTAGAAAAGCATTTTGCGGACTTCTTTTGGGGAAACTGTCACACCTATCATATGCCCCCCACAAAGATAAATATGTTATTGGCTTGTTATGGGTTAAAGAGTTTTTCCAATTAAAGTGACAATTTGAAATAGGGATTATCTTATTGTTCAGAGTCGCCACTTGGAATTGATTTTCAGGTGTTCCAAGTCACCTTTTATTTGAATCCCTAGTCAAAGGAAGGTTTGACTATATTATTATTGGTCTGCAAAAATAAAGTCCGGATAAGAAATTCTGTTGACCGGGGAGAAGGTGTAAGGCATTCCCCGAGTCCCATGGTTCTAGCACGGTCGCTTTATTAACTCTAACTTGACTTTGATTAAATTTGGATAAACTGTGATTTATTGATTTTCATGTTTTATCTATCCGCTTTTAAAATATGGAATTTTCTTTGAAACGAATCATGTGTGTGGATTCATTTTATTTATTGTGCCAAAATCATATCACGCGTACGTGTACACACTTAATAGCATTTTTATTATATTAAGATTGTTTTGGTCAAAGTTGCGTGAACACATACTTCGGTTTTAATTTTGGAAATCACAATCATGCCACGCGAACGTATACATAATTGAGAAAAACTAATTAAAAACGTAACTAAAGCACTCTAAGAGTGTTCATTATTCTTCCTAAATTTTGATTTTATTGTGAGGCATAAGTTATGGAAAAGTAGGCTCTATCCGGGTTAAATTATAAAGAATGGTCCATTAATCTTAAAATTCGTATGTAAAATCAATCCCCGGCCAAATTTGTCATAAAACAAAAGTCCAAACCTTCTATTTTTACCGAAACAAAAAAAACAAAATAACCGACCTATTTTCTAGCCATGTGCATCATGTTATTGATCAAACCAAAGAAAAACTAAAGCACTAAATGTCGACTAAAGGAAGAAATCATTTAAGGACTCAAAACTCCACATAAAAATAAATTCATGGTCTTGCTGGTATAATGAGAATATCAAGGGTATAGAAATAAAAGACTTTTGTTACTGTTCTTTTTTTTTTTTCTAAGTTCCTATGCTGAAACTTTGCAGTAAGTTACCAGATTAATGAAGTTGAGCATATTATCAAAATTTCCAAGTTACTATAAACTTCAAAAATCTGTTAAATGGAAATTCATATTTTTAACATGTTAATACAGAAATGAACAAAATGAGCATCTCATCAAGAAAGTTGAAATCTATGGCACACTAATTGAGACTAACTTCATCCATTTAAGATTCACATGTGCATGAGAGATGAGAATACCAAGACTTATCTACTCCATTAAGAACGAGGCAAGAAAAGCTACCACAGAAATGCTCACAACATCATCACGTAAGAAGTAAACAAAAATAAGAGAAAAATCAAACAAACAATTCAAACATCCATGACACAAGATCTAGAAATTGAAAGAAGAATAGAGTTAATATATGACCTTTAGTAAAACGACTGCTTCAATGGGTTAGAGCATCAGAATAGTCTACAATGAAGAAAATGACGTCCAAAGCTGGAACGTGAACTAAACCTCTGACCGAGAACTTCAATCGGAAGTTCGACGACCTCTGACATTAATCTCAATTCGAAAATGTTGTTGTTACGGGCTGTTTTGTAGTGTTGTGCGAAGGCAATTTTGGAAGGGGGCATCTTTTCTGGATTTTTCGTTGCTTTTTGGATTATTTTCGCAGCTGATCTTTGGTGGTTTCGGGATGGCATCACGGCTGTGTTTTGGACTATTTTTGGATTGGATTTTGATTGAAAAAGCAGTGCGTTTCAGCTGCGTTTTTGGGTGGATTTGGACTGATTTTCAGAGCTGGTTAGGAAGTGTTTTGGGGGTCTTTTTGTTGGTTAATTGCTGGAATTTTTCATGCTTGTTCTTAGAGGAAGAAAAGGATTGAGCTCCCCTCCCCTTCAGGGGCTCCTTTGGTCCGTTTTTGATTAAGAAGAAAAGAGTTAGGGGTTGTGAGTGGGGGACCAACATAGGGGACAAAGGAAAGTGGAGTGGAATAAAGAGTGGGGGGACAAGCATTAGGGCAAGCATGGAGGACAAGAGAAAGTGGAGTGGAGACAAAGTGTGGGGGACAAAGAGTGGGGACACGCGTGGAAGATGAGAGCAGGAAATATTCAAGCACGATAAAAAATTAGGTGCTCACAGTATGCTCCTCTTTGCTTGAAAATATTAAAAGTTTTCAGGCAAATATAAAGTGAGCCGTGTGACTAAGTTTTGACCATATCGTTATTCAAAAGAGGAAGAAAATAAAAGAAAAGGTGCAACCAAGTCCTGGTTTTGGACAGCCTACATATCCCGGGTTATAAGGGAATCAGGTCGCGTGTAGTTCAAGAAGAATGATGGAGTGATGAGTTCGAAAGTCGAGCTAGGTTCCGTCGAGGCTCCGGTCCGTGGCCCTGTTATTACATCAAAATCTAAAGGAACTAAACAAGCCTATGAACTATAAGTTATAAGATTCCTATTTATAAGTCTTCTGAACCTTGATCTTGAGTCTTGACTGGTTGTTCATGCAGACTCTGATCTGAACCTTGATGCTTGCTAGCTGTAGGTGCTAGTTCATTCTTCTACGGCTTCTTCTGAGCAAAACGGGAAATGTGAAGCTCGTAACTTCAGTCATGTTTTGAGCAGTCCATATCATTTCCATCTGCTTCTGTATTTGGATTCACTTTTTTCCCTTTTCTTTTCTTTATTTTGGATTCAGACTTCTTATTTTGTTCATCTCGAACCTTGTGCCTCGGGGTAAAACCTGCTCAAACATCACAACAAACAAACGAACGAAATTTTTCTGCCCCAGTTTTCACTAGAAAAAATTTCGTGAGTTATTATAACAAAATTCTAAACTACTTCTTTATTGAAAGTAAATAAAAAAAAAGTAATGGTGTACCCTGAAAAGGTCATGATGATTTATTTTTTTTATTGTCCCAAAAGAATGTCTCAACTAAGGATTTGTCTACCTTATGTTGGAAAAATGTGGTCAGAGAATGGGATACCCTATATTGGCAATGATACAAGGGAGTGGTGTATCCTGCATTTAAAATCAAATCAACTAGGGAGTGGTGTACCCTATGTTGGAGAACAAAGCTAGGGATTGGTGTACCCTATACTGGTAAGGAGATCAGGGATTGGTGTACCATATGCTGGTAAGGAAATATAATCAGGGGATTGGTGTACCATGTATTACTGAAAAGGAAATGTAACCAGGGGTTGGCGCCCTGTATTACTGAAAAGGAAATGTAACCAGGGGTTGGCGCCTTGTATTACTGAAAAAGAAATATAACTAGGGGTTGGCGCCCTGTATTACTGAAAAGGAAAATGTAACCAGAGGTTGGTGCCCTGTATTACTGAAAAGAAAATGTATCCAGGGGTTGGTGCCCTGTATTACTGAGAAAGAAATGTAACCAGGGGTTGGTGCCTTATATTACTGGAAAAGAGATGTAACCAGGGGCTGGCGCCCTGTATTACTAAAAAGGAAAATGTAACCAGGGGTTGGTGCCCTGTATTACTTAAAAGGAAACGTAACCAGGGGTTTGCGCCCTGTATTATTGAAAAGGAAATGTAACCAGGGGTTAGCGCCCTGTATTACTGAAAAGGAAATGTAACCAGGGGTTGGCACCCTGTATTACTGGAAAAGGAAATATAACCAGGGGTTGGCGCCCTGTATTACTGAAAAAATGTTGAATCCCCGGGGCGAAAAGGGTCTACCTAGGTTAAGCTACAAAAAGCAAACATGGGCGAAGAGTACTTTTACTCGAAATATGAGCTGGATCCCCCTAGGCGAAAAGTTTCTACCCGGGTTAAAATACGTAAAACAACCTGGGCGAAAAGTACATCTACTCGGAACTATGAGCTGGATCCCCCTAGGCGAAAAAAATTCTACCTAGGTTAAGCTACGTAAAACAATCTTGGCAAAGAGTACTTCTATCCGGAAACTATAAGCTGGACCTCCCTAGGCAAAAAGGTTCTACCTGGGTTAAGCTACGTAAAACAAACTAAGCAAAGAGTATTTCTACCCGAAACTATGAGCTGGATCCCCCTAGGCTAAAAGGTTCTACATGGGTTAAGCTACATAAAACAACCTGAGCGAAGAGTACTTCTACCCGGAACTATGAGCTGGATCCCCCTGGGCAAAAATGTTCTACCTGGATTAAGCTACTTAAAACAGCCTAGGTGAAAAGTACTTCTACCCGGAACTATGAGCTGGATCCCCCTAGGCGAAAAGGTTCTACCTGGGTTAAGCTACAAAAACCAATCCTGGGTGAATAGTATTTCTACCCGAAAACTATGAGCTGGATCCCCTTAGGCGAAAAGGTTCTACCTGGGTTAAGCTACAAAAAACAATCGTGGGCGAATAGTACTTCTACACGGAAACTATGAGCTGGATCCCCCTAGGCGAAAAGGTTCTAACCGGGTTAAGCTACGTAAAACATCTTGAGCAAAGAGTACTTCTACCCGAAACTATGAGCTGGATCCCCCTAGGCGAAAAGGTTCTACCTGAGTTAAGCTACTGTAAAACAACCTGGGCGAAGAGTACTTCTACCCGGAACTATGGGTTAGATCCCCCTAGGTGAAAAGGTTCTACCTGGGTTAAGCTACGAAACAACTTGAGCGAAGAGTACTTCTACCCGGAACTATGAGATGGATCCCCCTAGGCAAAAAGGTTCTACCTGGGTTAAGCTATGAAAAACAAGCCTGGGCGAAGAGTACTTCTACCCGGAACTATGAACTGGATCCCCTTAGGCGAAAAGGTTCTACCTGGGTTAAGCTACGAAAATGAAAGGTATGGACAGTAGTGATGCATGCTGAAAATAAAATAAAATGGAGATCTTGAGGGACTTACCTTTGGTGATATTCGTCTTTTCAGAATTGCAATTCCGCATTGCTTTGTTCCTGTTTCAAATAAAGAAAATTTGTGAGTTTTTAAAGTGGTGGTCGGTTTGTGGCCTTGATGCACTGAGGAGTTTGAGTTCACGGACACCCCGTTGTCGAAGAACTAATTCTATCAGAGTGGTACCGAGATGCTCGGATACTTTGTATCATTTTTTGGAGACTTTGTCTTTCTGACGTCTCCCCTGGTTGTTTCATACCCGGATGTCCACGGTACCGTTAACCCTTGTATCTAAGGCAAAGCAATTTTTCTTTAAAATCAAACTTATTTGTCTTGCTCTCAGAACCAATTTGTGTCTGTAGTGCTTATCAACTTTTCCCATGAAGCAAGTCTTGCTTAGGCGACCTTTTCAGTTTCTTTGAGACACTTTGTCCGCCTTATCAAAAAATATCACAGATGGATTCCTGCCTTCGTCAATGCCGTATATGCTCCAAATTGTGCTCGGTATTACAGAAAAATTGTAGACAGTTTTGCAGCTATTTTTTCTTTGCTTTTGATGCAAGATTAGACCGAAAGGGAATCTAAGAAAAATTATGGAAAAGAATAGAAGAGCAATTGGAAGTGAAAAAGGAATTGTGTCTAAATAAAAGGTGTCCCTTTCGGGGAGAGAAATAAGGAGACTTATCTGGAGATATGTGCCGACTTCAATGAATCATGACATGCATTTTGGACTGGACGCCTGATCTATCTGAGCTGTCTAATTCTCAAAATACGTCGCAAATGTTCATCTTGAAACTGTCTTAGTTGTGCTCATGCTGGAGCATCGAAGACCCTCATTCGGCAAGTAGCGCCATTTGCGGGTTATCGCTAACTGACCTCTCTCATTTCTCTAATCACTGCAGCCTTATGGTGCCCATCTGATTTTTACCAATAGGACTCTTGCATTTCTCTGCTCACCGTCACCTTACAGTGCTCATACGGGTTTTCACCGATAAGACTCTCTCATTTCTTCTTTTCTTTTATTTTTTTTCCATGCGGAAGGTTGGCCAATGCCCCTGGCATAGGGACTTCAAGTATTCTCAAACATCGATCAGAAAAGGCGAAAAGAACCTTGAACTGAATTACAACTTTTGGAACTGTTTCTACAGGAAAACCGTAAGATAAAAACAAACTTCTGCCCCAGTTTTGGAGTATTGGGAATATGGATTTTTGTTGCGATGGGACCGAACCCAGGGTAAGGCTGCCTACATATCCTTTCGGAATCAGGTCGGACGTAGTTCAATGACTCAAAAAATTTATTATTTGACTTTTTGTTTTTTTCTTTGAGTACACAGGTTCCAGAAAATGGAAAACAAGGAAGAAAAATACAGCTTAAAAGGGGTAACAAAAGGGTGACACTTGCTTGGAATAGCGAGCAATGGTAGCCTTCGTCATCTCGATCTAAGAAAATCATGCGTGAATGTTCCACAGTGGGTATATATCAGACATAATATCTTTTGACTGCATCTGTATTAATAGTCATATCTGGTACCCGTCCTTCTTCATCTACCAAGTGCAAGGCCCATTTTGGTAATACTTTCTTGATGATGTAGGGTCCTTTCCAATTTGGGGCGAACTTTCCTTTAGCTTCTACTTGGTGTGGAAGAATGCGTTTTAGAATGAGTTGGCCTACCTCGAAATGCCTTGGACGCATTTTCTTGTTGTTAGCGCGTGCCATTCTTTAGTGGTATAACTGGCCAAAGCACACTGCTACTAGCCATTTTTCATCAATCAGCATTAGTTGTTCTAATCGGGTCTTTACCCATTCCGTATCTTCAATCTCCGACTCCACAATGATCCAAAGAGAGGAAATTTCGACTTCAGCCAGTATTACAGCTTCCGTCCCATATACCAACAGATAAGGAGTTGCACCAACAGATGTGCGAGCAGTCATACGGTATCCCAAAAGAGCAAAAGGCAACTTTTCATGCCATTGTCTCGAACCTTGGATCATTTTCCTAAGAATCTTCTTGATGTTCTTATTCGCTGCTTCAATGGCTCCATTGGCTTTTGGCCGGTAAGGAGTAGAATGGCGATGCATAATTTTAAATTGCTCGCATACCTCCTTCATCAAATGACTATTGATATTGGCTGCATTGTCAGTAATAATGGTATTTGGGATACCAAAGCGGCAGATGATGTTGGAATGAACACAGTCTACCACTGCTTTCTTGGTGACTGCTTTGAAAGTGGCGGCCTCCACCCACTTGGTGAAAAAATCAATTGCAACCAAAATGAATCTATGCCCATTTGAAACCTTTGGCTCAATTGGCCCAATAACATCCATTCCCCAAGCAACGAAAGGCCAATAAGAGGACATGGGATGCAACTCCGAAGGTGGCGAGTGAATAAGGTCACCATGAATCTGGCATTGGTGACACTTGCGAACAAAACTGAAGCAATCTCGCTCCATTGTAAGCCAATAATACCCTGCCCGCAGAATCTTCTTCGCCAAAACATATCCATTCATGTGAGGTCCGCATACCCCCGAATGCACTTCACTCATGATCCGCTCAGCTTCTGTGGCATCTACGCATCTCAACAAGTTCAAATCTGGGGTCCTTTTGTACAAAATTTCCCCATTTAGGAAGAAACCGCTGGCGAGCCTCCTTATAGTTCTTTTTTGATCTCCCTTGGCGTGCTCTGGGTATTCTCTCGTTTTCAGTAATCGTTTTATGTCATGATACCATGGTTCACCATCTGGTTCTGTCTCAATTATATTGTAGTAATCGTGTTGATTCCGAACTTGGATTTCTAGTGGATCAATATGGGTGTTTCCCGGATAAGGGAGCATCGAGGCTAAACTAGCCAAAGCATCGGCTAGCTTGTTGTGAAACCTAGGAATGTACCTGAACTCGATGGATTTGAATATTTTTCTCAAATCTTGTACACATTGTCTGTATGGAATAAGCTTGATGTCTCGAGTATCCCATTCGCCTTGGGCTTGCTGGATAAGCAAGTCAGAATCTCACATAACCAATAGTTCATGCACATCCAGATCGAGGGCCATTTTCAAACCAATGATACAGGCTTCGTATTCTGCCGTATTATTGGCACAGAAGAACCGAAGCCGGGCTGTTGCAGGGTAATACTGTCCAATAGGCGAGATGAGGATTGCCCCGATCCCAACTCTTTTGATATTGACAGCTCCATCAAAATACATTTTCCATAGAGGGTTGTCATCTGAAACTACTTCCTCTATTGAGTTGACCTCTTCGTCTGGGAAGTATGTGGTAAGTGGCTTGTACTCATCATCAACTGGATTCTCTGCCAAATGATCAGCCAAAGCTTGTGCTTTCATCGCGGTGTGAGTGACATAGACGATGTCAAACTCTGTGAGCAGGATTTGCCATTTTGCGAGCCTGCCGGTGGGCATTGGCTTTTGGAAGATATACTTCAGAGGATCCATTCTGGATATGAGGTAAGTAGTATGGGCCAAAAGATAATGTCTCAACTTCTGAGCGACCCAAGTCAAGGCACAATATGTCCTTTCTAAAAGGGTGTACTTAACCTCATAATTGGTGAACTTCTTGCTCAAATAATATATTGCTTGTTCCTTTTTGCATGTCGCATCATGTTGCCCCAGAACACATCCAAAGGAATTATCCATCACCGATAGATATAAACACAAAGGCCTACCAGGTTTAGGTGGGACTAGTACAGGGGGTTTTGATAGATAATCTTTGATCCTGTCAAAAGCAATTTGGCAATCGTCCGTCCACTTGATTGCAAAATCCTTTTTCAGCAACTTAAAGATGGGCTCGCACGTGGTTGTGAGCTGAGCAATGAACTTACTGATGTAGTTCAACCTTCCGAGCAAACTCATGACCTCTTTTTTGTTCTTCGGGGGTGGCAGATCTCGAATGGACTTTATCTTAGATGGATCAAATTCGATGCCTCTCCGACTGACTATAAAACCGAGGAGTTTCCCAGATGGAACCCCAAACGCACATTTGGCTGGATTAAGCTTAAGGTCATACCTTCGAAGCCGTTCGAAGAACTTTTTCAAATCATTCACGTGATCAGCCTGTGTCTTTGATTTTATGATGATATCATCGACATATACTTCAATCTCTTTGTGCATCATGTCATGAAAAATGGTGGCCATGGCCCTCATGTAAATTGCCCTTGCATTCTTTAAACCGAATGGCATGACCCTGTAACAATAGGTACCCCACGGAGTGGTGAAAGCGGTCTTTTCTGCATCACCCTCATCCATTAGAATCTGGTGGTACCCAGCATAGCAATCCACGAATGACTGTATCTCATGATTTGCACAATTATCTACAAGAATATGGATGTTTGGCAAAGGAAAATTATCCTTCGGACTTGCTTTGTTCAGGTCTCTATAGTTAACACAGACTCTAGTTTTTCCATCTTTCATTGGCACGGGCACAACATTTTCCACCCGGGTGGTGTATCGTAAGGCTCTGACAACATTGGCGCTCAATTGCTTCATTATTTCCTCTTTGATTTTATCACTCATGTCCATTTTAAATTTTCGCTGTTTCTATTGGACTGGTGGAAAATCAGGATACGTAGGAAGCTTATGAACCACTAAATCGGCACTTAAACCAGGCATATCATCATAAGACCAGGCAAACACATCTCTATACTCAAATAAAAGTTGAATCAAGGCATCTCTGGTTTTTTGTTCAGTGTGAATGCTTATCTTTGTTTCTCTGACTTTGTTATGACCTCCGATATTAATTGGCTCAGTTTCATTGAGGTTGGGCCTAGGCTTGTTTTAAAATTGTTCCAACTCTCTTTTTATTTCATCAAAAACCTTATCTTCATCATATTCGACCTCTTGATGCATTATTTCTAAATTAGACAGCTTTTTGAGATCTGGGCGTGAATTTCGCATGCATGTCATATTATTAAAGCCGGCATTAACAAAACTGAAATGGAAATAAAATGGCAGGAATTAGGAAAAGGAAAAGATACAAAATTTAATACGAAACTGAACTGCATTTCATTGAATTTGAAAGGATAGAAGGGTTAACATCAAAATAAAACAATCATACTAAGATATTTGGATTACAACCCTGAAAGTAACCCAAAGTACAAAATAAAGAAGCTGCAAAAGTCAACTACCAAGACTCCTTCCTTGTGGGGAGAGGAGTTGCTTCCTAGTTATTGCGCATGGTTTCTGGGCCAATTAGTTGCATATCGGCACGACTAGTGCCTTCACCAGCCTGGATCATATCCACTTCAGAAAATATTTGCCTGAGGCCATGGCAAATTTCATCAATGTTTGCATGCGCCGTGGAATTTTGACCATGTTTGAATTGTGGCTCGACAAAAGTGTAGAAAATGTGAGGGATAGGTTGCTGCAAGACCCACCCGTACTTTTTGCGGTGCTTGGCTTTGTCTTTGTCCGCTTGTGTTGGCCTGAAGCCTAAACCAAAAGTACCCATGTTACTGAACAAAGAAATGGGTTCTGAAATTCCTTGCAATGATGCCCCAAGCCTTTTCCTGGCTCATACCCTTGTCTCATCATAAGTGCAGCCACCATTACAGATGTGGCGGAGAGACGAGGATGCAGAATGGGCTTTCCTTCCTCAACATGGTCCACAACAACCACTTCGAAAGCCTGATAGACAATAGACTCACATCCTTCCTTGTCCTCAATACATGGGATTAACGGGTCTTTATAAATGGATCACTCGTCTTCTCCGTGAACAATAATTTCTTGCTTGTCGTGCTCGAATTTGAGCATCTGATGCAAGGTGGATGGCACAGCTCGGGCCGTATGGATCCATGGCGTTCCAAGAAGAAAGTTATAAGAAGTTTCCATGTCCACTACTTGGAAGACAATTTCAAAATCAACAGGACCAATCGTCATGGTGAGGTTGATCTCCCCAATGGTATCTCTCGCTGAACCATCAAAAGCCCGGATGCGAACATTGTTGGGTCGGATCCTGTCTGTATTGATCTTCATACTTTGCAAGGTAGAGAGGGGGCATACATCTACACTTGAGCCTCCATCAATCATGACTCGCTTCACATAATGCCTCTCACATTTGACAATCAAGTGCAAAGCCCTATTGTGACCGGATCCCTCCTCAGGAAGTTCATCATCAGTAAAGGAAATTTTGTTCACCTCAAAAAATCTATTGGCCATCTTCTCTAACTAATTCACGGTGGTATTCTCTGAGACATGTGCCTCGTTCAGGATTTTGATTAGTACACGGGCATGCTCTCCTGAGTGTATGAGCAGAGATAACAGAGAGATTTGGGCAAGAGTCTTTCTCAGCTGGTCAATGATTGAGTAATCCTAAACTTTCATCTTTTTCAAAAACTCATCCGCCTCTTCTTCAGTGCCCGGTTTCTTTATTGGCATTTGGCCTTCTCTGATTTGCTTAGCCTTCCTCAACTCTTCTGGAGAGTAACACCTCCCTGATCAAGTCAAACCTCCAGTTTCCCCCACTTCTTCTATGATTTACTTGCCTTTGTAGGTTACTACAGTTTTGTTGTAGTTCCAAGGGATGGTTTTCGTATTTGTTACACGGGGGTGTGTGGAAGGCTTGATTATGATCGGTTCTATTATACCCGTCGTATCGCCCTGATTCTGCTTTGTAATGGGGTGACTTCTAAGGACGTATAACTTTGGGTTTGGAACATTGGAGCAAACTTCCAACCTCGAGATTTTTGGAACAAATAAATTTACCCTCTCTGAGCTCTGGGCGCCTTTCATAAGCAACGGTGCATCTAGGCTTGGACTTACTTTTTGGTTCCCTCTTGAATCGTTACCACTGTCATTTCTGCTCGACCAACCGGCTTGTATTCATGATCTCGGCCAATCATTCCCACAAAATGAACATCATTGTGTACTGGCAATGGGTTATTGGTCACGTTAGAAGGGTCCTCGCCATTCGTGACTACAATCATTTTTTCAACAATGAGTCTTTCTATGGTTCTTTTTAGGGTCCAACAATCATCAGTGCTATGCCCCGGAGCACCTGAATGATATTCACATCTAGTATTTGCTTGAAATCCGTGTGAATCGGGATGCATATCGTGGGGAGTGATGGGTCCAATCACGCCTATCTGCTTCAACTTTTGGAACAGACTAGAGTATGATTCAGCCAATGGAGTAAATTTTTCCACCGGCCTCTTCTCTCGACCATAATCCTTCCTAGGACGAGCATTGTAGGGTGCCCAAAAATTTTACTATTGAGGTCGGGGGAATCTTGGAGCTGGTGCACATACCTGTTGATTGGGAGGATGAGCATATGATTGAGCATCAAACACTGTATATTGTGGCGGTCTCACGGAGTACTAAGGAATTGACGGGGGATAGTAATGTTGAGGGTAGCTGGATTGCACCTGCTGAACTTGCACATAAGGGTGCGATGCCCCTCTTTGAACTTCCCTGGATCCCGAAGTCATCATGGACCCTTCATCTCTCTTCTTTCTATTGGCCAAACTTCCTGACCCATTTTGGATAGCTTGGGTGGTGGCTTTGAGAGCAGCTTGACTTACAATTCTGCCAGTCTTGAGGCCATTTTCGACCATTTCTCCTATTTTGATCGCTTTCGCAAAAGGTCTACCCATTGCGGACATCATGTTCTGAAAGTAATCAGGCTCTTGGGCCTCCAGAAAAATAGTGATCAACTCGTAGTTAACCATGGGTGGCTTAACTCTAGCTGTTTTCTCCCTCCACTTGATTGCATACTCCCTAAAGCTTTCAGTAGGATTTTTCTTCATATTAGTCAGGGAATTGCGATTCGGCGCAATATCTATGTTGTATTGAAATTGTTTGACGAAGGCTTGGGCTATGTTGTCCCAGACATGCAAGTGAGAGATATCTTGGTCAATGAACCATTTAGAGGCTACCCCCACAAGACTTTCCCCAAAATAAGTCATCAGTAATTCTTCTTTTCCACCTGCACCCCTCAGCTGGTTATAGTACCTTTTCAAATGGGCGATAGGGTCGCCGTGTCCATCATACTTCTCGAATTTTGGGGTCTTGAACCCTGGTGGCAAATGGATGTGAGGGAACATGCATAGATCACTGAACGAAACACTTTTGTGACCCCAAAGTACCTGTATGTTCTTTATTTTCTGTTCAAGACTTTTCATTTTCCTGGCCATCTCATCCGGCTCAACCGTCTTGGCAAGTTTTTCATTTTCCACTAGTGACTCGTACTGAGGAGTCTGATTATATGGAGCCGAGACCCCGAAAGCCATATTTGGAGAGTAGTATTGGCCATCATAAGCATGAGATGGTGGCTCGTTGATTAGCCTCGTCACAGGAGGTGGAGGCGGGATTGTGTATGCCGGTGCGCCTGACACGACTAGAGGAGTGTTCCTGACCGGTGTGACTGGAGATCGCACATTAGAGGTACCAGGAGCAACGTGGAGGCTGTAGTTTGGCACATACCCTGGTGGTAGGATGTGGTCGCTCGTTGCATGGAGCGGTGGTTGAGTAGCCAGGGGTACGGTAGAAGTTCCCTCTGAGGGACCACGGGGTGGAGGCTGACCAGACACCCAAGCTTGATATACATTAGACAACTGCTGTCTCGATTTTCTTATTTCTTCCGACTCTTGTTCAACTGATTGACCCTGGGGTCGTCACTGATCAGCTCGATCTCATCATCGTTGGCCATTACTACTGCTCCCTTAGATCTAGTAAAGTAATGGTGTGTTGCCAGTTTCACCACAAACCAACCACCTTAAGCTTACTAAGTAAGAGACAGCAAACATGTTAGGGTTAAGAATTTTATAGATATGAATCACACATAATGTGACATGCTCCTATCATTGTCACTATTTCTAACATGCTTTTAGAGGCTTCATGTTTCATTCCGGCTTATGAGATTGCTTCTTATTGATGCTCTTATTTTCTTCTCATTTTGTTTTCTTTACCCACGCCTCATTTTGATCCCTCATCTTAGAATCATTGAAAAATATTTTGATCCAACCTTTTGTGGGTTGCCTACGTATCATGTCGTCGCATGAATCAGATCATTACGTAGTTCAGGGGGATTGGGAATAGACAGACCCATTTTTCATTTTCTTTTCTTTTTTTATATATATAAAGACTTTTAACTATATTTTTGAGTTTTTTTTTATTTTTATGAAATTTTGAATTGTTTTTTTTTAAAAAAAAGATGGAATTCTAAAGAAGGAAGAAAATATTTTGGATTTTGATTTGAAGATTGTTTTTGTTCTTTTTTTTTTCCGAATAAAAGGCTTCGGAAAAGAAGAAAAATATTTTTGGATTTAATTTCTTTTTAGATTTTCTAAGGAAAGAATTCTAGAGGGGGAATCAAGGAAAGGGAAACTATTTTTGAATTTTTCTTTTTTGAAAATTGGGGCCGGAATCGATGAGGTTTGCCTACGTATCTCATATCCGGTAAGAATTAGACCCGCGTAGTTCGGTGGATGAGAAATAAAATAGATAAACTAACTCTTTTTTTCATATACAATTAATCCGACAAAATCTCCTAGCAAAGAAAATATTTTCAATTTTTGTTTTCGATTTTTTTTGTTTTTGTTTTTTTGGAATTGGTGAAAGAAAAACTTCTAAAGAAGAAAAAAGAATTTTTTTGAATTTTGATTTTTTTTTTAAATTTCAAAAGAAAGAAAATATTTTTTGGATTTTGGATGAAAGACTTTTTTTTTTTAAAAAGGAAGAAAATATTTTTGGATTTTTGGTCTCAAAAAAAGAAATTTCTAAAGAAGCAATTAAAGGAAAATATCTTTTTGGATTTTTAAAAATTGGGGGCCGGAACCGATGAGGTTTGCGTACGTATCTCACATCCGGTGAGAATCAGACCCGCGTAGTTCGGTAAAAACCGACTATTATTTTTTTAATAAAAATTAATCTTTAAAAACCATATGCACTAAACCACATCATTTTTTCTCTCTTCGTTCAACTGATATATGCTAAAGCCAATCGACATGCAAGCCTCCCAAATAATGCAACAAGTAGCACGTAACATGACATAATGGTCTCAACAAAGCCTGTCCCAAAACAGAACTCGACCTCTGTGTCGAGCGCTGCTAAGTCAAATGCACATGATGCAAATAAAGCGTAGCCTACTAGGGATATTCATTGCTTCTGGCTTGTTCTTCTAAGTTTGTAAATCCTAAAGGAGATGGTATCTAGACCTGGCTTACCCGGGCGGACAACCCGAGCCGAGGAGCGTCAAGCGTCACCAGTAGTAGAACAGCACTGGCTAGCTAACGGCTCTCCCGCCTAAATACGTGTGACTAAATCCTTCACCAGAAGCTGGTAGGCTAACTGGCTTTATCTCAAGACAGAAATTTTGTGATGCTGGTAGGCAAACACAACATAACTAATTATCAGAAGACTCAGAGGGATGCGAGAGAAGATACAATTTATATGTACAGTTCAACAATATCAAAACGGTAAAAACTCGACAAGTAACACATTAGGCCCAAATAAATCACAATATATACAAAAATTAATAAAGCCAAATAAAGTCAATGTACAAGCTCGAATTCTTAAAGGTCCCCAGCAGAGTCGCCAGAGCTGTCACACCTATCATATGCCCCCTACAAAATAAATATGTTATTGGCTTGTTGTGGGTTAAAGAGTTTTTTCAATTAGAGTGACACTTTGAAATAGGGATTATCTTATTGTTCAGAGTCGCCACTTGGAGTTGATTTTCGGGTGTTTCAAGTCACCTTTTATTTGCATCCCTAGTCAAAGGAAGGTTTGACTCTAATATTATTGGTCTGCAAAAATAAAGTCCGGATAAGGAATTCTGTTAACCGGGGAGAAGGTGTAAGGTATTCCCCGAGTCCCGTGGTTCTAGCACGGTCGCTTTATTGACTCTAACTTGACTTTGATTAAATTTGGATAAAATGTGATTTATTGGTTTCCATGTTTTATCCATCCGCTTTTAAAATATGGAATTATCTTTGAAACGAATCACGTGTGTGAATTCGTTTTGTTTATTGCGCCAAAATCATGTCACGCGTACGTGTACACAATTAATACCATTTTTATTATATTAAGATTATTTTGGTCAAAGTTATGTGAACACATACTTCGATTTTAATTTTGAAAATCACAATCATGCCACGCGAACGTATACATAATTGAGATAAACTAATTAAAAGTGTGACTAAAGCACTCTAAGAGTGTTCATTATTCTTCCTAAACTTTGATTTTATTGTGAGGCATAAGTTATGAAAAAGTAGGCTCTATCCGGGTTAGATTATAAACAATGGTCCATTAATCTTAAAATCCATATGTAAAATCAATCCCCGGCCAAATTTGTCATAAAACAAAAGTCCAAACCTTCTATTTTTACCGAAACAAAAAAAAATAACCGACCTATTTTCTAGCCATGTGCATCATGTTATTGATCAAACCAAAGAAGAACTAAATCACTAAATGTCGACTAAAGGAAGAAATCATTTAAGGACTCAAAACTCCACATAAAAATAAACTCATGGTCTTGCTGGTATAATGAGAATATCAAGGGTATAGAAACAAAAGGCTTTTGTTACTGTTCTTTTTTTTTTTCCTTTCTAAGTTCCTATGCTGAAACTTTGCAGTAAGTTACCAGATTAATGAAGTTGAGCATATTATCAAAATTTCCAAGTTACTATAAACTTCAAAAATCTGTTAAATGGAAATTCATATTTTTAACATGTTAATATAGAAATGAACAAAATGAGCTGTTATTCCCGGTCAATATTGCTGTATTTGTAAATATTAATTCTGCAAAATATAAGTTAACGTAATGAAATAATAATAATAAATTCGAGCCCACTGAATTCACAGTGTTTCCTTAAGGAATTTAATCCCCTCCTAGTACCCAAGGTAATGGATTATTTCCTCCCAGGATAGAACGAATAACACACTGGTGTAGCGGTACTTCAAACCCCAGTGTTTCGGCGAACACAAAGTTCGGTAGCAAATCACACTTACAGTTGCTTTGTTTGAAGTTAAAAACAATGCAGAACGAAGGAGTATATACTCAGAAAAACGTATGGAAGTTCTGAGAGGAAGGAATGCAATGTATAGCCAATTTGTTGAGCGAATTGTATGTTGAGTTGAGTATATTTCTTCAACATTTGCTGCTCATATATATAGCAGCCAAGAAGGAGTGCAAGACCAAACGTCCACCCTTCATGGTGGAGCAAGCATTACATGTTTGTGGAGCAAGCACTTCATGTTTGTGGAGCAAGCACTTCATGGTGGGAAGACCATTATCCGGCTGCCAAATTATCAATACACGGATTGGAAAATATCCGTTTACAAATACGGATAATCTTACGTTAATATTTACTATTAACAAATAAATTTGGTCCAAAAAATTAATCAATCAATCGATCATTTGACCAAATCCAAATCCAAATCCGAATCCGAATCCGAATCCGAATCCGAATCCGAAGCCGAAGCCGAAGCCGAAGCCGAAGCCGTAGCCGTAGCCGAAGCCGAGCCGAGCGAGCGACGACGACGACGGCGCGAGGCTTGCTTTCTTCTTAACTCTTTAAGAGCTACAAGAAGAGCAATTATATATATACCCACCAAAAATGTCTTCCACTTCCAATATGGGACAATGTCTCATTGTTAAGAGGAAACTTAAAATTTTACTCAAAATTTTATTTTCCCTCCATTTCCCATTCACCCTCATTTTAAGAATATTACATCTTAAAAAATAAAACCTCAACAATCCCCCACATGAATGGGGAATGGCTATATCACGGAAGTATGCATGAAAAAACTGTGTGATTTACAAGCAAGGATTAATTGCATCTGGATAAGTAGGTTTCCCTTTGAACTTTCCGTAGTAAACTTATGTCGGATATACTCGGTCAATCGGTAGATTTGATATCTTTGAACCGTCGATCTTTGGTGTATACCTAGACAACCATAAGTCACACAATCAACCCTTAACCGTCTTTGGTTCTCATTGTTGTGTTCGTTTCAGCCATGAACACCGCCTGGTTTCATAAGTGCGTAGAGAACTGGCCTTACAAAGTTCTCCTTGAAGCGGCTCACACTTCACACTTAAATAGGTGATTCCTAAACGTGTCATCCTGTAGATACACTATTTGATATACCCCGTATCAAATTTAGAAATCATTAAAAAACCTTAATGCTTTATCCTTGGTACTGAACATTGTCTCATCACGAGAATGGACTAAAATTTTATTTGACAATGTTGAACCGTCATTAATGACTTTGTTTGATCTCTTTGAACCTAGATCTTGGGATCTCCAGTCTTCTAGGTAGAGTTACCGCCACAATGACTTGTTCTCGGCCATAGCCCCATTCCCCTTGATGATTTCTCAACTACCTCTCTAGTTAGGCCTTTTGTAAGTGGATCCGACACATTATCACTTGACTTTACATAGTCAATTGTGATAATTCCTCTAGAGAGTAATTGCCTAACGGTTTTATGTCTTCGTCGTATATGACGAGATTTACCGTTATACATGATGCTCCCAGCCCTTCCAATTGCCGCTTGACTATCACAATGTATGCATATTGGTGCCAACAGTTTGGGCCAAAATGGAATGTCTTCCAAGAAATTCCGGAGCCATTCAGCTTCTTCACCGGCTTTATCTAAGGCTATGAATTCAGCCTCCATTATAGAGCGGGCAATACATGTTTGTTTGGACGACTTCCAAGATACCGCTCCTCCACCAATAGTGAATACATATCCACTCGTGGACTTAGAATCAGTTGAACCGGTGATCCAATTTGCATCATAGTATCCCTCAATCACCGCAGGGAAATTACTGTAGTGCAATTCAAAGTTCTGGGTATGTTCTAAATATCCCAAAACTCGTTTCATTGCCATCCAATGAGATTGGCCTGGATTGCTCGTATATCGACTCAGTTTACTTATAGCACAAGCTATGTCTGGTCGTGTACAATTCATGATATACATTAAGCATCCCAATACACGAGCATAATCCAATTGTGATATGCTTTGGCCTTTGTTCTTTGCTAATGCAAGATTCACGTCAATTGGAGTCTTTGCAACTTTAAAGCCCAAGTGCTTGAATTTTTCAAGTACTATCTTAATATAATGAGATTGTGACAATGCCAGACCTTGAGGAGTCTTATTGATCTTAATTCCCAGAATTAAATCAGCAACTCCCAAGTCTTTCATATCAAACTTGCTATTGAGCATACGCTTAGTAGCATTTATGTTGGCAATGTCATTACTCATTATCAACATATCATCCACATATAGGCAAACAATGACTATGTGATTTGGAACATTTTTAATGTACACGCATTTATCACATTCATTTATCTTAAAACCATTTGACAACATTGTTTGGTCAAATTTCGCATGCCATTGTTTGGGTGCTTGTTTTAGTCCGTAAAGAGACTTAACAAGTCTACATACCTTCTTTTCTTTACCTGGAACCACAAACCCTTCAGGTTGTTCCATGTAAATTTCTTCCTCCAACTCTCCATTTAAGAAGGCCGTCTTAACATCCATTTGATGAATTTCAAGACCATACACTGCAGCTAATGCTACTAACATCCGTATGGACGTAATTCTTGTAACTGGAGAGTATGTATCAAAGTAGTCTAGACCTTCTCGTTGTCTATACCCTTTGACTACGAGCCTTGCCTTGAATTTATCAATAGTGCCATCATCTTTGATTTTTCTCTTAAAAATCCATTTAGAACCCAAAGGTTTATTTCCAGGAGGAAGATCAACCAATTCCCATGTATGGTTGTTCAATATGGATTCTATTTCACTATTGACTGCCTCTTTCCAAAATAATGATTCCGAAGAAGTCATAGCTTCTTTAAATGTTTGAGGCTCATTCTCCAATAAGAAAGTCACAAAATCTGGTCCAAATGAAGTAGACGTTCTTTGACGTTTACTACGTCTTGGATTCTCCTGATTACATGTACTTTCTTTTGTTTCTTCCCGAGGTCGTTTAGATCCTTCACCAAATGACTCACATTCCTTTTTATACGGATATATATTTTCAAAAAACTCAGCATTATCTGATTCTATAACCGTATTATTATGAATGTCGGGATTTTCTGATTTATGAACCAGAAATCGATATGCTTTACTATTTGTCGCATATCCTATGAAAACACAATCAACGGTTTTCGGTCCTATCTTTACCCTTTTGGGTTTAGGAACTTGCACTTTTGCCAAACACCCCCACACTTTAAAATAATTCAAGTTGGGCTTCCTTCCTTTCCATTGTTCATAAGGAATGGATTGTGTTTTGCTATGGGGCACTCGATTTAATATTCGATTAGCCGTAAGAATGGCTTCCCCCCACAAGTTCGGTGGCAAACCAGAACTTATCAACAACGCATTCATCATCTCCTTTAATGTGCGATTCTTTCTTTCCGCAATCCCATTAGATTGGGGCGTGTAAGGGGCTGTTGTTTGATGAATAATTCCATATTCTAAACATATTTCTTCAAAAGGAGATTCATATTCACCACCCCTATCACTTCTTATCATTTTTACTTTCTTGTTAAGTTGCGTTTCAACTTCATTTTTGTATTGCCTGAATGCGTCTATTGCTTCATCTTTACTATTCAGTAAGTAAACATAGCAATATCGAGTACCATCGTCAATAAAAGTTATGAAATACTTCTTTCCACCGCGAGATGGTATTGACTTCATGTCACAAATATCTGTGTGAATTAAGTCTAAAGGATTTGAATTCCTTTCAACTGACTTATAAGGATGTTTAACATACTTAGATTCCACACATGTTTGACATTTTGATTTTTTGCATTCAAACTTGGGCAGTACTTCCAAGTTAATCATTTTCCGCAAGGTTTTATAATTGACATGACCCAAACGTACATGCCATAAATCATTTGACTCAAGTAAGTAAGAAGAAGCTGAAATATTATTATTATTTTCAACAACCATTACATTTAGGTTGAAAAGGCCCTCGGTGAGGTAACCTTTTCCCACAAATATTTCATTCTTACTAATTACAACCTTGTTGGATACAAAAACGCACTTAAAACCGTGCTTAACAAGAAGTCCAGTAGAGACTAAATTCTTTCTCATTTCGGGAACATGAAGGACATTGTTCAAAGTCATGACCTTGCCAGAAGTCATTTTTAGAAATACCTTCCCATATCCTTCAACTTTTGCTGTTGAAGCATTTCCCATATAAACTGTCTCTCCGGGTTCAGCAAGAGCATAGGTAGCAAAAGCCTCTCTAACTGCACAAACATGGCGAGTGGCTCCTGAATCAAACCACCACAGTTTAGGATTTCCCACCAAGTTACATTCAGAGAGCATGGCACACAAGTTATCAACATCATCATGGTTTACTACCATGTTTGCTTGACCCCTTTTCTTGTCTTTCTTCGGAGCACGACACTCCGTAGATTTGTGTTCGGTTTTCCCACAGTTGTAGCAGTTTCCACTGAACCGCTTCTTACTTGGGTTGTATTTCGGACCAGAAGCCTTCTTCCTCTTTTTGTTAGCTTCAACAATATTTGCTCCCATTATTGTTGAATTTCCACGGCCTCTCCTTTCAGCAGCTTTATTGTCCTCTTCGATTCTCAACCGAACAATGAGATCTTCAAGGGACATTTCCTTTCGTTTGTGTTTCAAATAATTTTTGAAGTCCTTCCACAACGGAGGCAACTTCTCAATCATTGCTGCTACTTGGAATGCTTTGTTGATTACAAGACCTTCAGCAAGTAGATCATGAATAATCACTTACAATTCCTGGACTTGAGTAATAACAGACTTGCTATCTATCATTTTGTAGTCCAGAAATTTTGCGGCAACGAATTTCTTCATCCCGGCATCTTCAGTCTTATATTTCTTTTCAAGCGCATTCCACAATTCTTTGGATGTCTCCATGCTACTGTATACATTATACAGATTATCATCCAGTCCGCTAAGAATATAATTCTTGCATAAAAAATCAGAATGCTTTCACGCTTCAATCACGAGAAAGCGTTCATTATCTGGAGTTTTATCCGGCAGATCAGGAACATCTTCCTTGATGAACTTCTGTAGACATAACGTAGTTAAGTAGAAGAACATCTTCTGCTGCCAGCGTTTGAAATCAATCCCGAAAAATTTTCCGGGTTTTTCTGCCGGTGCCAACGCCGGTGTTCGGCTTGTCGTTGCGTTGGCAGTCGCCATCGGAACAGCTTGGTTTTCGTTTTCAGTCATCATCTTTTCTGTAAAAGAATGACACAAACAAACGTTTAATACACGTTTTCAAACTGGAGTAAAAATCACGTAGATTTTAATATCCAACAAAACGCCACGAAGGCTTAACTCTCCAAAACGGGAGTACACAAACCACAAAGGTTTTAGTTTGCAGAATAATAAGAATAACACAAGTACAGAAATAAATATTAAATTCCTTAAGATTGTTATTCCCGGTCAATATTGCTGTATTTGTAAATATTAATTCTGCAAAATATAAGTTAACGTAATGAAACAATAATAATAAATTCGAGCCCACTGAATTCACAGTGTTTCCTTAAGGAATTTAATCCCCTCCTAGTACCCAAGGTAATGGATTATTTCCTCCCAGGATAGAACGAATAACACACTGGTGTAGCGGTACTTCAAACCCCAGTGTTTCGGCGAACACAAAGTTCGGTAGCAAATCACACTTACAGTTGCTTTGTTTGAAGTTAAAAACAATGCAGAACGAAGGAGTATATACTCAGAAAAACGTATGGAAGTTCTGAGAGGAAGGAATGCAATGTATAGCCAATTTGTTGAGCGAATTGTATGTTGAGTTGAGTATATTTCTTCAACATTTGCTGCTCATATATATAGCAGCCAAGAAGGAGTGCAAGACCAAACGTCCACCCTTCATGGTGGAGCAAGCATTACATGTTTGTGGAGCAAGCACTTCATGTTTGTGGAGCAAGCACTTCATGGTGGGAAGACCATTATCCGGCTGCCAAATTATCAATACACGGATTGAAAAATATCCGTTTACAAATACGGATAATCTTACGTTAATATTTACTATTAACAAATAAATTTGGTCCAAAAAATTAATCAATCAATCGATCATTTGACCAAATCCAAATCCGAATCCGAATCCAAATCCGAATCCGAATCCGAATCCGAATCCGAATCCGAATCCGAATCCGAATCCGAATCCGAATCCGAAGCCGAAGCCGAAGCCGAAGCCGAAGCCGAAGCCGAAGCCGAAACCGAAGCCGAAGCCGAAGCCGTAGCCGAAGCCGAGCCGAGCGAGCGACGACGACGACGGCGCGAGGCTTGCTTTCTTCTTAACTCTTTAAGAGCTACAAGAAGAGCAATTATATATATACCCACCAAAAATGTCTTCCACTTCCAATATGGGACAATGTCTCATTGTTAAGAGGGGGAAACTTAAAATTTTACTCAAAATTTCATTTTCCCTCCATTTCCCATTCACCCTCATTTTAAGAATATTACATCTTAAAAAATAAAACCTCAACATGAGCATCTCATCAAGAAAGTTGAAATCTATGGCATACTTGTTGAGACTAACTTCATCCATTTAAGATTCACATGTGCATGAGAGAAGAGAATACCAAGACTTATCTACTCCATTAAGAACGAGGCAAGAAAAGCTACCACAGAAATGCTCACAACATCATCACGTAAGAAGTAAACAAAAATAAAAGAAAAATCAAACAAACAATTTAAACATTCATGACACAAGATCTAGAAATTGAAAGAAGAATAGAGTTAATATATGACCTTTAGTAAAATGACTGCTTCAATGGGTTAGAGCATCAGAATAGTCTACAATGAAGAAAATGACGTCCAAAGCTGGAACGTGAACTAAACCTATGACCGAGAACTTCAATCGGAAGTTCGACGACCTCTGATATTAATCTCAACTCGAAAATGCTGTTGTTACGGGCTGTTATGTAGTGTTGTGCGAAGGCGATTTTGGAAGGGGCATTTTTTTTGGATTTTTCGTTGCTTTTTGGATTATTTTCGCAGCTGATCTTTGGTGGTTTCGGGATGGCTTCACGGCTGTGTTTTGGACTATTTTTGGATTGGATTTTGATTGAAAAAGCAGTGCGTTTCAGCTGTATTTTTGGGTGGATTTGGACTGATTTTCAGAGCTGGTTAGGAAGTGTTTGGGGGGTCTTTTTGTTGGTTAATTGCTGGAATTTTTTCATGCTTGTTCTTAGAGAAAGAAAAGGATTGAGCTCCCCTCCCCTTCAGGGTCTCCTTTGGTCCGTTTTTGATGAAGAAGAAAAGAGTTAGAGGTTGTGAGTGGGGGACCAACATGGAGGACAAAGGAAAGTGGAGTGGAATAAAGAGAGGGGGGACAAGCATGAGGGACAACAGAAAGTGGAGTGGGGACAAAGTATGGGGGACAAAGAGTGGGGACACGCGTGGGAAGATGGGAGCGGGAAATATTTAAACACGGTAAAAACTTAGGTGCTCACAGAAATAATGATACCAAGAAACAATTTCACTAGAGTGCTTGGAATAAACTATGCTTTCCTACTAGTGAGGGAGGAGCAGGTTTTAGGAGTTTAGTGGATATTATCAAGGCCTTTGCAGCCAAGAGGTGGTGGAGATTGAGATCACAAGACAACCTTTGGTCTAAGTTTATGCCAAGCAAATATTGTCATAGGAGTCACCCTATGGCAAAAAAGAAGCAGCCTAGAGATTCTAGCAGCTGTAAGGAACTTATGGATATTAAGGATAAAGTTGACTCTCATATTTTTGGAGAATATATGTAGGAGATTTATCTTTTTGGTGGGATAACTGGAGTGGGCTGGGCTACCTAGCCTCCTTACTGCAAATTCACAATCCTGGTACCCTTCTGGTAGATGATTGCATTGTCGATGGAAATTGGAACCTTGAACTCATTAGTCAACTAGTTCCAGTTACTATTTTACAACACATCAAGCATGTGAAGATTGAGAATAATTAAGAGAAGGATAAAGCTATCTGGAAACCTTCTACTAATGGTTTATTTTCAGTCTCCTCAGACTTTGAACTACTCAGACAAAGAAGGAGCAACAATAAATCTGGAAACAAACTTGGATCAAGCATATCCCTTTCAAGATATCTTTGTCACTTTGGAGAATTTGGATGAAGAAGATCTCACTTGATGATATTATACTCAAGTTTGGGCTTACTATTGTTTCTGAATGCTTATGTTGCAGACAACCTCACGCAGAAACAATTGAACATGTTTTTAACACTAGTGAAAAGGCCAAATAAATATGGTCTTTTTTTTCATAGCTTTGGGATTTACATCAGACTCTCCTACTCTACGAATGAGATTTTTCACTTGGAACAACTTCAATTCTACCAATTTCTACATTAGAGCTCTGAGTCACTTTGCTCCGGTTTAATTTGTTGGAAAATCTGGAAAGCTAGATGTGAAGCTAGATTTGGAAGAGGATTTCCTCATGTGGAAAGAATTTGTGAGGAAATTCTTTTTCATCTGAAAATCTATTTAAAGAAGATTGGTGGTCAGATTGACTTAAAATGGAATTGGCATACCTTATGTAATGCTCTAGACAACACCAGACTTATGTTAACTATTGTACCAGTTAGTTAGAAAAAACCTCCACTTAATTGGTTAAAAGTTAATACAGACGGTTGTAGTAACTCAGCTAACCAAACTGCTGGTATTGGAGGTATTGTGAGGGATGAAAATGGAGATTTGATTATGGCTTTTGCTAAAAAAAACTCCATTTCTGCACTAATAATCAAGCTGAGGTGCAAGCAGCCTTATTTGCAGTTAATTGGTGCAATCAACAAGCGCACAGTAACATTATTTTGGAAATGGACTCATTGCTTGTTGTAAATTTGCTAACTGACAAGAATGTTATTCCATGGGAATTAGCTCAATGGGTGGAGGAGATTATACAAGGTCCACAAACCCATCATTCCAAAATTCAACACTGCTTTAGAGAAGCAAACACCGTGGCAGATGTTCTAGCAAAAACTGGGAGCAACTTATTAGATGGTACTACTGTCTTGTTTGATGAATGAAAAGACCTCCCTAAGAAGGCTAGAGGATGCTCCAGAATGGATCAAAATCAAATTCCTAATTTCAGAATTAGGAAAAAGCACAAGAATGGAACTTCTTGAAGCTATGTTTTTACACATCGGTAATAGGGAGTTGTGTTCCCTCATTTTTTGGAAGCTTCACTGTTTATTCTTAGCCAATCCGACACTAGGATCAACTTATTTATTTGGTGATCAATATGGGAATGACCTTATATCATGTAATATTTTGCTAACTTTACGGTTAGGAATACCTAACTTACTTGTTGTAGAAGGAGAGGTAAGATTTTATGTCCCCCGTCTCCATGTATTTCCTTTTTGGATTCTAATATACAGGTTGAGGTCAGCCTAAACCCTCCGTGATGGTTACTAAAAAACAAAAGCCATAAGTCCCTAAGTATGTGTGTGTGATAAAAGGAATTTGTGCAGAGATAAGAAGCAGAATATCTCTCAATGTATATGTGATGCAATTTTAGGAGTTTGTGCATAATGAAAAAGGAATGCAATTTCCTTTTTTTTTTTAAACAGAAAGTGGAAAGGGCTTTCTTTTGTTTATTGAGATCACAAGTTACCTTCCATCACATTTCCAGCTTGGTCCACTCTCTTGTCTCTATCAACCAGCTGGAAGTAGTATTAGTTTTATACTTACTAATATGAATAGTCCCAAAAATATATTTAAACTGTTAATAGTCTTTTTTGTTCCAAATTAAAATGTTTGTCACTTTTTGCTTCACAAGAGTTATACTAAGAAAACTTCAATTAATAATTTAAATCACATCACCATTTTGGCGTAAATAAAATTCTCTTTTTCAGTATTCCTTTTGTAATTTCTAGATGTATAAAATTCTCTCTTTCAGGAATAAAGGTCCATTTTTTCCTAAGTTCATTAAGAAAGCAAAATTAAAGCCATCTTCTTTGACTGCTTCTCAAAGTGAGCACTTAGATTTGTGTACCACTCTCCACCATAGGCATTATTGGAGTAAAATTGAGGGAAGACTTTCATTCTGCCAAAAGCTACAATATTTTACTATCCAATTTCCTGCTCAGCTCCTGCGCTCGCCAAGAAATCAGCACAAAAGCTTGTGGACTAGGCCTCATTTGCTTTTATTAAAATAAAAACGTTTGAACCGGTATACACATATAAATATTAAGATGTGTATTGAAATTTGAATATTGAATAATTAAGCATTTGAATGTATAAAACTAATTAATATAAAATTCACCTAAAATACTAATTAATCTATTATTATATCAATAAATTATTTTTTAAAAATAATATGATATTTGATAGTGGTTGTGGGTGCCGACTAGGGTGGTAGTTGGTGGTTGGTGGTTGGTGGTTGATGGTGTTGTGGTTGTGGATAGTCGCTAGTAGTGACGGTGGCTAGCAATAACAGTTAATAATGGCGGTTGATGATGGTCATTATTGGTGGCAGCTAATTATTGTGGTGGATGATAGTAATAGCTAATGGTGGTGGTGGTTGATAGCTATGATTGGCGATATATAATAATGGTTGATGTGGTGACTGTCGTTGTGCTTGTGATTGTGTGATAACATTGGTTGGTGATGATGAATTGTAATATGTGGCTAGTGGTGGTGATTGTTGATGCGGTGAATCGACGGTGGTGGTTGTAATTGAGGGTATGCAATTGTGGGTCGTGGGTGGTGGTAGTTGATAATGATAGATGGCGGCAACGGTTAGTGGTGAAAGTGGATGATAGCATCTTAATGATGATATATATTAAGATTTTGTTATAGATTATGATCACTCAAATCTATTGCACATTAGAGCGTGGTGTGTGTTTTACAATATGTACAACTAGGGGTATTCATGGTTCGGTTTAGATCGATTTTTTCCTAAAAAGAAACCAAATCAAGTAAGTCAGTTTATCAAATATTAAAATCAAACCAAACCAGTTAAGTCGGTTTTTTATCGATTCGGTTTTTGTCAATTTTTCGGGTTTTTCGGTTATTTATTGTTTTTTTTTTTTTTAAATGGGACATACATTACCAAATACATATTCTGGTGACTACATTTTCAACGTAACACTGTCAAACCAATTGCTCTCTGAGAAATCTATCATTTACCAAGATATATTGATGATAATTGAATCAAATAGTGATGAATAATTTAAGAAATCTATCATTTACCAAGATATATTAATGATAATTGAATCAAATATTGATGAATAATCTAAGGATCAATTAAAAATAGATTATTTGTCTGGATAAGACTGATAAAATTCCAATTCCTCGAGCTGATCTACGTAGTGAAAATCATAGAGGTCTTTGCGACTACGAAACTCTTTGCGGGTGCCATGTATTTGCGACTTCTTTAAATTAGGAAATAGTCTAAAGAGAGAAACAGTACAATACCAAGGATTCCTAAAGAGGAAGAGGAAGACGATGAAGAAGAAGAAACATATTGATCAACTTGGGGTCTGGGGAGGGTAGTGTACGCAGACCTTACACCTATCCTGAGGTAGAGAGGTTGTTTCCGATAGACCCTCGGCTTCCTCCCTCCAAGAACTCCCCACCTTGCTCTTGGGTGACTCGAACTCACAACCTCTTGGTTGGAAGTGGAGGGTGCTCACCACTAGAGCAACCCACTATTGTCATTGGTAGAGTTGCTTTGATCTTTCTCAAGATTAATAAAATTAAAATTAATCACGATTATACTTCCTAAATTTGGCCATCAACAATATCTCTTTTGTGCTTTAAAGATTAAGAACTACTCAAGAAGATATAATTTCCTGGGAAAAAATGTTATCAGAAATAAGAATCTGATCTTTATTTGAGCCACTAAGTTTAATAATACCTTTTCCCTATTATGTAATCATTTTTTTGTATAAATAGAAATACTTTTTGTAATCCAAACTACACATTTCCAAAGTAAGTGTTAAGTTTTTTTAACAAAATTGTTTCCTGTTATATTGTTCCAAGAGTAAAAATCTGCTACAACATATAACTCTTTATCGTAAGCTGAATATAATAACCTTGACGATAGAACAATAACCTTCTTTAATAAGTTAAACTGCATTGATATTTTAAAAATTCTTTACGCTGTCGTTGTATATATTCAAATCCGTCCAATAATGTGTAAGTTCTTATACCTACATGCTCTTTCTTGCAATAATTTTCTCTCGCTCCTTAATTTTGGGAAATCTAACACTTCTGTTTTTTGTTTTCTGCAGATAAGGTGCTCCATTGATTAGCTAGTTCTATGAAAAAAACGTCAATTCATAAGTAGAATTGCCATCTGCCATTGTTTTTTTAAATGCTCCAAATTTTATGTACATATTGTGTGTTCCATAAAAGACTCTAGTGAGCAATTTAGCAATTCCAATTTTGGTGGATTTTTGTTTTGTTTGTTTTAAATTTTGGTAGGTCAGAGTTGGAGTTTTGTTTAGTCTTTTCTACATGTTGTTGGATTTTAGTAAAAATAGACCTGTTAAATTATCTATAAAATCTTGTGGGATAGAATTTATGTACCAACAACCATCAATTAATTGGGCACATGAATTCCACCCAGCTGCACATTTCTCAGAACCAAACTACTCCCCCTCCCCCCCCCCCAAATGAAATCTCTCCGAAACCATAATATGATAAACATTAACAACCCAGTATAATCCCACAAATGGAGTTTGGGGAGGATAGCGTATACGTAGACCTTACCCCTACCCTGGAGGTAGAGGTTGTTTCCGATATACCCTCGCCACAAGAATATGAAAAGAAACAAACAATAAAACACTAACAATAATTCAAGCTTATCATAGAATGTTTGCAAATTACATCCAGTAAGTTGCATAGATTGTTGTATGGTGCTCATAAGGGAAGTAATAGCAGCATAAGCGATTTCTCAGTTTCACTATTTCTCTCCTATGTGTGTGATAAAAATAGGGAGATTTTGTGCATAAACAAGGCAGAATCTCTTTGTGTGATAGTTCCTAATTTCTCAAATTTAAAAACAGAAAGTGGAAAGCCCTTAAAACTACTCCCCAATTGGAATTGGCAACTTTTTATTTTTTTTAATTTCGTGTACTCTATTTTAATATAATTTTAAAACTCCAATGAACTTCTAAGCTAAAATTTTTAGCAAAGGAAATCCTTTATTCACATTACAAGTGGTCTTGACTTTAGAGACTGCAGGACAGGTGCTTCCGCGTGAAGTGAAACAGTACCCTTATTTTGGTAAGTGGTAAATTTTCTTTTGACACATAAATCAATTATATAGTACTAAACGTCATAATAATTAATTAATTAATTAAAATGTTTAAAAGATATGGAAAAATATTAGTATCAAAGACCAACTCATTTAACTTTCGAAATTTCAACAGTTTCACATAAATTGAGGTTGAGAGTATTTTCTTTTGACATATAAATCAAATATATGCAAAGTACCAACATTCTCAAATATATGCAAAGTACCAACATTCAATTTCTAAATGAGTGGCTGTGAGAGTTTCATGTCTTTCTTTTTCCTTGAGACAAGTTGCCGACACGGCAAACAGAAAACGTTAAAGAAGGCTGTTGTAAACTGAAGTCTGTTTCAACAAACAAAATTAAAGCCATCTTCTTTGACTGTTTCTCAAAGTGAGCACTTAAATATAAAAACGTTTGAATCGGTATACGTACATAAATATTAAGATAGTGTATTAAAAACTGAATACTGAATATTAAGCATATGATGGACAGTTGATTTTTGTACCCGTAGACATTATTGAAGTAAAATTGGGGGCAGGGACAGAAGCAAAACTAGGATTAGAACCTTACGAGCTGAGATTATAATACTTTTAAGTTACTGAGTTCTAAATTAATAATTTATACATATTCATTGAATTACTTCGTACAAATACAGGGTTGTCTCCAATGTACTGTTGAATCTGGTTGGCGGAAATTTTGTCACACATTTCGGATAGTTGCTTAAATCAATCAGCTCAAGCGCTGTTAAGTTATCTAGGCAAAATACATAAAATGACATCTGAACTTGTAGTCAAATCCTTCTTACACACCTGTTGACCACAAGAATAATTGTACACACTCAAACTTAATTATTGAAGTACATTTGGGGGGTTGCACTAAACTCCCGATTTGCACACGGGGTCCGAAAAGGGCCAACCACAAAATAAGAACATGTCTTGCAGTTTCTTAGGTAGATGTAATAATTGAGGTGCTAGCTCTGCACCATAATAATTTTGATACTGTAAGAAAAAAGGGAAAAAATTTAATGGAACTCAATCTAATGGTCTATTTTTGCGACTTGTTAATAGTTAAACATAAATATGCCACCGGCATTACCATTTTTGGCCATATATGCCATTACTCACCAGCGGAACCCTATTACTATCCGATTTAACTATGACATTATGTAAAGAGATTTTTATATTCCTATATACTATTTGAAACTTTATTACAAATTATACTTGCAATTTACTGACAGTTCTACGAAAAATGATGAGCATTACAAAGAAAAGAACAATCAATACAATTCGAGCAGTAGTGCTAAACCAGTGTTGGCCAGCAGCAGTAAAACATGTATCTTAACAATTTTAACACAATTGTTAAAATTATATTCTCTATTATATTAACATTATATCTACATAGAGCCTAAATTACCAACAAATAATCTACATTATATTTTCAATGATTTTCTTAGATACAAGACACATGAATGACATTCAAAATGAGGAGAATGTTTGTGTAGGTGTTAACTTATCTTCCCAAATTCAAAGGGCATTGGATGAAGAAACTGCAGTTATTATTTAGTACATTTTATAAACATATTTCACAATACATATTGCATCTCAGCTGCAGAACATCATTTCAACAAATTTACTACAATTAAACTCTAATTTATCTACAGTGTTATTTCTGTTTACTATAAATTATCTATATTTTTATTAAGTTGTACATATTTATTGTAACATAGAAGGAAACTATGCATGTGGACTCTCCAAAATAAGATGCTAAAGTTGGCATACAAGGAGAGCATTTAAATGAGGAGAAGGAGACTACAAAAATGCAATCTCCCATTCAACAAGCAAACGTTATACAACAAGGAGACGATTACTGTGAAGATTTCAGGGGCATTATATGTTACAATATAATTGTAGGAAAAAACAATAGGTTTTATATAAGTTTCAATTTTCCAAAAAGAACTGATGCAACCAACATACAATGTTGTTCTTTTGTTTTAAATTTTGAAGGTGAACCAGCCGACTACATCAATGTAGGTGATTCGGACAATGACTCCAGATCTGGAAAAGGAAAAGTAACACTTGATGATTTTGAGCTGCCAGAGAACTTCTCTCAGATTGTTAAGTTTGGCGAGCTTAATGAAGATGAAACTACCCATGTGCATCAAGGAAGAACAAAGCAGCCTGGAAAGCATGCCAGATCCCCTTTTCTCCCTTTTTATAATTCTGGGGGAAGCACTTCTGTTGGTCCTCCAAATATCCTCATCAAGCATCCATTTTCTGGGGTTATTGGCGACGATGTTGATCCTGACTTGTTGGAAGAATTCAATAAGTGGTTATACTTTGGTACCTACAAGGTTTCAAAGAGCTTAGATATAAAAAAAAATTCATATTATCGAGTGCATATAATTTTTGAATTTTCAGTTGAAACTACATAATAATTGTACTTGCTATGTATTTAAATAGGAGAATGGCGCCTTATTCTTTAAAAGATAACCAGCTCAAGTCGTGGTATGATATTAGAGTGGAAAAAGTTGATAAAAGGAGTAGTTTTATACTTTGGCACATCCCGGACAAGTCCTCAACAACACGGTACACACATACTCTAGCAGAATTTAATGATTAGCTTTAGTATTCTGTTATTTTAGAATTCGGTAGTTTTTTGTTTAAAAATTATAGTTAAATTGTATGAAGCATTGAGAAATAATAAAATCTGTTTTTTGCAGCACACTGATGTTATTTTATACTATTTTAGGAAGAAAGGAAAGTATGGTCCTCAAAACAAAACACGGTTTACAATCACTGACTGTATGTTCAAGACTAAAATTGAATAAATTTATTAGAGGTACATTAATACTCCTGCCGATAAGAAACTTGTTATTGTCAAATACCAGGACGTTGTATCAGAATACATATTGGGGTACAGGTTACTTGCAAATGTTGCATGGGATACAGTTGATTTTGTGATTATGCCCATAAACATTGTGGAGAAATTTCATTGGTTGTTGGATGTGTTTGACATTACCGATAGGGTTCTATACATTTATGATTCTATGGTCTCTTCACGAAATCACAACCTTGTTGAATCTGTTTTCAACAAGTTTGCTGGTATGATCCTCTTCTACTTGTCATGACTCGACTTCTATGGCAAGCGTCCAGACATCAACTACAAGAACACAAAAGCATACATTAAAAAGGTGATACTGACCCTCTTGACATTCAGTGGTTGGTCGGTGAGATACCCCAGCAAAAAGAGGGATCACTGTATGAAAAAGTTATTTTCCTTCTATCTATTTAACAGATTGTATTTTATACTGTATTCCCCTTCTTCTTTTTTTTGCAATAACTGTGGTGTATACGTGACGGCATTTGCAGAATATGTGAGCATTGGAGAGCTAGCGATTTCAAATGAAGACCTTTTTGATATTGATCAACACTGTAGACGTTATGGAGCTCTACTTTGGGATTATGCTAGAAAAAAGCAAGAGCTTCGTGCAATTAGTAAAAGTGAGGTGACTGGCAGTTTAGCAAGAAGAAAAGGTGCACCAGCTGTGAACGAGAAAATACAAGTCCCGAAAAAGAAGAATTAGTTGCCCTTTTCAGTAGAAAAATTATAGTTAAAGTGTTTAGTTGTAGATGGTTTATAGTGAAGTTGTAGACAAATTATTAACTAAGAACAAGCCAGCTGCAATTTATTTGTAGCAAATTTGTGCTACAGTTGTTTTACCTTTTGTTTTGTTATTTTGGCCAGAATTCTACTACTTAGAATAGAAAACATCAATGGTTTTTTGTTGGTTGAAAGTTGTTAGTACTTGATCTCGATATTGTTACTTTATAATTTATTTACAGTTTAACTACAATTATGTCTACAACTAATATACAAAAATACATAATCTATTCAATTTTAAGCAGTTTTGTTAGGAATGGCTGAAAAGTAATAAATAAACTCAGTATTTGAACAAAACAACTACAAACCAATTGCATTAAGAGTTAAAAATATTTCATTATAGGAGACAGTCTTTATTCAAATTAGCAACACAATTACACCTCAACTATAATTCTCCAGAACAGAATAAATACAACTTCATATATTTTAAAGGACAGATTATCATCAACAGTACTCAGGAAAATAATCTTGTGACTATATCAATTTTTATTTCCTTTTGGGAGCATTCCTACAAGATATTTTGTTATTCCCTTCTAATCCGCAGTTGCCACATGAAACCTTATACTTCTTTGCATTTACTTCATCATATGGTTTGTATCTTTGTTTTTGAGGTCTCCCTGGCTGTCTTTTCCCAGTAGGTAGCATTTCAACTTCTTTATCTGTATGTTGTGGCACATTCCATTTGCTTTCGTCAGGCAGCGAGTCTACTAGTATTTCATAAGTCTGTAAAAGGCTCTCCCTCGTGTAATAAGGAGAACAAGAGTTTTCATAAGACTCGTTCATGTGCTTCAAAGCCGCCAAAGCATGTGCACAAGGAAGTTTATCAAGTTGAAATTGTCCACAACTACATCTCTTGTTTTGAAGGCAAACAGTGAAGCGTTTCACACCATCTATCACAGTATGGATGTGATCTGTGGAAGCCCCCACCTACAATTTCATTACAAACACACAACAAGTTGTCAGCAACAGCTACAAAAATAAAATAACTACAATTATACAATAACTTTTCTACAATTAACAGTATATATTTAGTTTGATGGAATCAATGATATGATATTTCTGGCTATAGTTTACTCTCATCTTCTGCGATAATGTCCTCTTGTCCTCCCTCTTTGTTGTACTTTTTCCTAGGTATGTGAACGTACCATTTGCATTCAATAACTTTTTATTAGTCCAACGTTCAAGAAGAGTCTTCATGTACTCTAATAGTTCTACTACGGGCAGCTCTCTTACATATTTTGTTACCGCATTCAATGATTCTGCAATGTTTGATGTCACGTCCACGTTCTGTTCATCGTAGCATCTACCCGAGACCATCTGTGATAGCCAATATCGCATAGGTATGCTTTAACATGCGTGTCGATCTCTTCAATCTTTGACATTCTTTCATTAAATTCATCAAACGTGTATGATCGTGTTGTGAAAAAGTACAATTCGCTTAACTTTAGATGACCCTTCTTGAACTTTGACCTTACATTTGTCCAAATATGCCACATGCAAGCATAATGCGAAATGCCGGTATAAACAGTAGATGTTGCCTTCAAGATACTCTCATACATTTTCCCTATTATACAACCGTTTTTGTTTAAATAAAAAATAGTTTTTGTAATCCAAACATTAAAGCATTAAGTTTACTGTTTGTAATCCAAACAGTAAAGTGTTAAGTTTTTTTTAAAAAAAATTGCTTTTATGTGAAATTGTTCCAACAGTAAAAATCTGCTACAACATATAATTCTTTATAGCAAGCTGAATACAGTAACCTTGATAATAGAACAATTACCTTCTTTAATAAGTTAAATTATATTGACAGTGTAAAAATTCTTTAAGTTGTCATTGGATCTATTCAAATCCGTCCAATAATGTGTAAGTTCTTATACCTACATGCTCTTTCTTACTATAATTTTCTCTCGTTCCTTAATTTTGGGAAATCTAATTTTTTTTTTCTGCAGAAACAGGTGATGACCTTAATTAAGGTGCCACACTGATTAGCCAGTTCTATGAAAGAAATGTCAATTCATAACTTAATTGTATATGATTTTGAGTATAGCCGTCTGTCAGTGTTTTTTTAAATGCTCCAAATTTTATGTACATATTTAGCAATTCCAATTTTGGTGGATTTTTGATTTGTATGTTCTAAATTTTGGTAGGTCAAAATTGGAGTTTTTTTAGTCTTTTCTAGATGTTGGTGGATGATAATAAAAATAGACCCGTATAAACAAGGAAATGAAAACTTCCCATTCAGTAAGCAGGGTAAGGTTGTGTACGATATCTGCAAAGTTGTTGCCATAGGACCAGGAGGTCACAGGTTCAAGCCGTGGAAACAACCTCTTGCATAAATGCAGGATAAGATTACGTACGATAGACCCTTGTGGTCCGGCCCTTCCCCGAACCCCGCGCATAGCGGGAGCTTAGTGCACCGGGCTACTTTTTTTTATTATTATTATTATTATCAGAAGGAAGAAGATGTCTTACAAGCTTAAGAGATATGGACCTCAACAGATGTTTCATAGTTGTCTTGCATGTCCTGTTGAATCTGCTCGGCTGAATTCCCGACAGATTTTTCAGTAGCTTATATCAATTAGAGCAAGTCTGACTATATCTGCAAAATCTTGGGGTATTGAATTCAAATACCAGCAACCTTTGAGAAATAGTTGTTTACAAACACCACCTTTTTATTATGACAGTGGTGTCTGGATCAACAAGTACCCACAATTTTATTGGATCTTGCAAACACTCTTGTATTTTATTCTTTGATCTTTTATATGTAAAAATAAAAATCTCTTGAAAGATTTGACATAAAACTAAAAATAATGTAATAGAGTACAAAATCAATTGACTCACGCCATCAACACAGGAGTACCCATTTTTCCTCTAAGCTTCATCAAATATTCACCAGACAACTACATTCAGTGGCAGAGCTATGTACGGTGAATGGGTTCAAGTGAGTTGGAAAATTATATTGCATCTTTAGAGAGAAAAATATTTTAAATATACATAAAACTTATAAAATTCCTTTATATTAAGAAAACTTTTAGTGTATTGTTTCTCTAATCCCCTTATTCGAATTTCTGATTTCGCCACTACCTGCAACCTAGGAATCATTCACCATAATCACTAGAAAACTCGCAACACCACCGCCCAACTCCAATAAAATTACCATGTCGTCAGTAAAACATTTCATACAGCATTTGGAAAATATATCATAATAATCCAATTCTAATGTACAAACATTTAGAACAAACAAAACAAAACTCCATTGAAATGGGAAATACTAAATTGCACATTACAGCAAGTTGTATGATATACAATATGTACAACTGATTGGAGGATTAAAAAAAATTACAAGACCGACACTGGATAAAAGACGATATACAATTACATTTAAACGACATCCAAACTCATCCTCCCTATGCCAAAATTTAGAAAAGAAAAAGAATGAACAAGATCTCTACTCAAACAGGTGACTTCTGAATCGATATTTCTTTCAGAGAACTAGCTAATCTTCGGAACACCTTAAGGTCATGACCTGTTTTATCCTGCAGACGAATGAAGGATAAAAAATGAAATGCTAAATTCCCATAATTAAGGAACAAGAGACAATTATAAAAAGCATTAGCATGCAGGTTACAAAGTTTAAATATTGCTAGCATGGCTGAACAAGAGAATTATCACAAGCATTTTATTCTTTTTCTGATAACCGAGAAATCCTCAAGGGCCAATAAGCGCACAGTTGAAGACTCAATGAATAAAGGGTCCGCCTCTCTACCCTTCTACGCTTAAATATCATGTTTTGCAGCAGGTTTAGAACCCGTGACACACACATAATCCACATCATGCATTGCGCTCTTACCATTAAAACAAAGCCTTGTGGGTGAGAATTATTACAAGCATTGGCATGCAAGTATAGGAAGTTTGCTGAACATGGCTGCTCGTTGAAGTATGACGGCAGGGACAACATACTAAGAATCATATACATAATACTTAGAGGATTGTTAACTTTAGAAGCTAATTTAGGACTGTATCATAAAAGAATGCAAAACAGTAATATAAACGTCCAAAGCATATCATATTAAGTGGAATGTTTACTTGCGATGGTATTTCTCTTTCCACTTTCTACAGAAAGGAAGTTTTCGCCTTAACTGCCAAAAATATTGTCCTCGTAGTGAAATATAGCAAATGTGCAGTCACTGTGCAGATTGGTCAAAGTAGATGGTATCCAAAGGATTAGAGCAGTATGCCAATCACAAGTGAACCATATGAAAGTAACAGCCAGGAGTTGAGGTCCAACAAACAGAACAGAAACATTGGTCTCCACTAGTGCTGGAAAGTTGGATGTTCTTTAATTTATATTGTTTAGGGTGCAGGGAAGGAGAGGAGTTTTAGTTAGCATACCTCGCTTAAAAGTTCAAGCCTCTCCAAAGCTGAGATTAACTTTCCACAAAGTAAATTCAAGTCGTCTTTTGCGTATGGTTTGGTGCCACATTCAAAAGAACTGCAACGCCCAATTGAAGTTAAGCAAACAGAATTTGCATAACCATGAAAAAAAGAAAAATGTATTAACAATACCTGTCCTGAAAATGGAGAAGGATAATATTCATCACATTTTCCGCCAGTAAAAGTAATAGTGTCATCAGTTTATTCCTATCTCCAATAATCTGGCACATCTCCACCATTGCAATATATCTCCTGGAATATAAAATGATGTGAACAGAGGGACCAATCAAGAAATTAGTCTGATTAGCATACTAACGAGATTTTAGTCATGATAATTATTCACCTCTGAGCAATGTAGACCATCCAGTCAGCACAATAATTGCAAGCAAGACTAAGCATACAACAGACTAAGCATACAACTCTATTTCCAATATTTGATGGAAAGAGAATTTATTTTTTGTATCAGTGTTTATTTAATGAAATAAAAACTAATGCAATTCCTAAGATTTGACCACCCACAGGATCTATTTTGTGTCCTGGAATTAAGGAAATTTCCAAGGAGATATTATGTACTATCATCAGTGCATCAGAGCTGGTGCGAAAGATCTGTCTTTTCTATCAGCAATCGAAAGTGAGATAGACCAAAACACAGAGAGTTGGACCGATGGAGTTGTACTAATAGGAAGTTCATTGACACTCAATGAGAAACTTAAACATGAATTAGAAGGAAGCATATTGACATTGAATGATATATACAGGAATTACAAGATAAATAGCATATTTTTCCTAAGCACAGACAGTGTTAGATCATCTAGTCCTCCAATAGAACTATAGATGACATTCCGGAATATGCATATTTGCATCAACAAATCACTACTACCCAGTAAGCCTATCTGAATCTCTCACACGTTACAGCAGAAGGATGAGAAAACAAAATCTTATCCATGCTCTCCCAGTCAGTACCGACCACCCTCCAGCTAGTATTGAAAGTTCAATAATCTAGATCAGAGATCATATTACAACTGGACATGTATCTCTCCTGAAATTGTATTACATGAAGCTGCATACCTTTTCTGAATGTTTTCAGATGACGAAATACAGCCCTTGGGAATACACATGTTAATGATTTCATCCACTTCCTGTCTTGATAATTCATTTATATCTTGGAGCTGGGAAAATAAAGAGATTTAAAGCTAAGATTAATTTTTTTATAAGATAATTATACTCAGATTAAAAGTACAATTTTTATTCTTTATTCAGTAGCCAAAACACAGATCTTTCACCTTGCTAAGCAGTAAATATCTGTCCTCCGTAGCCCTTTCCAATGCTGTAGTCAGAGAGTTCAGAAGAAAACCAAGTAAATTCAAGGTTGGCTGTTGCTGAGCAGCGGAAGCACGATAGTCCATCGGACCATCTGAGACCTGATCCAAATACAGTGAACAAAATTGTATGACACATGCCATTCTTTATTCTCAAGGCAGCAGCAAGAGAAAGAGACATAAGCATTTCATGCCTAACCGTTACAGTTAAAAGTTAATAAGAAGAAAATAGTTAAACAAGCAAAATTGATGTACCGGCAATCTTAAAGACTTCTTCGTTACAAGAAAACAGAGATAAGCGCTCAGGCTAAAGCACAGACGAGAAGCATTCACTTCTGCCTTCCGCCTTTCCTGAAAATAGAAAAGGAAACACAACTGAGAAGAACTATGACTATACAGACTTCAACGTTATAAATATATCTTGCCTCCGGAATACACAATCAAGCTACACCTGGGAGTTCTTATTACCTCCAGAAAACGTATGGATTGGTTTGTAATAAAAGAGTCTGGATCACTAGAGAAAAGAAAACGCATCATCACAAAAAGCCCTTGAACAAAACCATATTCATCACTCTCTTCATATGGCCAGATCTGCACAGATTTACAGTTAAAAGTAGGTCAAGAAGAAGTGTTACATAAGAGAAGGACTAGCAAGTGGTAATTTAAATGGCTAAAACATCAGAATGTACCCATCACTGGGATTGAAATCAATCTAAAAGACAGTAATGCCAAACAAACTTTACACATATCTGTACCTTTGTAAGTATGCCAACCACCAGATTTATTTGTTCCATTGTCAAGTCATCAGCATCAGAAAGATCTTCTCGAAGGATTTGATCAAAAAGTAATTGATGACCTCCTACAAATTCAATGACTTCACGGACAACTTTATTTTTAACCTGCTAGTCACCCACGTAATTAAGATGACAGATTTTAAGATACAAAGTAAAACAATTCCAAAATTCAACAGGAATGAGAAGGTCGAGCACAATCAGGAGTAGCAGAAAACAACAGGAAAATGTTGTGACAAAGTTCAAGGGTCTTAAACTAGAAAATAAAGAATCCTTTATTCTACATACATGTATATTTACATATACGAGTGTATGACACCATTGCGTTAGAATTTTGAAATTTTTCTAATGCATGGTGTTACATACCCACAGTGATACTTGTATATTCCCTCCCTCCCTCGGTCCCGCCCTCCCTCTCCTATATCTAAGTAAAAGGATTTCATTTCACCAAAAGCAGCATTGTCAAAAGCAAAATGTGTAGAAATGTACCAAAGCCCTACAATTCAACAAACGAGCGCATGAAGAAATATACACGAACAATATATGTACAAAGACACCCACATAGACATGTACAAGCAAGAAAACATAACTATACACATAAAAAGAAAGCTTCAACTTCATTTTAGTGATATACATGAAAGAATAATGCAAATAAAAATTTTAATCCAAATTAAATGACTATTCTATTCTTATTTAGTTTCTAATTTCCTATTTCTAATCACAGTCACGGACTCACATTTATCCATAATATACATTAGTATCGTTTTAGCTAACTATATTTAGTATTTCTCACAGTCCTGCAAGAGAGAAAACAGGAGCCTTGTAAGTTAACCTAACTTGATTTTGATACTCAACCTAATTTTTTAACGAATAAGTGAGTGCTTGGCTGCTTGGTTTTGCTGAGGGATGCCCTAAGTGCTAGAGGGTTTAAGTGCACCTCATACATAATGCCTGTGACAACAATGACCAAAGTGGAACCTCTTGAACATAGATGAAATACAAGAAGTGAATGAATCTATCATAGCAAATTGAAAGTACGGAGTATTCAATTAGAAAGTTTTAGACAATAGGAAAGATATATGTGGTCATTTACAGTTTTACCCGTAAAAGAAAAAACATAAACGCATTCATCTATGCATGAGATAGATGTTACATTGTAATGTAAGCTTTGATAGATATACAAACAAAAGCTGGTAGTGTAGCACTTCTCTGTGCTACTTCCATTTCCTTAACTCAACATACAGCTAAAACCTGATTTTCGGATTAAAAACAGTTTTAGATTGCAGCTGTACACTATGCTAACAGTAGCAGTTAAATAACCATCAGTGTCAAAACTTTGCAGAGAAATTCCACGAGGTCCAAAAGATGGAAATAGAATCCTATAGTACCTTGGACATGGAACAACTGCATGCTGCCTACGAGGTGCTATATAGCAAATATACAAAATGTCAACAGATACAACCATGCATACCAACATAGTGCTAGATATTAAACAATGTATATATTTAATTAATATTATCAAGGACAGTAAATATTACTTTAGCTGGCTACATTTTTCTAGTAATTGACCTAGGATGTCATAAGTTTTTTCAAAACTTAAGAAAGATAGCATTTCCCAATGGAAAAGACCAACTACACTACAGAAAAGTGAGGTTAAATGAAGAAAACCCCACGAAAGAAATAAGCTTTAAGGAGATTGTTAATGTTAAACCATTTACTCCCTCCGTTCCAGTTTATGTGAACCTATTTCCTTTTTGGTCCGTTCCAAAAAGAATGATCCCTTTCTAAATTTGAAAACAATTTAGCTTAAACTTTCAATTTACTCTTAATGAGAAGCTTTTATAACCACACAAATACTTTTGACCCCTTTTTGACTTGTTTAGGATCACAAATTTCAAAAGTCTTCATTTTTTCTTGAACTCGGTGCCTAGTTAAACAGGTTCACATAAATTGGAACGGAGGGAGTAATTAATATCAAGACATAGTAGCTTCTTCATGACATTTAAGTTCAGCCGTGTTGCATCAATTACTTTATATCTTTTGCATATTCAACTTATATGACAAAAGTCATTTGTTTCTTTCTTAAACTCTGCAATCAACCAAATGCCTCAAAACAAAATATTCAACTTACATGACAAAAGTCATTTGTTTCTTTCTTAAACTCTGCAATCAACCAAATACCTCAAAACAAAGAGTATATGAGTTTATGAATACAATGGGATTGTGGATGAACCTAGTGCTACAGAACTTCAGTCAAAAGGCCTCTCCACTTCTATTTTCCCCTTCCTCATTTTCATGAGCCCATCCCATTCGAAAACAAAGTCTCTTTTAGGAAAAAAAATTATTACATCATGTGCATAAGTGCCAAATTATCAGAAGTGCATTCTTCTTTTCTTTCTACAAAACGTTACTCGTTAGTGTACAAGAATTCTATGCACTATTCGCCATCAACAATTTTTTGACTTCAATATGAAATATCTTTTACATGTCTTTACGACTTTATAGTGCATTATATTGAAGAAACGGAGCTAACCTCAAAAAATTCAGATGCATCAACTAATGAAGTAAGTGAAAACACCACTCTCATGATTGGAGCAATGATCATTCGTTGTTTATCAACATCAACTGACAATTCTCTGCCAAATTTTCCATCCAAGCGCCGGTAGCTTCCCTGATAATAGGTTGTAACAATTTAATGAAAAATGTCATTGCGAACTAAAGCACATGAAGAGAGGAACAAATACCTTCAATTGCATACTCAGTGCCCTACAGGCAGAAATATGCTCGAATGCACCCATTGAAAAAAGCACTTGGGCCCCTGATTTCCCATACTTGTGGCTAATTCTCAGAAGAAGAGCAAGTTCCGCTTCAAGAGTGCAGACACGCTGCATTGACTCCAAAGATAGCCCACCATCCTGATAAGGGACTCCAATCAAACTTTTAAAACCCACGAAAAATATATAAACAAAAACAAAAACAAAAAAAATTTAAAAACATATTACATGCAAGTTAATACATAGAATCTGAATTTGTGTCATAAAAGACAAAAAACACTCAAACGGTTTCGGTCAGGTTGGAAACTTAATACACATTTCAAGGGGAGGGGTAAACACACCCCTAATGACGTTGCATCAGTGTTATCAAAGGCGAAAAGCGCAAAAAAGCTCTAAGGTCCTTTTATCTCTTAAACCGCAAAGCGCAAATAAAGCATGGGCTTTAATATAAAATAAAAAAAAAGGCACAACCGGAGAAAAAGTAAAAATATGCATATGTAGTCTAAGAACAATCATTATAAGCATGAATAACAAATATATGGACAAAGAAATTGAAAAAAAAAAAAAGATTACGATAAAGTGAAATATCAATTATTTAGTGTTGCCTCTTCAGGATTACGCTCATTGGCAAGTAAAAGTATGACTTAGAGCCTTGATGCGACACTGAAGCGCCCACAAAGCGAGGCGAAGCGCTTAACATATTTTGAGCCTCGCTTCAGGGCTTAAGCGCGCTTTAAGCGCGCCTTTGACAACACTGCGCTGCATGGACTTTGACATAATCATGACTTTCCCTTGCTTTCATCTTCTTACTCTTCACTGCACTTTGCATACAAAGACTCACTTACACAAGAAAAAAAGGGCAGCCCGGTGTACGAAGAATCCGACATTCACGCAAGGTCTGAGGAAGGGCCGCACCCGGGGTGTAATGTAGGCGGTCTACCCTAACAACCTTTAGTGGAATCAACCACTGGTCAATCCCGTGACCTATAGGTCACAAGGAGACAACGTTTCTGTTGTTCCAAGGCTCACTCACTTATACAAGAAAAAGAATAAAAAGTTTTTCGAATAAGATCCAAAATAACTCTAAAACATCATCATCAACAACCAAAAAAAAACGCAACCTTCTGATTTGTGTGGTTGACACTGGATCTACTGAAGTTGATACAAAAAGTCATATGCTTCATTCATCAACATTTTTTGTTACTCATTTCTTTTGCCATTTCTGGTACTAATAGAAGTCATGGTTTGACTTCTATTACCAAAACAGAAGAATATTAAAATAGAAGTAAGCTGGCTTACTAGGATTTTTCAATTAGCAAAGGAATAAATGTCATAATAAAGAGGCTTTTGCATGTGCTTGAATTACGCTTCAGTTAAATAACGGTATGCTGCACAGCTAAGGAAACAAATACAGGGTAGACACATGAAATAATGACACTCTAGTGAACATACTATAAATTTGGTTATTACTAATTAATAAATAATGACATAACAAAGTGTTGACGACTTAAAAGTGAAACTTGAAGGAAATAATGGAAACCTGTAAACAAAATTTAGTGGAACATATTTTACACCCAAAAAAATGAACTTAGTGGAAAAGAGATCAGATGCTCCAACAGGAAAACTGAGATTTTTATCGCTCTCTATCATGTATAACAGTAATGGTTGACATAAAGGCAAGACTGCCCAGATATCAACAGAGATCTTATGGAGGAGATGGATCAAATACCTGAGAAAAGTTATTGATGCTCACAAGGCAAGACCTCAAAAAGCCTCTGCTTTGCAGTTGGCTCAAGAAAAACTTTTCATGATCAATGCAAATTAAAGCATCCAAAACATAGAGCGAGATAGTCTTTCCAGATTCACTGCCATGGGTTGCATCTTTTATGATCTATTTTTCAAACAAAGCAAAGAACACAGTAAGCTAATGCAGCAGAACAGCAATTTTAATACATATACACCTCAAAATGCAAAAGGAAAATATAGAGTAATGGAGTGTCTGATATGGTGGAAAATGCTTTTACCGCAGGAAATCATTTTTAAGTGTTTGATCGAGTATAGAAGTAGATGACATATGATAATCATAGAAAGTGGAGAATATGATATGAGACTAGTGTTCTGAGCTTTTTTTTTGTTGTTCTGAGGATATTTATGTACTGAACATTGACAACAATGTCAAAGTGATAGCTGAAGAAAGTGATATCGAGTAACATTTGAGCTAGTTTAAAGCAAAGAATTTGCACCAATGACTGAGAGAAGTTACTTTCTCATTTGGTAGAAAATCTACAAAGAAAATATATTCAACAATTCAATGCAACCAAACAACCACCACAATAACACCTATGCTTCAATATGAGCTAGTTGGGGAATTCAATGTAACCAATTACTACAACTTAATTTTTATCAAGGAGAAAAAATTTCGATATTACATTTTCCTTCATATCGAACATACGGATATGTAAATCTTATTATCTCCTGGGCTATGCTACAGAAGAAGTGATAACTAAGGATCCGAGAAGCTTCAAATATTGAGGCTAGCGCTGTGATCAATTAATCAAAATATATTGCACATGTTGTTACGTCATCATTATTTAATGCTCTATGACAACCATTCACACCACGTACTCCCTATTGCAATGACCACCCCCCAATTTACTTATATTTTTCGCCAATGAACCTTCTCCGTTCATACCAAACTTAAAAAATCCACTTCATTAGCAACGTGGTACTCTGTACCTCCTCAATCATGTCCTATAAAAGTTCTTTTGCATTATCCTGATCTTTCTACTATGATCAAAGTTACGAACAATAAAGACGTAAATTTAAATGCCAGACAGAGTACCTCATTAGCCTTTTCCTCCCCTTCTGGAAAGTACATCTTCTGCAATGTTGTTATTAGTAGATTCCATGCTACACATTCCTTGTGAGCCACAACCAACCGGAAGTCCAAGATAAGTCATCGATAGAAGCTCAATTTACTTCCAAGGGCTTTCCCCAAACTGTTTAATGCTATGCAACTCATTCATTCTGATGATCTCACACTTATTCGGATTTATTCTCAGGGAAGCAAAGGGGGAAAGGTCATTATTCAGTCCTACACAGGGTTTTAGGGCTAGGATACCATATTTCAAAAAAATCCTCAGACCCAAAATTGCACAACACTATAGTAGATTGCTCACCAGATGAAGAACCTAAACCATCTCAGCATCAGTTAACAGTTAACTGTCATCCGCTATGTCAATGCCTTCCTCCGTTAGATGTAAGCTCCACCGTGAGATGTAATGTGGAGTAACTGGCTCGAAAAGAATAAGCAAAAGATGCTTTGATGGGAAGCAGGAAACATCTTCTTACCAAAGAACAGACGTATTTAAAATCTACAAATATGGTGTATAATGTTGTTTTGCGAATGACACTGATGTAAATTTAGAGGTTTTGGAATCCTTGCAGTCTTAGAAGATTCCCAGCTTGCAATGGATGAACCAATTCAATACTAGCTTCGAACTGAAAGTTTATCAATAAAATTTTCCTTTTAATTATAACCAAAACAAAAAGATGTAAGCTCCACAGATAACAACATTGTTGCTTTATCCATTAGTTAGCCAAGTACTTTCACGACTAGTACAAACAAAGAGATAAGAAATCACTTGTTATAGACCCCTTGAGCTTCTAAATAACCCTGTGAGACTCCTGTTGATTACGAGTGAAACTTCGAAGTATATATAAAAGTATATTGAATGTTTCCATCTCTCTCCAAATCCATCTTCTCTGTTACAAAGACAAAAGAAATCCCATTTGATACGATGATATAGCTTCTCCATGTTTAATTTGCACAAAATTCCTGACTACCCACCTTTCATCCTGGCGTCCGCTAACTGGATTCTAATGAAAGTCGCAACCAATATTTGTCTTCATTCCACGAAAGCATTCTAAGACGTTTACACTAGTAGTATCTAAGACCTACTCTGAAGGAAAGCAACTATACAAAAAATTTATAAATGCTTCCCACGAGACATAGGTCGGAAGTTTTTTATGTTCAATATCACATTCTTCTTCAGTATACGGGTGATAAAGGATAGGATGTGGCTCCTATCAAATTTCCATATTTCATTTAAATGCAGAGAGGAAATAACTTAGTATATCTCCACAATATTCTCTTTTGTTGTGTTCCAACATTGATGCAAAAACAACATTGAAGCTGTTAACACCCAGAGTTTCGCCTCCCGGACAACTTCTTTCTCACACTCTCCACTCGGAAGTCACTAGCCTACCTCATCTCCCCTATGCTCTCTATTAATAAAATTTATTCACTCTAGCTTTAGCCTCCACTCCAGATCCTCCTAACACATTCACGTAAAAAATTGCCAGCAGCCACTCTTATCTCCTCTTTCCCTCGTATCTGCCCCTCGCTTGTACTCCATTAACAGAATCTACTCCTGTTAGCTTAGCTGATCAAACTAAGAATACCCTCAGCTTTGGTCTCTAAGTAATCTCCTACGTAATGTGTTAGCCATTTTTGTTTTCGTTCTTTCTCCTCAGTTAACCCATGTCTTCCTATTCCCTCTTTAACTCCCAAAGTTTAATTCCCTGGCAGATAGAAACACAGGGCCTCTAGGACATGATAGCCCGTCCCCAATTCCCACCTATGTTACAAGGATCCTTATTTTCCTTGACGTACCCAAAGCGAATGTGTGACATGGGTGAGGACACTTTGTGTATGTTCTTCAAGATACACTAAAGTTAACCAAATAACATATATAAGTACCAATTACTTCCACATACCAGATCATATACATACATGTGGGGCTGTCAAATTTGGCCCAAGCCCAAATGACCCGCCCAACCCACCCAAGGTTGGGCTGGTTATTGACCCGCTCATTTATTAAACTCAATCCATCTTGACCCAACCTATCTCAACCCATTTAAAGTTAGGCTGATTTTAGCCCAAATTAATCCATGAGTAACTTTACCAAAATATCTTAGAAATCACTTCTTTTTTTGTTTGATATGTTATATATGACCATAACAAAAGAAAAAAGTCTTATTTAGTAATTATACAATTCATAAGAAAACAACACACATGTTAAGAGTTGGGTAGGTTGGGTTATGACCCAAATTTTAGCCCATCTTGACCCAGCCAATCTCAGCCCAATTAACTTTTGGACGGGTCAATGACCCCGCCCATTTATTGACTCAACCCATTTTGACTCGCTCAAAATTGGCCCAACCCGCCCATTTGACACCCATACATACATGTAGTGTCCATAAAATATAGTTTCCCATCCCAAAATTGTCTCATTCATCTTCTCATTCTGTTGCAATCTAACAGATTATACTGTATGATCTATGATTCTAGCTAATGAAATGGATCTTATTAAGTTGGTTCTGTATTCAAATCCAACAGTTCTATAATCCTAATTAGCAACACCGTTTAAATAAATTGACAAGTACTTAATTACCATTAATCCATCACAGCATACAAATGAGAATATTCAAGTTACTGATAACATTGTCTCGTTGGGTTAAGGGACAAGCTTAAAGATCCTAATTAGCTTCAACAGGCTTGTGGGCATGCAGAAAGGAGAGAGAATTGAAATGCAAATATTTATATACCATAGGATCAAGACATTAAGACCAGCATCAGAAGATACAACAAATAAAATTAAGAATTTAATTTCATCTGTGTATACCCACCAGATCTAGAAGTGATTGAGCTTCCTTCCTTATTATTGAAAAATTTGCATGTGCCATTTCAGACTGATCTTTGACAATCTGTTCATGTTTAAGGCGGAACAGAATTAAAAAATGAAGAAAGAACTTTCTACATCATTGTGTTAAATTGATCCAGTAAGAACATAACAAGAGGGAGGTGCAAAGGGGGATTTCCCCACTAAGATTGTATAACCTTTTCCAGATCCAGATCTCCATTTTCCTGTTCATCCATTGTCAATAATTGCAGAACTGTGGTTGGAAGATCAGGATCAAGCATATGCTGACAGTACTGGATATAGCTAAGGAGCAAAGCGTATTGGCTGTAGTCAGGAAACATACACCAAAAGTCAGAACTTCCTTTGTTTCTATAGCAAAGATAAAGGAATGGAGAAATCAAATATGAAGCATTATACCGCCTCCTCAATGCTTCTGATGATTCGTTTCTAAGAATTGCTAGTATGAGCTTGAATAGAATAGAGTGGCATGCTCCATTCGATAATTGTTTTGTCATCATGATGTCAAGACAAGTGACAGTATCATTGTTTAAACCACTAGGGCATAAGAACCTTTCATCACGTAGCTTGGCCATGCATGTGAGACCAACCTAGACAAATATCTTAAACAAAATAAGGACAATGATCGAGGTAACTTAGATACAAGGTGCCGCAACTTCAATAAACCAAGAAGATGAGATAAGTGCAACCTGCGTCAATATCAGTGCCATCTTCAATGAACAGTCAGGAGAACCAGAAGCACTGAGAGAAGCATCTAGCAACCTATGCATGGAAGTAAAGGTTAGACGGGATCACAGGTTAGCAAAAAAATGAAAAAAAATGAAATGGTCACCCACTGAAATAATATTTCAGAACGGTTGGGAAGAGAGGATATTTTTCTGGAGGCCGAGACCTAGCAAGAAAAATTGCATAAACAGGATATGTCAGCCCAACGCACTCACATATATCAGAGCATATCGATAAGTTGAAAACAATGTGACAAAGGAGAAGCAATGTCACCTCAACAATTTGAGACCAGCCAGTTAACATATGAAGCTGAGCTGCTTGTTCTTCAAGATTTTTGTTGTATCTCCAACCCCATCGTAACAGTTGTTGAATTGTATCTCGAATTTCATTAAGCTCAACTTCACCATTAAAGGAGCTATTCTGGGGATCAAAAAAGTTGTACTTCTGAAAGAGGGATCAAAATTTAAAAGAACCGTTATGTAGCACCTCCACTGGGTAAAAGCAATCTCACTTGGCTAAAGGGATCTTACAAAAATAAAGGTGACAAAACAAAGGAAAAGTGTGGTGCGGCGATAAAAAATACTGCACCTGCCATAATTTGTCACGAAATGCAGCTAGATCAATTAAACGGTCTCCACGCTCTGAGTAATAGTAAACACCACCTTTTTCAGAAGTAGCAGGATTGGTAAGTATATCTTCAGCCTGCAGAATGCCAGAGAATGAAAAGCCTACGCCCAGAAAAATCAAGGAAAAACTGATTCAAACACAATATGGTTCTTACCAGAAACCCATATTTCGCGCTCGAAACAGCTTGTGAAGATTTCAACAAAGTATCAGGAGATTTAAACTGGACAACTTCAAGCAACTCCAATACCTATACATGAATGCAAAAGGAAGTTGTTCTAACTTGCTTTAATAAAGAAAATAGAAGATACTTATCCAAAAAATATTAAGAATAAAACAGAAGGCAAGAAGAAAACACAAATGACAAGGAAGCAATACCACAATAACGGCTCATTTAGTTACCAGGGTTACGAAAATCCCAGTATTAAATTTGGTATTACTTTATACATCATTTGGTTGCATTTTTATTTTCGATGTTGAAGACATCTCCTAGGTTCGATTCTTACTGTTGAAGACATCTCCTAGGTGGCATTTCTTTAAATTTGAAGACATTTTAGATGAGATGGTCATGGTCAGAGACTTTAACATTGTATTGAAACAGGCTAGATCCTAGGTTCGATTCTCACTGCCACCTGTTATCAAAAAATTGTTTATGTGCGTGTTGAATACATAACTAAGCATATAAAGGTGTGTTTTCTCTAACTGTTTAACTTCACGTGAGACGGTTACATCTTTCCACATTAGTTAAAAGTAATACAGGTATAATTGTATACCACATCCATTGTGAGATAACAATCAAAGGATTAGCTAGATGTAGATAAAACAAATAACATGGCAAATGGCCCTTCCGCCAAAGCCCTTTCCAAAAGTTACTTCATCCCAATTTATGTGATGGTATTGACTGGGTACCGAGTACAAGAACAAGAGATAGATTTTCTTAAATTTATGGTCTAAAACATGCCAACAACATTTCTGTTGCTATAAATTATTTCATTAAGGGTAATATGATGAAAGTTTAAAGTTAAATTTTCTCCAAATATAGAAAGTTGTCGTCCTTTTTGGGACAAACGTAGACCTAGATGATAACAAGGCCTTTCATCCTCAATGAAGAAGAAGTAGAGACCTGGCTTTCATTTTGTCTGTTAAAATGTAAGGTTTACCTTTTGTTCTTGAGAATTGGCTGGGTATAGCGGGAAGGAGTTTGACAATCTAGTTGCATATCAGCTAAAAAGGAAAGCTTCACATAAAATGGGACAATGGGAATGTACGCAGGTCAAGTTTATCCAGAAACAAAAATCTATCCAAGTTTCTCCAGTTTAAAATCAAACTTAGATTATACACCATATATCTCATTTTTAATGCAATGAATGAAGCAAATCATAAAGTATTAATCTCAGCATTATAATCCAACGATTATTAGTCCCAGTATCACAATCCTGCATTATAATCCCATCATAATTTTGTCCGCAAAGAAACGACCACCAAAGGGTTTGAAATTGCAGTCACAGAATCATTATAAATACTTGATAGTAGTAAAAGCTATAATTTGGTGCACAGGTTTAGGAGCGACTTATACATGACACAAGTGCATACTATCAAAGGGAATCAACATCAGAGGGTGGAATTTCAACATGGCATCAGAGCAGGCAGGGTTTCTAGGTTCAACTCTCACTGCCACTCATTATCAAAAAAATGCCAAAAGAATTCCATGTTTTGATGAGATGGTCACACACTTCAATAATACTCCTGAATAAACTCATGACACAATGAGCAGTGAAAACTTCACCTTAGCCTTACTAATCATTCTGGCTCCATTCATTGCAGGACTGCTTTGATGATTGGGAGAAGATACACCGAGATCAGCATCATATTCAAAAATTCCGTCCCCAAATAATTGAGATAAGATACTATGACAAGCTTCTCGATGGGTGGAACTAGACATATCAGCCGCATGTAATGCTACTGTTAGCAGCTTCAACAGCCATGCTCTCTGAAGAAACAAGGGAGATGTGAGACAAATGAATTAGATCAGGTAAGCAAACTTGGATAATAATTTAAGCATATTTACCTTGTTAAATAGAAGAAAGAAGGAAGAACTACTAGCTCAAAAACAGACCTGATGAAGGGAACTGACGCGAAGTGCCTGACTACTATTCCTTTTGGGTAGTGGAGCAATACCAATTATATCCAGATGCTGTAAAGATAAAATTTAAACAAACAACTGAGACAACATTGATCAAGAAGAAAGTTTTTCTAAAATGTGAATAGATAACATAATTTCAATCTATGTATTAGTTGATATGCACCTTCACAAAGAACCAATACTTTTTGGTGCTTAACAAATCCATCATAGGACCACAAGTCAGGGGATCTGTACATAACTCATAAAGAAGCTGCATATAGTAACCAATTATAAGCACGCCAAAGTTAAAGGAGTTATAGCAGTTTTCAAGAATATAGACTGACAAAGCCTCTGCGGCTTAAAGTCATTAGACAATCCCTTTTCACATGAAAAGGCATTAAACAAGAACATACAAATTACAATGCAATACGATGGTCAAACCATTCAAACCTGAAATGCAAATTCATGGAGCAAAGCATTGACATCAGTCTTCAAAAGATTCTCCATCACATCAAGAATGACCTTCAAGCAACTGCAGTAGAAAGAAAGGAATTTCAAGCCCTTGAGTAAACAAAGGGGCACGGGAATAGAAAAAACATGTCAATTGAATAGAACCTATAGTGAAATTTTGGCTGAAGCATGGTCCTCTCCACAGGGCTATCAACATCAAATTTGAGTAATAGATGTGCGATATTCGGGGCAGGCCGGCTAATATTATCAATAAGTAGCTGCAATTGAAACCGGAGAATCAGTCAATGATCCTAACCAAAATTTAGAAGGAAGTAGAAGGAAAAGAGCACTAGCTTTGACAGATTTAATTCTTTAAAATCAAAAGTGAAGATAATTAAAAGTACTAATTAATTTTTTGATTGGAAAAAGAAGATTTTATTGATATCCAACATCAAGTCAATGCTGGTGAGTATGTACAATATAGCACCACTACATGTCAGGTAATGTGCTCAAACAATCATGGCTTCTACATCATTAAATGAAGCCATATTACACCAAAAAGAAAGCGAAGAAATACATCTGTATTTGAGTATAGTTTTTGAGAAATGGAAAGTTTTATAAAATCAGCAGCACTAAGAAAATGCTGAATTACATACAAGTGAACAAATAACAAAACAAAATCCTATTCTAATCTTATAAATCTTATTCTAATCTTATAGGGATTCTAAGAGGCTAAGTATTGATTCTGCTTCTTCTACGAATTCCTTTTTGCACAAAAATGAAAACAAAAGTGTACGCTTAAATTTGATTTGCTGGATTGAGCATTCTTTGGCTTCGAAACATCTGGCATTTCTTTCCTTCCATACGGTACACCAAATACATGCCGGTATTCCAGCATGTATTTGACTGTAGTTACAAATACTTTTCAGGATGCTACATCTATGCCTAAGTAAGAACATCTCTTTTTATTCAAACAGATAAGGCAAAGTCGTTCAAGGAACCAGAAGCTTTGGAAAAAGGTACTCCCTCAATCCAAATTTATGTGATGGTGTTTGACTGGGCACGGAGTTTAAGAAAGAAAGAAAAAAAGGAAGGAAGAAAGATTGATTTTGAAACTTGTGGTCTAAAACAAGCCTTAGAAATTTATGTGGCTATAAGCCATCTCATTAAGGGTAAAATGAGAAGTTTTAAGGTAAATTGTTCCTGAATATAAAAAGGTGTCATTCTTTTTGGGACAGACTAAAAGGAAATAGTGTCACATAAATTGGGATAGAGGGAGTACAACACTACAACTTAATTTCTTCTTAACGTTCCAAGTTCAGGAACCCACTGATTATGATTGCCTAAAGAAAGAAAAAAGAGAACTTCACACCTTTATTAAAAAAGGAAAGAACTTCAAACTAATAAACAAGACACAGGGAAGCTTAATATTTAAATTAGGGATCAGGACTCAAAAAACTCGCGAAGGAGAGAAAGGGCATGCTACATTTTGTAAGGAAAAATAAATGTATAGGTTACAAATATAAAATGCAGAAATATGTGAAATTGAAAGCACATAACAGTTACAGTGTTATCAAAGGCGAAAAGCGCAAAAAAGCTCCAAGGTCTGTTGGGCCTTTTAGCGTGTTATAAGAGTAGGTTAGAGTCCCACATTGGTTGGGGAATGGACTAGTGGTCTCCTTATATGGACTTGGGCATTCCTCCCCTCATGAGCTAGCTTTTGGGGTTGAGTTAGGAGGCCCAAGTGCCATATCTTTACACGGTATCAGAGCCAGGTTCATCCCCGTTTGGGACCCTGTGATATATTGTCCACGCTCCAGTTGGTGGTCTGGGCGTGCGAGGGGGTGTTAGAGTGGGTTAGAGTCTCACATTGGTTGGGAAATGGACTAGTGATCTCCTTATATGGACTTGGGCAATCTTTCCCTCATGAGCTAGCTTTTGGGGTTGAGTTAGGCCCAAGTGCCATATCTTTACAAAGCGCAAATAAAGCGTGGGTTTTAGTGAAAAAAGGCGCAACAGGAGAAAAAGCAAAAATATATATATGTAGTCCAAGACCAATAATTATAAGCATGATTAACACATATGCAGACAAAAAAAGTTGAAAAAGAATTATGATAAAATGAAATATCAATTGTTTAGTGTCGCCTTTTCAGGCTTACATTCATTGGCAAGGAAAAGTATGCCTTATAGCCTTGATGCGACACTGAAGCGGCCCCAAAGCAAGGCGAAGCGCTCAACATGTTTTGAGCCTCGCTTCAGGGCTTAAGCGCGCCTTTGACAACACTAAACAGTTATAAAAGCTAACTGCAGAACTATAACACATCATAGCGGGCAGACACTTATCTTGACATCCCAAGGGAACACATAATATTACCATTTCTAAATATATATTGTTAATGAGGAACTAAGATATTCGATCAACATATGCAATTACCATAGCAAGTTCTTAGAAATTGATGCTATTGATTGTTTTTAATCATAGTTTCTCAAAAATAACTCATTTTACAAACATCTGGAAAAATTCATAGGTTTACAGAGTGGGGTGGACACAATAAGGTGCCAAAGAAATAACAGTGGCATCTATAAGGTGAATACATCATACAAAATCCTGAATCAAGCTAGCCAGCAGATTAATAACTGGCCTTGAAAGCATATATGGAAAATCAAGATTCCCTATAAGGTGGCATGTTTTTCTTGGTTACTAGCAAAGGAGGCTGTTCTGACACAAGACAATCTTATAAAGAGAGGGATTTAATTGTGCTCAAGATGTCACTTATGTGGAGAAGATGTTGAGACAATTAGCCATATATTTTTACATTGCAAGATAACTGACCAGTTATGGAAGATCTTTATTAATCTCAGGGGCATAGCTTGGACAATGCCTAGTAAGATTACTAAAGTTCTTTTCAGTTGGGATGAAGCTGAAACTGGAGCAAGAGACAGAGATAGATGGAGAACTATCCCAGCATGTATTTGGTGGACAATCTGGAAAGAAAGGAATTCCAGATGTTTTGAGGATAGAAGAAATTATGTGCAGAAGATCAAGCTTAATTGTGTTTTGCTTTTTTGCTTTTGGTGTAACCAGATCTACGCAGAAGATATTGTTTCAATCCTAGATGTCCTAGAATCTTGTTAGGTCTGAGGTCCAAGTTTTTTTTCTTTTGGCTACTCACTTATAAATACGGTTTCAGTACAACCTATGTACTGATTTTATTATAATATACAAAATGTTACCATCTCAAAAAAAAAAAAAAAAAATCATTTTATTTGCATATTCTGCATATAGCAATGCATTCCCTTCTTAAAATGTTATTGGAAGTCCTTTTCTTCGAAGTTAAACTAGAAAGTTCAAGTTCCTCTAATAGTACATTGTTTAAGTAGATTAGGGTTACAATTATACAGTATCATACCAAGTAAAAAAGAATACAGATTCCACCTAATTCAATGTTTCAGTTAAACATTCCAGTCATTTGATGGCACTTTTTGCCCTTCTACCAACTATTCTATATTGCATCCTTCTCCGTCATTCCCATCAGTCCAGTGAAACTTGGCTACAGAATACAGGATCCCTATTTGCTAGATTAAAATCTTCTCACCTTCCAATTCTGAAGGTCTTAGATCCAGGAACTTACTTGCAGTATGAGAACACCTGAATCTTCACGGGAGTCCTCAATAATTTGACATTCTTCAGATCGCAGCTCTAAGCAGGCAGCATAATCCTCAATCAAGCTCCCTGCAGCATTGGATTTTATGAGCAACTGAACAAGTCCAACCATGCGAGAACTGCCATAAAGCACCATCAACGTCAGAAATTGGTACTGTAACATGAGACAATGCATCCTTTCTTAATTCTAAATATGATGCTACATTTCTTCTTTCGATTGCCCTAAAATAGTTTGTGCTTTCAGTAAAAACTAATTAGAAGGGAAAGAAAAAAGGTGGGAACTGTAAAAGGTAAATGCCCACATTTGAGTTGGTAACAGAAATATCATTGGCGTGAAGGAACAGAACTTCAATCAATGCATTTAATCATGTTGTTTGAACAATTGGAACTAAGAGAATGACAAACATTTGGGGCTAAGGAAGTAGAAATGAAAAGGCGAGGATGAAAGTATTACCTTAGGATGTTCATTATTTTGATAGAGGATTGTTGAACACGGGGCTGCAAATCATATCTGACATACTCCAATAAAGCCACAACTTGGTTCTGATCTTGTGAGAGAATGACATCCAGAGGCTGCATAAACAAGAACCACCAGTTAGACAATGAGATGACAGCAAAAGAAGGTAAGAATATGCAGCCAAACAACTCGACCAAATCATATACTCCCTCCGTTTCAATTTATGTGAATCCATTTGACTGGGCACGTAGTTTAAGAAAAGAGAGAAGACTTTTGAATTTGTGGTGTAAAATGAGGCACATATATTTTGTGTGGCTCTAAATCATTGCATAAAGGTAAATTGTTTCCAAATAAGGGAAGAGGTCATTCTTTTTGGCACGGACTAAAAAGGAAATAGGTTCACATAAATTGAAACAGAGGGAGTATAAGTTTTAGTGCATACACATGATCACGTGCAACATGTTTCATTTTAAGAATATTCATTGTAGTAACATTGATTCGTTTAATATCATTTACTCTCCATCTACGAAAATATTTCCCTAATGTTCTTCCACGGAAACACCTGTAACTACTCGAGAATTGAACATCAAATAGTGCTGCTAGTGGCAAAGACAACATGTTACCCTGTAAAGTGGCATTGATAGTAAGTAAAACTAAAAGCATGGCCAAAACTATTCCTGTATGTTCTGGCCACTATGGAACCAGTGTCCACTTGAAAAAGGTTCAAAAATTAACATGCTTGCATAAAATCTTATTAACAAATAACATTACAAGGTCTCTAAGGAAAAAAGAAATTGTATTAGCAGAAAATACAGCAAAAAAGGGGTGGCAGCTACCCATCTATAAGAAGTGTAGTGTAAGAGACCTAGAATATATACCAAAAAACCTAGCCAAGACATTCAAGAAACCAGATTCTAAATCATTTAATATAACAGAACTAAGAAAGTGCGTCAAGAGTTACAGATTGTGAAATTTCCAAACATCATCTTCTTTTCTGATAATTTAAAATAACCCGTCCTAGATTCAGTATCTTATGATTGGTTTTGTTTTAATATCTACAGCCCTATATTGGCCGCTCTACACTAACCAGTAACCACCTGTAGTGAATGATTTGCTTAATCATTTCCCAGCCCAATTTTTTTAAAAGCTAAAAGCACAACAAAGCGACAAGATTCATAGTGCTCGAAGCCAAAAGCGAGAAGAAAAGCGCATGCTTCTACAAAGGCAAATGCACAATTATGAGAAACTAAAGTATATCAAACATAATCAAACATAACAAAAACTAATTTTTTTGAGAAACTAAATTAAAGTCTAATTGATTTCAGCATCCAATATACAGTAATGCCGAGGTTAATCCAACTCCTCAAAGCTCAGATTCAAAAGAGCGACCAATTCTGATTAGAATCACACTTTGTGCACCATTGTTTGAAGCCCAAACTTCTCTAAAGCACATGGCTTTATCAATGAAGCAATAACCCCACGTTCCACATCTCTTCAACGCTTTAAACGACGAAGCGATGGCTCTTAATTAGATTCGCCATCTCTGTTCGGATGATGTAATGTTCTCACGAAAAACAGTTTCCAAACCTTGAAATTATTCATCATGTTCATTCAATTGGGATGAATAAAATTGGTGAACAACTATGCTGCTCACTATTTAATCCCAGTAGCTTGAGGGAATAATCAAGCAGATTTCTCACAGAAAATAACATCTGCCCTCAGGGGGACACAATTATTCTCCATTTTAAGGTATGAGAAAAATATTGTCAAAATTATAGACAACCATTGACCCAACAAATTATTTCATTAAATTTCCCATCATGTAAAACAAAGACAAAAACTTTTGGTATTGACAAGTTTTATTATGAACAAACATAGAATAAATAAAATAATCTGAATAAAAATAAAAACGGGTAGTGTGAATTAACATGAACAGTCACTACATATATCAGACCAAAGTGACAGCATCTATGCTAGACCGTTTTAACTAGTTGCAAAGAAAACAACAACTATGACACTTTACAATTGGTATAGGCAGTAATCTGTGAATAGTGGTTACACTAAAATTAGCAAAACATTATATTCATTCAAGTTAGCAGCTTCTTCCAGTGGAGGTCAGGCTACAGAAAACAAAAGGCAGGAAACTCGAGATGAAGTTTAGGATCCTTACTTGATACAAAGGACGCCAAAAATCAGACACAGCTAAATCTTTCTCCAATACGAGATTTACAATTTCCAGAGAAAGCAGGACAGCTTTTTCAAGAAGTTGCCCGTAAATTTGACTTGTTCGTTCACCGATTAGATAATTGACTCCTGGTGAAAGAATACTCATGATATTCCAAAACACTGTTTTACCACTCATAAAATCCTGCGTAACAGCAAAAAGAATTTACATAACTCATGTTGCCAACGATAAGTATGGCAATAGTAACTTATAGCATACAAATAATAGCAAATACTTACTAGATATGAATAGGACAAAGAGACACTAAAACAAAATCAGATTGCATCAACAGGACAAAGAGACACTAAAGTAAAGTAACAGAGTAGTTTGAGGAAGTAATACTTTCATCAATTCTATTAAAGGCAGCTGCATCTGCAGCGGCGTAGATTGCCCTGCTTCTGATAGCTGAGATTGGTCCACGACACTGTCAATATCCTCATCTCTGATACTATACATGCTCAGCATCCTGCATATAACATTATTGGACATGAAAGTCAGCAACTTCTTTCATAAATCTATGAGTAAATCTTAAACCCCTCATAGACAAGGCCCAAGAGAGAAAAAGATAAAAAAATGTACAAAGGGCCATAGAGGAAATTGAGATAAAGACTTACATCTGGAAATGTTTGAGGCAAGCTATGACAAGTTGCCACTTTTCACACGGATCAGCATAAGCTCTCTGTGGGAATGGCCCAAAGACATGATCATAAATGAATTTAAAGATGCCAATGAATCTGCAGAGGTGTAACTCGGAATGAGAAATGATACAATTCCCGAAAAATATTAACTAGAAACCATGTTATGGTACATGTAATCGCTAAAAGCCCAATACCTATGCCCTCTATCACTAACATCCTTTTCAGCGGCAATAAGTGTATTCAACAAGTTAATGAATGATATAGTTGAAGGATATTGCTCCCTTCTAGCTTCTATTTCATTCAGCTCAAATCGCATATCATAAACCTGCAAGAAACAAGTTTTGGATGAGATAGTTCCCCTTTAAAAATAGACGAAGCAGAGGGAAGATGGGAGAGAATAAGGAATTGCCTTGGGAAGGCAAATGTCAATGCATTAGACCATGAAAAGCAGTCGCCTTATCAGAAAACCCAAAATTGCAACTTCATTCAAGCAGAGTGATGGTCTAATCTTTTAATTTATTCCACCGGCCACCCACCCATTCCAACCCCTCCCAGCAATACAGATCCAACAGAATCGAGCTCTACTTAATCAAATAGCTTGACCTCTTGTACACGGGATTTTCCCAACTATATAATAAAATGATTACTTTATTATATATAAAAAACAAGACACATAGACTGCCAATCCAATAAAATAACACAGACACACCAACCTGTGTTGTCAAGGGTTGTGTTGTATTCCCAACAACTACAGGTAGATCATATTGCTCTAAATACCTCCAAGTTGTATCTTTCATAACTGGTGATACTTGAACAAAAGTAGCTATCGCATTTCTTAATGCACCCTATTAATCACAGGCACAAAAATAATTAGTAGCAGAACTCAGTGGCAACATATAAGCATGAAACTGAAAGAGCAACTGAACCAAAAGAGACGAGAAAATAGAGGACTTGCCTTAAGATAGGGAGGGACATTTTCATAACCAAGGAGCTTGAACAACGGCTCGATATCAGGGAACCAATTCTTCCTTTCTACGGGATTCGCGTTTTCAACAACCTGCACCACACAAAAAATCATCTCAAGTCTGTTATATCCGCGCACCGGAGCAGAAAAGCGTACATAGACTGAATTTCCGTTACAATCTCCTAAAAATAAATCAAAATCAGATGTTGAGAGATCTCTTGATTAATCACTTGAGAGAGAAAAATCCATGACCTTCCATACAAAATATTATTTCATCTCTATCTCAGTGCATTATAGGGTTTAGTTGAGGTACAAAAGCTGTTCCTCCGCCGGCCTTTTTAGCTAAACAGAGGTATCTCTATTATCTCTAACCTGCTATCAAAACAATTAGCATCTTACAAAATTTGTTAGACCACACTAACTATAAGTAGGTTATGTTGAGAAAATTAACTGCCCCCAGTCCCCAGGGCTTTTAGTCTAGTGGTACATGTGTAGGCGCACGTCACGGGTTCGAATCCTAAAGTAGACAAAAGCCTGATATTTAAGTGGAGAAGGGTAGAGGGCCGGGCCCATTATCCACCGAGTTTCCAACCTAGCACCGCTGGCCCTCGGGGATTCTCCTTATCAAAAACGAAGTTGAGAAAATTAACTATGAATTAAAAATTAACTGATTAAATAAATATCAGAAGCCTATTATTTATCCAATTCTCTAAGATATTATAAAATTAATTTAACCACGAGGTTTGCAGTTTATAGTACCCAACATTCATTAGAAACTACCAGGGCTTCCCACCAAAAACTGATTATCGATTATTTTTCACAGAAAGAGTGCAGCGTGATGTTTTTACATAAAGCCAAAGTAGTACACATATAAAATGCAGGGAGTTTCAGACTTCGTGGAGGCTAAATACCTAGGTAATTTTGAATATATAACTGAAGATATGTTCCCATGCAAAGGCTCCCCAAAATTAAGACATGAAATTAGTTGAGACACAAAGGAGATAACGTTTCCACCACATTACATTCTAGTCTATAAAGTGAAAACTGTAAAGAACATAGACAAAAATGAGCTAGGCCAGTGATATCACTCACCTTCTGCAGAACATTCAAGTAAGCAACAAGTGCTTTGGCATCTCCTTCCTGTATCTCTGGCAAAACTGCGCCAGGACTTTGCACAGCTTGTTTGAACTTTTCCTCATAAATTGATAAACAATCAAATAAAGTGCTCCATCCGATAGAACGGAATGTCTTTCCCTGAAGTAACTCAAAAACTTTGGAAGCACCCTCAGCACTAGAAGCCTGGGTTAGATGCATGACAATCACAAGACTTAGTTGAAGCATGCTTATCTCATTAGAAGGTATGAAACTTTTACCAACTTGACAATATAGCCAAACTTACTTACCAAGGTACTCAGCATTCTCAAAAATGCTACAAGTGTTTGAAAGTTAGTGTGATCCTCCCCGGCAAAGTTGACAAATGTCCATAGAACATCATTACCAGACAGCAACTCGGGTTCTCTCTAATGAAAGATCACAGACAAGGAAGTCAAAGTAAGACGATAACAATCATACGGGGGAAAAGAACACAAGAAAGATGGAACAAGAAAAAGCAATTTGTAACTTCTGTCTCCACAATTTCATGTTTTTTAACTTCTTTTAAAATAATGGTTGTGAGTTGTGAGAGGGCCATCTTGCATGCATCTTGACAGCTTCACTGGATACTTGTATCCTCCTATCAGTACAGCATAACCAATGCCCCACCAAAGCTTAGGCAGATGGGAAGAAATAACCCAGCAATTCTGTATCTACTGGGATTCGAATCTTGGTCTTCCATTGCTTTCTTTTTTTTATAACGGTGGTACACGGTCCAGCATCTGCACACCTCGATTATTCCACCGAGTATTTACTACCTCCCACCAGCGCAGGTACGGAGTAACTCTATCTACTAAAGCTTAGCTAGACGGGAAGAAATCAGTTAGTGTTTTTTTATCTCTAATGGATTTAAACCCTGCTTTTCAAGGTTTGCACCCATTTCATTGACCACTAAGTCACACCATAAGGTCTTGATCTTCCAGGGCTTTAATTCCAACTTCATTGACTGTGATGCCACAACTTTAGTTTCGTCACCACAACCTCATTCTTAACAGAGACTCACTAAAATTACCTCAAGACAATGCAGACACCATGTACCCCGACGTCGATGAAACAATCCTTAACGGCCTTCAAAAAATACATAAAACATCTACTGGAACGGGTCAATCTCACTTCGTAACAGGTTTAAGAAGATAGATTACCTTGTAATAAGGAGTCATGCAACAGTGCAGATCGACTTCCCTTTAACAGCCTAAAATATGTAAAAGGTATCAATTGATACAGTACACAAGTTTTGGTTACACAAGCATGCTTTTCATGATCTATTCTAGGAATCACTTGGGCATAAATTTGAGGATCTTTGAGGGCTCAAAAAGTAGATCCTAACTTTTACTTAGAGAATTAGATAGTACATAGTTACAAGAAAGATGGCCCTCACTCTCAGTACATAACTCTCAGTACATACTTCAGCACTCTCTTAGTGAGGCTAACTACCTAACTTATCAAAAAAGAATTCTAGTCTTTATTTGTGTTGCCTATGCCCTACGCTTAGTTCTACCCCATGATAGTCTTAAATCATTCCTTAATATAGCAAAGCAAAATGAATAAAAGACTCTTTGAAGTAACCCAAACTATGGAAAATATAGAAAAGACCAAACATACTTGAATTTAGTACTATAATAATCAAAGCGCAATTAAAATAACTAAATTTAGCATCCCACATACATTCAAAAAACAATGCTTTGTTTTTTGGATCACATTATGCGTCATTATTTAAAGTACACACTTCTTTGAAGCGCATGGCATTGCCATGAAGGAAAAACTCCTTGTTTGACGTCGCTTTAAACTACGAAGCAATGGCGTTTAATACCACTGCTGCTAACAGCATAGCGTTAAATCTGTTTAAGTGCTTAAATAAAGAAACCAGACAAGCTCAATATCTCAGAGATCATAGGTACAGTGAACATCAATGTTTGACATCTACAACAAAAGGTCCACTATGTAATTAGAGTAGCCAAAAGCAAAAAAGCACAGAAAAGCGCCAAAGGCTGTTGGCCCTTTAAGCGCAACGTTAAACAAAAGCATCAGTTTTAGTAAAGAATGGCACTAATGAACAAAAAAAAGGAAATTTATATATGTAATGCAAGAAAAAGAACTACAAACACAAACATTTATTGTTTGGATAAAATAATTTGAAAAAAAAAATTATAACAAAGCACAATATATGAAGTAAAAATCATGCCCATCAGTTTAAAACCCATTTTGAACTTTTGATTCAGGTGGACAAACGTAGTTTAATTTTTAAGCTAGTTTTCTTATACTAAATTTTTACTCTCTTATTATTGATTACTAAAATTTCATCCATAACGTTTTTTAACAATTAATATATTAGATTACCATCAATATTTTGTCTATTGATGACCACTTAAAGAAGAGTCCCCGGGTGATGAGCTATGTTGCGCGGACTTTTCAAAACAGCTGCCACACCCGTGTCGGATCCTCCAAAATGCACTACTTTTGGAGGATCAGACACGCACCCGTCGACATTTTCGGAGAGTCCGAGCAACATAGGTGATGAGGTGCATCCTTATCACCTTACCACCAACATTAAAGTGCCACCTAAGCGAGGCGAAGCGCATACCTCAGCTTTAACTGAGCTTCAGGGTTTAATTGCAACTCAACCGAGCCTTTGATAACATTGTATGTAACAAAAGACTCCCATACAAGGAAAACTTCAGCTCAAGGTCAGCCAAATTGAGCAAGGGCGGCCATTTTGCGCTATTGTGCCTTGTCAAAAAGAAGCCGGGTCTTTATTTATGTTGCCTATGCTTGATTATACCCCAAGATAGTCTTAAATCATTTACTGATTGCGGTAACAGCATAGTGTTAAGTCTTTCCAGTGCTTAAATTAAGAAACCAGGCAAAACTCAGTAGCTAAGAGACTACCAGTACAGCAAACATTGATAATGTCTTCCCCAAAAAACCCACTATGTAACAGAAGACTCCAACACAAAGAGAACATCAGCATCACACAAAAAACAATAAGTTAACACCGCCTACCCAAGATGAAACCTCCCCACTCACCCACCCACCGAGGAAAAAAAACAGCAAACGGCACTAACCTGATAAATTTCACTCACAAACTCCAAGAGAGAGACAAAAGTTTGTGGCGCTGGTTCAGTGGCATTTTGAAAATGTCCAATTCCATCCACAGTATAATCATGTGACGTAGACAAGCGGTACGGACTAAGTGCCGACATAGCCTTCTCTTTTGCTTCTTTAACCTGGAATAAAAGAGTGAGTAAAAAATTGAAAGGAAATGAGGAAGTCACCAATTTCTAACTTCCCACTTGGTAAATGGACAGCAAGCAAAGTATGATTCAGACTCCTTTAACTGCACATCACGCCTTAAAAAGAAATGAAGTACATAATTGGGAGAAAATAACAAACATAACTTCTTTTTTAGAGGCAATTTCAACCATCTACCCTCAAAAGAAATTAGAATCACTGCAGAAAAGAAACTAAACAAACCTTGTCCTTGGCCAGTGGATGAGACAAAAGGCAAGTTATCATCTTGTGCAAATAAGCATTGTACATGTAGATCATATCCTCATCGTCATTCTGCCCATGAAAATAGAAAAGAAACTTGAGATAATTACAAAATGGAAGGAATACACATATAAAAGTTGGGTCAACCAACTAGCATAATCTGCTACCAGTAACATCTATTTGTTATACAGCTCAAAATTATATGCTGCCATCAATACATGACAAGCTACAGGAATAAAATATCTTAAGGCTAGGTGAATGATCACAAGGCATTGAGACAGTGAACAAAAAGAAATAACAACATAAATTACCTAAGAAGTGGCAGTAGGCTAGCAACCAATAATCAGTACATTATGTGGAAACCTGGAAGCATTAAAGTGATGAGGTCTTTTGCTAGTTTTTGTTTTTCTTTTGATAAAAGTAATAAATTTTATTAATGAAGGGGAAAAAAGCTTGTATACAAGTAGCATACCAAAAAGTAGAAAACCTAACAAAAATATGTGGCTTTCTAAGAACGAGAGCCAATCTTTTCTACTATAAGAACCCCGTGAGTGCACCATAAGAAATAAGGGATAAGAGGCTACTTGAACGGTACAAAATCATTCGCTACTCCTAAACTTTTCTATTTCACTCATACGACCCATATAAGTGCTAGTGAAGCAACATCCCACGCCCTGCGTCTTCTCTTACGTCTTCTAAAAGTCCAGCTAAACATCACTCTTTAACAATTGGCATCACCCACTGAATTCCAAACCATCCTAGTGTTTTCCAGCTATGTTGTTCGGATCCTCAAAAAAACCGCCGCATCCGTGTCACACCCTCCAAAAATGCATAGCCTTCGAATGACCGGACACGCACCCGGCGACATCTTTGAAGGATCTGAGCAACAAAGTTTCCGACCACAAGTGAGATGCTACCCAACAATGTAAAAGAAGATGGTCCACTTCTTCACCCGAGCTATTACACATAAAAACCATCGGACATATGTAAAACACCTTTTGCTATTTTAGACATTCACATTCCAAAATATCATTTCCCAAGTCTGACAGATTCCTATTAAAGCCCAAAGTTGTTTCCTAAAAGCATTAGATTCCTATATTGGGTATATGCTGGTTGGCCTTTAGTTTCAGGAGAACTAATGGACAATTATATAACATTTCTAAACACAAAACCCGTACTCATTTGAGGAAGATTAATAGTTTCGAACTTCCCGAAAAAAGGAAAACTGAAAAAAGAAGTAAGTTAAATTTAAGAATTAAAAGACACCAGTTAGACATACCACACCCCACAGGGCCATGGAAGCCACTTTCCTTGGGGCACTCAAGGTGTAAGTCTCCAAAAGTGACACTCAAGGTGTAACCGCAAATTTAATGCTCAGATGAAAAACACATTATCAAAAAGAACCCTAAGAACTTGCGGTCTTAAACATACCATGACATTTCTATGGCTATAAAAGCATGTTATTAAGGAAAAATAAGAAGTTTAAAGTTAAAATATTTCAAAATATAGAAAAGTATCGTTCTTTTTTTTAACAAATTAAAAAGGAAAGAGGTCATATATAAAGGAACAATGGAGTAATATTTTCCCTACAATGCCTAAAATATTTTGTATTTAGCAGTAGAATAAATTACTTCAATCACTTAAAGAGTGAATTACTAGTTAAAATAATATACATAGTTCAAGACTCCCACATACGGAGCCCTTCTTATACATTGTTATTCAATCAATTCAATGAGCACTCTCTTCTTCCCTATATCTTCACGACAAATTACAAAGTCATTCTTAACCTATTAAAAATATCTTGAGGCTTTGAGCCAATAGGAAGTTACCCGTTATGCGCCCAAATAAAATTTTAGGACATAAGTAAATCTAATGTCCTACTCCACTTCAAATTATTCACAGCTCTTTCGTTAATACTCGCATTCTTCAATTATTAGCCCTATGTTTCTTCCACATTTCATCTATGTTTTTCCTTTTGGCCGTTTTCCCTACTTTTGAAAATATATAGTTACTTAAAAACAAGACAATTAGAACCCAAAGGGAGTGCGAAAGAAGACTTTCATGTTGCCTTAAATCATAAAAATGTTGTTCTGGTTCATACATCTCCAAAAGTATCTGTGTATCATTCTTGAAAAACAAAGAAATAAATAAATACTTGGGAACGAATCGGCAGCACTAGAAATTAAGGAAACATCAACTGATCATGTTTTTATCTTGCTTTTTCTCCCCTTATCGCTCTGAATGCCAGTTCATAGTGCAACAGCAACAACAATTAAGCCTAAACCGCAAACATTCTTTTGAGACTGGTAACAGAGCCTAGATCGCAAACTAAGTTGGGATCGGCTATAGAATCTTCAATATCCAATCTGCACTGCTTGAACATATCATTCCAATGTGTCTCACGCTCACAAGCACTACAGCTAATTCCGAAGCAGTACCTCATACCGGAGAAAGAAATGATCAAAACATTATTCAATTTGTCCACGCATTCAGTTTGGATCTCTTCCTTTCCCATCGAAATCATTCTGCTGGACCAGAAACAGCCAGGAGTGATCACCGGAACTTTATCCCATCCTCATCGTTCAATTTTCCCAGCACCTCTAAATCCTTGGCCAGCAAATTCACTATCTTTGCTTGGTCAGAAACACTCAGGACAAACAAAGCTAACTGTTGCTGGCGAGAGACTCTCAAAGCCACAAGAAATAGAATACATTACGTACACATTAACCTAATCAAATTTTCTTGTGCGCTGCAAACCATCAACTACTCTTACCATTACCAAGTTACTATAGCTTAAACGTTTTCCTTCACTCCTCGGCCATAAGCTAATCCCAAAGTAACAGATTCAGATTTGTCCTACATTTATTATAGCAAAATTGCATACTTGTCTTAGAACAAAAAAAAACAACAGGAGAATGCCATTACCCATGCCAATGAGACTAATGATAATTCTTAATAAAGAATCAGACTAACTCTAATTACAAGTTACATAATATGGCTGATCAATGAGAAAAACTTAGTCATCACTGGCGGGTAAGAACTCGTCAACGAGATAATATGACAAGTAAATCAAATGTCATGATCAGACCCAAAACAATGATTGGTAAGGAGAATGGCTAAGAAAAACAATCAGCAGTTCCTTAATCAGATACAACAAGTCAATTTTCACCTGATAGGCAGGAGTTAGGAGGATCTTATTCAGCCAAGACTGGAAGACATTGTTGGAGAATATAACTTCCAAGCATGAATAGATGTTCCTTATATCATTATTTGACGAAGCACTTGCTGCTGTGTCTTTTGCATCAAGCCCGTCATGTATTAACATTAGATGTACAACCCACGAACTCCTTAAGCAATCAACATAGCCCTCAACAACAGCATCTTTCCCGGCGACCATTACCTAGAAGAAAAGTGATAGAGGGTTTTGAAAATGACACAACGTTGGTGTCAAACATTTAAAAATGGTTGTCTGCTTACAGATTCCTGGAATTCATGTCTAAAGGAAGCATCACGAGACAAGACAGATGTTTTATCAGGTACTGCACTCAATGCATCTGATATGAGGGCCACCACAAGAGAGAAGAGAAGACTATATGTTATCTGCAGTTTTTTCAAAGCAGGATCAGATAAAAGTATAGAGCAAAATACTGAAGAATAAGAAAAAGGATAGCTGGAGGGTACATGGCATGCAATCGAGATAAAAATACTTAGTTTCTGTCCTCTATTCAGCATTTGAAAAAGAAACGGAGAATGAAAAGAAAATCTAAAGCTGGATAATCATAGAGCCAAAAACCACAGAATCAGAAGATTTGGAACCTTTAAATGGCACAAAAGATGAGATGGCATATAGAAACAGGCTGAACTTTAAAATCCAATTCTGGCGAAAATGAAATACGATCTGGTTAATAATAAATGACAAGTGAGCATAAAGTGGCACTTGGAGAAGCTACATGGTTCTTATGTGAAAAGATACGGCTAAAAAAGGACCATCAATTAAACGCATAAGATCTAATGCTTAATTTCCCAGCTCAACCACTACAATATTACTCTTTTCGATTTCATAACCAATTATTCATCATTAAGCTTGAGAGAACCATGGCCAGAAGCTGCGAAAACCTGATGCCTTAAAGTGTCAGTGCCACCACTAAGCCCTGCTGCACTATCCTTTAGAGCAGAAAAGACATCCTTCACATCTTTAGGGCCTACAAAAAGAAATAGATAGTTACTTTTCAGTGGTAAAAGAGAAAAGTAACTACATTACAGAATAACTATATTGCTTTTAAAGGAGAATAAACGAGGTGTGGAGCTGTCCACGCATATATGCTTTTTCCTGACTACATTGAAAACAGAAACACTGGCTAAGGAGCATTGCTTCATTTTCTGCTGTTCAAAGCACATTGGAAGCTTCAGTAAAAGTAGATCCATTCAGGGGGACAAAGTCATACAACGAATCATAAAGGGGGGAACCACTACATTTCTTTTCTATAACGGCAGAGTTCAGACCAGTACCTTCTACCTCCTACCAGCACTGGTACCATGTAATTCTGCCCACCGAGGCTTGGGCAGTTGGTAAGGGGAAAACCACAACATTAATTTAAAAATAGAATGAATCCAGTCTCTTCTATTCCAATGCAAATGCACATTGAGGATGTTCTCACTTCAATTTTGGAGTCATATGCACAAAAATAAGGCCAGACAAGCACGTATAGCAGATAAGGAATGGTTGGACTCCAACATAAATTACTTCAAAAACATTTAACTAACATTTATTAGCATACAGCGTATAACTTCAGAAACATATGGCTGATATTATGAGCATGGGGTCTTCTATAACGATGTGACTAAACTAGGTTAGCTAAGTGTTCATGGTATAAAACACCAGGCCTCTTGAACATGAAAACTCATTTTGGTTATGCACAAACAAGTTGTAACCAGCCATCGTCAAGAAGAATAAGAAAATATATGAATGATTAACCCTCCAAATGGTCCGATATAGGATTTACCCTGAAATCATCTAAGGCACAAACATCTTTACCCGAAACCATTCAAAAGCCCAAGTAGAATGAAGAAAGGATAAGCCCTCATTATAATGCAGCTCCATTTTGCCATTTGATGATGCACGAAAACGATAGAAGCCTAGAAACAGAAAGGCATAACAAAACAGACTTAAGCACAAACAGGGAGCTAAGAGAGCAACTCCTAATCAAAAACTACACTTGCTTAACTATATCCTTTCTGGAGTGCACATAAACTGCAAATCAAAATGTAGCCACTCATTTACTAACCCGCGCAATCAAAAATAAAAATAACAGAGCTACTATATGTATGTCCTAATAAAAAATAACTTCTATGATTTTTGGAGTGAACAAAGAAAGAGAAGATCAAAATATAAACATTCATAACGTACTTGCACGGACAACCAAAACAGAAAGGACAAGGCAATGAGCCAGAATGAGCCTTTCCCTGGAAACAACAGCCCTCCTTTCCACCAATGCTCCTCTTGAATCAAGAATATAGCGTTCACAGTTAGGCCCCCCCAAACCGGCTGGTTCCTCGCGATTGAGTTCCTAAAAGTATACTCAAGATATAATATCAAGAAACCATCAGCATATATTCATTCACCTCACTTCTGTCAAAATGAACAGCGAACAAATTATAAACTCACATGATCACATGCACTTAGGAAACATTCTCATTTTTTTTTAATTGATAAGGTAAAGTATTGAGGAACGTTCTCAGTTTAATAGGGAACAGGACAACTGCCCTATGTTTCGAAATAACCTGAAATTTAATTGAGATGACACTGGAAGATACTTTCCAGCAAAATCATGACTTTTTCACACTTTAAACTAACAGGACAAAAAATGATTGAGTTGAAGGAAAACATACACAAATAAGATACTCACCGGGAAAAAAAAGTCTCTATCTAAGCTCTGAAGATTCTCAAAATATGAAAAGATGTAACTCAAAGGGATAGACATGAAAGACAAACTAAGTTAATCTAACAACCTTTATGAGAGAAATCAACCGCTTTCTAACTCCAGCATTAATGAGATCGTCCAAAAATCTCTGAACATCTGCCACAAGATCAGGTTCAAGTCCTTGGTCAAGGACAACAGCCTGCAAAATCACTTTAGTCATATCTAACAAGCAGATAACAAGAGATAAATCTCCATTCCTTGAAACTGAGAATGAGGTTTACCCTCAACAGTGTGTAAAGTGCTGTTATAAGATCTCTTCTCTCTGTATACCACAGTCCAGCTGCAAGGCGGAATATCTCTAATGGCTCACGTCCCAATAATCCCCACTGCATGCATCAACAATTGGAAAGTGAGGGCGAAAATTGGTCAAAAAAATAGTAACATAAGAAAACTTGTGTGCCGAAAGGAACTTAGGAGGAGGTGGTTGAAAACCCAATTCAACTCCTAAAACCAGATGTATTTAAGTCAGAGAGATGTCTAGAGAGAGAAAAACCTCATTCATTGAAACGTTCAAGATTATTGAGCAGTCCACATTATGGTTTAAAACGTCAGACATAGACATACATGGCTCAGTCAACAGAATCTCTAGACAGATCAAACTATTGATGGGGTTGTGATACATCAAAGCAAGCATTGAAGAAGGGTAAATCTAGCGGAACCAGAACAGAACGCCTGATCTTTATGTATTTAAGTCAGAGAGATGTCTAGAGAGAGAAAAACCTCATTCATTGAAACGTTCAAGATTATTGAGCAGTCCACATTATGGTTTAAAACGTCAGACATAGACATACATGGCTCAGTGAACAGAATCTCTAGACAGATCAAACTATTGATGGGGTTGTGATACATCAAAGCAAGCATTGAAGAAGGGTAAATCTAGTGGAACCAGAACAGAACGCCTGATCTTTATGAATATCATGTGACACGGAACTTCAACTCTTTTGGAAGATTTTTAAGGGTGGAAGCTCCGTAATGGAAGGGAAGCGCGTCTAGATCATTCCAAATCTAAGACTCAACACTGGGTGGGCTAATTTGAGAGCACGATTGAAAAAATTGTAGAAAGAGGGAGTTGCTTGTAATGCATTGTTTCTAAAAATAACGTCCAACCTCGACAATGTTCCAATAGCTAGAAGATCAAAAGTTCATACATGCAAGGGAGAGGAAGAATTTGACATATGTCGACGCAATCTCAAGGAAAGTCAACAGTGATCTCCAAAAAAATCTTTAGATTGGTCGTTATGGTGAAATCTCATTGGAGGTAGCCAGCAAGGACGAAATAGAAAGATGAGTTAAAGCTAAGTGGGACTCTCGGCCAGCATCAAGCTGAGAGACGTGAATGAGATATATCTCAATTTTTCGTTCCCATCAAGATCAAAGGAAAAAGATGATCAAAGTGGAAAAGCAAGAGAATGATGGAAATTCTCTGTTATAGACTGGTGGTCTCGAATTGCCAGTTGCATCAAGTCAATCAACAACCTAGAGCTGTTAAAATGAGACTAAAAAGACTTCAGCTACACCTTTGGTCAAACCAACTGTTTAAAAGGTGAGAGAACTTGAGGCTTCCTCCAAACAAAGATACAAGGAGGCCTAAAAATCAATCCCAGGTGCAACTGCTGGCGGTAACTAGAAAGACACTATCGAGTAGATGATCACCATGCACAAGGGTCAGTGAGACTACATTGTTCCAATAAGGATAGACACTAGAGGTGGCAAAAACAATTGTTCAGAAAGGACACAAGGCCAATTTTCCAATACCGGAGAGGAATAAACGAGGAAAACACTGCAAATTTCCACTAAGGAGGCATAAACAGAGTCCAACATACAAAATTACAATACAAAAGAGTTATTGAAGCATAAACTGACCTCGAATTTCAGATTTAGACAATTGAGTTAGTGCAGAGGTACCGACTTAGGCTACAAGTAAGAGGCTAAGAAGTGAGAAAAGGATCGGCCGAGGTTAAAGAGGCCCAATGCTGATCGTCAAACCGGAAAGGACAATCCAGTTAAGACGTCAAACGAACAGCGCCACTGCTTCAGCCCAACGTATTCTAACAACGTAAAGAAGAATTAACACAATGAGGACACAAGCACCAATCACGTTCAGCCTTGATTCATTTTGGGTTCATTAAACACATTAGCGATGGGATATGAAGCAACGGAGAGAACCCTTCAAATTGAATGGTGGAGAGATAAAGTAAAAAAGAATACTCTTCAGATCAAAAACCTTGCTAGATGATGGATTTGTTGCAAGGATGAGGGATTATGGTTTAACAATCAAATAACAAAGAATACACAACAGGTTATGTGAAAAGAAAAAAGGAGAAACTCCCATTGAAATTGTCCATGAGCATACAAGAAAGCTTTTCTTTTTAACTTTAAAAAATTTCAAAGCTTTGAAATCTGGTTATTATAACATAACATTTAAAAATATTTACACAATATTGTCAATGCTCTTCTAGACTGTCAGTATGGCCCCTCAAACTATAATGTCAATAGGCTCTCTACATTTTGGATATCACTTGTATACACGGCTCTAATCTTACAACATCAATATATACCCTATCAAAGATGCCTAAATTGTACAATTGCTGAGGAATAATCAACAAGAAGAAAATCGAAGTTGCAGTTTTCCCGTTGGATAGTCACTGATAATCGCACAAGATAAGAAAGTGCTTTTTTTTTATAAGGAAGAAAATAAAGTGCTTCTTAAAGTACAAACAGAAACGAATCTCTCAATTACCGAAAATTCAACAGGTATGTGGACGCAAATCTTCATGAAATCATTAAGTTTGAACTTGTGCTAAAGTAGCTTGATAAGTATTTAGAGGAATGCCAGAAAAAGTTGATGAAAAGGTTGCTGGAATAGTAGTCATTGCTGCTAAAACGGCTACCACAAAGAGGTGCACCGCCACCAGGAAACGATCACATGGGCGCAGTGTTGCCGGAACGGTCACAAAAAAGTACAATAGCGTCGCATTGAAAAGAAAAAATTTTGCCCATAATATATTGGACGGATGAAGCATACAACTTAAATACTAAATTCAGTGCTGCATGTTTAGCTTATAAGACTTCTGTTTAGTTCTTTTATCATCAAACCTCTTACAATGAATTCCATCACTTAGCAAACTAGAACCCTATAAATTGTACATTGCTCATCGCAATGAGCAAAATAATTACCAAAAAAATTTCAAAATACAACAAGACAAACAAGTAAAGAGAATGACATACCTCTTGGTTGGCAGAAACAAGCAACCGAACAGAGTCTATTTCATTAAGATGTAGATCATTACTCAACTTCAGGGCCTAAAAGTAACATAGGATGAGACTATGCAAATGGTTTGCTACACCAGAACAAATGTAAAAAGAGAAAAATTCAAAATATGCACACAGAGATATAGAATGAACCCTCTTCAGCAACAAAGCAGTTATAATATGTTTAAAACTCCACCATTATAGATACATATACACACACAGACACACAGTTTAATCCAGACAAAAATAGAAATAGTGATTGGTAAGACAAATACAATTCTTATATTTTTCTCTATCTAGGCAACATTAACCACGAAGCAAGAAGTGACCACAATAATTTATTTAGTTCACTCTAAGTAACCTCTGTCTTCCTCTTCCTCCAACGCTCTTACTCTACTATTTCTCCTATCACTATCTCCAATAAGTGCATCAGAAGATCTTGCTTGAATTCATCTCATACAATTCATCTCATACCTACATGGACTAGACTTGACATTAGGGATTGCAATAGGTCAGGACACGGTCCGGCGAGGCCAGTGAAGACTTCTTCTTTTTCAATGAAAAGGTAAGATTTTATTTTAAAAAGTACCAACAAGGTACTGAGAAGTTACATCAGAAAAGAGGGCATCCTTCTATAGATTGAAGGAATGCAGAAGGTCTAGCAAAGAGTCAAAATCAGATACAATACTCTCCTACCCCATAAACAGAGACTTTTTAAACATCAATATGACAAGTGAAATGCTATCCATCCTATCATTAAAGCACCTCTTATTTCTCTCCAACCAGATATTCCAGATTATGCAAGCAGGAACAGCATCCTAGAACTGTTTGCCTTTGGAAAATGACTGTCTATACCATCTGCACAAACAAGTGTAAACTCCCTGGCATAGCCCATTGAACTCAAAAACGTGTCTATGCACAGTGACTAAATCTGCACCGTGAAGGTGCAAAGTAGCAGTATATGATTAACTGTTTCATTATCCTTTTCACAAAGAGAACATCTGCTGCACATCGGTAGGCCTCTCTTCTGCAAATTGTCTTGAGTTAAACAAGCTTCGTGAATGGCAATCCAAGTGAAACAAGCAGTTCTTGGGGGTGGAATGGCCTTCCAGATTATCTTCCATGGCCAGTTAACTTGAGACCCTCAGTTCTTCAGGAAATATTTATAGCAGGCATTAACAGTAAACTTAGCATAAAAAGTTTTGACTGTCCTGTTCTATGTTCCAAATGATAATGATGATTTGAAAGTAATGATAGAAGAATCCTTTAAGAAAGATCATGAATTAACTACACAGGACACAAGGAGAATACAACACGGGATGCAACTCACAATTTGAACATCCTGATCATCCAGTGAGATTGGCCCAGAATCCGGAAGCCTCACTTCTTTGGACTGGACTTGAACTCGGTCCGAGGGTTTGGGGGGCTACATATTAAGAAGAAATGTAAACTTGGTCACTGAACTCTGGACAAAGCTATAAAATTTCAATATTTAAACACAAACAAACTCAGAAAACTGAATTACAATATCCCTGGCAATTATACAAATTACCAAGTACTTAGGAAAATGGAAATGAACTTCTTCACATGTTGAGAAACTACCAATTTTCGCAAACCAGGTCATATCCGTCCAGAACAATCATGATTTCAATAAATCTATGCACACAAAAATCCCCATGCTTAATACTTAACACAGTCATTCTTTCACAATAATTCTTCCATATTACTGTCAAGTGAAAAAATAATTCACACGAATGGGTCACTTATCAGGTAATTACAGGTAAATCTGTTCATAAACATTAATTGGGTAATCTGGTAAAACTGGAAACGAACTTGTTTTCACAAGTAAAAAGTCACTGACAGTTTAAAAAGAATCTTTACATTTACAGTGTAAAGATTTAGTTCAATAGCTACACTAACATACCAAATAAGAGTTTAAGTTCTATGCACTAACAGTCTAGATAATATTTACACAGTCATGTCATTTTTTAGGTAATCACAAGTAAATTAATATGATAAGCATCAATTGGCAGTAAATAGGGTAACTAACTGTCTAACTCGCTATCACAGGTCAAGATTAACTGACAGTGTAGAAAATATTTGCACAATCAGGTCATTTTTAAGGGAATTACAAGTAAACTTATATTATGATTATCAATTGGAAACCTACTAAGTATGATAATTAACTTGCTATTACATGTTAAAATTCAATGATAGTAAATATTTAAACAATCATGTCATTTTTAAGGTAAATACTGACCAAATTCATATGATAAGCATCAATTGACAACCTGATAGCGTAAAAAATATCTTTATACTATATAACTTAAATCGATTAAATAAATGTATAGAATAGAAATTTACCGGATAGGAAAGTAGGTTTTGAAGAGAAGGAAGAGAATGACGAATGGCGTGAAGCAGCTCAATCCGCTGCGATGGCGTAGGAGGGGTGGGTCCCAATAAGGTAGATTCGATTAATGATAACAAATTCTTCGCAGAAACCATTGTTTCTCCGTTAATCTCAGCTTTTTCAGCTTTCTTCGCCGGAACTATAAAAAATAAATCCTAGTTTTCTGAGCGTGCTCCTCTCGCTGGTGCAGCGAAATGGGTGGAAGAAGAAGGCGGGAAAAACCCTAGTTTTAGGGTTTTAGTATGGAAGAAGTAAAGGCACCAGCTTTTTCTCTTTTGGAAATTTACAGTCTCCGGTTCAACGGTCTTATTTTTATGCCTCGAGACGTTAGTCTTTTCTATATTTGTAGTTCTAGTTCCATTTTTAATTGGTTTTTTGATAAGTAATATAGAGTTAAAACGTTAATTTAACTTATACTATAGTATTAGGAAGAGCATTGCTTAAATTTCGATTTAATTGAATAAATTATATTTTTTTATAATTGTAAAAATCGTGATAGAATCAGAAATTAGTTTATTCGCGATAAAGTGGGTGTGACCTATATTGAGGATAACATGCGGGGAGCGCGGCTTAGATAGTTTGGTCAAGTGAGAAGGAGGAGCACATACGCTCCGGTAAGGAGGTGTGAGAGTTTGACACTAAAGGGCCTACGGAAAGGTAAAGGTAGGCCAAATAAGAGGTGGAGATAGGTGATTAGGCAAGACACGGCGCAGCTTCATCTCCTTGATAGGAAGGTATGGAGGTCGAGAATTAAGGTAGTATAGTAGATAGTCTAGAGTGTTCATAACAGTAGTATTGACACATATACTTACTTTCTGTTGGTAGTAGGTTTTTATGACTAACCACTGTTTTCTTTCATTGTTGATCACCTTATTGTCTTGTTGTTTTTATTATGTTTTTATATATATTTTTGTACTGTCCCTTCTTATCTATATTTTCATTAATGTGGTGTTTATACTTTCTTAAGTCGACGGTCTATTGGAAATAACCTCTCTATCCTCACAAAGTAGGGGTAAGGTTTGTATATGCACTACCTTCCCAACCCCCCGTGTGGAATAATATTGGGTACATTATTATTGTTATTGTAGTTGTAAAATTAGTATTGAATTTCTTTTATACGAAAAAGAAATATCTAAGGACAGTGGCTCATGACTTGAAAATCGGCGAATATGCTTAATCGGCATATCACGTATTATGTTCTTACCATTAAACCAAACTCACGGTGACAAGCCATTTGTAAATTGACCATTTAAGTGCTATAAAAACTCGTGAGCAAAGGTTAATTCATAAGATCATCATGTCATGGAACATATAGTGGCCTTTTGTGGATTACATTTATTGATTTATTTGAATAATAACTATGTAAATTGTAGTTTTTTAAAGTGGTGTTTCTATTCTATAGTGGGAAATACATTAAGATAAGCTCATTTTGAATTTAACACGCTTCACTAAAAAAATAAAAGAACAAAGATTTTGCTTATAGAAAATGGTTACATTTAACGTAAAAGTCTAATTCATTTCAAATAGTTTATAGTCATTGAGACATAAATTAAAGTTGCATATGTACCTTTTTACATTACGTTAATCAGTATGAAAGGCTAAAAAATCTAAACACATATAAATCGAATTTAAACTTTATATAATTCTAATAATAAGTTCTCTATTTTTCACATAAATATGGAGTAGGAGGATAAAGTATACAAGTACAAAAAATACTTTTATTATCATATAATACATTAATTTTTCTAGAAAATGTAATTATTGTTGGGTATAATCAATACTAAAAGAAAGTGTTGTAGCGCAATAGTTGATTACCATTAAAAGTGCGAAAATTAGGTAAAAATTGCATGGGGCGCCTTATTTGGTCGCCCACATTTAACATGTACCTATGTTTTTAAAATTATTTAACATATACCCTAATTTTGACAACTTCAGATCCTATTACCTATGCGCTCCTTTCTTCCTTCTCTTCTTTTCCTCTTCTTCTTCTTTTCTCTCTCAAACATGTTATCCTGTAAGTTACACATGTTATCGTTTCTGGAAATTGGATAAAGCGACAAATCAAGAAGAAAGAAATACTCGCCACTGCCTCTCAAACATGAATACATCTCAACACAAAGTACGTAAATAATAGAACGAGGGTTTATTGTCAAAGCTTGAAGAAGCATCAACTAAAGTTTGGAACTGCATGGACAAACTTCAGACATTACCATGTTAAATTTTGTCTGAAGTTTGCAACTATCGTGCCAGAAAAAATTATTTGAAGTTCAAATATAACAAACTGATTTTGTCTGAAGTTTGCACTACAAACTGAAAAACTTCAGACTAATTTGTCTGAAATTTATACCCCACCACAAAGTACGTAAATAATAAAATAAGAGTTTATTGTCAAAACTCGAAGAAGCATCAACTTAAGATTGGGACTGCAGGGCCAAACTTCAGACATTTCCAAGTTAAATTTTGTCTGAAGTTTGCAACTATCATGCCAGAGAAAATTATATGAAGTTCAAATATAACAAGCTGATTTTGTCTAAGTTTACACTACAAACTGAAGATTTTCAGACTAATTTGTCTGAAATTTGCACTACGAGCTGAAGTTTTTTTGATTGCTTTTGCAAGTCAGGCCAAATTTCAGACGAAAATATCTGAAGTTTTACTTTGATAAGGTCACACTTCAGACATAAATTCTTGCTACTTCAGGTTCCGTATGTCTGAAGTTATCCGAAAAGCGGGTACGCTTATAATTATTTTTGTAAAACGGGTATAAGTTAAATTATGACAAAAAAAGTGAGTATAGATGCAAATCCATGCTACAAAATGAACCGTGTGGGGTCGCGCGTGGAGAAGCTGTCAATCTTATGATGGTTGACGATATCATTGCCTTTTAGCACAAAGTCCTTTTAACTTTCTTTTTTTTCCACATAAATAATGTGCCAAATTCATTACCTATTTTTTCAACAAATATATATAATTAATACATAAATAATACAATTATACAAATATTATATATAAAATTATATATTTAGTATTTAGTTTTGGTTGAATAGATAATTATTTAAGTTAATTCTTTTTTTTCGCTAGATTTCTGGTACCCTCTTAATAAAGGGATTAAGATATTCTTTCGCTAGAAAATAATGAATTCATGCTTCTATTCGCGTCAGGGTAATGACTTCTCACACCATTAGTTTATATTTATTTATTGTAGCAAGTAATTTTTTTTTTAAGATTATGAATCACATATTTTAAGGAGAATTACTTATATATATCCTTTAGATGACATGATAATATAAAAATTCTTTATATTATGGCGTATATAACTTCTTTTTTTTTGGTTTTTTCACCTAGCATCCAATATTCACGTTGAGTCAGACTAGTGTGTATTCGTACCACAAGGTATCACTTTGGAAGTAAAGCTCCCAGCTAAAACTGACTTTATTTTAAAGTTCGAACTCAAAATATAAGAAAGAAAAAATACTTACCATTCCATCATTAAAGTAATGAAATATATATAACTTAAACTCTTGTTAAATGATTCTTTCACTGGAATATTTTTGAAGCATCATAGAATAAAATTATTCCCTAAGAAAAAGACAGATTATTCAGTTCATTACACTTATCTTGGTGGTAGGGTCCACTAACCTCCATTTAACACCATGTTTAGAGAATTAAGCAAGTTTTCTTATACTTGCACTAATCTTGTAAAAACATTCATTGATTCCCTAACCTGCGAACTGCTCCAGAACCAACGCAAGAAACACCTTTTTACAACTGTCCAAACTTTCAGTGAAAACACACACACACACACACACACACACACACACACACTAGATTTTCAAGTCATAAGAGCAAAAGAACAAAGCTCAAGAATGGTAGTACTGTTTTCCAAGAATACATAAAGTCCGAAGAACAAAAAAAGAATCTTGGAAATAGTAGATCAAGAAAATGGAACTTACCATAAAGAAAACAAAATGGATGCTACCTCTAGTTTTCACCATTTTAATCTCCATTTTCCTAATCATTTTCGTTTCTACTAAAACCCCATTTCAAAAATCACCCAATAAAGCTAAAGTTCCAATCTTTGTTGAATCAAAGCTACATACATCTCAAACTAGGCCTATTTCAACAATACCCAGATTAGCTTATTTGATATCTGGTTCAAGTGGAGATGGGGTTAGTTTAAAGAGAACATTAAAAGCTTTGTACCATCCATTGAACCAATATGTAGTTCATTTAGACCTTGAAGCACCAGCTGATGAGAGATTAGAGTTAGTAAACTTTGTTAAAAATGAGCCTTTATTTGTTAAAGTTGGGAATGTGAGAGTTATTGTGAGATCTAATTTGGTTACTTATAGAGGTCCTACTATGGTTAGTAATACACTTCATGCTGCTGCTATTTTGCTTAAGGAAGGTGGTGAGTGGGATTGGTTTATTAATCTTAGTGCTTCTGATTATCCTTTGGTTACACAAGATGGTATGTGGTTAAAACTGTTTTCTTGCAATCTTTTTTAGTCCTTGCCCTTTTCTGTGTGTTTGCTAGTGAGTATCCTTTTATGAGCTAGTTGTCATTGTTTGTTTAATATTTCAGTTTTCCTTTCAATCATTTGCTGAGATTCTTGGTTTTCAGATTAGGTTAATATGGTGCTTGCTATTGCTTCCATTCTTTTTGTTTCATATAGGCAGAGGCGGGGCTAAGATTTAAAATTTATGGGTTCTTAACTTGCCATCGATTCCATAGCTTGTTTTACTTACTGGGTTCACAATTAATTATTTAGACATATCTAATGGATTTCCTCGTACAAATTAAGGGTCTAAAGAAAAACTATTAGGTTCGTCCGTACCCGTAGTTAATACTCTAGTTCCACCCCTGCTTGCAAATGATGCGAACTAGTTTCAATTAAGACTTAGTTGTTGTTACTCTAATGCAGGAGCCCTTTGAATTTGACAAAAGACTTGTATGCTTGTCTAAATATAAGTGTGAGATTTTAGAGAATACCAATTTGCGTTACAAAAGTAATATTTTAGTATTGGAATGAGAGCCTTGACGCAGCGGTTTAAGTTGTTGCTGAAACGGTATCTTGCAGAAATGCGAGGTAAAGCTGCATACATAAGATCCAATGTGGTCCGACCCTTCCCCGGACTCCGCACATAACCGAAGCTTAGTGCACTTGTTCCAGTGTTGGAGATGAGCCTAAATAGAAACTAATGGATATAGAATATTCATGTAGTGCCCGGCTAGTTTGGAATTGAGGTGTACTTGATTGATAGGTGTACTTGATTGATACATAGATTGAAATCTCTTTTTTGTTTGGTTTAGGGGATGGGGGCACTTTCTGTCCAGGGGATTGTGGTGCAACAGTTTTAGAATACTATGCTAATCCTATCATCTGGAAAAATAAATTAGTAAATTTGTTGAATCCAAGTTTAACAGGAGTTCGAAATTGTTTTAAGCAGCTTCCATTTAATATAAGTGCATGAACTGGTTCATTGAGAAAAGACTTGTGTTCATGTAGATATAAGTGTGAGACTTCAGAGAATTCTAATTTGCCATAAAAGCAAAATTTTTAGTATTGGAATGAGATGAGCCTAAAATTAAATAGAGTTTAATGGCTGCAAAATATTCATATAGCCGCCCTTCTATTATGGAATCGAGGTGTGCTTGATTGGTACATTTAATTGATTCCTCTATTTTTTTTTGGGGTGGGGGTGGAGGGGTGGGGTGGGGTGGGGGAGCACCTTTGTGTGCAGGGGATTGTTGTGAAACATTTTTAGCATAACTCTCATCGTGTGAACTGGCTCATCGATTACCCTATTTCTAATGATGTTGTGCCTTGATATTGTGTTTGACAGATTTACTTCATACCTTTTCAACCGTGCCAAGAGAACTTAATTTTATTGAGCATACAAGTGACATTGGATGGAAGGAGTATGTGGATCGCTTTCATTTGATCAATTAATCATCATATCTTTGGTGCTAAAAATAAAATGAGATTGAGGAAGCTGGTTTAGCTTACGAATTTTATTTTTGCTTGTAGATACCACAGAGCCAGGCCTGTAATAATCGATCCAGGGTTGTACAGCCTGAATAAATCAGACGTCTTCTGGATCCCACAGAAAAGAAGTATGCCGACAGCATTTAAACTATTCACAGGTGAGAATTTTGTTAATTTCTGAGTCAATTACTGGTGGATGCAAAAGGAAGTGATCAAGCTCTTTTGGCTGCCTTGTTCCTTTGCCTCCTTAATTGTCGATTCGGGTGTTTTTGCTTTCTTCTTACTATTTTTCTTTGTAGAGTATCTGCACATGTTGATACCAAGAATTTCTAAAATTACGTTATAACTCCAAAACCAGATTCACCTCACTTATCTTCCTTACTACTGTCTGAGATTAGCTGTCTGTTTTATTTGTCCGCATGCATTTAAACTGTTATTGTCGCTTAGTTCTTAGTTCAAGCATGAGTTATCTCGTGCTACAATATGACCTCAAAACATTTTGCCGTGAATTATGTTTTGTTATAACCTAAAGCATGATCGTTCAGAATATCTGAGGCATCAAAACATTGGAAGGATACCAGACCTGAGCTGATGAAACATTGTAAGCTTTTGGCAAAACTATCACACAAAATTTGGATGAATTAAAAGGAGATCTTGATACGCAGACACTCTCAAATGTTTGCCTCTATTTCCTAGTGCTTGGCATCTTCGCAAGGGGTAGTAGAAGCCCTTCTGAAAAATTGTAAGAAGAAAGCAACCACACTCCAAAATACCATTTTCTTTTCTTCTTCAACAACAACTACGCCTCAATCCCAAACAAGTTGGGGTCGGCAACATGAATCCTCGATTCTTTCTTTAAGTTCAGATCATATCATCATATACCAAAATAAAATAAAAGTGAAAGTGAATAATAAGTTAAATATATATTAGGCCTTCTGAAAAATAGTAAGAAGAAAGCAAAGTCACCACTCCAAACAACCATTTTTTTTTCTTGTTGAATATTGAAATGAATACTGCACCAGTGTGGCAGTAACAGAGAAACTCATTTTGAGCTAGCACTATATGATCAGTGTTTCAATTTTGCACTTTTGTCTCACGTCTATTAAAAATGTAAAATTTTGCTTCTGTACAATGAAAAATCAATACAATATAACCTATTAAAGATTTTGAAGATGTGCTGTTATCCTTTTTCCTCAGGCTCTGCTTGGATGATGCTCTCTCGCCCCTTTATGGAGTACCTTTTATGGGGTTGGGATAACCTCCCGAGGATAGTCTTAATGTACTATGCCAACTTCCTTTCGACGCCTGAAGGATACTTCCACACTGTCATATGCAATGCAGAGCAGTTCATAAACACTACAGTGAGTCACGACCTGCATTTTATATCCTGGGACAACCCTCCAAAGCAACATCCGCATTTTCTCACTCTTAACGATTACCAGAACATGGTCGACAGCAATGCATCATTCGCCAGAAAATTTGGAAGGAACGAGCCAGTGCTCGACAAGATTGATTCTGAGCTCTTGGGGCGTGAAGCCGACGGTTTTGTTCCTGGTAGTTGGTTTGAAGGTGGGGATGTAAATGCCACCATCACACAGTACATTCTAAGAAACATAACTTCACTGAGACCCGGGCCAGGTGCACAGAGAATAAAAATTCTTATTTCTGATCTTTTATCTGATAAAGATTTTCACACAAAGCACTGCCTTTAGTTCCTGGTCGTGTGACAAATTGGCGTGCTGTAGCGAAAGTCTCTCAGTCCAATAACAGATTAGTCGATCGTTGCTTACTGCCCTTGAACGATGTATTAATAATCGGGGATGAAGCAGCTATACCATATTCGAACATATCCTGCTATGAAGCTCAAGTCAGGAATAGAAATGTATTGTTTTTGTAGGATACATGTTTGAGCCATTGTTTGCAATTTTGTTAGCCAAAGTGCTGATGAGATGTTATTATTGAATGAAGTACATTTTTCGAAGGCATGATTAAGCAAGAAATTCAAAAATAGCCACGGTTTCAAAAGTAATCAAAATTTAGTAACTTTTCATATAAAGATAAATTTGAACGAAAACACTGTTCAAAATCCGGAAAATACTCCACCATATTATGCTGGAACTCCAGCATTATATTGGAGTTCCAGCATAAGTATACTGGAACTCCAACATAATATATTGGAGTTCCAGCATAAGTATACTGGACTTCCAGCATAATATACTGGAGTTCCAGTATAATATACCGGTCCAGCATAATATGCTAGAAGTTCATACATAGGTGCACCGATCTTCAATATATTATGCTGAAACTTTCCGTGTTGCAGGAAAATAGTGGTTATTTTTCAATGACTTTGCAAACGCTGGCTATTTTTGAATGACCGGTCCGAAAATTGGCTAGCTCGTGCTATTATTACCATGATTAATGTTATGCGACAGTACCATTTTTTTTGGGTCGGGTTGGTCCAATGGGTCAGATTATATGGGTGGGTTTGACAAATTTATAAGGAATGAGACACGTCATATAAATTTATAATATTTTCTGAATTAGTTTTCGGCTATTAGTTTTAAGGATATGTTTGAGCAAAAAATTTAATGGTAGGGTCAAATTTGGCTCAATTGGTAGACGGAGTCAATTTTTGTACCAATTTTAATAGTTTAGGGATATTTTTGACCTTTTTAAGTTCTTCTTAAAAAAACCGAGGGCCCCTTGAAATCATATTCTACGGTTCTACTCAAAGTAAAAGCTAGTATTTGAAGGGTTTTGTTGTGTTTAACTTTTTACACCTTCAATAGAATGTGTGCAACAAAAATTTGTTAAATAACCTGCGTGTTTCTTGAAAAGAACGCGGGTATACATTTTAACTCTTTATGTCAAGTGTGAAACAATAACTTGATCATAACAACAGAATATTGAAACTTGGTTTGGTGATTTGAAATTTGCCTTAGGTGTCATAGCCCTCCCAATCAGAGACCGGTCCAGAATTTAAAATTTATGGATTCCTACTTTTTGCAGCAACGTCATATTAATATACAATAATAATTGAGTTAAAAGTTAAATATCTACAAATATTTATATAAACAAGGTTTGTTGTTGTTGTTTTTGTACATAAACACGGACAGGGGCAATAACTTTTGGGTTCACGTGAACCCATATGTTATACCGGATAGTATACTGAGGTGCTCCCTGGCATTTGTTGGAAGGCCGAAATGCACAAAAGCCCATTGTAAGGAGACTGTTTAATACCTAGCCAGTATAACTATTTAAAGTTTAGCCACTTTTTAATAAGTAACTAAAATTTGAACAAAAATACCGCTCCGCTTCATTTCCCCCCATCTTAACAGTTACATATTCTTCATAACTGGCAGTCAGGCACTGCTGTTCCATTCTCTATCTACTACTGTACTAGTAGTTCTTGTACTTATTATATAATTTTATTGTTTAATTGCCCATGCAAGTGTTGCGTTTTTTGCTTTTGCACGTACCACGTAGAGATAGAGACCAGGCCGCATTGGTGGACTTACTCCATAGCCATACGAAATTATATCATATGATGATTTAAAATTAATTTTACGATAAGTTTAGTCTTTATTAAGATGGAGTCAATCATGGAGGATAAATATAGCTCGAGTTCTGAAGTTTGCACTGCAACAAGCAAATAGACCTCGAAACAGCTACAAGCAAACTTTAGAATCGAGTGTAACTCTACTAGGAATGGCAAACGGGCGGATCAGGTGGACGAGTCGAAAACGGGTAATGCAAAAACGTGAAAATAGCACGGGTTAGCCAGTTTTCGGACTGATAATTGAAAAATAGTCAGCGTTTGCAAAGTCATTGAAAATTTTTGCTACAACACAGAAAGTTCCAACATAATATAATGGAGATTGGTGCACATGTGTATGAATTTCCATCATATTAAGCTGGAACTCCAGCACACGTAAAGTTCCGACATAATATACTGGAGATTGGAACACTTGTGTATTAACTTCAAGCATATTATGCTGGACCAATATCTATGCTGGAACTCCAGTATATTATGCTGGAAGTTCATATGTAAAAAATTCGAACTACAGTATATTATGTTGGACTATTTTCCGGATTTTGAATAGTGTTTTCGTTCAGATTTATCTTTACATGAAAAGTGGCTAAATTTCGATTATTTTAGAAACTGTGGCTATTTTTCAATTACCACTTGTAAATCTGGCTATTTTTTAATTTCACCTTGCAAAATGGGATAAATTATTCGACCCGACCCATATTTCATACGGATAAAAAATGGGTTAACCAGCGGATAATACGAATATCCATATTATCCATGACTTATTGGATATGATCACTTTTGGGAGAATTCCTAGTCTCCCAAACTTGAGGAACCCCCAATTTGAGGCTTTACAAATGTAAAAATTTAACCCATTAGTTTTCTAAATGGATAATATGGTTCTTATCCCTATTCAACATATTTTTAGAAAGTTGGTTATTCAACTCATTTTTAATGGATAATATGAGTGGATAACTATTTTTTTTTATTCATTTTGCCACCACTACGCTCTATTGTAAGTGAGCTCCAGCTTCGTAGTAAGAAGTTCGTACTGCTACAAGTGAATTCTGCTCCGACATTGTCTACATATACCAATCGCGGCGAAACTAGGATTAAGTTTATAGGTCTGAACTTGCTACTGAACACATAACTCGTTTTATAGTTACTAGCTTCACTTTTGATATTTATACGTATTTTATGAATTTTCTAATACAAATATATAGTTTATATAAAAGGTACTGAGTTTATCTGAACTTATACGCTAATATTGTAGCTCCCCGTAGCTCTCTGTTACTTTCACTTTCGTTCTTTCTTTTTTCTCGCAGGTATTAAAAATTAGCTTCCCATATCTTGCACGAACTGCTGAAATACTGGGCAGGGTCTTCGGTTTGTGGTTTTAGTACAAAAATACGAGTAAGTCGCATACTTTCTATGCGAGGTACTTGTTTGGACATTTTAATTATATTTTGCTTGTGATTATGGTTCAATCACATTTATGTTTGAATTATAGAGCTGTAGTTTCATATTTAAAATGTCGTTTTACTCGGTTATGTTCTTTTTATAATTTTTATTTAATAGAATTTCGGAAAAAGCTTACAATTTATTTGAAATAGAATTTTAAGTTATGTTACTATCAATGCAAACTTGTTATATTACTAATGTAATTTAACATGTAATAGTAAATAAGTGTAACGACCCAATCAGTCGTTTTGAGAGTTGTAGTCTCGCTCCCCCATTGACTACTCATTTTGTACTTTATAGCTATTATGTGACTTATCGGGGTAGTCGGTTTGGGTCCAGAGAGATTCCGGAATGAATTGAGACACTTAGTCTCAAAGTTGAAATGGTTGTCCGTATGTTGATTTATTTGTAAACGACCCCGGAATAGAGTTTTGATGATTCCGATAGCTCTGTATGGTGATTTTGGATTCAGGAGCGTGTTCGAAAAATTATTTGGAAGTTTGTAGTTCAATTAGGCTTGGAATGGCTAAAATAGAAACTTAAATTTGGAAGTTTGACCGATGAGTTGACTTTTGATATCAGGGTCGGAATCCGATTATGAAAATTTGAATACGCCCATTATGTCATTTATGACTTGTGTGCAAAATTTGAGGTCAATCGGACTTGATTTGATAGGTTTTGGCATCAAATGTAGAAGTTTAAAATTCTTAAGTTTCATTAAGCTTGAATTAGGGTATGATTCATGGTTTTAGCGTTGTTTGATGTGATTTGAGGTTTTGACTAAGTTCGTATGGTGTTTTAGGACTTGATGGTGTATTTGGTTGAGGTCCCGGAGATCTCAAGGTGAGTTTCAGATGGTTAACAAATCAAATTTGGACTTAGAACAATTGAAACTTACTGCTGCTTACTAATGCAATCGCACATGCGGAAATTGGCTCGCAGGTGCGAGTCCGCAGAAGTAAGTTTGGCAAGCGCAGAAGCGAGTAGGGGCTGGTGAGGCAGAGTGCGCATGTGCGAGCATTTTTCCGCACCTGCGAGGTAGCAGGTGCGAAGGGAAGAGCGCAGAAGCAAAAATGGAGAGGAGGTCGGGCAGCGCAGGTGCAAAATTTTGGGCCGCACCTGCGACACCGCAAATGTGGTTAATTCAGTCGCACGTGCGAAAAGCCCTAGACATAACATATAATTCTAGGGTTGGCCATTTTTACCCATTTTTGGATTTTAAGAGCTCGGGTGAGGCGATTTTCACGCGATTGTGAAAACATCGGGATAAATATTGTTAATTAAATTTTGGTTAAAGTACCCAAATCTATGGTAGTTTTTAACCCTTAATTGGTGGGTTAAGTTGGAAAAATTATAAAGATCCCTAAGTTTAGATTGAATATTTGAGGGTCGAGTTGATGTCGAAATTTAGTAATTTTGGTATGGTTGAACTCGTGGTTGAATGGCCGTTCATATTTTATAACTTTGTCGAGTTTCGAAATGTGGGTCCCACTGGCAAATTTTGAGTTAAATTTCGGATCTTGTTGGAAAAATTATATTTTCATATGGAATAAATTCCAATAATTTGTATTGATTAAATCGAATTAATTGTGACTAGATACGAGACTTTCGGAGGTCAATTCACGAGGCAAAGGTATAGCAGAGTAAAGAATTACACAAGTCGAGGTAACTGACTTGTCTAACCTTGTGTGGGGGAAATTTCCCTTAGGATTGGTATTGTTAGGAAAATAGTGATGTGTTGAAAGCCATGTACGCGAGGTAACGAGTGTGTACACGGGCTAAATGTGAAAAATTTTGATTTTAAATTGTGTAGATCTCTGTCTCATGTTAATTAAATTATTATATCTTGTTTTACTCATCATCATTGATCTATTTTTATATTTTAAAAGTTGCTTTACCTTTTTCCTACTAATTGCTTACGTGTTTAATTGAAACTTTATTTCTTTTATTCTATGCTCATTATTTGAAAGTTGAATTTCTTAATTGAATTATTATTAATATGAAGTATTTGACATTAAAAATTTGGTATTGAGGCAAGGTGTTAAATTTGTGAAATATTATTTTTCTTGAGTTATTCACTTTCGAATATTTATGAGATTTTGTATTCATTGCGATTTAGCCGTGAGCTCCTTATTGTGGAAATAATATTGTTGTTGATTTATTTCGGCAAGTTGAAATATTTGGGCACTTGTGGTGCAAATTGTGATATATTGTGATATTGATAAGCATGCAGTGGTATAAGGTCTAAGTGTTGAAATGCATGCGGTGATATAAGGGTGGCTTGATACACGTGGCTAGTAGGGGAACTACTAGAAGTCATGTGGTGTGATAAGGGTGGCTAAAACGCGAGATGCTATTTCGGAAAAAATAATTTCTTTAAAATTAAATGTGAAGGCTCCCATAGTGATATAAGGAAATAAAATATTGTGAATTTATTTATGATTTTGGGACAACTAGGCGGTACCTTGGGAATGCCCCTGTTGATATTTTCTCATTTGTGTACTGTCTTGATTGTTTTGTTTTCCCCTAAATATGTAAATTTTTGTTTCTTTTCAGTGATGTATTATCTGCCTGTATTCTCTATAGTTAAATTGTGACATATTTCTTACTTGATTCACTTCCATTGTCATTGTTATTATTATATTGTTAAACATTTCGCCCCATAATTTATTATTTTTAGTAGGGCCCTGACCTGACCTCGTCACTACTCTACCGAGGTTAGGCTTGACACTTAGCGGGTACTATTGTGGTGTACTCATACTACGCTTCTGCACATCTTTTTATGTAGATCCAGGTACTTTCTATCAGACCAGGCATCAGTGAACCAGTCGTACGCGGAGACTTCAAGGTACATTTGCCAGCATCCGCAGACCTCAGAGTCCCTTTATATTCTTATTATGTTTGCTTTCCTTATTCTCTTTAGACCAGGATATATAGAGACACTTAGAATAAAGTTTTAGAAGCTTGTGACTTATTTCTACCGGGTTTTGGGAGTTAAAATTATTTGAATTGCAGTTTTATTTATTTCATATTTCTATTATGTTATTCCGCATTGATAGGCTTACCTAGTCTTAGAGACTATGTGCCATCACGACATCACATGAAGGAAATTTGGGATCGTGGAAAATTGGTATCAAGCGGGTTTAGTAGAGTATCGCGGATCGATACAGAGACGTATGTACTTATCTTCGGGAGGCTATGGAACTTTTAGGAAATGTTCACTTCTTTGATTCCTCATCATGCACATTTGTTGACTTAAAATTTCTAAACCTTTGTCTTTCTAATATCTCACAAATGGTGAGGACATGAACAATTGGATCTGATGATCAAACACTCGCACCCTATGTTGGTGCCGCAAGAGGCCGGGGCCGATGAAGACCACGCGGTGAAGCCAGAGCACATGTACGAGTTGTTGCAAAGGAGCCACCAAGTAGCTCCAGTTGGAGAGAAGGCACCTGAAATGCATGTTACTACTCATGCATTTCACGAGACTCTCACCCACTTTTTGAGCATGTTTGGCACTCTAGTTCATGTAGGATTGATTCCATTTGCTCCTGCCATATCTCATGCCGGGGGATAAGCACAGACTCCCGCCGCCCGTACCCCAGAGCCACGGGCCCAGGTTGACCATGCTCCAGGGGTTATACCAGTGCAACCAGTTGTCCCAGTTCGGCCAGAGGTTAGGGTAGCAGTTTCAGAGGGAGATCAGCTCAAGCTCGAGAGGTACAAGAAGCACCACCCACCCACTTTCAGCGGTTTGTCTTTAGAGGATGCTCAGGGTTTTCTTGAGGAATGTCACTGTATCCTCCATACTATGGGTATTGCAGAGACTAGCAGGGTTTCTTTCACGACATTCCAGCTTAGAGGAGTGGCCTACCAGTGGTGGCGAGCATACGAGTTGGATAGTCTAGCCGAGGCAGCTTCACTCACTTGGACTCAGTTTTCAGATATTTTTCTGAGGGAGTATGTTCCTCAGAATCTCAAAGATACACGGCGTGCTGAGTTTGAGAAATTGCGCTAGGGCTCTATGACAGTATCAGAGTATGCAATCTGATTCAGTGATTTGGCTAGGCATGCACCATCCTTGGTTGCTACTGTTCGAGAGCGTGTCCGTCGATTTATTGAGGGGCTCCACCCTAGTATCAGATTTAGTATGGCCCGAGAGCTGGAGATGGACATCACATACCAGCATGTGAGTGTCAATTGATAGGAGATTGGAGGGTATGCGTATCCGGGAGAGAGAAGAGAGGGAATCTAAGAGACCCCGAGATTCTGGCACGTATAACTGTTCTCGTACACAAGTTGCATCCCGTCATAGTAGAGGCTATGTGGGTCGTCCTATTCATTCAGCACTTCCAGCTGCTAGCGGTATTCCGACTACTCCCAGACCTTAGGTTCCATATTATGCACCGTCGGTGTCAACTGTACCTCATGTACGGGGTGCTTTCAGCGGTCAGTCCAGTTGATCAGGCCCGAGCCAGTCCCAGCAGTCACGTCCTCCGAGGGGTTATTTTGAGTGTGGTGACACTCATCATATCATGAGGGATTGCCCAAGACTTAGGATGGGTGCACCTCCACTGATTTTTGAGGACCCACCTATTCCACAAGGCCCTCGGGCTTCTCGGGCCATGATTACTGCACCAGTTGCTACTCCACATGCACAACCAGCTAGAGGTGGAGGTCGGACAAGTAGAGGTTATCCTAGAAGGGGAGGCCATGCTAGATATTATGCCCTTCATGCTAGGACGAAGGCAGTTGCATATGATTCTGTTATCATATTTATTGTTCTGGTATGTCATAGAGATGCATTAGTCTTATTTGATACAAATTCCACTTATTCTTATGTGTCATCTTATTTTGCCCCGTATTTGGGCGTATCCCGTGATTCTTTGAGTTCTTCTGTTTATGTATCTACACGTGTGTGTGAATCTAGTATTGTTGACCGCGTGTATCGGTCATGTTTGATTGTTATCAGTAGTTTTGAGATCAGAGTTGATTTATTATTGCTCAGTATGGTTGATTTCGATATTATTCTGGGCATGGCCTGGTTATTACCCTATCACGCTATCCTTGATTGTTACGCCAAGACGATGACGTTGGCTATGCCAGGTCTACCGCGGCTAGAGTAGAGAGGTACCTTAGATCATGTTCCTAAAAAGGTTGTTTTATTTCTTAATGCTCAACGAATGGTTGAGAAGGGATATGATTCGTATCTGGCCTATGTGAGAGATGTTAGTGTTGATACTTCTACCGTGGAGTTAGTTCTGGTAGTAAGGGATTTTCCAGATGTATTTCCAGCGGACCTTCAGGGTATGCCGCCCCGACAGAGATATTGACTTTGGCATTGATTTGTTACCGGGCACTCAGCTCATTTATATTTTACTATATCGTATGCCCCTAGCAGAATTGAAAGAATTAAAAGAGTAGTTACAAGAACTGCTTGATAAGGGTTTTGTTCGGCCCAGTGTATCGCCTTGGGGTACTCCTTTCTTATTTATGAAGAAGAAGGATGGTTCCATGCGGATGTGTATTGATTAACGCTAGTTGAACAAGGTTACAGTGAAGAACAAGTATCAATTGCCACGTATTGATGACCTATTTGATCAGCTTCAGGGTGCCAGAGTGTTCTCTAAGATCGACTTACGTTCAGGCTATCATCAGTTGAAGATTCGGGAGCCAGATATCCCGAAGAGTGCCTTCAGGACTCGGTATGGTCATTATGAGTTCCTTGTAATGTCATTTGGGCTGACCAATGCCCCATCATCATTTATGCATATGATAAACAGTATATTTTAGTCATATATTGACTCATTCGTCATTGTGTTTATTGACGATATTCTGGTGTACTTCCGGAGCTGGGAAGATCATGAGCAACACCTGAGGACTGTGCTTCATACTTTGAGAGAAAAGAAGTTGTATGCAAAATTTTCAAAGTGTGAATTCTGGCTTGATTCAGTATGATTTTTGGGTCATGTAGTAACGAACAAAGGAATCCAAGTAGTTCCGAAGAAAATTGAAGTAGTGCAGAGTTGGCCCAGACCGTCATCAACTACTGAGATCCAGAGTTTCTTGACTTGGCGGGGTATTATCGCCGATTTGTATTGGGTTTCTCTTCTATTTCTGCACATATGACCAAATTGACCTAGAAGGGTGCTCCGTTCAGGTGGATCGAGGAATATGAGGAGATCTTTCAAAAGCTCAAGATAGCTTTGACTACAACCCAGTATATGTGTTGCCTACAGATTCAAGGTCTTATACTGTGTATTGTGATGCGTCACGTATTGGTCTCGGCATAATATTAATGCAGGATGGTAGGGTGATTTCCTATTCGTCTAAACAGTTAAAGTACATGAGAAGAATTATCCGGTACACAACCTTGAGTTAGCAGCAATTGTTCATGCCTTGAAAATTTGGCGACATTATTTGTACGGTGTCCATTATGAGGTTTATACCGATCATCGGAGTCTACAATACCTGTTTAATCAGAAGGATCTTAATTTGCGGCAACATGGGTAATGATTATGACATCACCATTTTTTATCATCCCGGGAAGGCCAACGTGGTGACCGATGTCCTGAATCGCAAAGAGGAGAGTTTGGGTAGTTTAGCATATCTACCAGTAGTAAAGAGGTCTTTAGCCTTTGATGTTCAGGCTTTAGCCAACCAGTTTGTCAGATTGGATATTTTCGAGCCGAGCCGAGTTTTGGCTTGTGTGGTTTCTCAATCTTCTATGTATGATTGTATCAGGGAGCATTAGTATGATGACCCCCATCCGCTTGTCCTTAAGGACACAATTCAGCACGGTGATGCCAAGGAAGTCACTATTAGCGATGACGGTGTATTGCGAATGCATGGCATGCTATGTGTACCCAATGTAGATGGCTTGCGTGAGTTGATTCTCCAGGAGGCTCAAATTTTGCGGTACTCTATTCATCCGGGTGCTGCAAATATGTATCAGGACTTGAGACAATACCATTGGTGGAGGCGGATGAAGAAAGACATAGTGGGGTATGTAGCTCGGTGCCTAAACTGTCAGCATGTGAAGTATGAGCATCAACGACCGGGTGGATTGCTTTATAAGTTAGATATTCCATAATGGAAATGAGAGCAGATCACTATGGTTTTTATTGTTGGGCTCCCACGGACTCAGAGAAAGTTCGATGCAGTTTGGGTGATTGTGGATAGATTGACCAAGTCAGCTCATTTCATTCCTGTGGTTACTACTTACTCTTTGGAGCAGCTGGCTCAAGTTTACATTCGTGAGATTGTCAGGCTTAATTACGTACCGGTATCTATCATCTCTGATTGGGGTACGCAATTTACATCACGATTTTGGAGAGCCGTATATCGAAAGTTGGGTACTCGTGTGGAGTTGAGTCTAACATTTCACCCCCATACAGACGGACAGTCCGAGCGTACATATATTGGAAGATATTCTTCTTGCATGTGTGATGGATTTTGGGGGTGCTTGGGACCAATTCTTGCCACTTGTGGAGTTTGCTTACAACAACAGCTACCAGTCGAGCATTCAGATGGCTCCGTATGAGGCCTTATATAGAAGGCGGTGCCGGTATCCATTGGGTTGGTTCAAGCCGGGCGAGACTTGGCTATTGGGTACAGACCTGGTTTATGATGCCTTGGAAAAGGTTAAATTGATTCAGGATCAACTTCGTACAACCCAATCTAGACAGAAGAGTTATGTCGATTGGAAGGTTCGTGATGTTGCATTCATAGTTGGTGAGTGGATCTTGCTCCGAGTTTCGCCTATGAAGGGTGTTATGAGATTGGGGAAGAAGGGTAAGTTGAGTCCTAGTTATATTAGGCCTTTTGAGATTCTTGAAAGAATTGGAGAGGTGGCTTACAGACTTGCACTACCACCTAGTCTCACTGCAGTTCATCTAGTGTTCCATGTTTACGTGCTCCGAAAGTATCACGGCGATCTGTCTCATGTGTTAGACTTCAGCTCAGTCCAGTTGCCTAAGGATTTATCTTATGTTGAAGAGCCAGTGGCCATTTTGGACAGACAAGTTATAAAGTTGAGATCGAAGAGCATTGCTTCAGTAAAAGTACAGTGGCGGGGTCATGCGGTCTAGGAGGTGACTTGGGATACCGAGCATGATATGCGTAGCTGTTATCCATATCTTTTCACCACTCCAGGTATAATTCTAAACTCATTCGAAGACGAACGTTTGTTTAAGAAGGGGAGGATGTAACAACCCGGCTAGTCGTTTTGAGAGTTGTATCCCCGTTTCCCCATTTATAGCTCATTTTGTACTTTATAGATGTTATGTGACTTGCCGGAGTAGTTAGTTTGGGTCCGGAGAAATTTCGGAATGAATTGAGACACTTAGTCTCAAGGTTAAAAGCTTAAGTTAAAATAGTTGACCGGATGTTGACTTATATGTAAACGGCCCCGGAATAGAGTTTTGATGATTCCAATAGCTCCGTATGGCGATTTTGGATTTAGGAGAGTGTCCGAAAAATTATTTGGAAGTTTGTAGTTCAATTAGGCTTGAAATGGCTAAAATAGAAACTTAAGTTTGGAAGTTTGACCGGGGAGTTAACTTTTTGATATCAGGGTCGGAATCCAATTCTAAAAATTTAAATACGCCTTTCATGCCATTTATGACATGTGTGCAAAATTTGAGGTCAACTGGACTTGATTTGATAGGTTTCGGCATCGAATATAGAAGTTGAAGATTCTTAAGTTTGATTAAGCTTGAATTGGGTATGATTCATGGTTTTAGCGTTGTTCTATGTGATTTGAGGTTTCGACTAAGTTTATATGGTATTTTAGGACTTGATGGTGTATTTGGTTGAGGTCCCGGAGGCCTCGGGTGAGTTTCAGATAGTTAACGGATCAAATTTGGACTTAGAACAATTGAAACTTGCTACTGCCTACTAATGCAATCACACATGCGGAAATTGGCTCGCATGTGCTAGCCTACAGAAGCGAGCTTGGCAAGCGCAGAAGTGAGCAGGGGCTGGTGAGGCAGAGTGCGCAAGTACGAGCATTTTTCCGCACCTATGACGTCGTAAGTGCGAAGGGAAGAGCGCAAAAGCAAAAATGGAGAGGAGGCCAGGGAGCGCAGGTGCAAAATTTTGGCCGCACCTACGACACCGCAGATGCGGTTAATTCAGTCGCAGGTGCGAAAAGCCTGGACATAACATATAATTTGGGGGTTGGCCATTTTTACCCCATTTTTAGATTTTAAGAGCTCGGGTGAGGTGATTTTCAGGCGATTTTTCAAGGAAAACATTGGGGTAAATGTTCTTAATTCAATTTTGTTTAAAATAATCGAATATATGGTAGTTTTTTTATATTTAATTGGTGGATTAAGTTGGAAAGATTGTGAAGATCCCTAAGTTTAGATTGAATATTTGAGGGTCGAGTTGATGTCATAATTTAGTAATTTTGGTATGGTTGAACTCGTGGTTGAATGGACGTTCATATTTTGCAACTTTGTCGGATTCTAAAACGTGGATCCCACGTGCAATTTTTGAATTAAATTTCGGATTTTGTTGGAAAATTTATATTTTCATATGGAATAAATTCTAATAATTTGTATTGATTAAATCGAATTAATTGTGACTTGATACGAAACTTTCAGAGGCCAATTCACGAAGCAAATGCATATCGGAGTAAAGAATTATACAAGTCGAGGTAAGTGACTTATCTAACCTTGTGTGGGAGAAATTTCCCTTATGATTGGTATTGTTATGAAAATTGTGATGTGTTGAAAGTCGTGTACGCGAGGTGACGAGTGTGTACACATGCTAAATGTGAAATATTTTAATTTTAAATTGTGTAGATCTCTGTCTCATATTAATTAAATTATTATATTCTATTATACTCATCATCATTGGTCTATTTTTATATTTTAAAAGTTTCTTTACCTTTTTCATAGTAATTGCTTACGTGTTTAATTGAAACTTTGTTTCTGTTATTCTATGCTCATTATTTGAAAGTTGAATTTCTTAATTGAATTATTATTAATATGAAGTATTTGACATTAAAAATTGGTATTGAGGTACGATGTTAAATTTGTGAAATATTATTTTTGTTGAGTTATTCACTTTCGAATATTTTGTGAGATTTTGTATTCATTATAATTGAGCCGTGAGCTCCTTATTGTGGAAACAATGTTGTTGTTGATTTATTTCGACAAGTTGAAATATTTGGGCATTTGAGGTGCAAATTATGATATATTGTGATATTGATACGCATGCGGTGGTATAAGGTCTGGGCGTTGAAACGCATGCGGTGAGATAAGGGTGGCTTGATACGCGTGGCTAGTAGGAAAACTACTAGAAGTCATGCGGTGTGATAAGAGTGGCTAAAACGCAGGATGTTATTTCGGGAAAAATAATTTCTTTAAAATTAAATGTGAAGGCTCCCGTGGTGATATAAGAAAATGAAATATTGTGAATTTATTTAAGATTTTGGGATTATGAGGCGGTACCTCGGGAGTGCCCCTGTTGATATTTTCTCATTTGTGTACTGTCTTGATTGTTTTGCTTTTCCCTAAATATGTTAATTTCTGTTTCTTTTTAGTGATGTATTATTTGCCTGTATTCTGTATAGTTAAATTGTGACCTATTTCTTACTTGACTCACTTTCATTGTCATTATTATTATTATTATTATTATTTTATTGTTAAACTTTTCTCCCAGTATTTTATTATTTTCAGTAGGGCCCTGACTTGACATCGCCATTACTCTACCGAGGTTAGGCTTGTCACTTACTGGGTACCGCTGTGGTGTACTCATACTATGCTTCTACATGTTTTTTGTGCAGATCCATGTACTTCATATCAGACCATGCATCAATGAACTAGCCGTATGCGGAAACTTCAAGGTACATCTGCCAGCGTCCGCACACCTCGGAGTCCACTTCTATCCTTATTATGTTTGCTTTCCTTATCTTTAGACCCTGAAGTATAGAGACACTTAGAATAAATTCTTAAAAGTTTGTGACTTATTTCTACCGGATTTTAGGAGTTGAAATTATTTGAATTGCAGTTTCATTTATTTCAGATTTCTATTATGTTATTCCGCATTGATAAGCTTAAATATTCTTAGATACTAGGTGTCATCACGACATCCTACGGAGGAAATTTGGGATCGTGACAATAAGTCACCATTTTGTTAGGGTACCACCTAATGCTTATAAAAGATATTTATCTGTAGGTACTTTAAAAATGACCTAATTATTTGAATATTGTTACATTGTTAGTGCATATAACTTAGGGATCTTTACACAATTAATTGGCCAAATTTGCTGTGTATGTTTTCTAGCCATACATAGATTATATATGGTTATACACATATTACGTCTGAATTATACGTAGATTAAATATCTATCAACTAATTTAAGTTTAAGCGGTTGGGTAAGAGATCATTAAAGTTAATTTTTCTATTAAACACTTAATATACCTAAGTACTTGTTATGAACAACGGAGCTTCATTTATGGTTTTGACATATTCAGTCCCCTCTTCTTTTGTTTTGTGACAGACGTTATTCAATGCACAATTAAGATGATATTAATTTCTTTCTTTTTTGCTGACTTAATAAACTTCGTACTGATTTTGACGTATTTATTTAGCCAATAATAAAATGTCACGTTAGGCTGATATTCTTTTTGACGTTCAAAGCTGTGGCCATAAATTTCTTTTTTCGGTTGACTGCTGACTTAGAAAATAAGGACGAGAAGGAAGAAAAAAAAAAGAGTAGACCCAAAGAATACGCAATTATTTTTTGTATTTTTTTAAATTTATTTGCCCGAGCTTTTACCTCTCTACTAAAAAAAAAGTACAAGTAAGGAAGGCAAAATCGTTACCTTTTCGATCCTAAACAAGGTAGGACGATAATTTATAATCTATTGATGTACGTATTATCAAATTATATATTCAATAAAAAGATGTTTTAATAATTCACCATTACATATTAGTTTGTTATTTTTTAGGTTGTGAAAGGTACCTTTTGCGATCTTCAAAAAAAATAAAAAAATACACGATTAGTAACGGTAATTTCAAACTATATATCAGTTAGCTGTTAATTTAAAATTTCACAAAAAGAGGTTCACTCATCTTTTCTCCTCTTTTTATTTCTTATTCCTTCATGTTTAAAATAAGTGTCGTTTAAGGTTTCAAAAATCTAATCAAATCATTTATTAACATTAATCATAAAAGTTATTTACCTGAGTAGTCTTTATTCACTCAAATTATCCTTCCCTCCATCATATATTCCAACATCTTCTTGTCATTTCTTCTCATACCCTCCCTTTTTAAAAATTCTTTTTAAAAAAAAAAGACGAGAAATCCTGAACCGAAATAAATAATTGTTTCAATTGAACCTTCTCTTCTATTGTAGTTTTAAGAATATTGCAAGATATAAATCATTTATATGGAGTAAGGATGGATTCGGAAAAAAAATTACTTTCTTGATTTTCACTTGTTCTGCTCATTATGATTTGGTTAAAACGACACTTACATTGGACAGGAGGAAATACTAATTATGATTCGTCACACTTAAAACGTAATTGAAAAATAAGAAGAGAAAGAAGATTATTAAAAGAAGAAACAAAGGTTAGCAAGGGTGCTCCACAAATTGTACACTAACATATAAATAGAAAGAAGTCAATTCTGACCGACAAGGGTTCGGGTGGAGTAGTAAGTACTCTTTCATCCTTAATTAGAGATTTTGGATTCAATCCCCGGGTATGAAGTAGCATTTGTTAGAGAGCATTTTATCCTCAATGTGAAATTTTCTGGCGCAAATCCGAATTTAATCTGGCCCCAATATAGATATCAAACACCGAACGAGAAATCAAAAACAAAGAATAGTCAATTCTCTTTACATTTATTAGCTTTACTTCAAGTCAAATCCTTTAGGCATGTGAAATTAGCGTTAAAGTCGCTTAATTAGTTTCAATCTATTTTAGGTTATTACTCAAAGTGCAATAACAATTAGCCAATTGTTACTTCTATCTCACCTAACGGTCCTAAACCTAGTATTTTTTTCCCTCGTTATTACTTTAGGAATTAGAAGGAAAAGGATTCAAATTAACTCATATATGTTAGTTAAAAAGACTTTCACCGATACCACTAAACTAAAAGCGCGAGTAATTTCTAGCTCCCCTAACACTAAAATCATATTCTAATGGACTTTACATCCCTATTTATGTGTTTTTTTGTTTATTTATGTGATATTCGAAATTCCTGGCAGATTAATCCAAACTCGAGCCGACTAAATTCACAAAGGGGTAAAACATTTTCTATCAAGAATTTTTTTAATTTCAGAGCTCTGCCATGAAACCCACCACGCCTCTTAGGTGGTATATATCACTCATTAGTCAATAATCACATTCAGGATTAGGATTCAAATTTTGCTAAAAATCTCTCTCTTATTTTTATAAAAAAAATCATCTTCTGTATTTGCATGCTCATTTATCATCCAAAAACGAAAAGGAAAAAATAATCTCACTTTTGCCTTTACGATAAATTTTGGCATATGCTAATTTTAAAAAAGAAACAAATTCAAGGTAATTTAAAATCATTTCACGAAATTTCTTTTGCAGAACATTTTGCTCTTCAACGATTGCTTTTCAAAAATCTCTTTTGTAAGTCTTTCTAATTACATTGTTTTTTGATTTTTTTCTGACTTTTATTACTGTAGTTTTCAATTTTTGATAAGTTGAATGGTTGTTAAGAGCATTGCCAATTCGTTTTTTTAACAGGAAAATTGCAAAGGGAGAAACACCATTTTGCCCTATTAAAATTGTAGTACATTTCTTTTTATAAACAGTAAAAAGAATTTCGAAACCAATTAATGTATGACACATGTTTTTACAAATATTGTTATCACTAAATTATAGTTAACTAACTACATATTATCATCTTGATTTGATAAACTAGTATAATGGTATAAATTTTATCTTCAGCAAGATTTACAGCAACAACTAAAAATCCTAAATTCCTTTTTCTTTTACTGCCCAAAATCAGTGCTACCATAATTGTTTTATTGCAACTATTAGTCTTTTAAACCTTTTCTTTTCTTCTTTTTTGGAAATAAATTCAATTTGTATTGGGACTACATAACTAAACTAAATAACATCATCTTGTATTGGAAACAGTTTTATGAAAATAATAAACAAATGCCAATTGCTTTTAAACAATTAATTTTATACCATAGTTACTATACCATCTTGGATTTCAAGTATCAACTTTGCTTAAATTGTAATCTCTTTTACAATGGCCACAAATTAAATATATTTTGTCACTTTTCTTTCTTTTGCAAACTAATAATAATAGAATTAAAAAATGGAACTGCAGATGCTTTGAACATAATTTTTTTCTATGACTTTTTCTGTTTTGCATTTTCTCTTTTATCCTTGTTAATGCAAAAGCAATTATGTGTTGTGTGTATTAAACTCAAAATTGACATGGTAGGAAATGAATAAACATTTGACAGGAAAAAAATGAATAATTATTTTCTCTAGATTGGCAACTGAAGGTATTTTCTCACTTTCTACTTAATTTACATGTATTACAAATAACTCAATTTTTATATTACCAAGGATTGTAGTGTAATCAAACGGGCATAATCCTTTTACTGTAAGCTAGAGGTCTAGCATTTGAACTTTGCAAATAAATAAAATTCTGATAGGGAATGCTTCCCCCAATAGGTCGAATCCGAATTAGTCGAGCCCGAACGCGAATATATGATACCTGAGAAATCAAAAAGGAAAAAAGAAAAAACTTAGACTTTTTGAAAAATCATTCATTTCTTATTCACATTCGAAAGTTATACTCATAAATATACATCTACAAGATAAATAGAAATTAGACAACATTGCTAGTTGCCGTAAACTTGGAATTTTAATCGTTACAAAGTACTCCTAGAAACAACTAAGATTTGATACAAAAAAATAGAATTTAAGTGTTTAATTTAGTGGTCCATATTATTATTGCATTCACAAATTATCTACAGTAATGCGTTCAAATTTACTACAATAAAAATATAGTATTTTGTTTTACAAATTCTTAAACTATGTAAGTGATTCAAGTCTAATATCTAAAGTTATAAATACGGGCACACTTGCTCTCATACTGTAGCTGCGCGTCGTTGCTATTAGAAAATATATCTACATTTGATATTTACACCAAATTGATAAAAGTATAACATGTTTTTTCCAATAGAAATGGCGTGGGATAACCACTTTTTAACATGATATTTAGCTTTTATCCGGTATTTTTAATGTTGAGCAAAAATAGCCACTAATTTATTAAAATTAATACGAAAAGACGTTTTTATCCTTTATTCATGAGTGCTGTTTACACTGCACACATGAAATTAAGAACGCCATATCCTTAACATTTACACTGCACATATGAAGTTAAGGACATGATGTCCTAAAGTTTAATAACGGAAGGTGCAAATACAAGACACTTTGTCCTTAATATTTACACAACATTCATGAAGTTAAGTGATATTTGGCATATTTCGATATGTGTTGATGTTACTTTACCCATGTTTTAACCGCTTCTTGATGTTATTTGATCTTTAAAATGCCCAACATGGTTTAATTATTAGTTTTATGACTAATTGAGTCGTGTGTGGTGAATTAGGGTGTGTGAAGTACAAAAATATGAAGAAAAGGTGCTCTAGGTAGAGGAAGAGAGATTGGATGCGTCGCATCCAATCTAGAAAAAGATCAGATTTCGCGCACCCTTAGCAGTGAAGTCAGCCCATAGCATCCGCCATAGCATCCGCACCTGGGCAAAGTTGAGATGGAGGAACTAGAGGTGGATGCGTCGCATCCACCCTCGCATGCAAAGCTGAGAAATAGAGGACAAGGTGGATGCGTCGCATCCACCTTCGCAGGCAAAATTGAAATGGAGGACGAGGTGGATGCGTCGCATCCACCTTAGCATCAATCCCTGAAGCCGATTTGGACTAGGAATAGGAGAGCTTTGGCCCACGACTTTTGTACGCAATATATAAGCCAAAAACGCCTCCTTTAGGTTATCTAACATATTGGAGAAGAGGAAAAAGGCACAACAAAGTTCTAAAATCACAGAATTCGTCTTGAGTTCCTATTCTCTCTTTCTTTTATTGATTCTTATGCACTCTTGTGAATTTTTGATGATTGCCTGAATATTAGTGGCTAAGAACCCTATTGTTCTAGGGTCATGGGTATACATGAATGTTGATGTTTGAAGTTTAATTTGACGAAGTTGATTTTATCATATTGGGTTGTTTATTTAATTCTGTTTTTAATTATTTTGCTGAGTAGCTAACAGTGAAATACTATCTACGAATCTAGAGTTGAACTCGAAAGTGGGAACTCTAGATTGCATATAGAATTAAATAAAGCAAGTTCTTAAACCCGGGCATCGGGGAAAGGATTTGCAATTGGGATAGACATATACCTAATTGCCTTGCTCGGTTGCAATACAGGAATTATAAATGCGTTCTTGTTAAATTTAATTCCATAGACATATAGGTATTAAGTTAGCTTGAATAGGCGAGTAAGGGCTCGACAGATTCTTATGAGTAATATCAACCCTGTCAACCAACAATCCAGATAAATCAATTAGTTATTTTAAGCTAAGAATGGAACATGATTGTTAAATAACCCGTGACCCTGGAATATTATCTCCCATTGATTGTTATTTAAAACTATTTAAGTGTTGTGTTGATTTCTAGTATTTCATTACTTGATAGTCTTTAGGTAGTAAATTAGACAATTATCTATTTTATAAGAAATCGCTTGAATCGAAAAGTTATTTGAGTTTGAATTAGTCAAAAGTTAATCATAAGTCCTCGTGGGAACGATACTCTATTCACTACTCTATTACTTGACGACCACGTATATTTGCGTGAGTGTGTTTGGTCCCAACAAGTTTTTGGCGCCGCTGCCGGGGACCGAAAAATTAGCTACTTGACTGAGTTAAGCTGTTATTACTTATTTGTTCAAGTTTTAATTTTCAGTTTGCCTTGTTTGTATTCACAGGCTCTTCTCTTGAATGCGGAGGAGTAGAAGTGCAAACAACCTACTTCCTTTTGATCTAGAAATTGAACGAACACTTCATAGAGTGAGAAAGGAAGTCGAAGATAGAACGAGAATAGAAAGAGAGTTGGACATCGTAGTTCAACCACAGCCAATAGAGATGGCAGGTAATGAAGAGCGTCCGGTGATTGAAGCCGCAAGGCCCAATCTTGCGAATATGACTCAGGCTATTGTGAAGCCTGATATCACTGGGCATTTTGAACTCAAACAGTACATGGTACACCTGATTCAGTCCACAGGACAATATGTGGGTCTATCTCATGAGGACCCGCAGAGGCACATTCAGAACTTCTTGGAAATTACGGACACTTACAATTATCCGAACGTTTCCAAGGACTATGTCAGGCTGACACTATTTCCCTTTTCACTGTTGGGGGAAGCTAAGGAATGGTTGCAAAAGGAGCCCGCAAACTCAATCCACACTTGGGATGATTTAGCAAGGAAATTTCTAATCAAGTTTTTTCCAACTAAGAAGACAAAATCGCTGAGAAGCCAAATTCTTGGGTTCCAACAACGGGATGGCGAGACATTTCGTCAAGCTTGGGAAAGATACAAGAAGCTACTCAGAGACTGCCCGCATCATTGTCAGACTGATGAGGTATTGGGTCACACTTTTGTTGATGGGTTAGATGAAGCATCAAAGATGGATCTTGACTCAGCTTGTGGGGGTAGTTGCATGGCGAGGCCGTATAGTGAAATACAACTCTTGCTAAATAACTTCACTGCCAATGACCATAATTGGCAAGGAGATGGGGATACAAGAAGAGCAATTAAACAGAAGTCAGCCGGGTTGATTGAGCTTGATGACTTCTCAGCCATGAGAGCAGATATTGTAAAGCTGGCGAATCAGATGAACCGAATGACAACACAACAAATGCAACATGTACAACAGATGTCTATTTATTGCGAAATATATGGTGACAGTCATATGAGTGACATGTGCCCCACGAATCCTGAATCTATATACTATGTAGGGCAACAAAACAGAGGCCCTATGAATCAACATGCACAATATGGGAACACTTACAATCCAAATTGGAGGAATCATCCTAACTTCTCATGGGGCGGAAATCAACAGAATCAGAGTCAGTATAGGCCTCAAGGAAATTTTAATCAGCCTCAGAAGCCACCCCAACAAAGAGAAGAGAGTACGAATGACTTGCTGAAAAAGTTGTTGCTAGACAATCAACAGCTCAGGACCGATTTCAGAAATCTTGAGAGGCAAATGGGGCAGTTAGCAGCAAATCAAAATACTAGACCTAAAGGTTCTCTTCCCAGTGATACAGAGAAGAACCCTCAAGTTAATGCAGTTACACTTAGAAACGGGAGGGAACTAGAGGAAGTGCCAAAGAAGAGAAAGGAAAAACCTATACCTGAGGGGGAGCTGACACCTAAGGCAATACACGAGTCAAAGGAAAATGATGCAAGTTCAGAGCGAATGGAGGCTACAAGGCCACCACCACCTTTCCCCCAGAGATTGCAGAAAAAGAATGACGATCGCATGTTCAACAAATTTCTCTCTATGTTGAGTCAGGTTCAATTAAATATTCCATTAGTGGATGTACTTCGTGAAATTCCAAAGTATGCTAAGTACATAAAAGATATAGTGGCTCACAAGAGGAAATTGACTGAGTTTGAGACGGTTGCACTTACTGAGGAGTGCACATCAAGGGTCCAAAACAAGCTTCCCAAAAAGCTTAAGGATCCTGGCAGCTTCACCATTCCAGTGCGAATCGGTAATATTGATGTGGGCCGTGCTCTTTGTGATTTGGGTGCAAGCATAAATCTGATGCCTTTGTCCTTGTTTAAACAATTGGGTCTGGGAGCTCCGAGACCAACCACGGTGATGTTGCAATTAGCTGATAGGTCCATAGCCTACCCCGAAGGAGTGATTGAAGATGTGCTGCTGCAAATTGGGAAATTTATCTTCCCAGCTGACTTCATTATTCTAGATTTCGAGGCTGATGAACAAGTTCCAATCATATTGGGACGACCTCTCTTGGCTACTGGTGATGCAATAATTAAAGTGAGGGAAGGGAAAATGATTATGAGGGTGGACAACGAGGAAGCAGTCTTCAATGTCTACAAAGCAATACAACTTCCCCGCCACTATGAGAAGCTCTCTATGATATCTGTTGTGGAGGTGGATGCGCAACTTCTCGACACGAGTGTATATCTAGAGGACTCTCTAGAAAAAACAATCATGTTGTTTGATAGCTTGATGATTGATGATGAGGTTGAAAAAATGATGCATATCCTAGATGCATCATGTGATTACATGCAAGGAATACACCCGTTTGAGCCCCTGAATAGGCCAAGTGGCCCCCCTCCAAAGCCGTCAATTGAAGAAGCTCCAAAATCGGAGCTTAAACCCCTACCCCCTCACCTTCAATATGCTTATTTGGGTAGTTCTGACACTTTACCTATTATTGTTTCTTCTCACTTGTCTAAATTGCAGGAAGAAAAGCTATTAAGGGTGCTACGTGAGCACAAGCGAGCAATTGGGTGGACAATGTATGACATTAAAGGCACTAGTCCAGCTTTCTGCATGCACAAAATCCTCATGGAGGACGGACACAAGCCAAGTGTAGAGCATCAACGCCGACTAAATCCAATCATGAAAGAAGTGGTAAGAAAAGAAGTGATTAAGTGGCTTGATGCAGGTATTGTATTTCCAATATCTGATAGTAAATGGGTTAGCCTCGTTCAATGTGTGCCGAAAAAAGGGGGGATGACTGTAGTAGTTAATGAAAATAATGACTTAATTCCTACAAGAACTGTCACTGGATGGAGAATTTGCATAGATTATAGAAAATTGAACAATGCCACCCGGAAAGATTACTTTCCCCTTCCCTTTATTGACCAAATGCTTGATAGGTTAGCTGGCCAGGAATACTACTGTTTTCTGGACGGTTATTCGGGGTATAATCAGATTGCTATAGCCCCAGAGGACCAAGAGAAAACTACATTTACATGTACTTATGGCACGTATGCGTTCAAGAGAATGCCCTTCGGCCTTTGTAATGCACCTGCGACTTTTCAAAGGTGTATGATGGCTATTTTTACTGACATGGTTGAAAGATTGTAGAAGTATTCATGGACGATTTTTCTGTGTTTAGATGTTCTTTTGATAATTGCTTGATGAACCTTGATAAAGTGCTTGCTAGGAAAAGTGCCATTTCATGGTACGTGAAGGTATAGTTTTGGGGCACAAGGTGTCAAAAGATGGTCTACAGGTGGATAAAGCAAAGGTGGAGACGATTGAGAAATTGCCCCCACCGATATCCGTCAAAGGCATTCGCAGTTTCTTGGGTCATGCAGGTTTTTATCGTCGTTTTATTAAAGATTTTTTGAAAATTTCTTCTCCTTTGTGCAGCTTCTAGAGAAAGATGTCACCTTCAAGTTTGATAATGCATGTCTGAAAGCATTTGAGGAGCTGAAGGGAAGATTGGCGACTGCACCAATTATCATTGGCCCAGATTGGGCACAACCATTTGAGTTGATGTGCGATGCAAGTGACATAGCAATCAGAGCGGTTTTGGGGCAAAGGAGGGATAAAATCTTTCACTCCATTTATTATGCGAGCAAAACTATGAATCCAGCTCAGATGAATTATACAGTTACTGAAAAGGAGTTGCTTGCAGTGGTATGGGCGTTTGACAAGTTCTGATCCTATCTAGTGGGAACCAAAGTCATCGTCTACACAGATCATTCAGCTATCAGATACTTGTTTGAAAAGAAAGACGCCAAGCCGAGGCTGATTCGTTGGGTCCTCCTCTTGCAAGAATTTGACTTAGAGATCCGAGATCGAAAAGGGACAGAAAATCAAGTGGCTGGATCATTTGTCCAGATTAGAAAGTCGGAACCATGTAGCTGAAGGAGGGTCAATCAAAGAAACATTTCCTGATGAGCAATTATTAGCAGTCACCTCAGGTGAAGCCCCATGGTATGCAGATTATGTGAATTTTATTGCAAGTGGGGTGACACCACTAGAATTGACACCTGACAATAGAAGAAAATTCTTACATGATGTAAGGCTCTACATGTGGGATGAGCCATTCTTATATAGGCAGTGCGCAGATCAGTTGGTGAGAAGGTGTGTTCCTGAGGAAGAGATGAACGCTATACTGCATGACTGCCATGCTTCGCCATATGGAGGTCATCACGGCGGGGATAGAACTGCCCAAAAAGTGCTACAATCAGGTTTCTATTGGCCAAAATTGTTTAAGGATGCACATGCCTTTGTTAAAAATTGTGATAGATGCCAAAGAACCGGAACTATCACGAGGAAACACGAGATGACCTTGTAAAATATTCTGGCAGTAGAGCTTTTTGATGTTTGGGGGATTGATTTCATGGGACCATTCCCATATTCTAATGGGCACAGGTACATCTTGGTGGCGGTCGACTATGTTTCTAAGTGGGTGGAGGCCATTGCTCTTCCTACTAATGACGCAAAGGTAGTGGTAAGCTTTGTAAAGAAGCACATCTTCACACGTTTTGGGACTCCAAGAGTGTTGATAAGCGACAGGGGAACTCACTTTTGTAACAAATTGCTGAACAATATTCTTGCAAAATATGGAGTTAAGCACAAGGTTTCCACTGCCTATCATCCCCAAACGAGTGGTCAAGTAGAAGTTTCCAACAGAGAGGTAAAGCAGATTTTGGAAAAAACAGTAAGTGGGAATAGAAAGGATTTGGCCGGGAAGCTAGATGACACATTATGGGCGTATCGCACTGCATACAAGACCCCTATAGGTACTTCTCCGTACAGGTTGGTTTATGGGAAGGCATGCCATTTATCCGTCGAGCTTGAACACCAAGCATATTTGGCGATTAAAAAGTTAAATATGGAGATGGACTTGGTCGGTGAGAAGAGATTGCTACAACTCAACGAGCTTGATGAGTTTAGATTGCATGCATATGAAAATGCCAAATTGTATAAAGAAAAGACCAAAAGGTGGCATGATAAGCACATCCAACATCGTGAGTTTGAGCCATGTCAAGAAGTTCTCTTGTTTAATTCAAGGCTAAAGCTTTTTCCAGGAAAGCTTAAATCTCGATGGTCGGGTCCGTTTGAAGTGGTTAGTGTGAAACCTCATGGTGCGGTAGAATTGCGTGATACAGGTTCCAATGCGACATTCTTGGTAAATGGCCAGAGAGTAAAACACTATTGGGGTGGTGATATTTCACGTCACAAGACCTCGATGGATTTAGTGGAGGCATGAAGAACGTGTTGCGTCGTGCCGCGATGTTAAATCAGGCGCTTCTTGGGAGGCCACCCAAGTTAGTTAGTTCATTGTTTTGTAGGAATTAGATCTTGTATGTTCTAAAAATAAAAATGGTGGGGTGAGAGAGGCGCTATGGGAAAGTAGAGGGGATGCGTCGCATCCCCCTCAGCATGAAAAAAATTGACGGACCAATTGCTCAAGGCAGTGAAGTCTTTCTATCGCGTCCGCGTCGCGTCCAACCAATTTTTGGAGAAAGCAGAGGGGATGCGTCGCGTCCAAGCTCGCACGCACAGGTAAGTGCTATATTTTAACATATCTTAGGCCAAAAACAAAATTCAAACATAAGAGCAAACACGACACCCTAACATAAAAAGCCCGTCTCCCTCGTTCTTTCTTTAATCCCAATTGCGACGCATCCAAATGCGACAGGTACGCATCATCTTCTTCGTTCTTTCTTTTTATTCTCTCCTAACTCTCCTATCTTCCCTCTCTCAATGGTAGCAACAAGTTAGGTTTTGCCAATTTCAAATATCACACATGTGATTAAGAGAGGAACTGAAAAAGCCTGAGGTTTAGGGCTGTCGTTCTTGTTAGTTGTAATGGTTGCGAGATGATAAACTATAATTCCCTTCATCTCGTTAATTTTGGGAGGGTAGTCGCATTACCCAACTGATAGAATGAACTAGGCACAACTGTTGCATATCACATGTTCGATGAATTGATCGTGAGGTAAATTTGGGCGCCGGTGAAGTCTGAGTAACCGAGCAACATTGGTATATGCTTGTGTATAAGTGTGAGGTTGTTTGTGTTGATTGTGTACAGCAATGTTTTGAGCCTATGATATATTGTCTAAATGAATTGAACATCCGGCCCATGCTAGACATCTTGAATTATAAAGTGTTACTCGATTTACATTGTGTGAGCACTATGCATAATGATATGTCGTGAGAATAAGTGTGGGGTCGAGTGAGGTGCTATGTGCAATTGAACATGATTAGCGAGCGTCGTTCGGATAAACCTCATGTTGGGCATAATGATATCTATATAGTTATGAGCTATAGTTTCATAAAGTATTGAATGGCATGACTCTGCGAATAATTGGAAGTGTAAGCTGTTGCAACTGTTTTAAGAGCTGAACTTCACTATTTTATACACTAATTATTGATTTCTTTGCATTGCAGGTAATTAGGTTCGTAAAATGGAAGCAACGAGTAAACCGTCCAAGCAACAAGACAAAGATAATAACAAGCAACCGCCCAAAAAGCCTACCGGAAAGACAGCAGGTGCCCCAAATCCACAGAAAAAAAAGGAAGCGGATGGAGAAGGAAAAGGAACTGCAGCCTAGGCAGTTAAGTGATGATTCATAGCAAGAAGAAGAGGAACCATTAGTCAGGAGGGCAGTAAAGAAGGGTATTACAAAAACATCATTAAATCCACCAAGCACAGGGATAGAGATAAGAGAGCCTGTGACATACCAGAGAAAAGCCTCCAAAAAGAGTGATCCGACTGAGAAGGGAAAGGAGAAGATTACTGCAGAATCTGAATCCGAATCCGATTCGGATAATGACCTTCTACATGTCGACATGAGTGATGAAGATGAGGGTGAACCCATAGACCGAGTTGCCTGGGAGAAGAACTTTGTTAATGAGAAGGCATTCCGAGCCTATAATAAGATACTGGGTTCAAAGAAGTACATTCCAGAAAAGCCGATCAATATCGGAACACTTAAGAAAAAGTACCCAGAGTTTCTGAAATCAATTCGCGAGGTGCAACAATGGGGACCCATCTTGAAGGGTCACGAAAAAGCCAACCTCACTATTGTTAGAGAGCTTTACGCCAATTGGCGTCACGCCAGGGGCAACATTGTGAGAGTAAGAGGGGTAGATATTAATGTGTCAGCTGAAGCTCTGAATAATTTCTTAGGGGTGCCACACACACTAACAGATAGGTTTGACTCCATATGCAAAACACCAGATTATGCACACATTAAGTCTGTCCTATGCCCTACCAGGAAGGATACAGATTGGAAGCATGGGAGTATGGAGTACCATTATATAGCCAAGGAATTCATGAGTGCGTTAGTACGTGTGGCTCTAAATTTCATATGCAACCGCCTGATGCCATGCCAATACAAAACTGATGTTCCTTGTCACCCGCGCACTAGTATTGTATGCTTTATTGGAGGGGATACCGCTCAACTTAGGAGCCATCATGCATGATCAAATGCAGCGCACCAGGATGAATTACAAGTGGAGGTTGTTCTTTGCAAATACCCTAGCGGCTTTCTTGACAGAGATGGGAGTACTATGGGACAAGGAGAATGACGACATTGAGGCTAAAGCTCCAGGACCATACGATGTCACTCATGTTCTAGAGCCGAACAAGGGAAGGTCTTCTAAGCTCACCATTCAACAGTTATTTGAGCAGATGCAGGCAGATATGCAAGAGAACCGGGTTGAGTTGATAGCGACTCGTGTCGAGTTGAGTGCCACCAGGGATGAGTTGAGCCAGACTCGTGCGGATCTAAGCCGAGTCCAGACTGAGCAGGCAACGATGATGAGGGAGATGTCATTACTCCTCAGAGCTCTGGTTCAACATGCAGATATAGACATCTCACAGCTGATTGCATTGTCCACTGCCGGACCATCCACTCCTGTTCTTCCTATAGTCCCTGAGGCTCCACACACCAGGCCTACTGAGGTCGATGTACCACCTGCTACAGAATCAGCTCCAGTTGGTGATGATAGGACAATGACAGCTCTCCCTATGCGTGAGGATGATGTTGCAAGGCCGGAGGGGGTCTTGATGAATGCCATGGATGTCGATGCTCTTCCACAGACTGCGGATGAGCCTTCCACCTTGACTTGAGGGAGTTTCTTCTCACCCTACTTTACCTTATTTGTGTGCATTGGGGACAACGCACAGTTCTAAGTGTGGGGTGGAGGTTATTCATATATTTTTTTTTGTATGGATGAATGTACTAAACTGTTACAATTTGATTGTTGGGGGCTGTAAGGATTAATGGCATGTAGCAGTAATAAATTCATCTATATGGAGTAACTCTCAGAGTTGATTCTTGAAATTAGTTTAGTATTAGGAGAATTTTTTTTTTTTTAGAGCAGTAGCCTTGAGTAATTAGTAAAATTTTTGTGTAGGTAGTAATAATCCCCTGTGGTTTTTCTTTGTGCATCGGTTCTTTTCCATGGGATGTATTTTGAACCGGGTAGTAAAAATTTTAATTTTTTTTCTTTCTTTCCTTTGAGAATAGATTAGAGTTTAGAAAATAAATAGAGGAAGAAATATGAGATTCATAGGGATTCTTGACTTGTTTGATAGTAGCATGTTCAGGTTTTGGCATGTGTAGTGCCTTTCCTATGTTTTAAAATTGATCATGAAGCCTTTATAAATAGGATAGCATGTTTTGTGGCACCTATTTCTCGTTTTCTTGACTTGTGTTCACTTTGCGCTTCATGCTCAATATCTCGTGACTCCGTGAATACTTGCATTGCTTGAGAGTTGGAATGTGATCGTCCTTAGTGAGTCATGTGCCATGTGTGGTGAGGTTTTTGTGTTGTCCATGTATTGTACGTGTATCTAGAACTTGCCCGGTATGTGAGTTGAAGCAAAATTTTAGGTGATGCTCGGTTTGAAAAATGATTTTAGGCTTTCTTTGATCTTTTTGAGCTTATTGCTTATCACAAATAAAATCTATCCCTAGTTAACCCTTTTGAGCCTGTAGACCTGTTATTTGGTACCCACATTACAAGCCTATACCCTTTTTATTCTTAATTGACATTGTTTTGATCCTTTTACCTCTTAAAGCACTTTAATTGTTAGATGAGCGCTAAAAGAAGTAAGAATGGACTAAGTGTGGGGTGACTTTTGAGTGGAACCAATGAAAGAAAAAAGAGTGCACTTATTTTGTAAAATAATACACCACTAGCGGAAAGAAGAGAAAAATCTGGAAAAAAAAAAGAAAAAAAAAGAAAAAGAAAAATATAGAGGAATAAATTATTGTCTTGTTCTTGCTAGTGGGTATGAATTAAAGTAGTGCTTAAAGAAAGAGGAAATATTGTTGGGGTGATATTATTTGTGAAATTGAAGTGGTGTTTAAGGATTTGCGCTTAAGTTATTTGATGATGTATTAAAGTGCTTAGGAGGTTGAGTCACTATTCCTAAAATATATCCTACCTTTCCCTTAGCCCACATTACAACCATGAAAAAAGTCCTAATTGATTTTAGATCGAGCGAGCTTACATTAGTAGAGATTTACATTAAGGGCAAGCCTATGGTACCAATTGCATGCATGTGACTTCTCTGTGAGAGTGAGCGATTTTCTTTGATATATGTGAGTCATTAAAATATTTGATCATGAGATTTGAATGTGTGGATTGAACTCGCTCTCTTGTTCTTGTTGTGAGGGCACATGATTTCACGAGGGATAGGTAACGTTATTAGACTTCTCTATGATGTTGGTTGTTCAAGCCATGAGTGCATTGTGATATTGAGTCAGTTTTTGAGGTTAGGATTGTTGTGAGCATGTTGTCTTTGTTCGAATATTTTTAAAGAATGGCATAAGTAAAGGGAAGGGTATGTGATGCATAGCCTAGAGCCTAATTGTTGCAAATAACCACGGTCATAGGTGCAGTGTGCTTTGAATGATAAGAGCTTAATTTTGTTTCGTCTACTATAGGATGGTTTGTTCGAGGACGAACAAAGGTTTAAGTGTGGGGTAGTGATGTTTGGCATATTTCGATATGTGTTGATGTTACTTTACCCATGTTTTAACCACTTCTTGATGTTATTTGATCTTTAAAATTCCCAACATGGTTTAATTATTGGTTTTATGACTAATTAAGTTATGTGTGACGATTTAAGGTGTTTGGAGTGCAAAATATGAAGAAAAGGTGGTCTAGCCAGAGGAAGAAGGGTTGGATGCGTCGCATCCAACCTAGAAAAACTACATCTTTCGTGCACCCTTAGCAGTGAAGTCGGCCCATAGCATCCGTCATAGCATCCGCACCTGGGCAAAGCTGAGATGGAGGAACTAGAGGTGGATGCGTCGCATCCACCCTCGCATGCAAAGCTGAGAAATAGAGGACAAGGTGGATGCGTCGCATCCACCTTCGCAGGCAAAATTGAAATGGAGGACGAGGTGGATGTGTGACATCCACCTTAGCATCAATCCCTGAAGCCGATTTGGACTAGGAATAGGAGAGCTTTGGCCCACGACTTTTGTACGCAATATATAAGCCAAAAACGCCTCCTTTAGGTTATCTAACATATTGGAGAAGAGGAAAAAGGCACAACAAAGTTCTAAAATCACAGAATTCGTCTTGAGTTCCTATTCTCTCTTTCTTTTATTGATTCTTATGCACTCTTGTGAATTTTTGATGATTGCCTGAATATGAGTGGCTAAGAACCCTATTGTTCTAGGGTCATGGGTATACATGAATGTTGATGTTTGAAGTTTAATTTGACGAAGTTGATTTTATCATATTGGGTTGTTTATTTAATTCTGTTTTTAATTATTTTGCTGAGTAGCTAACAGTGAAATACTATCTACGAATCTAGAGTTGAACTCGAAAGTGGGAACTCTAGATTGCATATAGAATTAAATAAAGCAAGTTCTTAAACCCGGGCATCGGGGAAAGGATTTGCAATTGGGATAGACATATACCTAATTGCCTTGCTCAGTTGCAATACAGGAATTGTAAATGCGTTCTTGTTAAATTTAATTCCATAGACATATAGGTATTAAGTTAGCTTGAATAGGCGAGTAAGGGCTCGACAGATTCTTATGAGTAATATCAACCCTGTCAACCAACAATCTAGATAAATCAATTAGTTATTTTAAGCTAAGAATGGAACATGATTGTTAAATAACCCGTGACCCTGGAATATTATCTCCCATTGATTGTTATTTAAAACTATTTAAGTGTTGTGTTGATTTCTAGTATTTCATTACTTGATAGTCTTTAGGTAGTAAATTAGACAATTATCTATTTTATAAGAAATCGCTTGAATCGATAAGCTATTTGAGTTTGAATTAGTCAAAAGTTAATCATAAGTTCTCGTGGGAACGATACTCTATTACTTGACGACCACGTATACTTGCGTGAGTGTGTTTGGTCCCAACATTAAAGACAACAACCCTTAATATTTACACAATACTCATAAAGTTAAGGACACTATATTCTTAACATTTACACTACACACATAAAGTTAACGACACCATATAATTAACAGTTATACTGTACATACGAAGTTAAGGATATGAGGTCCTATAGTTTAATAACAGAAGGTGCAAATACAAGTTAAGAACATTATGTCCTTAACATTTATACTGCACACATGAAGTTAAGGACGCCATGTCCTTAACATTTACATTGCACATATGAAATTAAGGACATGATGTCCTAAAGTTTAACAACGGAAGGTGCAAATACAAGACATGTTGTCCTTAATATTTACGCATCATTTATGAAGTTAAGGACACCATGTCCTTAATATTAACATAGCACCCATGTCTAGCACATGAGTATTTTCGTCCGAACGAATAAAAATTTATTAAGCACTGGCTAAAGAGTAAATATATTTTAAATAATGGCTAAAGAGTAAATACATTTTAAATAATGGCTAAAGAGTAAAGACATCTCTAATTAGTGACTAATTGTGCACTTCCTCCTTTTTTCCTACCAAAGATTTTATTATTTAAGCATAATTATTAACATGTATTCTTTAAATTCCTCCTCTGTCCAAACACACATATAAAAAAAAAATTGCATTAGTCATAATGTTTATTTTATTAAATTACTTTTTATCTCTTCTCAAACTTTTATTGAAGATCGATAAGACTTTCTAATAACTTACATAGAATATTATTGGAGCAATGGCAGATTTAGATAAAAGATTATTAATGGCTTTTTGATTATTTTTTTTTGGACCAAATTGATTTGACTAAAACAAATTAAAAGAATCAGAGGAAATATAAATTTAACATTAAACAACAACAATCTAACATTAAACAACAACAATTTAACATAACATTATATTGTAAGTACCTTGAGCCGAGCTCGAGCTTTGAAAATAGGACTTGCGACACGAATATGAATCGAGACTAAATGACAGTTTGGTGTACGAAACATCCCTTATTTACGCAGTGTTTGGAGAATGGCAGTATTCTAAGGGGGTGTGATGCAGATTGACTGATTACATGAGTCGAACTCGTAACCTATAGATTATACAGAGATAACTTTACCGTTGCTACGAGGCTCAAAATAATATGCTCTTGTTAAGACAAAAATTAAAAAAAAAACATTGAATGAATTAGCAAAAACGAAATACAATGTTATATTTCTTACTAAAAAGCCATTAAAGCAACAATGAATTAATTACCAAGTCAAAGAAGCAACATCAGATTCGCAGTTTCACATCTTCACATCCCCTAACAATCTTACACGAATGCATATAAACTCTCCTCAATTCTCCTTTTGTCCTGTAACGCCTCCACCTTCTCCTCCTAAAATTTCACCCCCTTTTTCTTTCTCTTTCTCTTACACCAAAAATCCCTTTTCATTGATGTCAAATCTTAGCATTGTTATTTCAAGAAATTCTTGAAAAGTTTTGATCTTTGATCATTTTTTGTGATTTTTGAGCCAAAAAATGGGGAAAGGAGGAGCTTTGAGTGAAGGGGTTGTGAAAAAGATCTTGCTTTCATATACCTATGTTGCAATTTGGATCTTTCTCTCTTTCACTGTGATTGTGTACAACAAGTACATCCTGGATAGAAAGTTGTACAATTGGCCATACCCCATTTCACTAACAATAATTCACATGGGTTTTTGTTCTTCTTTGGCTTATCTTCTTGTAAAAGTGTTTAAGGTTGTTGAGCCTGTGACTATGACATGGGATCTTTATTGCAAATCTGTGGTACCCATTGGTCTTTTATATGCATTTTCACTTTGGTTATCAAATTCTGCATATATATATTTATCTGTGTCTTTTATTCAAATGCTTAAAGCTTTGATGCCAGTGGCTGTTTATTCAATTGGGGTTATGTTTAAAAAAGAGAACTTTAAATCTGATACTATGGCTAATATGGTGTCTATTTCTATTGGTGTTGCTATTGCTGCTTATGGTGAAGCTAAGTTTGATACATGGGGTGTGATGTTGCAGCTTGGTGCTGTAGCTTTTGAGGCTACAAGATTGGTTATGATTCAGATTTTGCTTACTTCAAAGGGTATTACATTTAATCCGATTACATCGTTGTATTATGTTGCGCCGTGTTGTTTGGTTTTCTTGTTCATTCCATGGATCTTTGTGGAATACCCAATGTTAAAGGATACATCTAGTTTCCATTTGGATTGGTTGATCTTTGGTACGAATTCGTGCTGCGCGTTTGCTTTGAATCTTGCTGTGTTTTTGCTTGTGGGGAAGACATCTGCTTTGACAATGAATGTTGCTGGTGTGGTTAAGGATTGGTTGTTGATTGCCTTTTCTTGGTCTGTGATTAAGGATACTGTCACCCCTGTGAATTTGGTTGGATATGGATTGGCTTTCTTGGGCGTGGCGTATTACAACCATGCCAAATTGCAGGCTCTTAAGGCGAACGAAGCGCAGAAAAAGGCTGCACAGGACGAGGAGGCAGGAAGATTGTTGGAGGAAAAAGAAGGGGAGAATGGTGCTAAGAAGAATGAATCTCAGGGTTGAGTTTACTTCGTGTTATCCTTAGGTAGGATGACGTTTTGGGACAATGGAGGTAACATGAAGATCACATTATGTCGTCCTTTTTCGGATGATTTAGTTTTTGTTGTTGGCTATACACCTTTTATATTATCTGTTGTTTTTCTAATTTTATTTTTCAGTCGGTCATTGTCATTCTCACTTCATGCTGTTGAGGATCTCATATTAGTTTTATTACTTGTATTACCAGATCATGCATGTACTTGAGCATGACTCGAGGCTCTTTATGTTTATTTTGACAGAATAGTAATACATGAGAGCTTTTTTCATATTAGTTTTACTTGTCTTCAACTGTATTTGACTTCATTGCCTTACGAGTTAAGCAAAATGCAGCTGTTATTTAAAGCTTTCCTTTTTGAAGTTCTCGACATGTTAAAGTATAGATAGACATGTAATAACTGATGCTGTTAGTTATCTTCAACATGTCCAAAGACTTTACCTGAAATTTGGAAAGATTCGGTGTTGGTTGATGTACTATATAGAATAACCACACTGTTGTATGTAAATGGCATGGTTTTCTTCGATTCAGAGAAGATATCTGTATGGTTGTTAGGTAGATGACATAATTTTATATTGAGTCCGAGATGAAAAGTTGCTCGGTTACGCTTACACTCAGTGTATTCTAGAATAGGCGTTAACTCTTAGATTCAACACCAATTCTTTCAGGAAAGTCAGAAATAGTAATGAAGTGATGAGAAATGGTATGACTTCCCGAGCAATGTTACTATGTAGAACGGTTGAAGATGGGACAGAAAGGAACTAGTGAAACTAATTACTCATTTTAAACAACCTCTAATTCTTAAATTGCAGCCCTCAATTTTGGGTAAAAAAGTGAAAAAGGTTGATGACCACAATGAAAGCTGTAAAGATTTCCTGAATACCAGGAGTTGTAATGTTGTGGAGATGTGCTTATGAACAACATTTGAAGTGTCTCGATTTGAAATTTTAGTATGTCAGGTAGTTTTTTGTTACAAGTATAATATAGAACTGTCAGTATGTTGTAGAAAAATGTTGTGTGAAATACAGATTCTGTGTAAAAAGGGTAGCCCGGTGCACAAGTATCACGCATTTACGTAGGGTTCGGGTAAGGGCCGCACCCCTAGGGGTGTGATGTAGATAGCCTATCTTCATGCAAGCATTAGTGTCTGCTTCCACGGCTTGAACCCTTGACCTATAGGTCAAGCTGTACTAAATACTAAATGAAGTAAAAGAGGCATTAAGCAGTCTTTTACATCATATTTCCCCTAGTGGAGTGTTCTGTTAGTAAATCGTGATCTAGCTTTAGATGGTGTCTTTGGCTTTAAAGTTTTGGAAGTAATCTTAATTGAAACGGATCTAATATATATCCATGACTTTTAACAGATCATGCTCTGTGCAGTATGTTTATCCATAGGTTTTGGTGTCTTTCTTCGATGAGGTAGCCGGTTATGTAAAACAATAAATATGATTTGTACTACTTAATTTGATGTGGAGGGGACACCTTTGTAATATTTACACAAAAGTTGCACTCAACACTACAACCATGGCTACCACAAAATCTGTGGTAATCGCGCACACTGAAAAGATGGATTATATTTGTTCATAATTGGTCACTTGGGATCTCTTAGGTTGGTGTTTATCGTGTTAATCTGGTATCTTTTGGTTATATGGAGTGAGTGTTGAGATAGCATAGATTCATCCTTGTTCAAAGCACTCGGATTTTGGTTAAAGTTTTCCGTGCAATGGCCCAGAACGAGGTGGTATTTGTGATATTTCTGGGTGAATTTTGAATCTTCACTATCAAACTTTGGCTCAAGTGTCGACAGAAAACCAGAAGTTTTTGCTTCGATAACTTCATCATCTTATGCTCATTTAAACACTTGATCATATGTTCACATGTTTTCCTTTATTAGTTCCCTTGTGTTCCTTGCGGTTACTTTATTTTAGTTGCATTTTTTGACCATAGATCAGCTGAATCATAAAGGGGAGCCTTGGAGCAACGGTAAGGTTATGTTAGTGTGAGCACCCAAGGGTGTGGCCTAGTGGTTAATGAAGTGGGTGAGAACCATGAGGTCTCAGGTTCAAATCCCAGCGGAGGCAAATACTAAGTGATTTCTTTCCATCTATCCAAGCCTTGGTGGATAAAGTTGCCTGGTACCTATTGCTGGTGGCAGGTATCCCGTGTAATTAGTCGAGGTGCGCGCAAGCTGGCCCGGACACCACGGTTATCAAAAAAAAAAGGTTGTCTTCGTGTGACTTATAAGTCACGGGTTCGAACGGTGGAATCAGCCACTAATGCTTGCATTAGGGTAGGCTGCTTACATCACACCCCCTTGGGTGCGGCCCTTCCCCGGACCCTGCGTGAACGCGAGATGCTTCATGCACCGGGCTACCCTTTTTAGATCTGCTGAATCATGGAAACCATAGATAAAAAAGATGCTGTAATTTCCATGCTTGTTTGTTCTTCTCTCTTTTCCACCTGTTAAAGAAATCTAGCTTGAAAGCTGTATGACTATATTAGGGGTTGGTAATTAACCGGTTCGATATGAACATGGTTACTTTGGCATAATATTTGGAAAAATCATTTACCATTTCTGGTTATGGTTTGCAAGCTGACCACCAACTAGTTAGATGAAGTAGTATGATTTTAGGTAGAGGTAAATGAGATAGATATTTTAAATCAATGTGTAGAGATTATGCAGTTGAACCATCTTTAGAGTTCAGAGCACTACATATGGTAGATTGTTGGGGCATTTGCACAAATGGTCATTTCTGAGGTCACTATTTAAATTCTGTCCTCGTTAGCCCAATGGGCAATATTGGTCCAACTACCTCCCACACTACCTTTAAAGACGAAATTTAGCTCATTGGCTTACTGGGACAGATTTTAAAGAGTGGCCTCAAAAAAGGCCATACAGTGCAAACTTTCCTAGATGGTTGGCCCGGGCAGGCTGGCTGAAGGAGGGTGAAGAGTTCATTGTTGGAGGACTAGGATTATCTGTATTGCATAGCTTCCTGGTGCTCAGGGGCGGAGCTAGCAATGCCGGTTACGAGTTCGGTCGAATCCAATAACTTTGGTTCAAACAATGTATTCATTCTCAGTGCCCACAATTCAAAGGGTAATGTATGTTAGTAATTTGAATCTGATGCCTCCTCGAGTATCAAGACCACAACCTGTAGTGAATGGAGCTCGTTTGATGGTTTCAATTGAACTTATTATTTTCAAGTACATGTATACATGTGAAAAGTTACTAAAATAGCAACAAATATTAAATTATGAAGCTATAATTTTAGCATCGCAATGAGTTCAGTCCTAAGAATTTTAAAGAGTGAATCATCAAGTTTAATTGAGATACGCTCGCAATTCAAAGGATAATTATAAGGTAATGTATGCTAGTAATTTGAATCTGACACCTCCTCGACTATCAACAACAGGTGGCGGATGGAGTGGAGTATATGTTTGATGGTTTAACTGAACTCAAGTTACTAAAATAGCAACAAATATTAAAATTTGAACTTATAACTATAATAATGCATAAGGTTAAGCCATAAGAAATTTACAGATTGAATCTATCAAGTCTAAATTCTAGGTTCGCTCAGCCCAAATCGCGAACATGAAAGGTTTGGACTGTAAAAATAGCACGGGCTAGCCAGTTTTCAGACTGATAATTGAAAAATAGCCAACGTTTGCAAAGTCATTGAAAAATAGCCACTATTTTGCTGTAACACGGAAAGTTCCAGCATAATATACTGGAGATTGGTGCACCTGTGTATGAACTTCCAGCATATTATGCTGGAACTCCAGCACACGAAAAGTTCCAGCATAATATACTGGAGATTGGAGCACCTGTGTATGAACAGCATATTATGCTGGAAGTTCACATATAAAAAATCCTAACTCTAGTATATTATGCTGGAATATTTTTCGGATTTTGAATAGTATTTTCGTTCAAATTTATTTTTACATGAAAAGTGATTAAATTTCGATTACTTTTGAAACTGTTACTATTTTTTAATTACCACTTGTAAATCTGACTATTTTTGAATTTCACCGGTATCGACTAGTTGTGGCTTTATGTGCCCTCTTGACCTCTTCACCGATGTTATAATATAATCCTACTAAATCATGCTAGCTAACCACTTGAGCTGTGGTGTTGGGACTGAAAGAAACCAACTCAAATTGCAAGAAATTAAACTTTAATTAGAAGTGAATCTCAATCATTCTAATTACCTTAAGTTCAAGGGAAAATACGTAAGTTACCCTTAAACTTGTCCCGAAAATTCAATTACACATTTAAACTTTACGAGCAATCTTTTACCCCTTATTCTTTCTTGAAATTAATTTATTTCCCCTTAAAATGTCACACCCAAATTTAGTTCCAACTATGTTTACATGCGCTGACACGTGGCTTTTTTATATTTTTAAAATCTTTTCCCATCTTTTTTACTAGAACTAGAATAACCCCCCAGCCCCGTCACTTCTTAGTTCTTACTCTCGTTTTTTTTTTTTTTTTTTTTCATTTTTCCCATTTTCATAGAGACCCATAACCTCCCTCCTGCAAAAGAAGAGGACCACTTCGTTGAAAATGGAGAAAGAAAAGGAAATGAATAAGAAAAAAGAAAAATAGAAAAGATCTTTTTTGTATCCAGTATAATTAGTGTACAATGTTCAAGTGACATTTGGACAGTTTAAAATATTTTAAGCAATTTTTCATTCTCATCATCATTTAGGGTATACCCAATTTTACTTCGAGCATGAATAGGGGAGTAAAAGATTACCCGTAAAGTTTAAGTATATAATTGAGTTTTCGAAATAAATTTAACGGACACCAAATGTATTTTCCCTAACTTCAAATTTCACATTTCACAATTACACATATGTGATGACTCAAAATGTCATCTTTAAAGTTAATAATTAATTCTGTGTTCTAAGACCTCGAAAAATACTATTTATCATTACTCGACTTGCGTGTGTAGTCCGTAAAATTTTCCGGAAAGTTTTTATGTGAAAAATGGATTAAAATGTGAATTAGAGCTTTAAAACTCAACTGAGTTGACTTTGGTCAACATTTTGAGCAAACGGATTTGAATCAGTATTTTGACAGTTTCGGTAGGTCCGTATCGTGATTTGGGACTTGGGCGTATGCCCGGAATCAAATTCCGAGGTCCCTAGCCCGAGATATGGAATTTTGATGAAAAATTAAAAGTTTAAGTTCAAATAGTGACCGGATGTCGAATTATGTGCAAACAACCCCGGAATAGAATTTTGATAATTCCAACAGCTCCGTATGGTGATTTTGGACTTAGGAGTGTGATCGGAATTTTATTTGAAAGTCCGTAGTGAAATTATGCTTGAAATGGCTAAAATAGGAACTTAAAATTTTCATAGCTCTGTTATGTCATTTATGACTTGGGTGTAAAATTTGAGGTCAATCGGACTTGATTTAATAGGTTTCGATATCGAATGTAGAAGTTGAAAATTCTAAGTTTCATTAAGCTTGAATTGGAGCATGGTTCGTGATTTTAGCGTTGTTTGATGTGATTTGAGGTTTCAAATGAGTTCGTATGATATTTTAGGACTTGTTGGTGTATTTGGTTGAGGTCCCGAGGGCCTCAGGTGGGTTTCGGATGATTAACAGATCAAAAATAGGACTTAAACAGCTACTGCAAAAAGCTGCTGCAAATTTTCTTTTGCTGTGCAATCGAGCCCAAAAAATCGAAGGCCAGAAATCGAACCCAGAAATCAAGCCCAGAAATCGAGCCGAGGATCGAAGGCAGGCTCGAGAGCCATGATCGAAGGCAAGGCTTGAGGGCCATGATTGAAGGCAGGCTCGAGGGCCATGATCGAAGGCCACTGATTGAAGACCCAGGATCGAGGCCCAGTATCGAGGGCTATGACCAAGGCCAGTGATCGAAGGCCATAAAGACCGAAGCCATGATTGATAGCCAGGATCGATGGCTGTGATCGAGCCCCAGGGTCGAGGGCCATGATCGAAGGCCATGACCGAGGTCCGTGATCGAGGGCAATGACCGAGGGCCATAATCGAGCCCCAGGATCGAAGGTCCATGATCCAGGTCTAGCCCGGACAGATCTGTAAGTTTATAAAACTGGGGATTTCGTTCCATTTGCCATTTTTAACGAACTTGAGCTGGAGCAGAAGTGATTTTTGACAGATTTTCAAGGAAAAATATTTGGGTAAGTTATTCTAACTTGGATTTGGTCAATATACACGAATATATCACTGTTTTCACCATTTAATTAGTGTATTGGGATAAAAATTTGGGAAAATTTTAGAAATCTTATAAAAATGAATTTTTGAGATTTCTGTGTCGATTCAGAGTCGGATTTGAGTGAAACTGGTATGGTTGGACTCGTAATTGAATGAGTTATCGGATTTTATAAGTTTTACCGGATTCCGAGATGTAGGCCCCACAGGCGATTTTTGAACTAATTTCGGATTTTATTGAAAAATGTAATATTTTCTTATGAAATTTATTCCTATAATTTTATTTGACTGTGTCGAATTAATTATGACTAGATACGAGTCGATCGGAGTAGAAAAATCGAGGAAAAGGCATACTACTTGGTTAAATTGGAGCAAGTCGAGGTAAGTGACTTGTCTAACCTTGTGTGGGGGAAATTTTCCCTAGGATTGGTATTAATTGTAATGTGATGAAAGTCGTGTACACGAGGTGACGAGTGTATACACAGACTAAATGTGAAGGATTATATTTTTAAATTGTGAAGATCACTGTTTCATATTAATTAAATTATTAAATCTTGTTATATTCTCCATCATTGATTTGATTTGTATACTTAAAATTTGTTTGACCTTTTTCTGCTAATTGTTTTACCTGTTTAGTTGAAACTTGGTTTTTTTATTCTGTGCATTATTTAAAATTTATTTTCTTTAATTTAAATATTATTAATATGAAGTATTTGACATTTTAAATTTAGTATTGAAGCAACATATTAAAGATTTTGAAATATTAATTTGCTGAATTATTTATTCCTGAATATTTGTGTAAGATTTTCGTACTCATTGTGATGGAGCCGTGAGCTCTTTATTGTGGAAAAATATTATTGATGATTTATTTTGGCATGAGCCGTGAGCTCTTTATTGGGAAAAAATATTATTGATGACTTATTTTGGCATGATCCGTGAGCTCTTTATTGTGAAAAATATTGTTGTTGAAGTATTTTGGCAAGTTAAATTAATTGAGCACTTGAGGTGCAAATTGTGATATATTGTGATGTTGATACGCATGCGGTGGTATAAGGTCTGGGTATTGATACGCATGCGGTAAGATAAGGGTGGCTTGATACGCGTGGCTAGTAGGGGGAACAACTAGAAGTCATGCGGTGTGATAATGATGGCTAAAACGCGGGATGCTATTTCGAAAAAAATATTTTCTTTAAATAAATTATGAAGGCTCCCGCGGTGAGATAAGGAAATGAGATATTGTGAATTTATTTATGATTTGGGACTACGAGGCGGTACCTCGTGAGTGCCCTTGTTGATATTGAGTTATGGCCATAGTTGCTTTTGATTAATTGTTGTGATTTTCTTAAAGTTGAAAGAAATTCTGTTTTGATTCCCAGAGATATTATTGCCATTATTTTGTGTAGTTAAATGGTGACATACTATTTGATTCATTTCCATTGTCATTTTATTTTATTATATTGTTAAACATTTTAACATGTAATTAATATTTTTCAGTAGGGCCTGACCTGACCTCGTCACTACTCTACCGAGGTTAGGTTTGACACTTACTGGGTATCGCTATGGTGTACTCATACTATGCTTCTACACATCTTTTTTTGCAGATCCAGGTATTTCTACCAGCCCAGATATCAGTGAGTACCTGTGCACGGAGACTTCGAGGTATATCTGCCTGCGTCCACAGACTCCGGAGTCCCCTTCTATCATTATTGTGTTGCTTCCTTATGTTCTTTAGACCTTGATATATATAGAGAGAGACATTGAGGATAAATTCTTAGAAGCTTGTGACTTATTTCTATCGGATTTTGAGAGTTGAAATTGTTGAATTGTAGTTTATTTATTTCTGATTTAGATTTTTATTCCGCATTGATAGGCTTACCTAGTTTTAGAGACTAGGTGCCATCACGACATCCTACAGAGGGAATTTGGGGTCGTGACAAGTTGGTATCAGAGCACTAGGTTCATAGGTGTCATGTGTCTCAAGCAGGTTTAGTATAGTCTTGTGGATCGGTATGGAGACGTCTGTACTTTTCTTCGAGAGTCTATGAAACTGTTTGGAAATATTCACTTCTTTGATTCCTTATCGTGCTCCTTTGTTGATTTCAAAGTTCTAAACAATTGTCTTTCTATTCTCTCACAAATGGTGAGGACACGCACAACTAGATCCGATGATTAGACATCCGTGCCCCTTGTTGGAGCCGCAAGTGGCAGGGGTCGGGGCAGAGGCCGAGGAAGACCACGTGGTGCAGCCAGAGCACCTGCACGAGCTACTGCACTAGAGCCACCAGTAGCTCCAGTTGGAGAGCAGTCACCTGAGACGCCTGTTACTACTCCTGTACTTGAGGAAACTCTTGCCCATTTTTTAGCATGTTTGGCACTCTAGCTCAGGTAGGGTTGATTCCACTTGCTCCAGCCATATCTCAGATCGGGGGAAGAGCACAGACTCCCGCTGCCCGTACTCCAGAATCACGGGCCCAAGTTGACCATGCCCGAGAGGTTATACCAGTGCAGCCAGTTGTCCCAGTTCGGCCTGAGATTAGGACAACAGTTTCAGAGGGGGAGCAGCTCAGGCTCGAGAGGTACAAAAGTACCACCCTCCCACTTTCAACGGTTTAGCTTCAGAGGATGCTCAGGATTTTTTGGAGGAATGTCACTGTATCCTTCGTACTATGGGTATTGTGGATTCCAGTGGGGTTTCTTTCACGGCATTCCAGTTTAAAGGAGCAGCCTACCAGTGGTGGCAGACATATGAGTTGGATAGTCCGACTGAGGCAGCTTTACTTACTTAGCCTCAATTTTTAGATATGTTCTTAAGGGAGTATGTTCCTCAGAGTCTTAGAGATGTATGGCGCGCAGAGTTTGAGCAGTTGCGCCAGGGTTCTATGACTGTGTCAGAGTATGCGATTTGATTCAGTGATTTGGCGAGGCATGCACCAGCCTTGGTTGCTACTGTTCGAGAGCGGGTTCGCAGATTTATTGAGGGTCTCCACCCTAGTATCAAATACAGTATAGCCCGAGAGTTAGAGATGGACATCACATAATAACAGGTGGTGTCAATTGCTAGGAGATTGGAAGGTATGCGGACTCGAGAGAGAGGGAAGAGAGGGAAGCTAAGAGACCCCGGGATTCTGGCACATATAATAATTCTCGTGCCCCAGTTTCAGCCTGTCATGGTAGAGGTTATGTGAGCCGTCCTATTTATTCAGCACTTCCAGCTTCCAGTGGTATTCCGGCTACTCCCAAACCTCAGGTTCCATATTATGCACCGCCGGTGTCTACTGTACCTCCTGTACGGGGTGCTTTCAGCGGGCAGTCTAGTCAATCAGGCCCGAGCCAGTCCCAGCAGCCACGTCCTCCGAGGGCTTGTTTTGAGTATGGTGACACTCGTCATATCATGAGGGATTTCCCCAAACTTAAGAAGGGTGCACCTCCACGGATTTCTCAGGCCCCACCTATTCCACAGGGCCCTCAGGCTTCTTTGTCCATGATTACTACACCAGTTGCCACTCCACTTGCACAGCTAGCTAGAGGTGGAGGTCGGGCAGGTAGAGGTCAACCTAGAGGGGGAGGCCAGGATAGATATTATGCCCTTCCTGCTAGGACAGATACTGTTGCATCTGATTCTGTTATCACAGGTATTATTCTGGTCTGTCATAGAGATGTATCAGTCTTATTTGATCGAGGCTCCATTTATTCTTATGTGTCATCTTATTTTGCCCCGTATTTGGGCGCATCACGTGATTCCTCGAGTTCTTCTGTTCATGTATCTACACCCGTGGGTGAATCTATTATTGTGGATCGCGTGTATCTGTCGTGTTTAATTATTATCAGTGGTTTTGAGACCAGAGCTGATTTATTATTACTCAGTATGGTGGATTTAGATATTATTTTGGGCATGGACTGGTTGTCGCCTTATCACGCTATTCTTGATTGTTACGCCAAGACGGTGACGTTGGCTATGCCAGGTCTACCGCGGCTAGAGTAGAGAGGTACCTTGGATCATGTTCCTAGCAGGGTTGTTTCATTTCTTAAAGCTTAACGAATGGTTGAGAAGGGGTGTGATATGTATCTAGCCTATGTGAGAGATATTGGTGTTGATATTCCTACAGTGGAGTCAGTTCCTATAGTAAGGGATTTTCCCAATGTATTTCCATCGGATCTTCCGAGTATGCCACCCGACAGGGATATTGATTTTGGCATTGATTTGTTACCGAGCATTCAGCCGATATATATATTCCACCATACCGTATGGCCCCAACAGAGTTGAAAGAATTAAAAGAACAATTGTAGGAATTGTTGGATAAGGGCTTTATTCGGCCCAGTGTATCGCCTTGGGGTGCTCCTGTCTTATTTGTAAAGAATAAAGATGGTTCTATGTGGATGTGTATTGATTACTGCCAGCTGAACAAGGTTAGAGTGAAGAACAGGTATCCATTGCCACGTATTGATGACCTATTTGATCAGCTTCAGGGTGCTAGAGTGTTTTCTAAAATTGAGTTGCGTTCAGGCTATCATGAGTTGAAGATTCGGGAGCCAGATATCCTGAAGACTGCTTTCAGGACTCGGTACGGTCATTATGAGTTCCTTGTGATGTCTTTCGGGTTGACCAATGCCCCAGCAACATTTATGCACTTAATGAATAGCGTATTTCAGCCCTATCTTAATTCTTTCGTCATTGTATTTATTAACGACATTCTGGTGTATTCCCGGAGTCGGGAAGATCATGAACAACACCTGAGGACTGTGCTTCAGATTTTGAGAGAAAATAAGTTATATCAAAATTTTCAAAGTGTGAATTTTGGCTTGATTCAGTGGGATTTTTGGGTCATATAGTTTCGTGTGAGAGGATCAAGGTAGATCCGAAGAAGATTGAAGCAGTGCAGAGTTGGTCCAGACCGTCCTCAATTACGGAAATCCGGAGTTTCCTTGGTTTGGGAGGGTATTATCGCCGATTTGTAAATGGTTTCTCTTCTATTGCTGCATCTATGACCAAATTGACCCAGAAGGTTACTCCGTTCAGGTGGACCGAGGAATGTGAGGAGATCTTCTAAAAGCTCAAGACAGCCTTGACTACATCCCCAGTATTGGTATTACTTACAGGTTCAGGGTCTTATACTGTGTATTGTGATGCGTCGTGTATTGGTCTCGACGCAGTGTTGATGCAAGATGGTAGGGTGATTGCCTATGCGTCCAAACAGTTAAAGGTACATGAGAAGAATTATCCAGTCCACGACCTGGAGTTAGCATCTATTGTTCATGCCTTAAAAATTTGGCGGCATTATTTGTACGGTGTCCATTATGAGGTCTACACCGATCACCGGAGTCTACAACATCTGTTTAAATAGAAGGATCTTAATTTACGGCAGAGGAGATGATTAGAGTTGCTTAAGGATTATGATATCACCCTTCTCTATCATCCTGAGAAGGCCAATGTAGTGGCCGACGCCTTGAGTCATAAGGCGGAGAGTTTGGGAAGCTTAGCATATTTACCGGTAGCAGAGAGGCCTTTAGCCTTGGATGTTCCAGCCTTGGCCGACCGGTTTGTTAGACTGGATGTTTCTGAACCGAGTCGAGTTTTGGCTTGCGTGGTTTCTCAGTCTTTTCTTTATGATCGTATCAGGGAACGTCAGTATGATGACCCCCATCTGCTTGTCCTTAAGGATAAAGTTCAGCACAGTGATGCCAAGGAAGTCACTATTGGAGATAACGATGTATTACGGATGCAGGGCAGGCTATGTGTGCCTAATGTAGATGGATTGCATAAGTTGATTCTCCAGGAGGCTCACAGTTCGCGGTACTCCATTCATCCGGGTACTGTAAAGATGTATCAGGACTTGAAACAACACTATTGATGGAGGAGGATGAAGAAAGACATAGTGGAATATGTAGCTCGGTGCCTAAATTGCCAGCAGGTGAAGTATGAGCATCAACGACTGGGTGGATTGCTTCAGAAGTTGGAAATTCCAAAATGGAAATGGGAGCAGATCACTATGGATTTTGTTGTTGGACTCCCACGGACTCAGAGGAAATTCGATGCAGTTTGGGTGATTGTGGATAGATTGACCAAGTCAGCTCATTTCATTCCTGTGATTACTACTTACTCTTCAGAGCAGCTGGCTCAGGTATATATTCGCGAGATTGTCAGACTTCACGGCATACCGGTATCTATCATCTCTGACCGGGGTACGTAGTTTACATCACGATTTATGGAGGGCAGTACAGTGTGAGTTGGGCGCTCGGGTAGAGTTGAGTACAACATCTCACCCTTAGACGGACGGGCAGTCCGAACGCACTATTCAGATACTAGAGGATATGCTTCGTACGTGTGTGATAGATTTTGGGGGTGCTTGGGATCAGTTCTTACCACTTGCTGAGTTTGCTTACAACAACAGTTACCAGTCGAGTATTCAGATGGCTCTGTATGAGGCCTTATATGGTAGGCGGTGCCGGTCTCCAGTGAGTTGGTTCGAACCGGGCGAGGCTAGGCTAGGCTATTGGGTACAGACTTGGTTCTGGATGCCTTGGAAAAGGCTAAGTTGATTTAGGATCGACTTCGTACAGCCCAATCTAGACAGAAGATTTACGCGGATCGGAAGGTTCGTGATATTGCATTCATGGTTGGTGAGCGGGTATTGCTCTGGGTTTCACCTATGAAGGGTGTGATGAGGTTCGGAAATATCACGACCCAAATTAACCCTCCGTAAGGTGTCATGATGGCACCTAGTCTTTACGACTAGGTAAGCCTAATATTGCGAAAAATATAAAGAAAATACAACATTTTAAAGATAAACAACATATTATAAATAGCCAAGAGTAGTACCACTCGGCATATACAAAATAGTTTTCCAAGACCCGGAATATCACTAAGTCACAAGCTGCTATAATCTATGTAGCTCTATACAAAAGTCTGAAGATAATAAAGAAAGTCTCTAGGCGAGGGAGTAGAAGGGGACTTCGAAGATCTGCAGACGCAAGCAGTCGTACCTTGAAGTCTCCTAAAATCAGCAGCACGTACTAACCCCGAGGCTGATAGCTCGCACCTGGATCTGCACACGAAAACATGTGCAGGGAAGGGCATGAGTACACCACAATGGTACCCAGTAAGTGCCAAGCCTAACCTCGGTCGAGTAGTGACGAGGTCAGGTCAAGGCCCTACCGGAGTAAATATAATTAATTAAACAGTAAAAGATATAAGTAAAATTTATGGTGACACAGTTAAAGAGATTTTCGAAAATTTAACAGTTAAGGGAGCCCTCGGCTCAAAACAAGGTAAACACAGTGAGTAATCTCCCGGGATACCGTTCCGTAGTTCCGAATAAATATGCAGTACAGGGGGATCTCCCGAAATACGTCCGTAGTCCCAAAGTAAATATGCAGTGCTGGGGATCTCTCGGAATACGTCCGTAGTCCCAAAGTAAATATGCAGTGCTGGGGGGGATCTCCCGGAATACGTCCGTAGTCCCAAAGTAAATATGCAAGACAGGGGGATCTCCCGGAATACGTATGTAGTCCCAATATAAATATGCAACGCGAGATGAAATGGCAGGTATGGCATCGAGTTATACAGTTTATACTGAACACAGATAAGAAAAATAGGGATTTAACTAAGCATGGCGCACAGAATGTCAAATAGGCAGTTAAAACATATAAGCATGCTTTTCTAGTCTAAACTAAACAATTAAACATATTAGTACAATTTAATAAGAGAAGCAATTTATGATTTAAAAAGGATAACCAGGATTTTTACAATAACAGCCCGTGTACGTACTCGTCACCTCACGTACACGGCGCCCACACACCAAATAATATCAAGATATCCTAAGGGGAAAGTCCCCAACACAAGGTTAGGCAAGCCACTTACCTCGAACCGCTCAAATCAACTCGATATCACTTTCTTGCCATGCGTATCCGACTCCAAATGGCCTGAATCTATTCAAATTAATTGCATAATATAAATATGACTACAAGTAACTAATTTAACTAATTAATTCGAAGCTAAAGCATGAAATTAGGAAAAACGCCCAAAAGGTCTCCCCGGGCCCACTTCTCGGAATCAGGTAAAAATTATAAATTATGAACACCCATTCACTCACGAGTTCACTCGAACAAAAATCATCTAAATCCGACGTCAAATTCCCATTCAAATCTCAGATTTTCAATTGGGGAACCTTTTCCCCCATTTCCAAACTTTTACCCTCAAATTCCTTAATTAGACGAGAAAAACAACAATAGATAAATGCATTATGATCAAAATAGAGTTAGAATTAGTTACCCAATAGTTCTTCTTCAAAATCCTTCGAGAAATCATCTCCCACCGAGCTCCAAATCAAATTTTGTGTTATGAAATTTCAAACCCTCGAAATCCTCTTTTCTGCCCAGCGATTTCCGCACCTGCGGACAATCCATCGCAGGTGCGAAGTCCACTTACTTGGGCTGGGTTTGCACCTGCGCGTATGAGTTCGCACCTGCGGATGCGCTTCTGCGCTCAGTCGTCCGCTTCTGCGGAACCTTGGGTCCTTCACACCTCTGCATCTACGATTGCCCTTCCGCAGATGCGGCTCACTCGTCGCATCTGCGACCACTGACTCCCTATCCTAAAAGCGCACCTGCGATCCCATCTTCTCTTCTTCGAGGCTGCACCTGCGGACTCCCCACCGCAGGTGCGAAAACACCAGAACCAGCAACTCCAAAAATTTCTCTAAGTCCAAGTTCATTCCGTTAAGCATCCGAAACACAGCCGAGGCCCCCGGGACCTCAACCAAACATACCAACCAATCCTAAAATACCATACGAACTTAGTCGAGCCTTCAAACCACATCGAACAATACCAAAATCCTGAATTAAGCACGGATTCAAGCCTAAGAATTTAAAATTTTTCAAATTCTACAAATGATGCTGAACCACATCAAATCCAGTCTGAATGACCTCAAATTTTATACACAGGTCACAAATGACACTACGAACCTACAGCCACTTTCGGAATTCCATTCCGAGCTCGATATCAAAATTTTCACTATAGGTCGAAATCGCCGAAAAACTAACTTTCGCCAATTCAAGCCTAAATCTACTACATACCTCCAAAACACAATCTGGATGCGCTCCTAACCCCAAAATTACTCAACGGAGCTAACGGAGTCGATAAAATTCCATTCCGGATTTGTCTTTATACAGTTCTATCTACGGTCCAAAGTCTAAGGCTTAAACCCACAACTAGCGACTAAGTGTCCCAAAACTCTCTGAATTTCATAACCAATCACTCCGGCAAGTCCCAAAAGTAGAAACAAATATGGAAAAAGCAGATATTAGGGGATCGGGGCTCTAATTTTCAAAACGACCGGCCGAGTCATTACAGGGAAGAAGGGCAAGTTTAGCCCTAGGTATATTGGACCTTTTGAGATTCTTGAAAGAGTTGGAGAGGTGGCTTACAGACATGCGCTACCACCTAGTCTCTCTGCAGTTCATCCGGTATTCCATGTTTTTATGCTTCATAAATATCACGGCGATCCGTCTCATGTGTTAGACTTCAGTTCGGTTCAGTTGGATAATGATCTATCTTATGTTGAGGAACCACCGGCTATTTTAGATAGGCAGGTTCGAAAGCTGAGGTCAAAGAATATTGCTTCCGTGAAGGTTTAGTGGAGGGGTCATCCGGTCGAGGAGGTGACTTGGGAGACCGAGCATGATATGCGCAGGTGTTATCCACATTTATTCACCAGCTCAGGTACTTTTTCCAACTCCGTTCGAGGACGAACGTTTGTTTTAGAGTTGGAGAATGTAATGACCCAAAATGTCATCTTTAAAGGTAATAATTAATTCTATGTTCTAAGTCCTCGAAAAGTACTATTTATCATTACTCGACTTGCGTGTGCAGTCGGTAAAATTTTTCGGAAAGTTTTTATGTGAAAAATGGATTAAAATGTGAATTAGAGCTTTAAAACTCAACTGAGTTGACTTTGGTCAACATTTTGAGCAAACGGACTCGGATCAGTATTTTAACAGTTTCGGTAGGTCCGTATGGTAATTTTGGACTGGGCGTATGCCCGGAATCAAATTCCGAGGTCCCTAACCCGAGATATGAAATTTTGATGAACAATTAAAAGTTTAAGTTTAAATAGTGTTCGGATGTCGAATTATGTGCAAACGACCCCAAAATAGAATTTTGATAATTTCAATAGCTCTGTATGGTGATTTTAGACTTAGGAGCGTGATCGAAATTTTATTTGGAAGTCCATAGTGAAATTAGGCTTGAAATGGTTAAAATAGGAATTTAAAGTTTGGAAGTTTGACCGGGGAGTTGACTTTTTAATAGCTCGCATGACGAACTTGAATTTTGGAAGTTGGAATCCAGTTCTGAAAAATTTAATAGCTCCGTTACGTCATTTATGACTTGGGTGCAAAATTTGAGGTCAATCGGACTTGATTTGATAGGTTTCGACATCGAATGTAGAAGTTGGAAATTCTAAGTTTCATTAAGCTTGAATTGGAGCATGATTCTTGATTTTAGCGTTGTTTGATGTGATTTGAGGTTTCAAATAAGTTCGTATGATATTTTAGGACTTGTTGGTGTATTTGGTTGAGGTCCCGAGGGTCTCGGGTGAGTTTCGGATGGTTAACAGATCAAAAATGGGACTTAAACAGCTGTTGCAAAAAGCTCCTGCAAATTTTCTTTTGTTGTGCAATCGAGCCCAAAAAATCGAAGGCCAGAAATCGAACCCAGAAATCAAGCCCAGAAATCGAGCCGAGGATCGAAGGCAGGCTCGAGGGCCATGATCGAAGGCAAGGATCGAGGGCCATGATCGAAGGCAGGCTCGAGGGCCATGATCGAAGGCCACTGATCAAAGACCCAGGATCGAGGGATATGACCAAGGCCAGTGATCGAAGGCCATAAAGATCGAAGCCATGATCGATAGCCAGAATCGATGGCTGTGATCGAGCCCTAGGGTCGAGGGCCATGATCGAAGCCATGATCGAAGGCCATGACCGAGGCTTGTGATCGAGGGCAATGACCGAGGGCCATGATCTAGCCCCAGGATCGAAGGTCCATGATCCAGGTCCAGCCCGAACAGATCTGTAAGTTTATAAAATTGGGAATTTCATCCCATTTGCTATTTTTGACGAACTTGAGCTGGAGCAGAAGCAATTTTTGACAGATTTTCAAGGAAAAATATTTGGGTAAGTGATTCTAACTCGGATTTGGTCAATATACACGAATATATCAATATTTTCACCATTTAATTAGTGTATTGAGATGAAATTTTTTTAGAAATCTCATAAAAATGAATTTTTGAGATTTTTGTGTCGATTTGGAGTCGGATTTGAGTGAAACCGGTATGGTTGGACTCGTAATTGAATGGGTTGTCGGATTTTATAAGTTTTATCGGATTTTGAGATGTGGGCCCCACGGGCGAGTTTTGAACTAATTTCGGATTTTTCATTACTCGTTATCAGCATATCATCCACATATAGGCAAACAATGACTATGTGATTTTGAACATTTTTAATGTACACACATTTATCACATTCATTTATCTTAAAATTATTTGACAATATTGTTTGGTCAAATTTCACATGCCATTATTTGGGTGCTTGTTTTAGTCCGTAAAGAGACTTAACAAGTCTACATACTTTCTTTTCTTTATCTGGAACCACATACCCTTCAGGTTGTTCCATGTAAATTTCTTCCTCCAACTCTCCATTTAAGAAGGCCGTCTTAACATCCATTTGATGAATTTCAAGACCATACACTACAGCTAATGCTACTAACATCCGTATGGACGTAATTCTTGTAACTGGAGAGTATGTATCAAAGTAATCTAGACCTTCTCGTTGTCTATACCCTTTGACTACGAGTCTTGCCTTGAATTTATCAATAGTGCCATCATCTTTGCTTTTTCTCTTAAAAATCTATTTAGAACCCAAAGGTTTATTTCCAGGAGGAAGATCAACCAATTCCCATGTATGGTTGTTCAATATGGATTCTATTTCACTATTGACTGCCTCTTTCCAGAATAATGATTCCGAAGAAGGCATAGCTTCTTTAAATGTTTGAGGCTCATTCTCCAATAAGAAAGTCACAAAATCTGGTCCAAATAAAGTAGACGTTCTTTGACGTTTACTACGTCTTGGATCCTCCTGATTACATATACTTTCTTTTGTTTCTTCCCAAGGTCATTTAGATCCTTCACCAAACGACTCACATTCCTTTTTATACGGATATATATTTTCAAAGAATTCAGCATTATCTGATTCTATAACCGTATTATTATGAATGTCGGGATTTTCTGATTTATGAACCAGAAATCGATATGCTTTACTATTTGTCGCATATCCTATGAAAACACAATTAACGGTTTTCGATCCTATCTTTACCCTTTTGGGTTTAGGAACTTGCACTTTTGCCAAACATCCCCACACTTTAAAATAATTCAAGTTGGGCTTCCTTTCTTTCCATTTTTCATATGGAATGGATTGTGTTTTGTTATGGGGCACTCGATTTAATATTCGATTAGCCGTAAGAATGGCTTCCCCCCACAAGTTCTGTGGCAAACCAGAACTTATCAACAACGCGTTCATCATATCCTTTAATGTGCGATTCTTTCTTTCTGCAATCCCATTAGATTGGGGCGTGTAAGGGGCTGTTGTTTGATGAATAATTCCATATTCTAAACATATTTCTTCAAAAGGAGATTCATATTCACCACCCCTATCACTTCTTATCATTTTTACTTTCTTGTTAAGTTGCGTTTCAACTTCATTTTTGTATTGCCTGAATGCTCCTATTGCTTTATCTTTACTATTCAGTAAGTAAACATAGCAATATCGAGTACCATCGTCAATAAAAATTATGAAATACTTCTTTCCACCGCGAGATGGTATTGACTTCATGTCACAAATATCTGTGTGAATTAAGTCTAAAGGATTTGAATTCCTTTCAACTGACTTATAAGGATGTTTAACATACTTAGATTCCACACATGTTTGATATTTTGATTTTTCGCATTCAAACTTAGGCAGTACTTCCAAGTTAATCATTTTCCGCAAGGTTTTATAATTGACATGACCCAAACGTACATGCCATAAATCATTTGACTCAAGTAAGTAAGAAGAAGCTGAAATATTATTATTTTCCACAACTATTACATTCAGATTGAAAAGGCCCTCGGTGAGGTAACCTTTTCCTACAAATATTTCATTCTTACTAATGACAACCTTGTTGGACACAAAAACGCACTTAAAACCGTGCTTAACAAGAAGTCCAGTAGAGACTAAATTCTTTCTCATTTCGGGAACATGAAGGACATTGTTCAAAGTCATGACCTTGCCAGAAGTCATTTTCAGAAATATCTTCCCATATCCTTCAACTTTTGCTGTTGAAGCATTTCCCATATAAACTGTCTCTCCGGGTCCAGCAGGAGCATAAGTAGCAAAAGCTTCTCTAACTGCACAAACATGGCGAGTGGCTCCAGAATCAAACCACCACTGTTTAGGATTTCCCACCAAGTTACATTCAGAAAGCATGGCACACAAGTTATCAACATCATCATGCTTTACTACCATGTTTGCTTGACCCCTTTTCTTATCTTTCTTCGGAGCACGACACTCCGTAGATTTGTGTCCGATTTTCCCACAGTTGTAGCAGTTTTCACTGAACCGCTTCTTGCTTGGGTTGTATTTTGGAACAGAAGCCTTCTTCCTTTTTTTGTTATCTTCAACAATATTTGCTCCCATTATTATTGAATTTCCACGGCCTCTCCTTTCAGCAGCTTTATTGTCCTCTTCGATTCTCAACCGAACAATGAGATCTTCAAGGGACATTCCCTTTCGTTTGTGTTTCAAATAATTTTTGAAGTCCTTCCACAACGGAGGCAACTTCTCAATCATTGCTGCTACTTGGAATGCTTCATTGATGACAAGACCTTCAGCAAGTAGATCATGAATAATCACTTGCAATTCCTGAACTTGGGTAATAACAGACTTGCTATCTACCATTTTGTAGTCCAAAAATTTTGCGGCAACAAATTTCTTCATCCCGGCATCTTCAATTTTATATTTCTTTTCAAGTGCATTCCACAATTCTTTTGATGTCTCCACGCCACTGTATACATTATACAGATTATCATCCAGTCCGCTAAGAATATAATTCTTACATAAAAAATCAGAATGCTTCCACGCTTCAATCACGACAAAGTGTTCATTCTCTGGAGTTTTATCTGGCAGATCAGAAACATCTTCCTTGATGAACTTCTGTAAACATAATGTAGTTAAGTAGAAGAACATCTTCTACTGCCAGCGCTTGAAATCAATCCCGAAAAATTTTCCGGGTTTTTCTGCCGGTGCCAACGCCGGTGTTCGGCTTGTCGATGCGTTGGCAGTCACCGTCGGAACATCTTGGTTTTCGCTTTCAGTCGTCATTTTTTCTGTAAAAGAATGACACAAACAAACGTTTAATAAACGTTTTCAAACTGGAGTAAAAATCACGTAGATTTTAATCTCCAACAAAATGCCACGAAGGCTTTACTCTCCAAAACGGGAGTACACAAAACCACAAAGGTTTTAGTTTGCAGAATAATAAGAATAACACAAATACAGAAATAAATATTAAATTTCGTAAGATTGTTAGTCACGCCAATATTGTTGTATTTGTAAATAATAATTCTAAAAAATATAAGTTATCGTAATGAAACAGTAATTAATTCGAGCCCACTGAATTCACAGTGTTTCCTTAAGGAATTTAATCCCCTCCTAGTACCCAAGGTTATGGATTATTTTCTCCCGGGATAGAACGAATTACACACTGGTGTAGCGGTACTTCAAACCCCAGTGTTTCAGCAAACACAAAGTTCGGTAGCAAATCACACTTACAGTTGCTTTGTTTGAAGTTAAAACAATGAAGAACAAAGGAGTAGAAACTCAGAAAATCGTATGGAAATGCTGAGAGGAAGGAGTGCAATGTATAGCCATAAGTTGAGCGTTTTCAGTTTGGTGTATCTTTCTTCAACAGCTGCTGCACATATTTATAGCAGTCAGCTTTGAAGATGAACGAATAAATGCAGATAATCTTACGTTAATATTTACTATTAACAAATAAATTTGGTTATCCGAAGCCGAAGCCGAAGCCGAGCCGAGCAAGCGACGACGACGACGGCGCGAGGCTTGCTTTCTTCTTAACTCTTTAAGAGCTACAAGAAGAGCAATTATATATATACCTACCAAAAATCTTTTCCTCTCCCAATATGGGACAATGTCTCATTGTCAAGAAAGGGAAACTTAAAATTTTACTCAAAAATTTTATTTTTCCCTCCATTTCCCATTCACCCTCATTTTAAGACTATTTCATCTTAAATAACAAATACCTCAATAATCCCCCACATGAATGGGGAATGGCTATATCACGGAAGTATGTATGGAAAAACTGTGTGATTTACAAGCAATGATTAATCACATCTGGATAAGTAGGTTTCCCTTTGAACTTTCCGTAGTGAACTTATGTCGGATATACTCGGTCAATCGGTAGATTTGATATCTTTGAACCGTCGATCTTTGGTGTATACCTAGACAACCATAAGTCACACAATCAACCCTTAACCGTCTTTGGTTCTCATTGTTGTGTTCGTTTCAGCCATGAACACCGCCTGGTTTCATAAGTGCGTAGAGAACTGGCCTTACAAAGTTCTCCTTGAAGCGGCTAACACTTCACACTTACATAGGTGATTCCTAAACGTGTCATCCTGTAGATACACTATTTGATATACCCCGTATCAAATTTAGAAATCATTAAAAAGCCTTAATGCTTTATCCTTGGTACTGAACATTGTCTCATCACGAGAACGGACTAAAATTTTATTTGACAATGTTGAACCGTCATTAATGACTTTGTTTGATCTCCTTGAACCTAGATCTTGGGATCTCCAGTCTTCTAGGTAGAGTTACCGCCACAATGACTTGTTCTCGGCCATAGCCCCATTCCCCTTGATGATTTCTCAACTACCTCTCTAGTTAGGCCTTTTGTAAGTGGATCCGACACATTATCACTTGACTTTACATAGTCAATCGTGATAATTCCTCTAGAGAGTAATTGCCTAACGGTTTTATGTCTTCGTCGTATATGACGAGATTTACCGTTATACATAACGCTCCCAGCCCTTCCAATTGCCGCTTGACTATCACAATGTATGCATATTGGTGCCAACGGTTTGGGCCAAAATGGAATGTCTTCCAAGAAATTTTGGAGCCATTCAGCTTCTTCACTGGCTTTATCTAAGGCTTTGAATTCAGCCTCCATTGTAGAGCGGGCAATACATGTTTGTTTGGACGACTTCCAAGATACCGCTCCTCCACCAATAGTGAATACATATCCACTCGTGGACTTAGAATCAGTTGAACCGGTGATTCAATTTGCATCACAGTATCCCTCAATCACCGCAGGAAATTTACTGTAGTGCAAGTCAAAGTTCTGGGTATGTTCTAAATATCCCAAAACTCGTTTCATTGCCATCCAATGAGATTGGCCTGGATTGCTCGTATATCGACTCAGTTTACTTATAGCACAAGCTATATCTGGTCGTGTACAATTCATGATATACATTAAGCATCCCAACACACGAGCATAATCCAATTGTGATATGCTTTGGCCTTTATTCTTTGCTAATACAAGATTCACGTCAATTGGAGTCTTTACAACTTTAAAGCCCAAGTGCTTGAATTTTTCAAGTACTGTCTTAATATAATGAGATTGTGACAATGCCAGACCTTGAGGAGTCTTATGGATCTTAATTCCCAGAATTAAATCAGCAACTCCCAAGTCTTTCCTATCAAACTTGCTATTGAGCATACGCTTAGTAGCATTTATGTTGGCAATGTCATTACTCATTATCAGCATATCATCCACATATAGACAAACAATGACTATGTGATTTTGAACATATACCCACCAAAAATCTTTTCCTCTTCCACTATGGGACAATGTCTCATTGTCAAGAGGGGAAAACTTAAAATTTTACTCAAAAATTTCATTTTTCCCTCCATTTCCCATTCACCCTCATTTTAAGACTATTTCATCATAAATAACAAAAACCTCAACATAAAATTCAAAGGTAATATAATCGGAAGATATATTTACAAGCACTCATCAAATACATCAGAAATTAATTGCAATTATTATCCTTATAAGAGGACGGAGGAGCCCTATCTAATTGATTAATATTTAAATAGTCCCATCTAATTTAATTACATGTTCTAGAAGACAGGAAGAAAATACAATATTCTGGGGCGGATAACTTTTTTTATACCAACTTCCTATAGCTCCCACTAGTTGGAAGATATTAATACACAAGGGGGATATTAATACATAAGTTTGAAAAAACACAGAGATATGAAATTTCAACCTTAAGACCAAGAACAATATATAAATGGCACATGATTTTAATTCATATTTTTTGCATTTAATTTTAAGAAATGGCATCAATACTTAGAAAAAAAGTCAGTAAAAAATTTATAATATCAGTGCATATATCTATATTAATTAAAGGAACGGGGGAGAGTGAAAAAGTCTATACAAGCAAGGTTGGCGCAGCTTGGTGTATGGGGCATAGCAAGTCGTTGTCAAAGTCAGACAAGGAGCCTAAATCAAAAACATTATGGGAACTAATATACCTACTTAAGGAAATAATGTTGTTTGCTGAAGAATGTCCATGCACAGATGCCCTCAATCTATTTATATTGATTCCTATAATTTTATTTGACTGTATCGAATTAATTATGACTAGATACGAGTCGATCGGAGTCGGAAAATAGAGGAAAAGGCATACTACTTGGTTAAATTGGAGCAAGTCGAGGTAAGTGACTTGTCCAACCTTGTGTGGGAAAAATTTCCCCTAGGATTGGTATTAATTGTAATGTGATGAAAGTCGTGTACACGAGGTGACGAGTGTGTACACGGACTAAATATGAATGATTATGTTTTTAAATTGTGAAGATCACTATTGCATATTAATTAAATTATTAAATCTTGTTATATTCTCTATCATTGATTTGATTTGTATACTTAAATTTGGCTGACCTTTTCCTGCTAATTATTTTACCTGTTTAGTTAAAACTTGGTTTCTTTTATTCTGTGCATTATTTGAAATTGATTTTATTTAATTTAAATATTATTAATATGAAGTATTTGACATTTTAAATTTAGTATTGAAGCAACGTATTAAAGATTTTGAAATATTATTTTACTGAATAATTTATTCCTAAATATTTGTGTAAGATTTTCGTACTTATTGTGATGAAGCCGTGAGCTCTTTATTGTGAAAAAATATTATTGATGATTTATTTTGGCATGTGCCGTGAGCTCTTTATTGTGGAAAAATATTATTGATGACTTATTTTGGCATGATCCGTGAGCTCTTTATTGTGAAAAATATTATTGTTGAAGTATTTTGGCAAGTTAAATTAATTGAGCACTTGAGGTGCAAATTATGATATATTGTGATGTTGATACGCATGCGGTGTTATAAGGTCTGGGTATTGAAACGCATGCGGTGAGATAAGGGTGGCTTGATACGCGTGGCTAGTAGGGGAAACTACTAGAAGTCATGCGGTGTGATAAGGATGGATAAAACGCGGGATGGTATTTCGGGAAAATATTTTCTTTAAATAAATTGTGAAGGCTCTCGCGGTGAGATAAGGAAATAAGATATTGTGAATTTATTTATGATTTAGGACTACGAGGCGGTACCTCGTGAGTTCCCTTGTTGATATTGACTTATGGCCATAGTTGCTTTTGATTAATTGTTGTGATTTTCTTAAAGTTGAAAGGAATTCTATTTTGATTCCCCGAGATATTATTGCCATTATTTTGTGTAGTTAAATGGTGACATACTATTTGATTCATTTCCATTGTCATTTTATTTTATTATATTGTTAAACATTTTAACATGTAATTAATATTTTTCAGTAGGGCCTGACCTGACCTCGTCACTAATCTACCGAGGTTAGGTTTGACACTTACTGGGTACCGCTATGGTGTACTCATACTATGCTTCTACACATCTTTTTTTGCAGATCCAGGTATTTCTTACCAGCCCAGATATCAGTGAGTACCTGTGCACGGAGACTTCGAGGTATATCTGCCTGCGTCCACAGACTCCGAAGTCCCCTTCTATCATTATTGTGTTGCTTCCTTATGTTCTTTAGACCTTGATATATATATAGAGACATTGATGATAAATTCTTAGAAGCTTGTGACTTATTTCTACCGGATTTTGAGAGTTGAAATTGTTGAATTGTAGTTTATTTATTTCTGATTTAGATTTTTATTCCGCATTGATAGGCTTACCTAGTTTTAGAGACTAGGTGCCATCACGACATCCTACGGAGGGACTTTGGGGTCGTGACAATATAGCAATAATGGTGTCTAAACTTTAATTAATGTCGGCTCAAAAACTAGCTATCCCACCTAATAAATTAGCTTTGTCGACATAAAATATTATGTGGGCTAGGACGGGCCGACCCTTCAATTTTTTTTAGATTTTCTTTTAAAAAATCCTTAAATATTTGTTTGTGATGTTGTCGATTAATCATGTAAACAACTTTTATTTGCTTAGAGCGTATAAAAAGCTTGATATTTGACGAGGAATTTCGTAATTGAAATGCAAAATTCTCTATATCTCTAGCTCTTCCTTTTTAAAGTTACATGAATATTTTCTTAATACTTTTCTTTCATTTTTCTCAGATTCAGGGATTGCTTCAATAAGTTTATATGCTGAGCTTTTTTAATTTAGGATTAATATCATTTGTTGATTTCATCATTATAGTCCATACAATTTTTAAAATTTTCGAAATTTGTTAGTGGTCATATTTGTTTTGTATTTAAAATTGATCCTTTTATATACTGAAGAGCAGTTTAAATATTAATAATATATTAAAGTAATCCAAACTGATCATTGGCCACTTAAAGTAATATTTTCTTTTGAAAAAAGATTATTATTGGCCACCTAAAACTTTTCGAGTTCGTTATTAATTAAGCAAAAGAAAATCTAATTTTGCCATATTACATGCATGTCAAAAATCTAAATTCTAGTTGATATGGAAGGGTAAATGAGCAACCTAGGGTTGAGGAATGAGAATTATAGTTAATAGTTTTTTTAGTTTTTACTTTTTTAAAATACTAAATATTTAATAGTTAATTAATTTGAATTTAATTTCCCAGCCCCAGCCCCGATCAAGCCTCAAGGGCCAGCGAGCTGACTTGGGTCGGGCTTATAAGCCTCAGTTATAAATGGACTCAAAAAATTCTAGCCCAACCCTATCCAAGTAGCGGGCTGGATTGGGCTGCCCTTACGGGCCAAGCCCATTTTGACGGCTCTATTTTTATTCAACCAAAATATGCTTTGTATATAACGTGCTTACTATTAATATATTATTATTTTCAAAGACATATACATATATATATATGAAATTTTTGCCTAACTTTATGGATGTCGGTGACCCTCTACCTATTGCATAGGTCCGCCTCTGGCCCCAACCCGTACATATAATAATAACCCCCATGATTTGGGACCAAAAGTGATTAGCAGTAACTATTGAATAAGTGTTTTTCGACTTAAGTTGGGTTAAAAAGCCGCCTCTTATGAAGATGCCTGCCTCACTACCAATGAGGTTCTTTTCTGATAAAAACTTATTCGCATCGGGTATTTACATCAATAGTGGGTTGCTCTAGTGGTGAGTACCCTCCATTTCCAACCAAGAGATTGTGAGTTTAAGTCACCTCAAGAGTAAGGTGGAGAATTCTTGGAGGGAGGGAAGCCAGTGGTCTATTAGAATAACCTCTCTACCCCAGGGTAGGGATAAGATTTGCGAGATCTGCGTACACACTACCCTCTCCAGAATCCCACTAGAATCTCTAGGCACAAACACTTTTTAACACTTAATCATATTAAGTAATATGTATTTTTATTTTATTAATTATTTAATTAGTTATAAATACCAGCTCGGTGCATGTAAGTATTTACTATTAGCCCCTACTTAAATTAGTGGCGGTTCATGAAGTTCGATAATAATTTCTTTTTCAAAAAAGAAAAACGAAAAAAAAAAATTCCCCTCCTCAACCACCTGTTATTTCGTAGAAGCAAATTTTCTATCAAATCACACATTTTCTATCATATCTTTATACCATATTAACTTTGTTATTTGTTTCTGCCAGCAAATTAATTAACTAAAAATAATTCAGGTCGGTTTTATGATCCATTACAAGTATTTTTTTAATTATATTACACAAGACCGATGAAAAAATAATGCATGATTATATAAATAAATTTCATAAGATCTTTATAAGGTAATTTTTTCTAACTTGTAATAGTTGTAGGAAATTATTTTTCTGAATAAACTTTACTTATGAATAATGATATAACTTAAGACTTTTTAGAAGGTCATTGCTAATACCTGATAAGTCTACAGAATTAATTTTTAGTTATTGTTGTATGCATAATTTGTGAACAAAGAAAATTACAAAATTGCTAATTTGTGTAATTCTTTTCGTTTTCATTCTCCTAATTTTTTATTTATTACCTCTTACTTCTTAGTATATTTTCCAACTAGAACCACGGACCACATTAGTGATGAGATGTGTATCTTATCAACCCATAATCAAAAAATTTGGGTTCGAGTCTTAAGAATTGTATTGTTTTTTATAGGAAGCGGTTCCTCTTTTAATAGGTTCTCTAGAAAAATTAGTCCTCCCATAAGGGATACTTTAAGGCCCATAGGATTATTAGTTAATCATAATATTCCCCTATGAAAGTACACGTACAGTGTATTGCTCCAACATACCGTGATAACAGCCGCCGACCAGTAATTCCAGCTGCGGTTCCATCCGTTCTTTCCGCTTCCGCAACAAGTAAATTCTCGTTTTACGATTTACGCGCTATCTATTAGATTAATGCGTTCCAACATTGGTATCAGAACCATAGGCTGATTTTCTGGTCCAAAAAATTGTAGAACTGTTCTAAATTTCCGTATGAATTTAGAAACTACGTGTCTGTTTTTTTGTGTACATTTACTGTCAATTGAGAGGTTAATCTATTCAACCTTTGCATATATTTTTTATCAGTTTAATTTGAAATTAGTTTTCAAATCTGATAAATAGATAAAATAACATGTACTTTAGTTTATCTCAATGAACTTTGTAAATAATTTTCAACACTGATTTACAAGAAGTAATAAATCAGTCAATGACTTTGCTTTTGGATCTGCTAAGTTTTCCATCAGTTTTTAAGAAACTAACTAAAACGAAAAAAAAAGGAGAAAGAGAATCAGTTTCTCTTATTTTATGCGACGCCTGGTGGCTTCCTTCCCGGAGACCCAATCCGTTTTTCTGTCTATTGTCATTGTACGCCGCTAAAGGGTCACCGCCGGCCACCATCAAACGGATGGTGGTTGCTCTTAAAGCCATTTCAGATTCGGTTTAGAATCAAATAAAAATGGAGCTTGGTGCTCCATAGCCATGGGCCCAAGGCAGAGAGAAGAAAAAATAAAGATTTTTCTTCTTCCACAAAAGGCAGCGGCATCGTCAATGGTGAAAGAGAAGGAACAAGGGTTCTTTCAATTTTTAATTTTTTAAGTTAATTAAATAAAAAAACGAAATCTGAAGAAGGAGTCTTCATGTGTGGCGGCTAAGTATAGAAAGAAGGAGAAACTAGGTTTCTATGTTATAACCCATTAAAAGAATACGTATGGACATTATCAGATGCCTATCATATAAGGCTTTAGAAGTTTTAAAGCCACCTGAGCTTAATTTTTTTAAAGTTGGCAGTATTAGAACATTGGGCTAAAGGCATATCTGGTTGCATTTCTTATAGATGGGCTAAAGGCCCATTTCAGTTTATTTAAATAAAAGAACCCCGATTTCTGCAATTTAAATGAGCAGATTTAAGGATTTGGGCTTATGGCTCATTTTAAAAGTCTCGTCATTTTATTTTGTACTATGGCCTAAATAAAATTGAGATTTTTACATTCCTATAGATTATTTAAAACTTTATTACCCTCCTTACTCAAGTTTTACTTTAATTACATAGGCATATACAATTTACTAATTATATACACTTTAGAAATTAAATAAATATCCCTTTATATTATGAATTGAATAAGGAATCAATTATTTTTCATCTTTATTCCCTTTCCCTCCTGCGCTCTCTCTCCGTCTCTCTCTCATGCTCTCTCTCTTTCTCTCTCTGTCTGTCTTTATGAGCATACAGATGCTTGCCCCAATTACAGAGAGTTGTTGAAGCTTAAGACAAACCAAAAAGATATAGAAGCATTAAGCAAATCATCGACCATTGATAAAAAAAGTAAAAAGAACATACTTTAAAAATGTTTAATTCACAAGCTTATATGACCATAACTAAACATTCATCCCTACGGTCAATTCGGGAAGCTAAAGAATATAAGCCGTAATTTGGAGATGACCATAAATGGAGTTCTACATCTTGTTTAAAGGAACAAAGTGAATATATTAATCACCATACCTGACCAGAAGGGAGTAATCTAGCAGTCCATTCTTCAATCTCCTTAACTCCAACATCAAATGGAGGACTAATGGCGCCACACTTGTTTAACCTTAAATAACTTTGAAGCTTTGAATTCGAATTTGAGTTTTCAAAAATCATTATTTGTTTGGATCGAGTGTTGTTGCAAACAATTGAAAGTATTGTTTGGAGTTTATATTTCAATTTTGAGGTGTTTGGTGAAGATTAGACTTGATTTTGGCTGAATTTCAGATTGAAACTCGAAGAAGAAGAAGAAGAAGAACACATGATATACAATATACTTACGAAATTATAGTAAAATTATAGTATAATTATATTCTGTTGTAGTTATATAATTTTTTTTATTTGAATGTTGTATGAAAATTGAAAAATAGTTATATAATGTATGAATCGTTGTACAAAATTTGTATTTAAGTTATCAATACAATCTTTTTACATAAAGTTATTGATATGTATCAAAATTGTATTAAGAGAGTAAGTTTTTATTGGATTTTAGAGATGAAGAAGCACACACCACAGACAAAATATATACAAATCAGATACAAAATATATACAAAAGACATATTGTATAAAATTTGTATATAAATTATATTTAAGTTGTATGATATTGTAGTTTTATTTAACTGGGTATAAATAATGTATGAAAGTTATAGATAAGTTGTATAATGTATAACTAGTTGTATGAAATTTATTTTTATTATGTATAAATTAGATACAAAATATACAAAAGACATATTGTATAAAATTTATATAAAAATTATATTTAAGTTGTATGATATTGTAGTTATATTTAACTATATAGAAATAATGTATGAAAGTTGTAGATAAGTTGTATAATATATAATTACTATGTATAAATCAAATAAAAAATATACAAAAGACATTGTATAAAATTTGTATAAAAATTATATTTAAGCACACACCATAGTTGTATAATAAGGTTTCAAATCAGACACCACAGATAGGTCGATTATGATGAGAAACATCAGACGGAGAAACTAATAAGCGCAGAAAATGTAGTCACGGAAAAACATGACCAAGATAAAGCATTTACGTAGATTCCACCAAAAGGAAGACTCTTTTGTAGAGTATAAAATTGTTCTTGAAATTGAACAGTATGAATTCATGTTGTTTTGCCTTTTAGACGTGGTATGGTTTTGGCAATCCATAAAGGGAGTATAAAATTGTTCGTGTAATTGGCATGTTTTCCTTTTCGTGTGCAAATTGGAGCTGGAGTAATGCTTGCGTTCGGTGTTCGGTGAAAGTTCAAGCCTCAAGGTAAGATTGCAAGGTAGTATATCGTTGTTGGTATTTTTTGCGAAAATTTGAATGCTGATAACTGATTGCCGAGATCCTTGTTTGATTCTGCCTTTGATATTTTCTCATGATGCTGAGGAAGTTAATGCTAGGCCATTGTTAGGTGATAATACTCTGTACTAGTTTTATTATAGGCTATAACAGTGCAAACAAAATGCAATCAGTTTCTTGTTCATTTGTGGTACTCGCTCTGTGACTTCGATTTTGCTTGGCAATCCAAAAAGGGAGGAGGATCTCGCCCCTTCCAAAGCTTCTGATAAATTTGGAACGAGTAGAGAGAGAGGAGAGAAAAAATATAAGTTCGATCCGGAAAGAAGATGGGAGAGAGGAGAAAAAAAGGAAAAGAATATAATTAAATTCTTTGATTGAAGTCACTAATAATGGATTGTGAGTCTTTTAAGATGGATTGTATATATTTTGTAGCTAAAACGTGTTTAGGTCGGGTAAATATAAAAATTTGAATATTTTTTGTAATTCAAATAGTGTATAGGAACGAAAAAATCCCAATAAAATTTAATTTTAGTTCTATTTTTTTAATAAATTTCAGATTATAAAATTAGTCATATGGACTTAATTTTCAGAATATAAATTTGGTATTTATATTCCTTTATGAAATCTGTAATAATTTTATTATCCCAATTGCTTGAAATGTTAATTAGTCTAACATTAAACTTGCTTGTTAATTTGTGTAACATTATATTTATTTGTTAATTTGTTTAACATTAAATTTATTTGTTAATTTATTTAAAATGATTTAAAATGTTAATTTGTTTAACATTATATTTATTTGTTAATTTGTTTAACGTGCTTGGAATGTTAATTTGTTTTAACACTACTTTTGTTAATTAGTTTAACACATGCTTTATGTTAATTTGTTGAGCATGATATAAATATTAATTAGTTTAATATTAGAAATACTTGTTAATTTGTTTAACATGTTTAATATGTTAATTAGTTAACATTAAAATAAATTTTATGTGAAATTGAATAGCATGTAATAAATGTTAATTAGTTTGACATTAATTTTATTTGCATGCTAATATAAGTCATTTGTTAACTTATGATCCACATGGGATTATAAAAGTTTGTTAGATAATTATGTTGTCTTAAACATGATTAAGACGCTTATCTAGATAATTGAATAGGTTAATTTTCATAATATTTTAATTTTTGGATGATGAGTGGGAACATAGTGAACTCTCGACTCCATGATTAATATATGTGTTTAGTAACTTAATCAATTGATACGTAGTGTCATAATATGTATGTGTGTTGAACATAGTGCCTCACGCTATTTTATTTTTTTATATAATCCTCATAATATTTTTTATTTTGTTTAAGAATGACTACTGCTTCAAAAAATATTGTTGCTGAGCTCAACAAAGGGTTGAAACTCAATGGTGACAACTATGAAACCTGGAGCTTGAAAGTCCAGTATATGCTAGAGGAGCAAGAGGCTCTGGAGGCCATTAACAATGTCATGAATGAGCATGAGGAAGGCAACCCTACTCAGCATAGGCATGAGCGTGAAGCCTATGACAGTTGGAAGAAAAGAACTCCATTGCTAGCATTACGTTGTTAAGCACCTTAGATGATGACATCCTAAAGGAGTTTAAGGATCACCAAAGAGCTATGAATCTTTGGAATTCTTTGAGAAAAAGGTTTGGTACCTGTTCCACTGCAAGGTTGCGATCCTTAGCGATCAAATTTGATTCATATAAGAAACGCCCAGAACATTCAATGAAAACACATCTGAGGCAAATGACAAATATGATCAGGGAGTTGAAAGATGTTGGTCATGTGTTGACTGATGAACAACAAGTCCAAGTTGTCATACGCTCTTTACCTAGTTCTTGGGATCATATGAAAATGTATTTGACCTATAATGAGCGAATCACAATACTGGAAGATACTCGGAGGCATCTTGAGTTAGAGGAGGAATGACTTGAGGCTGCAAAGCCAATAATAGAGTTGCACATAGCAACAACCTCCAAAACCAAGAGTGATTCAAAGAAAAGAAACTGGGGAAAGAAGAGAGGGTCACCTCAAGCTCAGCCATCTCAGCATGCAAAAAGGGCAAAGACTGAAAAAGGCAAGAACATGCGTCCCAAACATGTCAAAGTTTCTAAAGTAAAATGCTATAATTGTGACAAAAAGTGTCACTATGCCAGAGATTGCTCTGAGCCTCCTAGAAAGGTATTTCACGATGCTCGAATTAGACTCAGGAGCAACGGACCACATAGCCTGGGAACGCAGTGCCTTTGTTGAATTTTGGCTAGTTTCACGAGGAGCAAAGTGGATATATGTGGGCAACAACAATAAAGTTGTTGTTGAAGGGATCGGTACATGCAAGTTAGTCCTGTGTGGTGGTCGAGACCTAATACTATATAATTTTCTCTTTGCACCAACAATTCTCCGGAATGTTATTTCAGTTTCAATTTTGCTTAAGCTAGGATTTGACTTGGTTTGTCATGGCAATTCTGCCAAGTTGACTTTTGGTTCAACTTTATTTGATTTTGGTCATGTGACTGGAGGTTTAATTATTATGGATTTGGATTATGATTCATTTAATAATAATGCTAATTTTTCTATATTTGTTTCTAAGTTGACTTGGTCATATTGGCCAACAAAGAATGTAAAGGTAAGCAAAACAAGGTTTGCTTTCCAACATTGAACATGTGGAATTGTCCACTTGTGAAAATTGTCTAACTGGAAAATCTGCAAGAAAACTTTTTGGTCAGGCGACTAGAGCCGAATATCCTTTGCAATTAGTCCATTCAGATATTTGTGGGCTTATGAATGTAAGGGATAGACATGGGGCAAGTTATTTCATCACATTTATTGATGACTTTACCCGTTTCAGTTATGTCTATTTGTAATGACCCGACCGGTTATTTTGATCATTTACGCTCCTTTCAACTATTTAAAGTCTCGAATAGCTTTCTACGAGGTATTATGACTTGTGTGAATTGTCGGCTTTGATTTTTAAGGTATTTTGGAGTTAGCTTGGAAGAATGAATTTTTATGTTAGAAGTTTAAGTTGAAATAGTTGACCAGATATGAACTTATGTGTAAACGATCTCAGATTTAAATTCTGATGATTTTCAATAGCTCCGTATGGTAATTTTAGACCTAGGAACGTGTCCGAAAAATTATTTGGAGGTCCGTAGTGGAATTAGACTTGAAATGGCGAAAGTTGAATTTTTGAGAAATTTTGACCGGGGGTTGACTTTTTGATATCGGGTCAAAATCTGATTCTGAAAATTAGAATAGGTTCGTTATGTCATTTATGACTTGTGTGCAAAATTTGAGGTCAATCGGACTTGATTCGATAGGTTTCGGCATCGAATGTAGAAGTTGAAAAATTCATAATAGACTAAAGTTTCAAGTGAGTTCGCAATAGACTCAACTTCAAATGAGAATAACTCTCATGATACAAAGTATTATATGATGTATTACCTATCAAATGAAAGATCTTTGAGTCTAGTTTCTAAATCTTCAAACCGTTCATCATTTAGATATTTCTACAAGAAGTTATGACAACAATACCAAAGGCTGAAAAAATACAATTATGCGACCAATTATGCGATCGCAAAATAGTTATGCGATCGCAAAACTGCTTATGCGACAACAAAATGGTCGCAGAATTGACCAGAAGAGCCCAGTTCTGGGCACCGATTTTGCGATCAACTTTGCGGCCCGCATACCCATTCTGCGGTCTATTATGCGACTGCAGACCTATTTTCGGAGGGGTAATTTTTTTATTTTCATAATCCGACCCCATTTTGATAAATAGGCTTTGGGGCTTATTTTGGGGCAATTATCTAATGATTTTAGATAGAAGTGAGAGTGTTCTAGAGAGAGGAAGTAGATGAAGTGTCTTGTTCATCAAATTCTTGTCCAAGCCTTGAAATCCAACAATAAATCCCTCAAGTTCTTCATCAAAGAGGTAAGATTCTAACCCCTAATCTTCAATTTCGAGTTTGGGTAATGATGGGTGATTAAGAGTATAATTCTTGGGTGTAATAGTATTATTTATATGTATCAATAAGGTTTATGAAAAGAGTGTTGAGTTCAAATGGGTAATTATTGGGTTGAAAATGGTAGAAATCTTCAAAGACTTCAATTGAAGATTTGAGGGTCGAGTTGATGTCAGAATTTGGTGAAATTTATATGGTTGGACTCGTGGTTGGATGGGCGTTAATATTTTGTAATTTTTTGGAGTTCTGAGGCGTAGGCCCCACGGGAAATTTTTGAGCTATATTTCGGATTTTATGAAAAATTAGCATTTTCATATGGAATTAATTCCAATAAATTTTATTGACTAAAACGAATTAATTGTGACTAGATTCGAGGCATTTGAAGATCGATTTGCGAGGCAAGGGCATAGCAAAGTAAAGAATTTCACGCTCTATGGTAAGTAACAATTATAAATCTGTTCCTGAGGGTATGATACCCCAGATTTTGATATCATGTGATTATTTTGGAGGTGACGCACATGCTAGGTGGCGGGCGCTTGGGCGTGCACCGAGGGGATTGTTACTTGGTCCGTCCCGAGAAACTGTAAAGTTGAATAATTTGTTGTTAGCTATATGCTCTCTATGTGTTGATAAAACTTGACTGTAAATCATGTTAGAAATCATGCTTAGGCAATGTGATAGTACTTTTTGGACCCACAGAGGTCGCGTACTTGTTGAATTGCCTGCTAAATGCTATATGTACTCAGTCTCAGTTTTTACTTGCACATTTTATCTCAGTCTCTGTTATTATTATTGATACACCATATCATTATTGTTTGGGCTGATTTCATGATTATTGAGAGCCCGAGAGACTGGAGAGATTTATGACTGAGTGAGGTCGAGGGCCTGATTGTGAGATATTGATACCATAGTATGTGAGTTGTCTGTGTAGCACGTGAGTTGGCCGTGCAGATCCTTATATTATACTATAGCACGTGAGTTGGCCGTGCAATACGTGAATTGGTCGTGCAACACGTGAGTTGGCCGTGTGGATCCTTATATTATACTATAGCACGTGAGTTGGTCGTGCGGATCCAGATATTTATATTATGGCACGTGAGTTGTCCGTGCAACACGTGAGTTATCCGTGAAGATTATAGCGCTTGGGCTGTAGGAGCCCTTCCGGATTCTGTACATCCCTAGTGAGCGCGGGTACCCATTGAGTGTGAGTGATGAGGGCTGGGAGCCTAGTGAGTGATGAAGGTTAGGAGATCAGTGAGTGATTGTTGTCCTGAGAGGTTGTACTTGATTTTCATTTGTTGTTGCACTTAGTTACTATCTGTCATTGTTGTGAAATCTCTGAAAATTTTTATATACGGATTACATGAACATGAACTGTATAAAAATTGATTTGACATTAAACTGCCAGATTTGATAGCATGTCTATTCTTTACTGGAATTACTGGAAATGAACCATAACTGTGTAGCTCGTCACTATTTTCAGTTCCTTATTTATTATTATTACTTGCTGAGTTGGTTGTACTCATACTACACCCTGCACTTCGTGTGCAGATCCAGGTATTCCCGGATATAGCGGGTGTTGATTCTCTCTTACAGTTGATTTTTCGGAGATTCAGAGGTAGCTTCCGTGTTTCGCAGACCTTGCATCTCCTTCCCTATATCCTTGTTTACTGTATTTGGTCTCAGATTATTATAGACCGTATTTTCCAGACTTGTATTAATAATAAATGCTCATGTACTCCGTGACACCAGGTTTTGAGGAGTGTTCATTTTAGTATTTGTGAGATTTTGTATTGTATTTAAATATTATGTTTTCAAACTTAAAGGAAATCAGGGGTTATTGATGTTATCGGCTTGCCTAGTATTGAGATAGGCGTCATCACGACAGGTCAGATTATGGGTCGTGACAAGTTGGTATCAGATCTTTAGGTGACATAGGTCTCACGAGTCATGAGCATATTTAGTAGAGTCTTGCGAATCGGTACGGAGACGTCTGTACATATCTTCGAGAGGCTGCCAACCCTTAGGAAAATTTCACTTTTTTTGTATTCTATCGAGCGAAATTTATTCAACTTGAAACATAACTCTTTGAATTCCTTCCACGCATATACATGCACACATGAGTGCTCAGTATCAGTTGTGAATCGCCGACTTGTGATTCTATGAACGAGGTTCAAGATGTGTATTCTGTGTTTTGGGTGATGGGCCAGTCAGGACGAATTGAGGCTAGGATTAGACCGCAGCTTAGGCTCGGTAGTTTTAGTTGTGTGAACTTGTACAATTGGACTCATATGTCCGGTAGTGTCCCTATGAGTGGAATTTGTAGCTCGATGAATGGCTAGGTGACCATATGATGATTTTATTATGACCGCGAGATGTATTCAGATGGTTTGAAAGTGACGAAAAAAAAAGGATGTAAAAAGGGACTATTGGGTATTTGATTTCTGTCTCGATTTGACATAGAGTCTCGAGTATGAATGTTTTGAAGGATCTTTCACGTTGTTAAATTTTGGGACAAATTAAATTCTCATGGCTTGTCAATGAGTTTGGACTCAGGAAGAGTAAGTGATTTTGTAGTAATTGTGGTTGCGAATGGGTATTTCTAATGTTGATGGCTCGAGAAAGATGATCTTCGAGGAGACTTAGAGTCAGTAACATTTTATTGGTTCAGATGAGGCAGAGATGCATTTCGATTTGATGCAACAGTTGGGCAGCAAAGTATGAGGGAAGATATGACGGGAAGTGTTTCGTGGTCGTTGAAGTTCTAGCAGGTCAAGTAGGAGAAGTATAGGTTGAGAAGTTTCTTAAAGGAGATGATTTAACCAAAGTAAGAGTGGCATATTAGCATATGAATTCAATGGTAGGGTAGTCCTGTGCCTTGAGAAAGTGTAGAACGATTTGGAATCGTGATAGAATGTGATTTGGCCTGCAGACTTTATTTGGAGTGATGGTTATTGTATGCAGAAAGATTGAATAGGGCAGAAAGGAGTTTGTTTGAAATGAAGAGGGATGTGAAGATCTGATTATCGTTTTAGGCGCAATATGACTTGAGTTCGGAAATTATTGTTGAACTTTCAGTTAATCTCAATAGGGAAAGTGTATACTTATTCAAATGGTGGGCGAGAACGAGCTCAGGAGAATTTACTGATTATGTAGTAGTTGCACCCATTGCGGCATCGTTGGAAGATGTTGATAAGGAATTCCACAGGTGGGTTATCTCATGCGAACAATTAGCGGTGGCATGATGTTGATGAAGCTTCTGCGAGGAATATTACTTGCTACCCGGTAAGATGTCGAGTGTGTGACGGTGGCTAGTGATTCAGAATGTTCATGAAGATCTTAACAAAAGACGTCGAGAAGTTTGGCGGGTTAACGGTGCAAGATCTTGGTAATTGATAAGGAGAAATCCTTGTGGGTTCTAAATTTTATATAATTGCAGCTTAAAGCTAAGTGGGGGAGCCTGCTATTGACAATTTGATTCCATGGTTATGTGTTAAATTTTAGTTTTGGTTGAAGACATACTTGTGGATCAGTTATGACTTGCAGAGATGGAGATCGAGGATGACTCAGATAAGTAAATTCCTGAATATGGGTTACGTTGCACTTTATGAAAATATGAGAATAATGGAATGATTAATTTGTTATTTTAAAAGGATGTAGTGCACACGAAGTATGAATTTGATTGGTCGTGTTAAGGCAAGGTTACTTATTTGAGTATTAATTGTGCTAAAGGAGCACATGTCTTTCGGCCCGTTTGAGGCGGAGTAAATTAGATTTGAGCAGAGTGGATGACTATCGAGAGGGATCTAAAGGATTCAAAATGTATATGTGGAAATTGAAATTTTTTCGAATTTGTATATCACTAGAATCAGTTACTTACATTGGATAGTATCGGGACGTGCGGTGATTCTATTTGACTATGGATTCTATATTTCAGTATAAGAAGGGGAAGAGGAACAATTTTAAATTCGCATTAGGTATTTTCAGAGTGAGTGTTACGATTGGAGTATTTATGAAGGCGCTTAAGAAGAATACAATGGCTTATGGGACTTAGGGCGATGTGGTTTTATGTTAGGATGTCTTGTAGTGAGATTTGGGTAAGGATAGAAGTGTTCTGATAAGGAAAAATGTCAACTTGAGGGTAATTTAGAAGAAACTCGTAGAAAATAAGACAAATGGGTAACATGATGGATCAGTATGGTAATGGTATGCTCGGTTCTTTTGGTTCTTAAGATGAGGTGGGGCTTTACGGGTGTTTTGTGGCAATACTCTCGGATTGGAAACCTGTGCGGCTTGGCTGAGTTAGAAGAATTCAGTTCTAATAGCTTGGTTGTGTGCAAAAGGGTTTCGAAGAATTCTCAATGGTTTTTACCACAGTTCGAGGAGTATTTTTCCTGCCGGCGTGAGGAATATATTACGTATTGGAATTTTCTTCGGGAGGAGATCAAATGGAAGGTTTCTGATTGATCGGGTATGTATTCTGCTTGTGACTCAGAGTGATTACGAGATTCTTGTACTCTTCACATGATGGCATGGTAGTCGTGGTGTATTGTGTGGGATTGAGATTTACCTGTGCAAGGTGGCAGTTCATTCTTGAAAGGAAGATCACGAATTTTGGACAGTATGGTCAATTTCAGATAATTAGATGGGTGTTATAATTGCTCAGCAATCCCTGAGAAAGGTGCACATTTCAAAAATTTCAAAAGGCGCATTGTGTTTTGATTTATGGATGTTCATTGGTATTGCAGTACTCACTTGGTTGACAGACTGTTGATATTCAAATTTTGTTATGTGGCACAAAAGAATTATGAAAGTATTACTTATGGGAAGATTGTGAATGGAAGATGTGTTAGTCATTCTAGTGGTGGAGTTGGGATCAGTTACGGTGATTCATGTGTTTGATGAATTTGGAGACTGGGAGTTCTCAAAAGTATATTGTTTCGGGTTTCGGCCTGTTTAAAGCGAGTATTTTATTTTAACTCAGTAGAGGCACTAGTTGCGTTAATTATTTGTGATTGCTATAAGTGTGCATACATGTGAGGTTTGAGCCAATGTGCGAGCATCGGGGCAAGTATTTATACTCGAAGGAATGCTTAGGCTGTGATATGTCTAGAGTTAACTGTTAAAAGTAAAGTTATAATATTTCTCGTGCTCGTACCTTTGTTGAAAACTATCTGGGCTATAATTGAGGTTACCAAGAGGCTAATTTCCCTGAATAAACGTGGTAGTTATTATTTCTGCGTTAACTTGTCGATTTGGAGTATGATAGTAGACTTTGCACATGCTTACACTATGGCGTGCTATTTATACCGGTCCAGGAGCATGAGAATCTTACTTCATTATCATATACAAGTGTACTTGTTTAATTAATTTCGGTAGGTCTGTATCGTGATTTGGGAATTGGGCGTATTCCCGGAATCGAATTTCGAGGTCCCTAGCCCGAGATATGGAATTTTGATGAAAAATTAAAAGCTTGAAAGCTTAATGATTTTTAAGAAATTACTGGAGTTGGATTTATTGATCTCGGGTCCGTATTTTGGTTCTGGAGCCCGGTATAGGTCCACTATAATATTTATGACTTGTCTGCCGAATTTGGTGAGAATCGGAGTTGATTTGACGTGATTCGGACGTCGGGTTGTAAAAATATAAGATTTAAAGTTTTCTTGAAAATTTCCTTTGAATTGGTGTCTGATTCGTAGTTCTAGGTGTTATTTTGGCGATTTGATCGCGCGGGATTATGGTTATGGTTGGATACAGCTTGTTCAGGCTTATACAGCATGTAAATGTAAGATTCGTGTCTTGAAAAGAAATTCTGAAGGTTAGGAATTAAATTCCAAGGTTTTTGGGCTAAGGTTAAATTAAGGATTTTCAGTTGTATTGTCTTGTCAGGCCTATATGGAATAGGGTGACGTGATATCACCCCCGGGTATGTGCGTGGTAAGGTGGAATAGAGATTTGAAGGCGAAGAACAACTCTTGGCACGTTCGAGGACGAACGTATGTTTAAGTGGGGGAGATTGTAATGACCCAACCGGTCATTTTGAGCATTTACGCTCCTTTCAGCTATTTAAAGTCTCGAATAACTTCCTACGAGGTATTATGACTTGTATGAATTGTCGGTTTTGGTTTTTAAGGTATTTCGGAGTTAGCAGCTTGGAAGAATGATATTTTTTGTTGGAAGCTTAAGTTGAAATAGTTGACCGGATGTGAACTTATGTGTAAACGACCTTGGATTTAAATTCTGATGATTTCCAATAGTTCCGTATGGTGATTTTGGACCTAGGAGCGTATCCAGAAAATTATTTGGAGATCCATAGTGGAATTAGGTTTGAAATGGCGAAAGTCAAAGTTTTGGGAAGTTTCGACGGGGGGTTGACTTTTTGAAATCGGGGTCAAAATCTAATTCTGAAAATTGAAATAGGTTCATTATGTCATTTACTTTTGTGTAAAATTTGAGGCCAACTGGACTTGATTCGATAGGTTTCGGCATCGAATGTAGAAGTTGGAAAGTTCATAATAGACTAAAGTTTCAAGTGAGTTCGCAATAGACCCAACTTCAAATGAGCATAACTCTCATTATACGAAGTGTTATCTGGTGTATTGCCTATCAAATGAAATATCTTTGAGTCTAGTTTCTAACACTTCAAACCGTTTTTCATTTAAACATTTCTATAGGAAGTTATGATCAAATTACCAAAGGTTAGAAAAATATAATTCTGCGACCAATTATGCGATCGCAAAACTGCTTCTACGACCGCAAACTAGTAGAAAAATGAACCAGAAGAGCCCAGTTCTGGGCACCAATTTTGCGATCAACTTTGCGGCCTGCATACCCATTCTGTGGTCCATTATGCGACCACAGACCTATTTTCGGAGGGATAATTTTTCTATTTTCATAACCCGACCCCATTTTGATAAATAGGCTCCGGGGCTTATTTTGGGGAAATTATCAGATGCTTTTAGAGAGAAGTGAGAGTGTTCTAGAGAGAGGAAGTAGATGAATTGTCTTGTTCATCAAATTCTTGTCCAACCCTTGAAATCCAACAATAAATCCCTCAAGTTCTTCATCAAACAGGTAAGGTTCTAACCCCTAATCTTCAATTTTGAGTTTGGGTAATGATAAGTGATTAAGAGTATGATTCTTAGGTATAATCGTATTATTTATACGTATCAATAAGGTTTATGGAAAGAGTGTTTAGTTCAAATGGGTAATTATTGGGTTAAAAATGGTAGAAATCTTCAAAGAGTTCAATTGAAGATTTGAGGGTCGAGTTGATGTCAGAATTTGGTGAAATTTATATTGTTGGACTCGTGGTTGGATGGACGTTAATATTTTGTAACCTTTGTCGAGTTCCGAGGCATGGGCCCTACGGACGATGTTTGAGCTAAATTTCGGATTTTATGAAAAATTTAAATTTTCATATGGAATTAATTTCAATAAATTTTATTGACTAAAACGAAATAATTATGACTAGATTCGAGGCATTCAGAGATCGATTTGCAAGGCAAGGGCATAGCAAAGTAAAGAATTTCACGCTCTGAGGTAAGTAACAGTTATAAATCTGGTTATGAGGGTATGAAACCCCGGATTTTGGTATCATGTGATTATTTTGGAGGTGACGCACATGCTAGGTGACAGACGTGTGGGCGTGCACCGAGGGGATTGTTACTTGGTCCGTCGCGGGAAACTGTAAAGTTGAATAATTTGTTGTTAGCTATATGCTCTCTATGTGTTGATAAAACTTGTTTATAAATCATGTTAGAAATCATGCTTAGGCTATGTGATAGTACTCTTGGGACCCACAGAGGTCGCGTGCTTGTTGAGTTGCCTGCTAAATGCTATATGTACTCAGTCTCAGTTTTTACTTGCATATTTTATCTCAGTCTCTGTTATTATTATTGATACATCATATCATTATTGTTTAGGCTGATTTCATGATTATTGAGAGCCCGAGAGACTGGAGAGATTTATGACTGAGTGAGTTCGAGGGGTTGATTGAGAGATATTGATACCATAGCACGTGAGTTATCCGTGCAACACGTGAGTTGGCCGTGCAAATCCTTATATTATACTATAGCACGTGAGTTGGCCGTGCAACATGTGAGTTGGCCGTGCAGATCCTTATATTATACTATAGCACGTGAGTTGGTCGTGCAGATCCATATATTTATATTATGGCACGTGAGTTGTCCGTGCAACACATGAGTTATCCATGCAGATTATAGCGCTTGGGCTGTAGGAGACCCTCTGGAGTCTGTACACCCCTCAGTGAGCATGGGTACCCATTGAGTGTGAGTGATGAGGGCTGGGAGCCTAGCAAGTGATGAGGGCTGGGAGCCTAGTGAGTGATGATGGCTGGGAGACCAGTGAGTGATTGTTGTCCTGAGAGGTTGTACTTGATTTCCATTTGTTGTTGCACTTAGTTGCTATCTGTCATTATTGTGAAATCTATGAAAGATTTTATATACGGATTACATGAACAAGAACTGTATAAAAATTGATTTGACATTAAACTGCCAGATTTGATAGCATGTCTATTCTTTGCTGGAATTATTAGAAATAAACCATAACTGTGTAGCTCGTCACTATCTTCAGTTCCTTATTTATTATTGTTACTTGCTGAGTTGGTTGTACTCATACTACATCCTGCACTTCGTGTGCAGATCCAGGTATTCCCAAATATAGCGGGTGTTGATTCTCTCGTACAGTTGATTTTTCGGAGATTCAGAGGTAGCTGCCATGTTTCACAGACCTTGCCTCTCCTTCCCTATCTCCTTGTTTACTGTATTTGGTTTCAGACTATTATAGACCGTATTTTCCAGACTTGTATTAATAATAGATGCTCATGTACTCAGTGACACCCGATTTTGGGGAGTGTTCATATCAGTATTTATGGGATTTTTTATTGTATTTAAATATTATGTTTTCAAAGTTAAAGGAAATTGGGGGTTATTGATGTTATCGGGTATCCTAGTATTAAGATAGGCGCCATCACGACAGGTCAGATTCTGGGTCATGACAAGTTGGTATCAGAGCTTTAAGTGACATAGGTCTCACAAGTCATGAGCAGGTTTAGTAGAGTCTTGCGGATCGGTACGGAGACATCTGTACTTATCTTCGAGAGGCTTTCGAACCCTTAGAAAAATTTCACTTTCTTGTATTCTATCGTGTGAAATTGATTCAGCTTGAAACATAACTCTTTGAATTCCTTCCACGCATATGCATGCGCACATGAGCGCTCAGTATCAGTTGTGCATCGCCGGCTTCTGATTCTATGAACGAGGTTCAAGATGTGTATTCTATGTTTTGGGTGATGGGTCAATCAAGATGACTTGAAGTCAGGATTAGACCGCAGCTTAGGCTCGGTAGTTTCAGTTGTGTGAACTTGTACAATTGGACTCATATATCCGGTAGTGCCCATATGAGTAGAATTTGTAGCTCGATGAATGGTTCGGTGACCATATGATGATTTTATTACGACTGCGGGATGTATTCTGATGGTTTGAAAGTGGCGGGGAAAAAAAGGGATGTAAAAAGGGAGTATTGGGTATTTGATTTCTGTCTCGATTTGATATAGTGTCTCGAGTATGAATGTTTTGAAGGATCTTTAATAATTTAATAATTTATGTAATGAAAAGGGAATAGTTCATCAGTTGACTATCCCAAATACTTCAGAACAAAATGGTGTTGCAGAGAGAAGAAACAGAACGCTCCTAGAAATGATTAGGTCAATGATGGCACAAGCTAACCTCCCAATTAGTTACTGGGGTGATGTGTTGCTTACTGCTTCCTTTGTGCTTAACCGACTCCCTACAAAATCAGTTACTACTACTTCATATGTGTTATGGACTGGAAGACAACCCGGCCTGGGTGTATTAAGACCCTGGGGTTGTGCTGCCTATACACATGATTCCTCTCAAAAATATGGAAAATTGAGCCCGAAGGGAAAGAAAAGTATCTTTATAAGATACTCTGAAACCTCAAAGGGTTATCTGTTTATAGGTCATCAAGACAGTGGGAGTATAACTGAGTTTGAATCATGAGATGTCACATTCTTAGAGGATGAGTTCTCTAATAAAGGAGAGGTAGGTCAAGACCTAACCTTATTTGAGATAATGGGTCAAGAAGTACAATGATCATTTCATTCGAGTGGGAGAATTTTAGCAGATGATGAATTAGTTTCTCATCAAAGACCTCCTTCATCATCAGATGCTAATGTAAGTAATTCTTCTACATTTAGTGGAGGTGACCAAATGGATCTTGTTCTAAGTGGGAGCGAAATGGTCACAGATCTTGTTCCAAGTGGGAGCAGGATGAATGATCTTGATCCGAGCGGGAGCAACATTGATCTAAATGGGAACAATGATGAGTCACAAATAAGACGTGGTTCTCGTAAAAAGATTCCCCTTCGATGATTTGATGTTGAAGGCGGCGAACTATTCATGATGCTCCTACAAGAAAAAAATGAGCCTAAAAATATAAAAGAGGCTCTCTCATGTATAAATGGACAAAAGAAATAAAGATGAATTGGAGTCTATAAGAGTCAACAAAGTTTGGGAACTAGTTGACCTCCCTGAAGGACGCAAAGCATTTGGGAGCAAATGGGTTCTCAGAATTAAGCTAAAGGCTGATGGCACAGTTGCGAGATATAAGGCTCGACTGGTGGCGAAAGGGTATACACAACAGAAAGGAATAGACTACGAAGAGACTTTCTCGTTTGTTGTACGATTTACCTCAGTTCGCCTGGTTCTAGCTATTGTTGCAAGCTTTTATATTGAATTACATCAGATGGATGTAAAGATTGCCTTTCTCAATGGAGAACTAGATGAAGAAATCTATATGGAACAACCTAAGTGTTTCATTGAATAGGGCCACGAACAAAAGTTTTGTAGACTTTTGAAGTCTATTTATGGCCTCAAACAATCTTCAAGACAGTGGTATATACGCTTTAAGAATGTTGTTGTATCCAATGGTTTTACCATGATGGATGAAGACCATTGTGTTTATACCAAAAGATCAAGAAACAAGCTTGTGATTTTAACATTGTATGTGGATGACATACTTATAGCTGGAAATGATAAGGAGATTATAAACGAAATAAAGTCATTGTTATCATCCCAATTTGAGATAAAAGATATGGGTGAAGCTGCATATATTCTTGGAGTTAAGATTTCAAGAGATCTTCCAAAGAAACTATTGTATCTCTCACAAGAGAATTACATTAGAAAAGTTCTTGAACTATTCAATATGCAAAATAGTAGCCCAGTTGAAACTCCTATCAGTAAAGGCCATACCTTGGGAAGTCAGATGTGTCCTAAGACTCCTGAAGAGACAAAAAGAATGAGCTGAGTTCCTTATAGGAGCATAGTCAAAAGTCTAATGTATGCTATCGTGTGGCACTAGACCTGATATCTATCAAGCAGTTGGCCTGGTAAGTAGATATCAAACCGACTCAGGTTTAGCACATTGACAAGCAGTAAAGAGGATCATGAGATATCCGAAGGGAATTGCTGATTATGCCCTTTGTTATCAAGATGACAAGGATCTGCGATTAGTTGGATATAGTGATGCTGATCATGAAGGAGATCTAGACGAGAGGATGTCTACCTCAGGATATGTTTTCTTACTCAGTGATGGCGCCATATCATAGAGTAGTAAGAAATAATCATGTGTATCACTATCTATGATGGAAGCCGAATACGTGGCTCTCTCATCAACAACACAAGAAGTTGTTTGGTTGAAACAGTTCTTGGAACACTTGTTGGATATCGCTGAAAATTCTGAACCAATATTAGTCTATTGTGACATTGAGGCTGCAATATCCTTCACCAAGGACGCTAAGTTTCATTGTAATACCAAACATATAGATATCAAGTATAACTATGCGAGACATGGATAGACGCAAGGTAGTGAATGTTAAGTATGTGTCTACAAAAGATATATTAGCAGATCCATTGACCAAGCCTTTGTCTAGAGATGCATTTGTGAGACACACTAGGTCTCAAGGCTTACGTAGACTCTGAGATACTTTATTTTGTAATTTATTTTCCCGTGTTCACAAACTGATATTCTTTGATTATCAATAAAGTTGATTTACATACATACATATTTTTATTATTGAATGTTATATGCATTCTTTATTCTTTTGAGAAGTATGTCGGGTAGACAATAGGTTGGCCTTCTCACACAGGCAACTACCTCCATAACTTAGTGATGTGAGGAGATGAGACATGGTTTTAAGAAAAATTATCATAAGGATAATTTGAGAGCTATTCGCTTAAACGATGGCATAAGGTCATTAGGGTGAAAAACGTTCACTTAGTCTACTTTGTGATCTAGATGTGAGTTAAATATAATTTTGTGGATCAAGAAACTCAAATTTAGATACTTATGGTGTCTAAATATCATTTGTACAACATTCTTTATGAGATAAAGACATACACTCCTTGAAAAAAGGGAGAAAATGATGTAGCACATGTTTCATACCATGTGTGCTAATGTCGACCAATTGGGTTAACATAAATCTATTCTCAACTTATTGTTGTGTGAGACTCAAAGATTTTATGATGGCTCAAGATTTTGTACCCTCTGAGACTCCAATCAGATACTTGAGGCTTATTGTGATATTAGCTATCTTAGTGTGTTTCCAAAAGACCATGAACACAAATTCGGTCTAGCGGAGCATATCTAGAAAAGCAGTCATACTAATGTTAAGGGGATCACAAGAAGAGGAAGATCATTGATGGAATCTCATTTATTTGTATTCACTGGTGCACCAATTAAAACTTATGAGTTATGATTGTGAATACAAGAAATAATGATATATGAGATTTTGAGACTATATCAAATGTGATTTATATAATCTAGGCTATTGCATACTTTATGATCTACTTATAGGTTTGACTCAACGAGAGTCTATATACTCCTAACAGATATATAACACTTAGCTCTCACAGTATGCTGGTCACACGGTCTACTTCCCTATATAAATGATTGAGGAGATGAGAATATATTTCTCAGATTAGATGAGCACTCCCATTATATGTGAGTGGGAGATGTAGGAAAATTGGGTCCACCCATAAGGAGTGCTTTAAGGCACAATAGGATTATTAGTTAACCATAATATTCTCCTATAAAAGTACACAAGCAGTGTACAACACACAATACAGGAAATCAATATTTTCCCACGCTCTCTTCTCCCAAAATCAGACGAGGAGTTTAGACTGTAGAATTGGGGTTGCTCCAACATACTGTGACAACCACCGCCGACCAGTAATTCCAGCTGCGGTTCCATCCATTCTTTCGCTTCCGCTACGCGAACAAGTAAGTTCTTGTTTTACGATTTACGAGCTATCTGAATTAGTCGGACCAATAAGTGACAAGTACCAAATTGTTAAAAGCAAAAGATATAGTAATATTATTGGAAACCTTAATTAACTCGACATGCACATGTTTATTTCATTGATTTAAATCAACATTCAACTTGTAACTACCATAAATAAGAGATATAATACAATACTCATTATTCCTCTCCCCAACTACCCCCCCCCCCCCCCAGTTATTTTTATACCACAAAATTTTCAATCAAATCACATATCACATGAATCATGATATATATGAAACCAATATTTATATTAACTGTCACTTTAAATATTAATTGTTAATATTTAAACTGCTAATTATAAAGCAAAATAATGCATGGTTTGAAGTTGGTTCGCTGAGCAAGATGAGAGAAGGTTTAACAAGGATTTCATATCCTATGTAGGGGTGTAGCTAGCATTTAAGTTACGGTTTCGATCGAACCCAGTAACTTTGGTTCAAATTCTATAATTGTCTTGAGAAATTTATTGAATATATATAAAATTATTAATTTAGAACCTAGTAACTTAAGAGGACTAGAATTCCGAACCCATAAACATCAGTTTCTAACTTCGCATTTGATCCTATGCTATTTTTTCTCTCTCTTCTCAATAACTTATCCATCTATTCTGGTGTGACGACGTCTATAATTGTGAAATTTAGGAATGAATAGTTGCAGTATTGGCGAAGCTAGAAGTTTTGCTATGTATGTTCAAGTTTTCAAGATTTGATATATGTATGAAATATAATATTTTACTTTACATATATATAATATAATTTTTCAATGAAAGATGTTAACTGATCATGTTTCGCTGGCTATAACTCTATCCCTGGATAGAGAGAATCAAACTCATACTTATATTTTGTGTGAAATTCTTACTCATACAACTAGATTATAAATTTTGATAGCATAAGATACCGTCTTAAAATATTCTTAATTTATTGTTTGTTTAGATAGAAGAAGAAATTAGGAGAATATGAAAGTTGAAGATTGCAGATTGGTTAGGTCAGAGATGAAATATGCTGAGAAACTAGAAAGAATTTCTAGCTCAAATGACATGTCCATTCTCAATGATTCTGAAGCAGTGGCGGATCCAAAATTTTAGACGAGGATTCAACATTTGAAAGAAGTGGACAATAAAAAATTTCGTCAAACGAGTTCATAAAATTTTTAAAATCAAAATATAAATTAAACTATTGTCAAATTTTAAAAAGCTATTATCAAATTAAACAAACAATTATGTTAGATCAAACTAATATGGTAGTGCGTTGTTTTGAAATAATTTTCTTCTTCTCTATTTTCAAAATAAATAAATAAATAAAATGGTAGTGCAAAAGGCATTTAAAGGAAGAAAGAGTGTAACGACCCAACCGGTTGCTTTGAATATTTGCACTTCGCTCGGTAGTTTATGAGCGTGAGTAGCTCCGTATGCTGTATTTTGACTTGTGTGAATCGTCGGTTTGGTTTTTAGGTTATTCGGATCTGATTTGGAAAAATGATTCTCAACGAGGGACCTTTAAATTCGAAAGAGTTGACCAAGTTTGACTTTTTAGCATTTGACCATGAATTAGAATTTTAATGATTCTGTTAGCTCCGTTGGGTGAATTTGGACCTAGGAGCACGTCCGGATTGTGATTTGGAGGTCCGTGGTTGAATTTAGCTCGAAATGGCGAAAGTTAAAATTTTGGAAAGATTGACCAGCGGTGGACTTTATGATATCGGGGTCGGATTCCAATTTCGGAAGTTGGAGCAGGTCTGTAATGTCGAATGTGACTTGTATATAAAATTTGAGATCAATCGGACGTAATTTGATAGGTTTCAGCATCAGTTGTGGAAGTTGAAGTTTCAAAGTTCATCGAATTCGAATTGAGGTGTGATTCGTCGTTACAATGTTATTATGTGTGTTCTAAGGCCTTGAGTAGGTCCGTGTTATGTTATGGGACTTGTTGGTATATTTGGACGTGGTCCCGAGGGGCCCGGGTGAGTTTCAGACGGGTTTCAGACTATTTTTCCTTCATTCTTCACTGTTGGTTCTGCTGATGTCCGGTGCACCCAGTGTTCTTCGCGATCACGGATTAAGGGAAAAATTGAGGCTGAGTTTTTCTTCACCGCGTTTGCGAATATGGGTCCACCATCGCATAGGTTACTGCAGATCGAGCATCGCGTTCACGTAGGTGTGCACGCGTTCGCATTGTAGAGCTGGGCTGGGCAGGTCTTCATGGCTTCTTCATCACGTTCGCGAGCCTGGGGTTGCGTTCACGTAGGTTCTTTTCGAAACTGAGCAGTATGTGCTTCGCGATCGCATAGCTTATTACGCGATCGCGTAGTGTATTTTCACGGGCAGTGCATTTTCTTCTTCGCGATAGCGAAGGTATTTTCGCGATCGCAATTCATTGCTTCGCTCAGTGATTATAAAGTACTCTATTTCGAGGGTTTCGGTCAATTTTTTCATTTTGGGAGCTATGGAGTTCGGATTGAGGCAATTCTTGAAGCAATTTTCACCTTATGAATTGGAGTAAGTGTTCTTTACTCGGTTTTGGTTATATTTCATGAATCTATCTTTGATTTTAGCGTTTTGTTGACGAATCTTAAAGAGGAAATTAGGGGTTTTGCACTAAAGTTTCATAATATGAATTTTTGAATTTTGATCATCGAATTGGAGTCATATTTGAGTGAAACTAGTATAGTTGGACTCGTAATTAAAAGGGTTATGGATTTTGTAAATTTTGTCGGGTTCCGAGGTGTGGGTGCAGGTTGGGCTTTTGGCCGATTTTGTGCTTTTTGATTCAAGATTTTATCTTTTTCGATCGGGATTGGTTCCTTTAGCATTGTTTGATGTATTTGAGTTGTTTTTGGTTAGTTTCGAGCCGTTCGGAGGTCGGAACACGCGGGATGGCATTTTGGAGCATCGCTTGGCTTGCTCGATGTTGGAATTGGCTTGTTCGAGGTAAGTAATTCTTCTAATCTTAGTGCTGAGGGTATGAAACCCCAAAATACGTGTTATGTGATCGGTATTGAGGTGACACACATGATAGGTGACGAGCGTGTGGGCGTGCACCATGTGAATTGGGACTATGTTGTTTCCATGGCACTGAATAGTGGCCCTATTTTGTTGATATCCGTATTTTCACCATGTGATAAAGTAATTGAGTTGTCAGTCATGCTAGATATCATGTTTAGGCTTTATGCCGATATTGTTCGAACCCATAGTGGTCATTTCTTACTGTCATCTCACTGATTTTATTGATATTTCGTACTCAGTCATATTCATGCATTCATACCATATCTCAGTCTCAAATATTATTTATTGATACATCATATCATTGTTGTCGGGCTAATTTCATGACGTTGTGAGTCCGTAAGTGAGACTGGAGAGATTGATGACTGAGTGAGGTCGAGGGCTTGAGTGAGAGTGACATTTTGGGATCAGGCTGCATACCGCAACATATTATATTGATTATATTTTATATGGATCGGGTTGCATGCCGCAACAATATTGGATCGGGTTGCACGCCGCAAAAATATTAGATCGGGTTGAACGCCGCAAAAATATAGCGCTTGGGCTGAAGGAGCCCTTCCGGAGTCTGCACACCCCCAGTGAGCGCATTCGACTTTATATATATGGATCGGGTTGCACGCCGCAACGGGCCTTATGGTCATATATGGATCGGGCTGCATGCTGCAGCAGGTATTGTACAACGCTGAGTGATTGAGTGTGCTGAGCCTTGAGCATAGTGAGAGAGAATGCGAGATAGTGAGATTGAGTATTCTGAGAGTGTGAGTACATTAGTTCATCTCTGAGATACATTGCATTGACATGCACACATGACATACATGCATAGAGATGTATTTTTCTCATGTTGTACGGTATCACATCATTCATGATTTCTCACACATGTTGACAGATGGAAATAGTGATGCATTTGTTTTACACTGGTTATCTAGAAAGAAAATGAAACATCTTATTTATTATGGAAAGTATCTTGGAAAAATTATTGTTTTCAAACTTATTCATATTTTTTTGGTAACTCTAGTAAACAATTTGGGTTTTCATCGAAGTACATGAAAGGCAGAACTATTTTCATAAATCATATTTTTGTTGAGCATTTGATTGTTGAGTTACTTCTGGTATTACTTGTTTTTATGTTGTTATGAACTATTGCTGGTTATTGAAGTTGGGACCCGACCTTGGTACACGCTCGTCACTACTTTCAACCTAAGGTTAGGTTTGTTACTTATTGAGTACATGGGGTCGGTTGTACTCATACTACACTTCTGCACCTTGCGTGCAGATGTTGGATGTTGTTGGATGTTGTTGTTGTTGTTGTGTTCGAAGGGAGCTGGATTGAAGATATACCTGTGTCCCAGCTATAACTGCCTCTTGTTCGTGGTAGCTTTAGATCTGTAAAACTCTGTTTATGTACTATTCAAACAGACTAGGTATTTATTTCATTTTCGCTTTGTAAACTCTATTCTTAGAAGATCACGATTTGTACTACCAGTTCTTGGGGAATGTAGTAGACTCAGATATTTCTTTTGAATAATTGTCTTATTAATATTATTAGAAATTGAATAGTTGTTAATTGGCTTACCTAGCGGGTTGGGTTAGGTGTCATCACAACTAGTTGAATTTTGGGTCGTGACAAAGAGCAAGAAAAAAACAATTAAAAAATCATACTTATATTAAACAAAAAAGGAACTAAAGAGGATTTCAAAAATACCTAATAAAGAAAAAATCCTAACATAAGTATAAATAGGAATAACCAGGCAACTCAAGGTCAACATGCCCGAGGATAAATTTATAATTGCACATACAACCTAATACGCGGAACGCATTTTGATAGCCCTTAAGTTACTATTTGACTAATGTGAGGGGTGCATGTATAACTTTTCTAATAAGCGGGCCCATTTGAATTTTCTTCTCATGCTCACTCTATTTCCCAAATGTGATTTTGCATGTTTTTTATTGTAATAGTCTCGTGCAATGTTTTGTAAATGCATACTAAATAACTCAATTTAATTAATTTATTACAGAGAGTTTTTTTTTTTTTTTTTACCAAAATGACAAAATCATTTCAAATGAAAATTGTAGTTGAGTATTAATTTTGTTAAAAAATATTGCATTAGTAAACTAAACTTTCTACTTACTAAATTTTGAAAAATAAAAAATGTAAGACGAATTAAAGACGTGGAAAGGACAAAAGGCTAGATGAAAGTAATTAAAATTAATTAGCAGTGCATAGGAAGATATTATTGGAGTATTTTATTTGTCCATATTAAATATATGATGATATCGTGAGCATAACAGGTGAAAAATAATAATGTGCAAAGAAAAGAAAACTTATGTCTGTCACGACCCAAAATTCACTATAGGCCGTGATGGCGCCTAACGCAGCCGTCAGGCAAGCCAACGGTGATCGATCAACTAAATTACTCATTTTGATTACTTTAAAATCATAATTCCCATTAATCAAATAGTATAGAAGTTGGTACTCGTACAAAACTCATGATTTTATTTTTCAATTCCTGTATAAAAATATAATTTCAAGGTGAAATGTTAATAATTACATGAACTACAATAATGAACAACCAGTAGGAACCTCCAAATTCCGGTATCACAAGTGTATGAGCGTCTACTAAGGAGTACAATAATAATAGAACAACCGTCTGGAATACAAGTTAGACGGGAAAAATAAATAACTCTGATGGAGACTCTGTGTGTTGCGGTTCGTAACAAGGAATGCAGCTCACCGTAAAGTTTTCGCAAAAGACGTGCCTCTGCACCCAGAGGACCACCAGAAACATATATATACCTGCACAATAAGTGTAGCAAGGGTAGCATGAGTACGTAAATTAACACGTAATCAATAAGTATCTAGCCAAATCCCAGAAAAGTAGTGACGAGGGGTCGATATCGGCACTTACTAGTGGTCCAATAAGACAGATATAATAGAAGTAAGCAGATGTGAGGCAAAGTAAATAAACGAAATGAACAAGTATAAATACGTGGTACAATCCTCCTCTCAACAATAAACTCAAGCTCTCAATTAGCAGTTACCTCCTCAACCGGAATATGTACATAATGGACCTCACCAGATAGGTCGTCATAATTCAATCAGGAAAACTCACAGATACACTGGCTTCTTGTCAAATATTACGTACGATTCTATAAGAGTATTTTTTATAGAAATGTTGAGGCGTACAGACCGATCCCATCATAATGTGTGCACTGTCGAGGGTCGAACGATACGAACCATAGATGCATCTATTACACTGCCGAGGTGAACGATCCACTCTCATGAGAATGTGGTACATAATCGTGCCGAGGCGAACGGCCCAATCCTATTAGAATAAGAAGCTTTAACGAGTCCTTGACCTCACTCACAAATAAACGTGTGAGTTATAATTTTTAAGGAAAACTTTCCGATGAAAACGTATAGCGCGGGAGAAATTCGTAAAAGAAGTACAATTATTTCGCGGCTAATCATGAAACCAGTCAAATCTCTACAATAGCAAGTCTATCGCTCTACGCAAGTCTAGTCTCAAGTCGTAATGTGAAATAAAAGAATTAAACCAGCAAAGATAACTCCTATAGTACAATTATAGCATGGTGTGAACCTAAGTCTACCCGGACAATAACATGAATTTATCTACATACAGACTCCCGTCAACTAGTGTGTACGTAACCCCCGCAATAAGTAGCACATATCAAATACATCACCTAGAGGTAGTTTCCCCCTTACAGAGTTAGACATGAAACTTACCTCGCTCCAAAGTTTCATAACCGGCTCCAATGTCTCTCTAACACCTCGAACCGATTACCATCATTCCAAAACTAGTCAAACAATTGTGCAAACCAATCAAAATATATCCCAATACGTATAATTTAACAATTTATAATGATTCTCAACTCCGCTCAAAAAGTCAACAAAGTCAACCCTCGGGACCACGTGCCCGGATTTCAAACAAATTTGAAGATAAACTTTACCCATAACATTACGAACTCAAATATATATACCTTATTCCTAATTCTATTTCCAAAATCGTGGTCCAAATCCAAAATTATCAAATTTAGGTTTCCTACCAAAATCCCATAATATTCCTAAATTTTCCTCCTTAAATTTATATATAAACCATACATTTAGCTCACAACAAGCGGAAAATTACTTGCCTTGTGTTGCATGATGAAAACTCCTCAAAATCGCCTAAACATTGAGCTCCAAAATCCCAAACGAAAATGACGAAATGACCAAGTTTGATCCCTTATGTTCTATCCAGTTTCGCTTCTGGGGACAGAATCTTCGCATTTGCGACATCGCTTTTGCGACCACAAATGCGCATCTGCGACGTCCACTGGTCAGCAGCCCCATCACACTTGCGGACTCCTTCCTGCTTCTGCGCAACCGCAGGTGAGAAACCATAGTCGCCTCTGCGCTCCAGCTCGCTTATGCGACCACTCTGTCACTTCTGCGAGGCCATAGAAGCGTTCCATTTTTTCGCTTATGTGAAGCCTTCCCCATCTAGCCTTCCTTGCTTCAGCGATGCGATTCTCGCTTCTACAAAGTTGCTTCTGCGACCCTGCTTCTGCAGAAGCGATCGCACCAACAACCAGAAATTCCAGCATTTCCTTAGTCCAAAAATCAAACCGTTAACCATCCGGAATCCACTCGAGGCTCTCGGGACCTTAACCAAATATACCAATACGTCCCAAAATGCAATACGAACTTAGTTGAGACCTCAAATCACGCCAAACAATGTCGAAATTATGAATCGCGCCTCGAATCATCTTATAAATTTTTAAATTTCCAAATTCTATATATTGTGCTGAAACGTACCAAATCCATCCGGAAGGACTTCAGATTTTACGCAAAAGTCACAAATCACAATACGAACCTATTCTAAGGCTCGAAACCTCAAACAGACATCGATAACATCAAATCCACTTCAAACCAAACTTATAAAATTCTTAAATCTTCTTAATGCCAACTAAGGCTCGCAAGTGGGCCGGGCTCGGTCCTAAGTGGGCTTCGCGAGCCCGGTCCTAAACGGTCCCGGGCTTCGCGTGCTTATTGCTGAAACCGGCTCGGGACCACGAACTAACGGTCCCGGGTTAAGTGGGCCGGTCCCGGGCCTAAGTGGGCCTAAACGGGCCCAAACGGGCCCAACAGAAACTTTCTATTTTTAATTTGTTTTTTAGAAGTTAGAGAAAAAAATAGTACTAAATATATATAAGCTATATTCGATTTATATACTATATATACATCTTAAAAAAAATATATATATATATATATATATATATATATATATATATATATATATATATATATATATATATACACTATATTATATATACATAGTATACTAGATATACTAGATATATATAGTATAGTATAGTAGATCTTAAGATATATATACATCTTAAGATATATATATATATATATATATATATATATATATATATAGTAAGATGTGTATATAGTATATCTTAAGATGTATACTATCGAATATGACTTATAAACTATGTATATATAATATAGTATATATATAGTATATTATAGTATATATATACATCTTAAGATATATATATATATATATATATATATATATATATATATCATACACACACACACACACACACAAAATACTATATATACATAGTATATTCGATATACTCGATATACATATATATATAAGCTTATAGCCTTATATATATACTATACTATACTATATATACATCTTAAGATATATAAGCTATATTCAATTTATATACTATATATACATCATAAGATATATATATATATATATATATACACACACACTATACTATATATACATAATATATTTGATAGTATACATCTTAAGATATATTATATATACATCTTAAGATATATATATATATACACACACTATACTATATATACATCTTAAGATATATATATATATATATATATATATATATATATATATATATATATATATATATATATATATATACACACACACACACACTATACTATATATACATAGTATATAAGTCATATTTGATAGTATATATCTTAAGATATATTAAATATATATAGTAAGATGTATATATACTATAGTGTAGTATAGTATATACTATATATACAACTTAAGATATATAAGTTATGTTCGATATATTCGATATACATATATATAAGCTTATATATATACTATACTATACTATACTATACATCTTAAGATATAGTATATATACATAGTATACTAGATATATATATAGTATAGTATAGTAGATATACATGTATATATAGTATATCTTAATATGTATACTATCGAATACGGCTTATATACTATGTATATATAGTATAGTATAGTATAGTATATATACTTAAGATGTATATATACTATACGGATCCAATCTCTGAAAAGTATTGATTTTTTCAAGCTCTCCCTCATAGACGCTCTATAATCACCGAGTTGAAGTCTTGCTTGACTGAAAGCGATATTATTGTGTTATGTTATAATTTTATATATATATATATACTATACTATATATACATCTTAAGATATACTATATATACTATACTATACTATATATACATCTTAAGATATACTATATATACATAGTATACTAGATATACTAGATATATATATATAGTATAGTATAGTAGATATACATGTATATATAGTATATCTTAAGATGTATACTATCGAATATGGCTTAAATACTATGTATATATAGTATAGTATACATATATATATACTATATATACAACTTAAGATATATAAGCTATATTCGATATAAGATATACTATATATACTATACTATAAATACATATTAAGATATACTATATATACTACACTACATATACATCTTAAGATATACTATATATACATAGTATACTAGATATACATGTATATATAGTATATCTTAAGATGTATATATAGTATATAAATCGAATATAGCTTATATATAGTAAGATGTATATATATTATAGTATAGTATAGTATATATATAAGCTTATATATATGTATATCGAATATATCGAATATAGCTTATATATCTTAAGTTGTATATATAGTATATACTATACTATTCTATAATATATATACATCTTACTATATATATTAAATATATCTTAAGATATATACTATCAAATATGACTTATATACTATGTATATATAGTATAGTGTGTGTGTATATATATATATATCTTAAGATGTATATATAGTATATATATATATATATATATATATATATCTTAAGATGTATACTATCGAATATGACTTATATACTATGTATATATAGTATAGTGTGTGTATTTTATGGCTTAAAATAAAGTTGGGGGGGTTAAATGGCTATTTTATAAATAGCCAACGGCTATTTTTGACAGCTCAACGGCTATTTTTTTTTAAAATATTTTTTTTTTAAAAACAAAATAGCCGTTGGGACCGTTTGGCCCGCTAAGGGACCGGGCCGGTCCCGGGCCTGATGGGCCCAAATCATAGGACCGGCCCACGAGACCGGACCAGGCCCGCTAAAACCGGACCAAACGGTCCTGGTCCATTTAACCGTTTGGCCCGCGGTCCCGGGCCTGGACCGGCCCACTTGCCAGCCTTAATGCCAACCTTCCATAATAAGCGGAGAAATGCTTCTCGACCACTCGATACTCAACCCGAACCTACGCCCAAGTCCAAAATCACCATACGAACCTATTGGAACTTTCAAATCTCGATTCCAAGGTCGTTTACTTAAAAGTCAAACTTTGGTCAATTCTTCCAACTTAAAGCTTCCGAAATTAGAATTTTCCATCCGAATCAACTCCGAATTTCCCGAAATTCAATTTCGATCATACACACAAGTCATAATACCCGAGGTGAATTTACTCAAGTCCTCAAACCGCCGAACGACGTGCTAGATCTCAAAACAACCAGTCGGGTCATTACAATGTCCTTTAAAAAGAAAAAGAACAGAGATGTTTAATAATTAAACTTTTCTGAAATGAGTAACTTATGCAAGCAAAGCGGGTATGTGTGCGTTTAAATTGCAACTTTTGTTGTATTTTTTGGATGATTGTTTATTCAATATTTTATGATGTATATCGTATTCTATTGTATGTGTTATATTGTATTGTTTTGATGAATACAATGTTTGGATAGATTATATCGTTTCTCATCATTTTATAATATCATACACCATCAGTTTGAAGGATACATTATAATATTATAAAAAAAGTATGATACGAGATTGACTTATTATTAAAATAGGGTAGAGGGTGCAATATAAATATTAAAAAATTATTAACGATGAAATGAGAAGAAAAAATAAGATAACGACGCGAGCACACCATATTGATTTCATCGTTAAGTAATGATCAATTTAGCAATACAAAACAATAATAAGTAACAATCAAAATAAATAATATATTTAAAGTAACAATACGATGAAATACAATAGGTAACAATCATCCAAACAGGTTTTGATGAAATACTTGTAAAACATCGTAACTTGTTGTTTTGATGCTGTTAAACTTTTAGGATTTCTATGTAAAATATATACTACATACGGAAAAAGGCCTAAACTAACCCTGTCATTTGCTAAATAGTTTATAGATATCCCCCGTCTATCTATTAGTATACGATGTTAATTCTATTAAAAATATTTCCCCCGTGTCTAATGACAAATTTTGCGGGCCTTGTAATTTTATAGAAAGGTGATAAATTAAACATAGTGAAATTTTTGAATATAGCTTTGCAGTGCTAAACTATTTCTGATCATATCAAATCTCATGCGATGTTGATTTCTTGTGTTTCAAACTTAAAATTTGGGAAATAACATTTGATGGGAATCAAAAGTATTGAATTTTCAATATATGAAGTTATTCATATTTACTGTACAAGATGCATGAAGGTATGGTAATTGGGCCCGGGCACAACCCGATCTAATCCAACTAGTCCTAACATAAGTATAAAACAATATACTTCATTTTCAAATACAAGTTTTCAATCAAAACATATCAAAGCACCAATTAAACTCTTACACACACACACACACACACACACACACACCCCCCCCCCCCACACACACACACACATATATATATATATAACTATTTTAATAGTAGTACTAAAACAAAGATATAGTAGGTGAATTACTTTTTAATACTAATATAATATTTTTAGTTAGTGGTCCTCGGATAGAAGGCCTATATTAACAACGAAGAGAAAGTGAACCCCCTTAACTACTAAGTTGAACATTTGAGTTGTGTAAGGATAATTCAGCATATTATTTATATATATAAAACATAAATTTGACCTTATATATATAACATATTTCCCCTTCAAAGAGAATTCAAGTTTAGGGCTCTTAGTGAACCTCCTCTCGCCCATAGCTACGCCCCTACTCTAAAGTGATACTAGCATGCAATATGAGTTTATGGATTTCGGGAGGCTCAATACTTTAACAGAGATAAGCTACACATTCATTCTCAGAAATTTAAAGAGTAATTATAGATAATATATATAGTAACTTGAATCTGACACTCCACGAGCATGCTCCACAGTCTGTGTAATCCCCTTCAAAGAGAATTCAAGTTTAGGGCTCTTAGTGAACCTCCTCTCGCCCATAGCTACGCCTCTACCCTGAAGTGATACTAGCATGCAATATGAGTTTATGGATTTCGGGAGGCTCAATACTTTAACAGAGATAAGCTACACATTCATTCTCAGAAATTTAAAGAGTAATTATAGATAATATATATAGTAACTTGAATCTGACACTCCACGAGCATGCTCCACAGTCTGTGTAAGGCCCCGTAAGGGGTTTTCGCTGGGGAGTAAAGAAAAACTCTCAGCAAAAAAAGATATTTTTGCGGACCGCATAATGGTCGCAAAATGAATCAGAGGAGGGGCAAGATTGGAAGAAGGTCAGCGGTATATTATGTGACCGCAGACCAGTTATGCGGTGCATTATGCGATCGCAGAATAGGTCTGCGGGCCGCATAATCACCGCAGACCCAACCAGACGACCTCAGTTTTGGAGTGTCAATTATGCGACCGATATGTGGGCCGCATAATGGTTCTGATGTACGGTCTATGATCGCAAACCCGATTTCGGCAAGTTTAAGTTTGGGAAATTTTATCCGACCCCATTTTAATAAATAGCCTTTGAGCTTATTTTGGGATATCCATCTGATGATTTTAGAGAGAGAAAGAGGAAACCTAACATTCTAATCATCCATTCTTGTCCAAATCTTCGAATCAAGGAAGCCAACCACAAGATCTTCATCTAAGAGGTAAGATTCAAACTCTAGTCTTCAATTTTGAGTTTGGGTATGAGATGGGTAATTTGGGAGTATGATTTTTGGATATGGGAATTTTTATTTATCACATGCATGGACTAGTAGGTATTGTAGGGAAGTTGTTGAACAATCTTGGGTGGTTTTGGTATTGAATTAGTTGTGGAGTGAAGGAAATATTGTGGATGAACCTTGTAGTGTAATTTGCACACCTAATGTTTGATAAAATGCTCAAGTGAGATGGAACTATGAATTTCTTCCTAATTTGTGTTCAATTTTGTTATATATCTAAGTAAATCGAAGTGGCTAATATTTTCGGAATGTTGTAGTAAATTAAAAGGCTCGAAGCAAGGTATGTTGGCTAAACTCTTCTCTTAGAATTGAGTCCCACGGTATTCATGTAATTTATGTAAGTCCCGAGTTATTCATTATAAAATTGACTATTCCGAATAAGCTTGTGTTGAAAGATATATATTCAATATGTATCCCAAATGCTTTTATCATATTATGTTATCATTTGAGGATGTGTTCAAAGTATGGGTTGTGCATTAAAAATGTTTCGACTTCAAGTCAACTTCAAACGAAGGCTATTATGCCAGATTTTGTAAAAAATCTCTATGTGCCTAAGACTCTTAGTTTCTGACATGTGTATTAAAAACCTTAATTTGTAATGTCTTGTTGTTGTTGTTGATGATGATGATGATATTTAAAAGTAAAAAAGGTGAGCCTGAAATACTAAATACGGCCGACATGCCAAATATGATTTTATAATTGTGGCCACTAGTGCCAATAAAATGAAATGATGTGAAAGAAGTATGAATTGAGATGATCGCTATAAAAGGATGATGTCTCGAATGAGACGGCCTAGACGATCGGGTCGTGATCAGACGCCATATCGCACACATGGTGGTGATTGTGCTGGAAATTGTAATTAAAATTGTGATTATGGTTGATGTCTCAAATGAGACAGCCTAGCCGATCGGGTCATGATCAGACTCCGTGCTAAAAAAACCGGTGGTATTGATATTGTGAACATCGGTAGTGTGAAAGGTGGTATTTTAGTACTAAAAATCTCCCAACTTAAGATATGAAAATTTATTTTAACACTATTTTGATCCTAATTTGAGGTTTGATGTTGTTGTGGCTTCCACTGATATTATGATTATTCTTACTTATATTATTTATCATTCTATTGAAAGGGTGTTTTGTCATTCATACTAGTACTATTCCATATGTACTAACATCCCTTTTGTCGGGGGCGCTGCATCTTCATGGGATGCAAGTGGTTTTACAGCAGGAGACATTGATTAGTGATAGTGGTACACCCTCTTCCCAGCTGACTTGGTGAGCCCCACTTTATTTCGGGGTCATGTATTTTTTGTTCCTTGTGTTTTGTGTTTGAGGTATAGCCAGGGCATTGTTGCCGGCATTATCATAATACTCTTATGTACTTATTAGAGGCTCCTAGACATAGTGTGGGTTGTATATTGGTGTTGGGGAAGCCAAATAATGTTATGTTGTGTTTGAATTACTTGTTTCATTTCAGACCATGAAAAATGTGTGTGAAATTTGAGACTTTAAAATGAAGTAACTAATGGTAATAATTTAGTATTGTATACATAATCTCTTTATGGTCTAATCAACGAAAATATGTATTCTTTTAATTCATAAGTAAGTTTTGGTAGAAAGTATCTATCAGGCTTGCTTTATCGGGTTCACTCGGTTGAGCGCCGGTCATGCTCCCCGAGTTCGGGGCGTGACAGTCTGTGGCAGATGTAGTACATGTTTGATGGTTTCAACTGAATTCACATAACAATAATAGTGGCTAAACTTCGGTTAATTGCTCAAAAATTGGCAATTCGGCCTAATTATTTTGTGAAAATTTCACCCGATATTCAAATTTTACTTTGGTAATAAGATGTACCAAATTTTTTAAAATTATTTAACTGGTATCTAATATTGATAAACTTCTGACAAAATGGGGATGTAAGTTGGAACCTAAAATTTTGTGCGTGAATATAACAACTATCACAAAAACACCAAACAACAGAAAATTCAAGGATCGGTTTTATGATTATTATAAATTGTAACGACCCAACTGGTTGTTTTGAAAAATTGCGTCAGGTTCGATAGCTTTAGATCATGAGTAGCTTCACATAGTATATTAAGACTTGTGTGTAACGTCGGTTTCGATTTTCGGGTGATTCAGAATTAGTTTGGAAGAATGAATTTCATTGTTAAAGCGTTAAGTTAGAAGAGTTGACCAAGTTTGATTTTTGTTTGTTTCCCCAGATCAGAGTTTTTATGGTTCCGTTAGGTCCGGATGATGATTTTGGAATTGGGCGTATACCCGGATTCACAATTGGATATTTCTAGAAGGTTTCAGTACATTTTGGCAAAAATTAGAAAGTTGAAGGTTTGGAAGGTTAAGAGGTTTGACTAGGAGTAGACTTTATTGATATCGAGTTTGTAATTCGATTTCGGGAGTTGGTATAGCTCCGTTGTGTCATTCGGAATTTGCATGCAAAATTTGACGTCGTTTCAGATTGATTTGATATGTTTCGGCGCAAGCTTTAGAAGTTGAAAGTTCATAAGTTCATTAAGTTCGATTTGAGGTGCGATTCATAGTTTTGATGTTGTTTGATGTGATTTGAGGCGTCGAGTATGTCCGCGTTATGTTATGGAACTTGTTGGTATGCTTCGACGGGGTCCCGAGGGGCCTCAAGTGTGTTTCGGATGGGCTATGGGCAATTTCTCTATGTTTTGGACTGTTTGTTTGTTGGTGTGTATGTTGTTCTTCGCAATTGCGAAAGGTTTTTGGGGAGCTCAGAAATTTTGTTCATCGCAGACGCGATCTTGGGCATGCATTCGCGATGCTTTAGCTGTCCATTGTCCGTGTTCGCACCTGTATGCTCTTGTTCGCACAGTGAGCTAGGAGCTGGTGGACTTTTAATCACCGCATTCTCGTTTGTCTACACGCATTCGTGAAGACTCTGGTCATTGTTCATCGCGTTCGTGAGGTTTGTGCCGCGAACATAAATGTGATGACCCAAAAGTTCATCTTATGTTTTAGAACTCGAATTTGCGCTCTTAAGCCTTAAAAATCTCATTTTTACCCTTCTCGATTTGTGTGCGCAATCCGGGCGTGTTTCTGAAAAACTTTTATGTTGAAAATTGATAAAAATAAGAATTATTTCCCTAAATTTTGATTTTAGTTGACTTCGGTCAATATTTTTGATAAAATGGGCCCGGATCCGTGTTTTGACGGTCTTGGTGGGTCCGTATCGAATTATAGGACCTGGGCGTATGCCAGGAATCGAATTCGGAGGTCCCTAGCTCGAGTTATGAATTTTTGATGAAAATTAAAAGTCTGAAAATTTATTGTTTTTAAGAATTGGTTGATGTTTGGCCTTGTTGATACCGGGTCAGTATTTTGGTTCCGGAGTCCTGTGAAATTTGGTGAGAAACGGAGTTGGTTTGACGTGATTCGTACGTCCAGTTGAGAAAATAGGAATTTTAAAGTGTTTTTGAGAATATCATTTGATTTGGTGCTAAATTCATAGTTCTAGGTGTTATTTTGGCAATTTAATTTCCCGAGCAAGTTCGTATGATATTTTTAGACTTATGTGCATGTTTGGTTTGGAGTCCCGATGGCTCGGGTGAGTTTCCGGTAGTCCACGGGATGTTTTGGACTTGGGAAAATCTGGTATTTTGCTGCAGCAGGTGTTCTGGCATGTCCTTCTTCGCGTTTGCGAAGGTACTCCCGCGAACGCGAAGAGTAAATTGATGAGGCCAGAATTTTCTTCTTCGCGAACACGAAGGCTTGGTCGCGAACCCGAAGCGATGGGGTCGTTACCCTTCGCGAACGCGACAAGCTCATCGCGAACGTGTAGTGTTAGGTACTTGGGGGAGTCAGTCTTTCCTTAATCGCGAACGCGAGAAATGTCTCGCGAACGCGAAGGCCGAGGGTGGTAGCCTATGCGAATGCGAACAAGGTCCCGCTAACGCGAAGGCTTGGCAGCCAATGCTCTTCGCGAACGCGATGCACACTGTCGCCCAGCACTTAACAAAATCTAAAAACGGGAATTGGCCATTTATTTCATTTTCTCAAAAACCCAACAAACTAGAGGCGATTTTCAAGAGTTGGTTTCTTCCCCAAATGTTGGTAAGTGATTCTAAACCATTTTCTTTCCATTACCCATTAGATTTTATGAATTATCAACCTAAAATCTAGAGTTTTCATGGTATAATTAGGGGTTTGGGTAGAAACTAGGGATTTCGAAAATTTGGGGATTTAGACCTCAATTTGAGGTCGGATTCCAAAACCAATTATATATCCGGGCTCGGGGGTGAATGGGTAAATGGATTTTAGTCCGAACCTCGGGTTTTGACCAAACGGGCCTGGGGTCGATTTTTAACTTTTTGGAGGAAAATTTGGGAAATTTATTTTATGCAATGTAATTGATTCCTTTAGCAATATTTAATATTATTGAGTCATTTTTGAATAGATACTAGTGGTTTGGAGGTGAATTCTAGAGGAAAAACTGTGATTGAGAATTAAGTGGCCTTCGGAGCAAGGTAAGTGTTGTGTCTAACCCTGACTTGAGGGAATTAGGAACCTTAGACTATTTGCTATGTGAAATTCATGTAAGCGGCGTATATGTGAATTGACGAGTACTTATGCGCCGTCAATTTACCTGCTTTCCATGTTTCTTCTATTTTTCTTATACTGTCTCTTTCCTATGCCTAATTACTACTTGTTTATACCAGTGTTATTAAATTGATCGTTCTTATCATGTTTATGAATTTTCTGGTGATAATTGAGTATTTATTTCAAAGTTGAGATTGATATTGTGGAACCAAATGTTGAAGTAAGGCTTGTACTTGTTATTCTATCTCCCTGTTTTTATTTATGCATTGCATTAAGGTAAGGGAGAGTGTTAATGCACGAAAGGTGATGTTGTGTCAAATTGTGAGTGTTAATGCACGAAGGGTGATGCCGTGCCATATTGTGAGTGTAAAATCATAAAGGGTGATGTCGTTCCATATTGCGAGTGTTAATGCACGAAGGGTGTTGCCGTGACATGATATGAGATTTAATGCACGAAGAGTGATGCCGTGTCGTTTCTATTGATTTATGGTGAGACTGAGAGTAAAAGCACGAAGGGTGATGCCGTGCATTTTTCCTTTACTGTATTCGTGTTCCTTTTGATTCATAATATATTGGTTGTTCAAGTTATCATTCTGCTGGAGTTATTTATCTCGTATTTCCCCCAGTATGTTTCCCCCTCCCGATATCTCCCGTCTAATCCTTCATTACTGTTACTTGTAAATACATTGTTAAATTGTACAGGTTGATTTGTAGGTGCCTTGCCTTAGCCTCGTCACTACTTCGTCGAGGTTACGCTCGACACTTACCAGTACATGGGGTCGGTTGTACTAATACTGCACTCTGCACTTTCTGTGCAGATTTTGGTACCGGCTCGGGTTGATTGAGATTTTGCTATTGGACCGCTATCCTGAGACTCGAGGTGGATCTGTCGGCGTTCACACACCTTGAAGTCCCCGTCTATCTTTTTTGTTCTACTGTTTCTTTCATTTACACAGCTGTATTTCTTTCAGACTATTACTTGTAGTAAATTCTAGAATGCTCGTGAATTGTGACTCCAGATCCGAGTGGTAGTAATTAATACAGTTTTTTTTATATTATTCCGTACTTATTATATTTCACCTTAATTAATTTGGTGTTATTTACTGAATGGGATAAGAGTTGGTTTAATTATTCTCTAATGTTGGCTTGCCTAGCAAGTAAAATATTAGGCACCATCACAGTCCCGACGGTGGAAATTTCGAGTCGTGACAAGTTGGTATCAAAGCCCTAAGTTGCCTAGGTCTCACGATTCACGAGAAAGCTTAGTAGAGTCTGGAGGATCGGTACGGAAATGTCTGTGCTTATCTTCCAAAGGCTATGAAGTTTAGGAACAAATTTCACATCTGTTCTTCTCTGTCGTGCGATTTTGTATTCTCAATACTGATTGAACTCTTTGACTCTTGTTCTCTCGCAGATGGCGAGAACACATACCGCTTCCTCAGCTGAGCAGCAGCCAGAGTCTCCAGTGGAAGCTCCTACGAGGGGTAGAGGTCGAGGCAGAGCCAGAGGCCTAGGTAGGGGCAGGGCTCAGCCCTAAGCCCGAGTAACAACCCCAGCAGTGGAGCCTCAGATAGATCTTGACGAGGAGGTTCCAGCTCAGATTGTTCCTGCCGGGCCAGATCAGGTTCCAGAGAGGTTCATTGCCACCCCAGTACTTCAGGACGCTTTGGTCCGTTTGGTGGACTTATGGAGAGTGTAGCCCAGACGGGCGCATTTCCCATGGCACCAGCAGTCTCTCAGGCTGGAGGAGGAGCCTAGACTTTAACTACTCCCGCTCCGGAGCAAATAGCTCCCCAGTATCAGGCTCCAGCAACTCAGCCAGTCGGAGTAGTTCAGTCAGTTGTTGCGGCACAGGTCGGAGATGGGCCAGCTATGTTTTCTAAGGCTTTGTGGATGTTGGACAAGTTTACTAAGCTCTTCCCTGTTCACTTCAGTGGTGCTCCTTCAAAGGATCCCCAGGAGTATCTTGACATCTGTCACGAGGTTCTACGGAACATGGGTATAGTGGAGACCAATGGGGTCGATTTGGCCGCATTTCAGATGACTGGTTCCGCCAAGAAATGGTGGAGAGATTATTTTCTGACCAAACCAGCTGGGTCGCCTGCTCTTACTTGGGACCAGTTCTCTGAGCTCTTCATAGAGAAGTTTCTGCCTATCACATTGAGAGAGGAGCGTCGCTGTCAGTTTGAGCGTCTTCAGCAGAGCAGTATAAGACCTGTTTTGTAGATTTGGCCTGTCATGCTATTCTTTTGCTTCCCACCGAGAGAGAGAGAGAGAGAGGGTGAGGAGGTTTATTGACGAATTTGCTCAGCCTATCTGATTACATATGGCTAAGGAGACGGGAAGTGGAATTCATGTGAGCGGCGTATATGTGAGGTGAAGAGTACTTATGCGCCGCCAATTTACCTCCTTTCCATGTTTTTAATATTTTTCTTATACTGTCTCTTTCCAATGCCTAATTGCTACGTGTTTATACCAGTGTTGTTAAATTTATCGTTCTTATCATGTTTACGGATTTTCTGGTGATAATTGAGTATTTATTTCAAAGTTGAGATTGATATTGTGGAACCAAATATTGAAGTAAGGCTTGTACTTGTTATTCTATCTCCATGTTGTTATTTATGCATTGCATTATGGTAAGGGAGAGTGTTAATGCACGAAGGGTGATGCCGTGCCATATTGTGAGTGTTGATGCACGGAGGGTGATGCCGTGCCATATTGTGAGTGTAAAAGCACGAAGGGTGATGTTGTGCCATATTGCGAGTGTTAATGCACGAATGGTAATGTCGTGACATGATATGAGAGTTAATGCACGAAGGGTGATGCTGTGTCGTTTCTATTGATTTATGGTAAGACTGAGAGTAAAAGCTCGAAGGGTGATGCCGTGCATTTTTCCTTTACTGTATTTGTGTTCCTGTTGATTCATAATATATTCGTTGTTCCAGTTATCATTCTGCTGGAGTTATTTATCTCGTATTTCCCCCAGCATATTTCCCTCTCCCGATATCTCCCATATAATCCTTCATTACTGTAACTTGTATATACATTGTTAAACTGTACATGTTGATTTGTAGGTGACTTGCCTTAGCCTCGTCACAACTTCGTCGAGGTTAGGTTCGACACTTACCAGTACATGGGATCGGTTGTACTGATACTGCACTCTGCTCTTTCTGTGCAAATTTTGGTACCGGATCGGGTTGATCGAGATTTTGCTATTGGACCGCTATCCGGAGACTCAAGGTAGATCTGTCGGTGTTCACAGACCTTGAAGTTCCTATCTATCTTTTCTGTTCTACTGTTTCTTTCATTCATACCATTGTATTTCTTTCAGACTATTACTTGTAGTAAATTCTAGAATGCTCGTGAATTGTGACTCCATATCCGGGTGGTAGAAACTAATACAGTTTTATTTAAGATTATTCCGCACTTATTATATTTCACCTTAATTAATTTGCTGTTATTTACTGAATGGGATAAGAGTTGGTTTAATGATTCTCTAACGTTGGCTTGCCTAGCAAGTTAAATATTAGGCGTCATCACGGTCCCGACGGTGGGAATTCCAGGTCGTGATAAGTTGGTATCAGAGCCCTAGGTTGCCTAGGTCTCACGATTCACGAGCAAGCTTAGTAGAGTTTGGAGGATCGGTACGGAAACGTCTGTGCTTATCTTCCAGAGGCTATGAAGTTAGGAAAAAAAATCACTTTTATTCTTCTTTGTCGTGCAATTTTGTTTTCTCAATACTGATTGAACTCTTCGACTCTTGTTCTCTCATAGATGGCGAGAACACGTACCATTTCCTCAGTTGAGCAGCAGCCAGAGCATCCAATGGCAGCTCCTACGAGGGGTATAAGTTGAGGCCGTGCTAGAGGCTGAGGTAGGGGCAAGGCTCAGCCTAGAGCCTGAGCAACAGCCCCAACAGTGGAGCCTTAGATAGATTTTGATGAGGAGGTTCCATCCCAAACTGTTCCTGCCGGGTCAGATCAGGTTCCAGAGGGGTTCATTGCCACCTCAGTACTTCAGGATGCTTTGGTTTGTTTAGTGGGCCTTATGGAGAATGTGGCCCAGACTGGCGCATTTCCCATGGCACCAGCAGTCTCTCAGGCTGGAGGAGGAGCCCAGACTCCCACTAATCCCGCTTCGGAGCAGATAGCTCCCCAGTATCAGGCTTCAGTAGCTCAGCTAGTCGGAGTAGTTTAGCCGGTTGTTGCGGCACAGGTCGGAGATGGGCCAGCTATGTCTTCTAAGGCTTTGTGGAGGTTGGTCAGGTTTACCAAGCTCTTCCCAGTTCACTTCAGTAATGCTCCTTCATAGGATCCCCAAGAGTATCTTGGCAGCTATCACAAGGTTCTATGGAACATGGGTATAGTGGAGACCAATGAGGTTGATTTTGCTTCATTTTAAATGACTGGTTCCGCCAAGAAATGGTGGAGAGATTATTTGCTGACCAGACCAGTCGGGCCGCCTGCTCTTACTTGGGACTAGTTCTCTGAGCTTTTCATAGAGAAGTTTCTGCCTATCATATTGAGAGAGGAGCATCGCCGTCAGTTTGAGCGTATCCAGCAGGGCAGTATGATTATTACTCAGTATGAGACCCATTTTGTGGATTTGGCATGTCATGCTATTCTTCTGCTTCCTACCGAGAGAGAGAGAGAGAGAGAGAGAGAGAGAGAGAGAGAGAGAGAGAGAGAGAGAGAGTAAGGAGGTTTATTGATAGACTTGCTCAGCCTATCAGATTGCAGATGGCTAAGGAGACTTGGAGTGAGATTTATTTTCATGTGGCTGCTAATGTCGCCAGACGAGTCAAGACGGTTCTTACTCAGGGTGGTCAGGGGTCTGACAAGAGACCTCGTTATTCCGGTGAGTTTAGCGGTGCCTCATCTATAGGCAGGGGTACTTTGGTAGAGGCCATCCTCCTAGGCTGTTTTATTCAGCACTCCAGGCATCCCACGGTGCCTTAGGTGATCGTGGCCCTCAGATGCATTATTTCAACCAGCTAGCCTACAGTGCACCACCAGCGACTATTAGTTCACCTCCACTCCAAACTTATCAGGGTGGTTATTCAGGTCGGCAGGGTCAATTTCAGGGTCAGCAGTCACAACAACTGAGGTTATGTTATACTTGTGGTGATCCAAGGCACATTTCTAGATTTTGCCCTCGGGCAACGGGCAACTCATAATATCTGGGTTCTCATGCCATGGTTCCGACACCATTTGTTGCACCACCTGCTCAGCCAGCCAGAGGTAGGGGTCAGGCAGCCAGAGGTAGAGGCCAGACTGTTAGAGGTGGAGGTTAGACTGTTAGAGGTGGAGACCAGCTGGCTAGAGGTCGTCCCAGGTAGGGGTGTTCAAAACCAAATCGAAATCGAAAACCGAATCGAAACCGAAGCTTAATGGCTTATTGGTATCGGGTTAACGGTTTAACGGACGGGGAATGGATTGAAATTTTTTTATTAATGGCTTATCGGTTTAGGGGCAGATTATTCAATTTTATATATATATATATATAAAATTTGTTTTTATCCATATATATATTAAATATCAAAAACTCTTCCACTTTTTCTAGCTATTTGCTTAGCTTATTCTCCCATCCTACTATAAGATTGTTTAAGCTGCTGTCTATGGTTCACCTATGCTTTTATTTTTTAAAATTAATGCCTGCTGTCTATGTTTAATAGAAGAACAACAGTGTTGTTGCCATAACTTTTATCCCACAATATTGACAATAGTACTATCTTGAATTATGTTCTGGGGAAATAGCGCATCTGCGTTTCCTGTAAATTGTTTACTACTTATAATCCATCCCTATTTCTATACATAACTGCCTTTTGCTCGGTGTTATTTGTATGGATAATGATATAGCGTGAAATGCATGGTTGAGAGTTTAAGTTAGAAATTTGAAGTTGTTGTTTGAACTTTGAAGCTGCATAAATTCAAGCTCTGTTAGGCGTTAGCTGCAGGCCAAACATTTCTGTGTATTCTGCTCACTTATGGATTAATCATTTTAAAATATGTATCCTGGACTCACTTTGAATATAGACTGGAATTTTCTATTCTGAATTTGTATGCTAGGCGTTAACAGACATATGTATGTCTGGACTCATGTAATGTAGTCTGCTTTGGGATTTAATGGTAGGCGTTAACATACATGTATGTCTGAACTCATATGTAGTCTGCTTTGGGATGTAATCTAGCCTCCAATGTATTCTACTTTTTTCACTCTACAACACATGACACACTATATCATTCTTATGTAGGCGTTAGCAAACATGTTTGTCGGGATTCAATGTGTAATTTCTTATTGTGAATTTGTATGCTAGACGGTCAACAAACAATTAATGCACGCAATATAGATTTAATTAGGCCGATAACCCGCCCGATAAGAGCTAAACTGATACCAATCCGCCCGATATCTTATCGGGTGGCTAGCGGATTAATACATTTAGAAGCCGATAACCGTTAAGCCAAACTGTTAAGAGTAATTAACCACCCAATCCGCCCGATAAGCAGTCCTAGTCCCAGGGACATAGTTCAGGGTGGTGAGGCCCAGCCACGGTGTTATGCTTTCCCAGCCAAGCCTGGGGCTGAGTCATCTGACGTTGTTATCACAGGTACTGTTTCAGTTTGCAGTAGAGATGCTTCAGTTCTATTTGATCCGGGATCTACTTACTCCTATATATCATCCTATGTTTCTTCATATTTGGTTGTGCCTCGTGATTCTTTGAGTTCTCATGTGTATGAGTCCACACCCGTGGGAGATGCTATTGTTGTAAATCGTGTTTATCATTTATGTGTGGTCACTATTGGGAGTCTTGAGACTCGTGTAGATATTCTACTTCTCGAGAGGGATTCTTGGCCATTCTGCCAGTAGGGTTATCTCTTATGTGAAGGCTCGGTAAATGGTCGAGAGGGGGTGTCTAGCTTATTTGGCTTATGTCCGCGATTCTAGCGCGGAGGTTCCTTCTATGGATTCAGTGCCAGTTGTTCGTGAGTTTCTAGAGGTGTTTCCTGTAGACCTGCCGGGGATGCCACCCGACAGGGACATTGATTTCTGCATTGATTTGGCTTCGGGCACTCAGCCCATTTCCATTCCGCAATACCACATGGCCCCTCCAGAGTTGAAAGAATTGAAGGAACAATTACAAGATTTGCTTGATAAGGGCTTCATTAGACCTAGTGTCTCGCCCTAGGGTGCACCTGTGTTGTTTGTGAAGAAGAAAGAAGGATCGATGAGGATATGTATAGATAATCGACAGTTAAACAAATTCACCATCAAGAACAAGTACCCATTACCGAGGATTGATGATTTATTTGATCAGCTTCAGGGTGCCCAGGTGTTTTCGAAGATTTATTTGAGATCTGGCTACCATCAGTTGAGGATTAGGGCATCCGATGTCCCAAAGACAGCTTTTCGGACTCGTTATGGGCATTATGAGTTTCTAGTTATGTCATTGGGCTGACAAATTCCCCAGAAGCATTCATGAATTTGATGAACCGGATGTTCAAGCCCTACTTGTATTTCTTTGTGATTGTGTTTATTGATGATATCGTGGTCTACTCCTACAACCAAGAGGAGTATGAGCAGCACCTTTGGATCGTTCTTCAGACTCTGAGAGACAGCCAATTATATGTTAAGTTCTCAAAATATGAGTTTTGGTTGAGTTCAGTTGCTTTCTTGGGTCACGTTGTATCAGCAGAGGGTATTCAGGTGGATCCTAGGAAGACTGAGGCAGTTCAGAACTAGCCTATACCCATATCAGCTACAGAGATCCGTAGTTTCCTGGGTTTGGCGGGCTATTACCATCGATTGTGGATGGGTTTTCATCCATAGCAGCCCCGTTGACCAGGTTGACCCATAAGGGTGCCCCGTTCAGGTGGTCAAACAAGTGTGAAGCGAGCTTCCAGAAGCTCAAGACAGCTTTGACTTCGGCACCAGTATTGGTGTTACCCACAGGTTCAGGATCTTATACAGTATATTGTGACACATCTCATATTGGTCTGGGTACGGTATTGATGCAGGGTGGGAAGATTATTGCATATGCTTCACGGCAGCTGAAGGTTCACGAGAAGAATTACCATGTTCATGATCTAGAACTGGCAGCCATTTTTCACGCGCTGAAGATTTGGAGGCACTATGTTTACGGCGTGCCATGTGAGGTATTCACAGATCATCGGAGTTTGCAGTATTTGTTCAAGCATAAGTAACTAAATTTGAGCCATTGGAGGTGGTTGGAGCTATTGAAAGACTATGATATCATCATATTGGATCATCCCGGGAAGGCCAATATGGTGGCCGATGCTTTAAGTAGAAAGTCAGCTAGTATGGGTAGCCTTGCTTATATTCCAGTCGGTGAGAGACCGCTTGCATTGGATGTTCAGGACCTGGCCAACCAGTTCGTGAGGTTGGATATTTCTGACACCAGCCGTGTTCTAGCTTGTACAGTCGCTCGATCTTCTTTATATGAGCGCATCAGATAGCGGCAATATGATGATCCTTATTTACTTGTCCATAAGGACACAGTGATGCCAAACAAGTTGTTGTGGGGGAAGATGGAGTTCTGCGAATGCAGGGTCGTATTTGTGTGCCTAATATGGATGGGCTTCGTGAATTAATTTTTGAGGAAGCCCACAGTTCCAGTTATTCTATTCATTCGGGCACCGCCAAGATGTATCAGGACTTGCAGCAAAATTATTGGTGGAGGAGGATGAAGAAAGAAATAGTTGCATATGTAGTTCGATGTCTAAATTGTCAGCAAGTAAAGTACGAACATCAGAGACCCAATGGTTTTCTTAAGAAGATAGATATTCCTGAGTGGAAATGGGAGTGTATCACTATAGATTTTGTTGTTGGACTCCCATGGACTCAGAGGAAGTTCGATGCAATTTGGGTCATTGTGGACATGCAGATCAAGTCAACGCACTTCATTCCTGTGGCAGTTACCTATACTTCGGAGTGGTTGGCAGAGATTTACATTCGTGAGATCGTACGTCTTCACGGTGTGCCCATGTCTATCATTTTTGATCGAGGTACGCAATTTACCTCGCACTTCTGGAAGGTAGTACAACATGAGTTGGGTACGCGGATTGAGTTGAGCACAACATTTCATCCTCAGACGAACGGGCAGTCCGAGCAAACTATTCAGATCTTGGAGGATATGCTCCACGCATATGTTATAGACTTTGGAGGATCGTAGGATCAGTTCTTTCCCCTTGCAGAGTTCACCTACAACAACAGCTACCAGGCGAGCATTCAGATGGCTCCATATGAGGCATTATATAGTAGGCAGTGTCGGTCGCTAGTTGGGTGGTTTGAGCCGGGGGAGGCTCGGTTGTTGGGCACAGACTTAGTACAGGTTGCCTTGGATAAGGTCAAGATTATTCAGGATCAACTTCGCACAGCTCAGTCCAGGCAGAAGAGTTATGCCGATCGCAGAGTTCGGGATGCATTCATGATCGGGGAGAGAGTGTTGCTTCGAGTATCACCCATGAAGGGTGTAATGAGGTTCGGAAAGAAGGGCAAGTTGAGCCCTAGGTATGTCGGACCTTTTGAGATTCTGGAGAGAATGGGAGAGGTGGCTTACAGGCTTGCGATGCTACCAGGGCTATCATCAGTTCATCCCGTATTTTATGTGTCCATGCTTCGAAAGTATCACGGTAATCCGTCCCATGTGTTAGATTTCAGCTCTGTCCAGTTGGACAGGGATTTGACTTACGAGGAGAAGCCGGTGGCTATTCTAGCCCGGCAAGTTCGCAAGTTGAGATCAAAAATTTACCCTTCAATTCGAGTGCAGTGGAGAGGTCAGCCTGTTGAGGCAGCTATTTAGGAGTCCGAGTCCGATATGCAGAGTAGATATCCCCACCTTTTCACCAACTCAGATACTTTTCTATGTCCGTTCTAGGATGAACACTTGTTTTAGAGGTGGAGAATGTGATGACCCAAAAGGTTATCTTATATTTTAGAACTCGAATCTACGATCTTAAGCCTAAAAAATCTCATTTTTACCTTTCTCAATTTGCGTGCGCAGTCCGGACGTGTTTCCAGAAAACTTTTATGTTGAAAATTGATGAAAATAAGAATATTTGCCTTAAAAGTTGATTTTAGTTGACTTCGGTCAATATTTTTGGTAAACGGGCCTGAATTCGTGTTTTGACGGTCTCGGTGGGTCTGTATCGAATTATGGGACCTGGGCGTAAACCCGTAATCGAATTCGGAGGTCCCTACCTTGAGTTATGAATTTGTTATGAAAATTAAAAGTCTGAAAATTTATTATTTTTAAGAATTGGTTGATGTTTGGCCTTGTTGTTACCGGGTATGTATTTTGCTTTCGGGGCACGGTATAAGTCCAATATAATATTTATGACTTATCTGTGAAATTTGGTGAAAAACGGAGTTGGTTTGACATGATTCGGACGTCCAGTTGAGAAAATAAGAATTTTAAAGTGTTATTGAGAATTTCATTTGATTTGGGTCTAAATTCATAGTTCTAGGTGTAATTTTGGCAATTGGATCGCGCAAACAAGTTCGTATGATATGTTTAGACTTATGTGCATGTTTGGTTTGGAGCCCCGAGTGCTCGGGTGAGTTTCGGATAGGCCACGGGATGTTTTGGACTTGGGAAAATCTGGTATTTTGCTGCTGCAGGTGTTCTGGCATGTCCTTCTTCGCGTTCGCGAAGGTACTCCCGCGAACGCGAAGCGATGGGGGCGTTATCCTTTGCGAACGCGACAAGCTCAATTTGAGGTCGGATTCCAAAACCAATTATATATCCGGGCTCAGAGGTGAATGGATAAATGAATTTTGGTCCGAACCTCGGGTTTTGACCAAGCGAGTCCGGGGTCGATTTTTAACTTTTTGGAGAAAAATTTGGGAAATTTCTTTTATGCAATGTAATTGATCCTTTAGCAATATTTGATAATATTTAGTCATTTTTGAATAGATACGAGTGGTTTGGAGGTGAATTCTAGATGAAAAGTTATGATTGAGAATTAAGTGGTCTTCGGAGCAAGGTAAGTATTATGTCTAACCCTGACTTGAGGGAATTAGGAATTTTAGACTATTTGCTATGTGAAATTCATGTGAGTGGCGTATATGTGAGGTGACGAGTACTTATGCGCTGCCAATTTATCTGCTTTCCATGTTTCTTCCGTTTTTCTTATAATGTCTCTTTCCTATGCCTAATTGCTACGTGTTTATACCAGTGTTGTTAAATTGATCGTTCTTATTATGTTTAAGGATTTTCTGGTGATAATTGAGTATTTATTTCAAAGTTGAGATTGATATTGTGGAACCAAATGTTGAAGTAAGGCTTGTACTTGTTATTCTATCTCCCTATTGTTATTTATGCATTACATTATGGTAAGGGAGAGTGTTAATGCACGAAGGGTGATGTCGTGTCATATTGTGAGTGTTAATGCACGAAGGGTGATGTCGTGCTATATTGTGAGTGTAAAAGCATGAAGGATGATGTCGTGCCATATTGCGAGTGTTAATGCACGAAGGGTGATGTCGTGCCATGATATGAGAGTTAATTGTGATGACCCAAAATGTCATCTTTAAATTTAATAAGTAATTTTGTGTTCTAAAACTTCGAAAAGCACCATTCATTATTTCCCGACTTGCGTGCGCAGTCCGTACAATTTTTCAGAAAGCTTTTATGTGAAAAATGGATTACAATGTAAAATAGAGCTTTAAAACTCAACTAAGTTGACTTTGGTCAATATTTTAAGCAAACGGGCCTGGATCAGTGTTTTGACAATTCCAGTAGGTTCGTATCGTGATTTGGGACATGGGCGTATGCCCGGAATCGAATTCAGAAGTCCCTAGCTCGAGATATGGAGTTTTGATGAAACATTAAAAGCTTGAAATCTTAATAATTTTTAAGATATTACTGATGTTGGATTTATTGACCTCGGGTCCGTATTTTAGTTCCGGACCTGGTATAGGTCCACTATAATATTTATGACTTGTCTGCCAAATTTGGTGAGAATCGGAGTTGATTTGACATGATTCGAACGCCCGGTTGTAAACATATATGTTTTAAAGTTTTCTTGAAACTTTCCATTGATTTGGTGTCCGATTCGTAGTTCTTGGTGTTATTTTGGTGATTTGATCGCGCGAGCAAGTTCGTATGAATATATTGTGAGAGCGGGTTGCACGCTACAACAGAATCGAATGTGAATATATTGTGAGAGCGGGTTGCACGCTGCAATAGAATTGAATGTGAATATATTGTGAGAGCGGGTTGCACGCTGCAACAGAATTGATGGAAATAATAATTGGTTATGATTGCTGAGTTGGCTTTGATTATTGTTACTAATATTGCGTACAGGTTAATATAAGTGACCCACCTTAGCCTCGTCACTACTTCGTCGATGTTAGGCTCAGCACTTACCAGTACATGGGGTCGGTTGTATTCTGCAACAGAATTGAATGTGAATATATTGTGAGAGCGGGTTGCACGCTGCAACAGAATTGATGGAAATGATAATTGGTTATGACTGCTGAGTTGACTTCAATTATTATAAATGAGTTACCTGAATTATTTCTATTATTGTTGTTGTTACTAATATTGCGTACAGGTTAATGTAAGTGACCCGCCTTAGCCTCGTCACCACTTCGTCGATGTTAGGCTCAGCACTTATCAGTACATGGGGTCGGTTGTACTGATACTACACTCTGCACTTCTTGTGCAGATTTTAGAAGTTGGTCCCAGCGGCGTACCGTAGACTTGCTCGGATTTCAGCTACCAGAGGAGACTTGAGGTATAACTGCATGGCGTCCGCAGTTCTGAAGTCCCCGTCTATTTTTACTTTAGCTGTGTGTTTATTTTCAGACAACTTTATTTTATTCAGACCTTTATTTGTATTTATTCTAGAAACTCGTGCACTTGTGATACCAATTCTGGGATGGTATTTAGACACCGTTGCATTTATTGATTATTTCACTATATTTCAAACTTTGCTTTCGCTTTTGTTTCCTTGATTATTAATAATGTAAAGATTGTCTAAAAATTGGTTAATATTATTCTAACGTTGGCTTGCCTAGCAAGTGAAATGTTAGGCGCCATCACGGTCCGAAGGTGGGAGACCTGGTGGTTTGCTTCAGAAGTTAGAAATTCCTGAGTGGAAGTGGGAGCGTATCACTATGGATTTTTTTTGTTGGGATCCCACGGACTCTGAGAAGATTTGACGTAGTTTGGGTCATTGTGGACAGGTTGACAAAGTCAGCACATTTCATTCTAGTAGCAGTTACCTATTCTTCAGAGAGGTTAGCTGAAATTTACATTCGTGAGATTGTCCGCCTTTACGGTGTTCCCGTGTCTATTATTTCAGATCGAGGTACGCAGTTTACCTCACATTTCTGGAGGGATGTACTGTGTGAGTTAGGCACGCGGGTGGATTTGGGTACAACATTTCATCCACAGATAGACGGACAGTTAGAGCACACTATTCAAATACTGGAAGATATGCTTCGCGCTTGTGTTATAGACTTTGGAGGTTCATAGGATCATTTCTTGCCACTTGCTGAGTTTGATTATAATAATAGCTACCAGTCAAGCATTCAGATGGCTCCATATGAGGCATTATACGGAAGGCGATGCCGATCGCCAGTTGGTTGGTTTGAACCGGGAGAGGCTCGGTTGTTGGGTACCGATTTGGTACAGGATGCCTTGGATAAGGTCAAGATAATTCAGGATCGACTTCGCACAGCTCAGTCTAGGCAAAAGAGTTATGCAACCGTAAAGTTCGTGATATTGCATTCATGGTTAGAGAAAGAATATTGCTCTCGGTTTCACCTATGAAAGGTGTAATAAGGTTCAGAAAGAAGGGCAAGTTGAGCCCTAGGTATATCGGACCCTTTGAAATTGTTGAAAGGGTGGGCGAACTAGCCTACAGGCTTGCATTACCACCTAGTTTATCAGCGGTTCATCCGGTGTTCCATGTGTCTATGCTCTGAAAATATCATGGTCATCCGTCCCATGTGTTAGATTTCAGCTCAGTCCAATTGGACAAAGATTTGACTTACGAGGAGGAGCCGGTGGCTATTCTAGCCCGGCAGGTACGTCAGTTGAGGTCTAAGAGTTATCCTTCAGTTCGAGTGCAATAGAGAGGTCAGCCGGTAGAGGCATCTACCTAGGAGTCCGAGTCGGACATGCGGAGTAAATATCCACACTTATTCACCAGTTGAGGTACTTTGTTTTTTAACTCCGTTCGAGGACGAATGTTTGTTTTAGAGGTGGAGAATGTGATGACCCAAAATGTCATCTTTAAATTTAATAAGTAATTCTGTGTTCTAAGACTTTGAAAAGCACCATTTATCATTCCTCGACTTGTGTGCGCAGTCCGTATAATTTTTCGGAAAGTTTTTATGTGAAAAATGGATTAAAATATGAAATAGAGTTTTAAAACTCAACTAAGTTGACTTTGGTCAACATTTTGAGCAAACGGACCCGGATCAGTGTTTTAACAATTCCGATAGGTCCGTATCGTGATTTGGGACTTGGGCGTATGCCCGGAATCGAATTCTGGGGTCCCTAGCTCGAGATATGGAATTTTGATGAAAAATTAAAAGCTTGGAAGCTTAATAATTTCTAAGATATTACTGATAATGGATTTATTGACCTCGGGTCCGTATTTTGGTTCCGGAGCCCGGTATAGGTCCACTATAATATTTATGACTTGTCTGCCAAATTTGGTGAGAATCGGAGTTGATTTGACATGATTCGGATGCCCGGTTGTAAAAATATATGTTTTAAAGTTTTCTTGAAAATTTCCTTTGATTTGGTGTCTGATTCGTAGTTCTTGGTGTTATTTTGGCGATTTGATCATGCGAACAAGTTCGTATGATGTTTTAGGACTTGGGTGCATGTTTGATTTGGAGCCCCGAGGGCTCGGGTTGGTTTCGGGTGGTTAACGGATCATTTTTGGACTTGAGAAAACTACAGAAACCTGCTTCTGGTTTCCTTCTTCGCGTTCACGAAGAGCAAATTGGGGCTGGCACATTTTGTGCTTCGCGTTCGCAACAGAGAGAACTCGTTCGCGAAGGCTTGGGATGCGAAACTTCGCGTTCGCGATCGAAGCCTCGCGTTCGCGAAGAGAAAGAGACTGGCCAGGTCAATTGCCTTCGCGAAGGCCAAGCCAGGCAAGGGGATCTCGCGTTCGCGAAGGCCAAGCCAGGCAAGCTTCGCGTTCGCGAAGAGTAAAAATTGGACAGCACAAAGTTGTGCTTCGACCCATTTTCAGCTCCTTCCCATTTTTGAGCTCAGGTAAGGCGATTTTTGGGCGATTTTCACGGGAAAACATTGGGGTAAGTGTTCCTTATCCTATATTGATTATATTTCATGATTCCATACTCGTTTATATCATGAATACTTGTTTGTGAATAGATTTGAAGCTTTTGGAGACAAATTTATAAGAAAAAGTTGTGGTTGAATAATTGATTGGAATTTGCAAAGCGAGGTAAGTGTCGTGGTTAACCTTGACTTGAGGGAATAGAACCCTTAAATTATTTGTTATGTGAATTGCATGTGAACGACGTATAGGCGAGGTGATGAGTGTCTATACGTCGTCAAATTAATTGTTTGCATGCTTTCTTGAAAAATCATAAATTGTTTTAAATCATAAATTAATTATTATAATAATTATTTCTCTCATATTCTTTGTCAAATATTAATTCTTGAATTCCTGCATTAATTGTTACATGTTATTTGAATTATGTGTTTTAATTGTTATTTGACATTTAGCATATTAATTATTAAACTGCCTATTTTCTCCCTAATTTCCATAATAATTTGCTATTTGACATTGTTTATTTCATAATTAAATCATAATTATTGTATGCTTGTTGTCTTATAATTTTATATCAATTGTTGCAATTATTTGGGAAATTTCTTCTATAAGAATTGGTAAATGAATATGTTGGAGGAGCGGGTTGCACACCGCAACAGAATTGATTATAATGAATATATTGGAGGATCGGGTTGCACGCCGAAACAGACTTATTAAAAAGTCCATATTGGAAGATCGGGTTGCACGCCGCAACAGACTTATTAAAAAGTCCATTTTGGAGGATTAGGTTGCACGCCGCAACGGACTTATTAAAAGTCCATATTAGAGGATCGGGTTGCATGCCGTAACAGACTTATTTAAAAGTCTACATACACATATATATATTGGGGGATCGGGTTGCACGCCGCAACAGACTTGATTAAAATGAATATATTGTGAGAGCAGGTTGCACGCTGCAACAGAATCGAATGTAAATATATTGTGAGAGCGGGTTGCATGCTGCAATAGAATTGAATGTGAATATATTGTGAGAGCGGGTTACACGCTGCAATAGAATTGATGGAAATAATAATTGGTTATGACTGCTGAGTTGGCTTCGATTATTATAAATAAGTTACCTGAATTATTTCTATTATTGTTGTTGTTACTAATATTGCATACAAGTTAATGTAAGTAACCCGCCTTAGCCTCGTCACTACTTCGTCGATGTTAGGCTCAGCACTTACCAGTACATGGGGTCGGTTGTACTGATACTACACTCTGCACTTCTTGTGCAGATTTTAGAGTTGATCCCAGCGGCGTACCGTAGACTTGCTCGGATTTCAGCTACCAGAGGAGACTTGAGGTATAACTGCATGGCGTCCGCAGTTCTGAAGTCCCCGTCTATTTTTACTTTAGCTGTGTATTTATTTTCAGACAACTTTATTTTATTCAGACCTTTATTTGTATTTATTCTAGAAACTCGTGCACTTGTGACACCAATTCTGGGATGGTATTTAGACACTGTTGCATTTATGGATTATTTCACTATATTTCAAACTTTGCTTCCGCTTTTGTTTCCTTGATTATTAATAATGTAAAGATTGTCTAAAAATTGGTTAATATTATTCTAAAGTCGGCTTGCCTAGCAAGTGAAATGTTAGGCACCATCACGGTCTGAATGTGGGAAATTCGGGTCGTGACATTAATGCACGAAGGGTGATGTCGTATCGTTTCTATTGATTTATGGTGAGACTGTGAGTAAAAGCATGAAGGGTGATGTCGTGCATTTTTCCTTTACTGTATTCGTGTTCCTGTTTATTCATAATATATTGGTTGTTCCAATTATCATTCTGCTGCAGTTCTTTATCTCGTATTTTCCCCAACATGTTTCCCCCTCCCGATATCTCCTGTCTAATCCTTCATTACTATTACTTATATATACATTGTTAAATTGTACAGGTTGATTTGTAGGTGCCTTGCCTTAGCCTCGTCACTATTTCGTCGAGGTTAGGCTCGACACTTACCAGTACATGAGGTCGGTTGTACTGATACTGCACTCTGCACTTTCTGTGCAGATTTTGATACCGGCTCGGGTTGATCAAGATTTTGCTATTGGACCGCTATCCGGAGACTCAAGGTAGATCTGTTGGTGTTAATAGACCTTGAAGTCCCCATCTATCTTTTCTGTTCTAGTGTTTCTTTCATTCATACAATTGTATTTCTTTCAGACTATTACTTGTAGTAAATTCTAGAATGCTCGTGAATAGTGACTCCAGATCCGGGTGGTAGTAATTAATACAGGGTTTTTTATATTATTCCATACTTATTATATTTCACCTTAATTAGTTTGATGTTATTTACTGAATGGGATAAGAGTTGGTTTAATGATTCTCTAACGTTGGCTTGCCTAGCAAGTGAAATGTTAGGCGTCATCACGGTCCCGACGGTGGGAATTCTGGGTCGTGACAATGAAGCTTTATTTTCACTAGGCAACAATTTGTTCTTCGCGATCGCGAGGATTGTTCCGCGATCGCATAAGAGGAATCGATGGGCAGAAGATAAAGTACTCTATTTCAAGGGATTTTGATATTTTATCACTTTTTGAGTTAGAGATCTCGAATTTGATTATACTTCATGGTTTCATCTTTAAAATGATGATTTGAAAGACGAATTGATATCAGAATTTGGTAATTCTTGTATGTTTGGACTCGTTATCGAATGAGTGTTCGGATTTTATATTTTTGGTTGGTTTCGGAGACGCGGGCCTAGAGGGTTGACTTTTAGTTCTTGTTAAAGTTTGAAGCTTTATTATCTGGAATTGGTTTCTATGAGTTTTATTAATGATTTGAAGTTATTTTGGCTAAATTTGAGCCGTCTGGAGGTTGTTTCTCTTGAGAAGGTCATTTTAGAGTATCGGTCTATCTTCTTTGAGGTAAGTATCTTGCCTAACTTTGTGTAGGAGAAATACCCTTTAAGATTTGAGTCATTTGTGCTAATTGTGTCATGCGAAGACCGTGTACGCGAGGTGACGAGTACGTGCTCGGGCTTATTTGTGAAAATTTGACTGTTTAGGGCTCTTAGGTTCTTATGTTCATTAGATATGAAGTTGTTTGTCATGTTAAATTCCCCATTTACTAAATTCACCCTTACGTGTCTTAATTGAAATTAATTGCTTCATGTTCTACTCTTATTTCCGATTAAACTCTTACGTGTCTTAACTAAAGTTGTTGCCTCTTTTATCGTCATGCTATCTTTCCGTAATTGCTTAACCTTAATTGAAATCATTATTATCTCTTTCGTAATTGCTTAGCCTTAATGGAAGTTTATTACCCTTTCATTGTTGACGTATTTTTATTTGGGGTCATTGATTCATGTTATCTCTTTTGTTGTCGAATTGCACTTTCGTGAAATCATTGTTACATATTACCTCTCCCTTGTTAAACTATTCTTGTTGAGACTATTATTTCCCTATTGTGTCTTTCTCTGTGAGTTTGTTCTTTCGTTTCTTTGTGTTCTGAAGTTCTTGTATTGATTTACTTGTCGTATTCTCGTGTTATTGTTGTTGTTATTGTATTCAGTGTTGTTGAGCCTAGGGCTATACATGGTTATGATATTGAAACTGTTTTGAGGAAATGTTGTGGCATGTGGGCACATATTGTGAAGGTAATTTATTTGAGTTGTTATGTTTTTGGCATACGTATTTTGTTGAGAAAATTGTTTATGTGTTTGAACGAGATTTCTGTCGTGCGGTTGTTATTGTGTTGCACGAGGTTTCTGCCATGCAGTTGTTATTGTGTTGCATGAGGTTTCTGTCGTGCTGTTGTTATTATTATTGATACGCATGCAATGGTATAATGTCCGGATGTTGAAATGCATGCGGTGAGATAAGGTGGGCTTGAAACGCGTGGCTAGTAGGGTAACTACTAGAAGTCATGTAATATGATAAGGTGGGCTAAAACGCGGGATGCTATTTCGGGAAAAATCATTTTCAAAACTAAATATAAGGCTCCCGCGGTGATATAAGAAAAGTCGTGATTCATTTTACGATTTGAGACTACGAGGCGGTACCTCAGGAGGGCTCTTATTGTCATTTCCCCATTATCTGTGCACTTGTCTTTGATTGTTGTTTTCCTTAGCATACTACTAATTATTTTCCTCTGTGATGCACTCTCTGCTCAGTTTTATGTAGCTAATTTTGTTGTGTTGGTCGATGCTTCAAACTTCATTGCTGCTTTTATTACAATGTACATTTCGTGGTGATAGTTTCTTAGGTGTCATTCATTGTCTCTACTCCTATTTGTTGACTGGAATTGTGGTAGAACACTTGCACAAGCATACACATAGTTAAATAACCCATATCGGTTTTAAAAGGTGAATCCTGGCGACATTAACCATTATACATACTCTTGGCTTCTTGCCTTCTGTGTGAGGATTGTTTTATTAGTACGTGAGTCGTCCGTTCGGTTATGAGTTGTAATGTGGGCACAAGATGCCAAGTGATTAGGATTCATAAATTGGGACCCGTGAGCTGTGATTATGAGGTTCGGTACCTCGTGGAAATGCTTGAACATATTTAGTGTGAAAGCGGTTGTTCTTATTGAGTTGTTACTGGTTTTCCCTTTATTTGGTTTCTCCGGACTTAGATTGTGAACAATTACTTTACAACATTATTATATGACTGCTTCCTGTTGAATATTGTTGTTACTAGTGTATCATTGCAAGTATTGTTTTGTATTCCTTATCCTGCTTAGCTTTATATTAATATTATTTCTTTGTTAGTTCATCTACACACTTGTTCAGGTTATTTAGTATGGTAGGTGTCTTGATTGTCCCTCATCACTACTCCACCGAGGTTAGTCTTGATACTTACTAGGTACCACTGGGGTGTACTCATACTACGCTTCTGCACATTTTTATGCATATCCAGGTACCACGGTTGTTATTGATTATTAGCTGGCTGATCGAGCTGTATAGACTCAAGGTAAACCTGTTGTCGCGTTCGCAGGCCTCGGAGCCACCTTCTGATATTTTCATTGTACTGTTTAATTTCGTTCAGAACAGTTGCATTTAGGGATTTTCTAGCAAACTCAGTAGAGCTTATGACTTGTACTATCGGTTTTAGAAATTGTAAGTTATGTATAAAGATTTCTATTTCATATTTATCATTGATGGTTGAATTTTTTTATTAATTTGGTAAGTGTTAGGCTTACCTAGTCTTAGAGGTTAGGTGCCGTCACGACATCCTACATAGGAAAATTGGGGCATGACATAAATATTCATGTCATGTTTTCTCATTTTGGTTATTAATCTATAGGTAGGGGTATGGCCATTCCAATATCAATTAACAACCAAAAAAAAATCCTAAATATGTGTGTACTAGTATGAGTAGTACTTAATAGTATTTATTTTTGGGACAGGACAGTTGCACAACATTTATGAATCGTGATGTTTTCCACCACGTTTATATCATAGCGAGAAGATTAAGAGCCATCGGTCTAATTAAAATTTAAGTTGTATATGCCGACAATACAGTGCACCAATCCAATTTGACTTGAGGTGGCATGCGTTCACTACTTTAGGCTAAAATTATATTTAAACTGCAAATAAGTAATAAATATTTTAGAAATTTTTTAAATGTCCGGAGTTCGAGTCTTGGGTATAAAATAATATATTTGTTAGGTTGCATTTTACCCATAACGCAAAAAATTTCGATTCAATACGGATAACGAACACCAAAAAAGATAATTTGTAATATACTCAACCTAGCTAGATCATATGGCCAAATTTACTTGGAAAGTAATGACTTATAACTAATTTGTCTGCAAAATGTTGCACTTATTAAAGTTAGATAACTCGTCACCAGTAATTATCAATGTGATATGAATCAATGGTAAGATACAATGAATGGCTGTCTAATATCATGTCATTTATTAAATTTGCACTTAGCAAAAGTCTATTTATGTAATTGAATTTTTTGCTTTTTTATTCGAATTTTGTGAAAGTTGAAATTCTCTATATAATAAGACTCTTTTCTTTTGTCAATTGACGTTCACTTGTTTTCATAGAACAAGGGGATTGGTAAAAAAGAAAGAAGCTTAAGGTCTCGTTTGTGTTAGTGAATTAAAAGTAGCTGATTAACATCATATCCTGAAAAATATCAGAAAATTAATTTTATAAATAAATAGTTATGTGTGTATAAGTACCAATAATAAACAGTTATTGTGTTTGGAGAAAAGATGCTAATGAGCACTTTTCTTTTTAAATTACTAAAATTCCCCTAAAACTACTATTTACGTAACATATTAATTTTAGAGTATTTTCACATAACTATTAGGTATAACGAAAAAGAATGGAGAAATAATTAAAATCTGTGTTTTATGAAGACTATTTCGGAGATTACAAAAGGTATTACCCTTAAAATCGTATTAATATTTGGCCAAATCAAAAGTACTTACAAACCGTAAAACCATAAGTTAGAAATGACCAACTTATGACTTTTGACTGATTTTGACTTTTGAAATCATAAAAGAAAGGTAATACCATGAATGAAATGAATTAAATAAAAGAGAGATATCATGAATGAAAAGGAAAAAATTGAAATAACTTTAGACAAAGTACTATTAGTGAAAGGTCGAATTATTATACAATTTCACATTCGATATTTACACCACTTGATGAATATAAGACTCATGACTTTTGTATATACATTAATCACTTAACCATAATTAGGTGATACGTATTCTCATTTTAATTTTTAACTGTTAATATTTGTTCTCCTAATTATAAAGTGAATTTATGCATGGTAAAAATACTCTCTCATGGACGATATCTATAATTGTGAAATTCAAAAATAAATACGTAGCAACCCTTAATTTGTATAAATACTTGCATATATCACTCATTTTCCCACCACAAATCATATTTTCTTCTCTTTCAACCTACAAAACCTTATAGTCCATTCTGCATTGCTTTCTTGCCAAATCCCCCCCCCCCCCCCCCCTCCCACACACAAAATAAAGATTTGGTGAGTCTTTGTTGAAATCTTCGCATAATATCTCTCTCCTTTTTTTTTTACCATGCATTTTTTTGATCACTTCATTTTCACTTTGCATGAAACATTATTGAGACATTTACAATCTTTTTCATGACATCCTATTACAAATGGTTTGATGGAAAGGTGTGGTGCATGGGGTTAGTATGATCGTTTACTTTTTTTTTTTCAATACATAGGAGATCGTCGAAAAGGAAGGGAAACGGGACAATGACAGTACTAGCGAAGCCAGAAATTTTATTAGACTCACTTGTGGGATCCCACTTGATGGTTGTTGTTGTTGTTATTCTTCGCCGTCTTTAGCTCTGCCACTGAATAATGAGAATTTAACTCATACCAATATTGTGTAAGATTCTCATCGATACCACAAGGTTTTAAATTTTGGTGGTGTAAGATATTGTCTAGACATATTCTTAATTCGAACTATCACCTATATTGTGTGTGAGATTCTTACTGATACTACTAGACCGTAAGTTTTAATGGCGTGAGATATTGTCTTGACATATTCTTAATTATATATCTTTTTTCTCGGTAAGGTAGAAGGTTAGAAGAAGAAATTAAGAATGTGGAAATTGAAGATTGCACAAGGGCAAGACGGGCCATATTTGTACAGCACAAACAACTACGTTGGACGTCAAATATGGGCTTTTGACCCAAATGCTGGAAGCCCAGAAGAACGGGCCGAGATCGAAGAGGCCCGTCAACAATTTTGGAACAATCGCTATAAAATCAAGCCTAGTGGTGATCTTCTTTGGCGAATGCAGGTAAATAAACTTAGGGAAAATGACATTGTATAGCCCTCCTCAAAATAATAATCAAAATATATAAATTTTGTATATATAACACATTCTGTATAGATATTGTCATGATTCATAGAAATTATCAATGATATACAATATTCAAACACATAAGCAAAACGAGTTTTTTCAATGGGTATTGTCATGATTCATAGAAAATATATATATGAGGCAAGATAAAAAAAATTGAGGAAATTTGAAGGTGAATTAGACTAGTTTGGAGTCAAAGTTAATTACTGATGATATACAATATTAAAAAATTTAGACAAAAAAGATTTTTTTTAAAATGGGTATGATTGAAATTTATTAAAAAATATATACATGAATATACAGATTTTGAGCAAGATTGGAGGTGATTTAGACTGATTTTGGTATAAAAATTCGTAGTTACAATGGAGTTTAAACAATTCTTCTACGACACATGTAGCATGCATGTATCTCACATATAGGTATACATGAATATACATGTGATACATATGTAATACATAAATGATACATAGTGTGATACACATATCATCTTTTTTCATGTTCATCTTCTACTTCGAATTTTTAATTCAAACCACCTCAAAACTCCACTAAATCATCCCAAAACTAAGATTCATAACTCCTTAAGATGTATCCTATCTATTCCAACCACACCCACTTAAAAGAAAGTGAAAATTTAATCTTTTTGGCTACAAATAGCTAATTGGCTAACATCGGTGCATTTGGCTAATATTGATTAAATTTTATGAAATATTAGAATTAAAGAGTTACTCCCTCAGTTTTATTTTATGTGTCTTAGTTTGACTAGCTATGTAATTTAAGAAAGCAAGAGAGACTTTTAAATTTTGTGGTATTAAATTAAAGATATGAAAAATATACCCTACTAAAAATTACATAGTGTTTCCTAATATCATTGATGATGTGATTAGGAGTAAGTGCTTGCTGATGTCAGTTGTAATGTCAATATGTTGTCATGATATTTTTCATACGAATATGTTGTTATTATTCTGTATTCGAAAATATATTCAAAAATAAAACGATATAAAACCACAAATGTAGAAGAACAGAATTATTCTGAGCCCACTGAATTCACAGTGTTTCCTTAAGAATTTAATCCCCTCCTAGTACCCGAGGTTTAAGATTATTTTCTCTCAATATAGAACGCATTACCCTCACTGGTGTAGCGGTACTTCAAACCCTAGTGTTTCAGCAAACACAATGAGCGGTGGCAAATCACACTTACTGATTTATTTTCTGTTAAAATAATGCAGAAAGAAGAAGGATAAATTAGAACTTTCGTAAGAAAAATTCGAAGGAGAGTTCATGTATTTATAGCCAAAATGCGTTGGGTTATTACAACTCTTCATGTAAGGTTACACCTTAAAATGGTTGTTTCATAAAACGACCATTTATGCAAACCGCCAAATTCAAATTATAACGAAAAAATTAAAACGGAGGAAAATTGAATTACCGTTACAGAAACGGTCTAATTTGGATTAATTAATATTGCGTTAATATTAACAAATAAATTTGGTCCAAAAAATTAATCAATCAATCGATCATTTGACCAAATCCAAATTCAAATTCGAATCTGAATCCGAAGCTTCTCCAATATGGGACAATGTCCCTTTGCCAAGGAGGGAAAATCAAATTTTTATTTTTTCCCTTCATTTCCCATTCACCCTCTTATAAGCTCTAAGAAGCTTCTTTTAAGCTCTAAGAAGCTTAAACTCAACAATCCCCCACGTGAATGGGGAATGGCTATATTACGGAAATATGCATGAAAAACTGTGTGATTTACAAGCAAGGATTTATCAAATATGGATAAGTAGGTTTTCCTTTTAACTTTTCGTAGTGAACTTATGTCGGATATACTCGATCAATCGGTAGATTTGATATCTTTGAACCCTCAAACTTTGGTGTATAACTAGACAACTATAAGTCACACAACCAACCCTTAATCGTCTTTGATTCTCATTGTTGTGTTCGTTTCAGTCATGAACACCGCCTGGTTTCATAAGTGCGTAGAGAACTGGCCTTGCAAAAATTTTCTTGAAGCGGCTAACACTTCTCACTTACATAGGTGATTCTTAAACGTGTCATCCCGTAGATACACTTTTTGATATAACCCGTATCAAATTTATAAACTATTAAAAAGCTTTACTACTTTATCCTTGGTATTGAACATTGTCTCATCACGAGAATGGATCAAAATTTTAGTTGACAATGTTGAACCGTCATTAATGACTTTGTTTGATCTCCTTGAACCTGGATCTTGGGATCTCCAGTATTCTAGGTAGAGTTACCGCCACAATGACTTGTCCTCGGCCATAGTCCTATTCCCCTCGATGATCTTTCAACTATCTCTCTAGTTAGGCCTTTCGTAAGTGGATCCGACACATTGTCATTTGACTTTACGTAGTCAATTGTGATGATTCCCCTAGAGAGTAGCTACCTAACGGTTTTATGTCTTCGTCGTATATGACGAGATTTACCGTTATACATAACGCTCCCAGCCCTTCCAATCGCCACTTGACTATCGCAATGTATGCATATTGGTGCCAAAATTTTGGTCCAAAATGAAATATCTTTCAAGAAATTCCGGAGTCATTCAGCTTCTTCACCGGCTTTATCTATGGCAATAAATTCAGCCTTCATTGTAGAGCGGGCAATACACATTTGTTTGGATTACTTCCAAGATACCGGTTGATCCAAAAACCCCATTATATATTCAGCCTCCATTATATATATACGTTTACAGGTTGATCCAAAACTTGTAAAATAAATAAGTTTTATGATTTAGTGTGCAAGTTTTTATTCAAAGTCCAGTAAACTCTTTCGGGTTTACCGAAAGGGAAATCTCTATTCTGTAAACTTTTAAGTTACTGTTTTTATCTATAAATTATGTTACTATTTATTACCCCGATTTATTTATAGCTTTATATTATGTTCATGTCCTATATATTTTCAGCTTTTTTTTTGGTAACTAACAATTTTATTAATCACCAGTAACTTTACATATCCATAGCCTGCTTATACCTCAGCAGCTATAACTCTTACAATTCTAAAGCCTACACTAACTGTCTTTATTAAAACATAAAATGTTGCACCATGTTACTAATCCCAGTGGTGGCTCTCACGTTACATATGTAGGATAACTCTCGTGCAATACTATCAGCTCCCCTGCTTCTCTTTTCAAATAGTCGCAGATTCCTTTCAATCCAAATGAAGTGAGTTATCTCAGCATGTACCATCCTGTAGAGTTGAGCTCGTTGTGTCCTACCCTTAGCATATTGTATCACCCATTGCATATGTTGTTCCCAGTTATCTCTCACAACATCCTTCCTTTGCATCCAATGTAGGATTCTCTGCCATAATTCCCTTGTAAATCGATAGTTAACAAACAAGTGTTCCTTGTTCTCATCATGAACTTGGCATAAGGAGCACTTTGGATCTACAACTAAACCCCATTGTATCAGCCTATCTGCAGTCAGCAATCTCCCATGTAGTTGCAGCCACATGGTAAATATAGTTTTTGGCTTGCCATTGTTTTGGAACATCAAGCATTTCCAGTTAACCCTTGGTTTATCTCCCAGCAACTGCAGGTAGAAACTGCTGATCATACTCTTTCTTTGATGATGCACCTGGTGAAGAGTTGTTCTAGCATTTAGTATCTGTCTCACCATCCAGCTTGCTTGTTGGGGGATTGCCACCTCTTCAAGCAGTTTGTCTTTGATGTAGAAAACATGTATCTATCTTATCCATAGCCGATCTTGCTTGTGTGCTACAACCCAACATATTTTTGCTAGTGCAGCCTTGTTCCATAGATGCAAATTAATCAAGTTTAAGCCCCTGCTTGATTTAGGTGTACATATTCTGTACTATGTTACCAAAGCCTTTTTTGTGATCACATTTACCCCAGACCAGATGTAGCTTCTACAATATGATTCAATCATCTTCAAGACATTTGAAGGCAGAGTGAACAGCTACGACCAATAAGATTGAATACCAAAGAGCACAGTTTGAACAAGCTGCACTTGATCAGCATATAATAATTTCTTTGCTGTCCAGGAAGAAATCTTTGCAACTATCTTCTCTACCAAAGGGTGCCATTGCATCAGTGAGAGCTTCTTGGTAGCAATAGGGATACTAAGGTATTTGAAAGGCAGTTCTCCCACTGTGAAACCTAACTGTTGCAGGATCTCCACTCTTACAGTCTGAGGAACTCCCCCAAAATACACTGAGCTTTTCCTTAGTTTTGCTTGCAGTCCAAATACTTGGGAAAATTGGCTAAAACATCTATGAATAGCAGATATTGAGGGAAGGTCACCTCTGGCAAATAACAGGAGGTCATCTGCATAGCTTAGGTGTGTGATTCCTAACTTTGCACATCTTGGATGAAATCTGAAACTTTTCACTTCTTTGAGACTATTAAGACTTCTACTGAGATACTCCATAACTATGGCAAACAAGAAGGAAGAGATAGGATCTCCTTGCCTCAAACCTTTAGCAGCATCAAAAGGTGGGGTGGATTCACCATTTATCATGACAATATAGTTAACAGTGGTAACACTCTCCATTATCCATGCTACAAATCTCATAGGAAAACCCAGCTCTATCAGAACTTGTTCCAAAAAACTCCACTCTACTGAGTCATAGGCTTTTTGAAGATCAATCTTGATCATACATCTGTTAGAAATATTTTTCCTTGTGTATGCCTTTACTAACTCATGTGCTAGTATGATGTTATCAGTTATTCTCCTACCAGGAATGAAGCCAGCATGTGCCTCACAGATGATAGAGGCAATGACCTGTTGTACCCTGGCTGCTAGCACTTTTGATATCAGTTTATAAAGCATGGTGCAACATGCAATTGGTCGATAATCTTTGATTGTATTAGGACTGGGTATTTTAGGCACCAGTGTGAGAGTAGTACAGTTAACAGCTTTATACAATTTCCCAGTAGTAAAGAAGTCTTTGACAGCTTAAGTAACTTAACCTTTAATGACTACCCATGCCTTCTTAAATAAGTAGGCATTGTATCCATTTATTCCTGGTGCTTTATCACTATCAATAGCACACAGTCCAGCATAGATTTCTTTGTCAGTAACCTCAGCACAAAGAGCAATCTTTTGATGTTGTAATAATACTGGCCCATTCCTCATAATCAATCTATTTATAACAGGGAGATAATGGGATGCTGATCCCACTAGTGACTTGTAAAATTCAATGACCTCCTGCTTTATGCTGTCAGGGTGAGTAAGTTTATCACCTGTGAGGGCCATAATTTCATTTAGCTGCTTCTTCTGACTTCTTTCCTTCATGATTGCTGCAAAATACTTGGTGTTTGAATCACCAAGCCTAATCCATTTTGCTATTGACTTCTGCTTCAATATACTCTCTTCTATGATGGACCATTTTTCTAAATTCTGCAGTAAGTTCCTTTCTTCTTCAAGCAATGAATCATTACATGCTGTATTGATCTTTCCCTGTATGTTTTCTAATTCTACTCTAGCATGTTCAATCTTCAAGCTAATAGTTCTAAATTGTTCATTATTTAGAGCTCTGAAAATTGGCCTTAGAGCCTCCAGGTTCATCCAAACATTCTTCATCTTGCAGACAGCATATGATTGTCCCCAAATCATTTCCACAATATCAATAAAACTATCATGCTCGGCCCAAACATTAAAGAATCTAAATGTTACTTTGCCATGTTTTGGAGTTGAGTGTAGGGTGAGTATCATGGGGTTATGATCATAAATAAAAGGCATGCCATAATCAGTAGTCACATGACCTCACTGCATCATCCATTCAAAATTACCAAGTGCTCTGTCAAGCCTGCTGGATACCCTATCTGCACCATATTGTTTGTTTGACCATGTGTAATGCTCCCCTGTCCATGACAGTTCATTTAGAGATAGTGAAGCCATGCAATCAGCAAAGTCTTGAACTTCTGTATAGGTAATAGGACTACCTATAAGCCTGTCATTAGAATACAACACAACATTGAAATCACCACATAGGAGCCATGGCTTGATAATTCTTACTGCTAGCTCCTTTATAGCTTCCCACAATTGTTTCCTTTGTTCTAGAGTATTATATCCATAGACAGCTGTAACTTCACAATCCACCACACCCAGCCTATCTTATACCAAATAATGTATAAGTTGAGCTTCAGTTCTTAGCAATGTAATAGTGTACCATTGAGGATCCCATGTAAGCCACACTCTCCCATTTGGAGCATGTTGATAGTTTGTAAAATAGTTCCACCCTGGGATTACTTTTAGCATTACCTTGCTTGCATTATGTTCTTTGACTCTAGTTTCAACTATAGCTGCGAACTTTATTTTCTGACTACTAATATACTTTTTAAACTCTTTTTGTTTGTATCTCTTATTTACATCTCTAATGTTCCATATTAGCCACTTCATTAGCAAGTCATGCGACCCCTACCCTTATCAGGTGGTAAGGTGTTAGCATTCCAATTTTCCCTTTGTAATGGCTCGAAGGCATTTTTCACTGCTATAACTGACAGTGCTGGGAAATTTACCAGATTCAGTTCAAGCATAGTTCCTGCAGCTTTTCCCTTATCTACTGTTATCTCCAAATTGTCCTTGTGCTGTTGTATAGGTGTTTGAAAATTGCCCTGCTGCACTTGTTCATGAGTACCAGCAGTTGGTTGCACATTTTCTTTGCCCTGTGAACCTTCATAGCTCTGCTGATGGGGAGTGTCTTGTGTCTGTTGCTGAGCTTGATCTCCTGGTTGGATAGTCTGATTGTCTCCTTCATTCAATGGGCCTTTGCATCTCCATTCCATTGTGACCTTCTTAGGCTCTCTTCTCCTTATAGGTTGCTTCTCTTGCTGATTGTTTGGCCGTTGCTCTATGTCATATTTATGCCCCACCACTAGACATTTCTGGCAGTACTCAGGTTTCCAGTCATACCTGACTAGCTGTGTGAACTTCCTGCATTAGGATCCATAACCATTAACTCTACATGCAACTCTTTAGTGATATTTACTTCTATTAGCATCCTCTCAAAGGACACTATAGTTTTCTTTGCAGTACACTCATATGCATAAATAGGAGTCTCAATTGCACTAGCCATTCTACTTAAAGAATCATGACCCCAACAGTTCATAGGCAGCTTAGGGAATTGAACCCACAACGGAATTTCTGTGGGAAACTCCTCATTAAAATCAAAATCTGGTGTCTAAGGCTTTAGGATGATAGGTCTATTGTTTATCGTATATGGCCTAGAATAATAGACTTCCTTCATATCTGCTTCATTTTGGAACTTAATGATGTAGTAGCCCTCCTCATGTAGGTATAATTCAGGTTCAGCAATATTTGCCCAATTTACCCCAATGTATCTCTTCATAGTGTTGTAACATGGTACTTCCCCAATAATATAAGCTATCACAACACTCTTCCACTTCTCTGTTTCTAGATCTATTTCAACTTTGTCTAATTGCACTACAATTTGGCCATCAATAATTTGTGGAGGTATGTAAGATAGTGACATACCATTCTCAACTGCTCTATTCCTCTGAAATAGGTTTGTCCATGGGTTGGGCTTCACAGCAACTGCCTCATTAGGTTTATTATTCTCCACAATCACTGTACTACTAGCAGCATGCACCGGATTCACTATTCCCTTGCCAGAAACTATCATTTCCTTACTTGCATATTGAATCCGGGGCTCCTCAGGGCTGTTAACTTCAGTCGCTATTAGAGGAGTATTCAGATCTAGCCTCTTCTTAACGCTAGAACTTGTCGATGATGATCCCACTTCACAACTCATTATCCCATTTTCAATTCCAATTTCCCGCACCACCTATTTGTGAGAAGGTGTGCCTAATTGTTCCTTTTCATTTCGTCTGCTTGGATTCGTGCACCCACAGAGCTACCATAGATAGCTATGAGGTTATTCTTGGGCCTACCACACCCACGTCCACGTCCCCTTCCTCTTCCGTTCGCCATGGAAACACAATCAGCGCACGTTAACTATCATGCGCCGAGAGCATGAGCGAAGAGAGAGAAAATGGAGAATTGTTTTTTATTTTCAGCTTTTTATATGTTCATATCATATATATTTCCTTAGTTGCTAGTTTGTACATAATCAAAAAACCACTATAAGTAGGCGTTTGGATATAAGAATTGTAAAATTCGAAAAAATGGTGAAAATATTTTTCAAGTGAAAATGGTATTTGAAATTTAGAGTTGTGTTTGGACATAAATTTTATTTTGGGTTGTTTTTGAAGTTTTGTGAGTGATTTGAGTAAATTTTTTGAAAAATAGCTTTTTGCAGTATTTTAAATTTTCGAAAATTTCCAAAATGCATCTTCAAGTGAAAATTAGAAATTTTATGAACAAACGCTGATTTCGAAAAAAAGTACATTTTTTTTGAAAAAATCTTCCATCAAATTTTATGTCCAAATGGGCCCTAAGTATATGGTTATTTTTCTAATTTCTTAATAACTCTAATGGATTAACCTATAAATTCTTAGGAAAGACCAGTTAAAAAGCCCAAAATATTGTCATAAAGGTGTTAGAATGATCAAATGTGTTTAAGTGTGACTATGATAAGGTTAAAGAAAGAGATATTAAGAAAAGATTCAGATCTTTAACAAATTGGAGAATATATATATATAGAATTAAAGAGTTACTATTAAATATACAAAGGGAATATCCTTTACCGACTAGAAAAGAAAGTAGGACAAAAGAGTGTTTTTTTTTTTTGGTAAACCATTCACAATATGTGTGCAGTTTCTTCGAGGGAAGACTTTCAAACAGAAAATTCCAGCAGTAAAAGTAGAAGAAGGAGAAGAAATTACAGATGAAGTTGCCACAACTTCATTGCGTAGAGCTGTTCATTTCTTTTCAGCATTACAGGCTAGTGATGGTCATTGGCCTGCTGAAAATGGCGGTCCTTTGTTCTTTCTTCCGCCTCTTGTAAGTTTTTCATTTGTAATTTTACTTTTCTTTTCTTTCAAAAATTGAAGCATGGATATGTTAAAGCTAATTCTTTGCTCATTTTCTTGGGACCCAAAATTCAGGTTATGTGTATGTACATTACTGGCCATCTTAATACAGTTTTCCCAGCTGAGCATCGTAAAGAAATTCTTCGGTATATATACTGTCACCAGGTATTTGACTTAATGTTTCAATGAGTATATCATTCTACCCAAGTTTGCTTTGCAAATTCCCAAAGAATTTAAGTGTATATTTAACTTTATACACTGATAATATAAAATTTCTTATCCTTTAGATAGTATAGACTGTCAGCTCATAGAAGTTAAACTCATTTCTGAATTACTGACTTCAGAATGAAGATGGTGGATGGGGTTTGCACATAGAAGGTCATAGTACCATGTTCTGTACAGCACTGAGTTACATATGCATGAGGATCCTCGGAGAAGGACCAGATGGTGGTGTAAACAATGCCTGTGCCAGAGCAAGGAAATGGATTCTTGATCATGGTAGTGTCACTGCAATTCCTTCCTGGGGAAAAACATGGCTCTCGGTATGATTAAATACCCTAATGGAGTAATTGTTAGACGACTGTATATTATAGTAGGATATAAGTTATATACACAGACAATGTACAGAAAATTTGTGTATTAACCTGTTGGAGCAGGTAACCTATCTTATTTTCTACGTTACTAATCCCACTTATTTAAACTTATTGATTATATGCTACATATGCCTCTGCACTTATTGTGGACAGTTAATTGTAGTTATTATTTAGGTGACATGATTCTATAAAATTTCCTTTTTATGGTTAGTGTATAAATCTCAGTAAATTATAACATTCTCCATTGTCAAGTAAACCTTGTAGTGTCATGTTAATGCTTTCTTATTGCTGATAAATCTTCCTTCTTTCATTCAGATTCTTGGAGTTTTTGAGTGGTTAGGAACTAATCCAATGCCACCTGAGTTTTGGATTCTTCCATCTTTTCTTCCCATGCATCCAGGTTGGTCAATTTAATTCTTTATTGCTCATGCATTAGTACTTAGTACACATCCTAATTTTCAGTTCATTTTATTGTAGATATTAATTTACAGGATTTGCTATGCAATGTTTTCTGGTTGATGTCATTTTCTACAAGTGTCGATCTATCGATTCTACCTAGTATCTTGATTCTTAATTTAAATGCAGCAAAAATGTGGTGTTACACTCGAATGGTCTACATGCCAATGTCTTATCTCTATGGGAAGAGATTTGTTGGTCCAATCACACCTCTCATTTTGCAATTGAGGGGAGAGTTATATGATCAGCCATACCGTGAGATTAACTGGAAA